>NC_056418.1:7727261-8977261 GCF_905147365.1 Aricia agestis
GTACTAAAGTTAGCCCTATAATACTATGCTACCATTGGTAAATAAAGCTTTTAGCTGTTCAAGCAAGTGGGTAGAAAGGTATAAATTGAAAATACTACTTAATTTATCACTTCAATAACATTATGTACTTGACATAACTATTACAGCGGTTATGAATTTGCGTGAAACAAAAGAAAACTATTTCGTAATAAAATAGGAAAAGGATGATTTATGTGGAATTATTAGTAACGATTGTTATTTTTAAAAGATTCATGTTGGTATCGAGTTCGGTATGCGAGGACGGGCTGCAGCTGATGGTTACCGTTTTGAAGAGATCCAGCAATGTGTCGTTACGGACAAACCTCACCATCGCGTTCGCTGATTTGACTCTACGCTTTCCTAATCTCACGCAACCTTGGACCCATCACATATATCACATGTTAGTATTATGTTTTCTTATTACTTAATGTAAGTTTCTAAAAGAAATTATAAATTAAAAAAAAATATTAACCGCCACAAAACTATCCTGTATACTTTGTCGTCTCTCAAAGTATCTCCATACCAAATTTTATCTAAATCGGTTGTGTTCAGGTATCTGACAGACATGCAGACATACTTTCGCATTTGTTATATTAGTAAGGATTGCTTTAGTACTTACGCAACGTCAAAAGTTTCATTAACTTTCAGACTAAGTGACGAATCCCTGGAAGTGAGGCAGTGTGCTGTCAAAATGCTGTCGTTCCTGGTACTCCACGAGATGGTGCGTGTGAAGGGTCAGATAGCCGACATGGCGCTGTGCTGTGCGGACGGCGACGCGCGGGTCGCGGCCATGACGCGACAGTTCTTCAAACAGCTGGCGCATAAAGGCAACGCCCTGTATAACGTGATGCCGGACATCATATCGCGGCTCAGCGACCCCGAGTTGGCGGTGCCGGAGGAACGGTATCGGCTGATTATGAAGTGAGTATGTTTTTGTCATGTATCTCACGCGACCTCCGAGAAATAAAAAAAAATGTTGCTGAAAGCGGAAATTCGATTTAGCTTATGCATCTGTTAATCCCTCTATTGTCCCGCGACGGTAGTTTAGTTACACTTAGCCTAAACTTTTTATTTGTCACCAGGTATATAACGTCACTAATACAAAAGGACAGACAAATGGAGGCGTTAGTTGAGAAGCTGTGCCAAAGATTCAAGTTAGCTACAGAAGAGCGGCAGTGGCGCGATCTAGCGTACTGTCTGTCTCTCTTCACGTACAACGAGCGCTCGCTTCGGAAACTTATTGAGAATCTCGACGCCTACAAAGACAAGCTACACTGCAAAGGAGTGATGGACTGCTTCTCTACTTTAATGCATAACACCTCTAAAATGGCTCGTAACGAGATCAAGGTATGTAAAATCAAGATTTAAACTTTAGCCCAGAATAATATTAGTGTTTGAATCGCGTCTGTTATTAATCTGATAAATGATATGGTGCCAAAGTTATTACGCTTGTTTTAGTTTTGCGTAATAATGCAAAAGACTGATGAAATGTGAGTACTAACATTTCTGTAGCTTCGCCGTTGAATAAAAACAACGAAGAAATTGATTTCAAAAAAACATTCATACTTAACTTAAACATGAACATAAGCCGACCTCTATGGCTCAGTTGGTAGCTTAAGGCGGGGTTCGCCGGTTCGAATCCCGCCGACGGGACAAAAAGTTTTCAATGTTCCTGTAATTTGTAATCTTATAGTATTTATTCATCTATGCTTATAGTAAATAATTTTATAAGAGTGCCGTTTGTGGGATCACAAACTGACAGGGGGCCACGGAAGATCAGGCGCCACGGCTTCCCGCGGTCGATGCCTGAGTGGCTTTCCCTTTAAACATGCGGTGTGTGCATTGCACAGCCATAACCGAACACCCATTAGTTTTTAAGTAGTTCAATGTTGTATGTTAATTTGTCATGTCAATTTGTTGTTATTCTTCCGTGTTAAAAGCTCTGGCTGTGCTCTGTCCTTGTATGTTTAATAAAGATGTTTTTATTATTATTTATTCCTGGCGTACCCAGGTAGGCGCATGTATGTATGTATAGTATAAAAGTATTAAATATATTTCCGTTGTCTGGTACCCGTAACACAAGCCCTTCAAGTACTCACCACGGGGCCAGACTGACGTGAAACGTGACGTGACGTGACGTGAAGCCTTCATAGAATATATAATTACATATAAGCATATTTTTAGACGCTCGTCACGGAGTTAGGCGACAAAATAGAAGAGTGCTTCGCGGTTAACGACAAGGAGGCGGATCGGGAGGAGTCTGTGCAGGCGAGCGCGCCAGCCGCCACGCCGCGCCGCCGCCCCGCCCAGCGCGCGCCGCGACGACAACAGCGCCGATCGTCGTCCAGTCCGGATGAAGTAAGGGAAAAGACCCTTATGTTAAGAGTTATAGACGTTACGCATATCGCTCGTCTTTGGCGGCTCGAGCGCGCAGTTTGGCGGCTACCCCGCGAGATGATAACGTAGCGGCCGAACCGCGCGTTCCTGCCGCTGCATATTAAGACCGGACTGCCAAAAATACCAAAACACGCTAGCCCCGCCTACACACCCCGCTACCCTACAATCGTAATATAATGATTCCATGAATTGTGCCCGCATGAATTGTGCTTTGCGCTACAGCTAATAGTGAACAATATTCCCGCATTATAGCACGAAAGTAAAGGTCGTAAGCCCCAAAAATGTTTTTGATGATTACTTAAAAATTAAATACAATACTAATATGTATATTTCCTTCTACTACTAGCTATTACTACTACTAGCTACTATTTTATAAAGTGTGTGATTGTAGTAGTGCAAGTTATTTAATGATGGTAACTCAATAAGTGTAACAGATATTTGTTGAAAAGCCCAGAAATAGTCATAATTTCGAAAAATATAACTATCAAGAGCCAAATAAGTGAATCATGTTTTCCATTAGACAAATATCAGCAAATTTGGCAGCCCGCTCTTAATAAGTAATTTTTAAAAAGAGCGTAATTATTGAGAGACTAACTGTATATACCACACCCTATTTCATTCAAATTCGTTTGAAAGTTAAATTGCAGTAAATTATTTGAATTTTTTTAAGTGTGATGATGAAAATTGATAGAAAGAACTTTAATCTTTTCAAAGTTCTCGGTAGTATGTCACTGTTAATCAGTTATTTATTAATTTGTAATTTACATTATATTCTATTTTCAGAATGAGCCTCCAAATAAAGAATTCACACCCCAGACAGCACGGAAGTCTAAACGAAAAGTTGTACAAAACTATAAGGGCGATGAAAACGATTCAGGAGAGTCAGGTACTTTATTATAATTTCCAATTACATGGCACAATGTCCTTTACCTTACCTGTAGTAAAATATTTACATTCTTAAACAAAAAAATAATAATACATGCTGATTTTAAATTACGAGGTTACTTATCTAGTATATAATTGGAAAAATAATCTGATAGATAAAGAAAACCGTGCTTACTTGCCAATAAACTTGAGCATGCCTATTTTGCATACTGGAAAAAAAATGTATTTTATAATAATTTATATTTTCCAGATGATGAAGAGTTCCAAAAAAAACAAGAAGTATTCAAGAAACCCACAAGAAAAGCTACCCGTAGAATTATGAAGTAATTAATAAAACAGTTTATAAGTTAGAGGTTTTTAAATCCTAATTTCCTTTATTTCTCCAATTTTGTGGTAGGTATGTATTGGTTTTTTTAAACAATAATTTAACTTATTTTTAAACTGTATTCTACTCCATCCTAAAGCTTAAGTCGCCGCACCTGGTACCGCGGCACATATTTAATGATGTTGGAAATATACCAAACTGGATAAACTAGTTATGCAATTATATTTAAATAGGTGAGTTCTGGTAATAGAAATAAACATGAAAACATACGTTTGGTTTTGTTTTCCTTGAGTTTGTGTTGAAGCCGGTTGTGGCATTGAATTAAGTACGCTAATTTCAATGCTACAACCGGCTTCTGCAATTTACGATTTGTTTTATAAAGACATTTTGGCATTCCAAATAATATTAGAGGCTGACATCAACACGTGATGAAAACCTCGAAAAAAGATTAAGAAATATATTAAAAAAATTACAGCTTTGTGCAATGGATTTTTTAATGTATACTTGTGCAAAGTATATTTTTATTTTGTATAATATATTATTGTTGTGTTCCATTTCTAAGTGCGACTTTGAAAACGCAAGAAAGATAAGTAAGGAGTACCGCACGGGCGTTTATCTTCGTTCTCTTGTACAAAGATTTTCTGTACCTGACTCCAAAGTGTCTTGGAATACTGAGTATGAAGAATATGATCCGCCATCGTATACTGATCCAAAGTTAAATGGAAAGCCTTATGCTGACCCAGAGATAGGTAAGTGTATATTAAAATTTATATTTTAAAAAGGTAAAATAATCCTTAATGGGCGATACTTACATAATGTTATTTTGTGGGTGTAATTTAAAAGTTTGAACACCAGTTAAGTATTACCACAGAATACATATTAGTTTAACAAGTATTACTCACATTTATGTAATGATAATGACGAGCCTTGGGCTGTTTCAGAAAGAGCTTTTATTTTTTATGTTTTATATTCTACATAAATTCGCTTTCAAAATGTTTACAGGCATGTCTAATTTTACACCCAAGTGGAACAATATTGATGGCTACATTAACAGGATAAGTTACACTAGTCAATATGAGATAGTGAACAATTTCCCTCGTAATCCTATTGGACGCACGGGACTGCAAGGTAGAGGTGTTTTAGGGAGATGGGGTCCCAATCATGCAGCAGATTGTATTGTAACAAGATGGAAGAAAATTGACAACAGCTCTTATAGCAATGAAAAGTATAATTTGATAAATATTTTAGATAATCTTTGTTTGCACCTGAACTTCTAAACTGAACTTTGCATTAAATTAAAGCTAAGTAGTCCTTAAATCTCTAAGGCCGGTATAAATACTAAATAGTCAGTACTCAAGATGCATCTCGGCCTCAAAACACGGTTCCGGCTCTGTGATTGGTTGGCTGTCAAAATTTGGACCAATCATAGAGCTAAACCGCGTCTTGAGACCGAGATGCATCTTGAGTACTGACTATTTATGCCGGCCTAAGTGCGGCGGCAGTTAGTAAAACTTTTTTTTTCTTCAACTTTCTATGAAAATATTTTTTCAGGTCACTATTACAGTTTGTAGCAATCAAACGTAGCGATACTGGCGAATGGGCGTTACCAGGAGGTATGGTTGATCCAGGTGAGACGTTTTCCGCGGCTGCTTTCAGGGAATTTGTAGAAGAATCATTGAATTACTTTAAAATCTCAAAAAGTGAGCATACTACTATTATAATTTTTATGTAGGCTTTCTGCTATTAGGATATTAATTAATAAATGTTTTAGATGAAAGAGAGAATTGGCTGAGTAAGTTGAAAGACTTCTTTAGTGCTGGGATTCAAATATACTCTGGATATATTGATAGCCCTAGAAATACCGACAATGCATGGATAGAAAGTACGGCATTCAATTTTCATGATGAAACTGGCTTTACTACTGAGGCTCTCCAACTCCAAGCTGGTGATGATGCTGCAGGGGCTAAGTGGATGGATGTTACACCAGAATTAAATTTGTATCCAGCTCACAAAGACTTTGTTAATGCAGTTTTATCTCTTCGCCTACAATAAAACATGCTGTATTATATTATTTTAATCTTAAATTGTGTTTATGCCGTTTATTATTTATCCTACCAGTCATCATAAACTAAGCTAGTCCAGACTTCATCCTAGATCATCGAGGGATACTATTGGAGGGCGCCTTATATTTTGACAGTTGATAATATTACATACTCTTTCTAGAAAATAGAAGTCAAAAAACACATACGTTATGTGCTTCTGGTACTGAGGAAATCAAATGGGCTACCCCTATTAATTTGTTTTAATTCACAAAAAATGAAACAAATGAATGAGGGTAATCACTAGAAAAATCTTAAAATTCGTGGGTGGGTCAAAAAAATTTAATGTAAACACCTCTTTTAAATACGCTATGCGCTCCTGGTACCAACTTCCTAAGTTTCAAACAAATGGGCTACCCCTATTAATTTGTCAATTCACTAGAATAATTAAACAAAATATTAAGGGTAATCACAAGAAAAATCTTAGAATTAATGGGTAGGTCGATAAAATTGAACGCAAACACCCACACACCTTTTCATATTATGTTATGCGCTCCTTGTATAGAATGTCAAGAAAGTGAAGAAATTAAAAAGTGGCTACATCGTGGTGTCATCCCTTTCGAAAATTATTCTAAGAAAAAAAAATGACACTACGATGTTGCTACTTTTTAATTTCTTCACTTCCTTGACGGACTACACTTCATAGTTTTAACAAATGGGCCATTTACACAGTACGAGTAGCGTCCGTCTCCGACTCTCCGAGTAGTAAATTATAGTAATCCGAGCGCACTCGGTCCGAGTGTACTCGTATCTAGTTAAAACCCGCCTTATCTGCCGTCATAAGAAAAAAGGCCGCTAAGTGATTTTCGCGTGAGTCCACTGAACTAAGTTAAAAAATCGCGAAAATCACTTAGCGGCCTTTTTTATTATGACGGCAGTTATGTCGTAGTCCGTGACTTGTCAGTTGTCACGTGACCTTGTCACTGACACAATCAAGACACAATGATGCAGGATGCTGGCGCTCTGACGCTGGCAACTCTGACACTGGCAAAAAGAAGAAGAAGAAGACACAATGATGTCATTGTTCGAAGAAGAAGAAGACATTCTGTTATGGTTTTTGTTTTGATATCCACTTGGTCTCTTTCACTAAGGTCTCTTTGAACTTTGGTTTTGGAGGAAATAAAATATAACTTTCTTGTTTTTATTATTATAATTGCAAAATTTATGAAATTAAAGTCTCAAATTTAATTTCGCACTTTCAATGTATGTACCTACTTCATTACAATTTTTTGCAAGTTTATTAGTTTTGTTTAAAGTGTTTTATGAACACACACAATGATGCATGTAAAGTGTCGTTCGGGCTTATACCCTCGTTCCCTCGTACAAAGATTTGCTGTACCAGACTCTAAAGTATCTTGGAGTACTGAGTATAAAGAGTATGATCCACCATCACATACGGATCCAGGAATAGATGGCAAGCCTTGGGCTGACCCAGAAATCGGTAAGTTTTTATTACTATCTTGGGTATTTTTCTATGATTACTTACTTGATACTTTATAATCAAAAAAATAATAAGTCAGGCCTGGTTTTACACCGAAATGGAATAACATTGATGGAAAAGTCAACAGAAAAAGTTACATGGGACCATACAAAATAGTAAACAGCTATCCACTAAATCCAATTGGACGCACAGGATTACAAGGAAGAGGTGTTTTAGGAAGATGGGGCCCAAACCATGCAGCCGACCCCATTGTTACAAGATGGAAGAAAATTGAAAATGGTGCTAATCACAATGACAAGTATGTATTTCACTAATAATAATACCACAGAAAACCAATTCTATTTCTGCTACTATTAATATTATTTTTAACTATGAAATAGATCAATACTACAATTTGTGGCAATCAAACGTCGAGATACAGGAGAGTGGGCATTACCAGGAGGCATGGTTGATCCGGGTGAGAAAATTTCCACTACTGCCATCAGGGAGTTTGAGGAGGAAGCTATGAATTCTCTTGAAACTTCTGAAAGTAAGCAACTTGTGTTACTTATATTCTAAAATGAATTGAAGTATAAATATCTATGCCCTTTCATAAATTCAGTAATTTTAAATTAAAACATGTTTTAGGTGAGAAAGAGATTTGGAGAATCAAATTTAAAGAATTTTTCAGTACTGGCATTGAGATATACTCCGGTTATGTTGATGATCCTAGAAATACAGACAATGCTTGGATGGAGACAACAGCATACAATTATCATGATGAAACTGGTTCTGTTGTCGGTTCCCTCCAACTGAAAGCTGGTGATGATGCTGTGGGTGTTAAATGGGTGGACATTACACCAGAATTGAATCTGTACGCAAGTCACAAAGACATGGTCAATGCAGTCTTAGCTCTTCGGTGTAAATAAAATTTACAATGTTTGAAAATGTTATACCTGCAATACAAATCAGTGTATAAAAACGAAAGACCTCTGTATTTTTTTTAATTTTTAAGTTATGAAACAAATAATATGAGTAATCACTTTGGAATCACTGATAAAGTGTACAATATTTGAAGGCGACAATAACGTAGCATCAGTTTTTATAGTTACATATTAAATGAGAACAAGGCTGGGGTGATAGCTTCCAAACAAAAATTATTGTTTAAGCTTTTATTGACTTCTAAAATATGTAAATGACCTTAAACTAAATATTTACATATGTAATATAATTTTAACCTAATGTAGGATATGCAGTATTATGATTTTATTGCACTTTTAATTTTCTCATCAGAACTTTCGAAAAAAAAAACAATCTCTTTTTTTAGAAATTTTTTGTAAGCATTTAAAATTATAATAGAAATGTATGTTGCATTTAATTGAAGCTTATTGGATAGCATAATAAGTTTTGTTGGACCACATTATGATTTATGGAGTACCTTAACTAAGTACAAGTTTAAATGTATTGGTGTAGGTAGAACCAATAATATATTTTTATACATAATTCATGCATCTGAATAATAGTATGAATACTTAATAGTTAAAACTTTGTGTAAAAATACAACACAAAAATTGATAAAATACTACTACTTCAACCATATATATGTTGCAGGCGGATTGTATAATCCGCCGATTTACGTTACGGCTCGCTGTTTTAAAAAACAGGGTCGTTTTGTAATGCGGCGGTTTAACGATTAGCCGGATTGTCCATGCGATGCGTTCTACAATAAGGCGGCCCACGTTAAGCCGCATAGTACTTTCCTCGTACCGGTACTTTCTTTACAGTTTGACATAGAGAATAATGGAAATTCTTTAATTGCACCTGAAAATTGTTCTGAAATTTACCGATTTTTTTTTTGTTTAATTCACTCAAAACTTCGCAATTTAGCACTTTCGGTATCCAACGCTATTGTTGTTGTTATGTCACAGGCAGCGCCAAGAGTATTAAGAATCGGAACTAAAAACTGTCAAAGAGGCGACTGGCGCCGAATATTTCATTCAGCCGCATTCAATCCGGCTAATCGATAAATCGCCGCATTACAAAACGGCCCTGTTTTTTAAAACAGCTAGCCGTAATGTAAAACAGCGGATTATACAATCCGCCTGCGACATATACATTATTTTAATAACGAGTTGTTTGAGTAAAACATTGGTCCCGTTGTACAAGTAAGAAGTAATCATATTTATATATTGCTTTGTCTTCCCGCAAAATGCTTGGCAATCGTCGATTTACAATACATTATTATCAATTTATAGTTACCATAAAAACAATGATTGTAAAGCACTCTTAGCAGGCCGCTCAATACATTGTTGAGGCCATTACATAGAAAGCCCATATATTGCTGAAGATTTACAGAAAATCACAAGTATCTAGTTATTTACTCGAGAATCAGTAGACATCGTGTATTTTTAGGGTTCCGTACCCAAAGGGTAAAAACGGGACCCTATTACTAAGTTTGTCCGTCTCTATGTCTCCAGGCTGTAACTCAAGAAATTTTCACAGATTGTGTATATCTGTTGCCGCTATAACAGCAAATACTAAAAACAAAATAAAATTTATATTTAAGGGGGGCTCCCATACAACAAACGTGATTTTTTTGACCTTTTTTTGCTCTATATCAATGATAGCAGTAGGTAGGTACTTGAATTTTTCACACAATCCTTAGTTTTATGTGTACTTTAATATTTAATAATAATATATTAAATAAAAAATTAAGAGGGGCTCCCATACAAAAAACACAAATTGCCTAATTTTGCTATATAATGGTACGGAACCCTTCGTGCGCGAGTCCGACTCGCACTTGGCAGATTATTTCCATAAATGGAAACTCATGGTTAGAAGTTGAACTTGAAATATACTTTTTATTTTCCATATAAATCTATCTAACTATAAATGCAAGCACCTATGTCCATAGTTTTTCAATACGAGGTACAAGCTAAGTTTGCTATGGCAATATGTCGTATCTAAAAAGCACTATGTAATCCTTATAAGACAAAAAGGAATGAAGGCACCTAAAAATGCAGTAACTACGCAATATAATGACGTATGGGGATTATTTTTAAGTCTTATAAATACCAAATTCGAAACTACCCTACATAGCGTAAAGTATTAAAACCTTTCAAACTTTACAAAACTAGAAAAGTTACGTGATAATTTAAGTAGCTGTATACTTTGTACTGCGTGTAATTACTAGTCCCCTAAGCGAGATAGCCATACTCACAAAAGTTCCTTATCACTATTCACTCTTCTTTCATCTTTTCTTGGAACACGTAGGTACTTACTATGTTTGTCAATGGCACTTTGTGGTTTACAAATCTTAAAATTTCAACCCCCTTCCTAATAAAAGTTACACAATAAAGCTATACAACGATTTTATTAGAGGGGGGGTTGAACACATTTCTGCGCAGCCCTGTACCTTAGAATTATTATGAGCACAAACTTGGTTACTGACTTTCTAATATTATTTAATACTAAGTCCTTAATTACTAATTAGTAAAACAGAAGTCATTACAATTATTATTATCATAAGAATATAGTTTTATGTATTTCAAACGGCTACAGTCTGTTTCTATACATTACTACAAGAACTTCAGTTAGCAATTTTCGATAACTAGTTAAAAGCTTTTATTACTTTATATAAATAGCTCACTTAAACGTTATGATATTTGATAATTTGAAATAGTTGATGAAATAAATATTACAGCAATTATTTAGGGTAGTGTAATTATGTACTTAATTTGATGAAAATGACTACACATATAAACTTTTGACTAGATATAAAAAAAAATAAAAAGTAAATGGTTATCAGCCAAACCAAGTCCATTTTCATAATATTGAAAGAACAACTCGTGCATTAAAACACAGAGAACCGCTCTGGTTCCTCAATAGAAATTAAAATTTTGTAACATCACTACACTATGATTGAAATGAAAAATATTCGAGCACTTATAGTCAGACCGTGAGACGCGGCACGGTACTTTAGAAATATTGTGTCGTCGTATATAAGGACCTTATCACACTGGCGATTAGCGAGCGATTTAAAAGCAACGCGACTATGCAGCGCACACGCCGCGATTGCGCGGCATAGCTTGCCTTCGGCGTTTTGGACACTCAGCAGAAAAAAAGGATTCTGACGTCACTCCCTAGACGAGTCTACTATATATAATAATAATCTGTCTAGACGAGCGTACAAAATGGCGTCCACGCCACGCCACGACGACGCTGCTGCGCAGTCGCGACGAGCACGCCGCGCAATCGCGTCGCTTTCAAATCCCTCGCTAATCGCCGGTGTGATAAGTCAGTAAAGGTTTGCCCATCTCAAGATTTTTACAATAACATAACATTATTATTTACCAGGTTATCTGTACATTGTATCACAGCAACTTAGATATTTGACAGTCGTTAGGAGTTCATAGTGGCGGTGAGCGAGTTGTAGGCACGATAGAAGTTCACGTCGTTCATGAGCCGCTGTATGTTCTGAGTGAATGTAGGAAGGTCCTAGAAGAAAAAAAAATATTTAAATTTTTTTTGTTGTTACAAATATTAAATAATGTCCTGATAAACCACTGGTAAAAGAAGTATGACATCCCAACAAAGTAATATACGACAATGCACTGGCACATTATGAATTAATCAATTAGTATGGCCTCTATTCCAGAATATTTACTGGGTTAAAGTTGTACGTCGCTGTCACTGAAACGATATATACAGGGTGCAATTAAACCTTCCTGCCAAATTTTTTCCAGGGCTTAGTCTGTATCACTAGGAGAGTCCATTTAACCAAAAAAAATTGGGTGTTATTTTTTTTTTCAATGACATATTTTATCCTATTTAAAATCGTTGCAGAACGGTCGCTCGCGGCGCGGGGGCATGAGAGAGGGAAACGCGGGAGGAGGCGCGCGCGCAGGGTCACATCACGCGCGGGCGACGCGTCGTGTCCATTAATTGTAGTGTTTTGTAGGATAACTTTCGGAAGCTATTTCTCAACATTTTAGTACTGAGTGATTATAAAACTTTTAACAAGGATCAATATAAATAAATTTGGCAGGAAGGTTTAATTGCGCCCTGTATAACGTATTTATTTATTGTTTACTGGTCCTTACCGTGTCTGGCGGAAACTCCGGCAGATGCTGTATATGTTCTGGCGCTAAGCCGGGCAGCTCCCGCAGGAAGTGCGGCAGGAAGGCGAGGCGGAACGCGGCGAAGTCGACGGCGGCCATCGCGTGCGCCGCCGCCAGCGCCTCGTCCCGCAGCAGCGCGCGCGCCCCGCCCTCGCCCAACCCGCCCACTATCACCGTGAGGAAACCCGCCAGGAACTCGCTGCGGAATAGCGCCTGCGGAGTAACACATTTTGAATAACACCTCTTTGATCATATTTATTATTAGATTGTGTTTCCAACGGAGCTGCGTGAACTATGTTTTTGAAAATCTATAGAATATAGTACGGGAGCCCTAGTACATTTTTTTTATCACTATCAAACTGATTTTGATGTGAGTAGCTTCATTTTGATAAGTCGAACAACATTTGTATCTGCGAAAAATTTAGACAGTGGTAGCTAACAGAGATAGAAAGGATTTCATATTTTGAATTGATGGTGAATGAATGGACTGTTTTATTTGTAGGACAATATTAGTGCTCTTAAAATATAATATGACTATTAATCTATCAATATACAAATATCCGGTCGTTAGGGTTCCGTTATAGTGTTCTGTAATCAACAAAACTTGGTTCATTACTGAATCCTAAAACGGAACCCTAACAAGCTGATTTTTTGTATATTGATAGGTTAATAGTTATAGAACAATCCATATTTTAGGACCATCAAGTCAAAGTATGAAATTCTTTCTATTTCTGTTAGCTACCACTTTCAAGATTTTTCGCAGATAAAAATGTTGTTCGTCTTATCAAAACGAAACTACTTACAAAAAATTATCTTCACAGTAATAAAAAAAATTGTTCTAGGGCTCCCGTACTAATAGCCCTGACAAACACAATAATTTTTCACATACATAAAGAGAAGAACACATTATCCATAAACGCACAAGCTAAATTTCTAAAGGCGGCTGTACCTTGTGATAGAGCTTCCACTTGGTATTAAGCTGGTGGAGCGCGTGCAGCACGAGGCGCAGCAGCTCGATGTCAGGCGCGGTGAGCGCGCGGCCGAGCGCCGCCAGCGCGCCGCGCAGCTCCGACACGCGCCGCGACCCCTCGCCCCCCTCGCACTTGTGGGGGAAGAAGTACCGCCACCGGTGGATTAGGACGCTGAGAACATGAGCTAGAATTAGTTTGACTCGGCTGGCGTGCGACAACACACCCACGCTAAAATGTCAATCAACTAAATACAATATTGCTATATTTCTGTGTTTAGCTAGGATACACAGATTAGATGTAGCACAACGTTGTATAACGATTAACGATGTATGGTGTCTTACTCAGCATTTTTAGTAAGACTAGACTTTACACTAAGAACCACCGCGCACGCTTTCTAGCACCTTTATGGCATTAACAGCACCTAAGTAAAAAGTAAAAATAAATAATTCGAGCAACATTCGGTTTTACCAGCCAAACTCCCACAAACTGGGCTAAAGGTAATGGCCTAGCCTAACCTAGCGAGCAAGCGATGCGCGGCGCGCTGCAGTGCCGCGGCGGCGGGTGCGGCGGCGCGGGGCAGCACGGCGTGGTGCAGCAGCTGCAGCACGGGGCGCACGCGCACGCCGCCGCCGCCCGCCTCCACGCCCAGTCGCACGCACTCCACCAGCCGCTCCGCGCACGCCCAGCCCTCGCCGTCCACGCCCTCCCTGCGTACGTAACACGTTACACGAGTTACATTGTAAGTCAGTTACTCAATGCGAAATACACTTTTAAATACACACACAATATAATATTTTAGTCGTAAGTTAGTTTGGCGGAGCGTTTAATTGTAAATAACTTGTAAAAAAATATGTTTAATAAAATATTTTGTATTTAAATATGAGACCACTTGCTTCTAATAAATATCGCCTTAACATATTACCTACTGCCTTATCAATAGGGACTGTAGTGGTATTCGTATATTCAGGTTAAAATTACCTTTGAGCCACTTCTAAAAAGGCGTCTATGGCAGTGTAAGTGAAGTTGCCGAGTTGCGGCAGTAGCGCAGTGAACAGCGCGAGAAAGAAGTCGGTGATCTCAGCCTCGGCGGGCGCGTACGCCGGCTCGCACAACATACGTAACGCCGTCTCCGCCGCGCCCTGGATACCCTCCGCTATTATCTAAAAAATCGGTATTTACGATAAAGTACAAGGTAATCGAGGCACAAAAATTCTTATAAAATGTGTATAAAATTCCGTGCAGGGTTATTTTGATTATGGTATTATAGATTCTAGTCCAGCTGTACTCACTAAGAGACTTTATAAGTGAGCCGTGTAAAGTTAAACCCTTTTAAATTTCACGCTTTCCGGCAAAATAGTGCAAAGTCATTTACTATTTTACCGGTTGCTAATTTTGACCGTTATTATATTTTTTACCCAAAAAAAATTTTGTTCTAGCCCACGACACCAAGACCAAAACGTGTTTGTGGCCCGCATAAAAAAAAGGTTGGGTACTGTGCAATACAGACATTTGTAGGGCGAGTAAATTAAACACAGAATACTGTATCAGTAAAGACTTCCACTATCCGTGGTGGTTGGTAGAAGAGTGATCGTCACTCCGACTCCGGGCGAGGACTCCCCAACAATCCCACTATTTCGTGGGCGAGTCTATCTTTGTTTATCAATACACTAAAAGTAGAAGTATGAGACAATTGCCAATTAGACCGATTACTACTTTTTTAGGGTTCCGTAGCCAAATGGCAAAAAACGGAACCCTTATAGATTCGTCAGTTTTGTCTGTCTGTCTGTCTGTCCATCCCGTATGTCACAGCTATGGATAGGTCTTCGAAAATCATATTGATGTTTCTTATATTTTTTTACTAACCTGAATAGTTTGCGAGAGAGACTCTTCCAAAGTGGTAAAATGTGTCCCCTAACTTCTAATTAAGTAGGGGTCAATGTTAAGTCTAAAAAATATATATGATATACATTACTATAAAAACTACCAACGAAAATTGGTTTGAACGAGAGTAGTTTTTTTTATACGTTATAAATGGTAAACCATAATAATTTAACTTTCATTAAATTAACTGAAATATACAAATGAATCAAAAACCTTTTAATTTCATAAAAATAAACCTTATTGCTGCTGCGGAACCCTTCATGGGCGAGTCCAACTCGCACTTTGGCCGTTTTTTTTTATTTTTATCCAGCGATGTTATACCTTTTTGGCGTGCGTTGGTGCGTGCGCGAACGCGTGTAGTAACGCGGTGAGGGGGGGCAGCGCGACGGCGGGCCCCGCTGTAGTGAGCGCGGTGGACCAGGCCGCGAGTAAAGCGCGCGCCGCCTCCCCGCCCCCCGCGCTAGTCGTCCCACCCCCCGCACTACCAGCCCCGCCCCCCGCGACCCGCGACAGCGCCGCTGTTAGTAGCGCCTCACGGACCACTCCGGCAGTCTGTGGAGTACGCAGTGGAAAAAGTGACAAAGTGTAACTATTTTGTGATATGTATGGGCAAGCGCTCTCATGAATCTCATGGAAAAAAGTTACTTTTTCAACGCTGCTACTTTCACAGCGAACTGTGTGTAAGCATACCTATACACAACCTATAGTATTATTATTTAGTTTTGTTACACCCTGTATAAGACAGAATTTCACTTCAACGTTACAAAACTTAAAGCGAGACTTCGGGAATATAACCCGGTACCCTGGACAGTTCTCGTAACGTCTTCAATCCGACGCCATTTTGTACGGGTGAGACATGTGTGACCATGTGTGACGTACTAGTTTTACGTAAAACAAAAACAAACTTTTAACGTCTAAAAGTCAATATAATAATATCTAATAATAATAGATATTATTATCCATAGATATAATTATATATTTTTTATATAGTTATAACAAGTTTAATTAGAAACAACACAGTACACACTCACTCACCTTTGGTTCTAGATAGTGCAGCGAGCGCTGCGCGTGCGCGTACAGGTCGGCCAGCATGAGCACGGGGTCGGCGGGGAACTTGACGTTCTTGCACAGGCTGAGCAGCAGGTGCGCCGCCGCGTGACACAACAGCGGGGGCTCCTTGTATGTTCCATACACACGTCAATTCATTTTTAATGCGTAATTAGCAAAGGCATGGGCTTACCCAGGTTATGGGCAGGGGGGGGGGGGGGGGGGGGGGGGCAAATCAGATTTTTTATAAGCTAGGTATTTATAAAAAATAAAAAACTAATTATTTTTAGTTGTAAAAATATTGTATTGCAGACAAATGGCAAAAATTCGTTGTCTTATTACTACATAATATACTTAGTAGGGACGTCATCATGATCCAGGATGACCATAATATAATCATAAACACTTTGTATACCTACTCTGGTCATGTTTATTAGACAAGGAAAATATTATAACGCACATTAATGATATGAACTTTGCCGTAATTTTATAAAATAATATTAATGTGATATTTCTTTTGCTGAACGTAAATTGAGATTAAATTGAATTTGAACACAGTATAAGTACCGATACGTTTCTATATAGCGCGGGCAAAATGTAATTACTTACAGGAACTTCGTGTGGAACTAGAAAAGGCACGGCGGAGTTGACCAAACTCTCCATAGTGGACATCGGAACTTTACACTCGCCCGCGTAGCAGCACCATGCACCCATACATGCAAACATCTCTGCATGCCTGCAATGGCATCATAATTAGAATAAATACAAAAGGACAGTTGCTAGATTCTTAAGCGATTTCGTTGTTTGAAATTTGAATGACTTAAGTTTGCATGTAGTTTCCAAGCGATAGAGTTAGTATAAGTATTAAGTATTGTTATAATTTTTCATCGAATCAAATTACATTTTATCGATTACAAGGGGGTAACCCCATAATATAAATATGTTTTGTCATTGTATGTAACATTGGAAAAAGCGTTTGATAGTGTATCCATTGTATTAAGGGGGTTTGTTTATACGTACAACATAACGTGAGCGTGTGCGAGGGCCGGTTGTGCGTGCGCGCGGTGCGGGCGCGTGAGGGCGGCGCCGGCGAGCGCGCCCGCACACCGCTCCACCAGCGCCGCGCCCGCACAGCAACGACGACTCTCGTTCTCTGTAAAATTGACTTTCCGATCTTTTACCTAGCCGCGATCGACAAAACAGCAAATAAAATGCAACTTTATGACGTAGGACGTACGTCGACGTCGTAGACTAAAGGTACCATTTTCTAAAGTCTGTCAAGAAAGTGAAGAAATTAAAAAGTGGCAACATCGTAGTGTCATCCCTTTCAAATCAATCTTAGAAAAAAGGGATGACACTACGATGTTGCTACTTTTTCATTTCTTCACTTTCTTGACGGACTATACGTCACGCTACGCTAAAACGTTATACTTATACGTTACGTAAATAACGTAACGTTATACACTTTCGCATTTAAGATTAAATATTCAAAATGAAACCAAGAATAAATAAACAGCAAACCCTTTTATTTGATACACATATCATGGGGGTGCATTTCAAATAGCCTGTCCGCCATATTGGATTTGTAATGAAGTTTCTTAGCTAGTTATGTATTATCATCAGAACTCAGTTTCAACAATCAAAATTTCATCCTAATCGAAGACCGGGAAGTGGGTCAAATAGTTACAACTTACAAGTGAAGCTAATATATAAAGCGTGTAAAAAGGTACCTATAATGTCAACTTTATAGCATTTATTTTTTCAGTCGTTATCGGTGTGCCGTAAGGTTTGCACGTACGCGCATTATATCGACTACGTGTATTAGCGAGTACCTATCCGAGTGAAAGGCGCCCGCGCTCGCGCGAGGCATCGCGTGTTCTATAATCTTTAATACCTCCGTCGTTTCTGACTACGGGAACGATGGAACCTCAACTAAGTTACTCCTCCGTTACCCAAGCCATTGTTTTTCGCACTAAGGAGCAAGCTGTTGTTATCGATGCTATTGATGACACCCTACTTAAGGATTACACCTACGCCCTTAGTAAAGTAATCGAGTCCACACAGATAACCCAACACTAAAACTAGCAACAGACCATCTTCCAGATTCCAGCCAAAACCTTGGTGGAATCAAGAATTATCGAAGGCAGTAGCAGAGAGAAGACTCGCACTTAAAAAACTAAGACAAAACCGTACAGTAGAAAATTACTTTGCTTTAAAAGAAAAAGTTGTATCTGTTCGAAAGTTAATTAGGCAGGCTAAGTACAAGTCATGGCAACGGTTTTGCGATAATATAAACCCCAAAACTTCTAGTGGTGATATGTAGCGCAAACTTCGCTGGGTCAAAGGTCATCCTATTGGATCGCATGTATTATTATCAGAGGCAGAAGCCGATCAACTGCTTGTAAGTTTGAGCTCTGATGGTGTAGCTTATCCCCCTTTTGAGAATGTCACGATGTTTGGTCACGAGAGTGATAACATTTTGCCTTTAACTTTAGCTGAATTAACGTCTGCTATTAAACGTAAAGACACGTCGCCTGGAATTGATGGTATAGTCTACTCAATGATTTATCATCTTATACCTCTCAGTGCTAAATTAATTTTATTAAATATCTATAACTTAATATATTCTACCTCCGTTATACCTCACCAATGGCGAAAAATCAAAGTAATAGGAATTCCCAAGCGAAGTGGTTCTACATTGAAATATCGTCCTATTTCTTTAATAAGCTGTTTTTGTAAAATTTACAATAAAATGATAACGAGAAGGTTAGAATATTTCTTTGAAAATAATACGCTTTTTCCTGACTACATGATAGGTTTCCGGCGTGGTAGATCGTGTGAAGATGGTCTGTGTCGTCTTTCTACGGATATAGAAGTGAGCCTCACTCAAAAAGAATACCTACTATGTGCCTTCACAGATATCATGGACGCGTATAATTGTGTTTCCGTGGAAGTACTCACAGAATATCTTATTGAACTCGGTATCGATATACGTATTTGTAAATATATTAGGGAATTTTTGCATTTCAGAACCATTATTTTCGTGTTGTCTTGTGGTAAAGAGATTAGCAGAATATGCCGAGATGGTTTGGCTCAGGGTGATCCGATGTCTTCTGTATTGTTTAACATCGCGACCTTAAAAATAAGTAGATTATGTACATCTCAATTAAGATTCATCCAATATGCTGATGATTTTACAATTTATTGTTGTAGCATTGACATCAACGAATGTATTTCTCTAATGCAGACGACACTAATTCAATTTGAAAAATTATTAAAATATATATAAATAGGCTTACAGTTATCTTTAAATAAAACAAAGTTATGTATTTTTACACGAAAGTATCGTATTCCTAATGTTGAAATCAAATTAAATGATACCTCTTTAGAATTAGTAAAATTTGTTAAATTTTTAGGCGTATGGTTTGATTACAGGTTAAACATGTGAACGAAACCTACCTAAAATGTTCAAAATTTATAAATATACTAAGTTGTATCATCAATTATAAATGGGGTGTCCATCCCTTACAATTAAGAAGAGTGTATATTAGTTTAATAAGGAGTAGACTGGATTCCGGATGTGCTGTTTTTTTTTTTTTATTAAATAAGGGGGCAAACGAGCAAACGGGTCACCTGATGGTAAGCAACTACCGTCGCCCATGGACACTCGCAACACCAGAAGAGCTGCAGGTGCGTTGCCGGCCTTTTAAGAGGGAATACGCTATTTTCTTGAAGGTTTGCAGGTCGTATCGGTCCGGAAATACTGCTGGTGACAGTTCATTCCAGAGTTTTACAGTGCGCGGCAGAAAGTTACGCGAAAAACGCACTGTGGAAGACTGCCACTCATCAAGGTGATGAGGATGATATGTTTTTTGCGTGGGACGATAGCGAAAAGTTGCAGGTGGTATGATTCCGAACAATTCCTCAGAGCACTCCCCGTGATACAAACGATAGAGGATGCAAAGTGAAGCTACATCTCGGCGTAATTCCAGGGATTACGGGAGGGAGAGGGAGATTATGTTAAGTTAATTAAAGATAATTGTTATAATGAATGGAATCAGCACTTTCAACAAAAGTCATTAACTTCTGGCATTTGGTATAGAACCATAGTTAGTAAACCTCCCAAAAAACCCTGGTTTTCTAATGTCAAGAATAAGAGAGATCTCACAGTTTGTTTTAGAATTCGATCCAATCACATTCCTCTCAATAATTTTCTTTTCTTGATTGGCAAAAATTCCAGCCCAAATTGTGTAGTATGTGATCGTTATGAGGATTTATATCATGTTCTTTTGGAGTGTGATAGGAACGAATCCCTCAGAAACGAATTTATTGTGGACACCAAATGTAGCAAATTAGATTTTTATTTTTTTATACATAATATTGTAAGTTCGGATTTCGAAGCTGAGCATAGTGATAGGTTTATAAGTTTTGTTATACATTCCCTATATTTAAGAGAATTAGATAATAATGTTATGTATGTCGCCTAAATTAATTTGTTAAATTTTTGTTAAGGCCGGCTTAATCTTAATGATGTATGGCCTTTATAAAATAAAGATTTAAAAAAAAACATTTATTTTCTATTTAAAACCTCGACGTTATATTATGATTCGTGCCAAATTATTCTACCTTCAAAGCTACACAGTAGCAAGACGCTATAGTTACCGGTGGTATTAGTGCCCGTAGTGTCGAGCAACGCTGGCGCCAGTCGGCCTAGTAGCCGCGTGAGGGTGGCCAGGTCGAGTAGCGCGGCCAACAGACGCTCCATGTCCCCGCCCTCCGCCCCCGCGCCCGCCCCCCGCGCCGCCGCGCGAGCGTGCACGCCCGCCAGACACTGCCATTGGTCCATCTATACACACCGTCACTGATTATTACATTTTATATTTATTTGTTTATTTGAAAGATGACACCAAAAGTTTAGACATTACAGTTACAAATAAGATAAAATCCCGATAGATGCACTTTTCTGGTGTATTTTAATCAACTTTGGTCGTTTGTTTTTACTTAGTTAAATCAGATTCTAGAATTGTGTAGAGGGGAAAACATTTTGGTTTGATTGAACAACTGCTCGTTAAATAACTTATTCACATTTGCTTTACTTGCTACATTGAAAATGATACTCGACAGACAGAACACAAAAACCTAGCAAAAGTAATGTCTACATACTGTTAAACATTCTCAGTAAATAAATAATTTGAGTTAAATTTATTTTAATCCAATCCAATAATGTTGTCTGTGGTAATTAAAGTCGTTCTTCTCTAAAAGAAACAATACTTACGACCGCCGTAAAAACTTCTAAAGGCGCTATGTCCGCTACACGAGCGATGCACTCTATGCAGTGCTTAAGGAATGTCTGCCATTCAGTCTCACCCTGGAACAAAGCATTTATTTTCCAGTTTATAAAATATAGTGCGTCAAGAAAGTGAAGAAATTAAAAAGTGGCAACATCGTAGTGCCATCCCTTTCAAATCAATCTAAGAAAAAAGGGATTACACTACGATGTTGTCACTTTTTAATTTCTTCTCTTGACGCAGTATAAATTTGTAGTTAATATAAGTAGCAATTGTTTATTTACACAACGTAAAAAAATGCTTTAAATAGAATTTTACACAATATTTTTTTTTTTACGCTATAACTAAGTGCGTTATAATGTTTGAAGATTTGTTATGTGTGCATTTGTAATGTAAATGTGTGTGTACTTACATCGTCATCACATGTGTCGTTGTCTAGATGCTGGAGCTGTGCCTTATTGTGCTGGAACTGTATCTTATTGAGGACACCAACCACGAGCGCCTGCAGGGCCTCCCAGTACCTGAAGCACAAGTTTAATATGCAGGTGAAAACGCACTAAAGACTAAAGTTCGAAGGGCCAACCAATGCACAAAACTGCATATCAAATGTCAAAATTGGATTTAATTCTGCGTTTCGTTATTTTTATTACAGCATAGGCGTTATTACACTGCAGTGAATGGACGGGACACATCGGGGCCAAATATTATTTTGTATAAAATTGTACAGGCTGAACCGCACTACGGAGCAGTGTAACTACACGGCATAAAACTTCATCACTACGGTACTTGAATTGTCGCACCATTCCGCGGCAGTTTTAGCAACTGCCTATAAAACATTTATACGTGGGAGAGCCATGCTTCGGCACGAATGGGCCGGCTCTACCGGAGAAATACCACGTTCTCACAGAAAACCGTCGTGAAACAGCGCTTGCGCTGTGTTTCGCCGAGTGAGTGAGTTTACCGGAGGCCCAATCCCCTACCCTATTCCCTTCCCTTCTCTATTCCCTTCCTTTCCTTACCCTCCCCTATTACCCTGATCCCTCTTAAAAGGCCGGCAACGCACTTGCAGCTCTTCTGATGCTGCGAGTGTCCATGGGCGACGGAAATTGCTTTCCATCAGGTGACCCGTTTGCTCGTTTGCCCCCTTATTTCATAAAAAAAAACTAAGCGAACGTAGAATAAAGCAATATAAGATGCTAATTATTTTTTAATTTTTGCGATATATACAAACACTATAAAAATATATAACATAAAAATATTTACTTCACTGTGTCTTCAGGTTTGAGGACATCAATAAACTGTATCCAAATCTCCAAACAGCTCACAAAAGTGGAACACGTGGGTACCTGGAAATTTATGATTTAATTAAAAATACATAAAAGTCACTTCTGCTAGTCTGGATTTAAGTTAACCATGGGTCGTGTCGGTCTCGTCGTTATTCGTATTAATGAAGGAGAAAGAATTCTATTTTTAAGACACAATTAGCAGGAACGCAGACTGGTGCAGACCAGTGTTGCCAGATGGTTTCAACCTTTTATCTGTAGTGGGAACTGCTAAAATCTGTATTAAAGTCAACAAAAAAATTACCTATTAATCATTATCTACGCTTTTTTATGAAAATAAAAAAAATGAATACGTATTGACGTGATAAGGTGATAATCGTATACCTACTTAATAAATAAAAGTATACATAAATTGGTAACTTTTTATTTTAAATAAAAATTTAAAATCTAATAGAAAAAAATATATTAAACACACTAAGGGCCATCACCACTTCCTAATAAAGTACCGGATAGGCTATCCACAACTTTTTTTGACAGATTCTCCATACTTTATCTGTCAAGTTAAGTATCCGGCACTTATCCGGAAGTGGTGAAACAGGTCCTTAAAAAAACATAGCAAAAAGATAGAATTAATATTATTTTCATCTGTATTTTTTTTATTTTTCGACAGCAACTGCTCATCAACCTCTAGATTATAGCATGGTTTTGTACCAATCAGTTACTTTGTATCATGTATGCAAAACTCTAAAAAGGTCTGTATTTAGCTTGTTAAATTTGTTAAATTTTTACAAAATTAATCATATTTACAAAATTCTGTAATTCTGTATAAATATCTGTATCCAGTACTTATATGTATAGTAATACATATAAGTACTGGATTTTCTCCGTATTTATACAGAAGGTGAGTACACCAAAAATCTGTATAAATACGGAGAAATCTGTATATATATATATATATATATATATATATATATATATATATATATATATATATATGTATGGCAACACTGCTGGTGCTAGTAGTTTAAGCCCCAATTTCACCAACGACTGTTAAAGTTAACGCTCGAATTAGTATCATGTTACCTCTTTCGTTTTTCTTATGAATGAAAGAGAAGACTTGACATTTTAACAGACGTTGGTGAAATTGGGGCTAAGTAAAATAAGTATATCGCAATTAATAGATTTTTAACTAAGCTAGTTAAAAATCTATCAATTGCGATTTAAGACAACTTAAAAATCCTAATTCCTTTTTTAACGTCGTCGTAACTACATCCGCGAGAAGACCACCTACACCTTGAGGGTGGAGCGTCTGCACTCTCGCCACAAATGAATTTCAGTTCCTTTGTGGTGAGAGTGCCGACTCAAGTTTTATCCATCTTCGAAATGGAGGAGTTCTGGCCCGCCGGTGTAGTTTACCGGAGGTTCCGGGGGAGGCTCCCGAACGAAGCGCGCATCACGTCGCCGAAAGAGTCTTTACGTGATAAAGTACACTTTGTAGTAAGTTACAAAGTGTGATTGTGTGTGTGAATGTGAATGTGTAAATATTATATATGTATGCTCAAATACCGAAATCGCTCAGTGAGCGAAAAAAAAGCTCACAACGCGTTGTGGTCACAGTGAAACAGTCTCTGATGAAAATGGCCACGACGCGTTCTGGCAATCACAAAAAGACCATAATAATTATTAAGATAACTAACCTGGAATGTAAACCGGAATAAATAGGACAAAAAGTCCAATGAATCAAATTCTGGCTCCGCCTCCAGCCTCTTGAAATGCAGGGAGATAAATAGTTTTAGGAATTCTGCCAACTTGTCAAGGTAGCTGAAAATTTTAAGATATTAAGTACCAAACTTGTGTTTAGCCTATCAACTGAGTGTGTATATTATTAAACGAATCTTCGTAGCTGTCAATTTTTCTTAAGAGGCTTAAGAGTTTCAAAAGTATATGTCATTTGACCACATTTACGAAACAGTTCTTATTATAATTCTAATAATTCGAATCTATACTTTAATATTATAAAGCGAGAGAGTTTGTTAGTTTGTTTGTTTGAACGCGCTAATCTCAGGAACTACTGGTCCGATTTGAAAGATTCTTTCAGTGTTAGATAGCCCATTTATCGAGCAAGGCTATAGGCTATATTTTATTACGCTAAGATTAATAGGAGCGAAGAAATAGAGAAAAATGTGAAAAAAAGCGGGGGAAATTATTTGAAAGGGCTTATCTCACGAACTACTGGAGCAATTTTTTTGTTATTTGGCACAGATAAGAAGTAGGCCACGTGAAGGATCATAGGCTATTTTTTATGGACTAATTTGTCTGTGAAATATCTTAATTACGCGGGCGAAGCTGCGCGGAACGTTATATTTCGTGTGGTCACGAGTCACGACATCACACGTAAACGGCTGAACCCATTTTGCTGAAATTTGGTATAAAGATACATTGAATCCCGAAAAAGAACAAAGGATACATTTCGTCCCGGAAAAATGTACGGTTACTGCACAATATACTTTTATGATTCTCGCCTAAACTATTTAGTATTTTATCTATTTTGATGAAATTTGGCATGGAGATTGGAGATACTAATTTGAATCTGGGACAAGGAATATTTTAGTTCCGGAAAAATGTGTGGATCCCACGCAATATACTTTTCTGATTTGCGCGTAAACGACTCAATCGATGTACGGGTACATTACCTATAAACTAAAGTCCACGCGGACGAAGTCGCGGGCAACAGCTAGTAATAAATAAAAACCATCTTAAAACGCTGACATAATGTCGGCGAAGATTGGTATTTACTATTTAGTAAGAGTATGAGAGTGTTTTAATTGTATTAAATCTTCTCTTCACGCATAGTGTTTCCTACCGGTCATTAAATTTTAATGAATCCTTCAAGATTTTACTTCAAGATTCTACTACAAGAATATATCATTAAAATTTTATATTTATGTGTCCTACATTCTTTTTTCAGAAATTTGGCGAATCAAAAGTTTTTTTTTTAAATATGTGTATTTTTAAGAGATACATATGACCCTAAAAAACCACTAGCACTTAACGTTGCAGGGTGGTTGGTGAAACCAGGCAAAATACTACCTTTTTTTTTAATAAGGGGGCAAACGAGCAAACAGGTCACCTGATGCAAAGCAACTACCGTCGCCCATGGACACTCTCAACATCAGAAGAGCTGTAGGTGGATTGCCGTCTGCCGACCTTTTAAGAGGGAATACACTCTCTTCTTTTGAACGTTTGCCAGGTCGTATTGGTCCGGAAATACTGCTGGTGACAGTGAAACTTACGGCCCTTCCACACGACGTATTTTTTGAGCGCCGACGACGCTGTTTCTGATGCGCTCGTTTTCTGCGCGTTTTCATCTCATATTGGGATATATAAAGTTTAAAACTTTAGGCTTCCTTGCGTTTGCTGAGCGTTCAACTTGCGTTTGTATTGATACAAACGAGCGTAAAAAAAATGTCGTTTGGAAGGGTCCTTACTCAATAGGCGTGCGTTGCATATGATGTGGGCTTGCGAGATGGCGCAGTAGGCGGAGGGCGCAGTGATGCAGGCGCAGCGCGGTCGCCGCGGACGACGGCGGCGCGTACCGCCGGTACAGCAGCTCGCACACACCACCCAGACCCGCCAAGGCTGCCTCCGCACTCTGAAATATTATTTCCAATCTATTTTTAATCAACAGAAAAAAAGTCTTTATCCTTTGAACAAATTGATACATAGGCAGTTGACAGACCTTTAATAATTTTTTCAGTGGCTATATATTTTATACCCAATGCGAAGCCGGGGCGGGTTGCTAGTTATGTTATAATATTAAGATAAATATTTATATTTGTTTCAAACTTCTAAAAATGCTTCAGAACACAAATAGACTGGGAGATGGTGACACAAAATTCTTGGTCATTTGTACCAGTATGGTGGTTCTTCAGGGGTCTAATTACGTAAAGGCAAAATGGAAAATGATGGTCATAGCGCTCGCACCGGCAGCCCAAACGCGTGAACGTTAATCGAACGCGTCGAATAACGAGTGTCGAACGATTTGTTCCACAAAAATGGTTGTATTTTCAGATAGTCGAAAAAAAAGAAGTAGGTAGTAGCGTAATGCCATAATTTTCGGGTGGGTGGTGGGAGGTTCTTCAGGGGTCTTGGTCAATTGTACCAGTATTGGTACAATTGACCAAGAATTTTGTGTCACCATCTCCCGGTCTAAAATATCATGTGTCATAATTGCTGACCTGTGATTGTGTTGCAACACTGCCCCAGTAAAATACAGTAGTGACTAGAGAGGGTGGCACATGCGATGAAAGTGGTAGCCAGGAGAATAAATGCTGCAGTGTGTTGAGACATTTCACAACTATTTCCATATTTAATGTTCTGTAAAAGGGAAGGGTTTAAAACATTAGACGATTATAACTTAAGGGTCACATCTCATTTTTAATCAACTATTAATATAACACTAAAGAGAAATCGATTTTTAGCAGACCAATGTTATTTTGTCATGTAATATCAATGATTATAGTTATAATAGCTCTGTATGACATAAGGTGACCAAATTACATAGTTTGATTTGATTTCTCTGATGAAATATATATAATAACTATATATGACATTTGATTTTATTATACTTACTTTTCTGGATTATGAATATCATGGGTGTTGGAGAGCAAATCTGGCAAAACTGATGTCTGTGGCATCCCACTAGTAGGTGATGGAGGTGGATTTGACTGCCCCTCTTTTTGAGCATTGTTTTCCAAGATGGCTACATATAAGAAACAAAAACAATTAATATTCAATGTACACTTTAAAAAGTGTATGGCATACATTATGATAAGCTTAAGGCTGTGTGTGTGTATAATATGAGGCTTGCCCATTAAGCTGCTTTTTTGAACTTACCACTAAGTGCTTGAAGCATTTGTGGCATTCCTTTCAACATCAGGCGCTCCAAAGTAGTTTTCCTGTCAGAAGGCAGCAGAACTCCAGTATCTCTCCCTGCTCCTAGCTCTTCACTTGCAGCTTGTGCCAAAACAAGCCCCAATATACAACTGTGACCCTCACATCGCAACAACTAAAATTATAAAAGAGTTGAATAAATAATGTGCACATATTAGTAAGGAATACATTGACTTGTTATTTATTACCAGGAGCTACCTCAATAATGTTCTCGAAAAAATCTGGATATAAATGTGGCCAATCGTATCTCGCTATGGACACCAGAAGAGAGGCTAATTTGTTTCTTATAAAATAAACCATTACTTTGTGTTTTGTCATCAATTCATTCATCAATGTGAGTCTAATTTCTGTCCTTTCATTTTCCGGCATTATAATCCATTGTCTGTTTATTATTTTCTAAAAAGTGAAGACAAAATTAATGAAAAAAGTTGATATTATTGAGTTGTATGTATTTAAAAAACCGTAAGTAAAACAATATTTGCTGAAACATACCTCCAGGGTGGTGAGTATGTACACCAACACATATTGGTTATGTGATTTCTGTAAAAATATTAAGCAATGCTTCCACGAATCTCTTGCGTTAGAAAAATTTTCTAACATATTTTCAATTTCTCTCTTGCGAAAGTTGTTTGTTGTAGGAGCAAAAAACTCAGACATTAACATCTCCAAAGAGGCCAGGGCCTCGTCGATTTCGGAGGCAGCCTAAAATCAACATACATTTGTTATTACGATATGAAAATAGGTCTCAAAAATCTTTAAAGGTTGACAAATTTAATAGCTTTATTGCTAAAAATATTAATCAAGAAATTAATGGATAAAAATTAATAACTTACCATTGTATACTATTTTAAACTTATTTACTTATATTATAAATTATTTATGATTACTATAATGAAATTTGAAACATCTTATGATCATATTAGTTGTTTACACTCATCTCAATTATTTGCTTCATGAATATTATTTCAAAAATATAATTTTGTAAGAAAAATGGGATTTTAGAAATTTCGCTTTTACTAATTACTGTCAAGTGTCAATTGTCAAATGTCATCCACAAATGACGTTCATTAGCTTTTTTTTTTCTTATAATGGCACTTCGGCTATAACCATGGCCAGTGTCGAGTTTAATATTATGGCGGGAAAACAATATTCTTTAATACAATTTTTTCTATATTATCGTCAGGTCAGTCAGGTCTAAAGTCTAGTCAAAGTCTAAATATAAAGTCAAGAAGTCAAGTCGGTCGATTCAGTAAAGTGGTAGACGCTTTACTGAAACTTTCGATGGAGTTTTGGAGGGAACACAAAATAGCACGTTTCTGGTTATTACATCACTTTCCCACACTTGTGCACAATAACGAATATCTAATGGTTAATATCCTACCAATATTACACATTAAAAACCCAGATAACACAATTTTAGGAAAATAATATAAAAGCACAACATCACCATTTCACATTCCCGGCAAAACTCCCGTTCATTAGCTAGTGTCAGTTGTCAAATGACCTATTTTTTCCCCATTCGTGGTTTGTTTTAACCATAGACTTAATATATACTGTAGGTTTATGGTTTTAACATAGACTTATTAAATGGGTTTTAAAGTACATATAATAAGTCTATGGTTTTAACCATTGAATTGAGGTACCTACTATAGACTGGAGAGAGCCTTATCCGTGAATAGCCCGTCAAAAAGTCACGACATTAATAGAGTCGCCACTTGTTTCCGGTGTGGCCTCTTATGGCCACACTGTATCCAGTCACTATAAAAGATTTTGATACTTTATATTAAATACAGTTTAAAAAACACGTTGTAAATATTATGATTTATACGAATACACGATATTATGTAGTTAAGAAAATTTGAAATAATTATGATGTAGTTATAGTGTCTGTTTAATTTACGACATTACAAGAAACAATCTAATCGTAAAGTATTATAATCTTTGTATATGTCATAGTCTGTCTCTGTCAAGAAAGTGAAAAAATTAAAAAGTGGCAACATCGTAGTGTCATCCATTTCAAATCAATTTAAGAAAAAAAGGGATGACACTTCGATGTTGCCACTTTTTAATTTCTTCACTTTCTTGACGGACTACCTATATAAAAATGCAATAACTCGATTAAACGGTTGAACCGATGTGGCTAATTTTAGTCTTAAAATATTCCTGAAAGTTCAGGGAAGGCTAATAAGTGACACGAAGTTCACTGGTTCATCTAGTCACCAGTGTTACATAATATTATGAATTTATAACACCTGTTATCAATGATATTCTACTTAAACAGATCTGTTACGTTCATACTATTTTCCGGCTTCAATCTCTTCCGAACAACATTGACAAATTTGACAGATAAGTGAAACAAAAGATACGAAATGCCATTTACATAAAAGAGACAGACTGAATAAAAGACGACCCAATTGGGTCGTATTTGAAGCTTCACAACGCGCGCGGTAGTAACATATCTGCTTTGAGTTTTTTATTATTATATCATTGCCTGTTATTTAAGTACCCTCTCCCTGAGAGCTGCAGAGCTATTTTGATGACCAGTAAGAACTGAGAGAAGCTCACTCCTTTTTTATTAAGGAACTACTTATTTAAGAAAATACAAAAAATAAATAAATGTAAAACAGGGTTTTGTTATTTTAATAAAATATGATCATCCAAATAATATTCCACAATGCAGCCGGAAACAGAATCATCGCCACTTTCTAGGTCCATGTAGTTACAGCAGTGGTGTCACAGTGAAGTGGCACTTTCATCTTCAATAATCAGCTCTTCAATATCCTAATAAAGGGTTAATTCCCACTCCTTGTATTTATTTTCAGTGTTTTTTTTTTCAAAATGATAGCATAAATTCTCCCAGTCATTTCGGCTATTTCGTTAAACGCTTTTTCTGCTACCTGTAAACATAAAACGTAATAATTATAATATTATATTACGCTGCTTCAAAGTGTTAAAGGAGTTAAGCACATACACTGTGACACGAGAATTTTATATACATCTAAGATACATAAATACGCAAAGCACCTAAGTCAAAGTATCAATCATTGTTAGGCGCGTTATATGATAGATTTCTTTGACAGTTCATTGTTTACGTAAACATAAGGTTTAAGTAAAATTGTTGTTTTATTATACCACATAATACTTACTCAGGCTACTTAGAATTGCATTATACAATAAAATAAACAAATAAAATTGATAAAACAAACGCTTAATTACCTGCTACTATGGCGATTGTGCGATCAGAATCGTTCATTTCTATGATCATATATAGGATCCAATATATATGATAATTTGATCATATCTGCTTATTACATTATCATATTTCATTGATCCTATTTTACGTCATATGTGGTTTCAATAACCAATGGAGAGCGCTAACGCTGACAGGTATTGACGTCAGGGTTACTAGATCTCAGGGAATTCGATGTGTCAAAAGACATCATCATTTTAATATGGCTTGTTTTTTGTTATTTCAGCAAGATTATCCAAGTATATAATTAGAAAAATAACTACATTACATTATTTGAAACATATTAATGAACAAGAAATTAAAAACTCTTTTTTATATTAAATAACTGGCAACACCTATTTCTATGACCGTATTGGATCCAATCTCTCAGCAAATGTCAAAAATCTATGATCAAGGAAGAAATGAATCATATGTCTATATTACATTATCCAATATCATTGACTCAATGATCTCGGATCCAATATATATGATAATCTAATATCCCCCTTAGCCCGTCATCGCGTGGCCATTTTGTGCTTATTTTCATACAAGTAGTGTGCGTTTATTTTCTTGAATATATTTTGTATTTGTCGATTATTTCGAAGCACATTAGGATACAGTTGCCTTACTCCCGAAACTGATATCAACTTGATACGAGTCTGATTTCGATTTCGTTTTTGATGTCATTGTAACGCGTAGGAATTCCGGAACAAAATCGTATCAAAATCGAGATGTTGCCATGGCGTCTTGTCAACGTCGTTATGGCAACGTTGTATTGTTATTTAAAATTATTAGAAGGTTACGAAAAATATGAAATACTAGCTGTTGCCCGCGACTTCGTTCGCGTCAACATAGTATAATAACAAAGATGGATAGTCCGCTTACAAATATGAAAAAAGTAAAATATAACCTCCTCCTTTTTGGAAGTCGGTTAAAAAGTAGCCTAAGTTACACCTTACTACATCAGCTATCTACCAAAAAAAGTCCCGGCAAAATAGATCCAGCCGTTTCAGAGATTAGCCAGAACAAACAGACAGACAGACACAGACAAAAATTGTAAAAAATGTTGTTTTGGTGTATGTACCTACATACATTCATATGCATGTAGTAAAAAACGATTCTTTCAATATTACAAACAGACACTCCAATTTTATTTATATGTATAGATGTATAGAAGATGTAACATAGATTATGTAATGTTTGTGTTTTTTCGTCATACCATAAAAATACATTTCTTTAGAAACTTTAGATGGATGTGCCCATTTTCTACTTTAGTGGGTTTAAAATGGTTATTTTCGTTAAGGAACATCTTGACATTAAACAAATATGTAAATTTCTTTTGTAGTTACACTTAACATTGTCATACATATTCTAGTATAAAATTTGTATCCCTGTATGCCGACATCAAAAGTTAGTTTTTATTTGGAAAATAATGGTCCGTCCGACGCACCTACTTGATTTTTGGCATCGACTTAGTTGAAAGGATAGAGAGTAACATAGGCTACTTTTGGTCTTGGAAAAACATCATGTTTCTAAAGGAGATTTGCAAGAATATTCGTATTGTATACGATTTTCGAATTCCACGCGAGCGAAGCCGCGGGCAAAAGCTAGTAAACCATAAGAATAGTCAAAGAATGCCTCAAACACGTGGATTTAACATTAAATACGTTAGTTTCGAGTAACGTTTTTTGGGCTTTTCAATCTTTATTTTTGTAAGCTAAAAAGATAATTTATAAGTTTATTAATCCCTTATTTGTGCTATTAGCTATAAAAGGCATTAGTGCTAAAAATGTCACATCAATTAATAATTTGGCTATAAAAATTGCATAGCTTTTTAAGTGTGTTTACGGATTCTCATCACTTGAACTATAGTTAATCGATATCATGAACTAATTGACTTTCTTTCCTGGATTGAGATCGATTGTTGCCGAGTTAGGTATTGTAAACGTTTTTAAGGGTCACTGTGGTATCGATTGGTATGGTGTCGTTTCATTTTTTGTTGATAATAAATATTAATTCATTATTATTTTAACATAATAATTTTTTTACGTCCGTGATAATAATCGTGATAATAATATAGTTCGCCTGCAAGCTTTTTTAATGTGATTGATGGTACCGCCAATGGAGCTGTACAGCTATACGGTCCCATTTAAGTTTGGTATCGTGCTTAGCTACGCTCGCTCGCATGTACCCTTTTGCGATTCCTGGATTTTCTTCCAGGAATCTCAACATTTATATTTTATAGGTTTTTTTTATGAAAGAAGGGGACAAACGAGCAAACGGGTCACCTGATGGAAAGCAACTTTCGTCGCCCATGGACACTCGCAGCATCAGAAGAGCTGCAGGTGCGTTGCCGGCCTTTTAAGAGGGAATAGGGTAATAGGGGAGGGTAGGGATGGGAAGGGAAGGGAATAGGGGAGGATAGGGAAGGGAATTGGGCCTCCGGTAAACTCACTCACTCGGCGAAACACAGCGCAAGCGCTGTTTCACGCCGGTTTTCTGTGAGAACGTGGTATATCTCCGGTCGAGCCGGCTCATTCGTGCCGAAGCATGGCTCTCCCACGTATAAATAAGTAAGGTGCGTCGGACGGACCATTATTTTCCAAATAAAAACTAACTTTTGATGTCGGCATACAGGGATACAAATTTTATACTAGAATATGTATGACAATGTTAAGTGTAACTACAAAAGAAATTTACATATTTGTTTAATGTCAAGATGTTCCTTAACGAAAATAACCATTTTAAACCCACTAAAGTAGAAAATGGGCACATCCATCTAAAGTTTCTAAAGAAATGTATTTTTATGGTATGACGAAAAAACACAAACATTACATAATCTATGTTACATCTTCTATACATCTATACATATAAATAAAATTGGAGTGTCTGTTTGTAATATTGAAAGAATCGTTTTTTACTACATGCATATGAATGTATGTAGGTACATACACCAAAACAACATTTTTTACAATTTTTGTCTGTGTCTGTCTGTCTGTTTGTTCTGGCTAATCTCTGAAACGGCTGGATCTATTTTGCCGGGACTTTTTTTGGTAGATAGCTGATGTAGTAAGGTGTAACTTAGGCTACTTTTTAACCGACTTCCAAAAAGGAGGAGGTTATATTTTACTTTTTTCATATTTGTAAGCGGACTATCCATCTTTGTTATTATACTATGTTGACGCGAACGAAGTCGCGGGCAACAGCTAGTATTTCATATTTTTCGTAACCTTCTAATAATTTTAAATAACAATACAACGTTGCCATAACGACGTTGACAAGACGCCATGGCAACATCTCGATTTTGATACGATTTTGTTCCGGAATTCCTACGCGTTACAATGACATCAAAAACGAAATCGAAATCAGACTCGTATCAAGTTGATATCAGTTTCGGGAGTAAGGCAACTGTATCCTAATGTGCTTCGAAATAATCGACAAATACAAAATATATTCAAGAAAATAAACGCACACTACTTGTATGAAAATAAGTACAAAATGGCCACGCGATGACGGGCTAAGGGGGATATTAGATTATCATATATATTGGATCCGAGATCATTGAGTCAATGATATTGGATAATGTAATATAGACATATGATTCATTTCTTCCTTGATCATAGATTTTTGACATTTGCTGAGAGATTGGATCCAATACGGTCATAGAAATAGGTGTTGCCAGTTATTTAATATAAAAAAGAGTTTTTAATTTCTTGTTCGTTAATATGTTTCAAATAATGTAATGTAGTTATTTTTCTAATTATATACTTGGATAATCTTGCTGAATTAACAAAAAACAAGCCATATTAAAATGATGATGTCTTTTGACACATCGAATTCCCTGAGATTTAGTAACCCTGACGTCAATACCTGTCAGCGTTAGCGCTCTCCATTGGCTATTGAAACCACATATGACGTAAAATAGGATCAATGAAATATGATAATGTAATAAGCAGATATGATCAAATTATCATATATATTGGATCCTATATATGATCATAGAAATGATCCAATATAAATGATAATGTAATACCCCCCTAAGACTACCTACATCTATACTATAATACTTTATCTATGCTGTGTGCTATGCTATGAGTATGCTCTATGGTTTTAGGTTTATCTATAATTTAAACTAGTACGGTAATCTGTGGTTTATCTATTGCCAAAAGTCGTAAACATTTTTGTTTTCGATCAGTTTTCGATTTTTATGTAAGAAATACATTATAAGAAGGAAATCCAAACTCACAGAACACTAATACTGTCCTAACTTAACATGGAACAGGAAAATAAACCTGGTGAAACCGTAACAAAACCTACCGAAGATTGTGCAAATAATACGATCACGGAGCAAGAAACAAGTACTGTTACTACTCCAGTGGATCAGAATAATGAGACTGAAGCTTCTTCGGAATTATCCAATGCAAAGGATATTCAGAAACCCTCACCAAAGAAACCGAAGAAAAGGAAACCTAAAGTGCCTCGAGATGTTACTGCACCTCGCCAACCATTAACAGGTATGTACCTACAAGTTACAACTAAGTAACTAGATATTTACCTTGATACAAGTTACGTGTCCATTATTCCTATAGGAATAGAAAGTTACGGAATACGGTTACTATTCTGGTACAACATTAAATAAATATCTATGGACGCTTCACACCATGTCAGTCTAGCCCCATGGTAAGTACCTGAAGGACTTGTGTTACAACGGAAATATATTTAATACTCTTATACTATACATATATTTAAGATTTTTATTATACGATACACATATTTAATACACATCCATGACCCAGGAACTTTTGAATTTTTTTTGTTCCATCTGCGGGATTTGAACCCGCGACCCCTGGCTTGAGCTACCAACAGCCCATCAACTGAGCCACAGAAGTCGTCAAATTAGTTTAAAGCAGGGATGATGTGAATATCCGCATCCGCAAAGATTTGGACCAGAGATGATGCGAATATTCGCATCCGCATCTGCAAGAATTTGACTATCTATATTTTATGTATATTTTCATGCGGATATAGTAAATTTCATGAAAATCGTTGGAGCCGATTCCGAGATTCCAATTATATATATATATATATATATATATATATATATATATATATATATATATATATATATATATATATATATATATATATATATATATATATATATATATATATATTGACCAGCCATACATGTGAAAAAAGGTTGGGAACCACTGCTATAGCAGCTAGCTTCCTCTTTATGTCTAAACACACTAGGCTGAATTACGCCGGCGTAATTTCCGTGGCCGAAATTACGTTCCGCCGCATCCGTCTGATACGACTATAAATTACGCGAAGAGCCGAAATTACGCGGCGGAATTTTAAAATTCTCAGATGTAATGTGTGCGTTAACGCTTTGGAGTTAAGGTTAGATTCGGTTTTGAAAAACATTACTGCCGAATCGCTGCCGAACTTTAGACTTCATAAGTTATTGAGTAATAGTCGATCAACTAAAAAAAATGTATTCAGCGAAGTATAATGGAGCTTTTCGTTTAAATTCATTTGAAAGTAACTGAGATGATGTTGTTAGTATGTAGTAACATTTTCAAAAACTAGCGGTAGCGGCGAAACACTATATTGCGCGTGGCCCGACACGCACTTGGCCGGTTTTTCAGTATTTGTTGTTGTAACGGAAATAGATATTACATAATCTGCGTCCTGCGAAAATTTCAACTATCTAGCTATATTACCGTTCCTGAGTAAGCCTGGAGACTGACAGGCGGATAGACAACGAAGTCTCAGTAATAGGGTCCCGTTTTTACCCTTTGGGTACGGAACCCTAATAAATAGTTTAAACGATCAATAACACTGTACTTAGCTTTCTTAATCATCTACTCTTTGAGTGTAATATAGCTAGATACCTAGTTGAAATTTTCGCAGGACGCAGATTATGTAATATCTATTTTCGCTACAACAAACAAAATATGCTAAAAACAAAATAAATGTAATATTTAAGGGAGGAGAAAATTCCCATATGAGAAACGTGATTTTTGGCCTTTTTTTGCTCTTAGATATCAATAATGGCAACAGATAGGTTCTTGAATTTTTTACACAATCCGTGTACTTTAATATTTAATTATAATATTACACTAAAATAGAAAATTAAGTGGGACTCTCATAGAAAAAACACAATTTATGGCCTAATTTTGCTCTATAATGGTACGGAACCCTTCGTGCGCGAGTCCGACTCGCACTTGGCCAATTATGTGATCCTATGGTTTTAAAATATTATGAAAGAGACCTCATTTAACCACAACATAAACTTTTGCAAAAAATACAAATAGAATAAATATTTTTAATTTTGATGAATTTTAGAAAAAAAATCGCAAATGGTGCCGTAATAAAAAATATGCCAAAATGTGAGTAATAATTAGTACTATAATAGTGTGTGAGGATATAACGGCCAACCATGCGATTCCAGAGATATGCTCATTTTTCCTGTCGGCTCCATACAAAAATTTCTTAAAAAAATTATAACTCCCTTATTATACACGCAGCTGAGTCTTTTTACATTTTGTTATGTAATAACAACTAGGAGAACATATTTCAGCCCAAAAAAATGACATCTGGAAACTCAAGTTCCTATGTCTATGAAACTCGATTTTCGATCCACTGTGCGGCGTAATTCAGCCTAGTGTGTTTAGACACATTGGTTCGCACTCGCAGAGGTTGCAGGTTCGATCCCGGGTGGAGGCGTTTACCAATGAGACATTTTCTGATCCCAGGCACTACAATATTTGAAGAGAAGGTTACTTCGCTCCGAAAATACTTTATAAATCATCCACAATATATTATGCAAAAGCCTAGTTATCTTGGCGCACCTAATGCACAGAATATTTTCGAATAAACAGAACTTTTATATGTTACTATTATTAGTTATTAAAATTATAAATTATCATGTAACTTTAAAAAAATATTTTAAATAGCTTTACAAAAAGCCAAAACCTTTGTTCAACCATGTTCAACAAAATTTCAATGATTTAACCCGGCGTCAATGACGTGAAAATAATTACATGGACTATGACGTCGGGTCATTTTGACCCGAACTTTGTGGATACATTTTTAATGAAACTAAGTAAGCTACCACAATTTTGTTTATAATTTATTTAAAAAGGGGACTTTAATTATGCATAAAATAAAAAAAAACCCTGTGTGATTTAAAAAATATTTTTGTTTCTTGGCTTTCTTCACGGCAGACGCAAAATCAACCTTGAAAACTTAACGTGTACGTTAATTTTATATTTTCGCAAAATTTTCTTACCTATGAAGGAAAAAAATTACTGATGAATTTAAAGAGCGGTTGTTATAACTTACTAACATGAAAATAAAAAGAAATCAGTCTTCTACTTCCTCATTCAGAGTTATAGTATACAACAGTTATCACAACATATTGTAATCATGCCCTTTTTTTTCTTGAGGAGGGGAAATGCATTACGCATCCCCCGCCCCTTCGGGGGAAGGGGCAGGGGTATGTCGGACTCCCTCCGCAGAGGTTTACCGACTAAAACCCCCCCATCGTCAATGCTACACGCGGAGGAGCGGGATCGCTATCGCACCGCGTCCTCCGCAGCGCTTGCCGCTTCCGGCATCTCTTTACCTGCAGCAGCCTTGCCGCCGCCTGCCTGCACCGAGAGGCTCCCCGGGCATCGGGGGAGCCTTTCTCTTCGGGGCCTATGTTGTGGGCGGTGATCCCCCGATCAACCGCCCACAGGCCTAGGCTTCAACCTCCATGGCGGGGGCGGTTTCACCCGCCCCGGCCGTATCGGCTCCAGGCTGCTTACGCCGCCGAGCCTTGGAGGGAGCCCTGCGCTTCTTCCTCGTGCCGGGCGACTTGCTGGCCGCTGCGATGCAGCCATTAGTCCCAGCACGTGGTTACTCTGTTTGCCGACCTCGGCGCAGAAAAAGCAGCTCGGCTCTTCCGCGCAGTCGGCGGCCTTGTGCCGCAGCTTACCGCAGCGGAAACAATTCCCGCTACGGTCCACCGGGGACTGGCACTTCGGCGCCAAGTGGCCGGTGTCTAGGCATCGGTAGCACGGCATTGGCTTCGCGGCCAGTGGCACTACTTTTGCCATGACCCAGCCTACCTGCAGCCGCCCAGAAGTTACCAACTTCTTGGCGGCCGCTGTGGGGATGTGGAGCCACTCGCTCCGCATACCCCTGGGGCCCACCGTTATTCTGCCCGACCGGATATCGGTGGCCGGGCAACCGCCTTCTTTCGCCGCTGCCTTGGTGACATCGGCGGCGGTCGTCGCATCGTCCATTCCGGACACTAGCAACTCCGCCCTTTTGACCGGACGAGCGATCTTCACCACGCCCCTGTCCAGAACGTCCCTCATCCTATGTAATCATGCCCTAGCATATAAAAATTGGACATGCTGGGCATGTGTGAAGTGTTTTTTTTTTATAAGAACAGACTTCACATCTTTTGTAAGTTCCAGGAATTTTTTCGCTTTTACCTAGATACGTGGTCTACAAGTTCAATGCCCAAAGCAGCCTGAGTCTTCTTCAAAGTCTAACTCTTGTAACAAATCTTAAATCCTTTCTGGGCTATTTGTCAATGACATTCTCCTTTTAAACTTAAAAAATTAGGCAAAACATTATTTTATTACTAATATAAGTGAGTCACGAAAATTCTACACCGACGATGACGCCGGGTCATAATGACCCGTTTTAACTTGACGCGCAAGTATCTTGCTGCACACGAGGTATGGCTCTAGCCGTAACAGCTAGGCGGATGGAAGGGGGTTGTATCTCCAGCTATACGAAGATTGGCAAACAATTCGATTGGCGCAAAGACAAAATATATACAATTAAACAAACAACAAACGGCGACAATGACGCCGGGTCAATATGACCCGGCGTCATTGTCGCCGGGTTAAATAAATGCCTTTCTCGATCAGCGACATCTCTGGGCATGTTAAGGCCAATTTGATACACCCAACGCCATCTATCATTCAGATGAGAACTAAAATTGCAATCACGCTGGTTTGTATGGGCTTTGATACTCTTCTATATTTATTACTCTATGATTTGGCCGACTAGCCGATTAGTCGGTTGCAAAGAAGCCGACTAACCGGCCGACTAGTCGGCCAACCGATCGGCCAACCGATCATGGTTTCAGATGTTTTCGTAACGCTTCTTTTACTAAAGTAAGTCGCATACGCCGCCTGCGTACTTGTCTGAGCGTGTTTTGGTTATGTTAACGTCATGATATAAAGCGGTAAAGCTATGAAATAGCTTTACCGCTTTATATCTTTACTGCGGCAGTCCTCGAGTGCCACACGTATTTTTTTATTAAAATTGTTTAGAATAAAGAAGATATTATGATGTTATTAAATAAATGTCATAGATATTTACATTTACAAGCAAGTAATTTCAGAAAGACAATCAATTAATTTTAAAACAATCAAGTTTTTCTTAAATGTAATATCAATAATAGTAAAATAATAAAAAGCCGGATAGTCGGCGCTTTTTGCCGACTATTCGCCGACTACAAAAGTGGCCGGATAGTCTGCTTTACCGACTAGTCGGCACATCTCTAATATAATATACAAGAATTGCTCGTTTAAAGATATAAATTATTACCTAGTCAACAGACGACGACGCGGACGTGTACAAAGGCGTCAGTCAATCAGCCCATTTGTCACGACTAGATTGTTGACCCGTCGCCCGCGGGGCGGGCGCCGCTGCACGCGCCGCGTGCGACGGCTGTACCGCCTCACGCAGCGCTGCTCTATGGGATGACATGAAACAAGCACGCCTCGCCCGCGCCGGGCGCACGCTTAACGCAGCAAACGCTACGGACCTAATATAATAGGATCCGAAACATATTGCATCCGCGTATGTGAGGCTCTTAAAATCCGCAGTCACATCCGCGGATGTAAACAAATCGAGATTCGCAACATCTCTGGTTTAAAGTCAAGCTAGTTGAGATAAGATTATCTTGCAGGTTATGTCAGATATCTCAACGAAAGGAGAGATGTATTACGTGCTGAACAACCAGAACTGCATAGCTATTCTGAAATAGTCACAAGCGATGTCGCCTGTGAATTCGCAGCGGAATTAGCGCTACATGAACAATCGGTATTCAGAAACAACGTGAAATCGACACTAGCGCCGCCCGGGCGGAAACGCATGTGAAGTGAACTAGATAAAGTGAGAACTTGACAGTTGTTATGAGGATTTGGTATTCAGAAACAAATTCCGCCGCTATTTCAGCAGTCGCTTCGAATCCACTTACGAATTCATCTGTCAGATTTTAGGTTACTAAATTTCTAGTGAAATCTTGTATTGGTTGGTGTTTGTGTTTGGATTTTCATTGTTTTATAAACGTAAGTGACGACTTTTTAACTATTATTGATTATGTTAATCATTTTGCAAACTTATAGCTTTATAAACTACTAAAATAACTTGACAAAACTTTTGTTTTTATCAAAATTTTGTTTGTATTTTTATCCAACAATTTACACTTAAGTTTATTATCTTTTCGTTAATAGTAAAATTTAAAATAATTACTATTTACAATAAAATAACTATGTGCCGAAATAACTATGTGCCGAATTACAAAGTCTGAAACTACTTAATACCTATTTTTTCAGATGTCACGCTCCTTTCTTCTTCTGTATTTATTAAAAGAAGCCAATGATTTGGATTTATTTGCATCTCGACGCCAAGCTCGGCGTGTCAGAAATCTGCCCCTGCTGAATAGAGGAGATGACTATGTGCGCCAATACCGCCTTAGCGAGGACATGATAGAGGAGTTGCAGGAAGAATTATCTAATCTCGTCAGTACTAGGACTAGAGGAAGTTTGAGCATTAGGTTAAAAGTAAGTATTTAATGATAAGACATCCAACTTACTAATTTATTGTAGGTGCATAATAAATAGGTAGTTACTTTCTTACTTGTCTAACTCATTATAGTTTAAACTTGTAAATAACAAATAATATAGATTTCCTACTAATTTCACCTTTATACATACCTAGGTGATAACTGCCTATATTATATACCTGCAGCTGCCTACACATAACATAATAACATTACACCTTCTTTTCAGTTACTGTGCACTCTTGCTTTCTTAGCCACTGGGAGCTACCAAAGGATTATAGGAAGGAATATAGGTACCTTTATGTCCCAACCATCAATATCAAGATCTATTGATGAGATAGTAAGATTGCTAAGTCAGCCGAGTATAGTACGGAAGTATATACGCTTTCCCCAAAATTCAGCTGAAAGGACAAGACTCAAAGAAAAGTAAGTCTTCAGGTATAAGATACCTACTTTAATTAAGTAATTCTACATAAAGCAAATACTTTAGCAACAAATTATGGTATCTAGACACACACAACAGTTTGTTCACCAAGTTCTTAAATAAATCTCGCTAAAATCTTTTTTCTCTTACAGGTTTTATGAAAAGTTTGGCATACCAGGTGTCATAGGTTGTATCGATGGGACATTTGTTGCAATAATAAGACCGCGACAAAATGAGGATAGGTTTTACTGCCGTAAAGGCTTTCATGCAAGAAATGTTTTATTGGTAAGTTCTGCTTAAGAATTTCATTAAAGTAAGTATCCTACCAATTACCTACTTACTTAATGTTTTCAGTTTTTGTGTATTTCAGATCACAGATGCGGATTTAAATATATTGCATGTGGATTCTTCGTTTGGTGGAGCTTCACACGATAGCCACATATTTAATAACTCGCCAATAAAATCTCACCTCGAGCAACTAATAAATTCTGGAGAGACTGCATACTTACTAGGTACTAGTACTAGAACCACTAGTTTCTTAACCTCCAAAACTTTCTTAATCAACTTTCTTAATTGAGTATCATTATAGTACCCAGTACTCAGTGCCTTCTAGTTTCATAGAAGTTATTTGTTTTAGGTGATTCAGGTTATCTTCAACGGCCCTATTTAATGATCCCGATAGCCAATGCAGAAGACAACAGTCCTGAAGAGCACTACAACAAATTGCATGCAACAGCTCGAAACAGTGTCGAACGTGCTATTGGTGTTCTGAAAGGTCGTTTCAGATGTCTTCTTGCACATAGGGTCTTACATTACGCTCCTGATGTGGCTGGGAGAATTATTACAGCATGTTGTGTTTTGCACAACATGTGTAATAGAGCTGGTATGCCTGCACCAGTTCTCAGTGTAGAAGAGGCCAGAAGGGAGATTTCAATGCAAGAAAGGGAACAGGTGGCAGATTCCCTTCTTCAAGACCTAAACATGGGTAGGGCAGCACGTAATGACTTAGTCAATGTTTTATGGCGAGGGCGGAGATAGTTTATTTTGTAGGTGCGAAAGGTTTAAAAATATAAAAATAACTCCTTTAAAATATGTATTTATTTAAATTAAGCTAAGTATTTTTTTAAGTTAAATAGCTATACTTGATAGTGATATTTTTACAATATACATTTTTAATTCTAAATTAAACAGTAAATAATTATTAATTTTTAAGTATCTATGTGTTAACATAACAGTCTTCTAATTTTAGTCTTGTACTAACATTATAGAAACTTAACTAATTAAAACAATAATATTATACAATAAGTACACTTGTAAAAAGTAAATAAAAATAACATAAGTCGATAAAAAATATATTTTTTTTGTGCCTGTAACCTAATGACTATTATCCTATTCTTTGAATTTACACATTACTATGACTATGAGTTATGACTTACCTATTATAATCTACCTACTTAAAGTAACTAAGTGTTGGTTCTATTTATGGCATCTGCCAAAGAACTCATGCCCGCGCCTAATTTCCCAACAGCATCGATTATATCGCGTTGGTACTCCATAAAATGTTCCATGACGGAAACTAATTTTTCTTCCAAATTGACGCGTCGAGTTTCCAACTCGAGGAACTTATGAGTGACACCAACGAGTTGCGTCCTCCTTTGTGCCGGAGGTGAGGACGGCAACACTCTATTTTGCACGAGTCTTCTTCGGCATCGAGGGCGTCTAGGGGCTGGAAACATTTTAAATTGTGTTAAGTAGCTGGTACTTACTAAATACTACCCTTTCGACACATGTGACCAAAAACGCAAAATACCAATAGGGAAATACTTTTTATTTTTTAATTTTCTATTCGTTTATGACCAACCGTGAAATACAAAAAACGCAAAAGGGCAAAACCATTTTTTTGGATCTTGAAATGCATTGCAATCAAGTTGGCAAAACCTTTTTTATCATAATTAATAAGCTGGCACAAAGCAATAAAAAACTTTCCTAAAGTATGAACCTTATGTCTCAGGTAGTTAAATTAATGAGCGCCGATCCGACCAAACAAATCTTGTTTAGTTGGGTTGCCTCTGAGTCAAGTGGGTGCTGATAAAAAACTATACTCACTTGATGTAACAGATGGCGGTTGACGACTTCGACGTAATGGAATGCGTTCTGACACATTTACTTGCACACTATCAGCATTCTCCTGAAAGAAAAAAAAAAGAGATTGAATCACTTTTGATGGTTTTTAAATATTTTATATAAAAACACAGGGTAAATTACAAGGTTAACTGAAACATAATAACTTACAGTATTATAGGCTACTGGTACAGTTTCTGGAGACATTTCTTGATTTTGCAACGTAATGTTTTCATTCTCCAATTCATGATCCATCTAAAAATAAAATATGAGTTCAGTAGATTCTGATTTACTTTTCATTTATTTATTATATTTTTTCATTTAGCCAACAACTTTATTTTTCATTTCTTAAGAAAGGTAGTTAGGCATAGGTATACTTAGTTTGTACTTACAATAGCGTTCAAATTATTTCTCTCAGCATTGTCTATTACTATTTCATTAGGTGTATAATCCTGCAATTAAAATAACACTTTCTAATTGATTGTAAAGAAAAGGCGACTGTTGAAATAAGCTCTGCATGTCGGATATAACTTTGATTTAATAGAGTATCTATTTTAAAAAGAAAAAAAACACTGTTTAATTTGGCAGAAAAATGAAATAGGTACTTATACCTAAGAATAGCCTACTCTGGAATTGTAGAGGTTTGATAATTGATAAACATATTTTAAAAAAAGCAAATTTCTTACCATTGGTTGTTCTAAAAGAACGCCGGATGTCCCAGGTATTGGCTCTTCGTAGAGCCCTCTTGCCAAAATAGATGGACTTTCACTTTCTTGATTTTCTGATTGCTGGAATTAAAAATAACAACAATAAATACTGCAAGTCGCACTCAGAGTAGATACTTTAATGATTCAATCTTATCATTGCTTACAAAAGGTTCTATTCTTAAATGTGTATCACCAACTGCAAAACCTTCACCACCCATCAATGTCAAAATCCTTTCCTCGACTTCGGTCAATTCGGGGACTTCAACATTTCCACCACCAGTTTGACGTCTAGCTCGAGCTCGAGCAGCAGCCTTTTTTTTTATGAAACTTTTTTTGTCATTCCAGTACTGAAAATAATAATTAGCAATTTTTAACGAAGTTTTAGCTAAATACCTTAGGCAGTAATTCGAGTTACAAAGATTAGGTATTATTCCAAGCCCCGCTTATATTCATATTGTTAGTCTCAGGTAGCAATAATAAAATACAACTTACTTTTATCCATTTTTTGTCATTTTTAATGCACCCCCCCATACTATTTAAAGTAGTGGCCAATCTAGACCACTCTTTATGAGCTAATTGCTTGGCTCCCAGTGATTTTGAAAACCCTTTCGCTAAACTAGGTTTTCTCTCCAGAAACTGTACTAAAGCTTCCAACTGCGCAGGAGAGGGATGGGAAGTCCGTACTCTAAATGTTTAGAAAGCTTGGTTTAAGTAAATAATAATATGCTTTAGTTAAATATATTATGTGTAAGTAAGTAAATATTAGTTATCACTTACCTTTCCATTACTATTGTGGTGATTTATTTTAGGTACGAAGTTTGCTAACGATTATTTAATAAAATAGAGCTGAGAAAACACCGTGAACACGACACAACCACTTGAAAACACGAAGCTTTTGAAAATAAAACTTTCAAATTTCAAGAGCGCTTGCCGCTTGATAATGTTTACTAACTAATGTTTTTTTTTTCTGACACGTAACAGCAATGGTTGGCAACGTTTAATACTCGTTTGAGTTAATAAAATCTTAGCTAAATTATATTTAAGAATAGAAATCAATGTTCAAATGGAATATACGGCATTGCTTTGGCATATATTCATTATTTTTAAGTAGTTATAATACCAAAATATGCTTTGAAAATAAATATTTTACTATCGATATGAAGATATTCCGCACTAGCACCATAGACAAAACTCACTCAAGTTTCCAATTGTCACTTCACTTCGCCTGGCCTTGAAGTTTTCGGATTCGTATTTCAGAATACCAAACAAACTTCAGGTGAGATGAGAAGTGAAGCGAGAGTGAAATTCGAAGTGACATTCGAACGGAATTTTTTGGGTTTCAGAATAGCACTGCTGGGCTTTGCAGAATTGACAAGGCAGCTGGCTAGTGAGTGGAGTAAACTTCCCGCTGAATCAAAACAACACTATTTAGATGCAGCAGACCAAGACAAAGAAAGGTAAGTACTATGTATATGTTTGAAACAAAGAAATATTGTTTTTTTTATAGGAAGTGCCTCCGCTGCCGGCACCGCCGGTTGCCGAAATGGCTGCCGGCGCAGTTTTCAGAAGTTTGCCGAAGTCATGCGATGTTTGCCGAATATGCTGCCGGCGCCTATTCGACAAACATCGCTTGTTAAATGACAGATCAATGATCAAAAACATCAGTCTTGAGCTCCGTGTATTATTTTCCTCTATGCTTGAGCTAAAGGACTATGAAAAATACAAATAATAAGGTCATAATGTGAGGATGCATATTTTAATGGTAGTGATGATAATGATAAATGTGATCTGCATCTGCATAGTAGCATAATATAAGTACCTTTGCTTCTTTAAACAACGCTGAAACTCTCTAACATGTATAAGTAGTCCGAAATTTTCAGTACCGTACCTTCGGAAGTATACCCTGTGGACTGTGGTGCAAAATCTTACTTTGTGATAGCTGAACTAAAATATCCACCGCCGAACATATAACCTCCACATTTGGAAGTCGGTTAAGAAGTCGAATATTTGAGAATAAGTATAGTTATTTATTTTTAAAATTTGTTTACCGGCACTGGAACCTAGTGTTTTAGGCATTTTCACCGGTTCCCATTTTGAGTGACAGCGCCGGCAGCCGTTATTTTAAATCTCGGCTGCCGGCAGTATACTTACCGCCGGTTCCCATTACTGATATTTTTGGTAGCCGGCGCCGGCAGCGGAGGCACTCCCTTTACTATATCTATTATTTAAACTTCAAGAGGAGTCCACACCGCCCTTTTTTCCATACAAGCGTTGTCCCCTGTTTCCTCCCTGGATAATGCTAGTAGAGTTATAATTTTTTCCTGAATATCTATGGCCACTAATACAATGTCCCTATGTTTTATTTTTTTTGTCATATTTTATTAATAAAAAATATATGAACGTTCAAAAAACCAAAAAAATGGCCAGATTTTCCGCTGTGTTCAAACATCCAGAAAACAGATTTGGCTAGATTATACAAAAAAAGAACATAGGAACACAGCTCAAGTCTTTCTTTAATCTTTAATGAAAAAAGTACTTTCTTATAGTAATTTCTTATACTCGGTTAAGTTTTGGAGAAGGAATCAGGGGACAACGAATCGTTGATTTTCTGCAGTTGTCTCTATCGCGTTCTGCGGTATAGGCTTGAGGTAAGGGAGACAGCTATAGATATTACACGTACTTTTTTTTCATTTCTTTAGCCCCTGGTGTATCCTCTTATGGCCCCTCTTCAAGATGGGCCAGCGCTAGGCGATCGAATGGCGCATGCGATGGCTATGCAATGGTCGCAACGCCTCTACATGATGGCCGTGTTCAGTTGTGATCTAAACGTCGTTCAAGATGGACGTGTAAGCATTAGCCATTGCGGCAATGCAAAACGTGCATTTTTAATAATTTATGACTTCACCAGATGACCCGGTGAACTTCGTATCGCCTCCCTCCTAATATGAACCTTCTCTTGATTCTACGAATAATTATTTCGAGACTAAAATTAAAATAATGGTTTATGGTAGTGATGATGATGACAATGATGAATGTAATAACAGCATAATATGCTTTACGTTCTTAAAACAACGCCGAAACTCCTAAAATTGTATCTTTAAAGAGTCAGGAGCTATATACATATTATATAATGTAAAAGCTATAATAATTATTGTAAAGTTTCATTAAAATCCGTTCAGTAGTTTTGAGTAAAAGTGTAACAAACATCTATACAAACTTTCGCCTTTATCATATTAATATAGCTTCATTCATATGAGACCACGTACTCGACATTTTGAATGAAATTCGTAAATTGTAATACGAATTACGACGTCCTCACTCGACCGCGTCAGGCACCGACTGTCGTATCGCCAACGTGTAGAGGCGTACCGCCATCGCTGAGCCATCATCCTTTGATGTGCGGCCGAAAAACCGACACCGCCGCCATTCCACGGCCAGCGCTGGCGCCATCGGCCATCCTACGCCACTACGTCCTCCCACACGCTGGGCCATCATGATGGCCCATCGTGAAGAGCCGCAATTAAAGCAAGAGACTAGAAAATTTTATAGAATGGCTATTCAAATTTTGGACTTGTCTTGTAGTTTTGAGCATAAAAGTTCTTGTAAGTTGTGATATCTGGGAGCACTAATAATTCTGCACTCTTATTTCTTCAAAATAGATCCCTAATTTTTAAGACATTTCTATTAACTTTCTAAATAAATTGGCAGGTACATTAAAGAATGGGCAGAATACAAGAAAACTGATGCATACAAAGAGTTCAGAAGACAACAATTGGAACAAAAGGATGCCGGCAGTGTTGCCAAAAAAATCAAAACCAGTACTAGTAATGACGCTACCAACCAAACAACAGGTATACTTACAATTATATGCTTAGTAAAAATAAAATAATTTCGAAGTTAGTTTTATAATTGAAAATATTTATATTTAAAATATATTATATGCTTGAAAACAACATATTATTATATGCTGACTTTGGTTATTAAATATAATTGCTAATTATTAATCATGCTTGTAAAACTGTAGTAGATAAAGACTATTTTTATTTTATTTATATTATTATTGGTTGTATCAGTTTCAGCACCTGCCCCAGTGGTGGAACAGAATGTGGTAACTAACAACCCTCCAGCCTCCAACGCAGTGAGGCAACCAACACCACCTCGACCACGACCCTGTATAACCCCAGCTTCTGTGAGTGTTTTCATATACTACTGCTACCTGACATTTTTTACCTGCTTTGTTTCTTCTACCTAATTCCAAACCAAGATTTAAAATATTGAGTTTAAAACATTGTACTATCAGACAAGTTGATTCCTAGGCAATGGGGTACCTACGTAGTTTGGTCACGTTACATCAAACCCAGCCGACAGATCACAATTAACGTTGTATTGACACAATCCTTCGAAATGACGTTGGTCTGCCTAGGAATCAATTTTCTCGATGGTATGTATTGGTATGATTGATGGTATTTGTTATCAATTATATAAATTTAATAATCATGGACGTATTATACGTCCATGATTATTTGTTATCAATCTATATTTCAGTATGTACCATCGAGAAAATTGATTCCTAGGCAGACCAACGTCATTTGGAAGGATTGTGTCAATACAACGAAACGTATATTCTTTTAGGGAGAAGAGCTAGCAGGCGACACGGACATTCCTATCTTCACAGATCAGTTTCTTCAACACAATAAACTACGAGAGTCAGAGCTCAGGCAACTTAGAAAAGCCAATTCAGATTATGAGCAGCAGGTAAGTTCAGAAAATTAACCTAGATTAATACCTTTATTAAATGGATTTTACAGCTAACAGAGGCCTTAGCTAGGTCCTAACAAATAATAGTATTTTAAAAAGATAAAACCGACTTCGGAATTGTATGTAATTGAGAATTAAAATTATGTTATTTCAAAAACTACTGGACCGATTGTGAAAAAACTTGCAGTATTCCCTAAGTTTAACAAGAATTACTCAAATCGGACTTGTAGTTCCGGAGATATGCGAACACAAACATAAAAACATACATACATACATGATACACTTTTGAAATTTGGCACATTTCTTCAGACACTGACCTTGAGTGGCATATACAAAAACTGGGCAGTTCTAGAAATATTACATAATATAGGCATTCGGGGTAAACCGCCGCACTGGGTAAAAGTACGCAGTACCAATATCTCAGTAAGAGGAGGACGGGTGGGGGGGGCTTTCTTGACAAAAACAACGGCGCAACAACGACATATTGAGCTGTCATTTATTGCGCAGTGCGTGTTGACTGTTGTGGTTCGGAAAAAAATATAAAAAAACACAAATCGGTAAGTTTTTCGAAGTTTTTTGTGCTAGGGAAAAGTGTGTCACATTATTATGAAGGCAATTATAGAAAATAAGTAGAGATGTGCCGATCATGACTTTGGCCGACTAGCCGACTAGCCGATTAGTCGGCTGCAAAGAAGCTGACTAGTCGGCCAAGCCGATCATGGTTTCGGAAGTTTCCGTAACGCTTTTTTACTGCTGTTTCGCGTCGCACATGCCGCCTGCAAACGTGTCGAATCGTTTCAAGTATGTTTACTTCGCGTACGTTACTTTATTTCTGTTTAGCTATGATAAGTACAGCACGGACGTAAAAAAAGTACGGACGGATCGCCATTAAGAAATGAGTGAAGCACCCTTAATAAGCCCAGGCGATCATATGTACACATCTTGCACGCACACTCGCACTGTAATAAGCCGATCGTACCGCCATTACGCAATTAGACTGCATCGCGGTGACACATCTTTGTCATTCATAAATAAAAATAAATATGCCATCTTGTGTTGTAAAATGGTGCAAGAACAATACAACCTTACACAAAAAACATCAAGGAATCATATTTCATAGGTAAGTTAACATATTTTTAAAGTATTTTGATAAAATAATGTAAATATTAATTCAACTTCAACAGGTCAGTAATGTCCATAACAAAGTGGGGAAATTTTCCCCAAACCGGGGAAAATTTTAAATTATTTTTAGATAATCAAATAATTAATTTTATTGTCTTTTATTAGTGTCATGTAAGTATTTAGCATACTATTGACCAGTAATTAGGCAGGAATACAATAATAGGGGTGTAGACAGTAAACGAAATCTAATACAAATTATTGTTTTTTTGACAGTTTGTATTATAGAATTACCGAAAATGGACATATTTTACTTAATAACTTTATAATATTTTTTATATTTAATAAGTGATTTTTTTAATTGAAATAAGAGTGTATTTATTTTTTATACGTATTTTTAGGTGTATCAAAATACTTATGTACTATCAGAGAAGTTGATTCCTATGCAAATCGGGGACATAAGTAGTTTGGTTGCGTTACGTCAAACCCAGCCGACAGATCACAATTAACATTGAATTGACATAAGTATTCGACCAAATAACGTTGGTCTGTCAGTTGCATAGGAATCAACTTCCTTGATGGTACATCTGTAAAATAAATATATTTCCTAAAAATAGTCTACACCCCTATTAATTTCTTAATTTACAAAAGTGGATATAACTGTTGTTTGACGACCTCTGTGGCTCAGTGGGTGGGCTGTCGGTCGCTCAAGCCGGGGGTCGCGGGTTCGAATTCTGCCGACGGAACAAAAAGTTTTCAAAGGTCCTGGGTCATGGGTGTGTATTAAATATGTGTATCATATAATAAAAATCTTAAATATAATATGTATAGTATAACAGTATTAAATATATATCCGTTGTCTGGTACCCGTAACACAAGTCCTTCAGGTACTTAGCACGGGGTCAGACTGACGTGGTGTGAAGCGTCCATAGATAAAATTGTTGTCTTAGATTTCCTTCAGTAGTAGGGGAGGGAAGGTGCTATTGGTGTAGTCACCCGAGCGTCATTGAGACCTAGTAGGAATGAAAATATTGAATGGACCTCTAGACCAGGAATAAATTTAACACCATGTTAGGTGATTTGATTTGACGTAAGCGCATGGTAGAACTCTCGATAGCTCTAACAGGCCGTTATCTGATTTAACAAGCCATTATTTATTTAACATTACTTGATTGTTTGAAGATAGGTACGGGTTACGGGACTTAAGTATCTTATATCTTTTCGTATACAGGTTTCTTATATAGGTTTCGGGGGCGATAAATCTGTCTAGCTAGGAATTATTTTTAGAAAATGACATTTTATTCGTGTTTTATCGAATACCGAGCAAAGCTCGGTCAAATAGCTAGTAATAATTTTATTATTGTAAATGTTTGTACATAATCATTATTACTAATAATGTTATGTAAATAATATACTTCTCCGTACGTAATGTGTTTTTTTTTTTCTATCTATAGTGTCATAAAAATAATATTTTCATTATGACATCTTTAACAACCGCTTACATTTCTGAAGCGAAAAAAACATAAAAATATGTTTAAGTATAAAAAATACATTTAACTTGTCTGAGTTTACAAAATTTAAAAGTAGGGAAATTTATGATTTATATGGCAACCCTCATATCACGCACACGTCCTACACGGGCGGCCATAACTAGGCTTCACTCGTGATTAGAGAAGGTTACGTCCGTACTTTTTTTACGTCCGTGAAGTACAGTTGATTAATTTTTTTAAAATTAAATTAAAAAAAAGGTTTTGATTAAATACTTCATGTATATGAAATCTTGATTTAATAATACATACTCAATATTATGAAATCGAGAATTATATTTACAAAAATAATTTATTTGCTGGCAAGTAATTTCAGAAACACTTCATTTAATTTTAAAATGTGTAACAGTGATTGAGTGTATGAACACATTATTATACTTTTTACGAAAAATGGGGAAACGTAGGTGTATGGTGAAGGAGTGCATCGAACTAATATTATTTTGAAATTATGCTTTTATCATACACTAGCTGTTGCCCGCGACTTCGTCCGCGTGGACTTCAGTTTATAGCGCGCGATGTCAACAAAATTGGTGTCAAAAGCTTTTATAAAAAAACCCTGGTACCCTTAAGGGGTATCAAAACAGCTGTGCAGTGTGCACATAATATTTCATTTTTTTAAATTAAACTTTATATTTTATGCCAAATTTTTAAAGCTTATTTAGCCCCCCAATTACACAACTTTACCCATAAACTATTTATCATTAATAGGTTTAAGGTTACGTCACTGTATATAATATACTGACTTATTAAATCACGTAAAAAAGAAAGAACAATCGAAAAAAAATCGAAACCCGAATGTATGATGATACCACCTCTTATAGAAAGACTAGCTGTCCCGGCAAACGTTGTTTTGCCATAAAATTATTTTCCCTATTTTCCTTCTTTTCTCTTGAAGGTTTTTCTGATTTTGCACAATGGCTCTGGTGGCGGAACCAATAATGGCAATCTTAGGTATTATTTTCGGTTAATAAAAAAATTTCGAAAATTAATGTCTAAAACAAACAAATATAACAGTAGGTACCTGAACTTTGTAGACATTTTACAAAAAATAAATACACTCCCGGGGGAGGCAACATGTGCGCAATAATCATCAAAACCTATTTTAAAAATGCTTCATAAAAATAAACATAATCAATAAGTAATAAAATAAGTCTTGTCTTCTAAATTACAAAATTATAAAAATTCCCGGTGACTCTGCTGGTAATTTTCGCCGGTAAATTTGTCATGACCTTCTTCGCCCTTTGACTCCTGCAAGATGACGTCTCGTACTTTATCGTCTAGTCTTGCCGGTTCAGCCAGCTTCCGACGTAGTGTGCGGTGTGGCGGTCCGGCTGACGTTCAAATGTTTCGTATCAGAAATTTCGGACAATGTGCGGCCGGGCTAAAAGTCTCAGCAACCAGGCCATAAGCTCCAAAAAAAAAATTGTTACACTATTTGACAGGATTGGACAACAAATGTTTGACATGTAATAAACAAATCAGCATCTATTGAAATGATAAATTATTCATTAATCATTACACATATCGAGTTTTCATTGTTTTTAAGATGTATTCTGCTATTCGGGACGGAAACAAATCCAACAAATCAAAAACCATGGCAATCGGTCCAGCCGTTCTCGAGTTATAAGTGTTGTAACAAACACGACTTTCTTTTATATATATAGAAGATGTTGGGCAAGCGTTAGCGCGATGTAAGAGACGCACGGTGCCATCTATTATGCATTTTTGGAACTAACTTAATTTAAACAAATTTTCGTATTTTCACCCCCTTAAAACCCTTTTTTTCAGTAAAAAAGTAGCCTGTGTCCTTTCTCAGACTTTAGACTATCTGTATACAAAATTTCATTACAATCGGTTCGGTGGTTTTGGCGTGAAAGCGAGACAGACAGACAGACAGACAGAGATACTTTCGCATTTATAATATTAGTATATATTTTTTAACAAATAAAACATTACACACACTACAACACACACACACATGAGAAATGACAGATTTTTGAGTGACAAGCCTATACATATACGAATTATACTCTTTTATTTATGGTTGAAGTCTGTTGACAACAAGTTGACAAATTGAATATGGATTATAGTTTTTTTTATTGAATCTAAGATACTATTAGACAATGCTTACACGGCCAGTCTGAGATCAGCTACTTCCCAGAGACAAGAGTTGAAAAAAATAATGATAAAGTCAATATTTTTTACAAAATATAGGTAGTAGTCCTAATGTCGTTGAAGCTAAGGTCGAATTTCGACCATTGGGCGATCTCTAGTAAATAATAATCAAGGTTTTTCTTTAATATAATTTCAATAATAGCAAAAAAGTAAAAAGCCGATTAGTCGGCGCTTTTTGCCGACTATTTGTCGACTACAAAAGTGGCCGGATAGTCGGCTTTACCGACTAGTCGGCACATCTCTAAAAATAAGTGTTTTCGTTTGTTTTTGATGATTTGTTACGATGACGATTTATTAGGCAATTTGCTACAATGCTGTTTTTTTAACTTAACTTTATTAAGTACCTACCAGGTGTTGGAAAAAAAGGACTGCGTACTTTTACCCACAAGTTGAGGTAAAAGTTGAAGTAAAAAAAATAGAAATACTAATGTTGAATTAACGGGAACCAAAATGGTCCCAAACTCTACGTTTACATACGGTGAAATACGTGTGCTTAATCGTGGAATAGAAGGCGTATGCAGTATTACACTTATATCAATTTTATAAGCTTTGGAAAAAAAATGCGTACGTTTACCCCGAATACCTACCGGTACCGGTAGCTTAGAACCAGGAGACGGACATAGGATACTTTTTACAACTAGCTGTCCCGGCAACGTTGTTTTGCCTTATAAAGTATTTCACAATTCGCCCATATTATTTTATTGAAGTGACTAAATAAGTATGGCACCGTGGCAACGTCCAACGCTATCCCGTCGCACAAATAATGGTCAGTCGCGAGTTGTAATAATTTACTATTATTTATTGAACAAATGCACTTATCGATATAAAAAGTAGCCAGTAGCCGATTCTCAGACCTACTGAATATGCAGCACATAGATAATAATCGGCCAAGTGCGAGTCGGAATACATTTTGGATAATGTTATATATGTTAGAAAAAATATAAGTAAATTTAAAGTTAAAAGTGACATTCACTCTAGGAATACTAGAAATAAGCACAAGCTAGATATGCCGGTGATCAGACTTAGTAAAGTCAGTAAATCTTTTAAAGGTCAATGTATACGCCTTTACAACAAAATCCCAGAAAACGTTCAAAATCTTTCCATTAATAAATTTAATAAGTAGTTAAATAACTTTTGTGTGCCAAAGCCTATTATAAGGTCAATGATTTCATAAACGATGGCACACCTTGGGAGTAGGATGGCTTCTTGCAAGGCTACTTCTTCATTATTATAGGACTTACAATATGTGGATATTGTATATAATAAGTAAACTTTATTTTAAAAGATTAATTTTTTTCTCACTTTTTTTGGTAAAAAAGTGGGCCCCGTGCGAGTTTCTTACGCCGGTTCTTCTCGCCGGGTTAGTTCCCAAACCGGTGGTAGGCATCATGTAGGACATTCTGAAAACATTTATTTTTAATTTATTCAGAAATAAATTTGATTTGATTTGATTGATTTGTACAAAATGGCGTCCACGCCATGCCGCGACGACGCTGCGCAGTCGTGTCGCTTTCAAAACGCTCGCTAATCGCCAGTGTGATAAGGCACTAATATGGGCGAAATCATTGAGATATAAGTGTTAAGTACGTAGTATACTTTATATGGCAATGGGCGAATATATATGGCAAAACAACGTTTGCCGACCAAGCTAGTATATAATATTGGGAACATTTTGGTGTTTTTTTAGAATGCAATATTGCAACGTCACGCTGAGGAAGTGGGCGCCGCAACGCAGAGACTCCGCGCCGAAACCGCTGCGGCTGTGGAGAGGACGGCTGCCCTCGTCGCGCATCGCCGACTCCTGGTCACCGCCTTGGTGAAGGCCCTACATTCAGTTACATTGCCTTTACAAGGTTTGTGTTTCAGTTGAGATAATAAGATTATTTTATATGTACTTCACTGCATTAAGAAAACTTAAGTACTATTATAATAATCTGAATCTTTTAAAGTCAACTAAGTTTCGAAATAAAAATATCAAAATATCGACGAGTGGCTTGTGCACCGACGCAAAAACGTGTTAACCGACTCAGTGCGGATGACACGGGAGCTGTGTCATACGCGTTTTTAACTACTCTGAACAAAATCATCTTAATTTTCCACGTAGAACAAGCCTATAGGCTTCGCCTCTGAATATTCTGTGAATTGAAAAAAAGTAGGGGCCGTTAAGCTTTTTTAAAAGGTGCATTCGCGTCTTATGGGTTTTTAACGTGTGGCGTATGACACGTGAGCCGTGTCATTTAAAAAGCGATTGTATCTCCCTCAAATTACACTTTAGAAGGTTCTACTCCGGACAAAACCATCTAAATTTTCTACGTAAAACAAGCTTATAGGCTTCCTCTCTGAATATTCTGTGAATTGAAAAAAGTAGGTGCTGTCTCCTTTTTTAGCCCACCGTACATTATCCAAAATTTCTGATCACTAAAATTCGGACGCCCGCCGGAACGTACTCTGTTCATACATTTTGTTGTGGACCCCGCATACTATCAGAATTCTGACGTGTCAAAATGTATGAGCGTCCGACTTTTTCTGATAATAAATTCGGATAATGTGCGGCCGGGCTTTTTAATAGTAAACTTTTAAGAAAATAAAGATAAAGATCAGATCACCACTTTTGTGAACATGGTACCAACTCGGAACCGGATCAATCGGAACAAATACCCCATACAAACAAAAGAAAAATTTTGAAAATCCGTTCACAAACAGCGGAGTAATCGTTGAACACACATAAAAAAATATCCACAGCCAAACGTATAACCTCCTCTTTTTTGGAAGTCGGATAAAATATATTAACTACGAACTTCTTTAAATTTATCTACGAACGTATAATTTACTTTGGAAACCCAGAGCTATTTAATATAGGTAGGTAGTCATTTTTCTAACTTTGAAACCTACAAAAGGTTTGCAACATTTGAATAAAAAAATCGCTTACCTGCCATTTTCGGGTTTACACTTAGTAAAACTACTCGAAATCAACTTAAAACAAAGTAGCCTTCCGTCAACAACAATAGTTTGGGTTCAATCAAATAAATTAAGTTAATACAAGCGTAAAAACCAAAAAAAACCATAAAGCTTTTTGAACATGGCGGATGACACGGTAGCCGTGTCATCTACTCCTATGGCGTATGACACGGCTCACGTGTCAAGGGAAAATTGTATGCCGCCACGACTGAAAGTCTTCAAAAAGGTGCGCCGCATTGAATCGGTTAAGCATATATTTTGGTATTGCAACAAACACCACTATACAAGTAATTGAAATTTTATATAGCCACTGAAAAAATGATTAAACTCGATAGCCTTCACGTGGTCTACTTCTTATCTGTGCCAAATAACATAAAAACAGCTCCAGTAGTTCGCGAGATAAGGCCTTTCAAATAATTTCCCCCGTTTTTTCCACATTCTCCTATTAGTCTTAGCGTGATAAAATATAACCTTCCTCAATAAATCTTATATCATTAAACGATCAATTCTTTAATAGTAGCTAGTATATATATATATATATATATATAGGTCTTTCAGCGCTGCTACTTTGATAGAGAACTCTCTACAGGGAACACATACACACCCTAAATTATTATCACTTGTTTTTGTTACACCCTGTATATATACTAGCTATTTGAGCTAGCTTCGCTCGGTATTCGATAAAACACTAATAAAATGACATTTTCCAAAAATGATTCCTAGCTAGATCGATTTATCGCCCCCGAAACCCCCTATATACTAAATTTCATGAAAATCGTTGGAGCCGATTCCGAGATTCCAATTATATATATATATATATATATATATATATATATATATATATATATATATATATATATATATATATATATATATATATATATATATATATATATATATATATATATATATATATATATATATATATATATATATATATATATATATATATATATATATATATATATATATATATATTTAAATCGCCGAAGACTTGTTGCGTCTTTTCAAAGTCGAACCCTATGGCGTCTACCATTTCCAATGACTTTTTAATTGTTATTCGTGCGAATATAGTTACATTGCTGTCATGTGAATTCTATTGTCGACGAGAAATTTTGTTTACGTACGAAAATTAGATATTCAATTTGAAATAATTCTCGCTGGTTTGTTGCTTCCGTTCTCGATGGAAATCATGTGACACATTGTATATTTTTGTATTCGTTCCATGCATTTAATCGTTTTTCCTACATCCATTTAAATGTATGGTTATATTGATACCGTATATTGTACTATATTAATTCCATGCATTCTACTAATTAAATGACTCCTTACTATATTTGAGATTATATCGGTACCGTATATTATTTTTGTATGTACGCCATAAACTGTTGAGTTTGTTGCTTCCTCCTAACCTTATATGTTATATCGATACATACATAGGTACCTATATAATAGATCCCAATAAATTCATTGCGTGATGTGGTCTCTGTCTACCCCAATGAGGGACAGGAGTGACGATATGTATGTATAAATAGAGAATCATCCCTCTTTATGAAGTCGATTAAAATGAAATACTTATTTCTATAACTTGGAGTACATAACAGACATTAAAAACAAGTTATCCCTATATTACATAGATTAATTAAATTTTAAATTATAATTAGGTAAGTCCGCTAGGCTAACTAAAAAATATTAAGAATAATTATGATAGATATGATCATTTTATTTCTGTGAGCGTGTTTCTTCTGAACTTAAGTATGAACACAAAATAAAACAATTGTTTCGGTAGTAGGTATTTTTAAGTTTTATTGTTTAAAATCAAGTAGGTACAATAATAAACCCATAGTCATAATAATCAAAGTGTCGGACAGATCAAATACACCGAAATAGGAACATAAAAGTAATTTAAGAAATTAACAATTTTAAGAACGACCAGTTGAGAGAGTAATTTACTGTGACATTGACTATAGTTAACTTGTGTATGTAAGCAATACTAGTTTTCAATCGTGGCTCTGCCCACGTGACAAGTTGATAAAATTTAACAAATTGAAATTCGTTATTAGCCGTTTAGGCGTTAAAAAAATAAAACAAAAATGCTTAGAAAAATATTAACCTGAAGAATCACATATCAGACATACCTATCAGTACAAAGTCTCAAAAAAAGGCCCTTTAGGCGTCGAAAAGAAAAATAAAAACGTTTAAAAAATTATTAACGTACCTATCAAAAATAAGATAAAACAGTCCAAAATCTCAAAAAATTACACAACTACACAAAAATTACACAACAATATATATACTTTGTTTGTAAATTTAAATTATGGTTATTATCTATAATAGTACCTATTATTTCTGTTTATTTGTTTTGTACAAAAAGAGGACGGTATTTGATTATAATACAAGTTCACAATAATAATAAATTTTTTCGTAAGTAGTTGGTTAACGCGCGCGCGTAAGCAAACACGACGCGACGTTGCGTTCTGTGCTGTGATAGTCATAGTCAATCATGGTTGTCGTGATTGATGTAGATCGTTTCGATCGTTTTTTGTATTGTTTATTATATCTTCTTCTTCCTAGTCGTATCCTCATGGCTGAGGGACGTGACCACCAAAATTTGCTTTTTGGGATAGGGCTCTCCACTTGTCTCTATTTTTGGCCTGATGAAATGCCTCCTGGAACGTGCAGTCAGCAGCCTTGACAATCGCGTCTGTCCATCGTGTAGCCACTCTGCCTCTGCCTCTTTTCCCCTCTAATTGCCCAGCTAGTATGAGACTCTCAAGATTATTAGGCTCCCGGCGGGCTATGTGGCCAAAAAAGGCAAGTGATCGTTGTAGACAAAGCGTGGATAGGCGGGTGTTGGTCCGGTGTGCGGTCCAAGGGATGCCGAGCATTTTACGCCAGCACCACATTTCAAAAGCGTCAATCTTAGCTCGAGTACGTGCTTTTAGTGTCCATGTCTCGGAGGCATATAAAAATATTGAAAAGATTAGGGAACGCATTAGTGTTATTTTTGTGCTACGATAGATGTTCTTATTCTTCCATATCTTTTCTAAGCGCCCAACCGCAGATTTAGCCATCTGAGCCCGTCGGACAACCTCCCTCTCGCAGTTACCATTGTTGCTAATCAACGATCCCAGGTAGACAAACTCCTCTACGGGTTGGAGATCTTGTAGTAAGGATGTCTTTTGTATTTGGTTCAGCTTATCGACGTACATCAGTTTGGTTTTATTGCGATTGATTTGGAGGCCAAAGTCTCGACTAATCTTTTCGAGCCGCGCTAGAAGTTCAGCAAGTTTCACTTCGCAAGTACTTATAAGCGTGGTGTCGTCAGCGAACCTTAGGTTGTTGAGAAGGTATCCGTTAATTTTAATACCATCCTCCCAATCTTCCAACACTCGACGCATTATATATTCGCCTACGAGGTTGAACAGCTGTGGAGAGAGGATGCAACCCTGTCTGACACCACGCTCTGTAGCAAACGGCTCTGACAGATCATTGTCTAATTGCACCCTTGATCGACCTTCCAGATAGAGGTTTTGTACCAAAAGTATGAGATGATCGGGGACGCCCAACTCTCTCATCACCTCCAGCATTTTGGACCAGACGATGCAGTCAAAGGCCTTAGCGTAATTCACAAAACAGAGTACTATTGGGACATTGAATTCTCTGCTCTTTTCTATCAGCTGACGGATGTTTAGGATTTGTTCTCGGGTACCCCTGCCCTTTACGAATCCCGCCTGCTCTTTGGATATCTGTCTAGTTATATAGTGTGCCAATCTGTTGTTTATAACAAGGAGAAGAATCTTACTGGCGTGTGAAATTAGTGAGATGGTCCGATAATTTCCACACTTTTTAGTCGACCCTTTCTTATGTAGTGGTATCACGAGAGATTCTGTCCAATCGTCTGGCCACTGTCCTGTTCTCCATACTTTAAGACATATTGAATGCATTACTCTGATTCCACACTTACCCAAGCTCTTAAGCACTTGTGCCTGTATACCATCTCCACCGCAAGCTTTTGTTTTGAGCTTATTTATAGCTGCTTCTACTTCATGGAGAACGATGTTGGGTTCTTTATCTGTAAAATCTAATCTAGTGTCAGGTTCATCAGCGTCATATTTGTACAGGTCTTGGCAGTAGTTCCTCCATCTTGTCATCACTTTTTTCTTGTCTAAAATCAGGTTACCCTTTTCATCTTCTATGTTCCAAGATTTTGATTTTCGTTCAAGTGTGAGAATTTTTACCTTTTGGAACATGTCTCTTGGATGTAGGGTATCAGAGTGTGTTTGTATATCTCTACATATAGAATTGATATATGCATTCTTGTCATGTCTACAGAGACGCTGTACTAGTGAGTCAAGTTCAGAGTATTGCTGTTGTTCTTCCTTTGAACGAATTCCTCCAGTCTTTAGAGCCTTTCTTTGTGCGATTGCCTCCCAAGTGGTCATCCACTCAGATCTAGGGTGTTTTACTTTCCGTCCATTTGTGATTGTTCTAGTTGTCTCTTCTAATGCGGCCTTAAGCTGATTCCATGATGTATTGGCTGAGTCAAATGGGCAATACGTTTCACTGTCCAGTCGAGTTTGTAGTGTGTCCTCAAAAGCTTTCGCTTCTTGTGTTAGAAGAATATTTTTGGATGGTGGAGGCTTTGAAACTACTTTGAGGCGGACTCTGTATTGAGCTATTAACAGCTGATGGTCGCTGCCACAATCTGCACCCGGAAAAGTCTTTGAGAGAGTTACGCACGACTTCCATCTGCTGCTGATTAATATGAAGTCAATCTGATTTTTATGACCTGTTGGCGATCGCCATGTCCATAAGCGTCTTGGATGTTGTTTATATGCCGTGTTAGTTACGAATAGTCCTTTTTCAATGCAAAACTCTAACAACATCTCACCTCGACTGTGGCGGGCTCCTAAGCCGTATTCCCCAATAACCTTCCTTAGGTGTTGATCATTATCAGTGTGCCCTATCTTAGCATTAAAGTCTCCCAGGATGATAGTACATTCCTTCTTTGGTAACGCTTTGCAGGTTAATTCTAGCTCGTGGTAAAATTCCTCCATCTCTTCTTCGGTGGCTGCAGTGGTCGGCGCATAGACCTGTACAAAGTTAATTGGGTGTGGATGGGCTGAAATTTTTAAGGATATAATTCTATTGTTATACCCCAATACCTTGTCTCGTAGCCAGCTAGCAACTATGAAGCCCACACCACTAAAACTATTGTCTTGCCTGTCAGAGTAGATTACCATATTTCCTTCAGGTGTGATGTGGTATCCGTTATCTTTGACATGGGTCTCACTCAATCCTAGTATAGCCAGATTATAGCGCTCCATCTCCGCTTCAACAACTTCGATTTTTCCTGGCCTTAAAAGTCCACGGACATTCCAGGTTCCTATTGTTATTGCCCTTCCCTTGGGTGTTAGTTTGCTAGAGTAAGATGTTATGTTTCCAACTGCAGCCGGTAGCCAATTTCACACCAGTCGGCCCGGAACCAAGCTGGCGCCGAGCGTTAGTCGGGTCGCATGACATCATATTATCTCTGGTGGCGTTCTTAATCATGGTGGTTTTCTTGGGATTATAGTCGCGGTAGTTTCCCGTTGCTTTCCGCGCTAGACTTTTTGAAGGTATTTAGTCCTCAAGGCCACTACTGCCTAGGAGTCAGGTTATCATATCCGCCGCCTGAGACTCGGCGTTGTTACTCGTTTAGCACCACCCGGGGGACACGTGTAAAGGTAATTCCTACGGACGCGAGTAACCACCGCCCCCGTTTATTGTATCAAGTTTGATTATTTTAAACATTGATTTGATTTGTAATCTAATTTGAATTGCCTGAAATGTAAAATCAGCGATATGCGATCAGTAGTTGGGAAAGGGTCCGGTGGCTTTAACACAGGTTATACTGTAACCTAGCTAAGCTGCCGGTTGCGATCTTAACATTCTAATATAAAAAACCATTGAAAATAAAATAATTTGCATGTTGTAATTGTCTAGATTAAGGTTTTTATGTTATCGAGCTGAATAAAAGTACATTATTATTATTATTATAAGTATGCCATCACAGTTACTATAAATCTTGTCAAGGGTGTCGATTTATGAATGAAGAAAGTCAAGATTTAAAAAAAATCTCAGAACACTGTACAGTGTACAGCCTAGCCCATGACCCGGTAACCACTTGACGTTGAGTTTCGATGCACTTGTTTGGGCTATTTTCTCATTACCGTGGCTTTCTAATAGCGAAAGAATTATTTAAATTGGTTCAGTAGTCTCGTAACTCGTAAGTTAAATAGCAATAAGCAAACGATTGAATATTTCGTCTCTACAATATTAGTAAGTATAGATATTTAATAATACATTAGTCCCAACCCAATTCGCAGTCTAAACTCAGTCACTGATGGGCTTTTGTTTAAAATATACAATAGGTAAGTACTTATCAAAGAAAATCATATACGTAGGTATGTAGGTAGGGACATAGTAGTTAATACAATCGATCCAAAATACTTTTAGACAGGTAAGTATATAAACAGTTCAACAACAAACAGGACACTGGACGTCAGGATAATGATCGTAAATTGCATATTTATTTGTAAATAAATATGCTGCACCAGAAAAATGAAGATTTATAAAGCGATTTTATGTTCTTTCGTTTCATAGGTAGAACAAAATTATTTGTAATAATATTGATATTATTCTTGGTCGTTGCACCACAATTAAAACATTTTTTTTGTATTACAAAATGGGTCGACGGCCAAGGCCATTTTATTTTGTCTTTAAAATAGTTTTTAAAATCACTTCTTTTAAAAAAAAACGATCTACATCAATCACGACAACCATTGACACGACAATCTAACACTGAAAGAATTTTTCAAATCGGACCAGTAGTTCCTGAGATAAGCGCGTTCAAATAAGCCCTTTCAAATAATTTCCCTCCGTTTTTTCCACATTTTCCTCTATTTCTTCGCTTCTATTATTCTTAGCGTAATAAAATCTTGCTTATAGCCTTCCTCGATAAATGGGCTATCTAACACTGAAAGAATTTTTCAAATCGGACTAGTAGTTCCTGAGATTAACGCGTTCAAACAAACAAACAACCTCTCCTGCTTTATAATATTGAAGTGTAGATAACATTTTTACTACTTTTCTTACTATTCTACTACTATTTTTCGAAAATGTGTCAAATAACTACCTAATTGTAATATCGACATTGCATCGATTCGATATATTTGTTCCTGTTTTCCTGAAATACAGTTACAGATTTGATCATTATTCTGAATGATCGTCATTATGTTTTTAGGGCTATTCTTCTAAGTAGTGAAAAACAGACAAATGTTGGCACAGTCGAGAAATGTAAATGACGTCTTATTTGGAAATTTTTGTAGAACGTATTTCAAAGAGAGAGAGAGAGCATAAAACGAAGACCTCTATCCACACCAAAGCACTGCGATCAAATAAAGTGAGCCAGCAGATTTTATCGCAAAATAGGTTTCAACCCGTCACGTTGAGTATATCGGCAAGGCATTCAAAACAAACAATGCGCAGGACAATGACGCGAATTTTATGAACATTTTAAAAATATAATTTTTAGTTATTTAATGTAAGTTGATGTGTTATTTGTTGGTATCGGATTCTTCTCTTCTTTATCTTCAAATTAACATTAAATTTTTAATCCTTTCTAGCTCATTTTTTTTTATAAATAATAAATTGTAAGCGGCAGTATCGAAACGACACGCAAAAATTTCATAATTTGGTACTTTTTTTATAATAACTTTTGAAATATTAACTCTACTTTCAAATAGTTTTAGCAGCATTTTTGTAAGTTAATTAGACATTGAAATGTGTAATGTTACATCGAATTTACGAAGGCGTTGTGAACCTAACTTTGAAGACATGAATTTATTCTCTCTCAAATATTCGCCCCACTACACAATATTTATACCACAAGCGTCATTACGTCCGCGCTGGCCGGCAAAAAATATAAACAAAAACATGCCCTTGCATGTCGCGTGCGAACTCCGCCCCCTCGCCTCTGTCACCCCCGCGTCTCCTCTGGGACGATGTCGTTTTGTGGGACGTAATTAAATCACACATTAGAATTGATAAAAACTTTATTATATACAGGAATCCACATTATCGGCGTGTTATACGTAAACAAAGTATCGAATATACGCCACCGATATACGGCGCACAGTAGCGACCTCCAAAATTCGCGCGCCAAATAGCGGAACTAAGAAATACGCCGAAAAGCACTCCGGTGACAAAACAACGTCCATGCCAATATTTCACCCAGCCATTGTACTAACCTTAACACTACTTCTGGCTGAATTTGAGAGATGGTCAATCTTGCGTCCGTATACAGGATGCAACAAGTCAGTCGGACGCAATATCATCGGTAAAAACCGCCATGTAGGACGCAATATCAACTCCGGGGTGGAAATATATATATATATATATATATATATATATATATATATATATATATATATATATATATATATATATATATATATATATATATATATATATATATATATATATATATATATATATATATATATATATATATATATATATATATTCCAATTATATATATATATATATTTCCACCCCGGAGTTCATATTACGTCCTACATGGCGGTTTTTACCGATGATATTGCGTCCGACTGACTTGTTGCATCCTGTATACGGACGCAAGATTGACCATCTCTCAAATTCAGCCAGAAGTAGTGTTAAGGTTAGTACAATGGCTGGGTGAAATATTGGCATGGACGTTGTTTTGTCACCGGAGTGCTTTTCGGCGTATTTCTTAGTTCCGCTATTTGGCGCGCGAATTTCGGAGGTCGCTACTGTGCGCCGTATATCGGTGGCGTATATTCGATACTTTGTTTACGTATAACACGCCGATAATGTGGATTCCTGTATATAATAAAGTTTTTATCAATTCTAATGTGTGATTTAATTACGTCCCACAAAACGACATCGTCCCAGAGGAGACGCGGGGGTGCCAGAGGCGAGGGGGCGGAGTTCGCACGCGACATGCAAGGGCATGTTTTTGTTTATATTTTTTGCCGGCCAGCGCGGACGTAATGACGCTTGTGGTATAAATATTGTGTAGTGGGGCGAATATTTGAGAGAGACTAAATTCATGTCTTCAAAGTTGGGTTCACAACGCCTTCGTAAATTTGATGTAACATTACACATTTCAATGTCTAATTAACTTACAAAAATGCTGCTAAAACTATTTGAAAGTAGAGTTATTATTTCAAAAGTTATTATAAAAAAAAGTACCACATTATGAAATTTTTGCGTGTCGTTTCGATACTGCCGCTCACAATTTATTATTTATAGAAAAAAATGAGCTAGAAAGGATTAAAAATTTAATGTTAATTTGAAGATAAAGAAGAGAAGAATCCGATACCAACAAATAACACATCAACTTACATTAAATAACTAAAAATTATATTTTTAAAATGTTCATAAAATTCGCGTCATTGTCCTGCGCATTGTTTGTTTTGAATGCCTTGCCGATATACTCAACGTGACGGGTTGAAACCTATTTTGCGATAAAATCTGCTGGCTCACTTTATTTGATCGCAGTGCTTTGGTGTGGATAGAGGTCTTCGTTTTATGCTCTCTCTCTCTCTTTGAAATACGTTCTACAAAAATTTCCAAATAAGACGTCATTTACATTTCTCGATGTGTGCCAACATTTGTCTGTTTTTCACTACTTTTTTTATACCGAGTTATAAAGGCCCGCAACATTTCTAAGTTCTTAATAATTTTCTTTATATCAATACTTAATTATAAACGAATTTAGTGAATTTCTCATTTTCCTGAACGTCTTTTTCCTGAATAGCCCTAAAAACATAATGACGATCATTCAGAATAATGATCAAATCTGTAACTGTATTTCAGGAAAACAGGAACAAATATATCGAATCGATGCAATGTCGATATTACAATTAGGTAGTTATTTGACACATTTTCGAAAAATAGTAGTAGAATAGTAAGAAAAGTAGTAAAAATGTTATCTACACTTCAATATTATAAAGCAGGAGAGGTTGTTTGTTTGTTTGAACGCGTTAATCTCAGGAACTACTAGTCCGATTTGAAAAATTCTTTCAGTGTTAGATAGCCCATTTATCGAGGAAGGCTATAAGCAATATTTTATCACGCTAATAATAATAGGAGCAAAGATATAGAAGAATAGAGGAAAATGTGGAAAAAACGGAGGGAAATTATTGGAAAGGGCTTATTTGAACGCGCTTATCTCAGGAACTACTGGTCCGATTTGAAAAATTCTTTCAGTGTTAGATTGTCGTGTCAATGGTTGTCGTGATTGATTTAGATCGTTTTTTTTAAAAGAAGTGATTTTAAAAACTATTTTAAAGACAAAATAAAATGGCCTTGGCCGTCGACCCATTTTGTAATACAAAAAAAATGTTTTAATTGTGGTGCAACGACCAAGAATCAATATTATTACAAATCATTTTGTTCTACCTATGCAACGAAAGAACATAAAATCGCTTTATAAATCTTCATTTTTCTGGTGCAGCATATTTATTTACAAATAAATATGCAATTTACGATCATTATCCTGACGTCCAGTGTCCTGTTTGTTGTTGAACTGTTTATATACTTACCTGTCTAAAAGTATTTTGGATCGATTGTATTAACTACTATGTCCCTACCTACATACCTACGTATATGATTTTCTTTGATAAGTACTTACCTATTGTATATTTTAAACAAAAGCCCATCAGTGACTGAGTTTAGACTGCGAATTGGGTTGGGACTAATGTATTTTTAAATATCTATACTTACTAATATTGTAGAGACGAAATATTTAATCGTTTGCTTATTACTATTTAACTTACGAGTTACGAGACTACTGAACCAATTTAAATAATTCTTTCGCTATTAGAAAGCCACGGTAATGAGAAAATAGCCCAAACAAGTGCATCGAAACTCAACGTCAAGTGGTTACCGGGTCATGGGCTAGGCTGTACACTGTACAGTGTTCTGAGATTTTTTTTTAATCTTGACTTGGTGACTTTCTTCATTCATAAATCGACACCCTTGACAAGATTTATAGTAACTGTGATGGCATACTTATAATAATAATAATGTACTTTTATTCAGCTCGATAACATAAAAACCTTAATCTAGACAATTACAACATGCAAATTATTTTATTTTCAATGGTTTTTTATATTAGAATGTTAAGATCGCAACCGGCAGCTTAGCTAGGTTACAGTATAACCTGTGTTAAAGCCACCGGACCTTTTCCCAACTACTGATCGCATATCACTGATTTTACATTTCAGGCAATTAAAATTAGATTACAAATTAAATCAATGTTTAAAATTAATCAAACTTGATACAATAAACGGGGGCGGTGGTTACTCGCGTCCGTAGGAATTACCTTTTACTACCCTACACGTGTCCCCAGGGTGGTGCTAAACGAGTAACAACGCCGAGTCTCAGGCGGCGGATATGATAACCTGACTCCTAGGCAGTAGTGGCCTTGAGGACTAAATACCCTCAAAAAGTCTAGCGCGGAAAGCAACGGGAAACTACCGCGACTATAATCCCAAGAAAACCACCATGATTAAGAACGCCACCAGAGATAATATGATGTCATGCGACCCGACTAACGCTCGGCGCCAGCTAAGTTCCGGGCCGACTGGTGTGAAATTGGCTACCGGCTGCAGGTCAGTTAACCAGCAGGCTGCTTGCAGAAACTCTGCTACTGTTGGAAACATAACATCTTACTCGTACTCTAGCAAACTAACACCCAAGGGAAGGGCAATAACAATAGGAACCTGGAATGTCCGTGGACTTTTAAGGCCAGGAAAAACCGAAGTTGTTGAAGCGGAGATGGAGCGCTATAATCTGGCTATACTAGGATTGAGTGAGACCCATGTCAAAGATAACGGATACCACATCACACCTGAAGGAAATACGGTAATCTACTCTGACAGGCAAGACAATAGTTTTAGTGGTGTGGGCTTCATAGTTGCTAGCTGGCTACGAGACAAGGTATTGGGGTATAATACCATCAACAATAGAATTATATCCTTAAAAATTTCAGCCCATCCACACCCAATTAACTTTGTACAGGTCTATGCGCCGACCACTGTAGCCACCGAAGAAGAGATGGAGGAATTTTACCACGAGCTAGAATTAACCTGCAAAGCGTTACCAAAGAAGGAATGTACTATCATCCTGGGAGACTTTAATGCTAAGATAGGGCACACTGATAATGATCAACACCTAAGGAATGTTATTGGGGAATACGGCTTAGGAGCCCGCAACAGTCGAGGTGAGATGTTGTTAGAGTTTTGCATTGAAAAAGGACTATTCGTAACTAACACGGCATATAAACAACATCCAAGACGCTTATGGACATGGCGATCGCCAACAGGTCATAAAAATCAGATTGACTTCATATTAATCAGCAGCAGATGGAAGTCGTGCATAACTCTCTCAAAGACTTTTCCGGGTGCAGATTGTGGCAGCGACCATCAGCTGTTAATAGATCAATACAGAGTCCGCCTCAAAGTAGTTTCAAAGCCTCCACCATCCAAAAATATTCTTCTAACACAAGAAGCGAAAGCTTTTGAGGACACACTACAAACTCGACTGGACAATGAAACGTATTGCCCATTTGACTCAGCCAATACATCATGGAATCAGCTTAAGGCCGCATTAGAAGAGACAACTAGAACAATCACAAATGGACGGAAAGTAAAACACCCTAGATCTGAGTGGATGACTACTTGGGAGGTAATCGCACAAAGAAAGGCTCTAAAGACTGGAGGAATTCGTTCAAAGGAAGAACAACAGCGATACTCTGAACTTGACTCACTAGTACAGCGTCTCTGTAGACATGACAAGAATGCATATATCAATTCCATATGTAGAGATATACAAACACACTCTGATACCCTACATCCAAGAGACATGTTCCAAAAGGTGAAAATTCTCACACGGGAACGAAAATCAAAATCTTGGAACATAGAAGATGAAAAGGGTAACCTGATTTTAGACAAGAAACAAGTGATGACAAGATGGAGGAACTACTGCCAAGACCTGTACAAATATGACGCTGATGAACCTGACACTAGATTAGATTTTACAGATAAAGAACCCGACATCGTTCTCCATGAAGTAGAAGCAGCTATAAATAAGCTCAAAACAAAAGCTTGCGGTGGAGATGGTATACAGGCACAAGTGCTTAAGAGCTTGGGTAAGTCTGGAATCAGAGTAATGCATTCAATATGTCTTAAAGTATGGAGAACAGGACAGTGGCCAGACGATTGGACAGAATCTCTCGTGATACCACTACATAAGAAAGGGTCGACTAAAAAGTGTGGAAATTATCGGACCATCTCACTAATTTCACACGCCAGTAAGATTCTTCTCCATGTTATAAACAACAGATTGGCACACTATATAACTAGACAGATATCCAAAGAGCAGGCGGGATTCGTAAAGGGCAGGGGTACCCGAGAACAAATCCTAAACATCCGTCAGCTGATAGAAAAGAGCAGAGAATTCAATGTCTCAATAGTACTCTGTTTTGTGGATTACGCTAAGGCCTTTGACTGCATCGTCTGGTCCAAAATGCTGGAGGTGATGAGAGAGTTGGGCGTCCCCGATCATCTCATATTTTTGGTACAAAACCTCTATCTGGAAGGTCGATCAAGGGTGCGATTAGACAATGATCTGTCAGAGCCGTTTGCTACAGAGCGTGGTGTCAGACAGGGTTGCATCCTCTCTCCACAGCTGTTCAACCTCGTAGGCGAATATATAATGCGTCGAGTGTTGGAAGATTGGGAGGATGGTATTAAAATTAACGGATACCTTCTCAACAACCTAAGGTTCGCTGACGACACCACGCTTATAAGTACTTGCGAAGTGAAACTTGCTGAACTTCTAGCGCGGCTCGAAAAGATTAGTCGAGACTTTGGCCTCCAAATCAATCGCAATAAAACCAAACTGATGTACGTCGATAAGCTGAACCAAATACAAAAGACATCCTTACTACAAGATCTCCAACCCGTAGAGGAGTTTGTCTACCTGGGATCGTTGATTAGCAACAATGGTAACTGCGAGAGGCTCAGTCCGACGTGCTCAGATGGCTAAATCTGCGGTTGGGCGCTTAGAAAAGATATGGAAGAATAAGAACATCTATCGTAGCACAAAAATAACACTAATGCGTTCCCTAATCTTTTCAATATTTTTATATGCCTCCGAGACATGGACACTAAAAGCACGTACTCGAGCTAAGATTGACGCTTTTGAAATGTGGTGCTGGCGTAAAATGCTCGGCATCCCTTGGACCGCACACCGGACCAACACGTCTATACTTCAGCAACTCAAAATTACCACCCGCCTGTCCACGCTTTGTCTACAACGATCACTTGCCTTTTTTGGCCACATAGCCCGCCGGGAGCCTAATAATCTTGAGAGTCTCATACTAGCTGGGCAATTAGAGGGGAAAAGAGGCAGAGTCAGAGTGGCTACACGATGGACAGACGCGATTGTCAAGGCTGCTGACTGCACGTTCCAGGAGGCATTTCATCAGGCCAAAAATAGAGACAAGTGGAGAGCCCTATCCCAAAAAGCAAATTTTGGTGGTCACGTCCCTCAGCCATGAGGATACGACTAGGAAGAAGAAGATACAATAAACAATACAAAAAACGATCGAAACGATCTACATCAATCACGACAACCATGATTGACTATGACTATCACAGCACAGAACGCAACGTCGCGTCGTGTTTGTTTACGCGCGCGCGTTAACCAACTACTTACGAAAAAATTTATTATTATTGTGAACTTGTATTATAATCAAATACCGTCCTTTTTTTGTACAAAACAAATAAACAGAAATAATAGGTACTATTATAGATAATAACCATAATTTAAATTTACAAACAAAGTATATATATTGTTGTGTAATTTTTGTGTAGTTGTGTAATTTTTTGAGATTTTGGACTGTTTTATCTTATTTTTGATAGGTACGTTAATAGTTTTTTAAACGTTTTTATTTTTCTTTTCGACGCCTAAAGGGCCTTTTTTTGAGACTTTGTACTGATAGGTATGTCTGGTATGTGATTCTTCAGGTTAATATTTTTCTAAGCATTTTTGTTTTATTTTTTTAACGCCTAAACGGCTAATAACGAATTTCAATTTGTTAAATTTTGTCAACTTGTCACGTGGGCAGAGCCACGATTGAAAACTAGTATTGCTTATATACACAAGTTAACTATAGTCAATGTCACAGTAAATTAGCCTCTCAACTGGTCGTTCTTAAAATTGTTAATTTCTTAAATTACTTTTATGTTCCTATTTCGGTGTATTTGATTTGTCCGACACTTTGATTATTATGACTATGGGTTTAGTATTGTACCTACTTGATTTTAAACAATAAAACTTAAAAATACCTACTACCGAAACAATTGTTTCATTTTGTGTTCATACTTAAGTTCAGAAGAAACACGCTCACATGATGTCTGCTACAGTGACATAAACGAAAATCTTCTTTCTTCCCTTCAACGCCTTAAAAACTTATGTATTCGTTTTATTTTTGGCCTTCGAAAGTTTGACCATGTTTCTAATTATCGATCTCAGCTCGAATGGCTCCCGATCAAGTTGCGTCGAAACTCTCACATACTTCACTTACTGTACAACATCCTTTTTAGTCCTTCTACTCCTAACTACCTCAAAGTAAAATTCAATTTCCTCGGTCATGACAATCCTATACTTCGCTCTGCAAACAAACTGACTCTTGCGTTTCCTTCTCACAATACTTCATTCTACGATTCTTCTTTCACCATCTCCGCTATTCGTCTCTGGAATTCCTTGCCCGATTTTATAAAAAAATCGGAATCAATTAACATCTTTAAGAAACGTTTGAAAGCACACTACCTAGATCAGGCTCAGTCCTTGTAAAACTCTTGGTGTTTTTTGTACAATTATTTTAATGTTCTTTTATTTTTTATAATGTAGGTTTTTAATGTAATGTAGGTAATTATATCAACATGTCTTTTTTAACCTTATTATATCTGTGTAAATTTGTGTAGTTCATTTGGCTAGTTAGTACTTTAACATTATTTTCTGCCACCATATTTTGGTTGCCTGGAAGAAACCGCTGAAAGCGGTAAGGCCGCCTATTTGCTATGTTCCTTGCTTAATGTTGTTTTTGTTATTTTATATAGTTTATAATGCAAATAAAGAATTTATAAATAAATAAATAAATAAAATGATCATATCTATCATAATTATCCTTAATATTTTTTAGTTAGCCTAGCGGACTTACCTAATTATAATTTAAAATTTAATTAATCTATGTAATCTATTATATAGGTACCTATGTATGTATCGATATAACATATAAGGTTAGGAGGAAGCAACAAACTCAACAGTTTATGGCATACATACAAAAATAATATACGGTACCGATATAATCTCAAATATAGTAAGGAGTCATTTAATTAGTAGAATGCATGGAATTAATATAGTACAATATACGGTATCAATATAACCATACATTTAAATGGATGTAGGAAAAACGATTAAATGCATGGAACGAATACAAAAATATACAATGTGTCACATGATTTCCATCGCGAACGGAAGCAAAAAACCAGCGAGAATTATTTCAAATTGAATATCTAATTTTCGTACGTAAACAAAATTTCTCGTCGACAATAGAATTCACATGACAGCAATGTAACTATATTCGCACGAATAACAATTAAAAAGTCATTGGAAATGGTAGACGCCATAGGGTTCGACTTTGAAAAGACGCAACAAGTCTTCGGCGATTTAAATATATATATATATATATATATATATATGCTCGGTATTCGATAAAACACGAATAGAATGACAGAATCGATAAACTGAAAAATATGACTCTTCCTGACATCTATTGGCGAATAATAATACTATTTTGTTAGCAACTAATTGTTTTAACGACCAGCAGATGGCGTTATTAAGTAACACGAAGTCAATGAGGGTTTGCTATACCAAGCTTTGCTCGGTCATCCAGGTACTGGGCTATCTAACACTGAAAAAATTTTTCAAATCGGACCACTAGTTCCTGAGATTAGCGTGTTCAAGTTAGCCCTTTCAAATAATTTTCCCCCTTTTTTTCACATTTTCCTCTATTTCTTCGCTCCTATTAGTCTAAAGGTGCCCATACACGGGACAATTTGTCGTTTCGATCGATCGTCAAGAAAATCGTCCAATCGATGGATCGATCTTTTGAACGTAAAATCGTTGCGATATTGCTACACACGTACAATTTGTCGTTCGATTTTAACATCGAGGAGATAAATCGTTACGATAATAATTGTCCCGTGTATGGGCACCTTGGGCTATCTAACACTGAAATAATCATCAAAATCCGTTGCGTAGTTTTAAAGATTAAGACTGGGTTGCACCAACTAACTTTAACTGAAACTTTAACTTTGACTACAGTGCAAAATGTCAAATCTTTGGGTAAAGTTAAAAATGGACGCCATCAAGACGCCATATTTAACCATAACCATAGAGCTCGACCAGGTTTTAAATGCACGTGGCGAAAAAAGGAACTAACGCTGTCATCATACAAAAACGCCATTTTTGACAGTTCTCCTTTACCAGCAGCACAATAGACATAACGACCAGTAGTTCGACTGCAAAGAGACGGACAGGTTTCAATATCTGTCAAATTCGTCGGGTTTCACTAGGATTATGAACGGAATGTGCCTCGCGCTGGCTGATATAATTTATTTTTAAATATTTAAAATAAAGATTTCAAAATTGGATTCTGACAATTTTAATCACATGTGCCAAAACATAAACAACAATACGACCAAAGAGGAACACGTCCATCGAATATGTCATATTTTTAAATTCGTAGGTAACAAGTTAACAACCCTAGCGACGATTTTCGTCATAATACGTCAAATTTAAAAATTTCAACACCAGTTCTAAGTCGGTATACTCTATCATTCTGTCTACTCTGCCAGCAGCGACACGCCCACGCGCATTTATAACCTTGTTGGATCAGCTGTCATCTGTCAATTTCTCCGAGCAAAGTTAAGGATAAAGTTAAAGTTAACTTAACTATAACCATAAATTTAACTTTACCCACGCCCCTTTTGCAACCCAGTCTTAAGGGGACATGAGGGAAAAAAGCGACTTTGTTTTATAATATGTATAAAATGGCCCTATATTATAGAAAATAACGTATTTTCGTATTTCGTATTTTTTTTTAAACTGCAGTAAGACGAAATCAACTTTTTTTGTTGCAGGGGGACCTACTGGCGCGACAGAAAACAATATTGATGAGTACATGGAGAAATTGCAAAGTTTTGCTTTAGAAGGGAAGAATAATGGTATTCTGAAACAAGCAAAAGATGTCCTCAATAAAGCTGACCTGCCATCTGCATAAATATATTTATTATTAAACATTACTATTGTCTACAGATCTTAATCAAATAAACACATAAAACATGTACTATTTATTTTACATAATATGGAATAATGTTATACACCCTCTCAGAATATTTCCAATATTGAAACTATCTTCATCCTACTAGTATATTAATTTAATTTGCACTAGTATTAAAAATAAAGAAGATAATATTTTCTGATATTTTTATAATATACCTAGGCATCTTTAATTACTTTCTAAATTTGTAACATATTGAGGGTAAAATTAACTTAATTATTTCTTATAAACATAGTATAATATGAATGGTTCAGTCTTCATCAGAGTCTTCCTCCTCTTTCTTTATTCTTTCTTCTTTGATCCCACACTCCTCTATGTCATACTTGTGCAAACTCTTCCTCCACATTTTGATCAACATATCCCAAGATCTACGACTGTACTTGCAGTATTTGTCTGGAGTCTTAGGATCGCCTTTTGTGCGTTGGTCACTATAATGTAAAAAGAGTATTATGAAGGTGGAGCACTGCAATTAATCTAAGAATAATTGCAGGGAAATATCTTTCCCATATTTTTAGCTTTAATCCTAACAAATGCCTGCTATTGTTAATAACTTATCAAATTACCCTTCCTTCCCCTATAAATAAAAAAACCGGCCAAGTGCGAGTTGGACTCGCCCATGATGGGTTCCGCAGCAGCAATAAGGTTTATTTTTATGAAATTAAAAGGTTTTTGATTTATTTTTATATCTTAGTTGATATAATGAAAGGTAATTTAAGGTTTACCATTTAAGACATATAAAAAAAAACTACTTGTTAGATCTCGTTCAAACCAATTTTCGTTGGTAGTTTTTATAGTAATGTACATCATATATTTTTTCTAGACTTATCACTTATATACTTTAGAAGTTAGAGGGGGGGCGACACACATTTTACCACTTTGGAAGAGTCTCTTTCGCAAACTATTCAGGTTAGAAAAAAATTATATTAGAAACTTCAATATGAATTTTGAAGACCTACCCATAGATACCCCACACGCATAGGTTAGATGAAAAAAAATTTTTTTTGTTGGTTTAAGGTTTACCATTTATGACGTATATTTTAAACTACTTGCTAGATCTCGTTCAAACAAATTTTCGTTGGTAGTTTTTATAGTAATGTACATTATATATATTTTTTTAGACTTATCATGCCCCTACTTTAGAAGTTAGAGGGAGGGGGCGACACACATTTTACCACTTTGGAAGAGTCTCTCTCGCAAACTATTCAGGTTAGAAAAAAATGATATAAGAAACCTCAATATGATATTTGAAGACCTATCCATAAATACCCCACATGCATAGGTTAGATGAAAAAAAAAAATGTTTTGTTTCAGTTGTACCTATGGGGACCCCTAAAATTTTTAATAAATTTTCCATTTTTATATCAAAATCTTAATGCGGTTCTCAGACTGCATCTACTTACCAAGTGTCAATAGTATAGCTCTTATAGTTTTGGAGAAAAGTGGCTGTGACATACGGACGGACAGACAGATAGACAGACAGACATGACGAATCTTTAAGGGTTCCGTTTTTTGCCATTTGCCTACGGAACCCTAAAAAAATAAGATGTGAATAGCATGATAGACTCTTAGGGCCGGCCTACACAGGAATGGCAGAGATCGGCAGAGGCGTGCAAGTCTAACGTGGGAGAGCCATGCTTCGGCAAGAATGGGCCGGCTCGACCGGAGAAATACCACGTTCTCACAGAAAACGAGCGTGAAACAGCAAGTGCTGTTTCACGCCGGTGTGTTTCGCCGAGTGAGTGAGTTTACCGGAGGCCCAATCCCCTACCCTATTCCCTTCCTTACCCTCCCCTATTCCCTTCCCATCCCTACCCTCCCCTATTCCCTCTTAAAAGGCCGGCAACGCACCTGCAGCTCTTCCGATGCTGCGAGTGGGCGAAGGAAGTTGCTTTCCATCGCAAAAAAACAAGGCGCGGCGAGGCCGGCATGGCGGCTCATAAATAACTTAGCGTTGTTGTTTAGATAGAACAATCTAAATTTATATTAAACCTTAAAAGCCCTCAGAAAATTTAAAATATAAAACAAATGAAATACTTATTTGTGTTAGATAATCAGCAGGAATATAATTACTTTCCTGGATGTAGCCAGCCCCTATTTACAAACATAGATGAAAATTGCCTGGAAAACGACAATAAGGAGAATGAAAGTTTTCCAGAATATAGTCATCAGTAATCAATATTGCAAAACTTTACATTGAAAAGGACATTCGAAAGTTCTTGCACTTGTCATGACACAAAAACTAACTCAACAGACAGTAGCATCAAACAATTACTGACAGTGATGACAGTGAAAGTGTTAATAAGAAAAAAAGTATATAAAAACACAAATCGCAAAAAAATAAGGATTCTTCGAGTGAACCAATGATTGACGACCTCTGACTTACAGTCCTTTAATTCTAAAATAAACGGTGACACATAAAATTGAGTTCAACATGTACATTTAGACTAGGGAATTATAGTAAGTATAGGAAAGTATAATAAATTAGTTTTAACGTGTTTTTTAACGATCCTTATATGCCGCAACTGGCGCGTCATCGGCTTCACTGAATCTTTTTAAGACTGGGTTGCACCAGAGGCGTGGGTAAAGTTAAAGTTAAATATGGCATCCAAACACTCCATATTCTCATACGACATCTGTCAATTTTTCCAGTTATATTTAAGGTTAAAGTTAAAGTTAGTTGGTGCAACCCAGTCTAAATGACGCGCCGGGTGCGTCAGTTAAATAGTCAATCTGCTTTCGTATGGTAATTGGTATCCATACAAAATTATGCAATTGTTTTCTCTCTCTTGAAAAGTTGTTATTTTTGACTTATTCGGTGTTAGAACTTAAAGGACAAAATCATATTATGGCCATTTTATTTTCTACAATATTAATTTTTCAAAATAAATAAACAGTTTACTTACAATGGCACTTTTTGAGTATACATTTCGTAACCAACTGTGTTTTTCCCATAATCAATCTGTTTTTGTCTCCTTTGCAGAACATCTGGATCTGTTTCTATTTCAATGACTTTTTTCTCAGGTTTGCTGAAAAAAAAAATTAAGTAGTGTAGCATTTCCACTTAAAACCATAGAATTAGAATGTTAGAAAAGACATTCCATACAATCGTCAGCGCGAAAATGTGTCACCCTCGAAATGAGTGAGCTCACTCATCTGAGAGCAGTGTGCCTTAGGACACGGTAACAGCCAGACGTGTTTAATTCATTAATTGCAGCGTTGTTTTTCGCTACATTTCGCTCGAGAATGCCATCATGTGCCTTCTGACAGTGCAGTAACAAAACGAAGAATACAAATAAAGCCAAAGGTGTAATATTTCACACATAATTACTAAGATTTTATTAATATTTAAATTATTGTCTTCCTTTTTAAGAGAAAAATCAAGGCGATGCGTAAAATGAGCGAAAAAGAAAGTAGTATATGATACTACTGTAAGATAAAAAAGGACGACAATATTTTCTCGATTCGAGTAAAGCGTAAAATGAGCGAAAGAGAAAGTAGTATATGATATTACTGTAAGACAAAAAAGGACGACAATATTTTCTCGATGCACATTTTGCATGCAAAAACATTGCTACAGTTTTGACAGCATACGTCGTATCTAAGTATTTTGATATCGTTGCTTACAACCTATTGCATATTTAATGGACCACAACATTATAAAAGTTTCATTATAATAAATAAGTACCTCTGCTTTTCACAATCCTTTTTGTTATTTGGCTTAGATCTCTTCCTGCTTGGTACGCTTTCATTGCTATTGCTTCTTGTTCTTTCTTTGCTGCCCTTGAATTCTACACCAAGAGTATTTTTATTAAATAACACCAAATTAATACAAATTAATGTAATACATATTAATATCTCCACCTTAATAATATTCTTATTCATATAAATTAGAAAAAATATCTTACCAAAAACATCATCTGTAACTTCATTTTTTGCCCAATTAACACCATTCATTTTATTAGAAATATTAACCTAAAAGCAAACAAAAATAAAGAATGAAATATAAATCAAACAAGATGCCAAGGAATACAATAAATATGAAAAAAGTAATGAAACAATAGGTTTTTAATGGTTTTACCTATGTGTTTTCTGAAACTATGCCTTGATTGTATTTTCCTTACTGAAAGTTATTTGTTATTCATTTGTGAAAATTACAACACAAGTCACACACCACAATGTAAAGGAGTTTAAAAAGAATGGAAACTTTAGCGTGCAACTATTTATTCGTTCGTTTATTAAATTGTGTAAATTTTGAATCTGATTGAGCACGGAACCGATTATTTAATTTGTTTTAATTGTAATTAATAATAATCAACTTCAACAAACATGAAGCCAATGCAGCGCGCGAAAACCGAAACAGTGTTGCCAACACGACTCATACAAAATTTGGTAAACTGCTGTTAAAATTTTGCCAAAATTATGCCAATTGCTATTAAATTATGCTAAAAAATTATGCTAAAACTTTTCAAAGTCTAATAAAACTAATTTAATTTTAAATCTTTAATAAAAAACTTGAAAAGTGTCAAGGGACACCCGGATGGAACGAAGTTTTAAATAGGAGTCTATTTCAATAGAGAAAACATACATCGGGTATCTATTTCTTAATACTGGAGATCGCCTAATAGTCAAAATTCGACCTCAAATAAAAAAATCATAGTTTCAAATTTCAACGCTTTTCTATTGTCAAAATATAGACTTTATTATTTTTTAGACATTCCTGCGACAGTCTCAGATTAATTAAGTCAAATGATGATAGACTGGCCGCGTATTATTTGTCAAACAGTATTTAAGATTCAATATAAAAAAATCTAAACTATCAACACCCAAAGCCCCTACCATGCAGGTATTAATAAAAAAGTGTCGTTACAACTTTTTCAGTCCAGCCCAAGGCGCAACGCCCGATAAGGAACTTCGTTCCAATAATCAACAAAATCTCAATATTTTATTTTATGTTTTAATCAATTATTACATTATCGAACAAAATATTAATAATATGGTCTTCATCGATAGCTGATGCTGCTGATGTACATGTAAACGTATACTTAGTAGAAGATATCCAAACTATAGCTCTCCTTAATAGTTGGGTCCTACCTATAGGCTTTAATAGTTGGGTCCTACCTATAGGCTATAGAGCGCAATTCGTTATCCGGAACTGAGTAAGAATAACAGCATTTCCTTGTCCTCTTTAGGCCGAATTCGATGTATAAAATAGTTTTAACTACATTCATTTGGCTGAAAACGCGTTCAATTTCAGCGTTAGAATGTGGTAGTGATAATAATGCGTAATAAATACTCTTTTCAGAGTAATTATTACTCTGCTATGGTAATTTTTTTTAAAATAATTATATGCTAAAAATTATGCTATATGCTAAACAACAAATAAATATGCTAAACAACGTAAAATATGCCAAATTTAGCATAAAATATGCTAAATTGGCAATACTGAACCAAAAACAAATTGGAATCTCAGTTTTGACGTTGACAGTGACGTTGTTTTTTTTTATCTAACCAAAACTCTGCCCGCTCCACACCATAGAGGAAAATAATACACGGAGCTCCAGTCTCCACACTCTCGGGAGAATATTGTGAGAAATATGAGAATGTGTGTGATTGTGCCAAGCGAAGCTTCAAGCGATTCGCGTAATCTTCTCAAGTTCTCTTGACATTTGTTCTCCGGCTTTTGTCGCGAGACAAAGGAACCCGAGAGTGTGAGGACAGGTTTCTCAGTAATTCTAATAAACGAGCCGCCTGAAGCGCGAGAACTGTAGTGAGAAATTTTTGAGAATTTTGTGTTTACCGTACGGCGCGGGTGTACCCAAAAAAGTTCTCACTACAAATCTCGCCGAGAATCTTTGAAGATTGTCGTTAAATATTTCGCCAGAGTGTGGAGCAGGCATGACAGTCAGATACGCTTAAGGAGTGAGCACACTGAGACGGGCCGTGCCGAGGCTCAGCGTGCCGGGGCTAATCGCAAAAATCCGCCTCCATACAGTTTGTATGGAAGCGGATGCGCGTATCACACACTGTGTCGGGGGTGCAGCGGATTTCCGCTTCCATACAAATTGTATGAAGGCGGATTTTTGCGATGAGCCCCGGCACGCTAAGGGGGGTATTACATTTTCATTTATATATGATCATTTTTATGATCATATATAGGATCCAATATATATGATCATTTGATCATATCTGTATATTACAATATCATATTTCATTGATCCAATTTACGTCATATGTGGTTTCAATAGCCAATGGAGAGTGCTAACGCTGACAGATATTGACGTCAGGGTTACTAGATCTCAGAGAATTCGATTTGTCAAAAGACATCGTCATTTTTAATATGACTTGTTTTTTGTTTTTTCAGCAAGATTATCCAAGTATATAATTAGAAAAATAACTACATTACATTATTTGAAACATATTAACGAACAAGAAATTAAAAACTCTTTTTTATATTAAATAACTGGCAACACCTATTTCTATGACCGTATTGGATCCAATCTCTCAGCAAATGTCAAAAATCTTTGATCAAGGAAGAAATGAATCATATGTCTATATAACATTATCCAATATCATTGACTCAATGATCTCGGATCCAATATATATGATAATCTAATATCCCCCTAAGGGGGGTAGGTATTACATTATCATTTATATATGATCATTTCTTTGATCATATATTATAGGATCAATGATATTGTACTTATACAGATCTGTTACGTCCATACTATTTTCCGGCTACTATCTCTTCCGAACAATTTTCAAATTCAAAATTGCAAACATTGACAAATTTGACAGAGAAGTGAAACAAAAGATATACCCCGCGTTCCAGATGACGTTAGAAACGCTCACGCTCAAGACCGTAGTTTTTCCCGTTCCACTAGCATGTGAGCGTCAGTGATACAAACCCAAGTGGAACGGATTATGGAGCGTTTTGAGAAAAGTTTACAAAAAGAACTATATTTTTTTATACATAGGTACATTGAACCGAACTTGGATATTACGATCCTTTTCTGCAAGTCGTAAATAAAAGTAATTTATTGTTTATAGTTATATTTATTTTACAAATAAAATACATAATATTATATTTGTTTCGTTTTTAGTATTACATTTTTTTACTTAAGTAATCATATTTTAAAATAGTTAAACTTTTATTATATTTGAGTATTCACATTGAATCATATTTTAATAACAAAACCACATACTTTGAATATTGACTATTGTCACAATATACATTTAAACGTTCTAAGGTAACAATACCGCTTAATCCTTAGTCAAGTAAGTAGTAAGTCAACAAACTATAGGAGAGATGAAAATTAGTATTAATTATTATATTTTAGAAATCATTTGACCTTTCATTTAAAACAATTTATTTTCTAATCAAAATATTTCATTATAATATATTATTTAATTTATTTAATTAAAATATTATTTGTAATGAAATAATATAAAGTTTTTTTGTCTCTACTCTCTCCTGAAAACTTTCCGAACATGGCTTTCGCGATATAGTTACGTTAAAATGAAAAAAAAAACTAGAACGCCCACTTCGACCCATCTTCGTCAAGGGTCGTTTTGAGCGAAAATGATGACGTCATGAGTGACGTCATAGCCGCGATCAAAACGACCCCGGTCGCCAAAGGGAACGGCGGAAGGGGACGTTTTAAGCGTTTTGGTCAAAATTAACGTCATCTGGAACGCAGCCTATAGTTTATCACGTGGAAACCGTGCTATTTTTCGGGATATAAAAATATCATATGTCCTTTCCCGGGACTCAAAGTATCTCCATCATTTTATACGTGGGAGAGCCATGCTTCGGCACGAATAGGCCGGCTCGACCGGAGAAATACCACGTTCTCACAAGAAACCGACGTGAAACAGCGCTTACGCTGTGTTTCGCCGAGTGAGTTTACCGGAGGCCCAATCCTCTACCCTTTTCCCTTCCCTACTCTCCCCTATTCCCTTCCCGTCCCATCCCTACCCTCCCCTATTCCCTCTTAAAAGGTCGGCAACGCACCTGCAGCTCTTCTGATACTGCGAGTGTCCATGGGCGACGGAAGTTGCTTTCCATCAGGTGACCCGTTTGCTCGTTTGCCCCCTTATTTCATAAAATAAAAATATACCAAATTTCAGCAAAATCGGTTCTGAGGTTTGAGCGTGCAGAGGTAACAGACAAACAGAGAGACACACATTCGCATTTATAATATTAGTAAGTATAGATTAGTATGGAAGTAATTGAAAAGGTGTCCTTTTGTACTTTTAATATAATATAATAATAATATCATATCTATGGACGCTTCACACCACGTCAGTCTGGCCCCGTGCTAAGTACCTGAAGGACTTTTGTTACGGGTACCAGACAACGGAAATATAATATTTAATACTTTTATACTAGAAGATGACGCCCGCAACTCCGTTGCGCCAAAAATCGTTTATCGCGCGTGTGCCGTACATTTTCCCGGGATAAAAAGTATCCAATGTCCTTTCCCGGGGCTCAAAGTATTATCCATACTAAATTTGAGCAAAATTGGTTTAACGGTTTGGGCGTGAAGTGGTAACAGACAGACATACAGATAGACAGAATATAGACAGACAGACACACTTTCGCATTTATAATATTAGTATGGATAGGTATACAATATACATAATATTATTATATTGTTTAAGATTTTTATTAAACTATATTATACACTTAAGATATTTTTTTACACATCCAGTCTCCAGACCCGGGAACATTGAAAACTTTTTGTTCCGTCGGCGGGATTCGAACCCGCGACCCCCGGCTTGAGCTGCCACACCTTTGTATTAGCTTCATGCACTCAACCAATTGAGCCACAGAGGTCGTCTCTTTATTTTGATAAATTACTAACTTTATTTAAATTGTAAGAAAAAATAAATTAGGTAAAGTGATAATTATAATTAATTAGCTCCCACTATTTCCATTGTCCCCAGAATGAATTCAAAATTGATCAAAAAATTCAAAAATGATCCATCTTATTTACTGGATCAAGAGCCTGTGACGGCCAGGTCTTCCTCAGTTTCGGAAAGCTGTATTTCAACATTCTGAAAATTCAGAAATAAAACAAATTTTATTTATTATTATTTTTTGTTTATCTGAAGGTCTACCTGATCTTTGAGAAAAAATAAAGCTCAAGTTCATAGCTGGCAGGCACGCTGCGAGTGAAGGGAGGAAGGGCGCGCGGGACGTGGGTAGTCGCACTTGCACTTGCAAAAAATAGAACACGCTTTTAATCACGTTACTACGCAGCCGACTAATCACTTGCACTGATCAGTTGCTGTCCACACTTACTTTCTCCTAATTACTAATGAGTTAATGACCCGCACTAGTTACCTGCACTTAATCACTAATCAAGATGAATACAGTTCTATTCACGTTACTACGCAGCCGGCTAATCGCTTGCACTAGCCAGTCGCTGTCCGCACTTACTTTCTCCTAATAACTAATTACCTGCCCTAATAACTTGCACTGACTACTAATGAAAGTGAATACGGGCCTTTAGTGTGGCCGGAACATAACGCTGACAGGTATTGACGTCAGGGTTACTAGATCTCAGAGAATTCGATTTGTCAAAAGACATCGTCATTTTTTTTATATGAAATAAGGGGGCAAACGAGCAAACGGGTCAACTGATGAAAAGCAACATCCGTCGCCCATAGACACTCGCAGCATCAGAAGAGCTGCAAGTGCGTTGCCGGCCTTTTAAGAGGGAATAGGGTAAATAGGAGAGGGAAGGGAAGGGAATAGGGGAGGACAGGGAAGGGAATAGGGTAGGGGATTGGGCCTCCGGTAAACTCACTTACACGGCGAAACACAGCGCAAGCGCTGTTTCACGCCGGTTTTCTGTGAGAACGTGGTATTTCTCCGGTCGAGTCGGCCCATTCGTGCCGAAGCATGGCTCTTCCACGTATAAGAATAATAGGACTGTACTAAGTAAAATTTTCTAATCTAAAATTTGAATAAGTATCTACATCTTACTAATTTTGACAAACTTGAACAAATTGTTAATTAGTTACTTTATTCTACCCCTTGGGAGACAAGGTGGCGAAAAATAAAAACAAGATTTTACTTCCAATTATTTTTAATGTATTGGATAATTTGATGCAAGCCTTCTTTGCCAGCAGATCCACTAATAAATTCCATTTCAATGAAGGAATCTCTACTTTTATACTGTATCTTCATTATTGAATGTACTACAGGTTCATTGGTTGTGCCTGGGTTACTTAATTCTCCTTTACTTTCCTCACTTGTATTATTAAGTTCTATTTTCTCTTGCAGCTTATCTTTCCTTTTTTCATTATTAGTAGTTGCGGACTGAGAAGATTCTATATGAGCTGCCAGTGCAGATACATCATTAGCTTTTGGTTTTTTGGCACCTGTTTCACACATTCTTTTCATTAATCTGCGTTTTCGCCTCTGGTTTGACCAAGTATTAGACATAGCCATAATGTCTAATACAATTTCATTATTTCTTTTTGTGATAATTTTATATGTTAAGTGTAAATTCTGCAGAATTTCTTTGGTTTTTGTATAAATATTATCAAAGCTGTTTTCTACACCTTCAATTTCAGGTAAACTAAACACAATAGTGCTACTTTTCTTCTTGGATTTGTCTATATGCAATTCTGAAAGAAAATTACTTTCTTAGTATGATATATGTGTTTATCACATTTTTAATATATTTTCATTGCTTATAAAAGAAAATTATGATTACCTATTTTAGAAAAATCATAGTCTTGAAATGTCCATGCTAGACCCCATCTTGTAATCCGACCCTGACAGAACTCTGTTGTAGCATGCTTAATTCCTTCTGCTTTTAAATCAATTATCAGCTCTTTGAGGTTGTATTTGTGCCCCACCATTGTAGTAAAAATTCTAGAAATAACAAAAAAAAATGTTAATATTGTAATAGGCCTACCAGAATCTGATGGCAAGATTTTTTGATGGCAGATTTCTAAAAAAGATTTGCATGTTTCAGACAGAATAAGCCGCTATGAGTAAAAATAAAACCAGCCAAGTGCGAGTTGGACTCGCCCATGAAGGGTTCCGCAGCAGCAATAAGATTTATTTCTATGAAATTAAAAGGTTTTTGATTTATTTCTATATTTCAGTTGATTTAATGAAAGTTAAATTAAGGTGTACCATTTATCACCTATAAAAAAACTACTTGCTAGATCTCGATCAAACCAATTTTCGTTCGTAGTTTTTATAGTAATGTACATCATATATTTTTTTTAGAATTATCATGCCCCTACTTTAGAAGTTAGAGGGAGGGGGGGGGGGGACACTTTTTACCACTTTGGAAGAGTCTCTCTCGCAAACTATTCAGGTTAGAAAAAAATGATATTAAAAACCGCAATATGATTTTTGAAGACCTATAGATACACGCATAGGTTAGATAATTTTTTTTTTTGTTTCAGTTGTACCTAAAATTTTTAATCATTTTTCCATTTTTGTATCAAAATCTTAATGCGGTTCACAGACTACATCTACTTACCAAGTTTCAATAATATAGCTCTTATACTTAGTTTCGGAGAAAAGTGGTTGTGACATACGGACGGACAGACGGACAGACAGACATGACGAATCTACAAGGGTTCCGTTTTTTTGCCATTTGGCTACGGAACCCTTAAAAGGATCAAAATGTTTTATTCCAATTACTGCGGTATTGTTAGTCAATATTTTATTTTCTCACGTTTTGCCATCAGATTCTGGTAGACCTATACTTACATAGTCTTTAAAAACATTTTATCTACACATATAATAAAACTGTAGAAATGACAATTCTGGACATTAAAGATATCCAAAAAATAATAAGCGGGGGCTGTTACTACATCGCTATAGAAGCCAAAACTGTGGTTAGTTTTTTGTCTGTCTGTCTGTCTGTATGTTTGTTCCAGCATCACACGAAAACTACTGATCCGATTTGAATGCGGTTTTCGCAGATATATTTGTCTTCTCCCAACTTAACATCTGGTGTACAAAAATTTTTCCCCCCACCGCTCCAAGGGGTCAAAAGAGGGGGTAAGATTTTGTACCAAACTTATTTCTTTAACACGAAAACTACTGATCCGATTTGAATACGGGTTTCGCAGATATATTTATCTTCTTCCAACTTAACATCTGGTGTATAAATTTTTCCCCCCTCACCCCTCTAAGGGGACCAAAGAGGGGTCAAATTTTGTATCAAACTATTTTCTTCAATGGACTAACTTCATATTATTAACTGTATTTTTCCATTTAACATCTGGTGTATAAAATTTTTCCCCCACCCCTTTAAGGGGGCCGAAGAGGGGGTCAGATATTGTATCAAACTTTTTTTAACATGAAAACTACTGATCCGATTTGAATATGGTTTTCGCAGATATATTTGTCTTCTTCCAACTTCATATCTGGTGTATAAAATTTTTCCCCCCAACCCTCAAAGGGGACCAAAGAGGGGGCAGATTTTGTATCAAACTTTTTTCTTGAATAAACTTACATCATATTATAAACTTTAATTTCCAATTTAATATCTGGTGTATAAAATTTTTCCCCTCACCCCTCTAAGGGGACAAGAGAGGGGGCAAGATTTTGTATAAAACTTTTTTCTTTAACACGAAAACTACTGATCCGATTTGAATACGGTTTTTGCAGATATATATGCCTTATTCAAACTTAGCATCTGCGCCGCCCCAAAATTCGCCTGATATTATATCTTTGTAATCGGGTTCCGTTTTTTACCATTTGAGTAAGGGACCATAAAAAGGAGAGAATTATCCATTTCCGTTATTATACTATGGTAACGCCTACGGGAAACAGCTATCCATACTAATATTATAAATGCGAAAGTGTATTTGTTTGTTTGTTTGTTTGTCTTTTCTTCGCAGCCTAACGAAGCAACCAATTGACTTGATTTTTGGCATCGACTTAGTTGAAAGGATAGATAGTAACATAGGCTACTTTTGGTCTTGGAAAAACATCATGTTTCTAAAGGAGATTTGCAAGAATATTCGTATTGTACACGATTTTAGAATTCCACGCGAGCGAAGCCGCCGGCAAAAGCTAGTGTCTACATAAGTATACAGTAAATAAAATAAAACGCAAGTCGTATCAAATGTAGAGTCAGTCACATAATTCCATATGTGACTGACTCTACATTTGATACGACTTGAGTTTTATTTTATCATATATTATGGTTACTATTATGTTGTTAGTATCAATTTTAAGATGGCTTTGTAGCAGATAAAACAAGTTAACTTATGAAGTAAAAATGGTATATACTGTTGTTTTCAAATAGCATTTATTTAGTCAAACATAAACGTGACCGACACTACATGCAAAAGGAAGTCGTTTCCGAGAGTGTTTGTAAACACCAATAATCTTCCTCTCTGTGTGCTAAATAACTCTACTTTGTATTTTTACCGAAAGTACATGAAACAAACTATTATAAAATGGTTACCTATGGCTATAACCTGTAAGTTATTTAAAAAAATATTTATTAGCAAAAGAAATTGTGACCGACACTACAGCCCAAAACGTGACCGACACTACACTCACTTTGTGCAGGTAAAAGTCGGTAGTTTTACATTAAACTTTAAAATTTATGTATTTCAGCACGTACAGTACGAACTCTTAAAGTATATAAAAGCTAATCAATAATTAGTTAATTCATTAAAATGCTTTTTTTGAACTTAAACGTCACAAAAACGAAATCACTAATAATTAGTCAAAAAATAACTCAACACGAAATCTTCTCCAAAACTATTAACATAATAACCCAAAAAGCAGCGATAGGCAGACTTTCGTCATTTTTTTAAGCTAAAAATTTTCCATTATATGAGCCCTATAGAGGTAAGAACGACCAGACACCTTCTAAAGTAATAGCGACCTAAATTCCATAAATTTCGGTCGCTATTACTTTAGAAGGTTTCCAGTTCTGCAGGTCTATCTTACGTTCAATAAAGTTTAAAAATCAATAATTTTATCTTATTTTCTTGCGATATCTGGAGTGTCCGACCGAAGGTCTATTTTTGGCCGAAGCCGAAGCCGATTAATCGGCAATCGCCACAACCTTCGGCCGAAGCCGAAGCCGAAGGTTTATAATCTTAATCTCGACTCTTAGTAATTAATTTTGTTTAAAATTGTCTTTAAGCTACAATGAATATTAAAATTATTTCAAAACTTCAATATTGAAGGTTTACTTCTATATTGACTGTTTCATATAGAAGTTGATTTAGAGATAGTAATAAAAGCTTGTGATTTTGTGATTTATTTAATAACTAGATGTCCCGCGCGGCTTCGCCCGCGTAAATTAGGAATTTTTCAGAAACCGTACATTTTCCCATAAAAAATAGCTTATGTCCTTACTCTCTTCACTTGGTCTACTCTATATCTGTGCTTAATATTGCCATAAAAATTGCTCCGGTAGTTCGTAATTTCTAATATTTCCCCCGTTTTACCCACATTTTCCTGCGTTTCTTCGGTCGTATTAGTCTTAGCGTGATAATATATAGCCTATAGTCTTACTCGATAAATGAGCTATCTAACACAGAAATAAGTTTTTAAATCGGGCCTGTAGTTCCTGAGATTAACGCGTTCAAGCAAACATACTCTTCAAGTTTATAATATTAGGTAGGTATAATTTTTTTTAATTGTCGAGTCTCGATCTAAAAGACTATGAAAAGTACCAATAACAGGGTCATTATATGCTCATAAGTCATAACCATGGGACGATGCATGGTATAATATGGTAGTGATGATGATGATGAATGTAATTGGCACAGTAGCATATGCTTTCCGTTCTTAAAACAACACTGAAACCCCCAAACTTGTATCTATAAAGAATCAGGAGTTCTCTCAGCACCTTCCGAACCACGGTATACCAGGTATACCTCGGTGCAAAAACTTACTTGTTGGTAGAATATGCTTAGAATACTTCTCACGAAACCGAAGTCACCACATGTTTCCCTATAAATTTTGAGGAGTTCCCTCGATTACTTATGGATCCTTCATCAGATCACCACTTTTGTGAATTTAATACCAAATTGGGATAATACCCTACATACCAAAAGAAAAATTTTGAAAATCAGTTAACAAACGGTGGAGTAATCGTTGAACATAAGAAAACAAACATAATACCTCCCCCATTTTGAAAGTCGGTTAAAATTGTAGCCTATGTGTTATTCTGATGTATAAGCTATATTATTGTAAAGTTTCATTAAAATCCTTTTAGTAGTTTTTGCGTGAAAAAGTAACAAACATCCATACCTCCACACATCCATACATCCAAACAAACTTTCGCCTTTATAATATTAGTAGGATAGTAGGATTATTTATAGTCTGGTTAAGGAATGACTTAAAGGAGGATATTGAGTGCGTGAACGGGAACCTAAGCGATTTCTACTGGAACTTATTCAGAGTGCTTAGGGACAAAACATACTAAAAGTCCTGTCGTCTAGAAGAGCCGGAGTGAAGGGAGGGTGACAAGTCTCAATTTTTAGTTTTTGGCTAATACCTTAAAAACGATGCGTTGTGGCAATAAAGTTCTATAACGAAATAAAAGCTTATTCGATTCTCTATAACTATGTGATTCTATATAGTTTTTCCAAATTCTCATCCGTTTTTTTAACTACACGCTCTGGAAGTTTCAGAATTGCTCTCAGGCATCTACATTAGCCGCTGCTACAATCCCTGGTGCAGTGACAAAATATATTACTGTTTTAGTGAAGCCTCAGGCGCTGGCAAGTCGCCTATTGTCCTTGGCGTCAAGAAATTACCTACATTTTATCACCCCCACTCTTGAGGGGTCAGCTCATTCTCGAATGTTTTTATACATTTAACTAAGCAGGCTAACAATTAGTGTATTTTCCAACTGATGGAAGCCGGTTACCGTAATGCCTTGCGTCGTCTGCAACACCAGGGGTGCTACTGGTGCGTTGCCGCGTCAAGGGGTGTAATGAGAGGATGGGGGGATGTGCTTACAGCCCTCTCACTTACTGAACGCTGCATAGAAGCGGTAAAGCTACTTTATCAATCAGAATTAGACAGGAATATTAAAAAAAAAACATTTTTTATTTTCACATTTCCTGAGCGTGTAGTATAAGTAGTTTTCCGGAGTGTGTGTACAAAACGGATGAGAATTCGGAAAAAGTGTGTAGAATCAAAATTATAGAGAATTTAATAATTTTTTTTCATTGTAGAACATTTTTGCTACAACGCATCGTATTTTAGTTATTAGCCAAAAACCAAAAATTTAGACTTTTGTCACTCTCCCCTCACTCATCTCCTAGACTTAAGGAATCAGAATCAGAATCAGAATAATTTATTTGCAGAAAGTACCGTTACAAAAGATGTTACAATAATTATACAGGATTCCAGTCTTTCTACCTAATAACTATAGGCATGCAAAATTTATAGGGTTACAATATTATTATAGAATATATCAATTTCTTAGTCAACACTGTTTCAATACATACTTAATATAAATAATTTCAGATTTGTAGAAGTTCATTTGTAGAATAAAATGTTTTAGATTTAAGCCACTTTATTAGTTCTTTTTTAAATTTAATATAAGGTAGCTGTTTAATTTTTTTCGGTATGGCATTGTATACTTTGATGCACATAGGGTAGTATTGTTTTTGATACAAGGTTACTCGTGGTAAAGTATCGAGTACCAATCTATCAGCATTTCTATTGCTTCGTGTGTATATTTCATGTGCTTCTGTAAATTGTCCATAATTCTGCTTTACAAAATTTGCTAGCTCAAATATGTATAGGCTAGGCAATGTCATAAGTCCTAATCTTTTAAATAGTGGTCTGCATGATTCATAGGAGGGTCTACCGCAAATGGCTCTTACACATTTCTTTTGTACTATGAATACCTTATTAATTTCTGTCGAGTTTCCCCAGAGCATTAGTCCGTATCTGAGAACAGATGCTACGTAAGCATGGTACATAGCGAGAACTGTAGGTAGTGCACATATTTGTCTCAATCTGTAAATAGCATAAACAAATCGGTTCAGCTTAGAGCATACATGCTCTATATGTGACTTCCAATTTAGATTTTGGTCAATATAGACTCCTAAAAATTTTGTTTCATTTACCTTTTTTATTGGTTGGTTATTGTACATAATAGTATAAGTTGTTGTTTCATTTACACGAGTCTTGAATTCGATATAATTAGTTTTAGTCAGATTAACATTAAGATTATTATTTTGCATCCAAAGAATAATTTTTTTAATTGTTTCATTTAATTTAAGGTCAATATTTATATAATTATTAAGATTCACGATCACTGATATGTCATCAACGAATAGTGTGAAATTATCGTCTGTCACGGCAGGAAGATCATTAATAAAGATTAAAAATAGTAATGGGCCTAAAACACTGCCCTGGGGTACCCCACATTTGATTACTCTAGATTTGGACTTATGCACCAATTGTACATTGAAATTATTTATTGTAGTTATTTCAACGAATTGAGTTCTCTGATAGAGGTAAGATCTAATCCAATCTAGAGCTGGACCCCTGATTCCCAAATTTTCAAGTTTTTGCAGCAATAGCTCGTGTGAAACAAAATCAAACGCCCTTGACATGTCAAAAAATATGCCAAATGTAGGTTTTTTTTCATTTAAATTTTTAGCTACGGTATGAACAAGATTAGAAGCTGCTAAAATAGTGTTTTTATTAGTCTGATACCCATATTGTTCTTCTTTCAGTATTTTGTATTTGTTTATAAAAGTAGTGATTCTATTGTGCATACATTTTTCGAAAACTTTTGATATAACAGGTATAAGTGTTATAGGTCTGTAATTTTCTATTAATTTTTTATTCCCCTTTTTAAAAATCGGTTTTACTAATGATATTTTAAATATATTTGGATATTGTCCTATTTCAAAAGATAAGTTTATGAGGTGAGTGAGTATTGGCGTTATTACTTTTTTACAATATTTAAGGACTTTTGTTGAGACACCGTCATATCCTTCTGAATTTGTGTTTTTTAATGACTGTATGATTTTGCTTATTTCAGTAAAATCACAAGGTGTCAAGAAAATACTACTGAGAACGTTTGTTTTATTTGTATTGATGTTATTTACCTTGTCATTATTAGCACTTGTCAAATTTATAAAATAGTTATTAAATTCATTTGCAATGTCAAAAGGCTTAGTAATTAATTCATTATTTTTATTATATATTTCTGTTATAAAGTCATTACTGTGCGTTTTATTATTAATTTCATTATTTATTATTTTCCATGTTGCTCTACATTTATTTTTTGCCTGGTTTAAATATTTATCATGGTATATTTTTTGAGACAGATATATACTAGTACGCAATACCTTTGAATAAGATTTGAATTTATTTTTATTTTCGTTTGTTTTATTTTTGTAATATTTAAGACGTAGGGACCTTTTTATTTTACAGCTTATTCGTATACCTTTACTTATCCATTTCTGCTTTGTAAGATTATTTTTTATTTTTATTTTTTTTAATGGGAAACATAGTTTATAGAAAAGAGTAAACTCATCATAGAAGGATTGCATTGCCATATTAATGTTCCCTTCGTTGTAAACGTCATTAAAAGATAGCTTGTCTAGGCAATTACGAAATTTATTCATATTTTCTAAGCTATAATCTCTTTTGTAAATGTAGTATGTCGCTGGTGTTTGTGGTTTACTATTTACAGGTATATTCAGGATTTGTGAGGTATTATGATCAGATAGTCCAAGTTCAATTAGAGAACTTGATGCATTATGTATATTACTTAAGATATGATCAATACATGATTTTTGCCTTGTTGGCTCATTTATATGGACGGTTAGATTAAAGTTTTGTGTAGTTGCAATAAATTTTTTTGCCGTTGAATTACCCTTTAGAGTGTCTATATTTAGGTCTCCAGCGATAATTAACTTTTTCTTTGAATTTTTTAGAAGGTCAAAGAGTATTATGTCAAGTTTTTGCAAGAATAGATTTACGTCAGAATTTGGTGTCCTATATAAACAAATAACGGTTATATTACACTGTGGTATTTCCACTCCACAACATTCGAAAGTGTTGTCCACTGCATATTTCTCTTTTATAATTGGCAAATCGTTATATGAAATATTATCACCCAAGCATATACATACACCACCTCTATTTTTGTTATTACTCCTACAGTAAAAGGAAGCAATTTTGTATCCCTTAATTCTTACATTTTGCATATTTCCTGAGCACAAGAAAGTTTCAGTAAAGCATAATATGTCTGGCTTTTGAGCTCCAGAATATAGTTCAGCAATTGTTATATTTATTAAATCTTGTTTTGAAAATAAGCCGGCAATATTTTGGTGCAATAATTGAATATATTGAGGAGTTTCATGTGTTATACATTTGTTAGCATTACTAACTATTTCGTTCGGTAAGTCTACAGATTTGTCAGTTTGAAATGAGAAAAAACTGTTTTGCAGTCTGAGGTTTGCTAACGACAGGGAAATAATAAGGCATTGTTCCTTTTTTAGGTTGCAAATCCTGAACCTTTAATGAATCATGCAGCTTATTATACTTACTATTAATGTTATAATATGTTGAATAATTTTTCCATACATATAGCTTTTTGCTTTTACAAAAATATTCATTGTCATAATCATATTTATCTATAGCATAATTTATATATTTACACAAAATTGCCGTTTTATTATAATATTTTAGTGTAGGCTCGTTTTTTCGAAAATCTATATAACTACTAGATAAAAAGTAATTGCAAAGACATTTTAGCATACTGTTCAGTTTGTTTTCGTTTAGCATTTTACTATGGTCTACACTCAACACAAACACTGGACAAGGTAGGATTTTTAAAGCCGCACTAAGTTCTGATGATACTTCTGTAGGGTTTCTGTCGTGTTCGCCCACTGATAGAATAATCCGATCTTTTGTAGAGTATTCGAATATTTTACACGTTTTTAGGATTTCTTTTGTTGTTGCACCTGGTTTAATGAATGACATAACCCTGTACTTATCATATTGGGAATTTTGTCTTGATTTATTTAGTTTTTCTGCTAGATTTATACACTGTTCACCGCCTATTATGTATATAGTTTTTTTATTGTTTTCATGTTTTTCTGGCTGTGCTGTTGATAGCTCTATGATCTTTGAACACGGTTCAGTGTTTTCCAGGTCATCATTATTTCCTGATAATTGCTGATATTGAGTTGGCTTTAATAGGTGGTTATCGAGTGAGAAATCTGTCGAAATCAGAGAGGAAGAATGAACTTTTTTACATTTTTCTGCAGATGATAGTTCTTCGTCTAAATTATGTGTGCTAGTTATGTTTCCAGTATTAAAATTAAAGGAAGTATTATTCTCTTCATTCAGATTCCTGTAATTGTCCTGTATTGATCGCCGTTTCTTTTTTCTCGCCGAGTTGATTTTTTTCTTCTCACAGCTACGTGGGTTTGTGCAAATACCTTTAAGAGCATTTATATGCTGGCTCTGACGAGAGATTATGCGTTTTAGATCAATATTCTCAAGCAAGATGTTGTCAAGTTCCTCTCTAGTGCTTTCCAGTTGTAGTTTTAATTCATAAATTTCTGTTTTTAATTCTTCATAATCAATATTTATTCCGGTAGATAGGTCTAAACTTTTATGAATTTCAGGTTCCGATGAGTTTAAGGAAGAATTATTTAGTATTTCTGAATCCATGGACCTTGATATATATTGGTTTTTCTTCCTGAAGGTAATATTGTTGGATTCAAAAGACATATTTAATTTTTTCGTCGCAATCGTAGATTTAAAATATTTTACAGAATATAAAGCGCCATCTGTTAACAACCTGCCTCATTAGGTTTCTCCATTGATCACTGCTTATACTTTAGGCGTGGAGAGACCGAAGGATAATTTCGCGGCGGCGCCTCACGTCCTAGTGGCTAAGCGGTCCGGCAGAGCGGTACGAAACTCCGATGCACCCGGGTTCAAATCCAGCCGGCGCCAGATCTTGTAATAACTTTGCAAATCTGCACCAACACTAAACAGTCACACACTCACGACTCGTAGAACACCGTGAAGGGGCGAAGGCTCCCAGGAGCACACACTCACGACCCGAGGACTCCGTGAAGGGGCGAAGGCTCCCAGGAGCATGGGCTTACAGGGGCTTAGCTGATCCAAGACACACAACACAGTCTGCTGATTTAATACGAATTCCAACACACGACCGCTCTCTACGAAATCTCTACGAGGAATCAACTTTTAGACTTTTAGTATGTTTTATTCCTAAGCACCCTGAATAAGTTCCAGCAGAAATCTCTTACTTAGGTTCCCGCTCAGGCCCTTACGCATTCTACAACTACTTTATTGACTGTACTATTGTAAAAAATAATAATTTCTTTATTATTTCACAAATAACAATAATTAGACCAATCAATCAGTCTTTGTTTAAATCGACTAGACCGAAACTAGACTAAAAAATAAAATAAACAAACATTAACTTCCTAATAAAAAATTAAATGATTTATTAAGAAGTTATTGTTTGTTTATTGTATTAATTGACAGTGACTCCCAGTGGCCTCCTCATACACGACCGGTCCGTCGCTCTCTCACGACTCATTCAGTCTTTCGTTCAATTTCGATGGTTGCTCGGACCTTCGGCAAAGCTTCGGCTTCGGCCGGGTTTTAGGCCGAAGCCGAAGGTTTCGCCGAAGGTGGATTTTTTGGCCGAAGGCTTCGGCCGCCGAAGCCGAAGCTTCGGTCGGACACTAGATGTAATAATCTCATATCTTACTGCCAGATTTTTGTGACAATTGCTTCCAATTTCCAGACATCGCAAAATTTTGGATTTTATTTGACTTTGAGGTGGTCTGGCAGGTTCTTAAAATAATAATTTAGCTTTCTGCTTCTCTCTCTCTGCTTTCTATAGCTGTTCTATTCGCCATCTATCAGCAAAAATAACATACAAAACGCTACTTTTGGGCGTGATCGACTCTATAATGTGGCCGACACTAAAAAAATATTTTTTAGAGTTTAGGTGTTATAAAAAAAGATGACAAATTTTTAATGCCACTATCATTTGAGTAACGCCGTCACGTAGGAAATTTTTTAATTTTGTTGATGTAAAAGTAATTTTACTGTAGTTATAGACAAAAGTAATGATTTTTATGTGACCGACACTACAACTTGACACTGTGATATTACAAGCTTATTATATCTTTATAAAAATGAATTTTCTCGAATCTCAAAAGCTATATCGGTATTTAATTGTTTGAACAATCAGTATGTAACAAAATATGACAAGAATTTAAAATACATAACGTGAAAACTAAGTCAGAACTTCATCACACAAAACCACACTCAGCCGAGCTCACGACATCATCTCATAAATGGCAGCTTTGCTAGAAAAGTAATGCTTAGAAATTGTTGCTTCTATAAAATCTTAATAGTGCCATAATGTTGTGACCGTAATTAAGTATTTTTAATACCAAAATCAGGTATTTATTTTTTTTGTTTATGGTAGACTTTTACATGGAACTGCCCTACAAGTAATACTAAATAAAAAAAAGTAAATAAGAAAATACAACTTACAATATTTTATCTTTAACTTTTTTACTTTCTTCAATAATTTGCCGGCAAAACTGCAACTCTCCTCCTTCTGTTATGAGTTCCTGAGGTGAACCAGTAAAACCATTTTTTGGTGGTGGCCTATAACATAAAAATTATAGTGGTACAAAACTAGGTACAAACAAAAATATAAGCTGGGCCAGTGACAGATTTTCATGACCAAGTCCCTCCCAACCGAAACTTCGTAAAATGAATAAGGGACTTATACTATGAATACTAGCGACCGTCAGCTGCGACTCCATTGGTGGGGTGGGCAGTGGCAGCTTAGAGTAGACGCCAATTTTGGGTGCTTGACAGACGAGCTATTATTATACCTGAGTATTATAATGGACCTAAGCCAATATGTATAATCACAAATAGAAATATTACATTTTATACAAAAAGCCATTTCCTGAAGAAATTCAGGAAATGGCTTTTTGTATAAAATGTTTATTGAAAATAACAATACCTTGCTGGACTTCGGGATTCCCAAAGTTCTTGTATGTTAGTGTAGAACGGTGGGTTGCACATTGTAAACTGATAGATAAGGGAGTTGTCATCATCAAACAAATGCTCAATGGTAGTATTTGTACTGTTCTTTCTCACTGCAAAAATCATTATTTGTGTTGTCACTCAACTGTAAAAATATCTTTTTTACTCATGTCAGTAACTAATTATTGTAGGTACCATAGAATAAATTGATTCATAGGCAGATGACGGACCTTCGTCATTTGGTCAGGCTGTGGCAAATCATAATAGAATGTGATGTGCTGGCTGGGTTTGACATTAAGCGACCAAATTAGGTCTGCCATCGCCCATCTGCCTATGAATCAACTTCTCCGATAGTACATATTAATGAAAACAAAAGAGAGACTATCATTTCGTCAAACATTTTAAATACAATTATAAAGGGGTTTGGGTAATATTGGCGTCATTTTCAAATCTCGCGGCCACTCACCAAACCGGCATATTATGAAAGAACATATAAAGGGGAATAAACTTTATTATGGGGGACATATAGCTAAACTATATCGGAGCCGAGATATTAGGCATTTTAAGTTCGTATTTTCAACTAAATGTAAATTCAATAATAACATGAATATTCAAGAAAATACAATAAAACGGCGTTACTTATTGGCTTAAAGCCTTCCTCAATAAATGGCCTATCCAACACAAAAATATTTTTTCATATCGAACAAGCAGTTCCTGAGATGAGCACTTTCAAACACACAAACACTTCAACTTAATATACAGGGTATAATAATACTAAGTGATAATACTTTAGGGTGTGTACTGTGTATAAGTCCCGTGTATCAGAGTTTACTGTGAAAGTAGTAGCGCTGAAAGAGATTTTTTTTTTCACTTTTGTATAGGCAAACTCTTTACGCCAGGGCGCGCAAATCACAAAAAAAAATTTTTTTGGTCTTTCAGCCCAAGTGACACATAATGTATACCCTAACTAAAGTATTATCACTTATGTTACAACCTGTAGATATAGATTATAGATACAAGAACAATTAATTATTAATCTCATCATTTATTTTTAATTTTAGTTATTCGTACATTTTAGAGAAGACTTAACCATTTAGCATACAATACAATCTACGCGCCGCGCCGTCATTTAATGAGTTTTTTAACTAAGTATTTGTTTTTCTTTTGCAAAAAAATGCAAATCAATTTTTTCTCGAATTTCTTAAAGAGGGCCGTTTTGATTTTTTCATATTTTTTCTGTAAGTAAATAGTTAATGTTCTCATAAGTATATCTTATATATAAAAATGGGTTTTCAAATGTGTTAGTCACGCTAAAACTCGAAAACGGCTGAACGGATTAGGCTGATTTTAGTCTTAAAATATTTTTAGAAGTCCAGGGAAGGTTTTAAGGTGACACGAAGTTCACTGGGACAGCTATTAAAAAATAAAAATTGATTTTCAAATGTGTTAGTCGCGCTTACACACGAAAACGGCTGAACGGATTGGGCTGATTTTAGTCTAAAATATTCTTAGAAGTCCAGGAAGGGTCTTAAAGTGACACGAAGTTCACCGGGACAGCTAGTATTCTATAAAACATTCCTGCAGCTGTACTTCTATTATAGAAGTACAGCTGCAGGAATGTTTTATAGAATCGGAAAGTAGATTAAAAGCTGGACTGAAAATTCTGCTGAAAGCTGGTGACGTCGGGCGTCATACTACAAACTTCGCTAAATAGTGGAAATAATCGACATTATATTATGGGAACAACACCCTAGAGTCATTTCACCCACAACACATTAATACACAAGAACAATAATTATAATTGCCTAATATTGCATCCGGCCCTTTGAAAACCACTGTCTAATGAAATAATTAATTCTCAAGTCTGGCTATATTTTAGTCAGACGAGAGTTAAACCCAGTGTGAAAATATGTATGAAAAATTATTCATATTTGACGCGGACGAAGTCGTGGGCAATAGTTAGTGAAAAATATATATACAACAGATTAATATACCCTTTCTACACTTGTTTGTTAAGGGTAGCTCCATAAAGTAACGTTAATTACTATTGATTTTGTGAACATAAGATGCAAAAATAAATGTACTTACTTACTAAAATAATCGTAGCTCAGCTCCGATATTACTTAGAACAATTTTTATTACTAATATATGTTTCTCTAATGTAGTGCTACAAAATAGTTATAGTTTTATCACTGGCCGCTGGAAAAAAAAATTACGCCACAAGTCCATACAAAGTTACCCAATGCCCTTTAATGAAATAAATATTTTTTTATTATACAGTGTAAACTTTATATAACGACACTGAAGGGACCGTGCATTTTATGACGTTATATGGAGTTGTTGTTAAATGGAGAGAAGAAAAATCAATACTTTTTCATCATTATAGAGTGATTTTCTTTTACTAAACGTATTTACAGTTTAAAAGTTTATGTAACTATAACTGAGAATATTATGATAACAAATAGATATTAATAATCCAGGACTCCTTATTATTAGTTAGGGACTAGGGTCTTAAAAAAACCTACATGTGCAATCAATCTCAATTTGTAAACAAAAGGACTAATTTCTTAGGAAGTTCTGTCTGTATGCATGATGCCGAAAGTCGAATTTATTGCAGGTTAGAATAACAATGCGACAAAAAAACGTACACAGCTGTGCAGTTTTTACTAATTTTAGCAATTTAAAATATACTTTTTATTGTTGAATTGTTGTAATGCTGGCGTTATTGAGAGTGGGTGTGATGCTATGTAGAGTGTACCATTGTATGGTAGACAAGCTAAACCAACCAAAGTCAATTGATTTCAACGCTTTAGAGAGTTTGTCGTTAAATAGAGTGACGTTACATGGAGTTTACACTGTAGTTTCAATTTAAAGATATTACTTACATTCAATTAAATTTTCTAATTTGTTATTTGTAACATTTTCTATTGCATTATTATAACTTTCACCATCAGTTTCTGTACCAACCATAAGCCATTTATTTTTTACTGCTGCTAGTAGCGGGTAAATAGCACATGCTCCTGTTCCTAATAAACAGAATGAAAATACCAGTTTAAATATAAACGTTAAAAAATTTAAACCTCAAAGAGATATACACAATCTAAAACCTAAATAATTTTACATTTCTGATTTGAATAATTTTATATTTCTAATTCTTAGTTGATTTCTAAACATACCTATGTCAATACCCCTTACAAAATCGCAAGGTCCAATACAACTTAATAAATCTTCAATCCAGAGGATGTAATTGAGTCTTAAGGGAAGCGTAGGTACCAGCCTATCCTCAGGTATCTTCACATCAAGATTAAAATCAGATTTCAAGAGGCATTTTGTTAAAATCCTCAATGCATGAGGATTTTTGAAATCTATACTAACTTTTCCAGATACGTCCTGAAAGACGAAACTGCTTAAAAAAACTTGACAATATAAGAACCGTAACGTAATATTTTTTTGAAACAAGGGAAGGAAAACTGTAATTGCAGCAAATACGTACCGTTTTAGCAACTTTTGAAAATTCCTCATACTTTTTGGCGAGTTCACGAAAGTCTGGCGGGTTTTTGTAAATGTTACGGGGATGCATAAATTTATTTAGTGCCATTTTTCACAAAATATATTAATAAACAGAGTACTAGTAAACTAGTTAATAGTTACTTGAATTTGAAATTTTTAAAACTTCTGAATGCACAAAACAAAAGCACCGAAATTTTTTTTTTTTTTTTTTTTTCTTCTATTTTGGCAACTTGACACAAAGGATGCGTATTGTGCCACAGACAGGGTAAAAAGGTAAGGAACGGCGGAAGGAATAAAAGGAAACGGAATTTGGAAGAAAGTTAATTAAAACAGTGTGGTAAATAATTAAATTCTACAATAAACTAAATGACATATAACTTATTCTAAATATTAATATTATTTAATGATAAGTAATTAGATATACAATTATATACATATTTATCATTGGAAGCAAGTAGTATATTTACAGAAGTAGGAAATGGAATAGGGATTAAAGACAGTTTATTATACAGTTGGGAATGATCATGGAGGGAACACGATAGGATAATGTGGTTTAAGTCACCTACTTCTCCACAGTCACATAAATCATCATCTTTAACGCCAATTCTCCTAAGATGCGTTGGAATGCACATATGACCCAGTCTCATCCGAATAATTGATGTTGTTATATTTTTAGAGAGGAATATTTTAGAAAACCAGGGCTTAGTAGGGATCTCTGGTTGAATTTTACGATACTGTATAGCTTTTGTTTGACTACTCAAGGCCCACGACTTATTCCAAGATTTCAATAGGGAACTCCGTGCCAGAGCAGCCAAATCATGCGCATAATTATTAAAAGGGATCAAATCACCACTGAAAACAGCCTCTTTTGCCAATTTGTCGGCAATTTCATTGCCAACAATACCGCAATGGCTCGGTATCCATATAAATGTTATTGAAAAGCCTTGAAGTTTACATTGATATAGAAGGTTTCTAACTTGAACAATAATTGGATAACAATGTTTTGATTTAAAAGGAAATTTAATCAGGGATTGTAGAGAGCTTAAAGAATCTGTGAATATTAGAGTCTCTTTAAGCCTGCCAAGTAAAATATACTCAACAGCCTTAAAAAGGCCGTAACACTCTCCTGTAAAAACAGATGTTTCAGGCGGAAACTTTACTTTTTGTACAATATTATATTGTAAATGGTAGACACCAACTCCAACACAACTATCTGTAGTATCCTTAGATGCATCTGTATACATGTGGTGGTAACCCTGCCAATTGTTATTCGTGATGTACTTAAATATATTGTTAGCAAAATATGTATCTGTTTTTTGAATGCCAATGTCAAGTCTAATATCTGGCACAAGCGTTAGAGCTTCATATACTGAATCAAATAATGGAAAAGTTTGAGAACGAAAAGTGGGGGCGTCAATTACTAAGAATTTACGATAACTAGTAAGAAGTAAGGGATGAGATTTATGATGCCAGTATTTATTATTACTATGACACAGTTGAAATAAAGTTCTAAGTTTTGGAATTAAGGGATGATTTTTAAATTGATAACAACGAACAAAATATTTATCCGCCAGATATTGTCGACGGAGTTGAAGAGGAGGTTCGCAACATTCCAACTGAAGTGCGTTTATTGGAGATGATCTCATAGCTCCGCAGATTATACGCAAGGCTTTCGCTTGTATTTTGTCCATTTTTTGTAAAACAGTTACGCTACACGGCTCCAAAAGAAAAGTGCCATAATCTAGGACACTCCTAATTATTGCATTATAAATTAATTTCATAGTAAATGGATGTGATCCCCACCAGACACCAGATAAACACCTTAACATATTTAGAAGCCGCTCACATTTGGAACAGATGTAATCGATGTGTGCGTTGCCATTTAATTTTCCATCTAAATATAGCCCTAAAAATTTGACTTTGTCTTTAACGGGAATTGGCACTCCATCATAAATAATAGTAATAGGAGGAGGCATACGCATACGGGTAAATAAGACGACGGAACTTTTATTGATGGACAAGTCTAAGCCATGCTTGTCCATCCAAGATTTTAACTGTTTCAAAGCGCTAATAAGATCTCTACATGCAATATTTATCGAACTATTGATTACATAAATAGCCTTGTCATCTGCATATTGAAGTAATTTTATGATACTTAAATCTAGACAATTTTCTAAGTCGGATGTGTATATATCGTAAAGTAGTGGACTTAAGACTGACCCCTGAGGAATGCCTTTTCGAACAGTTCTAGTTTCCAAAGAGTTATTTAAAATTATTATTCTTTCTATTAAAATATTAATAATGAAATTTACTAAAATTAAAGGCAAACCAAATTTAATTAACTTTTCCTTTAGGATACTTATAATAATATTATCATATGCAGAATTTATATCCAAAAAAGATGCAACAACAGATTTATTTTCTGTGAATGCTGTGCGTATATCTGTGGTTAATATGGCAATATTATCTATGGTACCTCTACCTTTGCGGAATCCAAACTGTGTATTGGAAAGGAGGTTATGTTTTTCTACAAACCATTCTAGTCTGTTTTTCGCTAAATGTTCCGCAATCTTTAATAAAACAGAGGATAGAACAATGGGGCGATATGATGTAGCCAAAGATGGGGGTTTGTTGGGTTTTGGTACTGGAATAACTTTTTGTTTTCTCCATGAAGTGGGTAAATTACCAGTTATTAAAATTTGGTTTATTAACTTGAGGTAGTATTGTAAAATTTCCTCATCAGCATGTTGAAAGAAAGAATATGGAATGCCATCTAATCCGGGAGAAGAATCTTTTAAGTTTTGTACTACCCCTTTTAACTCTTCTTTTGTAAAAAGCGAATTTAGGTCTTCAAAATTTACATTTTGTAAAGGAGGAGGAGGTTCAATAGAAATAGTGGGAGGAGCTAAATTATCTAGAAACTCAGAAGCTAAAGAGTCAGATATAGGATGAGATGGGGTAGTGAATGCAGATCTATACCGTCTTATGTTTTTCCATACTATAGTAGGATGAATACCTGGATTTAATGATAAGCAAAAATTTCTCCAACTAAGTAACTTCTTTTTCCTGAATAATTTCTTAGTATCCTTAACGCAATCAAGATATAGCTGATAGTTGGCTATGTTTGGATTTGTATTATATTGTTTTTCAATCTCTTTCCTATTCTTAATGGCAACTGTGCATTCTTGATCCCACCAAGGTGGAGATGGTGTATGATGACGTGAAGTATTTTTTTTTGGAAATGATTCATCAGCAGCTTTTATAAATGCTGCAGTCAAAGCCTCAGCACATAGTGACTCATTTTCTGATGATATTTCAGGAAGAAAAGATAACTGATTCCTGAGTGAAGTTTGAAATTTATCCCAGTTAGAATTATTGTTAATATGATACTTTATTGATTCAGACTGATTCGATTTACTTTTATCTTTACCTGGAAATGATAGAATTATAGGAAAGTGATCACTTCCATGACTTGACTGTAACACATTCCAATGAAAAACAGATGATAGATTTGGTGAACATATTGACAAATCTGGTGCACTACAACCTTCATGAGGAGCAGTGCGCCGAGTAGGTTGGCCGGAATTGAGAATACACAGTTTATTATAATCTATTAAATCTAAAACTTCGTAACCCCATTGATTGTCTTTGTGACTCCCCCATGACTGATGCTGTGCATTGAAGTCTCCTAGAATTACTACTGGTTGTGGTAATTGGCTAATAATACTTTTTATTTCAGAGAAGATGTAATATGAAGGATGAGGTATATACAGTGAAACAAAACATATGTTATTTACAGATGCAGCGATGATTGAAAAATCAGAGTGATGTGATGGAAGAGGAATGTGATGAAATGATTGATGGTGTTTGATGAGCATGGCTGTACCACCATACCCATCTGATCTGTCTTCCCTGAGACAAGTGTAGCCAGAAATCCTGAAAAGTGATTCCGGCTTGAGCCATGTCTCTTGTAAGGAAAGAACAATAGGTTTGTATTTATTAATTAAAAAAATAATTTCGTGTTTTTTACTAACCACACTGCGGCAATTCCACTGGACTACGTTGTCCATTGTTGGAAGTGGTATTAATTTGTGATTCAGTGGTGAATATGGCAGCGTTGGACGGTGATAAAGATGATAATGATGTAATCAGTTTGTTTAATGCTAAAATTGTTTCTTGTATCGAATCCATGTTAATACCGGGAGCTGGATATGCAGATCCATTATCTCCTAATGGAGGATTATAATCTTTTATTAAGCTATTATGTGTTTGTCTGTCATACCCATTTTGTTGTTTCTGTGGCAATTTTGGTTGTTTGAAAACAGTTTTTTTATATGACCGTTGCATTAAATTCAAATTCTGTTTATTATTATTGTTGTTGAAAAATGATTTTTGTGTATTTACAGGTGATGATGATGAAGAAGTAGATGATATTAACACGTCAGAATATAATTTTGAAATGGGAGGATGTAACTTAGAAGCTTCTGAGTAGGATAGACAATTGTGAGCCATTGACTCCTTAATTGATTTTTGGCGTTGGAATTCTGGGCATTTTTTATCAGTTGCAATGTGCGAACCGTGGCAAATACAACAGTAAATAGACTCCTCTTCAACTGAGCAACTATCACCAGCATGCCCTTGGCCACACCTAAAGCATCTAGGTGTTGACCGACATTGGTTTTTGACATGTCCGTATCTACAGCAATTGAAGCACTGTATTGTAGGGAATATATATAAGTCTACAGGAAGTGCATTATAGCACATGAAGACTCTCTTTGGTAGCGTCTGTCCGTCAAATGTTATTACCACAGATTCGGTGTTATTAAATTGAGCGGTTCCATTCACTATTGTTTTTTTCTTTAACCTCCTAATTTTTAGTATTTCACCACATCCAATTGGTAAAGTAATATTATTTATAACATCATCATCGGACCAATCAGCAGGTATGCCTCTAACTAATCCTATTCTACTTACCTGAAATGATGGAATAAAAGATTTAAATTGTTCTGAATTGAATTGAGGGTTACTTATAAAACTATTGGCTTCATTATATGAAGAAAAGGCTACAGATAATCGGTTTCTGGCTATTTTCTTAATACTACCATCTACAATATTTTTAATGTTATTTGTTTTCAAGTAATGGCCAAACACTATGGGGTGAAAATTTATGTTTTCATTAGGCGACTTTGGTACCTTTTGTATATGGACAATATAAGGAGAAGAGTCTGTATCTTTATACAGCATCCTACCGACCCGTGAATCTAAGCCCTGGGTTTTTTCAATTGTACTCATATTTGTCTGCGTTTCAGGAATAACGTCTTGTTTAGGTACATTGTGGATTTCGGTGTCGCTAAGACACATGCAATTGATATTCGGATTAGCCTTTTTTGGGTCCCTTTTAATTTTTTTCTGGCACTTTTTGCACCGCTTTCTAGGAATCGCTGGACGTTTTCTAGTATTTACTGAGCATGAGGTGTCAGTATCCATGCTCGAATCATTAGATACAGTAATATAAAGACCAACGGGGGGACCAGGTCCCCCCGGGTCGGGCTCCTCCATAATATTCTTATTAACTACGTTATAAAATAAAAACTTACCAAATAAAATGAATATAAAGTACAAGAAAGAAAAAATAAAACTAAAACTACACTATTTAATTAACTAATTAAAGATAAAAAGAATTTTAAAATTTTCCGAAAAAATACCGCGTCCGCCTTTTGCAAGTTCCCGCGCTTTTTTTTCCACCGAAATTTTAGCAATGCCAAAATGGCATTGACAATGACAGTCATAGACATTTTTTTTTCTTATTATGGCACTTCGGCTATATAGCCATGGCCAGTGTCAAGTATTGTAAATGGCGGGAAAACAGTATAGTTGCATACAATTTTCAGCATCGTTTCTTTATATCGCAGGTCAAAAGTCTAGTCAAAGTAAAAAGTCAATGCAGTCAAGGAGTCAAGTTGGTCGATTCAGTAAAGTGGTAGACGCTTTACTGAAACTTTCGATGGAGTTTTGGAGGGAACATAAAATAGCTTGTTTCTGGATATTGCATCACTTTCCTACACTTGTGCACGATAACGAATATCTAATGGTTAATATTCTACCAATATTACACATTAAATACACCATAATTAACACAATTTTAGGAAAATAATACAAAAACACAACTTCACTCTTTTCCATTCCCGACAAAACTCCCATAGACTATGCATAAAGCCGGCGCCAGACATGGGCTTCAAAGTTTGAGCAAACTTTGCCCAAATAGGAAAATGCCAGCCATAAACTTATAATATACTGTCGTATAGACCACCTGACAACCTGAAAATGCGTGACCATTTTTGATCTGTCAATGTGTGCGTGTGCTAGTGATGTATATTTTACTTTCGATAGTATAGTATTTTGCTATCGATAGTTTAATTCGAGTTATTTTACCTGAGTTTCTATAAGAAATAAATAATATGCAACTTTGACAGATTTTGTATTTCAAATTAGGTATCATAAATTTTAATTGGCAAAAAAGGTGACGATTGAAAAGTAGATACCAATTTTCGTATGATTGATTTTTCAATCGTCATTCGTCGGATATGTTATGACTTATGACATGAGGTTCTTATAGGGGTAAATAATATACACATAACACATTATAAAGTAACTTATTTATTACTCAGGTAAAATCTATCTAGCCCTTACATTGCTGCATTGAAAGTAAACGTTGAAAGTAAACAACACACATAGTATATTATATTTTATTCTTAAATTAAATACATATCATAAAATATCATAATACTTTTGGGAGTGCCTCTGCTGCCGGCGCCGGCTTCCAAAAATATCAGTAATGGGAACTACGGTAAGTATACTGCCGGCAGCCGAGATATAAAACAACGACTACCGGCGCTGGCACTCAAAATGGTAGCCGGTGATAATACGTAAAGCGCTAGGTTCCAGTGCCGATACACAAATTTGAAAAAGAAATTATAATTATAATCTCAATTTATATATTCGACTTTTAAAGGTGAAGGTTTGGTACCTATTTGTTCGGCTGTGGATATTTTAGTTTTTTGTGATGCATTTTCTTACCTTAGCTTTACCTTAGCTATCTTTTTTCAACTACCAAAAAGTAAGATTTTGCACCACAGCTACAGTTATAAACTCCGTGGTATACTTCCGAAGGTACTGAACAGAACTTCAGATTCCTTATACATGTTAGAGAGTTTCAGCGTTGTTTAAAGAAGCAAAGATATTGTCTTTAAATGCTACTATACAGATCACATTTATCAGCATCTTCATCATCACCACCTAATGGTGGTGATGATGAAGATGCTGATGCTAACCCATCCAAGATTCAAGCCCCATACGAGCACCGGTGATCGCGACAACAATAGAATACAATAGCATTTCCGAGAATCCCCGATCGAAGGATTCAAATAATTATGCATCCTTACAATTATTATGACCTTATTATTGGTACTTTTCATAGTCATTTAGCTCAAGACTGATGTTTTTGATCATTATTCTGTTTGACAAGCGATGTTTGCCGAATAGGCGCCGGAAGCCTATTCGGCAAACATCGCGTGACTTCGGCAAACTTCGGAGTTCGGAAAACGGCGCTGGCAGCCATTTTGGCAACCAGCGCCGGTAGCGGAGGCACTCCCTCATACTTTTTATTACAATCATTTTTAACCGACTTTAAGGAGGAGGTTAGACGTTCAGCTGTGGATATAATATTTTTTATGTATGTTCAACGATTACTCCGCCGTTTGTGAACCGATTTGAAGGTAAAGATAATAGTAATGTTATACTTAAATTAACTAAAAAGTATTAAATAATTCTTATTCTGTATTCAGTATTTCTGTTCTCAATCTTCATAATTTTGAAGTCGGTACCAGTCCTATTAAGTATAATATAAGTTGCACTTATACCTATTCTGTTAGAGAATTACTGTCTATTATATTATTGAAAGCTGCATTCAATGAGTATTAGATTCAAGTGACTGATTTGGGAAACCTTGATTTTATACTAGGTATGTCAAAAGATAATTATTACTTAAAAATAATTGTTAAAATAAGATAATATGTCCTTTTTAAGGTGATAAATATAAAGGTAAATGATTTTATTTTAGTTTTATGTTATTGTAAAATATTGATAAGCATATCGATAAATTTGATTCAAGCACTAGCGTATATGTAAAAAAATTTAATGAAAAATTTTTCTTCAAAATTTGTGTAATATAAGAACAATAGTAACTTTAGTTACGCAAAATATGAAAGTAAAATGGAGGATTCACAATATTTTATTTGAAATAGAGAGCTAAAGACAGAATAGAGCAAAAATAAACACATCGTAGCAATTAGGACATGAAGATTAATTACGGGTGAAATGTATATTTTTCAGGATTATTCCTATGATTTACACTGCAATCACTCACAGCACAAGTTATTATTGTTATATATTATATTTGTTGAAAATAACATACGATTTAAATAATAAATTGCAAATACCGAAAGGGCATAAAAACGATTGACGACTTTTGACAACCTGTCAAATAAAAGTTGTTACAATTTTCATTAGACTGCCTCTCTCTTTTCATCTTGTTATAATTCCATAAAGAATTTTCTTCTCTCTCGCACTCTTTGTTGGTCTATGCATTATAAGTTTATGATGCCAGCAATAACTTTGTACATATAGGCAAATGTCAGTGCCACACTTGGCGAATTTGCGTATTTGATCACATGTCTGGCGCCCGCATAATATTAAACAGTTCGACAAGGCTTTAATCGAATGTATCAATGTCAGTCAATGCACGCTGCTGGTAAAGGAGAACTGTCAAAAATGACGTTGTATGATAGAAGCGTTAGTTCCTTTTCTCGCCACGTCTCTCGCCACGTTCTTATACAGCCTTGTCGAACTTCTAGTAGAGAATGACAGTATATTTTTTTTGTATTCAGTCCGTCCGCTTTTTTTAGCAACAGCAACACTCTCTTGACATCAGTCCCTTTTTTGGAGCAATGGACTTGTTTCCAGCTCCCAATAAATTAAAAAAAAACTGTTCCTTTTCATAAAGAGCCTGTCAAGAAAGTGGAGAAATTAAAGAGTGGCAACATCCTAGTGTCATCCCTTTCAAATCAATCTAAGAAAAAAGGGATGACACTTTGATGTTGCCACTTTTTAATTTCTTCACTTTCTTGACAGACTATAAATAGCCGAAGTGCCATATTATATTATGAAGAAAAAAAAGTTCAAACTCAAAGACCAAAGTATAGCCCGTCAAAAAAGTCACGACATTAATAGAGTCGCCACTTGTTTCCAGTGCGGCCTCTTATGGCCACACTGTATCCAGTCACTATAAAAGATTTTGATACTTTATATTAAATACAGCTTAAAAACACGTTGTAAATATTATGATTTATATATATTATGTAGTTAAGAAAATTTGAAATAATTATGATGTAGTTATAGTATTGTGTGTTTAATTTACGAAATTACAAGAAACAATCTAATAATTAATGTAAGGTACCTATTATAATCATAGTCTATCTCTGTCAAGAAAGTGAAGAAATTAAAAAGTGGTAACATCGTAGTGTCATCCCTTTCAAATCAATCTAAGAAATAATCGGTCAAGTGCGAGTCGGACTTGCGCACGAAGGGTTCCGTACCGTTATAGAGCAAAAATCAGCCAAAATTGTGCTTTTGTATGGAAGCCCCCCCTTAAATTTTTATTTTATTTAAATATTATTAATAATTATTAAATAACACATATAATTATGGCCTTTGTGAAAATTTCAAGTGCCTACTTGTTGTCATCATTGTTACCGAGCAAAAAATGTTTGAAAAATTATATTTGTTGTATCGGAGCCCCCCTTAAATATTTAATTTATTTTGTTGTTATAGCGGCAACAGAAATACATAGTCTGTGAAAATTTCAACTCTCTAGCTATTACCGTTCTTGAGTTACAGCCTGGAGACAGACGGACAGAAATCGAAGTCTCAGTAATAGGGTTCCGTTTTTACCCTTTGGGTACGGAACCCTAAAAAGAAATGACACTACGATGTTGCCACTTTTTAATTTCTTCACTTTCTTGACGGACTATATAAAAAATGCAATAACTCGATTAAACGGTTGAACTGATGTGGCTAATTTTAGTCTTTAAATATTCCTGGAAGTCCAGGGAAGGTTTATAAGTGACACAAAGTTCACCGGGACATCTAGTCACTAGTGCTACATATTATTATGAATTTACAACACCTGTTATTTATGTACCCTATTCCTGAGAGCTGCAGAGCTACTTTGATGACCAGTGAGAGCTGAGAGAAGCTCACTCCTTTTTTATTATGGAACTACTTATTTAAGAAAATACAAAAAATAAATAAGTGAAAAACAGGGTTTTGTTATTTTAATAAAATATGATCATCCAAATAATATTCTACAATGCAGCCGGAAACAGAATCATCGCCACTTTCTAGGTCCGTGTAGTTACAGCAGTGGTGTCACAGTGAAGAGGCACTTTCATCTTCAATAATCAGCTCTTCAATATTGAATTTAGGATATCCTAATAAAGGGTTAATTCCCACTCCTTGTATTTATTTTCAGTGTTTCAAAATGATAGCATAAATTCTCCCAGTCATTTCGGTTATTTCGTTAAACGCTTTTTCTGCTACCTGTAAACATAAAACATAAATATTATATTATGCTACACCAAAGTGTAAAAGGAGTTAAGCACATACACTGTGACACGAGAATTTTATATACCTACGTCTAAGATACATAATTATGCAAAGCACCTAAGTCAAAGTATCAATCATTGTTAGGCGCGTTATATAATAGATTTCTTTGACAGTTCATTGTTTACATAAACATAAGGTTTAAGTTTACTTAGAATTGCACAATGATATTCTATGTTACTAACGTAACTAGATTGGAAGTTTACGGTAGCAACGCGTTGCCACTTCGAAGATGCCTGCAGGCATATCTCACATACATAATGACATAACGAATATATGACTTGACATTGTCTTTTGAACAAAAAAGTGGTTACGCATTTCTGAGATTCTTTTGTAAGACATTGCTACTCTAGTATTTTAGAAACTCATTGGAATTGCATTATACAATAAAATGAACAAATAAAATTGATAAAACAAACGCTTAATTACCTACTACTATGGCGATTGTGCGATCAGAATCGGAAATGTGGACGCGAGAATTTCAGTGATATTTTCGCGTAATACTATTTTTCTTTAATGAAAATCTTTAAGCACGATGACACGTCTTTCACTTTAATTATATTAATCACAGTAACATGTAGTTTTCACATTGTAAAACTAAATTGAAGCAAATTGAAAATCTTTGTTTTGTAAATTTTATGTCGTAGAGTATTGATACAACAAAGGGACAAATGTCAAAAAAATGTTGCTATTGCTTAAAAAAAAAGTTCAGCCTCCTAGACATTCTTGACGCACTATAGGTACGGCCATGGCCAATATGTACTATCAAAGAGAATGTCATATACTACGTAACAAGAGGTCGGACTTAGAAGAAAAAAAAAAAACATTTATTATTTTTTTAAATTGAAACTAAAGTTAAAAATTTTAAGTACAAAACCTTCCACTCTAAACATACCAAAATTTAAAAAAAAAAAAGAAATGAGCTCAAATAAATGTTTTATTTCAATAAAAATTATTGTACATAGCTAAATAAATACAAAACAATAAAACAGATTTAATCCACAAGGTTTAGGCAACAAATCCGTCCGCTGCTTACGCTCCGATTCCGATCCAGTGGACGCGCATCTTTATACATACGCACATAAGTATTATTACTTTGTTTTGTTACACCCTGTACATACGACAGCTGAAATATATCGCGTGGGCTCAGGCCAGCTGTATGCCACCTCACTTGATCAGAGGATTTTCCCTTAGTGGCCGCACCTCTCATAATCCCATACCTTCCTTCTCCTCCTCCTTAAATCTTCTTAACAACCATTGCCTGCAGACTAAAATGTTGCAAACTAGTACAGGGACCTAAAAATCTGAAATTAATGAAAAGTTTTTCATTTACTACATTTCCATACATAAATTATTATAGTTCATAACCTTAATGTGCAATTAATTACTACAATAAATCAATAGACACATTTCAACATTTTCGAAATTAACTGCATACATACTGATACATTATAATATTTTCCATGAAATAATAATCTATCTTTTTTATATTATTATAGTTTAAGTTGTAAATTATTATACAAATATGCAAATAATCACTATGACATCACAGACGTAAAAAAAGTACGGACGTAACCTTCTCTAATCACGAGTGAAGCCTAGTTATGGCCGCCCGTGTAGGACGTGTGCGTGATATGAGGGTTGCCATATAAATCATAAATTTCCCTACTTTTAAATTTTGTAAACTCAGACAAGTTAAATGTATTTTTTATACTTAAACATATTTTTATGTTTTTTTCGCTTCAGAAATGTAAGCGGTTGTTAAAGATGTCATAATGAAAATATTATTTTTATGACACTATAGATAGAAAAAAAACAGATATTACGTACAGCGAAGTATATTATTTACATAACATTATTAGTAATAATGATTATGTACAAACGTTTATAATAATAAAATTATTACTAGCTATTTGACCGAGCTTTGCTCGGTATTCGATAAAACACGAATAAAATGACATTTTCTAAAAATAATTCCTAGCTAGACAGATTTATCGCCCCCGAAACCTATATAACAAACCTGTATACGAAAAGATATAAGATACTTAAGTCCCGTAACCCGTTTCATCAAACAATCAAGTAATGTTAAATAAATAATGGCTTGTTAAATCAGTTAACGGCCTGTTAGAGCTATCGAGAGTTCTACCATGCGCTAACGTCAAATCAAATCACCTAACATGGTGTTAAATTTATTCCTGGTCTAGAGGTCCATTCAATATTTTCATTCCTACTAGGTCTCAATGACGCTCGGGTGACTACACCAATAGCACCTTCCCTCCCCTACTACTGAAGGAAATCTAAGACAACAATTTTATCTATGGACGCTTCACACCACGTTAGTCTGACCCCGTGCTAAGTACCTGAAGGACTTGTGTTACGGGTACCAGACAACGGAAATATATTTAATACTGTTATACTATACATATATTTAAGATTTTTATTATATGATACACATATTTAATACACACCCATGACCCAGGAACTTTGAAAACTTTGTTCCGTCGGCAGGATTCGAACCCGCGACCCCCGGCTTGAGCCACCGACAGCCCACCCACTGAGCCACAGAGGTCGTCAAACAACAGTTATATCCACTTTTGTAAATTAAGAAATTAATAGGGGTGTAGACTATTTTTAGAAAATATATTTATTTTACAGATGTACCATCAAGGAAGTTCATTCCTATGCAACTGACAGACCAACGTTATTTGGTCGAATACTTATGTCAATTCAATGTTAATTGTGATCTGTCAGCTGGGTTTGACGTAACGCAACCAAACTACTTATGTCCCCGATTTGCATAGGAATCAACTTCTCTGATAGTACATAAGTATTTTGTTACACCTAAAAATATGTATAAAAAATAAATACACTCTTATTTCAATAAAAAAAATCACTTATTAAATAAAAAAAATATTATAAAGTTATTATGTAAAATATGTCCATTTTCGGTAATTCTATAATACAAACTCTCAAAAAAACAATAATTTGTATTAGATTTCGTTTACTGTCTACACCCCTATTATTGTATTCCTGCCTAATTACTGGTCAATAGTATGCTAAATACTTACATGACACTAATAAAAGACAATAAAATTAATTATTTGATTATTTAAAAATAATTTAAAATTTTCCCCGGTTTGGGGAAAATTTCCCCACTTTGTTATAGACATTACTGACCTGTTGAAGTTGAATTAATATTTACATTATTTTATCAAAATACTTTAAAAATATGTTATCTTACCTATGAAATATTATTCCTTGATGTTTTTTGTGTAAGGTTGTATTGTTCTTGCACCATTTTACTACACAAGATGGCATATTTATTTTTATTTATGAATGACAAAGATGTGTCACCGCGATGCAGTCTAATTGCGTAATGGCGGTACGATCGGCTTATTACAGTGCTAGTGTTTGTGCAAGATGTGTACATATGATCGCCTGGGCTTATTAAGGGTGCTTCACTCATTTCTTAATGGCGATCCGTCCGTATTTTTTTTACGTCCGTGTATGACATACTTTGTATTAGAACACGGTATGACATAGTTATGTTTTGCTTCAATTTATCAATTTACGGTTATATTTACATTTTACAATGGCTTACCTTTTGTTTTTCAATAATTAATCCACTAATTTACAATTTTTGAAAGAGTTGCTACAAAATAATTTTCACTAACTGAAAATCGAACTTTGAGTTTTAAACTTCTTCTTCGTCTTTTTTATCAACCAATCACAGTCGATCTTGCTTAAAAATTGCACAGATTATCCAACTTAATTTAGTTGCTACGTTTAAATTTGGAACCCAATTTTTTTTTCTTTGAAAGTTTCACCCACTGTGTACTACGTATTAATTCCATGGGTACGGCCATTTTATTGCTCCTTCGGCTTGTTTTCTGCACGTCATACAAGTTTTCAATTTTATTCATTTTCCAGTCAAAGAAGTTTAGTGAAAGTAATTCAAAGTATTTAACGAAAAATCAGTTACAAAATCTTCTAAAATGGTAGATAGAATTGATATGGCATTAGACGACATCATACAAGCAAACAAAAAAGGAAGAGGCGGCGGTGGTGGCGGTGGCGCTGGAAGAAAGTTTGGTGCCAAAAAACCTGGCCGTGGTGGAACTGGCTTCCGTAATGGCCGTACCGGTGGGGTTCTGCGCGGAAGAAATCGTGGAGGCGTATCTAAACCTACTAATTACACAAGGGTAAATCAAAAATATGTCGATAAAAAATTAAATATGGCGGACGAACGTGGGGAAACGTGACGCGTCTTTGGTGACACATAAATGGCTATTGTTTTCGATCTTAGCAATTCCTTTACCAGGGAATTGCTTCCAGTAATAAAGTAAATTTGGTGGAATCGGGGTTCAAAGACAGCTTACACTAAAATTAAATCCACGTCTTCCGTGTAAAATCTATTTATATCTACCATGTATCTGTTACATACTCGATACTTCACTATTATTGTTTGCTAACACCTACTTATGAAAATGGTGGTCATAAAAACATAAGTTTGGGTGAGCTTTGCGACTGAAACTTGGATCTGTTGCTGGCAAGTGGCAGATCGCTGCTTTACTGTCCTTATGGAAGATCTCGAATCTCGCAAAGGAAACAACGTCGATACAGCAGAGTATATAAGAGTATGTTCCCAGTCACTCCTTTCACCAAGTATTGGGAAATGTCTGGAGCAGTTCAATCAGTATTTGTGATGCATTGAACAGTATTGTGTTAAAACAGTGATGTGCCAGTGATTAAGACTATCTGTGGTTGTAAATTAATTGTAATTATGTAGCCTGCAATTCTGTTGTAATTTATGTTATAAAATAGTAATGTGAATGTACTAATTTGTAAAGCTATTGTTGGCTGAGTATTCAGGGTATACTCGAGGCCGCAATGGGCATTGGTATGATCTATGAAGGGCAACCTATTTCAGGGTGATGTAAACAGCACATGGAAACATGACATGTACAATGAATTTAGCGACAGGAATATTCAGAGGAGCACCCCGCTCACTACAGGGCCGACCAAGCTCCTCGTATCAAATTTGGATTTTGGAGTTTCAGACTCTGATATACAAGAACTTTTCTCAGAGTTTGGCATGTTAAAAAGTGCTGCAGTACATTATGATAGATCTGGAAGATCGCTGGGTAAGGCAATAAACAGTTTATTTATAATTACATCATCTTGTTTATACAAAAATTACAAATTGGCTTCCTTAGGAAATAACAAATTATTATTATTAATATACAAGGTTATACCTAGTCTTTCATGCTTAGTTTATTATTCTTCTTACGAACTGTTAATTTAGCCACTTGTTAACCTATTATGTAGCAGCAAGTACATGATCAAATATTATTTTACAGGGACTGCAGATGTTGTATTTGACAGGAAGTCAGATGCATTAAAAGCTATGAAACAATATAATGGTGTACCACTAGATGGACGTGCTATGAACATACAGTTGGCGACATCAGAAATAAGCACATTCAGATCTGTTGACAGACCCCGACCAGTAGGTGGAAACATTGGCAGAAGAAATTCTAACAGAGGTAAATGAGTACTTAAAATAAAGATCATGTGGCTTGAATACTAAGGGCCTATTTCACCACTTTCTTATAAAGTGCCTAATAGGCTATTTACAACTTTTTTGACAGATTCTCTATACTTGATCTGTCAAGTTAATTGGTGGATAGCCTTATCAGGACGTGGTGAAACAGGCCATAAATGTATTTCAATATTGATCACTCTGGTACTTTTTTGATGATCTCTGAGTCTTCTGACAATCATTTATGGCCATTTTAACACACTTTTATTAGCTTGGGCTGTATGTTTGTAATGGAATATTTGAGCATGATTTTAACCTATCTCCAGTAGTCTAATTAATTCGAAATTTTATATTTTTTAAAGAAAAAAGCCAATAACATTGCAAAAATTTGTTAAACTTAAAATAAAAGTTTGTTTTTTTAGTTTTTTTTTTAAACTACCATATTTATTACATATTATAATGCACATATTATTATAATTATTCCAGGAAATGCACCAGTAAGAAATCAAAACAGTGGACGAGTTGGAGGAGGTGGACGAAGAGGTGGCCGAGGAGGGGGTGGCGGTGGTAGAGGTGGTCGACGACCCGTCCCCACAGCTGAGCAGTTGGATGCTGAACTTGATGCTTATGTTAAAGAAATTAAGTGAAGCACAATACATTGTGTTATAAGACTAAGGTGGTTTAGTTAAGATTTTAACCAAAACTATTTTCAAATAGACAAGTGAAATAAATTTCATATTCCTCAAAATATCAAGTTGACATGAAGATGAGCTGTAATAGATATAATTTTCGTAACAAAAATTGATTTTATTTACCTACCTTTTTCTATTGTTAAAATTTAGGGTGAATTCAAATGAGCGTAATTTTGTGAGTTGTAAGTCGCAGAATTTCGGTCGCGTAAATTATTTTTCATAGTAATCATGAGTTACAAAATTACGCTCGTGATATGTAGCTTAGTGGTAGATACTCATAACTCAAGTGACTACAAATAATATGTTAAAGTAGGTATGTAGCATAACTTAGTTAACCCATTAGCTTCGTGGTTAACCCCAATCAAAACTAGTATAGTATGCTGTATGAACAAGAATCAAACCATTGTAATATCTGGAAAACTGGATATTCAAAAGCTGTTAAAAAAGGTTACAATATTCAAAAACGAAGCAGGCTTGCTTTACGAGGAAAATTAAAATATTTTTATTCAGAGTAGAACCTTCTAAAGCAGTGGTCCCCAACCCTTTTTTCATGCGGGCCACAAACATGTTAATATCTTGATGTCGCGGGCCGCAACAAAAAATTTTTAGGGTTAAAACATATCTTTCTTTAAAATTAACGATTTAAAAATGGAAAGAAATTCATGATTATGCCGGTGGGCGAGAATTTCAAAAAGGTTTAAGTTTTATGGTCGGCAATGACACCATTCACTAGCCTGCATACTGCATAACCGGCGGACGGCAACTGGCAAGGCGGCCCGTGGCCTGCCGTGAATGGGCCCGTTACCCTGGCTATTAAATCTAAAAAAAAAACACTTTGGTAAAAGTCAATGTCAATTTGACACATGACAATTGACATGCATGTCGTGCACGGCTGACGGCACATATATACTAGTAATCTGTGCACGGCACGGTGGACAAAACTGTGGAACATAATTATTTTGTTTATAAATAATAACATAGTTATTATTTCTAATAGATAATATAGTTCTAGTACTAAATATTAAATATCTTTGCCATATACTTTTATACCTGTACTTCAGAATCTATTTTTTATTCATACAGAAGATTAAAAACGAAGATGAATTTATCCGGTATGTTTTACTTTTGAAGATTACTTGATATCATTCATAAATCGCACATAAAATATGTGCGATTCATGAATGATATCAATAAATTAATATGTATTTCTTCTTATTAAGAGGACGACTCAAGCGGCGAAGACAGCCCTGTTCCTGGGAAAAGGAGCCGACTCGATACATACGGAGCTTCGTCTACTAATTCTGGTAAATCTTTTAATTAATCAGTTTTATCAATTCTACACAACAACATGACATTATAGTGAGTATATAAGCTACATTGTATTCATATTTCAATATTTAGGATAACTTGAATGGCAGGTAAAAATAACCTAAATATACTAATAAGTATACAACTGCTTAGCTCTGTACTTGTAAGTTTTACAGTCTAGGATTTAAAAATAAATAAATGGCGTGCTTTGATTCTAACAAAATTGAATCCTTTCCACACAATTGTTTGTAATAAGATAATAATTATCATTATGTCCTATTTTTTAGTTTTACAAGAATCAGATGAAGATTCACCTGCATCGTATGGAGATAGCTACACTCCAGACAATGTAAGGGCAGGACAGTCAAATTTTAAATATGGTGAAGACGTTTCGAAAGGCATGTATAGAGAGAGCAGAAGTAGCCTCAGTGAAAACTGCTCCTCACCAAACTATTCAAATGATGATTATGGAACTGTATACAATAATAAGGATCATGAGGATGACACAGATAATGACTCCTATCAAATAACCAATGACACCTCATATTATAATCGAACTGAAACTACTTCACAGTCAGACAACAATACTGGCCAATATTCAGAATTTTCTAAAAAGATGATGGCAAACATGGGTTACAAACCTGGCAAGGGTTTGGGTAAATATGAACATGGAAGGGTTGAGCCGGTTGAGGCATCAAAACAAAAAGGCAGAAGAGGATTAGGTGCAAAACCTTCTGTTGTGGGAGAGATACCAACAGATTTGAAGTTCAGTCAAGATCTTTCTGCCCCAATAGCAAGAGAAAAAGCAGTAAGTTTAAAAAAAAAGTATTTATAATATTAGAAAATGTTTTAAAGAGTAAAACTCAAATTTCAAGTGACAATTTAGTATATAACTTAATATTTCTAAAACCTAATTAAAATAATAAATTCAAAAGTAGATCTGTCTGGCCTCTTCATGCCATATCCTCTGAACTGATTTATAAAAAAATGTATAGAATGGAAAATGTATGGATTAAAATGTACAATTAATAATTGAATATAATTTTTATAGTATCCATTGCCGTTCAACAATGAGGAACCATTGAGTGATACAATATTGGAAGAGTGGTTGAGGCAAGGCCCCCAAAAACTAACTATAGATGATGAAACTAACTTTGTAGACCCAAAAATTCTAAAAGGTGTAATAAATGCTAAGGTAATATACATATTTAATTATAAACACAGAATGCCAACGTCAGATATATACATAATAATTTATGACTGACTAGAATCTAGATAATAACAAGATAATAACAATTTTTCCTGGCAGTCAAACAGATTATTTAATTAAAAAATGGGAAAAAATGACATCACACAATAAAATATAATGTAATAATATTTTAATAATGGTCTCTATTCTGGAAGGTTTTCTTGGAGGTATGATAATAATTGATATTATGTTAGATAGTGTTACCAGTTGTTATAGTACAACTTATTATAAGACATCACTGATATTTTTATATTTACTTTAACATTAATTACCAATATTTTTACTTTAACTTTGAATATGACATCATTTTTCAGTCCATATTTGACAATTTACAAGATGAAGATATGAGGAAAGCTAGATTCCGTAGTAACCCTTACGAAACTATTGGTTCTGTGATATTTCTGAACAGAGCTGCAGTAAAGATGGCAAATATAGATGCCATATTTGACTACATGTTCACTTTACCAAAAAATAGACATGGCCAGCCCATAGTGGGCGAGAAGGACCTTTTGTACTTTGCTGATGTTTGTGCAGGCCCTGGAGGGTTTTCCGAATATGTTTTATACAGGAAGGGATGGAGAGCAAAAGGTAATAATTTATTTGACCCACATAGAAAGTGTTCAAGTAATAAGTAACACACCCAACTAGCAAATTACTCCCAACACACATACGTTATAAGAATACTGAACTTATAATAGTTTTGACATGTGCTGTTTGCACTATTAAAAGTAAAGCAAAATGCATTTTATACTCAAGTAATGTTATTCTTATAAATACACTTACAAGCGTGTATAAGTAAAAAATTCTAACCTTTATTAGAAAACATACTGAAGTAAAGTTACTCCGATAGTGAGCTCTTGTAGTAGCTTATAAGAACAGTTATAAGATTAATTAGGCTTAAGAGTGTGTACTCTGGAGTCTGGATATCTGTGCTTGTAAGCTGACAGTAATCGAAGTCTTAGTAATAAGGTCCTGTTTTTACCCTTTGGGTACGGAACTCAAACAATTTTATATTTTCGTTATTTTTGTGATTTGAGTAAAGCAAAACATTGCTTTGATTTTGTATATAAACTATGTCAGATGAAACTTATTTTGTATTGCAATTTAAATGGCAATGAATATCATATCACTTAAATTGCATATTCGAATGACAATACACACACAGGGGTTGTTTGGTACGTACTGCGGAACCCTAATGAATCGCAACATGGCAGGAAACAGTTTAGCAAGACACTTGATTGGTGCCCTTTTAAAACTACTTTTTCCTATAATAGTCTTATAACGCTCTAAACAATTCTAATAAAAATAAAATGTCTGCTACCGCAATTGATTCTTAGTAATTTATTAAATAGTTATTAAATATATTATGTCGTATTGAAGAGGCGCATTAAAAATTTAGGCTATCTTAATATATATATTTCTTGTGTGCGTGTGTATGTGACTGAACTCCTCCTAAACGACTGGACCAATTTTGATGAAATTTTTTGTGTGTGTTCGTGGAGATTCGAGAATGGTTTAGATTTACAGTTTGGTCTACTGGAAAATGTTTTTTCAATTAATTTCTTATTTATAAGGAGTTGTTGATTTTGGAATGTTTTACATTAGATCCGGCGGACGGCGCTATCATCGCATTCAATATTATTCTATTTCAATTTTAGTTTGTCCTGACAGATGGTGCTACGATTAATTTGAAAAAAATTTTGTTATTCAATTCATGTGCTGATTAAAATATTAAATAAATAACACATAGGCTACAATTTTAACCGACTTTCAAAATGGGGGAGGTGTTATGTTCGTTTTCTTATATTCAACGATTACTCCGCCGTTTGTTAACCGATTTTCAAAATTTTTCTTTTGGTATATAGGGTATCATCCCAATTTGGTATTATATTCAGAAAAGTGGTGATCTGATGAAGGATCCATAAGTAATCGAGGGAACTCCTCAAAACTTATAGGGAAACATATGGTGACTTCGGTTTCGTGAGAAGTATTCTAAGCATATGCTACCAACAAGTAAGATTTTGCACCGAGATATACCTGGTATACCGTGGTTCGGAAGGTGCTGAGAGAATTCCTGATTCTTTATAGATACAAGTTTTGGAGTTTCGGCGTTGTTTTAAGAACAGAAAGCATATGCTACTATGCAAATTACATTCTTCATCATCATCATCATCATCATCACTACCATATTATACCATTTCATAGTCTTTTAGATCGAGACTCGAGTTTGTCAAGCGATAATTAAAAAAAATCTATATCTACCTAATATTATAAACCTGAAGAGTATGTTTGCTTGATCGCGTCAATCTCAGAAACTACAGGTCCGATTTAAAAACTTATCTCAGTGTTAGATAGATCATTTATCGAGTAAGACTCATCATTTATCGAGAAGGTTATATTATATTATTACTCTAAGACTAATACGACAGAAGAAACTCAGGAAAATGTGGGAAAAACGGGGGAAATATTTTTTATGGGAAAGTGTACCTACGGATTCTGTAAAATTTCTAATTTACGTGGGCGAAGCCGCGCGGGACATCTAGTATCATAATATATTTCACATGAAATTCCCGTTCCCCTATAAACAAGTGTCGACAATGAAAAATTATACTACACCAGAAACTAAAAATATTATTAATTTTAAATCTATACTTAATATTATAAATGCGAAAGTATCTCTGTCTGTCTGTCTCGCTTTCACGCCAAAACTACCGAACCGATTGTAATGAAATTTTGTATACAGATAGGCTAAAGCCTGAGAAAGGACATAGGCTACTTTTTTACTGGAAAAAAGGGTTGTAAGGGGGTGAAAATACGAAAATTTGTTCAAATTAAGTTAGTTCCAAAAATTCATACTAGATGGCGCCGTGCGTCTCTTACATCGCGCTAACGCTTGCCCAACATCTTTCTATAAGAGGTGGTATCATCTTACATTCGGGTTTCAATTATTTTCGATTGTTATTTCTTTTTTACGTTATTTAATAAGTCAGTAATTTATACTATATACAGTGACGTAACCTTAAACCTTTCAATGATAAATAGTTTATGGGTAAAGTTGTGTAATTGCGGGGCTAAATAAGCTTTAAAATTTGGCATAAAATATAAAGTTTAATTTAAAAAAATGAAATATGTGCCCACTGCACAGCTGTTTTAATTTAAGGGGTACCAGGGTTTTTTTTAAATAAAAGCTTTTGACACCAATTTTGTTGACATCGCGCGCTATAAACTGAAGTCCACGCGGACGAAGTCGCGGGCAACAGCTAGTACATAATATGTTATATATCAAATCAAAATGTATTTATTCCAGAAATACTTTGTAACACAATCTCATTCCACTTGACAAGTGCGAGTTTTGTAAAACATGTGTTTAATAAGCCTATTAGAAGTTAAAATCGAATTCACCAAGTATTCAATTAGCATGCTTTAAGAGCAAATAGTCTTATAAAGTGGGCCCTTTTGCGGTCTTGGAAATAGGAAATAGTGTATTATAAGTGTAAGAAATTAATGGTCTTGAGATAATTATAAGAGTGCTTTTTGCTAGTTGGGCAGTTTTTAAAGATTTTAGACTTCTGATTTGTTCTGTGTAATGCACCATAAGATTTTTCATTACCGCCACTACTCCTTATGCCGCGGCCGCACATGCGTCTGTCGTCATGAAGCTTCGTGCTATGACACGATACCATTGCATTGGACGATACACGCAGATCGTCCAATAGTATCGTCTCAAGCACGAAGCACTACACATGTGCGTTAGAAAGATACCATTTTTGGCAATTTTACCAGAGACCAGATTACTCTATGATTTTACTAAATAGTGTTAAGTATATTTAACATTACGTAATAAGATGTTTAAACTCCTCCTTTCCTTTTTTATTTTAAGACTTTCCGCTCCGTCAACATCGCGTTATGTATTACTTGACCCTTATTATAGCTAGTGTTACTAACAATAAAAATCCTTTATTATTTCAGGTTTTGGATTTACTCTCAAAGGTCCAAACGACTTTAAACTAGGCGATTTCCATGCTGGACCTCCAGAAACGTTTAATCCATATTACGGGAAAAACAATGACGGTAATATTTTCGACCCAGTCAATTTGATGTCTCTCAAGGAATATGTTTTGAAACAAACAGACGATTTGGGTGTTCATTTCCTGATGGCTGATGGGGTAAATACATTTTTTTATTAGGGGGGTATTACATTATCATTTATATTGGATCATTTCTATGATCATAAGGATCCAATATATATGATCATTTGATCATATCTGCATATAACATTATCATATTTCATTGATCCTATTTTACATCATATGTGGTTTCAATAGCCAATGGAGAGCGCTAACGCTGACAGGTATTGACGTCAGGGTTACTAGATCTCAGAGCATTCGATTTGTCAAAAGAAATCGTCATTTTTAATATGGCTTGTTTTTTGTTATTTCAGCAACATTATCCAAGTATATAATTAGGAAAATAATTACATTACATTATTTGAAACATGTTAACGAACAAGAAATTAAAAACTCTTTTTTATATTAAACAACTGGCAACACCTATTTCTATGACTGTATTGGATCCAATCTCTCAGCAAATGTCAAAAATCTATGATCAAGGAAGAAATGAATCATATGTCTATATTACATTATCCAATATAATTGACTCAATGATCTCGGATCCAATATATATGATAATCTAATATCCCCCTTAAAAAGAGTATGTTTTCTAAAGTAAGAAGCTCACTCAATAATAATTTGTAATTTTACTCTTTCAGGGTTTCTCAGTTGAAGGTCAAGAAAATATTCAAGAGATTTTGTCAAAACAATTGTATCTTTGTCAATGTTTGGCTGCACTTATGCTCGTCAGAACGGGAGGCAATTTCGTCGTCAAACTGTTTGATGTATTCACACCATTTAGTGTTGGACTTGTTTATTTGATGTATCAATGTTTTGGACAAGGTTAGTTAATATGCTTTTAGTAACTTGTTAAAAGCTGTAAGTAACTAAGTAATTACATGACGTAAGCTGTTAGGAGTCAAGGCGCGGTCCCACACTGGTCTGCTTACGTGATGAGTATAGTTTCCATTGTACCACTACCACTAGAGGCTCTGTTTCGAAACAATGCAAATTCTAACTACTTTACAGCTAGTAGTAACATAAATTCGCACACAGCACTCTCTTCTACCTCTTCCAGTGTACATACATAAACCTGTGACTTCAAGACCAGCAAACTCGGAGAGATATCTAGTTTGTTTTTGGAAAAAGTCAGGTGTTGATGCAATAGAGAAGCACTTGTTTTCCGTCAACTCTATGATGTGGAAGAATCGAGGCAAGAACGAAGATATTACTGAACTAGTACCAGTGTCAGTTTTAAAGGAAGACAAAGTATTCTATGATTACATCTACACTAGCAACTGCAAGTATGAAATAATTTATTTAATTTCAAAGTCCAAAATGTAGGTCAATCAGAACTATAAAATCTCTTGTCGAAACTACAGTAGGCTAGTGTAACCAATACTAAACTACAAACTAATTTTGTAAATGAATATTGAGAAAGAATAAAATGCCTCCTCTATTAGAACTTGAGGTATTGTGCTACAATACATTATAATATATATTGTCGCACAATACCTCAAGTTACATAGTACCACAAATTACAAAATACATAGGTACAGTTAACTCTTTTATATCGAGAAAATGAGTCAAACTCTATATTCTTTTTTTTTAGAATTGGCGAAAAGCAGATAGAAAACTTACTTAAAATAGCAGAATATAGTAAAAATGAATCACTAAAAGATGAACATCAAACTAGTATGAAAATTGAGTGTCTAAAAATTTGGAATGTATGTACCTATTTTTAATTTAGTGTTATATTATTATTAAAGTTTGTTCATAAGACTTCATTAATATTTCAACAAACTATTATACAATGTAAGAGCCAATTTGTCGATAAATAATAATAATGTCGATATGCCATAGATCATAACATTAAATGATCGGACACCGGTGTCGGGACTCGGGACACATTGTATACATATATGTTGTGAATGCCTTATTAATTGTTATGTAATGTTTTAGTTACCAAATGAAGTTAGAGTTAAATCGAAGAGTTTAAGCCCTGATGAAACACTCACCTATATAATCAATCACATAGATAATCATTCAATAAGAAAAATGAATGTTGCCTCATTCAAAAGTAACATTCTGAATAAACAACCACAGTATATTGAGGCAAAACCCGATGTTAATGTATTTGAAAACATATATGATTGGCATTTTACTTTTCTGAGTTCCAATAAAGAAGGTCCAGACCTTAAGCTATTCATGGGTATGTTTTTAGTTTTTTTTTAATTAGCATTGGCTTTACTTGCAAAAAACCGCAGCTTTTAATCAAATAAATTATTCATAAATATTTAAGGATGTGGCGGGAAAAAAGTTTTCAAATTGGATGGAAACATTTGGAAGAGTGTAGCCGATTTACAAGCAATTATGCCAGCTAAAACACTGGTTTATGGAGAGGTAAAACTCAAATTCTCAAATTCTTTATTAAGCATACAATAATATACAATAGTATAAAAGCTAGGTAGCGTACATCACGTCGTCTAATCCCATGCTAAGTAAAAACTTGTGTTATGGCAATCAGACAACAGATGCACGCCGAACAATTTTATCCTAATATATATTATTTACACGTTCACACACACAATCACTCTACACTTTGTCACGTAAAGTCTCTTTCAGCGACGTGATGCGCGCTTCGTTCGGGAGCCTCCCCCGGAACCTCCGGTAAACTACACCGGCGGGCCAGAACTCCTCCACCTCAAAGATGGATAAAACTTGAGTCGGCACTCTCACCACAAAGGAACTGAAATTCACTTTGTGGCGAGAGTGCAGACGCTCCACCCTCAGCGCAGCGACGCTTGCATAATTTTTTGCTTGAGTCGATGGCCTCAATTTCGTGTCGACGTCACGCGGTGACGCGGACGGCGAGCTGACGGCGGCGGCTGTTGCTGACCCACTCGATTTCGCTGAACGTGCAAAACGGCGAGTCACGCTGAGCTCCGCGACGCATATTTATCGAGTCGATCGGATGCTCGGGTGACCTACATAATGAATTATTACTTTTTAATTGTAATAATTCACTACGTAACTCACTGATGGTGGATTCCGAGGCCCTCATGATGTTGAACTTCTGGAGCAGGCTGGAGACGTTGACGTGGTCCGTTGATACCGCCGGCAGTTTGTGGAGCTGCTTGGCCACAAACACCGGCAATTCCGCAGGATTAGTCTGCTTGAGCAGGGAGATGATGTCCTGCAAGCTTCGTTCGCTTTCGTCTCTCCTCCGGGACGTCATCTGCGCTGTCTGAGCGCTTTGTACAGCACGAGCCTGCCCTTGCAGAACTCCTCGTTGGTGTAGGTGGACCTGCACAGCTGCACGATGCCATCTTCGTCCATGGTGTTGACGACGTGTTGTACGAACGCCAGCAGCTCGTTGGATACGAGCGCCATGGTGTCAGTGCAGCGGCTGTGAGCCGCGCGACTCGCGAAATATTAATTCACTAGTAATAAACTAAGTACTGTATGCATAATATTAATTGTTGAATAATTAACCTGTATATTAATTTATATTAATTTAATTATTTTCAGGTTGTTAAAGAGTTTAGTGGAGAAGGAATGGCTCAAAAGCACAGTAAAGCGCTACACATAATCGACGCTTTGTTTCTCGGTGGCATTGACATATCCAACGAATCTCTAACTGACAGGTAAAAAATACTTGTATGTATGTACTTTTCTTTCGTCTAAAACTATTTACTTTCGATGTATTCTACTCACTGCTATGTTGGAAATATTTAATTCCAATAGCTATGTCCACACTGTGCCTTTTTTTGTTCATCAAGGGCATGCGTCTTAGCGCAGTCAACACGTGAGGCATGCCCGCGAGTCGCGACGCATGCGCTCTGACAGTTGAAAGTATAGCACGCGCTATGACAAAACTTTCGCTTGGTTATTTTTTTTTCTGGAATTTCTTATGACCAAATAAGCTGCACATATTCCACCCAGTAAAGTGTTCTTGTCGCACATGTTACAATAAGCTGATAGACACTGCAAGTTGCAACTGAACAAAAATGATAATGTTGGTGTTGCGTTCGTTTAGAGGATACCACAGCAGCTAGAGAAATGAAAAAAAAGTACGTGTAATATCTATAGCTGTCTCCCTTACCTCAAGCCTATACCGCAGAACGCGATAGAGACAACTGCAGAAAATCCAGAAAATCAACGATTCGTTGTCCCCTGATTCCTTCTCCAAAACTTAACCGATTTAAGTACTTTTTTCATTAAAGATTAAAAAAAGGCTTGAGCTGTGTTCCTATGTTTTGCTTTTTTTGTATAATCTATCCAAATCTGTTTTCTGGACGTTTGAACTCAGTGGAAAATCTGGCCATTTTTTTGGGTTTTTGAACGTTCATATCTTATTTAATAATTAAATTATGAAAAAAAGGAAAACATAGGGACATTGTATTAGTGGCCGTAGATATTCAGGAAAAAAATTATAACTCTACTAGCATTATCCAGGGAGGAAACAGGGGACAGCGTTTGTATGGGAAAAATGGCGGTGTGGAATCCTCTTAACGCATTCAATTATTGAATGCGCAAAACGAAAGTTGAATAGAAAGAAGATGAAGAAAATTGAAGATGAAAGTGCATAGTGTGGACATAGCTTTTGATTGTTTTATTGAATGTATTGATTATTATTTTATAAAAATTATTTATAAAAATATTTTAATACAAATACAAATGCATTTTCAACAGCTGTGTTTAATTTAAATTTTTTTTCAGAATTAACCAGTGTGAGCTGTTCTGTAAAGCATTAGAAAAAGACAAAAGTCATCCACAATCATTACCAATAAGATTTAAAAAGTTTTATAGTATGGAAACATTTAGTCACAGTGTTGCAAATTTAGAATTTCGTGCTATGAAGAACATTAGAAGAGCTTTAACTATAAACATTCCTAGACGAATCAATGCAGACGATAAGTTTTTTATAGTGGGCTCCATACTTTTTATAAAAGAATTAAAAGGTATTTTTTACGGAAAGGTGTCGAATTATGGTTAGGGATATTTTGAATAAAGAAAACAAAATTGAAAAGAAAACACTTCGAAATGAGAAATATCTCATTTCGATGTGTTTTCTTTTCAATTGTCATTTAAGATTAAATAAGTATTTCTATTCTCCACCAACTACACTTACGTATCACCGCCGTATATTTTTATGGCTTATTTTATTTTTAGTTCCTTGGATTGCTCAATTTTCAAGAACTCATAACACCAAATATTACTATGGAAAAGACAGGGATGGAAAAATACAGAGCCTATTTCATTTACCGCAGGAAGGAAAGCTGGACATGGCTAGTTCATATGAAAGAAGAGTTATGTGGCCATGGGGTGATGCAACTAATGCGATATTTGATGGAAAAACAAATTCATATTTATCAAGAATAGATATGGAACAGTATATTATGCGACAACGATGTAAATAGTTATCATTTTAATAAAAATACCAAAATATAACAACACTTTTTATACAAACCTAAAATCACTTATTAGTTTATGGTAGTAACCTATGTAAATTCTTAAATTTACTTACAAGATGACGCTCGGTACCTATGATATTCTATTATAAAAAAAAGGTAGATATCGCACTAGCGCGTACAGTCTGATACGGCCAAATGAAGCTAAGTCCCTTCTTTAATCTTTTGAATTAGTTGCATGTTGGCAGCAAGTGAGCGACGAGGTGTCACGTTCGAATATCAGTATTCTCTTGATCTATGTCGCGCATGCGCGTCGATGCGCCTGTCAAGTGCAACTCAAAATAGGTATATAGCAATCCTTTTCTATATCATTCGTTACGTATTATCTGTCGCATTCATTGTGTAATTTATAGATATATACCAGAGGTAGGTATTTATATGTCGTATAGGAACAAATTCTGAGGACCGCTTTGTATGAGCATACGCCATCTTTATTAAAACATCATTGCTCGCTACTCATTAATTAGCATCCTGTACATTTTCCGGAAAAAAAATATCCTATGTCCAGATATATACCAGAGGTAGGTATTTATATGTCGTATAGGAACAAATTCTGACGACCGCTTTGTATGAGCATACGCCATCTTTATTAAAACATCATTGCTCGCTACTCATTAATTAGCATCCTGTACATTTTTCCGGAAAAAAAATATCCTATGTCCTTTCCCAGGACTCAAACTATCAACGAATACTATACTCCAAACTATCCTACAAAATTTTATCAAAATCGGTTCAGCGGTTTAAGAGTAAAGAAGTAACAGACAGACACATTCAGGTTACTGGTTAGTATGGATAATTAGTTTTACAACACAAGCCCAGGCAGTATTATAATAAGTTATTCATGCATTCAGTTTATTCATGCATTCAGTCTACATGAGATGAAAAGGTCCTTGACCTTTTCATCTCATGTAGACTGCCTGGACTCCACCGAAAAATCATTTATCAAGTATCTGAGCTATACTCAACCTACGACCAGCCGGCACTTTGTTAGTAGCTCGCGTGTAGTTTAATCACAGACTACTTAGGGATACTACGTATAGTTTAATCATTTTGAAATTCACGCCTACCGCCGAAATAGTGTAATCGTCAGAGAATATATTAGAAACTATAGTCTAGATAAAAGTGAAGAAATTAAAAAGTGGCAACATCGTAGTGTCATCCCCATAGATAAAGGTATTTAATATAATATAACACAATGTAGTATCGCGATAAGTGATACCACCTCGCACTATAGTTGAAAGCTGCTGTCAACACCACAAACGTCTAGAGTTGCAGGTAGGTAACAGGAGAAACGGAAAATCAGAGACATTTTTTTTTTTTTGTTAATTCGTCCCGGTCGGGACAGGCAAAGGGAGCGTTGCCCATACAGCCAAATCAGAGACAAGAGGCGGAAAAATATGGAGACAATCGAAATCCAGAGACAACTTTTTATTTTTTTCTTCTCTAAAATGATGCTATGACGTGGTAACAAATAGAGGTGAAACTACAGTGTAAAAAGGTATACTAATATCTTCGGACAAACCCCTCGTATAATTTTTATTGAACTTCACGTAAGTTTAATCAATAATTTCTCGTTGTGAACCAATGATATACTATGTTACTAACGTAACTAGATTGGAAGTTTACGGTAGCAACGCGTTGCCACTTCGAAGATGCCTGCAGGCATATCTCACATACATAATGACATAACGAATATATGACTTGAGTCTTGACATTGTCTTTTGAACAAAAAAGTGGTTACGCATTTCTGAGAATCTTTTGTAAGACATTGCTACTCTAGTATTTTAGAAACTCATTGTTGTGAACCGTGTCAAGAACAATATGTATCCCGTGTCTTTTTAATACCTAAGCCTAATGGAAAAATGAAATTCATTTTAAATTTAAAGAATTTGAATACTTTCATAATTACCCGTCATTTTAAGTTGGAGGATATCCGCACAGTTTTAAAATTAATCTCAAGAAATTGTTATTTAGCTACCCTCGATTTAAAAGATGCCTATTTTTTTTAATTAATATTCATCCCGATTCACGAAAATATCTTAGATTTTCTGTGGGTCATAAATTATATGAATTCAATGTTTTACCGTTTGGCTTATGTACAGCTCCATATATTTTCACAAAAATTATGAAACCAGTTGTTAAATTCTTACGATCGTGCGGCTTGTTATCTTCTATGTACCAAAGAGAATATAATCACTACGTTTTAGTACTTGGATGATTTAATTTTAATTGGGGGTACTTATGAAGAATGTGTCAAAAATGTAGATACTTAGGATCATAGACATAATATATACTGTCGTAAAGACCACCTGACAACTCGAAAATGCGTGACCATTTTTGATCTGTCAATGTGTGCGTGTGCTAGTGATGTATATTTTACTATCGATAGTATAGTATTTTGCTATCGATAGTTTAGTCCGTTCGAGTTATTTTACCTGAGTTTCTATAAGAAATAAATAATATGCAACTCTGATAGATTTGTATTTCAAATTACGTAGCATAAATTTTAATTGGCATAAAAAGGTGACGATTGAAAAGTAGATACACATTTTCTTTTGGAATGATTTTTCAATCGTCGGATATGTTATGACATGAGGTTCTTATAGGGGTAAATAATTTACACTTAACACATTACTTATTTATTACTCAGGTAAAATCTATCTGGTAAATCAGTCCTTACATTGAAAGTAAACGTAAAGTAAATATTTTATTCTTAAATTAAATACTTACATATTATAAAATATCTTAATATTTGATTACAATTATTTTGAACCGACTTCCAAACAGGAGGAGTCTAGACGTTCGCCTGTGGATATATTTTTATGTATGTTCAACGATTACAATTATTATGTATCTATGTTTACATTGTATAATTTTTATTACAGCATTGTAAATTTTGTTTTAAAAGATTATTTTTTTTCTCACTTTTTTTGGTAAAAAGTGGGCGTGCGAGTTTCTTACGCCGGTTCTTCTCGTCGGCTTAGTTCCCGAACCGGTGGTAGGCACCATGTATTCTGAAAATATATTTTATTTTAGATTTGTTCAGAAATAAAGCAATTTTGATTTTGATTTTTTAAAACACCAACTGTAAGTATAGAAAACCTTAAGGACAGCTAAAATGAGTAAAATTATTATTTTTAAACAAAAAATTAAAACCGACTTCCAAGGCAATGACAATAGTAATATTATACTTAAATGAACGTATTAAATAATTCTTATTCTGTACTCAGTATTAATTCTGTTCTCAATCTTCATTATTTTGCAATCGGTACCAGCTAACCTAATCGCAAGTTACTGACAGAATAGGTATAACAGCAACTTATATACTTAGGACTGGTACCGACTTCAAAATTATGAAGATTGAGTACAGAATAAGGATTATTTAATACTTTTTAGTTCATATAAGTATAATTTTAAATGAACTAAAAAGCATTAATTGCTTATAATTGCTTATTTTTAACAATTGCTTCAGTAACAAGTGCAACAGTATGTCAAACTTACTGGCACAAATAAAGTTGGGATAGCTCCTTTAACCAAAATAGTATTTATTCTAATTTTTCTTCAAAGAATTTCAATGAAATGTTTGCTACATATTGTTGAATTTTTCTTGGGATTCCAACCAACACGCCCAATTAATTTCAGCCATTTTCCTCTTATTAGAGGATCTTGAGGGAATCTGTAAAAACAAATGATTATGATATATAAATATAAACCTTCCTCTAGTTTTAGAGTCACTCTATATTATAGTAGTTATATTATATTAGCTATATTATACTATACTATATTATATTAGTTAAAATAAGATAATATGTCCTTTTTAGTCCGGCCGCACATTTTCCGAATTTCTGATCACAAAAATTCGGACGCCCCGCCCCGCTCATACATTTTGACACGTCAGAAATTATTTTAGTATGATGGGTCTACAACAAAATGTATGAACAGAGTGCGTTCCGCCGGGCGTCCGAATTTTTCTGATCAGAAATTTGGATAATGTGCGGCCGGGCTTAAGGTGATAAATATAAAGGTAAATAATTTTTATTTTAGATTTATGTTATTGTAAAATATCAATAAGCATATCGATAAATTTGATTCAAGCATTAGCGTATATGTAAAAAAATTTTATGAAAAATTTTTCTTCAAAATTTGTGTAATATAGGAACAATAGTACCTTTAGTTACGCAAAATATGAAAGTAAAAGGGAGGATTCACAATATTTTATTTGAAATAGAGAACTAAAGACCAGAATATAGCAAAAATAAACACATCGTAGCAATTAGGACATGAAGATTAATTACGGGTGAAATGTATATTTTTCAGGATTATTCCTATGATTTACACTGCAATCACTCACAGCACAAGTTATTATTGTTATATATAATAGTATTTGTTGAAAATAACATACGATTTAAATAATAAATTGCAAATACCGAAAGGGCATAAAAACGATTGACGACTTTTGACGACCTGTCAAATAAAAGTTGTTACAATTTTCATTAGACTGCCTCTCTCTTTTCATCTTGTTATAATTCCATAAAGGATTTTCTTCTCTCTCGCACTCTTTGTTGGTCTTTAGCATTATATTATGTCTATGCTTAGGATTTATCATAAATAACGAAAAAAGTGTGATACAGGAATTGTCAGGTGGTCTTTACGACAGTATATATTACGTCTATGGTTTAATCACTAAGTTAGCTTGTGCATTTTTTTTTGCATTTTTTTCGTACGTTTTCAATAGGGATAGCGTAGTGTCGATTGATTATCGATAAAATTTTTGTAATATCGATAATGATGGCGGTTTCACGTAATGAATTTTCTTTTATTTCTACGTTATTATGTTGATATTTATTTTAACGTTTATTGATTTTTCTTATTTGTTTTATATTATAGCATGTCAATCTGGCGCGTAGGAACTGGCGAGGAACCACCGCAGGAATACCTGGATCTCCTCTATGGTAATGAGGATCCTGACGGTGGTTCCGATGCCGATTCATCGGATGGGGAAGAGGTGGAGTACCTGGAAGACGAGGTTGGTAACCCATTTTTGATTATCCATACTAATATTATAAATGTGAAAGTGTGTCTGTCTCTCTGTTATCTCTTCACGCCCAAACCACTGAACAGATTTTGCTTTTTTTTTTAATTAAATAAGGGGGCAAACGAGCAAACGGGTCACCACGGGTTTATACGTGGGAGAGCCATGCTTCGGCACGAATGGGCCGGCTCGACCGGAGAAATACCACGTTCTCACAGAAAACCGGCGTGAAACAGCGCTTGCGCTGTGTTTCGCCGAGTGAGTGAGTTTACCGGAGGCCCAATCCCCTACACTATTCCCTTCCCTACCCTCCCTTATTCCCTTCCCTTCCCATTCCTACCCTCCCCTCTTAAAAGGCCGGCAACGCACCTGCAGCTCTTCTGATGCTGCGATTGTCCATGGGTGACGGAAGTTGCTTACCATCAGGTGACCCGTTTGCTCGTTTGCCCCCAATGGTAAGCAACTGTCGTCGCCCATCAACTAGTGGTTACAAATATTTATATAACTTATGGATTGCAGTGTATTTATGCTTTTTATTTTGGCCTAGTATGAAGATGAAGAAGATGAAGTGGAGGCTCCACCATACTCCCCTCTCACGTCCCCGGAGAGCCGCGAGAGGCGGTCGCGAATGGTATGCATTGGTTATTTTATTAGGTTTATAAATGTGAAAGCGTGTCTGTCTCTCTGTTATCTCTTCACGCCCAAACCACTGAACAGATTATGCTGAAATTTGGTATGGAGATAGTTTCAGTCCCGGGAAAGGACATACGATACTTTTTATCCCGGAAAACTGTACAGTTCCCGCGCGATAAAGGAATTTTGGCGCAACGGACTTGCGAGCATCGACTAGTGGTTATAAATATTTATAACACTTATGGATTGCAGTGTATTTATGCTTTTTATTTTGGCCTAGGTTGGAGATGAAGTGGATGAAGTGGAGGCTCCACCATACTCCCCTCTCACGTCCCCGGAGATCCGTGAGAGGCGGTCGCGAATGGTATGCATTGGTTATTTTATTAGGTTTACGATAGTGATATATATAGAATTTCTTCATTGTATTAATGTTTTTTCAGGACGATCCAATAATGCCTCGACGAGAGTTTCGGGAGAGGTCACGCTCGCCACTATCATCTCCGGCAGAACCGTAAGTGTGCTGTTGTATGTTGTTCACGAGTTAATTTATGTCTGCGTAGATATAAATCAAGTCTAATTTTTTTTTCTTTCACAGTGCGGTGCCTGCAGAGCCTCTTGTTCTTCTGTTCGATGAGTTTGGTGCGCTGATCGGTGACCAGCCGACGGGCGACGAGTTTTTTGCCCCGGATGCCCACCCATTGTATGTAACAGTAGAGCAAGTAGAGCGTGAAAGAGCTTCTATAGCGTTTAGCAATAGAAGAGGAACGAGAGGGAGAAGGGGTGGCCGAAGGGGGGTCAGGGGTGTGCGAGGACAGAGTGCACGCAGGGGTGGGTATCCAATCAGGGGCCGTAGAGGAGGACGGCAGTGGGAGGTGGGACAACCACTTCACCAAATATGGCTGACTGATGCCGACGTTCCTCCCGAATTGGTGAGTTTGGCGACGGATGTAGTGAGGAGACGACAGAGGAGATTGCAAGGTGATGCCGTGGTTGATAGTACCGAACGAGGAAGGGTTGATAGTGAGAGCGAGGATGAATTTGTCGACGCCAATGATGGAGGTGATGCTGACTTTGAGTGGTATCCTATGGATACTTTTCAAGGTCAGGAAGAAATTTTTCAGCCAGAGCGTACCGGTTCGGTTCAGTTTTTCAATTCAGCCTACGACGCTTTTCGTTCCTATTGGACCGATGAGGTCTTAGGATTAATTGTGGCTGAAACGAACCTTTATGCTACAAAAATTTCTTCTGCTTCATTCCAGGCTGAATGGGTCCCCACAAATTTGCATGAAATTTTATGCCTTTTTTCGTTCTGGATGATGTTGGGGATCGTCAGAATGCCAACTGTTACCAGTTGCTTTTCGGTCGATCCTCTCTTGAAAACGGAAGTTTTCAGGCGCATCTTCACACGAAAAAGGTATGAAATGTTAAATAGAGCTTTACATTTTATAGATTCCCCCCCCGTTACGGATAACGAAAATCCCTCCAACACTGGCGCCAGAAGCTTTGACCGTTTACACCGTTTGAGACCAATTTTAACACATTTAAATTCAACTTTTCAATCTAATTATATTTTAAATAAAGACATTTGTATTGATGAAAGCCTTACACTTTGGAAAGGCAGATTGAATATCAAACAGTATATTCGGAACAAAGCTTCTAAGTTTGGGATCAAAACATTCGAGCTTTGTGAGAGCACCACTGGTTACCTGTGGTCGTTCATTGTTTACACCGGTAAACAATCCGCAACAGATCTGGAGCAGTCGCCCGGAGAGCTTAAAAGCACAGCTGTTGTAAAAAAGCTCATTGGTCCCCTACTAAACAAAGGGTATAGATTGTTTATGGACAATTGGTACAATTCACCCCTATTAGCTAGGTTTCTGAAACTCAATGGTACTGACTGCATTGGTACTTTGAGAGCTTCCCGAAGCGATGTTCCCACTGTAATAAATAAGGCTCCTCTTAATAAGGGAGAGTACATCGCCAGACATTCCGGCGATGTCACTGTTTTAGCATGGCAAGACAAGAAACGAATTACCATGATTTCCACTTGTCATGGTGCATCTACAGCCTTGCCTACAGTCTCTTCTAGACAATTGTCGCGTAAAATACCATTCAAACCACAAGTCGTTCTGGACTACAATAAATTCATGGGGGGTGTAGATTTAAAAGATCAAATGTTGGAGCCTTATTTATTAGAGAGGAAACGTTGTAAAAAATGGTACATGAAACTTTTTAAACGCCTTCTGAATGTATCCATTCTTAACTCTCGCATTCTTGTAGAGTCATCCACTCATAAAAACGTTGATCATTTAGCTTTCCGCCTTCAGCTTGTAGATACCATCCTTTCAAATCATCTATCACATTGTCCGCAAAGCCGTAGACGTACTGCGTCTAGCAGTAGATCTGCGCACCTTCAACCTAATAGATTTATCCTCTCTACACATTGGCCTGTGTCATGGGAATCAATAGAGGGCGCCTCAGCAAGCAACCGGAAAACCAGGAAGCGTTGCTTTGTGTGCTTAAAAAATGGCAAAAAAAATATAAGAACGCCCTACTGTTGCGAATCCTGTCGCGTGCCATTGTGTATAGAGGAATGTTTTAAGGCTTATCATACATTACCATAATACCTTTCTTACCAATTATTCATAAACAACTACGGCGGGAAGAATCGACGTAAGAAACTTGCACAATTTAGGTAACCAACCCGGCGAGAACCGGCGTAAGAAACTCGCATTCGCATATTGTGATTGCTAAGTCACATTCGTATGATTGGTATTGTATGAAAACAGAGTGGAAGGTTTAGAATGTTTCTGTATTTTTTGTATATAGTTTAGATATGCCTTTACAATTTTTTTACAATTTTATACATTTTTTTTTTACTTTACATTGCAATTTTTTTGTTTGCTAATACTGTTTGTGATTTGCATGTACACATAATATAATATGTGTGTGTCACTTTTTTACAAAATTTCCAATCTAAAGGCATTAGGCATTATCTTTAGACAATGTGTGCGTGTGTCATTGTCTTTGCAACATTCGAAAAAGATGCCACGGTTTTACTGTAACGGCATATCTACGTATATTTTACCGTAGTACATAACCCTTTAACTTTTGATACATTTCGTTGAAACACATTTTCAATTAAATAAATCTATCGTAGACAATAAATCCAAGCAATTGCTGGCTTGCTAAACATATTCTGTTCCTAATTAATATTATCCTTATGCATTGTTCTGAAAATGCATTGAAAATATAAGACAATACAAACCGTACATGTGGCGGTCCATGCGGTAGGGTTCATTATCGTTGTGTCCCCACAGTATATCGTAAACTATATCTGTCCGCTGTAACTTGCACGAAGTGTACATAAAATAATAAAGATGGCCTACAGTCACTTCTCATGGCTCTAAAACACACTTACGACGAGGTTCGAAATTTGACCCTTGTCTTGAATAATTATTTGTGCAATATGGCCGCCACAGTTGAAGGGGTATGTAATACGATATTGTATTCTAAGTTAAAACTGCACTATTTACCTAAGACCTGATTATGTTGTTTTGTTGAGTAAGTAATACCTATTATAAGATTATGTAATAGCGACTCGCTGGAACCCAGATAAACCCTGCGAGGTTTTCGGGTACGGCACATTGTAAAAGACTATTGTTATTTTTTTGATAAATTAGCGACCCGCCCCAGCGTCGCACGGGTATAAAATATATAGCCACTGAAAAAATGATTAAAATCGATAGCCTATGATCCTTCACCTGGTCTACTTCTTATCTGTTCCAAATAACATTAAAATTGCTACAGTAGTTCGCGAGATTTTTCCACATTTTCCTATTGGTCTTAGCGTGATAAAATATAGCCTATCTAACACTGAAAGAATCATCAAAATCCGTTGCGTAATTTTAAAAATTAAAGGGAACAAAGGGATATGAGGGAAAAAAGCGACTTTGTTTTATAATATGTATAGATAAACGCTTTAAATTAAAAAAAAATTAAAGTACTTAATTTTTTATTATGCACACAATAATATTATACTTACAATAGTATAAACTAGGTAGCGTACATCATGTCGTCTCATGCTCAGTAAAAACTTGTGTTATGGCAATCAGACAACGGATGCATGCCTAACAATTTTTTCCTATGTAGGATAAAATATTATAATGAATATTGTATGTTTTTTTCTATATTTAAATATTTTGTTTATAATTTGTGCTGTAAATAAATATATTGCTGTATAAAATTGTATTTTTATTAAATTCAGAAAGAACAACGAACCTCATTGGCATACCTAAACTTACAAGTGCATATAAAATGTATTTTGGTGTACACCTATGAAACATACGGCAATGGATAGAGAATATGTTTACAAACAATAAATACTCTTTGATAAAATGTAGTATATGATATACTTTCGGAGTTATTTCAGTTTGAAAATGTAAAATAAATAATATTTTAGATATATAATCTGAAATATTTCAAAAAGTATATCATTTACGACATTTTGTCAAAGAGTATTTGTTTTTCTCTATCGATTGACGTATATTTATTAGGTGTTTTTTTTTTTTTTTTTTTTTTTTATGAAATAAGGGGGCAAACGAGCAAACGGGTCACCTGATGGAAAGCAACTTCCGTCGCCCATGGACACTCGCAGCATCAGAAGAACTGCAGGTGCGTTGCCGGCCTTCTAAGGGGTAATAGGGGAGGGTAGGGAAGGGAATAGGGGAGGGTAGGAAAGGAAATAGGGGAGGGTAGGGAAAAGAAAAGGGTAAGGGATTGGGCCTCCGGTAAACTCACTTACTCGGCGAAACACAGCGGAAGCACTGTTTCACGCCGGTTTTCTGTGAGGACGTGGTATCTCTCCGGTCGAGCCGGCCCATTCGTGCCGAAGCATGGCTCTCCCACGTCAATTGTACACGATTATTTATTATTTATTGTACAAATAACTTTGGGTATGCCACGCTCCATACAAAACTCGCACTCTCGCGAGATATTCGTATATAATCGTCCATAGATATTATTATATTATTATTATTATTCGTGAGAATCTTCAAGAGATTCCCATTTCTCATATTCTCCCAAAATTCTCACGAATATCTCGCAAGAGTGGAGCGGGCAAAAAAACTATCGATAAAATCAAATCGAAGTGAAGGACATCCCTAGTTTGTTTTTGTTATGTTTTTGTTCGTCGGAGGGTACTATTATTACATATTTCAAGTGCTTTGTTTTTATGAATCTCAAGTTCTTGCGTTGAATTGTTTACATAACCGGTTTGAATAGGTCTTTGTTATTGAGATTATAATAATATTTTCATTCATTTCTAGCGAAACAGTAAGAACATGGTTTCCAAAGTTTATTACTTGTGAAACGAATATCACATCGGACTAAGTACTATATTATGATGGCTTGATAGATTGAAAATTTAACATATATTATAATATTTTTCACACAAACATAAAATATGGATTGTATGTAAGGATAAATACATTATTTGTTCAAAGAGGGTAGGCCGGGCGCCATCTTGTTTTGCAAAAATTTGCAAAAAAAGTAGGTAGTATTTTTTTCGCGATTTTTCGCGTCTGAGGGGTTAATTTCTTTACTTTTATGTCTAATGTCAGACAGCACAGAACAACAGTCGTGAAACCTGGGCGAAGGTGTAGAGAATCAAATAAATAGGTACCTACTAGTAATCTGTGTAGAGAATTGTCAAAATGCCATGGTTAGGCACCAAATGTCAATGTCAAACTTTTGATTTTTGCCTTTGGCGGAAAATTGTATTTAAATTATTCGAAGTTAATTTTCGTGTTATACTTAAGTTGATAATTTCATAAAACATTACATTTTCATTCAATAATTTAAGTTAATTCAAGAATTACCCAGACAAGATGACTGTCGGGGAAGTTGGACAAAACTTACCATGGTAGGTTAATTCACGTTCAATTTTTGAATTTTGTAAATATTTTGTTAATTTTTTAGTACCTACACAACTTTTATATATTTTTATAGGGTGGAAAAATATCGTCCCTCAAAGTTAGACGACTTGGTTTCTCATGATGATATTATCAAAACAAGTAAGTTTTTAGTGTACATAATAACGTAGTTTTCAAGTTTGATTAGTAGTTTTCTATTATAAAATGAATGTGTAATCAATTTTTAGTTGGGCAGTTTATGCAAGAAAATCAATTACCACATTTACTGTTTTACGGACCACCGGGAACGGGGAAGACATCCACAATCCTTGCCTGTGCCAAACAAATGTATACACCACAACAGTTCAACTCCATGGTAAAATGTTTTGATTAATTTGAAAATTGTTATATTTACTTACTAGACAAAGATTATTTTGCATATAAGATTATTTTAAAAGAAGCTTTATATATTATTTTCTCATTGTAAAGTACACTGTATGTATGTTCATACTCTGTATCAGTGCCAATAAATTATCAAAATTGTTTAAAATAAATTATTATTTTCTTTTTCATGCCTAACATAAAAAGTTTGCCTGCACTGAATTTATATAAAGTCAGTGAAGGCAAACTTTTTATAAAATGTGTAGAAATAAACTTTTATTAATTTATATAAATGCTTATAGGTCCTGGAGCTGAATGCATCTGATGATAGAGGGATAGGTATAGTCCGAGGACAAATACTGAGTTTTGCTTCAACACGGACAATATTCAAGGCTGGACCCAAGTTAATTATTCTAGATGAAGCTGATGCAATGACCAATGATGCCCAGAATGCACTCAGAAGAAGTGAGTTTCTTGATATTTTTTATAGTTAGATCTAAGTAATGAAAATCTTACATGATTCCAATTTCTATAAGGAAGCACTAGCTGTAAGCTTTACAAGCAATGTAGGTTGAACATTTTCTGCTATTAATTAATGATGGTTGGGTTTATCAATAAATTAAAAATGCAGTATAGTGTATGAACTAAGACCTTTTAGTTATTAATAAATCCATCAATCATTAAATAAAATAGTTTATTGTCTGCCCCTGAAAATTTTACTAAAAACACATACAGGTTTGGCAGGCGCAACTACAATATCCATTATGGGCATATCAAATACACAAGGCATGATATTGCAGAATTCACTTGATTGTGAATAAAATAAAATCTTTTCCTACATTTTTTATGGAAGTAACCATAGAAACAAAGTTCAAAACATAAGTTAATACCATTTTATTACATAGAGTTTATGTAATCAAATTAATGTATTTGTGATTAATACGGTACATAATGTAATATTTAGTTTCACACTTTGAAAGTGATAATATGTCTGATACTGATGACGAAGAATCAGTGGGAAGGTCTGTTAAATTTACTCTGGTTGGGGAACCTTTGACTGGCAAGGTATGTAAGGTTTCTGAACAATTTTTGTAATTTTAGCTTTCCATTCTGTTATAAGTCTTGCCTTGACTTCTTTCTGCATTAATTTTTGTTGCTAGGGAGTCATACATTTTTCATTATGATACTACATATCTTATATTATCTGTATCCATAGAAAAACCTCTTTCTCATAGTTCAGCACTTAAAAATTATGAACAAGTAGTAGACACACAGACAGACAAAACATTTTCTTTATAACGCATATAAACATGTGGATTTAACATTCTCCTCGAGATCATTATAAGCTTTTAATTTAAATAAGGCATTATATAATACATTTTGACATAAAATTTCCTCAGAGTACTCTATGTCACTATTACCTTGGAGGAGGAGGGGTATCGGGCAGCACACATGGTGCGGAGGTGATGGCTGGACAGTGTTTTGAGCTGCGGCCACCAGTACCACTACAGCTGTGCGATGTGGCCGGTAATACATTACACACATCTATGCTTGAAAACTATTTGTATGGTTCAGATGTAAGTATTACAATAATTATTATTAGATTAAAATAGTATAGTACAAAAATTCCCTAATGCCTTATCTGAGTCATGAGCGGTCAGAAAGTTAAATATTTTACTAACAATAATATTTTGTTGCAGGTAGTTCTCTTTGTATACGACTTGACAAACTTACAGAGTTTCGAAAAACTTAACGAGTGGTTTTTAAAAGTAAGGAAAATAGTAGAGGAGGGAGAAAAGAAGCCAATTATGGCTCTGTTCGGAAACAAAACAGATTTGGAGCACCAGAGGGCTGTAAGGATATCATGTGTTCAAAAATTTGCATCTGAATATCTTTTAGAACACTTCAAAGGGTCTGCAAAGACTGGTGAAAAGGTACCTGTGGCAATAATTTTGTTCATAATAATCAGATTTTTGGCACACAATCTTTTATCCTCTATACATATAACTCACCCTTGGGGCCCCCTTGCACAGGTTTGGATATTTAAAATCATATAATGTCTTTTATTAATTCAAAGAACGATCATATAAAATTCTTTCGTGCCGAAGCATGGCTCTCCCACGTATATACTGTTGTTGTATTTTATACTGATAAGTGCATTTGTTGAATAAATTATTATAATAATTAATTATTACTACTCGAGACTGACGGTGACCATTGTTTGTGCGACAGGATAGCGATGGACGTTGTCATGGTGACATATTTAGTCACTGCAATAAAATAATATGGGCAAAATACTTTATATGGCAAAACAACGTTTGCCGGAACAGCTAGTTATAATATAAAATTAACCCTTCAAATGCTTCTTTAGGGCCCTTTTCCAATCATGCGTTATCGCCCGTGCACCGATCTGGTCCGGATGCGAGTTACCCGCATCCTATCATTTCATAGATGTTTTTTCTGTCTTTCAAGCACCAAGCGCTTGGCAAGGAGCAAGTTGTCACCCGTATGCGGACTAGATTTACGTGTCAGCGATAATACGCATGAAAGGAAAGGGGGCCTTTAGACGCCTACTCACTCAGACTCATAAGAGTTATGTGTCAAAATTAATTTTCATTTCAGGTAAACACGACCTTTACGAGTCTAGTGGCTCGTGCTCTCGGTATCAAGGCGCCGGCAGCGAGCCCCTACAACAAGACAGTGTTGCTGCAAGCGGTGGAGGCTGCCTCGACCGTACCCGTACAGGCACCGGCACAGACCCTCATCATGAACAGGAAAGCTCTCAGGAAACTACAGAGAAACGCCTCGTCATCAGTTTGTTGTGTTCAATAAAATTAAGTTGATTAGTGGTTTTATTTATTTCATCCATATGCCGTTTAGCCAAAACTAAAATGTCTGAATTGAAGGTCTCTTTCGTGGGGCGAGCAGTAATTAATCTAAATTATGTAAATAATAATATATTTACAATAATTCAATGAACAGTAGTCAACGAACACTATAATGCATTGTACAGTCATAGGCCATAGCAAAAAGTTGCATAGGTAAAATAGTTTTGCTATAATATATTGTGTGACATAAATACATAATATACGGGAAAGTCCCAAAGAAGTCCTCCGACCAGGCGAAGGTTAGGCTATATAATAGCTACCGATTTCGGATATAACCGTTTAAAATATTGAACATGTGTGTTAATCGACTACTTCTCAATTTCCAGTAATCGAGAAGTACACGGACAACGTGCGGTTCTGCATAATCTGCAACTACCTGGGCAAGATCATCCCGGCGCTGCAGTCGCGCTGCACGCGGTTCCGGTTCGCGCCGCTCCAGCAGGCGCAGATCGTGCCGCGACTTAGGGATATCATAGAGAAGGAGAAGTGAGTATTACATAAAAAAATAACGCTGCTACAGCCGTGCTTATACTGCGCTTTTATATGAGGTATTATAAAACGAAGTGATTATACTTTAGCGTTTATATTCGTCCCTTATACGGAGTGTAAGAAAACATAAGTCTTAAAATGTGAGTAATTCTTTACTTTTGTATGGGAAAGCTGAGGAAAATTCATTGCTACTTTCACAGTGTACTCTATAAAAGGGACACATACACACTTTAAAGTATTTTCACTCAGTTTTGTTAAACCCTGTATAAAGTTCACTGTTAAAGCGGCAGCACTATAAAGAAGAAGCTAAAAAGTGACTTATTGTTTCTATGACAAAAGCCCCAACGTCATGAATTTGCCCATACAAAAATGTAAAAAGTAACTTTTTGAACTGCCCAGTTTTCGTACATTTTAGTCTATATCAGCGTCTAAACAAATGTTTAGCACATATAAGTATTAAAGTGCAAGTATTATAATATAAATATATTTCCGTTGTCTGGTACCCGTAACACAAGTCCTTCAGGTACTTACCACGGGGCCAGACTGACGTGGTGTGAAGCGTCCATAGATATTATTATTATTTCAAAAGTGTATGTATGTAATTATGTACATACATTATACTTAATTACGTACAATTTATTTACGGTTTTATCTTTTTAAAATGTATTATTATTAAACTTAAATTAATTAACCAGTCTTTACCCTTAAGGGTCAATTTATACTATTGCAGAGTCGAAGCGCATCGAAGCGAATTATTAAAACTGAAAATAACAAATTCAAGCTTAGATCCAAAGCGTTAACGCACTTTATTACTTCTGAGAATTTAAGAAGGCGCGCGCATCCGCGCGAATTCGCGTGGATGCGCTCGACCATCGCTGATTGGCCTCGCAGAAGTAATGTATGCGTTACGTTCTGAAGTTAAGGTCGAATTATCTGTGTTCAGTTTTTGGGAATTCGCTTCGCTTCGCTTCGACTCTGCGCTATTATAAATTGGCATGTATTTAAATCAATATCTGTGTATTCCCTTTTCTTGATCAAAATATTTGAAAGTTTCACCAAAAATACTGACTTGCACACTAATTATGCACCCTAAATAATGCGAATTCAGCATACTATTTAAAGTTGTTTGCGAAACTGTTTTACTGAACGCATAACTATTATTAAAATAGTATATCTAACAATTCCTTAGTTCAACTAACATACTACAGCTTTTTAAAGTAAAACCATCACCTAAATTACTTTTTGGAACAACATAAAACCCAATTTAATCTGTTTTGTTAATATAATTAAGAACACATAAAAATCATCAAGTGCTAACTTAACATGGACTAAACTTTGGCACAGTGAATGGTAACTCGGCAAAGAGCGAGTCGGATTCGCGCACAAAGGGTTCCTTACCGATATATTGCAAAATAATTAAGCCTCCATCTTAGGAATTACACTCTAGGGGTTGACAAGCTACGCTAATTACACTCTAGGGGTTGACAAGCTATGCTAAGCTAAAAGAAAAAAACAACTGGCTTAAATTATGAGTCGACGGAGCCCCGCGTAGCGTACCTTTCTTCTGGGTGGTTCACAAAAAAATAAGCACGATGGCTAAGGCGGGAGCTACGCTGCGCTACGCTCCCGCCATCTAACCTAACCCAATCAAGTCGTATTGGGCGAACATTGCTATTAATTATTTAAGAATCATTAATAAATTTATTAACCCATACAATTACAATACAGTAGTGAATTTTGATAAATTTTTATCAAGAAACCTTGAATTATATAGTTTTGGAATGATAAAATCTTTCACCATATCTCATCATAATTACCAAAAATCTTTGTCGCTAACTCAGAAATAGATCAAGATATATCTGTGGTCGCTAAAGAGTAAAGAGCGAGCGCAAATGAGTGAGTGTGGCGTTAGATGAGGAGGCCCCAACATGTTTTTTAGTAAAACATAGAAACAAAAAGAAAATAAAGTTAGGTTAAAAATATTTTAGTTGCACGATTTGTTAATTCATAGACTTGTTTTGATAATAGAAATTGATTTTATTGTGGTGCACCTTTCGATATCGTTTTTAGAAATTCTGTTGTAAGATTGTCCAATTTAGAGTGCAAGTTAGTATTTTTGATAAACAATTTAAATTTTAGTTTTAAAACAAATAATATATCCGATGTATGAACCATATTTTTGGTGTGAATTCGGTTATAAAGGTCGTCTCGTTTTGTATGATGTTTAAGTTTTTTTTAAAGGACATGTTCAGTTAATCAATTGTTTTTTTTTATCAGCATTAGTTTTTCTGGTATGCATTCAGTTATTAGCGGAGTTAAGGTAGTGTGCTGAAAAATTATTCTGATGTGCATTTAATAATATCCCTTATAAATTGACCCTAATTCTATGTGTACAGTGTGAAGATAACCGAGGATGGCATCAAGGCCCTGCTCACGTTAGGCGGCGGCGACATGCGGCGCGTGCTCAACATGCTGCAGTCGACGTGGCTGGCGTACCGTGACGTCACCGAGCGTACAGTGTACACGTGCGTCGGGCACCCGCAGCGGGCGGACATCAGCGCCATACTCAACTGGCTGCTCAATGAGAACGACTTTGCGGCGTGCTTTAAACGTATCCTTTTGTATTTACAAACTATTGATTAATCTTCAAGCTAGTTTTACAACAAATAATAATATCTGTGGACGCTTCACACCACGTCAGTCTGGCCCCGTGCTAATGTACCTGAAGGACTTGTGTTACGGGTACCAGACAACGAAAATATATTTAATACTTTTTATTCTATACACGTATTTAAGATTTTTATTATATGATACACATATTTAATACACATCCATGACCCAGGAACTTTGAAAACTTTTTGTTCCGTCGGCGGGATTCGAACCCGCAACCCCCGGCTTGAGCTACCAACAGCCCACCAACTGAGCCACAGAGGGAAAATAAAAAGGATACTGTAATGATTTGCGTACGTTGAACGTGTATAAGTAAGCAGAGTTAGTCTAACACTTATAAAAAGTTTATGCTTATTTGATTTGTCAGAGTTTTATGAAGACTTCGAAAAATTTCAGTTATCTATATTGTAGTAGGGACGGTACTTACTCGTATTGCATGAATGTATAGTGGTTTTCGTTATTGTTAGTGGTAAGAACGTGTCGTTGTTTTGGTGTCACAAAATCATAATATTTATACAACTATGTAATATATTCCTGAACTCCACAATCAGATATTCAAGATTTGAAAATTGCAAAAGGATTAGCACTCAATGATATCCTCACTGAAATACACACAATCATACATAGAGGTAAGAAATACATACAATAATTAAGTACTTTATAGTTCTTATGAACCTGTTTTAGATTGTCTAAAGTCAAAACTGTGATAAGAGACTCAAAACTTGTATTGCCACTTTCCACATGTCATGTAATCCATATTTCAAGTTTCTGACTTTAAGCACCATACCATACCAATTAATTGTTATGATTTATGAAATTCAGTGCTACTCTACCTTAATATTTGACTATAACCGCCAAACCATACTAACTTCAAGTATTTAAATGCCTATTTTCAGTGAAATTCCCGCCGGAAGTGCTAATAACGTTGCTAATCAAGATGTCGGACTCGGAGGCGCGGCTAGCGAGCGGCTGCAGCGAGCGCATCGAGTTGGCCGCGCTCATCGCCGCGTTTGTCGACGCCCGGGAACATATCAACATCGCTGAACTCACTGCCTAGTATGCCGGTACGAGTTTACTTACTACCTAATACAGTAGTATGAGTTGACTTACTACCTAATTCTCAGGACTTTATTTTAGTAAGGGCGCTCGTAGCTCTAATGCGCCGATACCGAATAGTTAAACTACCTAAATACACCGGTACGACTTAAAATACACCAGTAACCTTACCTAGATAAGAATTAAGGGCTATTAAACTGAAATTCGCTGCGATATACTGGTAATATTACGTCCATAAGAGCTATAGAATTTTGTTCTGAACCTTATCAATCCTATCTTGTCCCACAGTCCCCTAAATGTCATGTCAATTGTTAAAGCGGCGTTATAAACATAAAGGGCAATAACAATTTACAACAGGTCATTTAAATCATTGTCTTATGTAACGAATCTTGTAGTTATATTGTGATATTATTTAAAAAAGTAATAAACAGTATTTTTTCAACTTTTTTGTATTAATTTTTTCCCTTGGCTGAAAATGCAATTTTTCCACATTTAATTGGATTGAGCATATAGGCAAGTAAATAAATAAAATTAAAAGTAACTGCTACAGCATAACATTTATGAAAAGAGAAAAAAATTAATCGATAAAGTAAACTAAACTTCCAAATTAAATAATTTTATTACTTATTTTCATTACGTTTCTCTTCTTACTCGCTATTTACACACTAAACTTGTTTTTATCAGTAATATATTTACAGTTATAAATACTTAATAAACTAAATAACAGTAAACGAGGCTTACTACTTTAAAAAAGAAGTCAAAGTGAGTAATCAGAAATTATAACAATTTTGAGATCTCCTTATTTTACACAATTAGCCTCTTGGTCATAAAATATGAATAAATCGATGTTTAAAAAAATAAACCGTGAAAGAAATAATTATGTGTTTAGCTGGTACCATTATCTATGTAGTCACTAGGACTATTAAAAATAATCGTAACTATACATTGCTTATTATACCTCTAGTTACTTTTACTATTTTAAATGCATACAACTCGAGGAGGTGGTAAAAATTTTACTACAGACATACCTACCCTATTACAATGACAATATTTTACAATCGCGTAGGCAGTCCATAATGTTGTGCGAGCTTATTTATGACGTCTTGAGCGGGAAAGATAATATTATGTCCCTTCTACGCTTCTGTGTGAGCAGGACAGCAATAATATAGACGTCTTATGAGCAGGACAGAGATGTAACAATTTACAGAACACCAAGTCATAGCAGGCCTGTCCCACTAGCGCCTTTAGGTATCGAACTGTAACTCGTTACAGTTCGATACCTAAAGGGGCAGATCACAAGGGACTCACAAGCGAGCGGTGACGCGCGCGCAATATTTTTTCGTCGCATATATCTACGTACTGATTTAACCGCTGTGAGAGAATCATTATTAATCTGATAAATATGAACAATTGAAAAAAGTCAAAGAAATATTTCAATAAAGTAATTTAAGTCTTTAAAATACAAAAAAGATTTAAAAAATACACAAACATAGCAAATAAACCAATTTGTTACAAACAAACCGCATACTACACGTAAATAAACACAAGTTACTATGTTTAAGTTGTAAAAAATTCCTGACCAGCTCCTACACTTTAATCGAATATAAAACTATTATAAAATATACGTTTGGTTACTAAAATTTGATTATTACTATAAAAAAAGTTTGCTATTAGTAGCTATAGTAATTAAAAGAAGATTATTTTATTTTCTAAAAGGTGACAATCTTGATTTCGTCAGAAAGGGTACCTCTTACGCGATAGAAAGAGAGCGCACATGTAGGCAAATATAATTGTAGACACCTAACACTGCGCGGTCGGAATTTGGACTTCGCAGCAAGAGTTGTTATTTTTTTAAACGGGTTTCACGAGTTGGACTTTTGTTGGTACTACTAATATATATTCTGTGGTCATAGCAATTACTGGTCTTCAGTTAACAGTTGTAAAGCTAATTAGCCTAGTATATTAGAGACGAAGTTGTTGATGGAGCTGGTGAAGCGGGAGAAGATGCTCGGGGGCGCCGGCGGCGGCAGCGGCCGCGGCGGCGGACGGTAGTACGGCCCACCGTCGATGCGCTGTACACATTACACAAATAAACTGATGTACCATCGAAGAAATTGATGCCTAGGCAGTTGACGGATCTACGTCATTTGGTCGGATCATGTTAATTCAATGCCAGTCGTGATCTGACGTAACGCGACCAAATTACGTAGAGCCTATGAATCAATTTCTTCGATGGTTCTGAAAAATATTTGTGTCGTGCCTTCTCTTTCGAATGTATTAAGAATGAGAAGACATCTAGTACTAACCCCGACGGGGGCTCGTGGTCGGTATGCCACACACGGACACCGCAATGCCAGAGTAGACAGAACTAAGGAGTACCTCGACTTCAAACAAACCGGCGATTCAACGCGACTGTCACTTTCAACATGTTTCACAATGCTGAGTAACCACTGACCTCCATTATACAAGTGCGCTGGACTTATGATACTCTTTGAAATGACAGCTATTTTTTGTGCCTATTTGAAGCGGAATCAGCGCCCCAAATGCGGGGGAAGAGAACTAAATCTGACGTAAAAAGGACGTTTGATAGTCGCCATATTGGCGCTGATAGCAGTAGTGAACTTGGAACTAACACTAGTGATGACAACCAATAACGATTAAACGGCCATTTGCAATTTACGTCAGATTTAGTTCTCTTCCCCCACATTAGGGGCGCTAATTCCGCTTCAAATAGGCACAAAAAGCGGGTGGGTATCATAAGTCCAGCGTACTTGTATAATGGATGTCAGTGTGCGTAAAGCCGCCGTTCCACCGCGGCGCACGGATTTATTAGTTTGACTACGTGGGTCAACGTTTCCACTGCAGTCTGCAGCACACGTTATGCACACGGCCACGACTATGTACTACAACTGTAGCGCAGCACAGTTTTGAATACTATGTACACGCTTCCGTGTATCCCGTGCACAGCATGCGTAGCGTGGCCAGAGTTGAGCTACGTGTGCACCATATTCGAGCAAGCTACGTGAGTCAATTCGTGCGTAGCGTGTTCGTAGGTTGCAGTGGACACAGTCACATATATTTTCTTACAAAGCGAAGCTTGACGCACGTGCGTAGTCTCTCCGTGCGCTGCGGTGGATTGGCGGCTTAACGCATTAGTACGGCGCCGGGCGTACTACATACTACGTCAAACATTTTTTCAAGATCTCTTCTGAGTTGGCCTACTCGTTAGTTCAGATTACTCTGGCAATGCGCTACGTTTTTCTAGCGCTTTATCGAAATTTTCAGCTTCAGTGTGGGTTAAAGTTAATCTTTGATCAAGTCATTTTTCACAATCTTCGTGCATATGAAAGAGAACGCATGATGTCAGGCATAGATAGTAATCAATAGCCGATGAGACTTTAGATAATTTTATACAATGTAATTTGAGGTTTTGGTTTATGGAATTAATCAAATTGATGTAAAAAAAAAATACTTTATGCTAAGCGGTAACGATAGTAACGCTGCACATATGATTTAGAAACTTTAACCGATAATATTATACCTGATTAACTATAGAATAAGAGAAATTAGTACATAGGCAAATGGCAGACCTACCTTTTCTGTTCGGGTTATGTTTAGTCTTGATTTGTCGACTGGGTTTGACTTTAGCCGACAAAATAACGCAGGTCCACCATTAGATTTCTCTGACAGATAGCACTTATTGTGCTATCTGTCAGAGAAATTGATTCATAAGCACTGAATGATTTACTTACTTTGTTGTTATACACCTAAAATATATAACTTAGTAATATTCATGCAAAAAAGCGTGTAAAGGCATAGGCGTTAATTTTTATAAAACTTAAATAGAAGCTTATTAAAATTCATGCTCAAAAGATTCAAATTAACTCACCGCAGATCCCGGTTATAAAATAATATTTTGATAAGGAAATAAGACATTATTATCTTTTTAGTTTTAATCAAGAGATAGAGAAACAAAATTAGTACAATAAAATTATTTGCCTAAATCACATATTCACTAAAACAAATGTAACATTTGCAATTTTTTTGATTATGTACATACATTTCATAAGAAATATTTCTACTGCTAAAGCCATACTTTTCTTCTGTCTAGGTACATAATATTTCAGGTCCCAATAGTACCTTAATACTATTTTATATGTAAATCACAATTTTATTATTATATAACAAATTAACGCACCAAACATAATATTTCATATCAATCGACTATATTTAAAACATACAACCTATAATTTTTATAATATTAAAAATATAGATAGATATTTACAGTTTTAAAGTGGAAATTAAATAATTACTTAACATAATAAATTCATTCAAGATTATATAAGTAGAAATAAATTTGAATGACAAGCATCAGATCAAAAATAGACTTCTTCTACTAAGCTCTAAGCGAAAATATTAAAATATGGCTCTATATACCGAAGGTATTAAAGTCAATATTTTTATACATTGGCCCCATTTGAGAACGATTTTATGTTAAGGGGAAGTACTCCATAAACCTATAATGCTACAGTATATATTATGTCTATGAAGTACTCTGTTCAACTGCTACAAAAATATCTTGTTATTGACGTCATAAGTACCTAGTTCATCATAATCTTGACATCTTAAGGCCATATTAATAAGCCGCTCTCATTCTCCTGAATACTAAATACTAATCTTGACAGATACGCTCACAGCGTCTTAAGATGGTACGGTATTTAATTATTATTAGTTTGATATCAAGAGGGTATAGCACTAATAAGTCAAAGTTACACCACACTCAAGATACAGCAGTCAATCGGGTATAGTCTGTCAAGAAAGTGAAGAAATTAAAAAGTGGCAACATCGAGGTGTCATCCCTTTTTTCTTAGATTGATTTGAAAGGGACGACACTACGATGTTGACACTTTTTAATTTCTTCACTTTCTTGACAGGCTATAACTATTTTTCAGCATAGTTATAGGTACAATTTTCTTAAAAGATTCGCATTTATTGAATACGCCACACATAAGTACGTTTTATTTATTTAAACAATATTCCAATAATGATCTCAAAAACGATTTTAGCGGTAAGAGCGGTTTATTAATATGGACGTATCACTTTAAGTTGTTTACTCCTTTGCTATGTCTTCGGTAGTGGTGCGGACGGTTGTCACTCTCATAGATTTCTGTTTCTTCGGCGAGGATGTAGTGATCACGTGACCCTAATAGTGCAACTATGTTAGATGCAAATTCTAAAAGTTAAGTAGGGTGAACATGACAAGTGATTGGACAGTACTAGTCATTGGACAGAGCACAAAAACACTATATTTATTAAGGATGCTTTAAAAACTACCTGTTTTTCTTTAAAATCAGGCGTTCATTTACTTTAAAAACAGGCAGTTTTTAAAGCAATATTAATAAATATGGTGCTTTTGTGCTTTGTCCAATGACTGGTACTGTCCAATCTACTGGTCATTTACCCTAAAGTCTATGGCAATGGCATATGAAGTATTTCTCTTAAATATTGGGTTTGTCGTTGCTCTTTGTTTCACTACAGTGTTATCTAAGATCTAGAGATACATATCTTGTTTCAGTGGTATTAGATATTCTATTTTTGAAATCTAAGAAAGTGTTGTATGTTGTTTGTGATGTGTTTACTACATCGTGATCTATGCTTGCAGTGACTATGTAGTAAGTAATGCTCACATTTAGCTTGATAGCTCGCCACTCCATCCGCGTATATTTGCGCGATGCCATTACATACACATATAAATCTATATAAAACCCTTCCATAATACTATTTTATTGTATTTTTTAATATTGCTGACTTTAGTATTTGGTAAGTTGCTACAAAATATGTTCTTATGGTCGCACTCAAAAACATGTATTAGTTACATAACTTCAATTTAATGCGGATTTTGATTTTTGTTCATACTCATTCAATTAAAGTTAAGTAAACGTCTCTGAGTGCAGTCGTTATTGTGTTATCTAGTTGTTAGGTTTGAAAAATAGAATTTGGTTGTTATATTCGCAAGTAATTTGGTCGTTAATTTTCTATTTACAGACTTGTCACCACAGTAGTACCTCTAGTTTTACACGTACAACACATCACCAGTGTTTTTAATTTATATATACAGAGTATCGAGAGGAGGCAGAGGCAGCGTATGCTCAGAGATCGACTCACCTTAGCTGAGTGCAGCGTCACGTTGAGTAGGGTCGGATGACTGTCGATGACGAAGAACTCTATGTCCTGCGGCAGGTAGCCCTCAGCTGACACCTGTGTGAAAGAAAGCGTTTTTAACAGGTCTACAAGGCCGTTTAAAGTGTAGCCAAAATCGGGATTAAGGCCGCCGTATTGTAATTTGACTTGAAAGCTGTTTTACACTTATGGCGAAACCGCACTAGCGCCTTACGACATGACGAGACACTTTAAGTTCCATAGAACTGACGTTTGTAGTGCTGTCTCATCTGTTAATTTTATCAGAGTGTCATAACTTATAATTATCCATTCGCTAACTATCCATTCTACTTTAGGTAGGGTATTCTAAGCAGCATTGAAACAATATTTTAAAAACCTTTACTTAATATTCAAATGTAAACGTTAAATACTTACCTCAAGTCTGTAAGTCCCGGGTAGTAGTATGCGCCAGAACTCGCCGTACTTGGTGGTGTGGTAGGTGACGTCGCGGCCCTTCACCCTGACCGCCGCGCGCTCCACCGGGTTGCCCTGCTCGTCCATCACGAACCCGTGCGCGCCGCGGTGGGCTTCCGCTATGTATTTTATTAGTGACTGGAAATAGAGACAATAGTTGTAGCAGAGTAGAAAGAACTAAGGAGTATGCACAGAATACAAATTACTCACGGAGGGAGTTTGCTGACTGTTGTTGTTTTTACGTTTGTACGTCAAACAATGACAAGTCGTCGCCAGTATCGACTATCGGCGCTCGTGCCGTTTCGTTCGTTTGTTTGAAGTCAAAGTAATGTCGAAGTCAAAGTCAAAATATTGTGGACGTAGGAAAATTAAACTAAAAAAGTATAGGAAAGTTAGTAATGGTATGGCTAAGAAGTACTTAAATGATTATTAATAAATATTTTATTTCGAATCTATGTAGTGACTTTTATAATAATTATAAAACCGACCAATATACTCTCGCAACAACAAATGTACCTATAACACTTACAATAGATTATTGTTAAATAACCTAAAGCTATTCATTTGGTAATTATAATATTTCAATCTTTCTTCCTTATTAATAATAAAGTTATAAAACGTATAAAAACTATGTTTTGTTCTTTGCTTTCTCTATTCAATTGGCTTTTCTAACTTATCAGACAAGAAATAAACAGCGTATGGAGTGCCTATTCATTGTGGAAGAGTAAGGTTCTCAAAAGGGTACTTACATTGATATCGATTACTATCGATGTTTATTATTAAGGCGAGCATTTACCTTAATTCCAATACGATAACCTTGCACCCAACCGAAGTCGTGTACGCATCGCAATAAGATTCATTTTAGCTTAGCATAAAATTGTAGTTTCGAGGGGCGGATCTTCTCTATGTTATTTTTCATGTGCTTTTAAAATATATCTTTGGAAATAAATATTAATAAAAAAAATTTTTCGGTTCAGATCTTTTTAATAAAGATTCACTAACAATTTATTCAAATAAAATGTGTGTTATCCTAGTTAATACTTATATTTCGATGATAAAGATTTTTGTCGGAGGTGAGTTTGTAAATTAATTACATTTATAACTCATATTTTTTATATTTCGTTATTAATTATTATATTGGAACTAGGTAAATCGGGAGTCAATAAATAACAAAACGGGGTTTGTTCTCGCCTTAACATTTTATCGTCCCGGCAAACTATGAAAACAAAAGTTTGATGGACCTTATCAACCTTTTCTTGACGGCACTGAACCGTGTGATTATAATACTTGAATCTCATCTTATCTGTTACGGGCTATCGGCATATTTTGGGAATCAATACTGAACAAATATCGTTCAAGTCGAAACGCGCAGACATGTTTTCGTTAAAAGTTTTGTACGGTCTGCTGCTGCTATTGCTAGCTGGAGAAATAAGATCAGAGGACAGAGTGGCGGTGGCTCACTTGGTGTCTGAACAAATCGTCGGCAGCATCACGTTCACGGAGACGGATTCCGGTTTACGCGTTACCGGCACCATCACCGGTTTGGGTCCGGGTCGCTACGGCTTCCACATCCACGAGCTGGGAGATATAAGCACTTGCGACGCCACCGGAGCCCACTTCAACCCAGACGACACGACGCACGGTGGCCCGGAGCACGACACGCGACATGTCGGGGACCTTGGAAATGTAGAGTTCGTGCAGTCGGCTGAGGGCGTTGTAGCTACGGTAGACTTCACAGATAGCGTCATCTCCTTGCACGGCCGCAACAGCATCTTAGGCCGCGCGCTGGTCCTTCATGAGGCTGAAGATGACTTGGGACTGGGTGGTGATGAGGCGTCGCTGACGACGGGCAATGCGGGTGCGCGCGTCGCCTGCGCAGTCGTAGGGATTAAAAGCCCCAACGATCCGTGGAATGCCGGCATTGCCAACATACCGTCCTCGTAGTTGGTATGTTGTATGTTCACGTATGTACGGTACATGCAGATTGCTCATTAGAGTACACTTTAGTCAGTTTTAATATAGATCTATCATGTTCATGTTTATAGTATGCTTTAATATTTGTGTAATTTGAAGTATTGCACTTCAAATTTAATTGTTATTGTGGCGGTACCCATAATTCGCCTAATATTCCTGAATCGCGCTATCGAAGTTTTCTGAGCGCGTCAGTGTATATAAGTACGACAGCTGAAATGTGTCACGTGGGCTCCGGCCTGACCGAGCATACTACCTCGCTCGGTCTCCAATAAACGTGGCTGCGAGCTAGACCCTTCATTTTGACTATACCACTGTGTCCGGCATGGAGTTCGTCTAGCACCCGCTCTCGTAGGTTTTGTGGTATAACGACTCGAGTTCCCTTGAGGATACAGTCGTCTTTTAATTTTGTTTTTCCCCATTTCCATTGCCGAAGCTATTTGAATTAGCTTTGCAAAGGGTGGCGTATCTATTTCTTGAAGTATTTTTTTTGTTCTGATGTCGCTGTCTCTTAAGCCCCGAATACGGTGTTGTAATTCCCACGTGCTAGGTTTAGGTTCTATGTAGTCGTCTAATAAATCAGTTTCGTAAAATCCATGTTGATTGGTTCTTCCGGAGAGCATATTATATAGATCGTAGAGTTTCTGGTGAAGTATAGGAGGTAACGCCGAGAGTAATATGTACATTTTAAATTTCGCATCTGTAATGTTGTTCAGCAGGAAATATACCTACAGCTAGGCGCTGAGTGAGATTCTTAAAAGTTTCGTTTTCTTGTAGCGCTTGGAAGTTTATTTTCGGTTTGGATTCTGCTAGGCTGTTGGTAGCCAATTGTGGATTTGACGTTGATTGTGTTGATATAAGGTTTCGTTCTTGGTTCGTTCACTTTGATCAGGCATATTTAGCAATTTGGTTTTCAATAGCGTAAATTTTTCTTCAATTTCGTACCATTTCGTTATCAAATTCGTCATCTGCAATTTCCGATTCTATTATTATTGTACTTCTTTGAATGACTGTAGACTTTCTTGTAGGGACTGCTCACTGCAGTCGTGTTTGTGTTTCCGCGTGAGTTAGAGTTTCGTTCGAGTTTACGTAATTTTCTGGTTTTGTAAGTTGAGCGCAGTCGACATCATCGGCAGTTGTTGTGAATTAAAATATACTATGTTAACTCATGTACTTTTATTTGCAATAATATTTACAAAGTGAAATAACAATAAGGGCATCATAGTAACATCTGGGTGAGACCAAGGTAAGACAATAATGCACAGATAAGGTAAAGTTAGGTATAGATACTCATCTTTGCGCGCGACGCTATGTCTGGATGCGCTTGTAATTACTAATTATACAGCTTTAATTTGTGTGGCAGTGACGCACCCGCCGCCGTCCGAGCAACACACAAATTAAAACTGTAGGCGCGCCGCAGACGTTACACTTTTTGTGTGATCGAGTCTGCGACTTACATACATTTTGCATGGCGCGCGCCATGCAGACTGCGGCGCTACATTAATCAGAAAATTGTATCATTATGGTATAAGGGACACAGCCCTAAAACTGTTAAGTTCTTACCTTGCAAATAGAACGCAAAGAGTTGAAGTAAATTCTAAAAGGTCTAATGGTAGTAAAATAAAGCTAGGTGTTCCACAAGGATCTATTTTAGGTCCCTTTCTTTTTCTCATTTACATAAATGACCTACCTTATCTAGTTAAAGATAAGCATGAGATAGTACTTTTTGCTGATGACACTTCACTAATTTTTAATGTGAAGCGACAACAATATAATTACGACGAGGTAAATAGTGCTCTCTTAAAAATAGTACAATGGTTTAATGCTAATAATTTACTATTAAATTCTAACAAAACGAAATGTTTAAAGTTCAGTTTGCCAAATGTTAGACAAGTACAAACCAATGTATTATTAAATGATGAGAAAATGAAATTGGTGGACACCACTGTTTTCCTAGGTATAACTTTAGACAGTAAATTACAGTGGGGTCCGCATATTGCAAATCTGGCAGATATGCTCAGTTCTGCAGCATATGCTGTTAAAAAAATCAGAGAAATAACTGATGTAGAAACAGCGCGACTTGTTTACTTTAGTTACTTCCGCAGCATTATGTCATATGGAATCCTTCTATGGGGAAATGCAGCGGACATTAATTCAATATTCGTGCTGCAGAAGCGAGCCATACGTTCTATTTATAAGATGTTATCGTGTGAATCCTTAAGAGAAAAGTTTAAGGAAATAAATATTCTGACCGTCGCATCTCAATATGTCTTGGATAACGTACTGTATGTAAGAAAGAACTTAAATAATTTCAAAAAGAAAAGCGACAATCATTGTTTTAACACTAGGAATAAGAACAAATTAGAAATACCAGTGATCAGACATAGCAAAGTCAGCAAATCTTTTAAAGGCCAGTGTATACGCCTGTACAATAGAATCCCAGAAAACGTTCAAAATTTCTCTATCAATAAATTTAAAAATGTAGTAAAAGAACGTTTGTGTACTAAAGCTTATTATAAAATCAATGATTTCATCGACGACAACACACCTTGGGAATAGGGTGGTTCTTACAGGCTACTAGAATATTTTTTATAATTCCTATTGTAAATAGCTCTTAGTGATAATATTGTTATATAACACAGTCAAATTAACTAGACACATGGTGATGACGTCATTACGAAGCTTGCATATACATTTCAGTGGTGCGTCAGGTTAATGTGACCGTGTTGTACTGTATATGTTTTAAATTGTAATTTTCCATCTTTTTAGTAAAAGATGGCCCCGTGCGAGTTTCTTACGCCGGTTCTTCTCGCCGGGTTAGTTCCCGACGCGTGGTAGGCACCGTAGTATCGACGTTCGGTAAAGTTTTTGTAAAAAAATTACTCCGAATAAAAATACTTTTGATTTGATTTGATTTACAAAAGTTTTCGAATAATTCGAATATTATTCGAATAATTCAAAAATTATGAAAAATGCTGAAAACTCTGAATAAATGTAACAAAAAGCTTCATACAACCATGTACAACCTACGAGGGCTGCTATTTATGTATCCGGAATTAAAAAAATAAACAAACATATATCATTTAATATGGTTTTATTGCTTTTCAAAATATTCGCCGCGATGATCGACACACTTTTGCATACGCTGGAACCAATTTTCATAGCACTTTTTCCATTCTGATTGAGGTATCTCCAAAACGTGCATTTTGAACGCATCAACAGCCTCTTCGCGGCTCGAAAAACGTTGACCACGTAATTTGTTCTTCGCGTATGGAAATAAAAAGAAATCGTTAGGTGCCAAATCAGGGCTGTACGGCGGATGACCAGTCAATTCGATCTTTTGACCCTCCAAAAACTGAGTTGTTTCAGCTGAGGTGTGACAGCTAGCATTGTCGTGATGTAATATGATTCTGCGTTGTCGGTTGTCCTTTCTTATTTCTTCAAAGACTTCTGGTAAACAAATGGTCGTATACCATTCAGAATTAACCGTTTTACGATTCTCTAATGGCACTGTAGCCACATGTCCATTAATTCCAAAAAAACAGGCGACCATTTGCTTCAAAGTACTTTTTGCACGAGTAACTTTTGTTGGTTTCGGCTCATCTTGGAACACCCACACCGTTGACTGTTGTTTAGTTTCGGGGTCATATGCATAGATCCAAGATTCATCACCTGTGTAGATATTATAAACGGCTTTTGACGTACCACGGTTGTATTTTTTTATCATTTTTTTGCACCAATCGACACGAGCCCGTTTTTGATCGATTGTCAAGTTGTGCGGAATCCAACGCGAACATATTTTTTTTACAGCCAAATGTTCGTGTAATATCTTATGTATGCTCGTCATACTTATGCCTAAGGACGCCTCTATCTCGCGATATGTAACATGACGATCACGCATTATTAGTTCCCGCACAGCATCTATATTTTGTGGGGCAACAGCTGTTTTTGGGCGACCTTCTTTATTTTCATCCGTGAGCATAGACCGTTCACGATTAAACTCACTGTACCAGTGATAAACAGTGGTTTTTGATGGTGCTTCATCTCCAAAAGTTGCGGTGAGTTGAATAAAGCACTGTTGTTGATTTAGCCCACGCCGAAAATCGTAGTAAATCATTGCACGAAAATGTTCACGCGTTAAATCCATGGCAAATGAAGACACGCAATTTTCAAAATGACGCCACAATGGAAAAATAATTGACAGTCACATGAAACAAAATGTATTCTTCAACCAAAGAGTTCTATTTTCAAATGTTGTAATTACTTTTTAAATATTGTTCTTGTAAGTGGCCAGTTCCGGATACATAAATAGCAGTCCTCGTATTTTGTTAATACTATGAAGTAAGCATTCTTATTTTTACTTTTATCAACATAAATCTTTGTAAATAACATAGTTAATTTTTATTGTTAAACACTTTAAAAATGTATATTTTAAGGTTACAGCTGGGAAATAAAAGAAAGGCTGTAAAGTGTAAACCGTTTTTGATCGTAATACCTTTTACTTTTCTCATGTGAGTATGCTTAGTCTTGGCTAGGCAGCAGTTGAGATTAAATAATAGTATGATATTCGACGTTATGATATCTATAATAATAATAATAATAATAATTTCATATTTTCGATCCACTTTCACCTAGTTCACCTAGTCTTCTTCACCTGTGTCAATGTGGCTCAAAATTATAAAAAAGGGCCACTAGAAAAGAAACACCACATCAAAGAAAAAAATTACAATGAAGCCCTGGGGGAGGGTGAAACAATCTTTAGTAACTTGAAGATTGATAATGCTAATAACATGATATTAAGGAGCCATCGACATTTTTTGATACTGTACTAACTGTTTCAATTATTGTTTCAGTTTGTTTTATATACACCCTTCTGGCGTAATACCTCGATCGTGGGAATCGCAGACACAAAAATAAATGAATTTGAATTTGAAATAGATTTTCAATTGTTATGCGATAGCCGGGTGCCGCTTGGGGATTGATGGGTTAAAGTCCGCGATATATAGTTATCACAATAAACAAAAAAATTGAGAAAGCTTGAAAGGAGTCAATGGATACAGATTGTTGATTGACCATTACTGACGATACTGAAATTCATGACTGAAAGGAGTTTATATCGTCATTTGCATGTCTTTACGCAAAGTAACGTCTAAAACATGATCAACGGCGACGATGATTGGACGTATACTCATTAGTTAGACCAAAAACAGATTTATATATAAGTTTATATATAAGTATTTATATATAAGTTCTTATGACAGATGTTAATTAACATATTATCGTCCTGGCAAATTATGAAAACAAAAGGTGATAACCAGGCACCGAACTGTGTGATTATTATCATAGAATCCTATCTTATCAGTTACATCACACATGCTATCGGGATACTTTCGGAATCAATACTGCACAAACATCGTTCAAGTCGCAACGCGCAGACATGTTTTCGTTAAAAGTTTTGTACAGTCTTCCGCTGCTGCTATTGGTAGCTGGAGAAATAAGATCAGAGGACAGAGTGGCGGTGGCCCACTTGGTGTCTGAACAAATCGCCGGCAGCATCACATTCACGGAGACGGATTCCGGTTTACGCGTTACCGGCACCATCACCGGCTTGGGCCCGGGTCGCTACGGCTTCCACATCCACGAGCTGGGAGATATAAGCACTTGCGACGCCACCGGAGCCCACTTCAACCCAGACGACACGACGCACGGCGGCCCGGAGCACGACACGCGACATGTCGGGGACCTCGGAAATGTAGAGTTCGTGCAGTCGGCTGAGGGCGTTGTAGCTACTGTAGACTTCACAGATAGCGTCATCTCCCTGCACGGCCGCAACAGTATCTTAGGCCGCGCTCTGGTCCTTCACGAGGCTGAAGATGACTTGGGACTGGGTGGGAATGAGGCGTCGCTGACGACGGGCAATGCGGGTGCGCGCGTTGCCTGCGCAGTCGTAGGGCTCAAAAGCCCTAACGATCCGTGGAATGCCGGCATTGCCAAAATACCGTCAACTATCCTCCTCGTAGTTGCGGCTATGTTCACGTATGTACGGTACATGTAGATTGCTCATAGCATAGCGTGCACTTTAGTGGGTTTAATATCTAATAGTTCATGTTTATGTTTTCATTATGCTTTAATCTTTGTGTTATTTGAAGTGATTATAATTAATATTAATTAGTAAATAATAAAGTTTTCGAAAGATACTGAAACGTATTTTTATGTAAATTGCTTGAATTGCATCGTCTACGCTTTGTGGTAACTTAGTGATATATCTTAGGTAAGTAAACCAGAATATCTTAGGTAAGTAACTAAGTTGTAAATAGATCATACCTGTTGATTGTCTTGCCAATACTTCTGTAACTCGTGCGCGGGCGGGTACTTGCAGCAGGATATCTCCAACGTGATCTCCATACAGCCGTGCCACAGGTAGTTGTAGTCCTGCATGCCACCTGAAATAACATTATTTCTCATCATATTTAAAATATTGGGTTTCGGTAACAGAACATAGTGCGCCATAGTTGAATGGAAACATACTAAGGCCGCAACGAAATTTAATCATGTGGGTAGATTCAAGATTGTAACTCTTCCTGTCTCGAAAGCCTGCACGTTAGCAGGCTTCGCCGTCATCGCCGAAGTCGCGGTGTTGCAGTACAGTTACAGGTCGTAGGAGCGACCCCTTTACATTGTTTAGTTCTATAGTTTTTACTGGATAGAAGCTGCGCATATTTACTATCTTTTCGGACGCAACAGTGATTAGGATCCCCATTCCCCATGAAATAGACTATGGCAAAAAATATTGAAGTTTTAATACCTGTGAGCGGATACCAGGCGGCGCCATTAGTGATGCCGTTCTCGAAGCGCGGCGAGCCGGACTTGCAGGACACCCCGCGCGCCATCTTGGCGTGGTTGCGCGAGTACACCAGCGACAGGTGGCGGAATACGTCGTCGTCGGGCGCGATGGACGGGCTGTGCGCGTAGCTTTGGAACACTGCGTTCAGGGGATATGTGGACGGAAATGACACGTTAAATTACAGTACATAATATTTGCGAAGTATGGTTGTTGGTTATATACGAGTGTGAGGATTCTTTGTGGTCACGGAAAGTTGAATGAGAAATGTCTTGAAAAGTTTTATATCTTTACATCCGCCATGCAGTATACTAACAAAACATAGGTTTCTAACATTAGATGTGATAAGTTTGACTACTAAGCAAATATACTTTACCCGAACATAGAACGGAAGATCTACATATTCCTAAGCAGCGTGAAAATAAAGTTTTCTTCATATAGTCTTGGTATGGTAAGATTTATCACGGATCTTAAATTGCCGGTTTAACTCAAGTTAATGTAACCGAAAGGTACTAAACTTAGCTTTCTTTTTCAGCCGGCTTAACTGGCTAATGCTTCCTCACTTTTTAGCTGATCATTAAAATATATAAATGTAAGTTTTCGACTTTTGACCATTCATAAGTTTTATATGGATAACCATTAAGCATTATGCATTAGAAAGCAGGAAGTAAGAACTCCTATGACACTTACTAGAGCTGGGCGTGTTGTCGAAGGGGTAGGATGCGACGAGGGCGCCGCCGTGCAGAGACCCCGACAGCACGAACTGTATCTTGCTGATCCACTCCTTCACCGCCTCGGTCTCGGGCTGTGACTGTTTCGTGTTAGCCTTGAAGTAGTCCGGGAAGTTGCGGTTTAAGTCGTAGCGGCGGGCGTTGTGTCTGCAATGTTTTTTTTTTTATGAGGGAGGAGTAAACGGACTACTGGCGTTTACCACGTGCAGTATCATTGAGTTACATCGACGCAGCGCTGCAGTTTGACACATAGCCGGCCATACGGGCAGTGTCATCGCAGCGTTATTACGAAGCAGTAAATTAACGTCAACACCCCCTCTCGCTTCGTCTCAGAGACTGCTGTCCGTCATGTGTGCGTTGCGACGACGCAGCGCGCCGTGTATACACCAGGGGGGTGAGCCAGAATCTTTTCGTTTTCGGTTCGTTATTTTGGCTCACCCCCCTTGGTTATTTGTATGTAAAACAACGCAACGCGCCGTGTGGACTGGCTCTTATACAGGCTGTGTACGTGTTCCTTGTAGAGAGTTCACTGTGAAAGTAGCAGCGCTGAAAGACCAAAAAATTTTTTCACTTTTGTATGGGGAAACTCGTGAGTCGCGACGCTCGGGCCCTTGCCCATACAAAAGTGAAAAAAATGTTTTCGTCTTTCAGAGCTGCTACTTTCACAGTGAACTCTCTACTAGGTGTTAGCACGCACACACCCTAAAGCATTATCACTTATTTTTGTTACACACTGTACGAGTATATAGCAAAATAGACCAAAAATGGTGTTTTTTGTATTATTTTAATTTTACTTTTTTATTTTATTTTTAATTATTAAAGTACACGTCATATTATTGAGAATTCTGTGAACAACTGCCTGCCTGTTGCCATTATTCATATTGAGCAAAAAAGGGCAAAAATCACGTTTGTTGTATGGGAGCCCCCCTTAAATAATAATTTTATTTTGTTTTCAATATTTGTTGTTATAGCGGCAACAGATATAGCAGTTCTTGAGATACAGCCTGTAGACAGACTGATAGACAGACGGACAGAACGAAGTCTTAGTAATAGGGTCCCGTTTTTACCCTTTGGGTACGGAACCCTGAAAAAGGAGGTTATCAATTCGACGCGTATGTATGAAATATTTACAGAACTGGTCAATTTTCGTATATATATACGAAAAAGTGTATTTATGTATGCATTGTCAAATTTCAAAAATGTATGTATATAATATGTTTTTTTTTTATTAAATAAGGGGGCAAACCAGCGAACGGGTCACCTGATACTGAACTACCGTCGCCCATGGACACTCGCAACATCAGAAGAGCTGCAGGTGAGTTGCCGGCCTTTTAAGAGGGAATACGCTCTTTTCTTGAAGGTTTGCAGGTCGTATCGGTTCGGAAATACTGCTGGTGACAGTTCATTCCAGAGTTTTACTGTGCGCTTCAGAAAGTTACGCGAAAAACGCACTGTGGAAGACTGCCACTCATCAAGGTGATGAGGATGGTATGTTTTTCGCGTGGGACGATAGCGAAAAGTTGCAGGTGGTATGATTCCAAACAATTCCTCAGAGCACTCTGCATCCTCTATCGGTTGTATCACGGGGTGATACAACCGATAGAGGATGCAGAGTGAAGCTACATCTCGGCGTAATTCCAGGGGGTCCAAGCTGTTTGAAACATTATGGCAGTCAACAATTCGGGCGGCCCTTCGTTGGATACGATCCAGAGGGAGCAGTTGGTATTTTGGCGCCCCTGCCCAGAGATGAGAACAATATTCCATATGAGGCCGAACCTGCGCCTTGTAAAGTTGTAGGCGTTGGTCCGGAGTACTGTCTCGCTCTGTTAAGAACACCAAGCTTCTTCGAGGCTAATTTGGCCTTACCCTCTAGATGATATCGGAACTGGACTTCGCTCGATATGTTGACGCCAAGTATCTCAATGCTAGGGGAGATGGTTAAAGATGTGCCCTCGAAACGAGGATAAACGACCATTGGTGACTTTTTAGTGGTGAACGCGCAGACTTGTGTCTTGGCGGGGTTGAATTGGACTAAGTTACGTCTACCCCATTCAGAGACCTTCTCCAATGAATTCTCCACCTTAGACACAAGTTCGTTTCGACTCTCAGTGACATTTTGCCTAGAAATATTAGGGGAGCCGGTATATACAGCATCACCTGTACTATCATCCGCATAGCAATGAATGCCGTTGGTTTGTAACATGTCATTGATATGCAGTATGAATAGAGTAGGCGATAGCACACAGCCCTGAGGGACACCAGCATCAACAGACTGAGTTTCCGAGCATTCGCCGTCAACTACGACCTTTATGCTTCTGTCTGCTAAGAAACTAGTGACCCACTTACATAATTTCTCGGGCAGCCCGTATGATGGAAGCTTTGATAGCAGCGCTTTATGCCAAACCCGATCAAAGGCCTTCGCAATGTCCAAACTAACCGCCAATGCCTCACCCTTCGACTCAATTGCCTGAGCCCAACGATGAGTCAGGTATGCCAAGAGATCACCAGCCGAGCGACCCTTACGGAACCCGTATTGTTTGTCGCTTAGCAATCCCTGGCCGTCCAAGTATCGAAGAAGCTGGCTATTGATAATGGATTCCATTATCTTCGAGAAGGGAGGTTATAGCGATTGGTCTGTACCTAGTTGGAAGGATTTGAGCGATCACCTTTTTTAGGGATCGGGTGCACCAAGGCTGTCTTCCAGGAAGCCGGGACGATGCCAGTGGAATAGGAGAGCCGAAAAAGACGCGTCAAGACCGGAGCCAACTCTGGAGCACACTTTTTCAACACAATAGGCGGGATTCCGTGGGGCCCACTCGACTTTTGGATATCAAGGAAACAGAGGGCTTTTCGCACTGAGCGCTGATGAAACCTAATATCCGACATGATGCTCGTGCATCGCGGTATGGTCGGCGGTTTCTGCCCCCCGTCATCCACGGTCGAGTTCGACGCAAAGAGCTTGCCCAGAAGATCGGCTTTGTCTTTTGCGTCCTGGGCCAACGATCCATTTCCTACGTGTAGAGATGGTAGGGTTGGCTTGCAGAAATTTCCTTCAATAGCTTTGGCCAGAGACCAGAATGCACGGCTTCCCGAGGGGAGGCGCTCAAGTCTCTTGCCAATTCTATTGACGTGCTGTTGCTTTGCCCGAGTAATCTCTTTCTTGAGCACATATAAAAAGGAGTACAACCTTGCCTCTAGGTCCCCTAGAGGCAAGGTTGTACTCCTTTTTATATGTGCTGGTATTTAAATCCCGAGCAGACACTGCATTGGCCCAGGATTGGTAAGCCTCCTGTTTCCGGCGAGAAGCTTTTTTGGGGGATGAACCAAACCAGGGATATTTTTATGTTTGTATTCGCATATCTATATTCTCTGGAACTACCATTCGTTAATAGTGCAAGTTTCATCAAAATCGGTTCAGTATAGGTTTTGGAGATAGAGAGTTTTAATTATATTGACCGTTGAATTTATCAAATTCAATTTATCAAATTCAAAGGTCAATATAATTAGAAAAAGGCAAAAATGTATTTAATTAAAAATTTTACTTTAGATTTGAACGAAAATAACTGTATTTTAAAAAGATAAAACCAACTTCAAAATTGTACGTAATTGAGAATTAAAACTCTCTATCTCCAAAACCTATACTGAACCGATTTTGATGAAACTTGCACTATTAACGAATGGTAGTTCCAGAGAATAGAGATATGCGAATAAATTCAACGGAATTTGATAAATTCAACGGTCAATATAATTAGAAAAAGGCAAAAATGTATTTAATTAAAAATTTTACTTTAGATTTGAACGAAAATAACTGTATTTTAAAAAGATAAAACCAACTTCAAAATTGTACGTAATTGAGAATTAAAACTCTCTATCTCCAAAAACTATACTGAACCGATTAACTAAGCGACAAACATTAGGAAAATATTCATATATTTATACTACAAAACCCTTTTTCAACCTCGACAACGGTAAATAGCGCGAGGTCAGAAGCGGTAATCGTTTAGCAACAATAAAATATCGTATCTCTATTGTTATTTATTGGAGGCATAGAGATGAGCTATTATTTATTTTAGGGTTCCGTACCCAAAGGGTAAAATCGGGACCCTATTACTAAGACTTCAATTTCTCTCCGTCTGTCTGTCTCTGTAACGCAAGAACGGTAATCCGTAATAGCTAGAGAGTTGAAATTTTTAGCAACAAATACTAAAAAAAATAATTTAATTCAATATTTAATAGAGCGGCTCCCATATAACAAACGTGATGTTTTCGGAATTTTTTGCTTGACATCAATAATGGCAACAGGTAATATAGGCACTTGAAATTTTTACAAAATGCGCAATTGTATGTGTACTTTAATATTTAATAATAAAATTAAAGAAAAATAAATAATTAACTGTGTTTTGTTAATTATATTAATAAATAATTAACAAAACACAGTTTTTGGTCTATTTTTGCTCTGTAACGGTACGAAACCCTTCGTGCGCGAGTCCGACTCGCACTTGACCGATTATTTTAATAAAGCTACGACCGACTGTTTAAAATATCCAGAGCACTGAAATAGATATAAACGATAATAAATAATAATAATAACTTTTATAGATACAATCCGATTTGCAAACGTAGCGTAGGCTACAATGCCGTAGCGTGGGCTACGAGACGATTCTATCAATCTTATCTTCAGATCTAGTAACTGTTCTAATCTAGATTTATATTTATGACCGTCTTGAGGCATTCCTTCTTCATTTTTAGAACTGTTGTATCAGAAGTTTGTTAAAATAATTGAATTAAAAAAGTGCTACGATCCGCGTAGCAGGTGCTACGAACTACGAAGACAGTTGCATAGGAAGTTAAAAAAAAGAATAAAACTCATATTGTAATATACTTGCTAGATTTGATTCTTTGATACATTATGGGCATAGAGTAAAGTCAATACTTTCATATCTTTTAAGCTTGATAACCCAAAGGGGTTTGGGTAATATTGGCGTCATTTTCAAATTTCGCGGCCACTCACCAAACCGACATATTATGAAAGAACATATCAAGGGGAGTAAACTTTATTATGGGGGATATATAGCTAAACTATATCGGAGCCGAGATATTAGGCATTTTAAGTTCGTATTTTCAACTAAAAGTAAATTCAATCATAACATGAATACTCAGGAAAATAAAAGAAAACGGTATTATTTATTATCTTAAACTTAAAGCCTTCCTCGATATATGGGCTATCCAACACAAAAATAATTTTTCAAATCGAACAAACAGTTCCTGAGATTAGCACTTTCAAACACACAAACACTTCAGCTTCATAATATTAGTATACAGGGTATAACAAAACTATAAGTGATAAATGATAATACTTTAGGGTGTGTGCTGTGTATGAGTCTCGTGTATAGAGTTTAGTGTAAAAGTAGTAGCGCTAAAAGAGAACACATTTTTTTTTTACTTTTGTTTTTGTTTTTTTTTTATGAAATAAGGGGGCAAACGAACAAAGGGGTCGCCTGATGAAAAGCAACTACCGTCGCCCATGGCCACTCGCAACATCAGAAGGGCTGCAGGTGCGTTGCCGACCTTTAAAGAGGGAATACGCTCTTTTCTTGAAGGTTTGCAGCCCGTATAGGACCGAAAATACTGCTGGTGACAGTTTGTTCCAGAGTTTTACAGTGCGCGGCAGAAAGTTACGCGAGAAACGCACGGTGGAAGACTGCCACTCATCAAGGTGATGAGGATGGTATATTTTTCGCGTGGGACGATGGCGAAAAGTTGCAGGTGGTATGATTCCGAACAATTCAACAGACTGAAGCTACATCTCGGCGTAATTCCAAGGGATCCAAGCTGTTTGAAACACTATGGCAGTCAAATTCGAGCGGCCCTTCGTTGGATACGATCCAGAGGGAGCAGTTGGTATTTTGGCGCCCCTGCCCAGAGATGAGAACAATATTCAATATGTTGTAGTTGTAGGCGCTGGTACGGACTAAAGAATTGTCTCGCCCTATTCAGAACACCAAGCTTCTTCGAGGCTAACTTGGCCTTACCCTCTAGATGGTATCGAAACTGGACTTCGCTCGATATGTTAACGCCAAGTATTTCAATGCTAGGGGTGATGGTTAAAAATGTGCCTTTAAAACGGAGATATACGACCATTAGTGACTTTTTAGTGGTGAACGCGCAGACTTGTGTCTTGGTGGAGTTGAATTGGACCAAGTTACGTCTACCCCATTCAGAGACCTTCCCCAATGAATTCTCCACCTTATACACAAGTTCGTTTCGACTATCAATGACATTTAGCCGCGAAATATTGGGGGAGCCGGTATATACAGCATTACCTGTACCACCAATAGTAGTACCAACAGATTTCGATATATATAATATATATCGAAATCTGTTGGTACTATAAAGTTCGAATTCCGACCGCGCAGTGCTAGGTGCCTCCAATTATATTTACTCCCTTTCTATCGCATAACTCGTACTTTTTCTGACGAAACTGGGTTGTCTCTTTTTAACCACTGGATACTCGTAAAAAATCTGTCAAAAATAGAAATCCAAAATCCAAAAAAAAAATGGCGCCAGGACCCGCCCCTTTTTTACAAATAATATAATATTTTTACATCCAACCCACATTTTATGTTTCTGTAAAAAACATTAACAGCTATGTTAAATTTTCTATCTATCAAGCCATCATAATTATAGTTTTTAGTCTGATTTAATATTCTTTTCACAGTATGTACTTTGAAAATTATTTTTCAGACCCTTTGATTACAAATTAAACAGTATTTTGTTAAAATCTACACGACGGAACCCTAAATTAGACCCTTGTATCAACAACTCAACGAAACATCTTGAATTGTTTATAAAAACAGCCGTGATTTACGACCCAAAAAAACCGGTTTCGTATAACCCACAAGCAAACTTCGTCATTAGTGCTATATAAATAAAGTTCAAAATGGCGCGGCCGGCAGAAAATAGCCGTTATCTGTGAACTTTTGTTCTCAATTGTTTAGAAACGTAATGCATAATATTGATATAAATTGTCTTAGAGACATTGTGTAATAACTTGTATAAGCGTTTTACGTAATTAATTTACAAATATATGAAGCAAATCACGTCCAAATCACCAAAAACTAAACCAAATTTTCGAGTGTAACCTAAAAGTTTTTACGATGTATTTCTTTCAAATGATTATCTAAAATAATTAATTATTAGTAAATTTAGGTATTTTACTACTTACATTCGTTAAATCAATCCATTATTTCAAACAAATTACACAACACTGCAGAACACACACGAAAAATTTCACGATTTTCAAATGACTGAAAAATATTCGTCGACCACAGATTGTATAATATTATGCATTCAGAATGTGGCAAATGTATCATAGATCGTAACTAACCCAACTTCTTCATACAAAAGTAGTCTCTAAATCAGCTAAATACGAAATATAATCGAATGAAGAGCGCGGCCCACTTGGGCCTTATGGTGCTTGACGGAATGGCGCTTGACATTTAGCGCGGCCCAAGTGGGCCTTATGGGGATTAAGGAGTTAAAAATAATATTTTAATCTTTATATTTAATTAACTACATTTTATTTAACTCGAAATAATCTAAGATATTGTGTCTTAGTACTATATAGATTTAATTATCATAAATTCACGTGTAACTAGTTACGCGTACTTACTTAGGTATCTTAATTATTGAAACCGGTCTGATATTACCTACTTAAAGTGTTGGTGTAACTTAGTTATTTTTGTAAGCAGATAAGGTTTTTTGGAGGTTTTGAATAGTACTCATCACGAAATAATATAGTTAATAGCAATGACGCGAACAAATAGTCCAGGAGCCAACAACTAAAACACATAAGTACTTATAATTTAGTTCTCCGAGCAAATTTTAGTAAACCCAACTGTGACAGCGAATGAATAAGTACGCAGGTAGGTATGCAACGATTAACGAACAACTAAAAACTCGTGCGCGTGCGTCACCGCTCGCCTGTGAGTCCCTACTGAAGTGCCCCTTTAAAGGGTTACTTACAGTTCTATGCCTATACCCGCGAGTGGGACAGGCCTGCCTGTACTATAATTCGCATAACAATGAATACCGTTGGTCTGTAACATGTCATTGATATGCAGTATGAATAGGGTAGGCGATAGCACACAGCCCTGAGGGACACCAGCATCAACAGACTGATTTTCCGAGCATTCGCCGTCAACTACGACTTTTATGCTTCTGTTTGCTAAGAAACTTGTGACCCACTTGCATAATTTCTCGGGCAGCCCGTATGATGGAAGCTTTAATAGCAGCGCTTTATGCCAAATCAGATCAAAGGCCTTCGCAATGTCCAAACTAACAGCCAATGCCTCTGCCTTCGACTCAATTGCCTGAGCCCAACGATGAGAGAGCGACCATTACGGAACCCATACTGTTTGTCGCTTAGTAATCCCTAGCCATCCAAGTATCGAAGAAGCTGGCTATTGATAATGGATTTCATTATCTTCGAGAAAAGAGAGGTTATAGCGATTGGTCTGTAGTTGAAAGGAATTGAGCGATCACTTTTTTTGGGGATCGGGTGCACCAAGGATGTCTTCCAAGAAGCCGGGACGATGCCAGAGGAATAGGAGAGCCGAAAAAGACGCGTCAAGACCGGAGCCATCTCTGAAGCACACTTTTTCAACACAATAGGCGGGATTCCGTCAGGCTCACTCGACTTTTGGATATCAAGGGAACGGAGGGTTTTGATGAAACCGAATATCCGACATGATGCTCGAACATCGCGGTATGGTCGGCGGTTTCTGCCCCGGTCATCTAGGGTTCGAGTTTGACGCAAAGAGCTTGCCCAGAAGTTTGGCTTTGTCTTTTGCGTCCTGGGCCAATGATCCATTTCCTACGTGTAGGGATGGTAGGGTTGGCTTGCAGAAATTCCCTTCAATAGCTTTGGCCAGAGACCAGAATGCACGGGTTCCCGAAGGGAGGCGCTCGAGTCTCTTGCCAATTCTATTGACGTGCTGTTTCTTTGCCCGAGTGATCTCTCTCTTGAGGGACCTAGAGGCAAGGTTGTACTCCATTTTATATGTGCTGGTATTTAAATCCAGAGCAGACACTGCATTGGCCCAGGATTGGTAAGCCTCCTGCTTCCGGCGAGAAGCTTTTTTCGAGGATGAACCAAACCAGGGACGAAATCTGCCGCCAGTTGGCACTACAGAGGACGGAATGAAAAGTTCCATTCCTTGCTACACCACATTGGCAATTCTTTACGCCAGGGCGCTTGCCCATGCAAATCACAAGAAAAGTCTTAATCACTGTTTTGTTACAACCTGTAGATACAAGTACAATTCATTTCATCAATTATTTTTATTTTTAGTTAAGTATTCGTACATTTTAGAAGAATGACTTAACCAACATACAACTACGCGCCGTCATTTAATGAGCATTTTTACTATTTAGTTTTCTTTTGCAAAAAAATGCAAATCCATTTTTTTCTCGAATTTCTTAAATGGGGCCTGTTTTGATTTTTTTATATTTTTTGTGTAAGTAAATAGTTAATATTCACTGAGCTATGGCCAAAATTCGCTAAATAGTGGAAATAATCAACATTATATTATGGGAACAATATAGTCATTTTACCTACAACTCATTAATACACAAGAACAATAATTATAATTGCCTAATATTGCATCTGGCCCTTTGAAAACCACTATCTAATGAACTATAGTCTCAAGTCTGGCTATATTTTAGTCGGACGAGAGTTAAACCGTGTGTGAAAATATGTATGAAAAATTATTTATATTTGACGCGGACGAAGTCGTGGGCAATAGTTTAGTGAGAAATATATATCCAACAGATTAATATACCCTTTCTACGCCTGTTTGTTAAGGATAGCTCCATAAAGTAACGTTAATTACTATTGATTTTGTGAACATAAGGTGCAAAAATAAATATACTAAAATAATCGTAGCTCAGCTCCGATATTACTTAGAACAATTTTTATTACTAATATATGTATGTATGTCTCTAATGTAGTGCTACAAAATAGCATTGGTTTAATCCCTGGCCGCTGGAAAAAAAATGACGCCACAGGTCCATACAAAGTTACTCAATGCCCTTTCTTACCAGTATTATAACTGTGATTGCTTGTTTTTCTGTGACCTCTCCATACTCAAATCGCTAAACCAATTATTATGTAATTACTAGCTGTTGCCCGCGACTTCGTCCGCGTTAGCATAGTAGATCACGTCCCAAGTATTATTTATTGTACAAAAATATTTAATGTACAGAATTGACTTTCCTATGATTTTATTATGTACATATAAATTATACAGATATTCCGCGCGGCTTCGCCCGCGTAATTTAGGAATTTCACGTAACCGTACATTTTTCCACAAAAAATAGCCTATGTCCCTTCACGTGGTCTATTCTTCATGTTTGCCAAATAACATAAATATTTCTCCTGTAGTTCTTAAGATAATAAGTAATTTCATATAATTTCCCCCGTTTTTTCCACATTTTCCTCTATTTCTTCGCTCCTATTAGTCTTAGCGTAATAAAATATAACCTATAACCTTCCTCGATAAATAGGCTATCTACAACTTAAAGAATTTTTCAAATCGGACCAGTAGTTCCTGAGATTAGCGCGTTAAATAAGCCCTTTTAAACAACTTCCCCCGATTTTTCCACAATTTCCTCTATTTCTTTGCTCCTATTTGTTTTAGCGTGATAAAATATAGCTTATAGTCTTCCTTAATAAATGGGCTAGCTAATACTGAAATAATTTTTCAAATCGGACCAGTAGTTCCTGAGATTAGCGCGTTCAAACAAACAAACAAACAAACTCTTCCCAATTATAATATTAGTATAGATTATTATTGATTATTCTGTCGGTTCTTGATGGAAATTCATTTTAAACACAAATAAAACACAATATTACGTGCACTTTTTCCACTATATTCATTATTAATTACTTCTGTACATTTGACTAACCTGCCGTGTATGGTGTCGCACTGTCCCTCGCGCGAGATGAGGAACCCGTCGGGGTTCATGGACGGCATCAGGTGGATCCGCGTGTTGTCCAGCAGCCACTTGATGTACGGGTCCGTGTCGTATGATGTCACGAGGTACTGGAAACACAATTAGAAATCCTTAGTTGAAGGCTGTTAAGCATTTGTGTATCAACCCACAAATAATGCAGTCTTGTTCTTAAGATAATTTGGAACAAAACTGCATTTATAATTACTCAAAATCTGATTTTTTGTGGGTTGATACTTGATACACAAATGCTGTTACACAAATGCTTAACAGCGACCAGTTATAATTCCTCATTAGGAAGGACACTGTGTACACAGAGTACAGACGTTAAAATATCTAGTTGTTAGTGCAACTTTTAATTAAATTTCTATTTTGTGAATAGGTTACGCTAAGGTAATTGTTTGCTCTGTAGTAGGGACTAGGGCAGTATCTCGTATAATAATTCAGTGTGTTTACTCTTTGTAGAAACAAGCTGCGTAGAAGCAAGAAAGAGAAGAAGCAAGGTTCTATGTTCTGGCATATGTCGCGTTGACTTCAGAATATTTGATCTGGATCGTGCGCTATTTAGTCCGCTTTAATAATATTCCAGATTAATCCAGCTCTAACCTGTATGAGGTGCAGCAGCAGCTCTCGTCCGACGGCTTCGTTGCCGTGTATATTGGCGACGTACTTGACGTCCGGCTTGCCGATCATGTGCTCGTACGGCGACGACGATACTACCATAACCCAGAGGTCGCGACCTGCACAATAAACAAATAAACAGCCATCATTTGTCATATCAGGTAGTTAGTGCCATTTGGTTTATTGCCATGTAATTAACCATACGTACTGACAGATATGTTATGTTTATTTCATAGTATTAGGGTAAACCGCATGTTTTATGGAAATTCATTATTGGACTAATGGTGGGATTTGTTTTTATTGCTTAACCTTTTTCTGGGTTTAGATACTGTTTTAATGATACTTAAATAATAATATTATGATATACTTTCTACTATCAGATTCAAATGTTGAGTAAGATGCCATACTCATGAACCACTGTGGCGAAACGCAACAAAAAAGGCATCAAAAGGTCTATCCTAACTGTTGATAAAAGTTCCTAAGTTACCCCGTCAGTCACTACTTTAAGTCAGTCATTACAACTCACTTACCGTGTCGCTACCCATTGAGCAGTCGACGAGTAGACACATTAATTGCACTTTGTCACGCCAAACAGTTTTACTTTAGTATTCAACACGGCTACCTATTTTGTGCAACGGAGAATAGTTTTGGTTTAAGTAAACGCTTAATATTCAAGGAGGTGTTGTAGTATTGGCTTGATTTAACATTTCGTCAGACTACGTGTGGATCAAAGGACATCAGTAAGCAAGTTCTACTTCTAAACGTTAGTGATGGTAGAGTTCTGATACATTTTAACAAGTAGGCTTTAGCAAATAGCAGCTTCATCTTTAAATGAGCAAGGACTTATCCAGAATTCTGTAAAGCTTTCAGAAAATCCTGGGCCCATGGAAATAAGCATATTTTGAATTTTCGAGGTTCTTTTCTAGGGTTTGGGTCCCAAGGATTTCCGGGCTTTTATGCAGGCTATCTCATGTTCAGGGGACTTTAAAATCTATGTAGTTGTAGACGAAGGACGACTTTACCTTGCACGGATTTGCCGATGGAGTAGAGCGCGGTGAGGGCGGGGTATCGCGCGGAGACGGCCCGCAGGTAGCGCGTCAGCTGCTCGTGGTCGTGGTAGATGTACTCCAGCTCCGGGCCGCTCTCCCGCGACTCTAGCTCCTCAACATTCCCATCTAGAGAATAAACAATAGTTTAAGGCCCGCCATAGACGAATCCGCAAACATCTGCAGTTTTCATACTAAATTCATATCCGCAATACACGGACCGTTCGAGCAGTTCTTGAGCGGTAAGTGCAAATTTCAACGCGATCGCTTACAGCAGTCGGTCCCGTCTGCAGCTCTATGGTCAGTCTAACCCTAACTTCGACAAACATAATATAATATGATCATTGAGGGAGGTACGATAAGCATTCGCTTGAACGAGGACACGCCTTCGCCGCTTTTATTGTGTCTCTAAAATCTTAGATTACAAATCGTATCAAAAAATCATAGTTTCGCATCGCATTCGATGTTTAATTACTGCTTTGTTAATTAATTCTTTTCTCGTGTAGTTTTGCAATTTAAAGATTGATATAAGTGTTAAGACCTACCAGTCGCATATTGTCCATACGCTAGTCCTGAAACCACCAACAGAAGTACCAAGCTCGCCTGGAGTGTCATAATACGGGTCATCTGAAATTAAAATATACATACGGTAAACGACTCGTGATTGGACAGTACCAGTCTTTAGACAAAGCGCAAAAACACAATATTTATTAAGGTTGTGTAATAGAACGCCTCATTTTAAAGAAAAGCAGTTAGTTTTTAAAGCAACTTTAATAAATTTTATGTTTTTTTCTCTGTCCAATTACCAGTACTGTCCAATCTATATATATTAACCCACGGTAACAGTGCAGTACCTACAGTTTTCAGTACCAGAAATACCAGTGAGGATTATGTTATTAGTGTAGATTTTGTAAAGTACCTACCATGAAGAGTTTCTTCTCGTCAAAGTATCCATATATCTTTAAGATAGTCTATTCTTATATCTTAATTCTAAAACATAGGCCGTAGTCGCTAGCGTAGGTGAAGTCAGAAGTAGTCTTCTAACAAAAGTGTGTATCTAAGCAATAGAAACAGACAGCACAAGCTATTTTTAGAATGTTCTGAGTGTCGCATAGGTGTTGCTATCGAAAACGAAGAATATTGCCGTTTTCAATGTCGCCGATCACGATATTTAAAAAGAGAATGAGAACATTTTTATTTAAAGAAAAACCTTAAAATATGTATTTTCAATTTTGGTTAATGATCGTCACGTTGTATCAATAAACTCGGCTATCGATAGCCGAGTTTATTTATTTAGTCCTTTCCCGGGATTCAAAGAAAGTGTTTTTGCTGTCTATTTACCAAATTTAACCAAAATCTGTTCAGCTTAAGTGTCTAAACACACTAGGCCGACATGGCGAACTTCGGCCGCCAATTTTCGGCCTACTTTGTTTAGACACCAAGCGTGAATGTAACAGACAGACAAATATACTTTCTCGTTTACAGCATTGGAAAATAATTTTCATTTCCATGCAGCTGTATTTTGGCAAGTTTTAAGTTTCCGAAGATAAGAGCCGTATAATCCGGTCTACTTTCTTAATGGCACATAATTTTTAGGTTGTCTAGGGTATGCCGTGTAACCGGTCCTCGTATGAAGGTTATTGGAGCAACGGACTGTTTATTTACTTCCCAACTAAAAGTAAACATAAATTTCTGTATTGGATCTTAACTGGTTTTTTAATTGAGTTTAGTCATATACTATCTTTTATTGGCAGTTCGCCATAATGGACTAGAATGAGAGATAAAAAATACCTAATGTGGCTTATTCTCCAAGTTAAGCGATGGTTTACTAACGTTCAATCTTATTGACAGTAACTGTAATGAAAATATAGCTTGCTGTAATTCCTGAGTTATCTAAGAATGACCTATTCACTACTGTTAAAAAATTTAAATTATGTATTTACCATTTCTCATAAAAATACACGATTTATTGAGAGGATAAAATATGAACATAATAAGTATTATGTTATCATTCGATGTGTTCGATACTAAAATTTTCCTCTTATTTTGTTGTGTAAGTTTGCTGACTGCAGGGATTCCCAATAAATTAGTAAATTAATATTTTAGTAGCAGAAATCAATACTACAGTAACCTAATTATAAAGTAAGTAAGTAATTAAAATATTTGAACTTTATTTAAGATGTGTTGCAGTGTAAATGAATCTATGAAATAACAAAAAGAAATGTATATTATATATAATATATAGCTGTGAGCTGAATGTATATAATATACAACTGAACATAGAATCTCCTTTTTTGGATGTCGGGTAAAAAGTAGCATTAGTTAGGCTCAGAAATTTCTGCAGTCTTCCTTGGATAATTGAGTAGTAATTATATGCACCAATGAATCAATGCGTTTTTGGTTTTCCCTAAATTCAACACAGTTGAGCAAACACGAAAATTTCGAGAAAGTATTCGTCACGTTACGGTAAACAAAATCCGTCAGAATTTCAACTTACCGTAACAAGACGTAATAAATAACAATAGAAGACTAGTTTTGTACGAAAATATGTCACTCAAATATTGTAAGGCTTAACGAATCGTAAACAATACTCATGTGCAAAATCGTACCTACTTACCTATTGGCTATTAGGGTAATAATACTAGCTATTTGACTGAGCTTTGCTCAGTATTCGATAAAACACGAATAAAATGACATTTTCTAAAAATGATTCCTAGCTAGATCGATTTATCGCCCCCGAAACCCCCTATATACTAAATTTCATGAAAATCGTTGGAGCCGATTCCGAGATTCCAATTATATATATATATATATATATAGAAGATAAGAATTGCTCGTTTAAAGATATAAGATAAGATAATATCCATACTGTGTGTATAATATATGTTTTTATGACTTCACGCTTAAACCGAGGGACAATAATTTCTAATCAAATATGTTCCGGAAAAGGCCATCGTTTTATCTCGGAAAAGTCGACGGTTGCCCAGTAATCAATTGCAGGCAACATCTAGTTGTCTACTCATGTCCCTTTTCATTCTTTTAATTTTTGGTAATTACAACTTTGTGCTGTCTTCCACTTAGCTTGGGGAGATTTAGAATACCTATGCATCATTTCTACTTTTCAATTTTTCTGATTCCTAAGATAGTTCTAGCGTTGTCTTTAGAGGTCCTCAAGATCATCGTGGTTGATTACCGCTGTCCATTTTGATAGGAGTTGCGACTGGTGGGCCGTTTAAAGAAAACTTGGTTTTGTATAATAATTTGAGATTCTGCAATTATATGTTACACTAGCCCGCGGCTTCGCTCGCGTTAAAACGTATTATTATATACAAACTTTCATCCCCTATTTTAACCCCATGGGGGTAGAATTGATCAAAATCCTTTCTTAGCGGATGCCTACGTCATAACATCTAAATTTGCCTGCATGCCAAATTTCAGCCCGATCCGTCCAGTGGTTTGGGCTGTGCGTTGATAGATCACCATGTCAGTCACCTTTGAGTTTTATATACTTATACAAATATCTGATCATATCTTCATTTTTACTCAAACATAACTTTTTAGTCAGTTTCTTGTTTATTTCACTCTAATAACATGGCAACATAGCAAGTTACCATTGTATCATATTCACAAATCACAACACAAACGCAGGCACGTCCGTCCGTCCGCCGCATCGCTATGTTTAAACTTTCTTTCTGCTTTTTGGCATTGACACGCTGACCTTGTTCACACAAATTAATTTGTGCTTTGTAACTTTCATTTTCGTATCAACCATTTCTAAATTAACGACAAACAGAAGGCTTCTGGATATGTTAAATTAAGGTTTTAATTTCTGTGTGTAAGGGTTATGATGTGGTTGGAACGGTCAGCGTAAGAGCTAGTGCTTCTGCATTTTGTACTGAATAGGTTAAGGTTTAAAGATAATTAGAGATCGCCCAATGGTCGAAATTCGACCTTAGTTTCAACGACATTAGGACTACTAAGTACCTATATTTTGTAAAAGAATATTGAATTTATCATATTTTTTTCAACTCTTGTCTCTGGGGCCGTGTAAGCATTGTCTAATAGTATTTTAGATTCGACTAAAAAAACTATAATCCATTTTCAATTTGTCAACTTGTTGTCAACAGACTTCAACCATAAATAAAAGAGTATAATTCGTATGTATAGGCTTGTCACTCAAAAATCTGTCATTTCTCATGTGTGTGTGTTGTAGTGTGTGTAATATTTTATTTGTTAAAAATATATATGATAAAAGCATAATTTCAAAATAATATTAGTTCGATGCACTCCTTCACCATACAAACTATAACTGTGCAAATTTTCATGCACCTACGTTTCCCCATTTTTCGTAAAAAGGGTTACAAAGTTTTTCGTTCGCGTATTAATATTATGATGATATTCATTTTCTCAAATAACATTGATCACTAGCTATAGATTAGTAAGAATTGAAATCTACATACTTATAATTTTTTTAATATAGAAGTAGAGAGTAGGGAATTACACAAAACGGGCATTCCGCATTCGTCTACTGAATTGGTGTTTGGGCCCCTTAAACACTCTATCATACTCTACATATTTATTTATGTGTAGGTGTATTTCTAACATGGAATTAATAAATATAGACAAATATGCTCACAATTACAACACAATTCATTGTTATGCAGATTGCTATTGTGGCGATTGAAGGATTTTAGAATTACATACTTGATACTTAGGTATTTGTCAAACGACAAAAAGTTCATCATGATTCACACAATGCATTCTATTATATTCATCTTATATCTTTAAACGAGCAATTCTTGTATATATATAATATATAATTGGAATCTCGGAATCGGCTCCAACGATTTTCATGAAATTTAGTGTATAGGGGGTTTCGGGGGCGATAAATCGATCTAGCTAGGAATCATTTTTAGAAAATGTCATTTTATTCGTGTTTTATCGAATAACGAGCAAAGCTCGGTCAAATAGCTAGTAATATTATTATAGACGAAACCTTACAAATATATTATACTCTTCAATCATCATCACCATTATCACTACTGACGATGTATATTGTAGTTGATGATGATAAATTGAGAAGATTGAGAAGAGGATATTGGTTGCAGTAATAATGCTAGATAATAGTTGGCAATTGGCATAACACACTCTTTAGTATTGTAGCTACTGTGTATGTTGGCTCCACAAAAAACAGGGGTTTATTTTATTAGTATAGGTATACTTAAGATAGATAGTATAATAATTATTATGGTGTATGGTTGTAAAGGTTTATCTCGCGAAAACATAGAAATGCAATTTATCAAATGTGAGACCCGTTGAGGAGTTTCTCTACATCTCTATTCTTATAAGGCGTTAATATGATCAAATAAAGGAAATCTTCGTAATATTAGTTATTTGTACAAGTATGCATCCGTCAAGATTTTTAATGTATTTAATTACATTACGACAGATACTAAGTATCCTTGGATGTCATGACTTACCTCTCGAACCTGTTTGAAACTTTAGGTAAGTATGCATGTTTAATTTATGAATTTAGGCCACCGCAAAACCCGCATTATCTAGTTGTTATTCATAACAATATTGATATTTATCTGTAGACTAAAAAGTCAGAAAACGAAAGCCGGCATTTGAATTCCCGGCGCACTCCGCCTCCATACTTCGTGGAGAAAGTAGGAGATAGGCTGGTCCTATACCATTGTTTATAGTTTCTAACTTTTAAGTACATGCTATTTAGTATTCATCATTTAGGGTGAAGCCAAACGAGTGTAATTTGTGAGTTGTGAGTCGCAGAATTTCGGTCGCGTAAATATCTTTGCATACAAATCATGAATCACAAAATTACGCTCTTGTGAATCAAACAGGACTTTTGTATGAAACTGAATGCAGCAAAATTTCTGCCAGCCGAAATTCTGCGACTCACAACTCACAAATTACGCTCGTTTGGCTTCACCCTTATGCATAAGCCATAAAGTAATGTTTGGGTAAGTACCGAACAATCGTCTTTTAACCGACTTCCTTACAATATTTTGAATTTTTGCTTATTTTAGGTCACCGGTAGAATTGAGCCCCCAGATAAATAAAGCGTATTTTAATAGCAATAATAGTCAGTGATAATTATAATGATTAATGCCCGTAAATTTTAGGTAAGTATTTAGCATAACGATGTAGTTTAAATACAAGATAGAGCAAGTCGAAAATGCAACTTACAACAAAACAATAATTAAGATCACTTATCTTACGAACTTAATGAGCAACATTTGCTAAATAAAATATATTAATTAAAATAAATGTATTTATAGAAACAAACTTACCTTCATATAATTTTCCACCCGGTACTAAATGTGTTTTACCGTTATCATTTATGTTATTTCGATCGCGGGCAAGTTTAGGGGAGGAGGGAGGACTATGTCCTCGCGAGAGGCCGCACCGAACTCGACTGGCTACCGACGACTGTGTCATCTGCGTCATCCGGCGTCACGCCGACGTACAGTGCTTTCTCTCGCTGCGGCCACGCCAAAACTCATCTTATGCCCAACGAGTAAAGTTCAATTCGTAAACTTACAGTTGCAATATAAATATGTGCGGTGCGAGTTCCCTACGCCGGTGTACATAGAGGCGACTTTACTCGAACGGCTTCGATGACGTAGACATAGAGTTCCGTGCGTCTCATCTGGCACTTTTCCCGCAGATAGTTTCTTTCTCGATTACATATACTCGATATTCGATATGAGAAAATTCCGAAGTGAAACTATAGTGGCTCATTGTTTGAGTTCATTAATACTCGCTTCCTTGTTTTGTTTTTGTTTCATATTGCGATTTGCGACAGACAATAGTTTAGATAATGGCTGAGAGAAAAGCGTGCTCTATAATTTGAGAAGAACATTACAGTCTCAACTATTGAGTAATATTACGGTAAGCCGTAACATATTCCTAGTAATTTTATAAAGTAAGCATTGGATAAGTGTCAATTTACTTGAAAATACCCTGAAACATGATATGATATACGAGTAAGTTGATAGAATACTAACATTTCTACCCAAACAGGTGTGAGGTGTGTAATGTGTTCGTTTTGGAGTTATACTACTAAACGCAACGCAAACTACTAATAAATCCATCCAATCCATAGCATAATGCTATGCATATAGCATAATTTTAATAAAGCAACAACAACCCAAAAAGATATACTATTTACGCGCAGTAGCGGGCAAAAGCCCTCGGGCCTCGGTTAGAACTTAACAAAAGCACATACTACTAAATAATTACAAAGCCAAATCAAGATCAAAACAAATTATCATTTACGTACTGAACATTGTTTTAAACATATCTACTTAAATAGTTCAATATCAATATACCAGAAAAAAATACTACTAGATACTTTGTTAATTTTTATGGTTTTTCCGAGTGCGTTGATATCTTTTTAATGAGCGTTTTTGACAATACGGTGTCGTGACTTGTGAAGTTTGTGTTACAGCAAAACTCACTTTCTTTGTATTTTTAATTTCGGGTAAATTATAATGCAATTCACTTTACAAATGTTGGTAAACGATAATTATTATTATTATTTTAATGTATCGACGACGACGATGTACGATCTAGATCTCTACGATTATAGCTAACTTTGGCTTGTTAGCAAAATAACTGGCATAATATTTAAATTCATGCAATTTTTGAAACATTGATAAGAAAAATTTTTTGTTTGATTATTTGGACTGACCGATAAGTTTGGCTGGAACAATATATTTAACTAGGTGACGCGCGTACTCCGTTGCACGTACCGAATTTCGTTCATCGTACGGGAAAAACTAACCCGCGTCTTTCATCAAATTTCATCTAAAACGGTTCAGAAGTGTTATCCTCACGTGTTAGTTTGTATCATCGTAGCTCTTAAAGTCTCTTTGGTTTAGTTTTTATTTGAAAGCAGGCAAGATCGTTAGTGTTCTAACGTCTAAGCTGTAGCTGCTGTGCTTCTTAGCTTATCAGCTGTCGAGTTCTTCATAAAATTTTTATTTCTCATTAACGGTCGTTTTGCTGAGTCATTTATTTTTCTGTATATATTGCATTTGGCGATTTTGGCTTGTGATATGTCATAAAATAAAACTTTTATTTTTTGCATACCACATCCAAAAGTTTTAATCAAACCTTTTTATCGAGTAAGTAATAAGGTTTTCTCAATGTCTAAAAACTGAACATTTTCATCCTTTACCGTCTGGAAGTCTTAGAAATTCCGCAGTAAACTTAACTGCGAGACATGACAATCAATTTGTGAAAGCTCTTGAAAAATGCGGTGGATGGTGAAGTTTTGTTACCCGAGGTCTCTCTAGTTAGTGCGGGTCTCCATGACATTTGGGTCAAGGCCGCGTCTATTTCCAACATAATCCTTGTGCTCTTGAGCAAAATGCCCGCAAATCTAATTAGAAGTTATGAGAGCTTTTTGTTTGAATAAGCGCTATACGAGTGGTACAGTCGCACTCAGTTTGTAAAGATTCTGTTTATTATGAAGATGCCAATTTTAACATCACCTATTATAGTGCAATTAATACGATAAGAACCCGTCTGTGTATTAACAAAAAATTGAAACCGACTTCCAAGTTAAAAACAATAATTATTAGGGAGTGCCTCCGCTGCCGGCTATCGGTACCAGATAGCTTAATCTTCAGTTCTCTGAAATAATATTTGAAACTTTTAGAACTGGCACCAACTTCAAAATGATGAAGATTTAGTACAGAAATAGTTGAGACTTAGCCGATTTCGGAAAAAGGCGTTTTTAGATAGGAAAAATTATTTAATACTTTTTAGTTCATATGAGGATGTTAATTTTTTTTTTAACTTGGAAGTCGGTTTTTATACATATTTTAATGATGATGAAGATGATGATGATGATGATTGTATCTTGCATAATAGCATATGCTTCCAGTTCTTAAAACAATGCCGAAACTCCCAAACTTGTACCTATAAGGAATCCGAAGTTCTCTTAGCACCTTCGGAACCATGGTATATATCTTGGTGCAAAATCTTACTTTTTGGTAGTATCTAATACTTGTAACAAAACCGAAATCACTATATGTTTCCATATAAATTTTAAGGGTTCCCTCGATTACTCATGGATCCCATCATCAGGTCACCACTTTTGTAAACATGGCACCAAATTGGGGTAAAACCTTATACCTACTTACAACAAAAGAAAAATTTTCAAAATCGGTTCACAAACGGCGGAGTTATCGTTAAATATACAAAAATAAAAAATATCCACAGCGGCGTAATAATATAACCTCCTCCTTTTTGGAAGTCGGTTAAAAAAATTAAATCAAGAGCCTTTTAACTTTTAAGTAATAAAGAGTAAAATTTAAGTAATATAAAGAGCCACAAAGAAAATCACGGTAAAGTTTAATTAATTTCAGGGCAAATTTGAAGGAAAAAATGGTGAACAGAAAAACGTGTAATTTCGTTACGTTTCTTCGTATTGGGCCTCTAATTTGACGCTATTGTTAAGTAGTGGTGGCGCGAGCAAGCGATACGCGGAAAATAAAAGCTAGTTTTTCATTGCTCTACGAATTACGTAGGCGCTTTTGAATATTTATTATTTATTTTATGACGATATAGCTTGTTAGCATTTTTGCTAATTGTTGTTAATTGCTATAATATGTTTTGTACTTATCTATAAAGAATTTAAATTTGAATTTGTGATTGGTGAATGTTTTGTTTTGATTAAATATGTGCGAGAAATAGTTTTGCTTAATTAATTCATAAACACGCTTCCCGTATTATCATAATATATTTTGTAAAATTAAATATATTACACAAGAAGGTTAACGATAAGGTTCGACGACGTCTGTGGCTCAGTGGATGAGTGTGTTGGCTGATCAAGCCGGGGGCTGCGGATTCGAATCCCGCCGACGGAACAAAAAGTTTTAAATGTTCCTGAGTCATCGATGTGTATTAAAATATATGTCTATGATATTATAATAAAAAATCTTAAATATATGTAATGTATAATAATAAAAATATTAAATGAATATATTTCCGCTGTCTGATACCTGCACAAGTCTTTCAGGTACTTACCACGAGGTCACACTGACGTGGACGTGGAATAAAGGATCCATAGATAACTCATACCCGGACTCGCCACGAGTTGTCTTGTTTGTCTGCTTGCCTGCAGGCGTTAGCATCATGGGCGTCATTGCTTACAAGATGCCGAAGGCGAATTGAAGACGAAAGTCGATGAAGTGGATAACTAAAAATTAAAAAACTGACCTTTTTTTAGGGTTCCGTACCCAAAGGGTAAAAACGGGACCCTATTAATAAGACTTCATGTCTGTCCGTCTGTCTTTCTGTCTGTCTGTCTACAGGTTGTATCTCAAGAACCGCTATTGGTAGACTTCTGAAATTTTCACAGATTGCGTGTTTTAGATTTTTGATTGATACCACTGCTGAACAAATACTAAAATCAAAATAAAATTAATATTTAAGGGGGGCTCCCATACATGATACAAGAACGGAGATTTTTTGGCCTTTTTTGCTCGATATCAGTAATGGCAACATACCTACGAACAATAAAACTAAGGAATCGTAACTCCCATACTATTACCGTTTTAAATTTGGTTCCTTTTGATCTGTCATGTAACGTCAGCTTAGTAGCGCTCAAGGTCACCTAAATATTGCAAATGTATTGAAATGTGTACCTAAGGTACACTTTTTTGACAAGTATTGTGGAGCATGTTTTTTGACGGAGTTACTTTGCCTTAGTTTTTATTATTCGTATCAACAGACAGACACTTTAAATTTTCACAAAATCTTGAATTATATGTGTACTTTAATAAGTAATAATAATATTAAAAATAAAAATTTTAGGGGGGCATACAAAAACACAATTTTTTGACCTATTTTCACTCTCTAATGGTACGAAACCCTTCGTGCGCGAGTTCGACTCGCACTTGGCCGATTATTTTACCTATAATTTGAGGCTTTACGACCGGGAAAATAAAGTATATAAGTTACAACTTACAAGGTTTGTTCAAATTATTAGGGAAAAAATTAGTAATATGGTCTTATGTTATAAAATGTTAGTTATCCGCTTCATCACTCATTTCTTCAATTGAATCAGAAGTATTTGATCGCAAATATTGCCCCCATAGATTATGCGATTGCCCCTATTAACGATTGCGATCGTAACGATATTTCGATGTAGGGAGTTATTTTTAATCCGCCATAAATTCCCCGTACTCATTGGAATTATTAATCTGGGTTCGTGTTCAAAGGTCACGGATTTATTTTAGGCCTAACGACTACATGAGTATCGTCGGAAACGTCGGGGGAAATCAGACGCTTTCGTTAGGCCATGTACTAGTTTCGAGTATCAATTTTATTGATATGTGGTAGTAACTAGTAACCAGTATAGTATAAAATTTTAGTCAAGTCAAGAATTGAAAGAAATAGGCATTTAGCCTTTAGATATTATGCGGTTTTGAACGACATCTCTTTCATAAGATCAGGCGCTACGGTTGATAAAAAGAACTTGCACAATATTACAACTTAACCCTGGCCATGTTCTTTCCTATTTGTAAATACACTTAAAATATTAACTATATACATAAAGGCTGTCACAGACAGAGCAGGTAATGTATATTAATGTACATTACATCCCGGGATGTATATTAATGTATCACACACACAATAGGTAATGTAATGCATCTTTCCCTACATTTCAATGCTAAACGCCCCGCTTGACGCACATTTCAGCTGCTAAAGTGTTATACAGGCTGTTCTTATTTTTAATGTTGTAATACTATGGCCTTTCGAGTTACTTGCTATTAGATTCACTAGATAGTTCATCAGAAGATGATTCGGATTGTAATTTTGATGCGCGCATTGTTACATATTGTGCCAAAAAACAGAACGATGTGGATTGAAGATATTTGATTGAAAATATAGGCTCTGGGGAACAGACTGCCTGCAGTACCTGCTGTGAAGTGCTGTGCTAAGGTGGCAAGTGGCAACACTGTGTGTATCTGTCTATCATACACATATAATATAATCACAGAAATTTTTGAACATCCTATGAAGAGAAGAGATGTAGCGTAAATCGTAATATACAGAAATATATTGAGATGTATTTAGATGTATCAAAATATAAATGTATATTTTCATATAGCTCTGTATCTTAAGATGTAAAAATATACATTATAGCTGTTATGTGTGGTCTCCTGACGATTTTTATAGAAAGATGTATCGAGATGTATCGTGCAGCGTGCTATAATATACATCTTTACATTACCTGCTCTGTCTGTGACACTCTTAAACTAGAAAAAGTACTTGTCTCAAATTTTGACTGCGCCGTAGGCCGTAGCACATTGCTTGTGGCAAAAACACAGCTCGGGCAGAAGTCAGTTAGAAATTGTCAACCTTAAATTAAAGCTGTTATTTATGTTGTTGATGTTTTTTTTTGTACTAAAAATTATTATGTTGAAGATTGGCTCATATCTTAAAACATCGCACTCAAGTAGTTCTATATCGTATTCATGGCCTGCTGGCTGCTGACAGAGCCATCTTATATTCCACCATCTTTTAAATTTTCATAACATTACAGTTATTATCTGTTTCTATATTAATTTGTTTATTTAAAGCGCTAATGTAACTATGCATTGCAGCACATTATTTGTAACCTACTCCGTAAATAATAAATACTTTATGAAAAGTCATAACCTTTCTTTAATTTTGAAAGGGTCGTTAAACTCACCTAAGGGAAAACGAACTCATTAGTAAAGGGCGCCACGCAACTATACTTTAGCCACCTGCCTCTTGTCCTTTACTACATTTTAATTATGAGGCTGTATAAAGTATAAAGTTCAATCGTTGCATAGAATATATAATAGAGTTTTTAAATATATATTTTTAAACGGTTTAAACACCGTTTAGCGCAACGCTTAAGAAAAGTCTGGAAAACTGCACTCCATATTTAAAATCTTAAACTTATAGTTACATAATATCTAACTGATAATCACTACTTTTTAAGCTTTACACAAAAAGCTTTTATACACAAGTTTCTACTAAGTAAAGTCTACAACGGTCCTTTCAAGATCCAAGCAAACAGGCAGTTGGCTAGTGCGTAACTTAACTTTAAACGGGATGAGCTTTTAATGTAAAACCTAGGTTGCACAGTAAAAGTTAGGTTGTTTTTTTAAGCTATATATTGTTTTTTTTAAGCTAAAGTAATAGCTTAAAAAAGACAACTCACATCCGTAGGTAATAACAGTTATTGATATTTTACTCATGTCTTCTTTATCAAAGACGAGCTTTTGCCCGCGGCTTCGCTCGCGTTAAGAAGTATTATATACAAACTTTCATCCCTTATTTATACCCCTTGGGGTTGGAATTGATCAAAATTCTTTCTTAGCGGATGCCTACGTCATAACATCTACCTACATGCCAAATTTCAGCCCGATCCGTCCAATGGTTTGGGCTATGCGTTGATAGATCACTATGTCAATCAGTCAGTCACCTTTGAGTTTTATATATATAGATATTTTCCAAAAACATTATTATGCAGTTCTTTATTCGTGACTTAAAAGATTAAATTGAGTGTAATTAGAAAAGCGCAAGCTTAAAGCTTTTCCGGAAGCCTTAAAAATATTCATAATTGTGTATTACTAATTATGATTGACCTCGACACGTAATGCAAATGAGCTTTAATGAAAAAGCGCTCGAAAGTTAAGGGTGAAGGTGATTGCATTGCTGAGGGGAGCGCATGCGCGGCCTCCGAGGTCCGAGCTATTGATCGGCGGCGCTTCTCGCAGCGCGCGCAGCCCCGGCCAGGGCGAGCGCCCTCCCGCGCAGCGAGCTTTCCGCGGGGCGGGGGCGGGGGCGGAGGCGGGGCGCGGGGGGCGGGCGAAGCTCCGAGGGTCCAAGCTCTACCCGGGCCCTCACATTACGTAACTCACACGCACAGGACGGCGCACAAATAATGTGATTTTATTTTATTCCAATTTTTTTCTACCGTTTTTCGATTATACACTTTTTTAGGATTAGTATCGTGATATTGTTGTAGTTTAGTCGCGCGGCTTTTTTACTACTTAAGGTGAACATGTCGACAAACCTATACATAAGCTAGTGTATTGCGCAATAACAGAAGAACACGGCAGGATGGGCAGTGATTTTGCAAGAGGAATGATAGAAGAATGTGTTAACCTGATCGATCAACCGAAATAAATACATCCTATGATGTTGATAACAATAAAGAAGAAACGAAAATCGTGAAAATTCAATTGAAAATTTTCATTGTTATTTTCGTGATTCAAACATTTTATAACTAGTCAAGATTTTTTGGAGGGAATCATGATGACTGGTACGTATTAAAAACTTTCTACTCATTTATGTTCTTTTTTTTTAATTTGAATTGCTTACTTTCATAGAGTACTGCGTTTTCAAACTATTAACGGCCACGTTTTTAAGTGGGTATTTTTTTGTTTATATTGTATAGTCGTTTATCAAAGCTGCACTCTTTAGTTATTTAGATCAGCAAAAATAAAACATTATTGCATCCGTATACTCAAAGGCATCATCGGTTATCGTTGCGTTTTTCGCCTGGTTTTTTAGGCATTCAAATTGTTTTTCTGAGTAGTGCCTATTTCAATCTGCATTCATCGTAGGTATAAAGTTTTGAAGATGAGTGCGAAATTCAATACTTAGTCTCGGTCACAATATCATCTCTCGTTTCTACGTAGAGTCTGCGCTGCGCACTTGTTTGACCTACTTATTACATTGCACTGATATGTATCTACCCTAATCTCTATTACTCTGGAGTTTTAGCTTACCTATACTTCACTCTTCCTACATTTAATGTGAATTCTTATGCTTGAATGATACATTGAAGTTTTACACATAATAAAAGGAAATGGCTGCAAGTGCTACGCTGCAATTTATTTAAAGAAAATTAGCAGACTAGGCCCTGAGTAATCACACAAATTTTTAGCTATTTGTGTTTTCTTTCATAAAATATTTGTAGCTTTCAAGATAATTCACGAAGAAAACTTGCGACTCGATAATTTTTTGCAATTTAAAAATAAAATTTAGGACTTTTTCCTTACATTATAGAAGGTAAATAATTTTACACAACGCGCGATCATATTACCTATACTATACCACAATCATTTTAATCCATAATTTATTACTCAGCATTACATAAGCAGGACGAGCCTCCCATTTCCTGCTCCTTTTGTGAAATTTAGTTTATTTTTAAACGACTTCCAAAAACGGTACCAGTCTTAAATATTAAAAATATTTTGTCATCGAACTCAGCATTCTTAGCTGGTACCGTCTTCAAAATAATGAAGATTGTGTAGATATAAATAGTTGATGTTTAGGAGAGTTATGCATAAGGCACATTAAAGAGTAAGCATTATTTAACACTTTTTTGTTCATTATAAATTATTATTGTTTTTACCCTGGAAGTCGGTTTTAATTTTTTGTTAAAAATAATAATTAATATTAAACACTAATTTAAGTCTACGGTCTTAGTATTTTTTATAACATTGTTTATCCTAACTCTCTTTCGTCTGTAAGTTTGAACTAGTTTAGTATCGAGGGCATTATCTGGCCAACTGTCACAGGTCAATTTATATTGAAGTTAATTCGATTTGGCTGCAGTTAATGAATGACTCCGAATTTCATAATAGCTCTTTCGCGAGCTCTACAATACAGTGCACAGTCGCACGCCGCGCGCTGTTCTAGCATCGCGTCTGTTACCGCCGTGCTTTATCTAAAAAAAAATACAAAAAAAATTGTCTACACAATTACCGCCTTATGTATATAAATCATAAACAATTAAGGTCTATAAACTGTGCAAAAGTGATAATGTGCTAATTTGAAAAAATAAACCGCGAGAAAATTTTAATTGTTTTGATATGGAGAAAAACGGTTCATATACGATAGTAGATATAAACATTAACGATAAAGATTCAAATACAAACGGCGGTAAAGATAAGAATGAAGTTAAGAAAAACGTCGCTGTTTTTAAAACACGTAAGTTAATTTAAATATTAAATACATTGGTTTTTGGGTATCCACATCCATTCTATATTTCATCAAAGTGTTCATATACTTCAAAAATACTTCGCCATTATAAAAGATCGTAGTTATTTACAATTTACATCGATAACAATAGAACAATTTAAATATCAATAAAAACATTTAATTGGATTCCTGGCCTGGTCGTAATAGAGGAAAAATATATCGAGAACGTGAGATAGCGTACCACGTTTGAATAGGAAGAGTTTCTCTACCTATTGGTAGAGATAAGACTTACCATAGATAGGTACCATGTTACCATAGATATATTGTATAAATAGATACAATGACTGCATACGTGCTTAGCTCTTCCAGACTTTATCTGATCAATTGTTGTGATTCAATCAAGGATGTATTGTGTTATGCGATTGATAGGATAAATGGTGTATGATCTCAAAATACGTGCTCAGTTCTTAAATTGTCTATGTTGTGCAATAGAATCAAGGATAGTTAATCAACTATCAAATACTCTACCTAATTTTAGGATAATGAGTTATTTAATAGAATCAGTCGTAGTACTTTACTACTTATAATCAAACAAAAAGTAGAAAGGAACTGCTGGAGTAGCTTCTTCTGTCTTGGCGGCTAAGAAAAAGACCTAAAGCAATGAGAGCAACTTCTACTTATTAGTAATGTTATATAAATGTTATGTTATGTATGTATAGGTCTGCCAGGATCTGATGGCAAATTTTGATGGCAGATTTTAAAAAAATATCCTTGATCATTGGATAAATTTTTATATTTGCATGTTTCACACACACAATAAGCCGCTGTAAGGAAAAAAAAGGATCAAAATGTTTTATTCCAAGTACCCCGGTATTACTAGACTCAATTTATTTTCTCACTTTTTGCCATCAGATTCTGGTAGACCTATACTTACCTATTAGTAATATAGTTAACTCTACCTGTTAGGAAACAACATCTATACGACAGATATTCGATATCAACGAGTTTATTAACTACAATGGAATCAAGGTAACGTTTTCGTGTTACGATGTATGTTACTATTGAATCGGGGATCATGTAGGCTGTGATGACCACGTTCCACTTCCGTTCTCCTTATTGGCTGCGCACGCGCCGCAGGGCCGAGGGAACCTGTCGCGACACACTCCGCTGCTCACCTACAATCAGCCTGATATAACCTTTATGGCCCGGACACAAGGACTAGACTGGACGATGCAAAAAGTTCTCCAAGCGGTCCGTAGTACGTACCCATACAATAGGACAGTGATGTTTACATAATAATCAATCCCACTTTCTAGATTTCTATGCAGATTGCAGGAAGACGCTCATACGGCGCTTCCGCGATCGTAAAGATGCTCATATCTTGAAATAGACGCGTAATGAACCGGATAAGGGTTATGGGTTATCATGTTTTTCGGCATATCGTTCCTTGCTAGTAAATCAACAGATGAAGCGTCGTTATTGGTGAAATGTTTTATGATCTAGAAGTTACGGTTATGGTAATGCATTATTGCAATAAAACGATCAACACTATCGCTTCACATGCTAATTATACCCCACTCACTGGTCGGCATTATTAGCATTACTACAGACTTAGTAATTAGGTACTATTAGGTATTGTATAGTAGTATACAATACCTAAGCAGAATAATTAGTATTCGCTTTATTCGATTTAAAGATTTAGGACTATATCAGTTAATCAGTAGTACTAGTTATACCTACATTACGTAAGAACTAAGATAAGCCATGACATAAGAATAGGTATGTTATCGACTAAACAAATAAATTTTAAAATAGCTTAAAACTTGAAATGGAACGTAACCAAAGTGCCACTCCTCTAACCTCTCGAATTCTTAACAAACCACCTGTATTCTTAGTGATCGACTGTATTTGTTGTAAAAAATAACATCACACATTAAAATTAGTTATCGCTTATCAGTAATTTTATTAAATTAAAAAAAAATGTTTTGCACAGAACGCGAGCGGGGCGAAAGAGACTACATCGGCTTCGCGACTCTGCCGGAGCAAGTGCACCGGAAGTCGGTGAAGAGGGGGTTCGACTTCACGCTCATGGTGGTGGGCGAGTCGGGACTGGGCAAGTCCACCCTCATCAACAGCCTCTTCCTAGGAGACCTGTACAAAAATAGAAAAATTCCCGATGTTCAGGGTAAGTCCGTCATTAATTCCTCGCGTCACACGTTCATAGTGATTATATTCTCTTTGCACACGTCAGTGTTCCTGTTTTTTTTTTAATTTTCGATGCACCTTAGGAAAGTCTTTCACCTTGCCAACCATGATATACATGCCTTTCTAATTCCGACAATATGTTAACCATTAATTTACCGTTTACGGTATTTTATAGATACTTTGCCTAATTAGGAGTCCAGAATCTACTACATAATTTTGCCCAAATCTTTTTGAGGTTTGCTGTAGGTAATAATATTTTAGCTTTTATTAGATTCCAGAGTATTGAACATTTTATAGATAGCAGTAATAATACAAAATAGTGAAATGTAGAGCAATACACATTTAGGTACGGCAATAGATTTTCACCGCAGTCAATTTTAGTTGTGCAAGTGTGTCATGAGTGTGCGATATTGGCAACAATATTTATTGTTTACTTATTTAATTGAATAAATGTCGGTGAAATCGGGTTTGAAAAGTTTTATCGATTGCGAAGCAATTGAACAACATGCAATTTAAACGTATAGCTATGTACCTGTCTATATTCATTTCTCTTTTTTAACCGACTTCCAAAAAGGAGGAGGTTATATGTTCACATGAATATGTGAATATATAACCTCCTGTTTAAACAGACAAAGACTAATAGAGGAGATGGCAAACATTCATGTATACTTAATATTATGGCGTCTATTTTAATGGCCCACATATTTTAACATCGTAATTTCAATTAATTAAGAGTTTTACAAATAATATTTTATGGAGTCTTCATTGAATTAAAGTAATGTAATCGTCAAATCTCTCTAGGTGCGGCCGTTATCAATTTAGGTATTTTTTCTTGACGCAGATAGAATAGAGAAGACGACGACGATAGAAAAGTATTACGGTATCAATGTTTGCCATTGATATTATAAGTAACTAATATACGGCGCGGCGTTTATGCCATTGATATAATATAAGGCGTTTATTTAAACGCCCACATTTAGTACCGATCGTAAGTTTTCACAACATTTACGAGTTTCACAAATATTGTGTGAATTTCAAATCAAAATCTTCATTGAATTAAGGGGGTGCGGTCGTTTTTACAGGTATACTTTCTTTCTACAGATAGAATAGAAAAGACGACGACGATAGAAAAGAAAACGATGGAGATCGAGGAGCGGGGTGTGAAGCTTCGTCTGACCATCGTGGATACCCCCGGCTTCGGCGACTCCATCAACTGCGAGGACTCGTGGCGGGTGTGCTCGGCGTACGTGGACGAGCAGTTCCGACAGTACTTCACTGATGAGAGCGGCCTCAACCGACGACACATGCAGGACAACAGGGTGCATTGCTGCCTGTACTTCGTCCCGCCTTGGGCACACAGGTAAATCCATATCCATTCTCAGAGGCGGCGTAAGGCGTGGGCGGTGCCTAGGGGCCTCGCGCTCCTTGGACAGCGCGTTTTTTTTAGGATTTATGAATATCAAAAAAATCTTTCAACAAAATCAGTCTTCTTGCATCATCCATCAGGGGGCCTCGCAAAATATATTTTGCCCACATAAAATTTTGGTCTTGCGCCGCCACTGTCAATTCTTATACTCTGCATGTTATAAATGAGTGTATTTACTTAATCTCTCTTTGGGCATACAGGTAAATTACCTAATATTAATGAAAATGTGCATCTGTCTATGTGTTTGTTATCAACTAACTTTAGCCTAAATCGTTGAACCAATTTGTATGTTTGTTATATTAGCTAAGCTAGCTAATAGGCTAGTATAGTTTTATTGTAGCAAAATTAACGGTTCTGCGATAAGCGACTTGCTGGTCCAACGAAGTCGCAGGCAATCTCTATCAGCAATAAAACAAGTAGAGCGTTCAAATTTTAGATCTACCACCAAGTTGCATTTCCTGGAAAAACCTACTATCTTGAAACTATTAATTTCAGTAACTTTATTTGACTAATCCATTATCCATAATGATATTATAAATTATTAAGAATGTCTGTCTGTCCGTCTGTCTGTAACCTCTTTACGCCCAAACCGCTGAACCGATTTTGCTGAAATAACTTTGATTCTCGATAAAGGACATAGGATACTTTTTATCCTGGAAAAATGTACGGTTCCTGAGTGATAAACGAATTTTGGTGCAACGGAGTTGCGGACGTCATCTAGTCATTTATAAACAAACGTTTCAACAATAACGGAATTTAGGACGTAGAGTCGACTGGCTAGCACATCCGTAATTCCTATTATTATGACAATGAGATGCGTGAAAATGGACATGATTACAAACAATTGAGAACAATAGCAGATTGTGAAAATCAGAGAATATACGTTCTATATATGATCACTGAGCATGATAGAGTTTCTTATGTCATAATTTACCAATCTGATAACTATAATTTGTTGATGTCACTCTACATATTGAAATAATTATGTTTACAATATAGACATAAATAGGTACTTAAAATAAGTATCCCTATTCATACATACAAACATGCCTACTGTGAAGAATATTAATTTATTAATGTGCAAAAAAGCCTCAATCGCCAATCGATCCTCAGAAGATATAGTAATCAGTAATCATTAAACATACCAAAAGCTATGCATTGCCAAACATACTTGTATAGGTATGTTTTTGTGAGATGATTGATTTAATGTAAGGTACTCCTGAGAGCCCTTGCTATGGTGATTTCTACCGTTTAAAGCTCTATTTAAGTTTCTCTTGGATCGTTTACTGGCGTCCTTATTAACGGTAATTAGTAGTTTGATACGCGATATATTTGCGTTAGTATGCTAATTGCTGTAATCAATAACATTGCTGTTATTGGCACGAAACAATCAATGTTTATGCGCTAGAGATCGTCTATTATTTCGTTACCAGTTAAGACATTATTGAGTGATTTATCATCGATTATAAGGTGTAGTGCTTGTAAAATACAGAATCGAATACATTAACATTAACAAAATGTTATAATATGATGTCTACTTATGGGTCAATTGACAATGAGGCGTAAGAAGACGCAATGTGACGATGATTAACAATAATGCCTTGGTGCAAAGCTCTCATGGCATATCTCCAAAGATCTTCATCGCCGGTGTCATTAATTGTCATTAGTTTCAGAAAAAATAAACATAACAATTTCAAATTACTTAATTCAAATTAAGGACCAAATTTTTTAACAAGATGAAATTTAACGTTGACTCAAATATGATACAAATTCATCTGGGACAATAATAGTAGAGCTACCGTTTAATGAATAGTGATCGTTGCTCCAGTATTTTTATAGCACATTAATAAGTGTCTATCAGAGCCCTCATAGTCTCTAGATTTAGAATGCTAGTTGAATTCGTCTTATTGCCTTTACCACGATACCGTTACGTATTGACACCATTATTGACACAACAAAAAGTGTCATGTACCTGTAGGCGTAGATTGTTAGTATTATCTACGGTTACTTTCGATTTTATTGTGGTGGAATAAAAGTTCATCTATATTCATGTAGAGGTATTGATATGAGACGTGGGCGGGCTATATATTTCTGAAAGGATGGGCTGGTTCGACCTGAAAAATATATTATGACCAGAAAAATAACCTCGTGTTACGCCCAGATGAGTTAATCAAAGACTCTTCAAGTTTAAGAACTAGCACAAGTGTACGGCAGTTATAAGCTAAAATTAACAACTAGCATATTATATTTCCAACTCTTAGAAGTTAAAGGCTGAGAGTTAAAGGTGCAATATAAGAAATAATTTGTTGCAGTTTACGACAAGTCGACTTGGAAATGATGAGGAGGCTGCATCGTAAAGTTAACATAGTTGTAGTTATAGCTAAGGCGGATTCCCTCACGGCGGCCGAAGTTAGGCGGCTCAAAACACGCATACTTAACGATCTGGAGGAACATCAAATTCAGGTAAGTACGAACATATACTTCCAGATCCAGCCGTTTAAAGGGCTTACGTTAGATCATCAGAAGAGAGCATCAGAATGTGTTATATCTAGTGAATTTTTAGCGAAGTGCCAACATTAGTCACGGCCTCCTTTTACTGAGACTCTTGCTGCTTAAAAAAACAAGACTAATTTTAGTCAAGTTGCTTATGGTTAATTATCTTTAAAGACAAAGCAGAAGCGGAGGGAACTTTACTCATGGAGAGTGATGGCGATTGATGATCCATTTTTAATCAGGATAAATAATCCTCAGGTTTACCAGTTCCCTGAGTGTGATAGCGACGAAGATGAAGAATTTAAACAACAGGACAGGGAGTTAAAGGCAGCGGCGCCCTTCGCGGTGGTGGCGGCTGATACGGTCCTAGAGGTCGGTGGAAAGAGAGTCCGGGGCAGGCAGTATCCTTGGGGAATAGTTGACGGTATGTTTTCTACTTTGTAATATAATATATCTTATACTAGCTGTGCCCCGCGGTGTTACCCGCGATTTATAAGGTAAACTAAATAGTGTTTTCATAGGTAAATAGTTATTGGTGTAAGAGACAAAACGAATTGAGTTTGATAATCGCAAACATCAATTTGGATGACTGAGAGATGGAAGTTGATTATTCTGTCTTATACTATTGTTTTTAACTGATTTCCAAAACGAAGGAGATAAAAATATATATTTTATGTTAAGATGTGATTTTTTATGATAATTAATACTTTGCCGTTTGTGTCACGAAAAGGATCTGGGGTCGGGGGGCCGCAGCCCCCCAAGTAGAAGACGGGATGAAAGCATGTTAATCAAATGACCCTCGAAATCTATGTGTTTAGTTTAGGTTAGTAGAAATTCATATTTATGATAAATAACTTAGTTTGTTCCTAAAAAGGACAATTTAAACTCAGCACTAACAACGCGATACCATTTAGTTAAAAGCGAAACTACCAGGAGGGAGGGGGGAGGGATTGGTGGGGCGCAGCCCCCCCAAGTAGACGACAGGACGAAAGCCTATTAATCAAATGACACTCGAAATCTGTATGCTTAGATTAGGTTAGAATAAATTCACATTTATGATAAATTACTTAGTTTTATCCTAAAATTGAGAATTTAAACTCAGCACTAACGACGTGACACCATTTCGTAAAAATCAACACTACCAGGGGGGGGTAAGGGGGGGGAGTAATCGTTGAACATGAATAAATAAAAAAAAACGAACATAACATAACCTCCATTTTGAAAGTCGGTAAAAAATGTAGCCTATGTGTTAATGCTGTATGTCAGCTACCTTCTTGTAAAATTTTGTCGCAATCGGTCCAGCCGTTTAGGCGTGAAGAAGTAACAAACACACAAACTCACATACTTTCGGATTTATAATATTAGTAGGATTATGTCCTTATATTTAATTAACTTACAAGACTCCTACTATCTTGTTTTCTATTCCTTCTATCTTCTGCTTTATATGCGCTGCTGTAAAAATGTGATTACGACGAATTTAATCAATTTGTGGGGCAGCCTTACATAGCTTTGCATATCTTGCAGGCAGCACTGAGATTAGAGGATCCGTTTGCTTGTTTGTCCTTCATGCAATTTAAAATAAACTCATATTGATATACTTTAAGCTTACTAGCTTCAACTCAAGATGTTTACGGCTTCCTTTGACAGTGTTGTGTCTAATGGGTAGACCTTCGGTTCGCACTCCTGGAGGGTGCACCCGGGTGGAGGCGTGTACCTGTGAGACATTTTCTGATCTCAAGTACATAATACGAACGCTCGTACGGTGAAGGAAAACATCGTGAGGAAACCCGCACATAGTTGGTCCCAGACGTATTGACTAGTTCTTTCCTCTGGACTAGGCCGACTATGATGCGAGAATGCCGTATGCGCTTGGGCAACCATACGGACGTTTAAAAATCTTGTCCCAGGCACTACAGTATTTGAGGAGGTGGTTACTTCGCTCTGAAATTACTGTACAAATCATCCACAACGGATGTAAAGGCCTAGTTTTTGTTGTGCCTTTAACCCTTGATATTTCCCCACCAGTGGAGAATCCCCGCCACTCGGACTTCACTAAGCTGCGCACGATGCTGATCTCGACGCACATGCAGGACCTCAAGGACGTGACGCAGGACGTCCACTACGAGAACTTTCGCGCGCAGTGCATCTCGCAGATATCGCAGCACGCCATGCGGGAGAGAGGGTAGGTTTCCCGATCTTTGATGCTAAAGGTGATCGTAGTTTTGTCCGCAAAGCACGCGCCGCACACGCCGTATCCCAGAATTCGTTGTATGAAAATATGAGTAATGACGTCACGAAATGCGGCGCGTACGGTGCGGATGAATGTGTCCGCACCGTACGCACCGCATTTCGTGATGCCATTTCATCCAACGAATTCTAAAATGCGGCGTTTTCACCAAACCTGCGTTTTAATTAATTTGTTTTAGTACCCTACAGTTCATTTGCCTGACATCGCAAAGCGCAGCGATTGTAAAGCAAATTTTCACCAACGCCTAACAGCTGACACACAGCTAATAAGTTCTTATAGGCCATTAGGACTTAGGTCACTACATAATTAAACTTAAGAGACTAACTGCCGCACTCAGAGTAGAACATTAATTACTTAATTTTAATTTTTAATTAATTCAAAATTTTGACATTAGGGGCTATTGTCAAAATTATCTGTCAAACTCTTCATTAAATTGAAGGTTAATCATAATTAAATGTCTCTGAATGCGGCGGTTAAAGTTATAGTTAGGAGGCAATTAACACAAAAGCGTTAGAGCGATTAGTTGGTGAAAATAGACATAAGAATTTAGAATATCAAATGTTCATGGAGGGAGGCCCGGCCTGCGCTATCTCACAGAGGATGGTGGAATAGGGGAAGCCCTTCAGTAACAAAAGTTTTCTACTCTTAAAGTCTGCTTCTAAATATTAAGAACTAAGAAGGTCCGCGTCTTGATCTCACTTTTAAATTAATCATTATTGTGCGACTTTATTTTCAGAAAACTGAAAAGGGATTCCATGGGCAACAATCCAGAGAGCATAGTTATTACCGACACCGACAGACTATTGCTGCAGAAGGATGAAGAGGTAAGGAAAATTAGCATGTTGATAATCGAGATTCAAGAAATAGCCACTAAGTAAGCCTTAGATACCTATTTTTGCTAAAATGAGGTCAAAAAGTATGAGTTTGGCATTGTATGTTTGTTTCATCCATTGTAGCGTCTAGAATCTAGATATAATTTTAATGAATGAGGTATCAATAGATATGTCTTGAAGGCCAGTGGAAATAACATAGGCTATTATACATATATATTTTGTGTAGTATGGCATAAGGATTTATGATTAATATGCAGATTGTTTAAAACAAATACTATTTTCAGATTCGACGAATGCAGGACATGCTGACGCAGATGCAGGAGAAACTGAAAGCTTCCGACAAAAAACACGACAGTATTATTGATGTGTAGATAAGAATTAAGATGTGTAGGCGATAATATGTATATATATTGTATCACAATCAGGGCCCCCGCTACCATATGTGCAATGTGTGCAATGCACACGGGCGCCCATCCTCTAGGGGCGCCAAATCGCCATCTTTCGGGGCGCCAAAACCAAGGACCCAAAAAATTTGCCTAAAGCTAAAGGGGCGCCAAAGTCCTTTTTTCGCACACAGGCGCCAGTAGCACTTACGGGGGCCCTGATCACAATCACACAAAGAAAGAAGGGGATTGAGACAAATTTTGCAAACGGTTATTCCAAAGTCTGCATATTACACTGATTTCTGGGAAACCAGTGTAATATGCAGACTTTGTTTGTCTCAATCCCTTGCTGAAAGTAAAGGAGTTGTGTATTAACCAGTGATCAAAGTTCACTATATCTCAACATATTCTAAATTTTCTTTTCTACCTAATTCTAACTTAGTTTATATTTACACTGTTTACAGTTAACCATCCAGTTAGAAAAACGCAGCTTTAACTATATTTCTGAGGTTTTATTGTTATATCAATATTTTTATGTATTTTTATGAGTAACTGCGAATATTTAGGTCTGTCTGTCTTACTAGTGCTATCTTTATTGATTAGCATTGATTAAGGGATATTTTCATATTAATTCCATCTAGGTACGCCTTTTCAATTTCCCGAAGAATACATGTTCATTTATAACTAGTAATTAACTAAATCAGTAACTGTAACAAAAGTAGTCGGAAAATTTTCTGAAATAGAAAAACAAAAGTGTCCTAGACGTCGATGCCTATTAAAATGTAGAGTTTGGCTGTAATTCTATGTTTAAGTTCAATGTTAAAAGCAAGGATGTTTTGGCTCGTAGATAACATTGTCATGGGAAAGTGGATTAGAAGCTACCACTTGAAATGACGACAGATATGGTTTGGATAGGGGGTATTTTTACAACATGGTGACGTTGGTTCCGCCATAACATCCTTGTAAGTCTACAAACAAGCGTAAAGAACATTCACAGGTCTGCACCGCAGTATAATATCAATATATTCAATACATTGTTATTCTACAACGATTTAAGGAACCTGCGGTGTTGCACTATTGGCCAGTTTATGAGGTTATTTATGGGAGTTTATCTATACAACAGCGCTGTTTACTGGCTAATATTTTTACATAAGCCAATGAAAAGCGCTAGTCAATATACATTAACCTCTGGTCAAAAAACCTCCGAAATCGGCTTTTCGACTAAAAAATCTGGATGAGACATCATAACAACAAAACATGCCTACCTTAATAGGTTAGGTACTATAAAAGTAGTTTACTTTAAGATGAATCTATTTGCTTTTAAAAAAAATCGTGTGTTGTTCAGAATATATAACTTGTATGACGAGTAAATAACGTAGCTAGATTCATTTAGATAAATAGAATACTACTTATAACTGCAGAGTCAATGTAATACCTGAGATAGCATTTGGAGTAATGGCTTTGTAGACCACAGTAACTAATACCATACCATCCCTTAACTAATAAAATATTCACAGAGCGAATAACTATTATTAACTTTTTTCTGGCATAAGTATAGAATATCATGATATTATGAAAAACGAGAACAGCGGAACACAAAATGCTAGGTAAATATTTATTAGTAAGGGAGGTAATGAAAATAGAAATTAGAATAATTGAGTTTATTCCTTGAGCACGACAGTAAAAAATTATGGATGGAGTTATAATACTCTTGAAGTGTGTATTAATTTTGTATCATAACTTAAAACTACGTAGAGTAGGTAACATAACATAATATTTTGTTAAAATAGATAAAATAGGTTAAAATAAATTATTATTAGAACACATTTTTTGTTACTAGATATTTATCACAAGAGGAATTAGGTAGCCGCCATAGAATATTAAATGGTAAAATACCAGTAAATGCAGATCTAGAATAGAGTAAGCAGGTAGCTACCTAATACCTAATGATTTTCAATATTAATGGCCTGTTTGATGTTTCACCGCTTCCTGATGGTGCCCGATATTGACAGATTTTCCATACTCCATCTGTCAAATTAATTAAGTGGTGGATAGCCTTATCAGGAAGCGGTGAAACAGACCCTTAATTTTCTTGTACCTATATGAAATACTAAATAGTAATAATACTAACACTCATATTAATGAATATTGAATACTCATAATAAAAGTCCGGTCGCTGGATAGACAGAAACACGGCCATTTACCTATAATAGCAACATGTCTCCTTCAAACGCGCACGGGAATATTGCTATCTGAGATAGCAATAATTCCCCTGTAGCTAGGTATCTGGTCCAACTGCTATATGTATATGGTTGTACGTGTAGACGAGACAGCCTATTTTAATAAGCAGTTTCGTGTGCGTGTAAATATTCGGCCAAGTGCGAGTCGGACTCGCGCGCGAATAGTTCCGTACCAATATAGAGCAAAATCAGGCCAAAAATAATTGTGTTTTTGTATAGGATTAAATACCTATTTTTTTTTATATTATTAAAGTACACATATATATTTAAGGAATTTGAGAAAGAATCAAGTACCTACCTGTTGCCATTATTGATATAGAGCAAAAAAAGCCAAAAAAATCACGTTTGTTGTATGGGAGCCCCCCTTAAATATTAAGTTTATTTTGTTCTTAGTACCTATTTGTTGTTATAGTGGCAACAACTATACATAATCTGTGAAAATTTTAACTCTCTATCTATTACCGTTCTTGAGTTACAGCCTGGAGAGAGACAGACGGACAGACAACGAAGTCTTAGTAATAGGGTCCCGTTTTTAGGACCCGGAACCCTAAAAAGACAAACGGCTCTTACAGGCCGAATTTCTCACTATCCAGCGGCAGGAATGTATACATTTTTATTTATATTATATTGTAATAATTGTAAAATCAATTATTTTTACTTAACTAAAACTATGAACAAAGTGAATACCAAAGTTTATATACCGTAATGTGTTTTGTATTACTTTAAAATAAATTGATACTTTACAATATGAATCGTTTATAATTTAACCATTTCCATGTCTTTCGATAAACAATTTGGGGCTTACCGTCCTAAACAATGAGTTTCTAAAATACTAGAGTAGCAATGTCTTACAAAAGATTCTCAGAAATGCGTAACCACTTTTTTGTTCAAAAGACAATGTCAAGTCATATATTCGTTATGTCATTATGTATGTGAGATATGCCTGCAGGCATCTTCGAAGTGGCAACGCGTTGCTACCGTAAACTTCCAATCTAGTTACGTTAGTAACATAGAATATCATTGGTCCTAAAACATAGGATAACAACCATAAACTACGACAGTATCACAGTATAGCAATAGGGATATGTCATATTGCTATACTGTGACAGTATATTATAAGTTTATGATAACAACTAACATCTTCAGAAACATCTAGTCAAACTGAGAGCACTAGCTCAAATCGTATACTCCACTCGGGCTAGCTTGTCGCTAGCGGTCGTTGACTCCCTGTCAAAAACTTGTCATTTTCCCTAAAAAACCACGATAAACAATATCTGACACTTCATTGTCAATCGCGGTTTAATATGGAAAATGACAAGTTTTTGACAGAGAGTCAATGACCGCTAGCGACAAGTTAGCCCGAGTGGAGTATAGTTGCAAAGACTTTTCAAAAAGTAACTGCAATGTATAATAGAGGGGGCCACATATCTAGCAAGGTTCGCGGTACATTCTATATATTATATTTTTATGATAGAGGCCGTAACCACGTAACTGCGTAGTACCGTACCAAAAATTATGCATCCCATAGCTTTACGTTAAAATGACTAAAATAATCAGCCAAGTGCGAGTCGGACTCGCGCACAAAGGGTTCAAAAATATAAATAAACAAAGTAAAATTTTCTTTACACTTTACACGCCTTCCCAGACTCCCAGTTCCCTGTTTCCAAGCTTTCATTGTGCCTATCATTGACTTTCAGGCAGAGCTATGAATTATGATTTGGCCAACTTAGCCCTTGGAGTCGTTAAAAAAAACAACTGTCAAAGGTTGTCATTTGTCAAATGTCAGTGTCACTAATATCAACTGTCAATTCATCGGGTTACGAATCTGATGAATCCGGCGATAAATTTGGTTAAAAAGGTTAAAATTTGGATTTTCTAAGTAATTTCATTTATTTAAGAAATACTGTTATACATTATTTAAAAATTACAATAAAGCTTTAGATATATTATGCGATAAAGTTTAAATTTTAAGCAAATAAAAACATGGCAGACAGAGATCTATCCCTCGGTCCACGAGAAGGAGTAACTTATCCTATTAAAGTACAATACTGTGGTAATTGTTCCATGCCAATAGAATATTGCGAGTATTATCCAGAATATGATAAGTGCAAACAATGGTTGGAAAAGAATTTGCCGACAGAGTTCGAAAAAGTGAAGATCGGTAAGCTGGCCCACATACCTACAATGATGTTGAGTTTTAGTGTTTTCCTGACTTTCAACAACTATTTCTGTTTCAGATGAGGATGATAATGGTGGTGGCGAAGAAGAGAAGAAACGACAAAAGCGAGGCGGAAAGGGAATGCTTAAATCTAAGAAAAAAGAAGATGTTCCCAAGTTAGTCCAAGTTTCACGTGCTCCCAGGGGAAAGAAGAAATCTGTTACTGTTGTGTCTGGACTTAGTACTTTTGGTATGCTCTACATAATCTGAATTGACACCACTTGCCCCAAACCAAGTTAACATTTCATGTCATCTCTTTCATAAACACTAGAAACAAGAGAAATAACACAATATTTATGGGTTTAATAATTTTAACCTAGACTGTGGAAGTGTTGCAAACTACATATTATATTAATTAATCAAGCCCCAAAAGGTCACCGGTGACCGACACAATAGAAATTCTATTGTGTCTCATTTGTCCACGATCAACGGTTTAATAATCAAATAGTAATAAATATTAAAATATGATATCTCTTTCAGATATTGATTTGAAGGTGGCTGCAAAGTTTTTTGGCACAAAATTTGCATGTGGTTCTTCTGTGACTGGTGATGATGAAATTGTTATTCAGGGAGATGTAAAGGATGATCTTTTTGATGTGATACCTGAAAAATGGCCTGAGGTAAAAAAAAAATTTTTTTTTTACATTTTTTGCTTCTCAAACAACACAGTTTCTATTGCAGAACAACATAGTCCAAAAAATTAATTATGTATTGTGTCTATTGAGTGGCAATAAACATTGTGTTGGATGCTAAAGCCCATTTTGACCCACACTTCAGAAACAATTTCAATTTATATATTTTTTGATTTCAGATTGATGAAGATAGTATTGAAGATCTTGGAGATCAAAAGAGATAGTTTTTAAAATATGTTGGAGAAAATATAATATGCTTTAAAGTTTTCAATATGTGATTGACATTACAGTCATATGTTAAACATGTTCATGAAATAACTTTAATTTTTCAGCTTTTAAAAATATAAAAAATTTCACAAACAATTAATTATTGCATTTTTATTTTCACAAAAAATGTTATGCTTGTAAGAATGCATTTATAAGCTACTAGCTAGTATAATCTGCTTCAAAATCATGCATAAGATGTAGATATTTATAACTTACTATTAATTAATTCATGTCCATAAACTTGTATCTCATTCTTACTAATATTATACACCTCTGGACTTTCACGAATATTCAAGACTAAAATTATTCTTAAATGAAGAAGAAGACTAAAATTACTCAAATAGGTTTAGATGTTCTCGAGTTTTAACTAGACTAAACAAAATTTAAGACTTATGATGAACAAAAAGTTTTCAATGTTCCCGGGTCTGGATGTGTATTAAATATGTGTATGATATAATAAAAATCTCAAATATATGTATAGTATAAAAGTATTAAATATATTTCCGTTGTCTGGTACCTGTAACACAAGTCCTTTAGGTACTTAGCACGGGGCCAGACTGACGTGGTGTGAAGCGTCCATAGATATTATATTATTATATTATATGTCGCAGGGAAAAGAAGATATCAGGGATATCCCAAAATCCCTAGGGATATCACGAAATCGCGGTAGATACCGAATATTCTTGTTTCTTACGTCTTCTTACTAAACAAATCTAGTGATATGTCATTTCACTAAACTAAATCTAGTGAAATGTCAGAAAAGCGGATACCGCCGAATAAAAATCGAGCTACGCATTTCTCTCGCTCGCTCTAATACCCTATCACTATCTTATGGGGGCGACTAACCCTAAATTGACGATTTTATAATTCATTTTTATACTTGAAAATAAGCCCCGAATTGTTTTATTTTGTAGACATAGATACTACATTATATTTCCGAGAATCAGACCTAGCAAAAACACGATATCTTAAAATTTTCTCGATCACAAAGATGCATCTAATTTTCATGAATTTTCATATATTGCCATAACCGTGCATTAAACTAAGTTAATATTTTAACACATTGTATAAAATTCTATCATTGAGGAACTGACCTAGCGGATTTTTTAAATGTTACATATTTATCGAGGTATTAGGAAAAAAATAATTTTCTTTTTATTTAAATGAATCCGCGTCGTCCTTTTTCACCTGGCATATGAAAGACGGGCGTGAGTGTGAAGAGAGAAGGACGATTTTTTGCGTTAGTCGCCCTCTTAACGCGAATGGGGCATTATCAGCGTGAAGGGATCTTATTATCGGTATTGAGTTATTAATATCCCCATAATATACATTTAACAGGCTATCGAACGATGCAAGTAACTTGCGCGTAAGGCTGGAAAATATTAAAAAATGTTGAAACTCGAGAGTCGTAAAAGGTGATATTTAGAAAATCGCATTCAAACTTAACGTACACGTAATAATTTAACGACTAAAATCACACGAGCCGCGCCAGCTCGAGCGACGCATTTGTTTCACTCCCACTAGTGCCCGTGTGGGTATTATATATATATATATATATATATATATATATATATATATATATATATATATACGTGAGCCAAAAACTTTATATCCCTTTTGACGAAAAATGGGGAAACACAGCAGTTATAGTTTATATGGTGAAGGGGTGCATCGAGCTAATATTTTTTTGAAATTATGCTTTTATCATACATTTTTTTAACAAATAAAACCACTTTAACACACACACTAGGAAAAATGACAGATTTTTGAGTGACAAACCCATTGTGGTACTATAGACTGGAGAGAGCCTTATAATATCGGTGTATAAGCGTCGAAAGCGTGTAATATTATGTCCTACTTACTAGGACATAACAAAGGGGTCGGTCTGCATATTTCATGTAATAAAAGTGTTAGTAAAGGTTTTTAGTGAACATTTAATGCTAGATATTGTTGAGTTTTGTGGTTCCGCTAAAATCCGTAAACCATAAGAATGGCCAAAGAATGCCTCAAAAACGTGGATTTAACCCAATGTTTTTTGGGCTTTTCAATCGGTATTTTTGTATGTTTAAAAGGCATTAGTGCTAAAAATGTCACATCAATTAAAAATTTGGCTACAAACATTGCATAACTTTTTACATGTGCTTACGGATTCTCATTACTTGAACTATAGTTTATCGATATCATAAACTAAATGACTTTCTTTTCTGGATTTTAATGTGCTTCGAAATGATCGACGAATAGAAATATCCAAGAAAATAAACGCACACTACTTGTATGAAAATAAGCACAAAATGGCCACGCGATGGCGGGCTAAGGTTACATCTATATTATAATACTTCATCTATGCCTTTTAGTCGTGAAAAATTTACGTTTAAGCCGGCGGCAGACATGTGCTTCAAAGTATGAGCAAACTTTTTGAAAACTTTGACATGCTTAAACAGGATCACAAATATGCCTGCCAGAATTGTTTTCAAAGGTTTTACGGCACAGTTATTGCAAAGATGGCTGACAGATTGGACGACTATTTTGAGGACGCTATCAATCTATTTTATTTACAGTCTGTCAAGAAAGTGAAGAAATTAAAAAGTGGCAACATCGTAGTGTCATCCCTTTCAAATCAATCTAAGAAAAAAAGGGATGACACTACGATGTTGCCACTTTTTAATTTCTGCAATTTTTTGACAGACTGTCACTTACAGTCTGTCAAAAAAGTTACATTTTTTATAATATAATTAAATTTTTTAGGCTTCTGCTTGAAGTAGCTCAAAAAATTCGATAACTAAGTCATTACTCCACTCCATTATTGACGTTCAAATCTACAATTGCTCCAAAGTCCAAAGTTTGTGCGATAAGTGTGGCAGGCCGCACAAACTTTGAAGTTTGTTTACTTTGATGTGCGCAGAAAAACCGACTCATGATGGCAAACTACAAAAATGTGTATTCAAACTTTGCACAAATAGGCAAAAGTCAGTGCCACACTTGGGTATTTGCGTATTTGAACACGTGTCTGGCGCCGGCTTTAGAAAATTTATCCGCCTGTCATGACTTTCTTGACAGGCTATATATTTTTTTAAATTTATTGGGAGCTGGAAACATGTTCTTTGCTCTATTTGATTTTTTTTATATTGCCAATCTAGAAAAAGAACAGTGAAGTCATTGTTAAATTTTGTCGCGGCAACCCAGTCTTCTTTGCAAAATTAAACACAACACAAAATAAAATCACTTTTCTGTATTTTGCGTTCATCGAATGTTGTCTTTCTCACGGAATAATGATGAATTAGTTTGGAACATAGTATCAGTGTAAAGCAGTTTGCTTTAATGAACGATAGGGAAGTGATTAAGACCTATAAACATTATGTAGACCTTAGTCAAGTTGCCTAGACAAGTTAACAAAAATTGGAGTATCGATCTTTTGTCTTCGGATGCTTGTAGTGTGATTTTATAAATACTCAAAATGTCAGTGGTTAAAGGTAAAGCATTAGTGAAAATGGACGTAATTCACGTTGGTGAATACGAGTTCACCAAGCAAGACATTATAGGCCATGGGGCTTTTGCCATGGTTTACAAAGGAAGGAAGAGAAAGGTAAGCAAATTAAGCTTGTTGTTATTTATTGTGTATTTGGTGAACATCGTCGTTTTATTTTTGTTTAGTATTTGTAAACATTACCTCGTGTACATTTTAATTTCAGGAACAGTAATGAAATTAAATTAATCATTTTGATAACTACCTATTGTATACTTAAGCTAGGATTTTTTTTAATTTAAAAATTTGAATAGTAGATATTCCAAAAAATATTGCTAATTAATGCTCAAATAAATAAAATATTTGTGCTTATTAAAAATTTTAAGAAAATAAAATCTTAACCTCATCATCAGCTGATTGTCAAGTGCCCGGAACATAATTGTTTTGATGTTGAAATGTTAGACGCGGAAGATTATTTAATATTATATTTTATTATTATTTTATTTTATATGATAAATATAACTATTTATGTATAAATAGTTATATTTATCATAATATTATTATTACTTATTAAATTGTTGCAAATTTAATTATTATCCTTCAATCGCGGATTCTTGGAAATCTATTGTTCTCGTGGCCACATGTAGTCGCCTTGGGAGTTGAAGCATTTTTTAATTTTGATTGGACTGTTTTCAAATTTTGACATTTTGTGTAATGTTTTGTGCCCTAATTCACCATTTGCACTTAGCCAATGTAACCCTAGACAGTACATTTTATTGTGCAATATCACACACAATATATTATTTTATTCAACAACAAGATTGAAAGGCGCGTTCAATATTAACCCTAGACTGTCAATATTGCACAATAAAATTGATTGTTTAGGGGCCCGCTCAGACAAAGTCAGAGCTCCAAATAAATTTTTTGGAATCATTCAATTACTTCATCATTTGGTATGGTAGTAATTTTTTGTGGGACACCTCCATCGTGGGTATCGCAGACACAATAGATTTTCATTTAGGGGCCCGCTCAGACAAAGTCAGAGCTCCAAATTAATTTTTTGGAATCATTGAATTACTTCATCATTTGGTATGGTAGTCATTTTTTGTGGGACACCTCCATTGTGGGTATCGCAGACACAATAGATTTTCAATTGTTAGCATTGATGGGTTAAATATAGACCAGGGGTCACCAAATGGTGGACCGCTGACCTATTGTGTGCGGACTGTGGGTCAAGCAAGTTTTCGAAGATGAACTTAGTTAATAGTTTGGGAGAAAAGTGGTTGTGACATACGGACGGACAGACAGACCGACAGACATGATGGATCTATAAGGCTTCTATTTCTTGTCATTTGGCTATGGAACCCTAAAAATAAATTTCGGTCTTCAATTTACTGATGAACATCTCCAGGATTTATTTAATGTTGCTTGCACCAATTTCACTTCAAACTTCAGATAGATAATAATTAGCAACAAAAAATTGTCACTTTTCTCATTGATATGTAATTGTAATTTCCATAATTACCTTTGTTAATAAATATATTTTTATTAAAATGTGTGGACCATGAAGGTCATTTCTTAAAATAGACCCTGAGCAAAACTAATTGGTGACCCCTGATATAGACTTATCACACCACAGAAATAGTTGCTAAAGGGGGTGACAGACACGCGAGTAAGTAAGCGGTCTTATGTCTCGACGACCTTGCTCGCCTGTGTGTACTTAAGAGGAGTCCACACCACCCTTTTTTCCATACCAATGTTGTCCCCTGTTTCCTCCCTGGATAATGCTAGTAGAGTTATTAATTTTTTTCCTGAATATCTACGGCCACTAATACAATGTCCCTATGTTTTCTTTTTTTTCATAATTTAATTAATAAATAAATAAGATATGAACGTTAAAAAACCCAAAAAAAATGGCCAGAGTTTCCGCTGTGTTCAAACACCCAGAAAACAGATTTGGCTAAATTATACAAAAAAAATAAAACATAGGAACACAGCTCAAGCCTTAAATACTTAAATCGGTTATGTTTTGGAGAAGGAATCAGGGGACAACGAATCATTGATTTTCTGCAGCTGTCTCTATCGCGTTCTGCGGTATAGACTTGAGGTAAGGGAGACAGCTATAGATATTACACATACTTTTTTTCATTTCTCTAGCCCCTGGTGCAGTATCCTCTTAAAGATTGCCGCGTAAGTTCGCAGTCTTGGAATTTTACTCGTACTACCTACTACATAAAATGTACTTAGTGATGAAATAATTTATTTTGATAAGGATTATTAGCATGAGTAAAATAAATGCGTTTAAATGTAGTCCAAAAAAAATAAGATTTTTAAATAAAACAATGGTTGTTGTGCCTCACTTGACATAGATAGGTTACATAGTGTGTCGCGGACATTTTTGTAGATCACTAATAAAACACAACTTTTCGTGCACTTTTTCCACTATATTAAGATATTATTACAACTTTTAACAAATTACATAATGAATTTCCACCAAGAACCGACAGCACAATCAATAACATATAATGTAGATATATTTATAAGATCTACATTTACTCAGAATATTGTGTGGTTCTATCTTTTATAGTTTAGGCAGCGTACGCAAAATAAGTAAATTTTCTGGTTGTTTCCGAAAAACTGAAATATCTTACGGAACCCTATATTTTCCAAAATAAAAAGTAGCTTATGTTACTTGTAAATAATGTAGCTTTCGAATGGTGAAAGAATTTTTAAAATCGGCCCAGTAATTTTTGAGCCTATTCATTACAATTAAACAAACAAAGTTTTGACGTGGGAGAGCCATGCTTCGGCACAAATGGGCCGGCTCGACCGGAGAAATACCACGTCCTCACAGAAAACCGGCGTGAAACAGCGCTTCCGCTGTGTTTCGCCGAGTGAGTGAGTTTACCGGAGGCCCAAATCCCCTACCCTTTTCCCTTCCCTACCCTCCCCTATTTCCTTCCGTACCCTCCTTTATTCCCTTCCGTGCACTGCCCTATTCCCTTCCCTATTACCCCTTAAAAGCCCGGCAACGCACCTGCAGCTCTTCTGATGCTGCGAGTGTCCATGGGCGCCATTTCCATCAGGTGACCCGTTTGCTCGTTTGCCCCCTTATTTCATAAAAAAAAAAAAAAACAAAGTTTACCTCTTTATAATATTAGTATAGATATAATATTTGATTACATACTTACAGTATTTTACTCAAAATATTTTATAGTGTAATAAAACATGAAGGAATTGGTAAAAGGCTTTGTTAACCTTTATAATATTTAACTGAGACACAGTGGGACAAGGATACCGTGTTGTTAAAGTTCATTTATAAATGATCACATTATAAAGCTGTAAACTTTTAGTGTGTAATTAAACTCATCTCTTTATCATTATTTTCATGTTTAATAAACAAATTGCAAAGCTAGAGCAAAAGTAAAGAAAAAAAAGAACTTCAAAAAATACATACTATTATAATTTTTAGTATTTTTATATTTTATGCCTTAGATTATAACCAAAAAATTTTTGTGTAAGTATCAGAAACAAACCCTTCACCAGTCAACTTTTAATCATATCAGCTATCTATTATTAAAATTGATTAAAATCGTGAAGTGACCATTATAATGACACTAACAGTCAACAGACACACACAATACATACAATGTGTCCCGACACCGGTGTCCAAAGTTTAAGAAAAAAATCGTGAATTTTTTAATTAATGGCTTTTTGTGAAAAATCTAGCACATTAAACTGGTTCTTTTTTGTTTTAAAAAGATAGATGAGGTTTTTATCTTAAATAAATTCTTTACTTCAATGCTCTAAGCCAGATAGTTTAGAAGTTATAACGATTTTCCTATAAAGTATAGGTTAGATTAGTATGAAGCCAGAGAAAAAAAAATTTATTCAAAAGTTGGAGAAAAATAAATCGAACTCATGATTTATGGCATATTTTAGTGACAAATTGGCCCTCAAATTTTTTTCTCTATCTCACGGTTCTAAAATAGCAGCCATTTTAGTTTTTCTCAGGCTTTCACACTAAAGGATCAACATTAAAGGATCGGACACCGGTGTCGGGACACATTGTATATATAATCTGCAAATAGCTGAAACTCATATAATTATACCCCTATGTTTTTATTGGGGATTTAAAAGAAAATTTAGAGCAAAGCCTACAACAGATGGCTTATAGTGTTGTCTAGGTAAACTAGTATTAGATGAATCACAAAGAAGCTACAAGTCATCCTTAATGATAAGCTTATCTGTTCATTATTATATACAATCATTGCTTAGCTCTCGGTATAATTTTATAAATATAATAACCTTAGATTTGTTATTTTAAACTAAAGAAACCCGTTAAACCAACTCGTACCATATTCAATAACTCGACTAGTAAAGTAGTTATTTTGTGCTATTATGATAGGCTACTATTTGTCACGCTTCTAATCACGATCCTTTGTGCGAAATCGGCGCTGACGGTACTTACATGCCGTTCGGAGTTGTAACACCTCTGACAGAACCTTAAAACGAACGTCATAAGGATCACTGTTATCTGAACTACGCGTTAAAATGTCTCTTAACGACAATACCATTGAACACATAATACGATACGCACTGTGTTCGCCAAGGGCAACACGTGCGGCACCCTACACAAAAATATACACTACAATCTACATGTTGCCCGCGACTCCGTTGCGCAAAAATTCGTTTATCGCGCGCGAACCGCGCATTTTGCCGCAATGAATAGTATGTTATGTACTTTTCCGGGCCTTAAGAGGATACACCAAGGGCCAGAGAAATTGAAAATAGGTATTTGAAAATGTATTGCTGTCTCACCAATCTCAAGTCTCCCACCGCAGAGCGCGATAGAGACAACACGACAAAAGTTCTAATAAAAGAACAGAAAATCTTCGATTCGTTGTCCGCTGATTCCTTCTCCAAAACTTAACCGATTTAAGTACTTTTTTCATTAAGAATTAAAGCAAGGCTTGAGCTGGGTTTCTATGTTTTATTTTTTTTGTATATTTTAGCCAGTTTTGTTTTCTGGGTGTTTGAACACAGAGGAAAATCTATTTATATTTTGGGTTTTTGGACGTTCTTATCTTTTTTAATAATTAAATTATGGAAAAAAAGAAAACATAGGGACATGCTAATAGTGGCCATAGATATTCAGGAAAAAATTATAACTCTACCGGCATTATCCAGGGAGGAAACAGGGGACAACGTTTGTATGGAAAAATGGCGGTGTGGACTCCTCTTAAAGTATGCCCATATATCCAATTTCATCTTAATCGTTTCAGCAGTCTGATCGTGAAGAGGTAGCAGACAGACCGACATACTTTCACTACTGTAATAGGTATTAGTAGCCCGGGATAATATAACTACAGCCACAATTTACTTTTTGTCTTAACTTGTGTCTCTTTCATTGCTGGTTAACCCCCAATTGAGTTCAGTACCTCAATTCTACTAAAATATAATTTTACATTAGGTAACGCAGTTCGCTCCTCGTTCGATCTAGTCAAATTGACAGATTTAAACCTATCAAAATCGGAGAGTAGGCGGCATTAATGTTGCATAGAATATTATAATCGAGTTCAGGTCCAAAGTTCTTGTGAAAATCTTGCGTAAAACGCTAAAAATAGAGGTGAAAAGAGAAATGAAAACTTTACACTATCGTGACTCGTGAGGTAACTCCATTTAGAATTTTTGTACCACTGATGCCTAATATAAAGAGTGAAGACGAAGAGAAATTTCATATTATATTATATAAACTAGCGACCCGCCCCGGCTTCGCACGGGTATAAAATATATTATAGCCTACTGCCCATGTCACTCACAGAAGAAATGAAAATCGATTCAGTAGTTTTATTCATTAGTCATTACTAAGCTACCCGTGGCCCGCATTGGTCGGTACTGTGTACCGCCGCAAAAGCTACGTCCCGCAATTTTTGAATTTATCTTCGAAAATATTCATTTAAATCATATGCTGTAAAGGGCCATATAGATCTGTATTAAATCAATAATGTATTTAATTGAAAAAGTATCCTATATCTTTTTCGGGGATTTAAACTTTAGAGTACATAATATCTCCTTGCCTTTCAGCATAATCGGTTAAGTGGTTTGGGTGTGAAGAGGTAGCAAAGATACATAGGGATCCCTTGGTCCCTTAACATGGGGAAATGCTTTACGCGGCCCCGGCAAATTGGGGATATCGGCCGGGGTATGTGGGAATCCTGCGTAGTCTACCCACTAAAACCCCATGGTGCTCCACTCATCCCTAAAGGCAGAGTTGCGGGTACGATAGAACCTACCGCAACATAGTCAGGGATCCCTAGAACAATTTTTTTTTGAGTATACACAAAAAATAATTTAAGAGTAACATTGTCCTACAAATAGAACAATCCATATTTTGGGACTATCAAATCAAAGTATGAAATCCTTTCTATCTCTGTTAGCTTATAGCTACCACTTTCGAGATTTTTCGCAGATAAAATTGTTGTTCGTCTTATCAAAATTAAGCTAACTCACAAAAAAATTGCAAGTGGTAGTAATAAAAAAAAAAAAATTCTAGGGATCCCTGACTAACACACTTTCGCATTTACAATATTGGTATGGAATTATGGATACACCAAACGACATTATAAATTATTATAAACAAATACGACGGATGCAAATTTGAATATCTTATCATCTGAATAGACACGATGCAGATCAAGGCGCGTGTTGAAATGAGGTCAAGCTGTAATCGCAGTTTGAGTACGGAATGTAGGACGGGCTAATGTTAGCCACACTACCGCCAGTCCGCCATACACCGGCTACATTTGGACAAATAATACATTAATGCAGAGCGCGCAGACAAAAAACGATCACCAAAATTGCGGTGCGGACGGCAAAATGTTTGGACCGCGATTACCGCGTATGTGCCTATTTCCATTACTAATATTATAAACGCGATAGTGTGTCGCCTCAAGCTTAAGGGTGAAGCCAAACGAGCGTAATTTGTGAGTTGTGAGTCGCAGAATTTCGGTCGCGTAAATATTTTTTCATACAAACCATAACTCACAAAATTACGCTCGTGTGAATCAAACAGGACTTTTGTATGAAACTGAATGCAGCAGAATTTCCGCCAGCTGAAATTCTGCGACTCACATGACAACACACTTATTCTTATTATTCTTACTTTTCATCCCGGAAAACTGTTCCCGCACGATAAACGAATTTCTGCGCAACAGAGATGCGGGCATCAACTAATACTTTATAATCTTGTATCTAATATCTCATAGACAATATAAAAACTATTATCAAAATAGACGCGAGAACAGGGAGAATGCTCGTATAAACTACGATCCTAAAGATAAATATGTTATTGGTATTGCTTGAAGATATAAATTGTGGATTGCTTGCTTAAGATCTAAGGCTCTATTAACTTGTTGCTGAGAAACAAGAGTTGATTAACAGATAGCATACTCCTCGGTCCTTACAAGCTAAGCAAGTCTCGCTTTTCTAAGCCAATCCAAAGAGAAAGAGCTTTTAGTGCTTTTGGCAACAACAAAGCTTTTCTCCCGAAAGTTCTGACGAGAGCTTATTTGTGTCCGTTGCGCGAGTCGCGCTCCATCAATATGTCAATACGCTAGTAATGAGGTACGAATTAATAGCCACTGTGGATGACTGTGGCAAACTACTCCATCGTTGGCAGTCATCTCATTATTGGCACCACACCAGCCATTTTCAAAGTGTGCTCGGTGGAAACCTGGGGCTCCACAAAAGCCTTGTATCCGCGAACGATTCATGAATTGTTTTTTAAGAGATGTTATCACTGGATACTAGTATCAGAGACCAGCTTGTATGGAGAAAATTCATTCAATGACAAACCATTACTTATTGGAGGGTCCGTAAAAAATGTCGCTTCTTAAAAGGGTGGCCACCAACAAAGTTTAGAAATCACTGCCTTCGATTTTTGTTTAAAACTATAAGAATGCCAATAGTAGGCTTTTCTGTATGAACTGCTAATTGGGTGTTTTACCTTAGTTATATGTAACATAATATTATGGACAGTACATGCATTATACACTTGTGCACGCTTGTCCGCCCACCGTTATGACGGCATAGCTACGTCTTCAGGTATTAATATCCAGTATGTACAATGTAGGCTTAAACCTTTGTCGTCAACGACTGTGACGTTATGCACGATTTGTCTCTATAAGAAACTAATAGGATTTATCTACTAACGATGACCAATCTATGACAAAGCTTGTTTTAACTTTAAGGCCTCTGAATGTAGCGAACAGCGGGCAAGCTTGTTGTCTTATTGCATGGAGCAACATTATTGTCTCGGTTTATATTAGAGGATAGAATCAAGCATAGAGCTAAATGATCTGAGTAATTGTTGGCCATGGCTGTTGCCATTAAAATCAAAGCACAATGCTTAAATTCTAAAATCATCGACTAAGCGTAAAGCAGCAATCTTGGCTATGTCTTCTTCTTAGCTCTTTCTTATCTTAAGTTACGTAGGGTCGGATCTCTTCTAACATTTGCGTCGAGAAATTCTATCTTAAGCTGGCTTCTCACGGCGTGTGATATCACAAGCTGCGCCGCGCCGAGCCAGCTATTACGAGCGAGCACGAGCCACAGGCGAGCACAAGCCACCCCTTCTCACGGCGCGCTATATCACAAGCCGCGCCACGCTGACAAACGTTCAAGTAAAATTAAACTTTATTAACATGATAATAGATATCATTTTGCTCTAAGTCACTACGTTAAATAAGTAAATTTTAATGAAATGCAACTTTATTCACTAGGCAACTAGGTTGCATTTCAATCTATGCCGCTAATTTTATTATATTAAGTTTAATTCCTTTATTTTGATAACAGATGCCGCTGCTTGGCGGCTACATCGCGCTATAGCTAGCACGAAGATATTTGTTATAGGTATAAGGTGATTAACTATTATGAAACTATTTCAGTTCAAACTCGCTCTTGGTGTTGTACAATTATCATGCCAGAGCGATTTTACACAAGAGAACAGAAGCGTCATTCTTCCACACCAGTACGAGTGGAAACATAATAATTATTATTATTGTGAATTATAAAAGTAGTATAGCATCAAGGGGAACTGGGAAGGTTTTGAGCAATTATTATTGTTCGGAATCGTACATCCTGCAAGCTTTCGTCATCATTCCACGCGAAAAACATACCATCATCAATCCTCATCACCTTGGTGAGTGGCAGTCTTCCACCGTGCATTTTTTGCGTAACATCCGGCCATGCACTGTAAAACTCAGTAATGAACTGCCACCAGTATTTGAGGACCAATACACGCCATAGGAATTTATTCCCAGCCCCCAGGGTATGCCACCCTGGGACTTAAATCCCTCTGGCGTGATATTTCTACAACACCAAGAATGAGTGTAAGTGAAAATAAGTTTCATATTAGTTAATCACCTATAATAAAAATCTTCGTGCTAGCTATAGCGCGATGTAGCCACAATATGTAGCCGCCAAGCAGCGGCATCAAATAAATGAATTATTTAATTTAATAAAATTAGCGGCATAGATTGAAATGCAACCTAGTTGCCTAGTGAATAAAGTTGCATTTCATTAAAATTTACTTATTTAACGAAGTGACTTAGAGCAAAATTATATCTATTATCGTGTTAATAAAGTTTCATTTTACTTGAATTTTTGTCGGCGTGGCGCGGCTTGTGATATCACGCGCCGTGAGAATGCAACCACGCCACCACTTTCTTCGGGCGCGTGGCTCGAGCTGGCGCGTGATATTAAACGCGCCTGCTCGAGCCAGCCCGAGCCACCCCTTCACAAGGCGCGTGGCTCGAGCGGGCGCGGCGCGGCTTGCGATAACACGCGCCGTGAGAAGGCACCATTAGGTTGTCGATTTTGACAATTTATTTACAGTTAATGCTGTGATTGGTGATTGTCCGTATTCAGTGGTCCACCATGTGGCTGGGGTCTGCTCTGTCGCTCTTAGCAAACTGGCTACGTCAATATTACAAAATTTCCAAGTCGGTAGTTCAGTGGCAGCCGTCATTTATCTGGTGACGAAACTATTTAAGACCGCACTGAGCTGACCCTAGGGTTAGGGCTATTCACCTACCCACTTTCTATATTGCATTTTATTTCGTAATAGTAAATTATGAGTATCTGCAGGCATAAATATTGGAGTTAATTCGAAGCGTGCGCTGTGCAGATTATAATCTGCAGCAAGCATTTCACATGAAGCAATTTACGTAATTTTCCGATTGAGCTGTAAATATAATTTGCGTCCTAAATAAATTTATATTAATACCGTGGTTCCAATATGATTTTAAGGCTTCTATTTTGCAAATTGCACCGTACCAAAAAGCCTGGCTGCTTAAAAGTTAGTCTCTGCTCTACTCGAGCAGTTAGTATATTACTAGATGTTGACCGAAACGTCTTTACGCCCTGTTTCTCGCCCAGTAACTATATATTTTGCTGCTATATTAAACTATCCTTTCCCTGAACCCAAAGTATCTCCATATCGACTTTCATTAAAATCCTTTCAAATCATGAAGAGGTAACAGACACAACAGAAAGAGACATACCTTCGCATATGGATATCGTACTGTATATTATTAAACATGACAACAGCTTAGCTACAGTTCTGCCTACTGCATGATTCCGATCATGATGCATTATGATTGCTTAATGATAGCATTATACCGTCATCTAATGATACCACATAAGGTGTTACATGATTCATAACTTCCCCGAGCAAATCCTGCACTTTCTAGGTGGAAAAGCTGTGTTTAATCCGCCCTATGTCCGGTTGAACTAGAAATTGGCTGCCACCCAGCACCGAGATAAGTGTTATTCTACATTATACACGGTCTACACATAATATTATGTTGAGTCTACTGTCATAACAAATAACACCACGTCAATTTATCGTTCAATGTTTCTGAATACTCAAAGGAATATAAAATTAAGAGGCTCTGAAATCTCTAAATTCTTTAACATTGTACCAATCAGAGATAGTGTCAGATGAGCTTTCGAGATCTTAACAATGAACCTGTAACCTGCCTAACGCCTGTTACAGTTGCTCCTTGATTAAATATTACATAAGTACTCTTTTTATATATATTCAAAGGGAAGGCATGATTTCTGACGAAACACACGTTAGTAATAGGACTAAGGATATTTTAAGGGCTCCCACACAAAACTGCGAATTCACATCGCATCGCAAAAATCTGCGACAAAACTCATACTAAAAATGACACTACGATGCGATACATGCGATGCGAATTTGCAGTTTTGTGTGGGAGCCCTAAGTCCTCTAAAACTCTTCTAATCACCATGCGTTGTTCCCAGAATCCGTCCCAGTCGGTGGCAGTGAAGGTGGTGACGAAGAAGGGCATACAGAAGGCGTCGGAGATCCTCGTGAAGGAGATCAAGATCCTGCGCGAGCTGACGGCGCTGCACCACACCAACCTCGTCGCCATGCACGACTGCATGGACAGTCCAGCTTACGTCTACGTTGTCATGGAGGTACGTGTCTGTTTGTTGTTTAATCTATGTTATTTGGCTCTGTTGTCGAGTTAATCTATATTCTATGCTAAAGGGGATATTCACAGAATCTCTGTTGTAGAGTTATTCTAAGTTATTTGTAGGGACTAGGGAGACAGAGCATTTTGTTATACGATTAACCATGATAATTGATATGTTATTGGTACGAATAGGACTTTGTTGCTGTGATTCTAAGATGGTAGTCGAAAGGCGGTGATGATCGAAAAACTTATCTATTATATTAAGCCCCAATTTCACCAACGACTGTTAAAGTTAACGCCGGAATTAGTATCACGTTACCTCTTTCGATTTTCATATGAATGAAAGAGAAGACATTACATTTTAACAAGCTGTTAACACTAACAGACGTTGGTGAAATTGGGGCTTAAAGTTATAATATCTAGAGTCTACATACTTTACAGTAGTATGTTCTATGTATAACGAAGGAGTTCCTCAAATTAATTCTGAATTTTAGAAATCGTAATTATTTTAGCGTGTGAATAGTGAATGCTGTTGACTTTATTCCGTAAAAATATTTAGCAAATTACAGCAAAATATGGTAAGATTTATGGGTATTTCCATGTGACAGGTTTGTTATAAAACTTATATTTTCCACAGCGAATTCTTTATTAATTACGCTTGCGTGTAATAAAGTTTCATTATGCAGCAGGTATGTTATTTTTTCTTCCTTGTAATTAAGAAATGAATGACAATAATATTGTAGGTGTAATAGTTACATCAATAAATAATAAAAACTCGTAACTCATACTAATTTACATAATAACTCAAATAAATTGTTTACAACAATAATCGATAGGTCGTTTATCAATTTTCGGTTATAAATAGAGGTTATCACATTTTGAGATGTTTAATTTTCCTGCTTATTACATGCTTTAGTGCCAAATCTTCCGATATTGCAATAAAGTATGTTAATCTAAATGCAAGTCGCCTGCCGCTCACTTGTTAGATTCACCTTGCCAATACAATGTTTGTTTCCCATGAAGGGACGAGGAGTAACGACACTTAACCTCAAGACAACCATTCCTTGCCTCTCGAAATTTACGATTTAAATTTACTATTTCTATTTACAGCTCGACATAATATTTACTAAAAATTCTGCTGAATGTCGCAGAAAATCGCTATAAATATAGAATAATTAGAATTAGAAATACATAAGTTGTGAAAAATTTTAACTGTCTAGTCTATTTTTGAGATAAAGACGGACAGACAGGTCTTAGAAACAGGCACACTCTTTTCCCTTGAGTACTCAACACTCCTTAAAAATTTGCTTAACCTTTAATCCTGGCAAGTGGCAACCTGTAAAAACACAAATTAAAAAGCAGTTAGATTCCCACATCGATTATAAAGGTCGATCCGCGGGTCAAACCTTAACCCTTCCCAGCCCCCAAGATTAGCACACAATGAGTCCAGGTCGTGTTCCGCTTTGTTCCCGGCAACAATGAACAGGAAGCAGGAGCTGGTTGCCGTCCGTAACCCACCGGCCTTGGCCTTAATCCATGATAATTGATAACGACTATCGGTCTCCGCCGCGTCTGTGCGCGTTTAATTGTTATGTGCCTCACATGTTATTATAACTAACGGCGGAATAATCTTACTCGGTTTCGATATATTACTGCAATGTTTTCACGCTAGAATGCAGCACCAGTAGGCATAGACAGTAAACAAAAAGTTTTTGAGGTTCTACGTTTGACTACGTTTTTTATAAATATATTGATATAAGGTGTATAACATGTCGGATTTTGATCAGGTCCCTCTTCTCCGTCCTATGCCGTGCGTAAAATTCCCTATTCATTTTTATCTATAATGAAAACAAGTTTTTTTCAGGGCAGAGATAAAAAGCTAGATATTATGAGCGGCTTATATTAATACAAATTTAAATGTCACGTACTAACCGCGCAATAAAGAAATACAATAGCAGATTAATTTGGCCGGGTTTAAACACAAGTCACAACACTACACGACATTTACATCAAAATGAATTGAACCGCAGAATACTTTTTCATGTTAAAAGCCTCTTAATTTAAGTGGCGGTCGCTTATTTAAATATGTACCGTCAGTTTTGGTCGATAGACTGTCGGAAATGCCAGATGTGATGTCTTCTTCATATCCGTTTTGGGAGTGAAATTATGTAGAGCTTATAATATAATATATATAATATACTTGTTGAGCTTTCGTCACAAATTTTTATTTCAAAATTCTCTGGAATATTACATGTAACTAAAAATATGTACATTGAAATGGATAGCTTTATCTATTAAGGAACGTAAGATTCGCTATAAAATAGATAGTCTGGTCTCTACATAACAAAAGCCTTGTAATATTTTTGTAAATGACACATATCATGTAAAATTCGTCTGCAAAATGTCGGTTATTGTGCCTAATAGATTAGATTAGATAAATATTTTGAAACACTAGACAAGTTTACCTACGTCTTAGGTCTTGCCAATACCCAATAACTTATTTCATAGTCGAAATTTCTGTAGAAAATCTGCATTACTTGTAGCTGTAATAAACTGACTATAATAAAAACTAAACGATTCCCTAGATTAAAGATTTTGACTTTACGAGTAGCTGCTCAGCATGAATCACTCTAATGTAAGATTATATTTAGAGCAAACATTTTATGATTTTGCTCAAACTAATAACAATTAAATCGATCTCAATATTGCTTTATAATTACCTTTGGAAGGATAGTTAATATTTATTAATTATTATTATTTATTGCATACTCGTAACTCAAGGATGTACATACAATTAAACTATGAATAGGAGCAGTATCTGGTCAAACTCAGATAGTCTGTCTAACAAAACCTTTATGCCATTCGACATAAGGAGGCAAAATAAATAAGACCACTATCATATCAACTCGGAGGCAAAATTATCGTGAACGGAGTGTATATATCACGCGACGCGTACCTGGCCGGGCCATTAGGTACCACGTGTGTCCGTCGCGGTTCGCGACCAGCAAGGTCAGACCCAAAGCTTCGTTAGCCCCCGTATTAGATCATTGGCCATTGCGGACGATACGACGGCTTTTGTAATATCGTTCGGACTCTCTGTTATGTAGTTAGTCTTTGGGATGTTCGCTAGATTATTGGGGGCTTTATAGAGTCATCTGTTGTGGTTTTCTTCTTATCAGACTTTCTGTAACAAAGATAATCTTTTGAATCTATAAGCTACCTGCACTAGAACCTTTCTGATGTAGAACTTTGTAAACACAAAAGTAGAGCACATCTACAATTAGTGCCTTTCTTACCTCTACTTTTTGTTAGGAAACTCTTATTAAGTATATTACAATTGCATGAAAAGATAGAATAATATTTTTCCGCATCAGTTTGAAAACCTTTTATGTTTTAACACCATATCTAACTACAGATAAAAAAGAAAGTAACCTAAAAACGCCAGGCCGCAACAAAGAGATTATAGAGAACCGAGCGGTGAGCGCCGAGTGCTGCCTCGTCACAAACGATTGTAAATTGTAATTTTGTAATCTATTTAACTATTTATGCAAATTGCATATCGTTGCTAAAGATGGACATGCGTCTGTCATTCTTGCACGCAACATTAAACGGATGGGTACACCGAATGATAGCTTCGATTTCAGCGTTTTAGGTAGTGCTAGTGCGAATGATGAGAGCCGAGCACATGGTAGAGTTATGTAAGCACGCGGGCCGCGCGTGGTCTCCAGCAGGCGACACACGTATCTAAATTCGTTGACATCGATAAGCCAAACGAATATTGCGCATGTGAATTTCGCAGGTCACAGATTAAATGCGGACCGACTTTATCTCATTCATGCTCCACTCTTGATTCTGCCCTACTAACCTCTCTATCGTTAGTCACTGCTCTACGATGCTACGCCGATAATGTATTAATGTTATGTAAATTGTATTAATGATAAAGCTTCGTTCGACTAATTAAAATAATTAAACCCTTATCGCTGGCGGTCATGCTCATGTGACTGATTTGTTGAAAACTTGAGAAACTTGAATCTTTCTGGGAAACCATAAAGATTGGGTATGCACAAACAAAACTATCTAATGTCAATAAGATAACCTAGAATCTGAAGTAAAAGTAGGTAGTAAAATGCAGAGAGCAAACAAACTAATTAGCTAATGCCCTAACCTATTATACTGGCTTACAAAAGTCACTATTTGAAAGAGATATCCCAATAGGCGAAAGGTAAAACAAGTCCAATTTTATGTACTTGCTCAATAAATTAATATGGCCAAGGACCAATAAATTGATAATGTAAACTGAATGTCTTTCGCAACAGCATTCTGAATGTACAAATTCAACCAAAAAATTCCATTTGTAAGCTCTGCCGGGGAGTGTGGCCTGATGAATATTATTATGATTGATTTTTCGGGAGCCGGAGCGTGTCGCCGCGATGGCGTTGTTGATAAACACTAATGAACACCATCAACGTTGATTAATGATCTAATTAAAACTGTATATTTATAATGGTTTATTTTTATATAGGGTCAACCATGGTTATTGTTTGTATATTTAGAGCGCGCGCGGCGACCACGTTTTCACGAGATTGGCGTTGCACGTGTGAGCTAGGGTTGCCACTTGTTAGATAAAAATAGATAATGTAAAGTACATAAAACTGTGTATTCACAGTTTGATCACACTGTTTTTTCCTTTTGTCCCCTAAGTTTTTTGCCAAAAATCATCCATTTTTAGCAAAGAAACAGGGAAAATGAAAGGGACGCGTTGATATTAGTTGAAGCTCTGGACATAAAAATATAAAATTTCAGAACCATCTGGAAACCCTAAGTTGAGTGCGCATACGCAGACCGACAGGCGCGAGTCGCGACGTGCTCAGAGTCTCTACAATCTACATAACACTCCACGCTCCTATCTCAATAATGCGCGAAAGTGCCGGGCGAAAGCACATAACGCGTCGCGATTTGTTACTACGCCATCATTTTATATAACAACAGCTGATTGCTGCGCATGCGTTTCAGATTTACTGTTACGGAAGCGGCGTCACTTATATACCTCAATAACAAAAACAAAGCGCTGAAGCGAAAAATTCTAAAATCCACTTAATTACCACCCACTAGAACATTCAAGGTAGAGTTGATAACGTCTATATAACATACTCGTATAGTTAAAACACCTACGTAGCTTCTAAAAGGATTTTGTTTTTGTAAAATTTACTCGCATATTAACATTTATCGCTCATCTCGGATTAGTAGAGCGGTGATACCCAAAACTGAGTTTTAGTTTTTTAGCCGCGTCCTCGAACCGAACCTGACATTTAGAATATGCAAATGATCAAACACATTTACCGAATGAAACACAAACTGTGTTTACTTGTACAGTTTAACTTTTATGTTATAAGTTGTAACTGATCCAGTTATAATAATGTATAATAAAATCCTGTAATCATGATTAAGAAGTATTCAGCACAATAATATTATATTGCGTGTATTATAAAACTCTACCGCCTTGAAATATTATAGAGTGCATCATTCCATGATCGTTATTTGTTGCTAAAGAATTATTGAATGACGATGGCAATACAAATACTGTAGATAGAAGATACATACTATGTAGTATGTAGTATATACTTCAACGTATTTTTACAATGCGGAAGCTATACTTATCTATAACGCTATTTAGAGCTTTGCAAGCTATTCTTGTATCTTCATTGCGTAATGCCCGTTGTCTTCATGCTAGAGAACTAGTTGATGTGTCACAGAACCTTATATGTCGCATAAACCGGTGTATAAAATGTTTTAAATTGCACTTGCATGCAAAAGTCGACACGATTGTGGAGAATTCGCACACGATGAATACGGGACTAGTAAAATGTTACAGTAACATAGTAATGGTCATATTATTTTAAAACATATTTGCGTTTTATTATATTCAAATAATATAAATAAAGAGCTATTTTGTAATACATTCCTATGTACAAGAGTGATGACCTTTTCGCCCACTCCGTAACGAACTGTCGCACACAGACTAGGATGGCTATTTGTGACAAGAATACATAAATACAAACAAAATATATCTATTATACACTGTATTATTCATCATTTTATATTCATTGCCAAATACCACGTGAGGCATATTTCAGCTTAAAAACCTCGAAATACGTGTACGTATAAAACCTCGTACTGTCAAAAGCCTTTATTTACTGCTTTATAAAAATTTGACTCTACATCGTCAAAACCATAAATAATATACCTAGATTTGAATTATACATACTTGAAAGTAATTGAAACAGTTTAAGGCCTAGATATTTAGAAGGTAGGTAGAAACCTGTATAAGTTACATTAATAGAGTATAATGGAGTATAATATATAAATAGTTGTTGGTTAATGCAAATAATTTCCTTAAATTACTAGGTACAGCTAGTTTAAAGGAAGTTTTTTCATTATTCGTTGCGATTTGAATCCGTAATTGGCCTGCCTTAACCAGACTAGGCGTTGTGCAAATTGGCTGACCGCTACTTACGTATTCGGTACTGACGGTCGGACAGTATTGCGTCGTATTGCCATTTGCCTGACGCGGACGTCGACGCGAAAAAAAACATAATGTGCTGTCATTTTTGACAACACAAAAAACTAATCGCAGATGTAATGTGCTTTTTTTCGTCACAAACACGGGCATAGGTGATATTTTGCCAAGTAAGATAAAAAAGTTGACAGCAGACAGCTACTCCTCACAAAGGATTTAAGACCTACCTATACTACAAGAGTCAGCACTCAAGTGTTATAGCTCCATCACTTAAGGATTAAGATGATCTTGACAAGGTGTTAATTACTTTATCATTACAAACTCAGTCGCAATACGCAGACACGTGTTGAACAAAGCCCCAGGGGTTTTGTGTCACAGTACTTAAATAATAGTTAGGAGCTAGGTATGCTAAGTGCTAATTACGCTAATTAAACGAAAAACAAACTACAGTCGTTAAAACTTCGTGTACGACTCTACACAATGCGTCATGCGCTGTGCGGAGACAGGAAGTCTGAAGAGCTTGCTTGAGTAGAGAACTTTTCTCGTTTATAAAAGATACAATTTAGTGGGTAAGGGAGAGAAGGGAGGACCTATAAACTTTGCACCTTAAAGAACTTCACGTATGATATAGAGATGTATTGTTCTGATCTAAAGGAGACAGTACCTTGACTCTATATTTTAATGAATTCGTGTACGACTCTACATAATGCGTCATGCACGGTGCGGAGACAGGAAGTCTGAAGAGCTTGCTTGAGTAGAGAACTTTTCTCGTTTATAAAAGATACAATTTAGTGGGTAAAGGAGAGAAGGGAGGATAACCATTGCACCTTAAAGAACTTCACGTATGATATAGAGATGTGTTATTCTGATCTAAAGGAGACAGTACCCTGACTCTATATTTTAATGAAACATTAAATGCAGCTTCGTTACTTGTTTCAACTTGCATCCAGTGATCCATCTGTCAAACTACATAATAAAATATTCTGGTTTCCCACATGCATCTAAAATAATAGTAACGAATATATTGAACAATTTATTTGACAATAGGATTGAAAGGCGCACAACACGTGATATTGCGCAATAAAATTGATCGTCTAGACTCTAGAGGTCCGCTTATATATACGTTTGTTTGTCATTTTTCATGAAAATACTATTTTGTCCCTTGATAGGAATCCAGGAAAGTGTAGAGTCGGGGTGCGGCATCAAAGAATGTCAAGTTTCCATTGATGTATTTATAATGAAAAATTGAAGTCAAGAAATAATGATAGAAAATGGATTTCGTTGAATCCACAAAGATCAGAGTTGACAGTAAGATCGCGTAGAGCAATCAAGTGTTAATGTTAGCTAAAGTTAGATGCGAATGTTATTTAAACACGAGTCCGCTACGTTACACCCAAGCCCAACACGTGGAGGTGCCGGCCTTGTATGCACGTCATTTCTGCATGCATCATACACTCTGTTCGCAGTTGATATGCCTCTGATAACAGTTTTATTCCAACGTAATAAAGATCATGATTAAAGTTGAATAAGTGTGAATTATACCTGTGTCAGGAATTTTATTGGCTGACTATAGATGGGCTAAGAGGGGTTCAGCATGGTTCCTGTATCGAAATTGTCGAAATATCGAAAATGATTTGTATAAAAACTTTGATGATTCGACAAGGTGACGGTTACGTAGCTGCCAACAGGAACAATATTTGTATTTTGCACCATTCAGAAAGGTTGCCACCGTTTCTAAACCGACAATAGATCTCGCCTCTATCCGGAACTGGTGAAAGAGAAGTTTGTTACGACATAAAATATGTCAACATGTCAACCTTTCTGATACATAATTCAGATTACCAGGAAAGTCGCTACTGTTTCTAAAATGACAAACACAGCAGTTTGTATATTGTACTGACAAGGGATCTTTTCTTGGAAAGGACAGATGTTCTGAGCCTTAAGCAGGTTGCTCTTATAACGACAATGTTTAGCTAGTTAAAAGGTTAGTAATTAAAAGACTACTTGATTATTTATATTCTCATGTAATTAATTAATGTTTTTGAGAATTCGGATTAAAAATAACGAACGAATTATATTTATATTGGAAGTTGAAAGAACTTGCGCATTATTTAATTAATATTCGCAAACTTAATTATAAAGCTCTATCATTAATCGAATAACGAATATTGCAGTCGACGCAATAACCTATGCGTCGATAACGTAATGAAAAGTTGATAATTTACTTTTACGTCAACCTCATTGTTTGTCTTGTTTCTATCAGTAGCCTTCCGTAAAAAAATCAGATTGTTTTTAAGTCAACGTTTTCTAAATTCAAAAACATTTTCTATCGACAACCTTCCAGACTTCCATAAATAATTCTCTACATTTTTCATCAAGGTTACGGGCCCTTCCGACGCTTTACTGCGTATCTCTTACTCTACCAATATCTTTGGTGAGTTCGATTCCTCGTTCCACATTTAAAATTGCATTCTATATTCGAATGTGTGTAATTTAATTGTGATAGAATAACGCCAACCTGTCTGCGCTAATAGCCGTGCGCGATTGCGTCAGGTTGATTTCTCTGTTCACCACACATCTCGCCTGAAAGTGACACGAACATTGCGAGCTTTCTAAAAAAAAACATTTGTATTCAATATAATTTATGGTTCCATACTGATGGTGCCGCTGATAAGATTTTATTACTTTTGAAATGTTTTGAATAATATGGAGTTAGAAGTTACTAGTGTGTTCTTGTGTAAAACGATGTATTCGTTTGTTGGCATTTTGTAATTAGGTACTATTGCATAAACGAGTTGATTCTTTATCATCTGTTTGCCAAAGTTTATGTAGTTGTTTTGGATGCCGTGACACAAATATGTTTATTGGTTGATTCTAGTCCAAAGTGAATATTCGATAGCGAATCTGCTTTATCGCTTCAAATAGTAAATAAATCATCATTATCGGGCGGATATTGCTCATAACGTTACAGAGTTTTGCGATTGTTGACATTATTTCAAACGTCCCCGTTTGAAATAATGTCAATTACCTTGAAGCAAAGTCTAGATAGTGTTTTGATAAATGCGTACTAAGTTAGGGCGTAAATATAAACTCGGCACCTGCGCGATCCATCGCGGGCAATAACACACGTCCAAACGTTCATTGCCCATCCACTCAGCAGTGTACGATGTAAGCCGTCACGTCCCTCGAACCCTTTGTTCTAGATCTTTCCACGGATTAGTGTTACTTGGAAAATGTCAATGGGGTCTTTGTTCTTATTTTAGCAAATTTAAGTTTGCTGCGTGTCTACTATGTATTAGTACACTCGCAGCAAACTTATTTATTGAAAGACCTACTCAATCATGAATAAAAGTAGAGAGGGGCTCTACGTTCATTCATGATTGAGAAGGTGTTCCTAGCGTGCACTGTCGACTAATTTTACAGTTATACACTTCCTAAAGTTTATCACCATGTCTATCGTAACAATTAACCTCTACCGGCTTGTTTTTTTTAATCGGCATGAAATTGCGTTTGACGAAAATTGACCGAGCATGGGTTTGTGACCGATTATGTACAGTCGTTGGCTTTGTGTTACTTCGTCGGGCGAAGCGTGAATGACTAATGGCGGGTTTCTGAGGTTTTTTGACCGGAGTTTATCACTTCACTAGCGGTGTTGATTGATTAATTTTTTGACGCTAGCCAATCAAAAGCAATAGTAAAAAGATAAACTCCGGTTAAAAAAACTCAGAAACTGGGCATCAGGGCGGTAGAGTCTTAACCCGAGTCTTCTCGAACGCTTTTTAGCGCTGTCAGTTGTCACTATAAACAACGCTGATGAATGAGAATTGCAATGTTTTGAACCTAGAGGCAGCATAGACATTAAACAAACAGTTTTGTAACTTTTTTTCGACGTTTGATAACGTTTTTGTCAATAGTCTGATAATATGACGTGTGCAAAATATCAGATTTTGACCGGATTATTTACTGTATGTTCTAGTAGCCCGCTATTTGCGTTCATTGTAGGTAGCGTTTATACAACAAAGCTGAAAATCGAAAATTTTTTTGAAAATGACTGCTGTGTTCGATTCTTAACCGTATTCTATAAATGTAGAGTTCTTTTTTCGTCGTTTTCCATCGCGGATCCGGATGATGTAGGTAGTCCGATCCTAGTGCGGCTGCGGTCAGAGTGAGCACTGAAGCTCGCATCCGGCTGGCACTGTAGCTTTGGTAGTGTCGAGTGTAGAGCACCGTTGTAGCGTTCCACGTTGTTTTACCTCTGACGGGGTTTTTATGCTGATGATATAAGGTTTAATCTCGTATATTCGAGTTGAGATGACTGAACGGCGTGTACCGGTACGCTTTGTTTCGCCTCTCACGTTCGTCTCGCTCGTCCCCTTTGTGATAGTTTCGCAATCGTGTGAACGCGTCTGCGAATGCGATTCGAGTTTTAAAGGCCGATGTCGAACAATGTTTCATTGATACATGAGAAATATTATAATGAAGCCTTCCAACGTGATGGTCCGCGAAACATTTAAAGAACTGATCGCGTGATTTTTCATAATTTTCCATACACAACACCTAATTGATTAGTTTAGTAGGTAAATCGAACGAGGAAATCCGTCACCTTATCGTCTTATTCTAAAGCCAGTTTCTATATCCTATATATTTTTTATAATTTTAAAGAGATAAGCTCGCCATTGCACGAAGAATAAAATAATAATTAAAACTTGCACCTGTAAAAAATATTATTTTGCCTCTTATCAAACGAACGTAAAAACAGTAATAGTGAATTAGAAGACGTAGGTCGCAGTCAAAACAACTTTTTGGGAATACCTACGGTATTGACGCGTACATAGTTTTGCACAACAAAGATAAACAACGCAATAAGTTACCGTATCACAGTTTTAGTAAACAGTAAACAGCCGGCGCCCGTTACGAACCTGCGAACGGTGCCATGTCAATAACCCCTGTGTGTGATGCACGGACGTATCAACCTATAACTTATAAGATATTTCGATAAATGCAGTACTTATTAAGTGCACTATCAGAAAAGTTGATCCATAGGCATATAGCGGAGCTACGTATTTTTATAGCGTTTTGTCCAGTCGGCAGATGACAACTTACATTGAATTAACATGGTCCGACCAAAATGACATCTATATATTAATACGTGAGCCAAAAACTTAGTATCCCTTTTGACGAAAAATGGGGAAACGTAGGTGAATGAAATTTTGCACAGTTATAGTTTATATGGTGAAGGAGGTTATTTTGAAATTATGCTTTTATCATACATTTTTTTAACAAATAAGACATTACACACACTACAGATTTTTGAGTGACAAGCCTATACATACGAATCATACTATTTTATTTATGATTCAAGTCTGTTGACAACAAGGTGACAAATTGAAAATGGATATAGGTAGTAGTCCAGATGTCGTTGAAACTAAGGTCGAATTTCGACCATTGGGTGATCTCTAGTATTATTAAGTGTCTCAACTGCCTTTAGAACCAATTTCTTCAGTGGTACATACGGACTACGTAGACATATTTGTGCTCTACTGTCTACATAATATTAGGGTACCACTTGTATAAAGAATCAATTTGTTTTAGAGGCTCTATCTAGATTTTACACTCTACAGCTAATTTAATTGCCCATAAGGGCGATAGCCGATAAGTGATCTGGAAAATTGGAAACGTCACATGACAGAAACACTGGACCTTATTTTGAAATTTGAATGGTAACTAAAATACCTTTTAAAAGTATTGTAATTTGTAGTTAACTAGAGTGTAGGTAGAGCTTTAAGTTAAATCTATAAAAGGATACCTTAAATATCATACATACATAATATATAATATTACAGTGCTCCCAAAGTGATAATGCGCATAGAAATTTTCGTAATTTTTTAGCAACGGTCGTATTTCCCGAGAGTCGGAAGACGTCGACGGATCGGCGACAGCGGACAGCCACGGGATAGTTAAGTACAAAATTTGAGCCATTTTAATTAACATTTAAATTGCCATCAGTAAAAAGTATTTAATATTATGAAAGGAAGTTAAAAAAAACTTTCACTTGGCACTTGGCTTATGTGTATCACCTGCTAATTGCTACAGTACAGCAGATGGCTATCAATTATTACGGATGTGTTTTACGACAAATTATAATAATATTTTAAATGCCAAATTAAACACGATTATAAAAGTTGTAACGTCTTTAACATTTAGAAGCCACCTTTTTCAAAATCTAAATAGAATAATTATTGTCACATAGAAAGTCAATCAGTATAATAATAGGATAAGAACTAAAAGATATTGCAAATATAGATAACGAGCTTTTGCCCGCGGCTTCGCTCGCGTTAAGAAGTATTATTATATACAAACCTTCATCCCCTATTTTAACCCCTTGGAGGTGGAATTGATCAAAATCCTTTCTTAGCGGATGCCTACGTCATAATATCTACGTGCATGCCACATTTCAGCTCAATCGGTCCAGAGGTTTGGGCTGTGCGTTGATAGATCACCATGTCAGTCAGTCACCTTTGAGTTTTATATATATATATAGATGTACCACTACATGTGATCAAGAGTTGTGAACTACGTTTAACAATAATTCATAAAATAAATTAAAGAAAAACCCTTAAAAAGTATAAAAATGATTTTATTTTGCACATAACTGCAGATTATTTCACAAAGTCTTCAAAACGGTTTTGGTATAGTAAAAATAATTTGTTTTTAAAGCATACCCAGAATCAAGACCAAAAATTATATCCCTAATACTAACACTTCTTGAAGAATCAGCCCGTAAGTCCGTTTCAAAAACTTTTGTTCAATTTACAATTATTATTATAATACGTTTTTGACTATTATACAAAATATACATCTAATGCCCATTCTATCCAACAATTAGTTCATCTAATTGTTTATGTTTATAAATATTGACTTATTTAAAAGATATCTAATTTTATAAATAAATTTTACTTCGTAGGATTACTCCAATATAACAAGGATTAAAAAACTACCAATATACTGGGTGTTATTGTTAACACCGTTATCCTTAAAACCATCAAATGAGCCCGTCAAAATTAACAACTTTCTATGAGAACAATGCTGGGAATTCAAAAAAATCCATCGTCATACCCATACAAATTGCCGATCCGGGCAATTTGTATGGGTATGAAGACGGATCTTTTTGATGGTTTTAAGGATAACGGTATTAACCCTAACAACCTGTATACATATTCATTCAGATCAAGCCCAAACCAAGCAATCTAAGAATCAATCCACTTATACACTAAATTAATGTTTTACACCGGCGATTTACTCTGTAGAGGAACTTCTTCCGGCGCTGTTCCATTGCCATTGCTCTGTACTGTTCCGTTGCGTTCGTGTGGTCTCGGATTTGAACTAAATCGTTTTGTTATTGAACTCCAATTTTTCTTAATTGTTATACCAGCGACTACCACGACCATACCGGCGACTATAATTCCAATAACGCTCTTGTCGACTCCACCAGTTTTGTTATCTTCAGTTTTGGCCCCCACTTTGACTTCCTCGTTATCGTTCTCCCTAGGCGCCTCTACGACAGCATTCATGGCTGATATGTTTTGTGGTTCATTTTCTACTCTAGCTCGGAGAGAGAAATCGGACGCTGCTTGAATGTTATCGCTTGAAACGGTGGTTGTAGTCGTTACTACTGGGGCTTGGGGCTCCTCTGTGGTGACAGGTTCCTCGTTTTTAATTTCCTTGTCGATGGCTGGATCGCTATTTTCTATTAGTGCTGTGCTCAGTGAAATTATTCCTGGTATAACGGCGTCCATGAGACCGTCATCTAAGTTTCCTGGTGCATCAGGACATTCGTAAATTTGCTTGTTACAATTTTCTGAACAAACTGTTTCCAAAGAGTCTTTCAATAGGCCGCACAAATCACCCATCAACTCGGGCGATGCGTTTGGTAGTATTATTTTACGAAGACTTTGAAAGTTTGAAAACGTAGATGAAGTCATAACCTGGAAAGAAAGAAAATATTTCCAGTGAGATAAAGCAGATATTTATAAGATTAATCACATTAGATTGGCATATTTGTCTATCATTTACATAAATAAAATGTATATAATTTACAGTTTACATGTATGTATGTAGTTGATTAATATTCAATTAGATATAAACATTAAAATCAAATAAAATATGATTACCGTTCGAATGTCATTTCCTCCTAAGTCTAGCTCCTCCAATTTATTGAGGGACAAACTGTTCTTTAAATCCTTGGGATACTCAATAAGACGATTGTTGCCAAGCTTCAGTGTTGTCAGCTCTGGAAGCTCACTGACCGACTGTAACATTTCAAAAAGACAATAATATTAATTTGTGTACTTTGGTAATTTTGTTATACTCGTAATGTAGTGGCTGGTTTCATTGAAACCAGGCTAGGTACGCAGGAGTAATTTATAATGCCCAAGTGTGTGCGCAGTACACAAGAGCAGTCTCTATTCCTCTACTCTCATAACCCAGTGGGACGGAAGACCGGCACGACTGGCGAGAGATCAGGCGCAGGACCGACTTTTTACATGCCCATCCGACGCATACTCGTAATATTATAGTTAATCCAAGAATGTAAATCCATATTTCGGTCATCTAAACATTAAGAATTTATGTAAACAAATATTGTGAATTGAAAATATAAAAATACCGGCCAAGTGCGTGCTGTGCCACGCGCAATATAGGGTTTCGTAGTACCGCTAGTTTTTGATAATTTTTGTATGGTCAATGAATTTCAACAAAACACATTCATAACTTGTTTTACACAAATAGCAACATGATCTCAGTTACGTTCAAAGGATTTTGAACGAAGAGTTCCTTTGTACTTCTACGAATACTTACATTTTTTTAGTTGATCGACTATTACTCAATAATTTATGAAGTCTTCTTAGCCGTGATATTTTTTCTAAATTCATATTTCTTACTCCCGTGAATTTTTTCACATTTCCAGAAGCAACTGTTTAGCTGGTAGAAGAGGGGGACACTGGACTCTTACGTTTTATTCCGATTTAAAACTTCACATTAATTCACAAATAAATGGATCCCTAAATCGGAAAATGATCTTTGAAAACTCTTAGTACTTTTAAAAAACAACGACACCCTACACTGTGGGGTGGACGCGAAAAAAAAATCGCGCATTGATGTGTAGGGGAGGTACCGTAAAAAACATTTTCTTTTAAAGATTTGATATTCATGCGGAATTACAGCTTTGTAAGTCTACCGTCTAATATAGTCTCTGAGCAAAACCGCGTACAGACAGACGGATGGACAGAAAGACAGACGGACAGATAGACGGACGGACTGACCTTAATTATAAGGGTTCCTTGTTGACTACGGAACCCTAAAAATTGAGTCTACAAAAAACTAAGTGGGATATATTAGTGCGTATTGAAACTTATTAACATGCTTTAGCAATTTTTTTGCGAAAATACATAGCAACAAAGTAGCACTTACTCCCAAAGCCAAGTCCATTATTGAATTATTTTCAGCATTTAATACTTTTAAATTCTTCAAGGAAGAAATGTCCTTGGGTATCTCGGTTAATTTATTATTGTGTAGTTTCAACGTGGTCGTCCGCGAGTCGATGGGCGAGGGAAACTCTGTCAGGTCATATCCAGAACAATCCACTGCAAAGTTGTTGGTATCACCCTCGATGCTACAAACGCACGGCTTCGGACACGGAATTTCCGAGGCATTATCTGCAGTCGTTGTGGTTTCGGTGTTTTCGGTAGCCTCCGGCACTATATTTTCTAGTTCAGGCGGAGGAACTACTTCGGACGTAATATCTATTTTAGGTTCTTCAATGCCACCGCCCGCGCCGCTTCCCTCGATCAGACCCTCGGATTCTAATTGGTCCGGAGGGAATTGATTATTGGTTTCTATGGGTATTTGTAGTGCCTCGTCTTCATTTTGGGCGTTCACCGCCGCCAGCCTGAAAAAGTAGTGATGAGTTTTTACTACACGTGACTGCATCAAAATCGACTTGATATCTTGTTTATCGTAACGAGGTGACGTAAAATTGCTAAGTACTTGGTAAGATAACAGCATTGATAACTTCAAGGGTGCATGTTGTAAGGTAAGAGCAATCTAAAATGTAGAATGAACTAAATCATGGTTTTCAGAATACTATGCATCAATATGTAAAATAAATTATTCGGATTACCAGTTTTGTTATACGATGCAACACTGCTTCTAATTTAGCATTAGAAGTGAGAAGATATAATGATAAAAATATATAATTTATCTATAGAATGTTCTGTATTACATATTTTTGGATAAGACTTACTTGAGCTAGAGCCAACAGTAAGCACTAACATATTTAATTTTTAATGATTGTTCAGAATAATAATTTGATATCTTTTATTATGAACATGAAGAAAAACGAGTATTTTAATCTTAATGTGATGAGTAATTTGGACCGGTTCGACTTGTAAAAATTTATTAAATTATTAACTTACGCGCATACTGCTAACACCGCAAAGCATAAGCTCTTCATTTTCACAAACTCCTAATGCTACAGGACAGGGGCAGATGGGATAGACTAGACCCAACGCCAGCACCACCGACTCGTAAATCGAGTAACTCACTGACACTTATAAATATTATCACTCAATGATAAGATTACCCGCAACGTAGCGTAGCTTATCTCGAATCAAACTCGATAACATTCATATGCAAACAGCGAAAATATAGGCGAAATACGGGCAATCTTCTCCTCAATATCAGCCACTTTTTCACAAACATATCCTTCGGAAAGTAGACTCACAACACACGCGTAACGCACGCACACCAAGACGAACACTACGTTTCGAACCCAAAAAATATATTTGAAGAAAAAACTAGCAGCGGAATTCTTGATAACAATCTTAAGCACTTCCCTGAAATTATTATTCACAAGTATTTATCTTCCTATTGATAAATCGAATCATTTTTCAGTGAACGCGCCGTTAATCACACATATAAATACACGAAAAATAAAATAACTCGATAAAACGTTGAACGTGAGTATTACAATATGATGTCAAAATGACACTGATTTTTGGTCGGCTCCTAACCAATTAGATACTTAGTATGTTTGTTTTATGCTTTATTGTTTTCAAACAATTGACGTCGGGTTATGATTTTGTGAAGGTCTAGGTCTGTTATCGTCAATTATGTTCAAATCTCAACTCAAGATAATATTTTGTTATTACGACTACTCACTGCACGAAATCACTTTTCTCTTTAACAATCTACAGCCTATAATAAAAACGTATGTTACATTAACCGAATGTAACGTACGTTTTTATTATGGTATGGTCGATGAATAAATAACTTTTCTTACCAACTTTTACATTACTTATGCTCTTTTTGAGCCTTACACCTCTTATGGTTCGATTGAATTCAATCTAATTAATGAGTAGTTAATACCAAAAACAATTTTAAAACTATAACCTGTTTTAGCAGAAACCAGCTGGTGTCTTTCCGATATTATATAACATTAGGGTTTAGGCTTTCGCTAGCGACCAAATTACGCGTGATTTTTCGTTTAACGTTTTTCAAGGAAGGAGCTACACGTTAGCTTCTTTACGTAACCTGTTAATATACCCACACCGAGCATCTATTTCCGAAAAAATCGTGCGTTAATATGCCCGTATTTGTTATTATTGGTATGTAATTACTCTTGCGGTACGACCGTGCTAAAGATCCATTTTTGCCCGCAGTACTGCAATGGCGGCGACTTGGCGGACTACCTGCAAGCGAACCGGCTTCTCAGCGAGGGTACCATCAGAACGTTCCTCCGACAGCTGGCGGAGGCGATGCGGGCGATCCACGCCAAGGGCATCGTCCACCGAGATCTCAAACCACAGAACATACTGCTCACGCATAACGTCATGCCGCCCCGCACGCCGCATCCCACTGAAATTACACTCAAGATAGGTAAGATGCTCTACCCTCTATTTGCTAACTTTTCAAGTTATTAAGTAGTAACTTGGTATCTAACTTGAAAAGTTGCCAAACATAATAGTCGCCAATGCGCGATATACTGATGGAATTTTACAGAGATTCCTTCAAAGCAGTATTTCAATATACCTCTGTTATGTCGATCATGTAAGTGGTCTCAAATGCAAAGTTTAAAATTTTTAAGAAGCTAAAGTTTTTCTAAGCCGGAAATTTCGCCGAGTGAACACTTAACAGCTGTTCTAAGTTCCCCACCATTGCGTGCAGTCCGCTATTGTTTTAGATGCAAAAGGGAACTGTTTTATGTAGATAGTTACGCAGGTGTGCTCTACATCTCCTGTGTACTCCGGATAAATAAGTTATGGTTTGCGCCTCGACTGCAGGACGGCCATTTTGTCATTATTAATGATCACTTTAATAGATGAAGGCTTTGTGGAACGCTTTTGTCGGTTCTACCGAGGTTCTACCTCTATAATGGCCTTTAAGTAGCTCACACCTTTGCCTGTAATTACTAAGCAGCTGTTGTCACAAGTTGACATCAGGTGAGTGTCATTCGCTAGTATAATCCACAGAAGGTATTTTTCATCGTAATGAATAATCGATAAAGAACTTTATTTTCCCGTATCTGTAAATGTATTTTGAAATAAACGATAACCTAAAGAATATAGATTATAGCATCAGAAGTGGGATGACTAATTTGTAACGTTTCTAACTTTTAACGTTATTTATGTCAAGACTCAAGATGTAAATAATATATACTAGCTGTTGCCCGCGACTTCGTCCGCGTGGACTTCAGTTTATAGCGCGCGATGTCAACAAAATTGGTGTCAAAAGCTTTTATAAAAAAAACCCTGGTACCCCTTAAATCAAAACAGCTGTGCAGTGTGCACATAATATTTCTTTTTTTTAATTAAAGTTTATATTTTATGCCAAATTTTAAAGCTTATTTAGCCCCCCAATTACACAACCTTACCCATAAACTATTTATCATTGATAGGTTTAAGGTCACGTCACTGTATATAATATAAAGTACTGACTTATTAAATAACGTAAAAGAGAAATAACAATCGAAAAAAATCGAAACTCAAATGTATGATGATACCACCTCTCATAGAAAGATGTTGGACAAGCGTTAGCGCGATGTAAGAGACGCACGGCGCCATCTAGTATGAATTTTTGGAACTAACTTAATTTGAACAAATTTTCGTATTTTCACCCCCTTACAACCCTTTTTTCCAGTAAAAAGTAGCCTATGTCCTTTCTCAGGCTTTAGACTATCTGTATATACAATTTCATTACAATCGGTTCGGTAGTTTTGGCGTGAAAGCGAGACAGACAGACAGACAGAGATACTTTCGCATTTATAATATTAGTATAGATTATAGACTCTGACTGAGCCTTAATAGTTAATACTAACAAAAATATCCAAAAGGCAGAATTTAAATGAAATAAAGAAGATTTTTTTCCATTCATACAGCCAAGAAGATTCAACAGCAGTAGATTTAAGCCAAAATAAGTTTTGAAGGTAAAAAATACTATACAACGCAGATTTTTTACTGCCGATTTGAAACTACAGCGTAGTTAATTAAGTAGTCTATGAGAACGCGTCTAATTTTTTTCGCTTTCCACAATGACCCTTCAGAGTTTTCACTTGGTCGCTCATGCCAAAAAATTATTTACTTACTTACATAAAATGTTAACAATTTGGCGATACAATGATTTTTACAATAATTTATTTAATAATTACGGAGTACTAAGGAGGTTCTCGGCAATATTTTTAATGATTACGACTTATGATATTATATACTTAATATTTTATAATTAGCATTCATATTTCCATGGTTTGAGTTCATAGAAAAACCGCTCGCGCGAAAAACCTAATATTAGACTTATTAGTTATTACTCATAGGATCATTATTCATATTATTGGTTTAGATTGGAAAATTACCGTACATATCTTGCGATGTACTTAATATAATAAAACCTATGTTTTTCTTGCAGCGGACTTTGGCTTCGCGAGATTTTTGGAGGAGGGCAACATGGCTGTCACTCTATGCGGTTCACCGATGTACATGGTAATTATTCATGTTATATGTATACATACCTTTATATACAATATACCTATGAATAAGTAATACGTCACTTTTAGAAACGGTTTCCTGTGTTTGTGCTGGTTTTACACTTCAGTGATGATACATGTAAATTACATTAACAGTTCAGCACTAAAAGTAATAACACTTCTTATAAGATGGAGATAATTTTATGTTGCGTAAAGAAAAACTGTACTTTTTCATGCATCCAGTAATGCGTAACTTTACAGCACATAAAATGTGTATTACGATTAAGTAGGCAACCATGCATTGATGAAGTTAAAATAAATAGTAACTTATCTGACCTAGCTTAAACAAGACAGGTTTCTTCTTCCCAATAATTTCGTTGTGGGTCCCAAAACTTGCTCCTCGGGGCCCTCGGGCACCCCTCATATCGGGGAGATCATATCAAAGGGTTTTCATGGTTGGTTAACGGTTACCACTGTTCCCGGCGACACAGGAGTTACAGTGGTGGTGGGCCAATTGCCCGTTTTAACCTAAAACAGATTGGCCGTATTAGGATGAACTAAAATCAAAACTAAAGATAACATTTGCGATGATAATTTATTCAGTTCATATAGTAACAAATCTTATATAAAAACGTAAGACCGAGCGATAACTACGATAATAATAGCCGAATCAAGGTGAGATTTGTTTTAAAAAAGATATACGTAAGAAATGTTTATAGGTGTAAGCCATCAAGTGTTACCATGACCAGTACCCGGATTCTACTTTTATTAAGCTTCCTATATTATTTGAATAAAAGCCGGTTTCTGAGATTTTTGACTGAAGTTTATCTACTCTTTTGATTGACACACGTCAAAATATTAAACCAATTAACAGCGCTGTTGAACAGACAAACTCCTGTCACAAAAAAGTTTCTGGGAAACTGAGCATCAGTCCATGTCCTAACAAACTACAAAACGGTCTTTTGATATGTGACATGAAACGACTGACTTAAAATCTTGACCAATGACCAGTCAGTTAGTCAGAAGTTAGAACGCATTTAACATTTCTGATTTCACGAAAATGCAGTTTTGTAAATTACAAGGAAACTGACTAGATCGAACGAGGATTAAAGCTGCATTAGTGTTGCTTTAGATAGTAGAATCGTGGTACAGTTTCGACCGTGTGAATTAGTCCTAGGAAGTCGGGCAATTTATAATTATGCGCTATAAAACTAATGAGTGGCCGTTTAGACTGGAGACTTAATTGCAATGAAACTCGGGCAGATGCATAAAAAGGTGAAGAACCCTTTATACTCTACAAATGTAGAGCAAGTAGGATCTGCAGTTAAACTTAAATAACAATTCAGAAAGTTACTTCATTTTTAGGTTTCCGTAGTCAACAAGGAACCCTTATTGTTTCGGTCTGTCCGTCTGTCTGTCCGCGGTTTTACATTACTTTGGTAGGGTTTCAAATTTTTGTTAACACTTAGATAAAAATTAACGAAAACAGAGTACCTACCTATACAGTATACTACAGGGTTCAAATTTTGAAAATGTGTGAAATTTATAATTTGCGAATTGCAAAACCCGGGTTTTAAATTAATATTTCTATTATCGAATAGCATTCAAATGTATTCTGAATTCTGTCCAAATTGTTATGCAAAGCGAAACGCTGCATTATGCCGATACATACGAACATAATCGTCCTTAAACCATTGCGTATAACTAACGTTTCACAGGCCCCCGTAGCTTAGAGTGTGGCTCTTGACTCGGTCGTGGGTTCGACTCCCGCGTTGAGACCAAATATTATGTTGTTTCCAAAAATTAGGACAATTCAGGTTGGTCACCTGGTTGTCTGACAAGATGATCCATCCGTCAGATGGGCACGTAAAAACCGGTCCTGCGCCTGACCTCTCGCCAGTTGTGTCGGTCATCCGTACCCGTAAAGGAAAAGAGACTAGTGTCCTGCGTACACGCTCAAGCACTATAAAATTGCTCCTGCGTAGGTCTGATTATTTAATGAAACCTTCATTGAAGTTGTTATGGGACTTGGGAGTCATCATTATACAACACGATTATAATTCTACTGGAACAAGATATACAGGCGATATTTCCATGCATTTAAGCTATTATGTTTCACAGGCCCCCGAAGTAATAATGTCGCTGAAGTACGACGCGAAGGCGGATTTATGGAGTTTGGGCACGATAGTCTACCAGTGCCTGACGGGCAAGGCGCCCTTCCAAGCCACCACCCCTCATGAGTTGAAGGCCTTCTATGAAAACTCCGTCGATTTACAACCAAAGTAAGTCATTTAGCGATGAAGCCATAGTTTGTGTTTGTGCCATTTTGAGGTCATGTTTTGTGCCGTTTTGATGGATATTGGGAAAGTGATGTAAGAGTTAACACTTGCTTTTGATGGTGGAAAGTGTCCTACAGGAACTACTACTTTTTGGGGTAAAATATGACGTGTCACCCCAGAGCTCACTATTATGGTAAATTTGATTTAAAATCTGTTAGTAGTTTTTGCGTGAAGTAACAAACTTTCGCTTTTATAATATAAGTGTGATGAGCCAATTTCCTATCAAACGAAAGGATTCAAATCGTAAATCTGTAAGGCGTCAATAAATTATAATATTTCGTCACACTACGACCTACACTTGAGAATCCGAACCATTGGCCTAAACTCAACCTCTCGCTGTCTCTGTGTTTTATAATTCAATTGGCGCCACGTGATCTCAGCTGTGTAAACGTCACACACACAATTGCTCCGCGGATATTATAGCTATTATAAGCTCTAAATCTGTTCAAGAGTGACACTAAAGAGGGGTTTAGAAGCCGTACAGCGAGGCGTTGACTTTCACCGGAAAATACGCACACATACACAAAATGTTTACATGTATTATAATAAATTATTATGTTTATTTAAGTGCACTAAACCCTTAATATGATATCGCAGCCAGTGTTTGAACTCGAGCCTGGGTCTTTGCCCGGCCAAAATTAACACACAATATGAAATGTAAGATCTCCCGGTATAAATACTTCAAGGGCTCAGGTTCACGTATAATGTGCTAGGTAACTTGGATACCTACCAGGCGAGCACTTACGCTTAAGTACTTAATTAAATATAAGAAATGTATTTATAATAAGCGTGCCTTAGCTGCCTCGGACCTCGGTGTCGAGCTATGAAATTTTATAATTGGCTTCATGTTTTCATTTCCCCGGACGAGCGAAACCCCGAAGCCAAAAATACACCGCTCCACACAAAAACTGTACGTTTTCGGGCATTTTTTATCGCGGTGATAAATAATCTACGCAGCGAATGCCCATATTCAAGGTCTAACAGAATTAAAAGTAGCTTCCTCGTTGAGCGCCTATTATAAATTATGGTAGCATGTGCTAAATACGTCGCTCGGTCGACCCCGCTCCATGTGGAGTATACTCTCTATGTAGATTGTAGACTGTAGAGTATATTTTGCAAATAAACCCGGATTAGTTCTTGTCAATCGTTGCGGTCTGCATTTCGTCTTAGAGCGTATGTTTGTTATCGATGTGGCGCCCTTGATGGGAGCGCCTAGTAAGTAGTGTTTACACAACAATACCTAAGTGTGAAATGGCTTATTTTATAGCTCGCCGAGTGTACGACGTACCACTGCTGCTACTGTAAATAGCATACATGTTAATTTATTCAGCTTCTTGGTCTTTAAAATTTTTGAATAAATGATACTCTATTTTCGGTTGCTTTTAATATACTTAATGCAAATGCGTATTGTTTTTCGATTACCTCGGTCGCGTATTAAGAAAATGAATGCAAAGAGTTTCATGAAACGTATTGTGATCGTCTAATTGGTTGCCGTATGTGATGTGAGTTCGCCAAATCTCCGAGACAAGGCCAGGTAATATTAATGTCAGTGACACGGCCGCACCTTATGTAACTACACCGACATTCATTATATTATTTTCTGTTCATATAATTGATACGAATGTAAGTTTACTTTGATGTCTGTGAATCGTTAGAGTTGAACCGATTTGATATCGGGACGGTATCGGATACCTACTGTAAAAACTCATACTGAAGTTTTGAGCATTTACGAAAGTAAGTGTCGAAATGGCATATTACATGAGAAAATAGATGAATCTCACGAAATCATTTTCATATAAAACGTTGCCAAGACCAATGCAACCATAACACTGTCATGAGGCTATCAGATCTCAGGTAGAGCCAAGCTGCTTATTACTCTACAGTCTACGTAATAACTCTAAAATCGTACTTGCGTACCTGGCACCTGCGTTTACAGTTTAGACACCAAGAAACTTGCACGATGTATACGTGGGAGAGCCATGCTTCGGCACGAATGGGCTGGCTCGACCGGAGAAATACCACGTTCTGACAGAAAACCGGCGTGAAACAGCGCTTGCGTTGTGTTTCGCTGAGTGAGTGAGTTTACCGGAGGCCCAATCCCCTACCCTATTCCCTTCCTACCCTCCCCTATTCCCTTCCCTTCCCTGCCCTCCCCTATTACCCTATTCCCTCTTAAGAGGCCGGCAACGCACCTGCAGCTCTTCTGATGGTGCGAGTGTCCATGGGCGACGGAAGTTGCTTTCCATCAGGTGACCCGTTTGCTCGTTAGCCCCCTTATTTCATAAAAAAAAAAAAAAAAAACGATGCTAATTAATGAACAGTAAATAATATTGTATCTAAATGACATACTTTGTAGGTAGAGAACACTCCTTTTATGCCAATACGAGTTTGTGGATTCTAACTGGTGTCTCAAGAATTACTCGCGACATAGAGAAAGGTTACACGCTCAGTCAGTTCAGTCTATCAGTCTGTAGGCTTAGCATAACAACAGTAGACATGGCAAATAATCGATAAACTGACAGATTTTATCGACAAAATGGCGAGTTTCCATTGTTTAACTGTCACTTCGTCTATTCTTCCGTAGAAAGAAACTATTTCTATGGTAACCATGCTACGCCTGCTGGTCACAATGACGGGAGAATGATCGTCTAACCGGTTAATTGACGCACTGATCATTTCTTTGTTATGTACTTTTCAGCCATTATTCTGACGTCCGCGTCAGTCTCAGATTGATAGGCTGAACTGATGCCAGACTGACCAGTGACCGTGTTACCGTTGTCAGAGTATACTTTTGATTTTTTCTCGTAACTAAGAAACTCGGATAAACATAATATGAGATAGTATGTTCCTCTTACTCTAACTCCTTACCAATAATTTCCTCGTGATATTTGCAGGATGCCGGCCGGCACGAGCCCCGAGCTATGCAACCTGCTGATCGGGCTGCTGCGCCGCAACGCGCGAGAGCGCATGCCCTTCGAGGTGTTCTTCAACCACCCCTTCCTACAGCGACCGAGATCCACCTCCATCACTAGTAAGTATAATACAACACGTAGAAGGCCCGTAACGAAGATTGACCTAAAAAATTTTATCATTAGCCTGATGATCAGATCAGACAAATGATTTCAAAATTGTAGGTTAATACATATTAGAAGGTTGTGCAAAAATCTGTCTACCAAAAGAATAGAATTAATTTTAATTAGTGTTTGATATGAATCAGAACTATAATTTCTTCTATGACCGAGACAATCAATGACTGGGAAATAGAAAGTCAAACGCAATAGATCACAAATGTGATGACACTTGACAGTCTCGATTGATCGCGAATCGAATTTAGTGACGGGAGCAAATATTGTTGATGGAACAAAATATCCATGAATAATTTAAATTGCTCGAATAGATCATACTTAGTTATACTTGTTGTCAACAATATCCACTAGTTCTCATTATAATATTTAATAATATTAAATACATAATTATATACATATACTTATTCCTACTGTAAGTATAACTAATTAACTAACGTGGAATGATGCAAAAATTATATTCGTGACATTTCTTGACCCCTCACTGTTAACAAATTGTAATTTTTTGCGTCGTTACGAAATACGAGGAGGGATTTACCTACATTAAAATTGACCTAAGGCTCTGAACTCAAACGCTTTTATTATCAATGTAAAAGTAATAATTTTAAAGTAAAATGTTACTTATTAACATTAATGACTCACTTTATCAGAATACTAAATGTTGCCCGCGACTGTGTGCACGAGACAAATTCTGCGCAAAGGAATTCTGCAGGGACCTTATAGTCTTATTTTGACTGCGATTTTGAGTGGCCAATGTTATCCATGAGTCGTGAGCTTCTCCGTGAACTACTGTACATAAAGAATTCCATCAAAATCGATCCAATACTTTCGAAGCCTCACAAACAAAGGAATAAATCTTTCCCATTTATAATATCACAGTCAAATAAAAACCGTTTTGTAGTTATCCACTAACGTTCGTGGTCACGTGACCCGGTGAGTCATGGGCGCTAGGGGCGAGCCTCGCATTGTCTGTTACTGTTAGTAATTCATACATACAATGTATACCTAATTGCGCAAATAAAATAAATAGCACTCGATTGATTGACCTTAATATCTACGTTGCTAAATAAAAATATATAGACCAACTTATAAATAGGTTTTTTGCTGATTTCTGCCTATATCTGCTTAGCAGAATAGTAGAACATTAAAGAGCCTTAACCCTAAGCCCTAAGGGACTAAGACGAAGAATTAGACAGGACAATTTCAAGTAGCCTTTTCAATGTATAAGATAAAGATAGCAACATGGATTAGTCTTGTCTTATTCTTCTTTTCTTGATAATGCTTTAAGAGACAGAAGATTCGAGGATCTTAAGTGATGCGTCGTAGAGTGTAGACAATGTATCGCAATTCGCAACTGTTCATACTAACTGCACATAACTTATTCATACGACTAATTAGGTAATCCACGCTTTTGACATGTTTATGTGTTAAGGACATGCCCCATGTTAATTGCGTTTCTTTATTACTACAGTTTGTGCGTTTTATGATGATATGCGTGACACATTATAACTGACAATAGTAGGGAAGTTACCTAACAAAATTTAATCGATAGTTTAAAAATATCGAATCACTTCGTAAAGGAATTGCAATCGAAATTATCGATTTCGTACTGACATTTTAGTGGTGCCGGCGATTTAAGATGGCCGCCCTTTTTTATCGATTTGATTTCGATTTAACAGAGTCAATCTCTATTGACCTAAGTTCCGTTTCCTGCATATGAAATTTTTCAAATGTTTTCGTAACAATAATACTCCTATTTCACAGTTAATATTTATAATTTTTATTAATAAGTTAGCATTTAGCATCTTTTCATTTTTATTCGTTTACAATTATAGGAAACATTTGTTTTTGTAGATGGAATATAATTTATTACAGTTAGATTTTTTTTTTGTTTTCTTGTAAAAAAAACCCGTAGCAAGGAACATGAAAACTGTCACCCATATCATCTTAGAACGCACAAACTATAATAATTTTATATTATTTTTTTATTGGAAAATCGCTCAGGCCACTGGCCAACTTTAATCCATATTGTAAGTTAACCCACTTGCCTAGATCTAGGTTAAAATAAAGCTCAAATATTATGTCGCATCTGTCGTTATTCGTGTAAACGAAAGTGACAATAATATGATAGTTAACTCATACTTATGGATAACCATAAGTAGCCCTATGTAAATAAAGGTTTTATATCTCTTTGTTACATAATTCCTCTATGCCCTTACTAAGTTACAATATTATTGTAGGGCACACAGCCTAAACATGTTCTACAAAAGTTTCCTCGTTCGTTATTTGAAACCGACGCAGTGAATAATTAATTTCTGGTGATATCATTATTGTACAAAAACACTTCTATGATATTGCTTCATTAAAAACTTGCCCGGTCGTTTGAATAAGACATTCGATAAAAAGCGACAAAAAATTGGCCACTCACGCTCCTCAGTCAAAAATATAGGTACTAAGAAAAGCCATTAACCCCAATAAACAAGGTAACATGTTTTTTGCTCCATGATTTACTGAAAAGGATACATCATATTATGAGGTCAACGCACCGTCAAATTTCGGCCATGTTTGGTGTAAAAGTTGTGTAAACTAAATGAGTTATGTCTTACTAATAATAAGATATCTACATTCTGCTTTAATCTGAATACAGGCGTAATTGTTATACAAAGTTTTAGTCTTGTCGGTCAACTACTTTTCTTGCAAAGAACTAAACATTGCATATTTACCTAAACTATACCGTCTGTAAACCATTTGCGTCTTTTTAATAAAAAGACGCAAATGGTTTACAGACGGTATAGTTTTATTAATGGGGAACCAACGTTTTTGTACCAAAATTGTATTCAAATAATTGTCTTTTTATTTGTAAATTAGTTTGAAGAACCAACACTCCATTTTAGTGAAGGTTGAGTAATTTAGGAATTGTATGAAGAAAAGTTTTGTAAAGCGTTTGTTTCGTATCTATTCGGGTTAATGTAAAAAAGTAGGTTATGCCACTTGCTAAACAGCGACCTCATTCGTCCCATCAGTTACCTACAACCTACGTCCACAATTGAAGATAGTTTACAAGCGTTTGACCTCTGACTTACATTAGACTGCCTTTTTAGAGTTCCGTACCTAAAGGGTAAAAACGCGACCTATTACTAAGACTTTCCGTCTGTTGTCTGTCCGTCCGTCCGTCCGTCCGTCCGTCCGTCCGTCCGTCCGTCCGTCCGTCCGTCCGTCCGTCCGTCCGTCCGTCCGTCCGTCCGTCCGTCCGTCTGTCCGTCTGTCCGTCTGTCAGTCCGTCTATCCGTCTGTCCGTCCGTCCGACCTACCGACCTACCGTCCGTCCGTCCGTCCGTCTGTATGTCTGTCTGTCGGTCGCCAGGCTGCAACTCAAGAACCGCTATAGCTAGACATCTGAAAATTTCATAGATTGTGTATATTTGTTGCCGCTATAACAACAAATACTAAAAACAACAATATTAATATTTAAGGGGGGGCTCCCATACAACAAACGTGATTTTTTTGGCCTTTTTTGCTCGATATCAATACTGGCAACAGGTAGGCACTTGAAATTTTCACAAAGGCCTAAAATATATGTGTACTTTAATAATTAATAATAATATTTAAATAAAATAAAAATGTAAGGGGGGCTCCCATACAAAAAGACAATTTTTGGCCAATTTTTGCTCTATAACGGTACGGAACCTTTCGTGTGCGAGTCCGACTCGCACTTGGCCGATTATTTTTAAAACTTCCCAATCTTTGGCACTATTGGTAGTCAACCTATTATTATTGACACATTAAAATACTAAGGGCCTGTTTCACCACTTCCCGATAAAGTGCCGGATAGGCTATCCACAACTTTTTGACAGATTCTCCATACTCTATCTGTCAAGTTAAGTGGTGGATATCAGGAAGTGGTGAAACAGGGACAGGTTGCCTAGAATGTAGACGGGAGTATAGAGCTATAGACTATTATGGGCATTTTGCCCGCCTCCATCAGGCGAATTTAAGCTCTTGTTTAGCTCTCACGACTCATATTTCTTACATAAAGCATTTACTTACGTATGTTTAATAGACCATAGATATTATGATTAAATTGCCCTTGTAGGGACACATCATACATGATACATGTAGTAGTTAAACGAAATACATCAATAATTTGTATTTGTATGTGTGCCCTGTACGTGCTTCAGTCTGAATATATATTAAGTTTGTGCATTCGAAATACAAGTTAGGGCCTGTTTCGCCACTTCCTGATAAGGCCGGATATGCTATCCACCACTTAACTTGACAGAGTATAGAGAATCTATCAAATAAATGCCTATCCGGCACTTTATCAGGAAGCGGTGAAACAGGCCCTTAGTCTAGTTAGATTTTAGAACCGTCTGAATAATGTTCGCGGCTCGTATTCGCTGTATTCTGTGACTGGAACAATAATATAATATTCAATCGGGTGTAAACTTTTATATACTACTAAACTCACTAACAATCCCGATACCGATATACGAGATTATAAAATCTTCGTTACGGACCCTTTCATGCATATTTTATAATTAATTTATACTTATTTATTATGTGTATTATGTATTGTTTAGGTTTAAACTTGGATCTGCCGGACATAATCGAATGTAATGAAAATTATGAAGCTAATTGTATGGAGGCCTTGTGGGATAGCCAGGGTATATATTAAACTGTGTGAATAAAATACGCATGAAAAGGACGACATTGCCACGATTGCGAAAATTTAGGTTGTCTTTTAATAGCGCTAATGGCCTTAGGATCTTAAACCACTTGAATTTATAATATATTTATTTCTGAAAACTGCATTAAAATCCTTTGAGTAGGTTATAAGATGTAGGTAACCTTGCTTTTTGTCTATGATGCGAGTAAGAGAGAGAGATACGTACTCGCAATACATGTTAAGTACTTCTAAACACTAAATAGTAAATATGCTTATATAATATAAATATTTAAATAAATACTTTACAAGAATAAGACAATTCGAAATGGTGTTTCGAGGCCAAATTGTAATTCGTCATACTCTAGATTTGGGTCGGCCAGCGGCCATCATTTTGTGCATAAGCAATCTGCCCTGGTGATGAGTCATTTGATAAACAAATTGTTAACCCTTTTAAAGATATTAAAAAAATATATTTGATTTTCCTTTTATTTTGTTAATTTAAAAAAACTTTTCAATAGAAAATATCACTAAGTACTTTTTTTTTGTAAATTTACGCAATCGTGGTAAATATTGGGCATAATGTTGGATTCTGTGATTAACAAATGAAAAATCACATTTAAACACGGACAGATCACATAAAGACTTTGGTGATTTGGTAGCAATCTAGCACCAACAAATAGCATGCTATGATTAGTTTTGTGGCCTACAAGCACAAAAACACGTCAAGTGTATGCAAAAATATATGCCTAAAATGTGCTCATGATATCACCCACCCACCTTATCATTTCTTAACTTTACTTTATTAACTTTAGTGTTTAAAAAAAAGTAAATTAACAAAATATTGTGTTAACTCCGCTTACAAAGTAAACTTGTAATGTTTACAAGTAACCTCAAATGTTAATAAAGTAACTCTGAGTAAGTTAAAAACCTACAAATCAAAAATGCTGTAAAGCAAAAGTATAGGGCCGTTTCACAATCTTTGCAAATTGAGAAACTTTGTGGCTGCTCACTGTATAATGAGTGGCAAAGACAAAATATGCAAATGAACTCAAACTTTTCAGAACATTGTGAAACAGGCCGCTGGTTGTACAGATTGTATTAGATGCTTTATTATTTAAATGTGTTCGATTTTTAAAACCTGAATTGTTCAACAGAAACGAATTCGAACAACGCAATACCGACGTCGAGCGTGGCGCGCGCCCCCGCCGCCCCCGCGCCGGTGCAGCCCGCGCCACCGCAGACCAGAGACACGAAGAAGGCACAACCCTCGTCATCCAGTGAGTACACAGACTATATTTAATGCCTTGTAGAACTACCGTAGATTATTTTAACTTTCCCCCTTGGTGATATGTAGTGAGGTTTAAGACTACGTGATTTATAATTTTGTCAAACCCTCAAACCTTTAGTTATTAAAGGGCGTTCCCTGCCATGTATCACCCGTCACTTGTTAGAGTTAAGTTAGGCTTAGTTTTGACGCCTCCGTGGTCTAGTGCGTTTAGAGCGTGGCTCTCGACTCGTGGGTTGTTTCCAATTTTGGTTAGGACAATGCAGGCTGATCACCTGATTGTCTGACAAGTAAGATGATCCATGCGTCGGATGGGCATGTAAAAAGTCGGTCGGACTGCGCCTGATCTCTCGCCAGTCGTGTCGGTCGTCCGTCCCACTGGGCTATGAGAGTGAAAGGAATAGAGAGTGCTCTTGTGTACTGCGCACACACTTCGGCACTATAAAATTACTCCTCCGTAATAGGTCTGGTTTCAATGAAACTGGCCACCGTCACCGAAATCGGTGTGGGGAGTATTATTATTAGAGGCTTAGTTAAAATGATAGGCAAGATTTACATTAAAGTGACCTAACGTTGACAGCTCCACGTGACGAAATGCTGCTTACGCATTAGGTTAGGTTAAAGTTAAATTGAGCTAAATGTAGGTTTACGTAATATAATTTCACTAGTATGGTAGGGTTCAATTTTTTTTCGCCTGGAAGTGATAAGAATAATGACGGATTGAGATTTGAGGCGCTTTTTTATTTATTTTAAGTATATTCAGGACACACAAATGTATTTAAGGGAGAATACATTTTCACTCGCCACACGCCAAATTCTTGATACGGGTCTGACCTAGACCCCTTTTAAGACGGATAAGGCACGCATCATCAATCTTGTCAGACAATCTGCGCTCTTATCAGAGTTCAGATCGACATTTTTGTTGTATCATTGCGGGGTCATCGCCGACCTACCTCTGAAGTCAATACACTCTTTGTTAGCCGTCACACCATTATGAACACAGTCGTATAAGTAAAATATAATTAATATAAAGTAAAAAATATATAATTTATAAAGAACTAAAATCCGGTCGCTGTATGAACTTATGAAGATAAACGAGCCCTTATACATTGCTATCTCAGCCTTTATGTCACCTGTGGAAACAATTGAAAGAGACAAAGAGCTTTAGGCCTCGTTCAACATTTCTCTATAGAGCGACCGGACTTTATACAAAAAATTCGCGCGGAAACCGTACATCTTCCGTAACAAAACTATCCTATGTCATTTCCCGGCTCTCAAATATGAAATTTCATGTACCTAATATCGGTTCAGTCGATTAAGCGTGAATAGACATATATGCACTTTCGCATTTATTATTAAGGATATTAAACATTGAAGAAAGAAGTTTCATTTCTTTCTACGCATTTAATTTACATTATTTGTAATATAAAGTGTAACTGCAAAATAATGAACCCTATCGTCATCGAGGAAACGTGTATCCTAGAAGATAAAACAAAGTCATAAGCACTAATTATGTAAATAATTGCCAACCGCCAGATAACCTCGCGTCCTCGCGTCCCGCTTCCAGTATGTAGCCAACTTACATAACAGATAACGGTTAATTATATATTAAAAAACAGTGGCTTACCGGAAGTATCAACTAGGCTCATAATGATGCAAATCAATGTCGGAAACACTTTCTCAACGTGCAACGTCAAAACTTACCTTAACTATAACTGTAACTTTAACTATAACTACAATTTTTGGTTGAAGTCAATATTGGATTATTGACTTTTTACCAAATTGAACGATAACCATAACCGCAACAGCAACTGACATCTATCAAATTCTGTGGTCAAAGTTAAGTTAGCCTTAACTATAACCACGCCCCTGGTGCAACCCACCCAAGTATTTAACAGTCAGCCATCGCGGTACGCTTGGTAGAGAGCGCGTGGCGTAAGAATATTTTTGTTATTAGATGTTTTTCTCAATAAAAGTAACCTTTATTGATGAGTAATTGAAAGAGGCACGAAGTTCATGTAACAGTCTATTATCCCATCTAAATTTGTGCAACAATCTTATAGAGTACAAAATATAAAAAAAAACTGTTACCTGTACATTTTGTCATAAGTCGTTCTCAATTTATACGGTTTATCTATAGGTTTATTTCGGTGGTTATTTTTAGCGCTCTATTTTAGGGCTTGTTGGCGCGGGAACCATGTCGTACTATTTCATCATAGCCTAGCAAACGAATGATTCTGCTTGGAAAAGTCGAAGCAGAAATTCTGACTTTGGTACCTTGTTTAGACTAGTTAGGAGATAAACATACAAAAACTCCTGACTCCTCCGATGTGAGCCCGATGGGGGGCAAAGAAGGTCCCGTTTTTTTGTTTTTTGCTTACTCATCATAAACAATGCTTCGTACGAAATTCTCTTGTACTACATAATAAAAGCTAATTAAATTCTCTACAACTTTGTCCTTTACACTTTGTATCTGTCTCCAATCATTGCCTCGCTATGAGCTCCTAAAATTGGCCGAGTGTGTTTTTTAGGGTTTCGTACCCAAAGGGTAAAAACGGAACCCTATACTGAGACTTCAATGTCTGTCCATCTTCCTGACCGTCTGTCTGTCCATCTGTCTGTCTGTCTGTTTGTCCGTCTGTCTGTCCGTCTGTCTGTCTCCGGCTATAACTCAAGAACGATAATAGCTAGAGAGTTGAAATTTTCAGATATGTATTTCTGTTGCCGCTATAACAGTAAATACTAAAAACAAAATAAATTAAATATTTTAGTGGGGCTCTCATACAACGGGACTTTCTTTGCCCTCCCCTCCCTCGGGCTCACCTCGGAGGGGTCAGGACTTTTAGTATGTTTATGTCCTAACTACTCTAAACAAAGTACCAAAGTTAAAATTTCTGCTTTCAACTTTTCCAAGCAGACCCCCATTTTTGGCATTCGTTTACTAGGCTATCATTCTCAGACCTTATCTATATATTAATACGTGAGAGAAAAACTTTGTAACCCTTTTTACGAAAAATGGTGAAACGTAGTTGAAATTTCGCACAGTTATAGTTTATATGGTGAAAGAGTGCATCGATCTAATATTATTTTAAAATTATGCTTTTATCATATATATTTTTAACAAATAAAACGTTACACACACTACGACACTACTACTAGGAAAAATGACAGATTTTTGAGTGACAATGCCTTATATACATACGAATTATACTCTTTTATTTATGGTTGAAGTCTGTTGACAACAAGTTGACAAATTGAAAATGGATTATTGTTGTTTTTTTATTTAATTTTAGATAATATTAGACAGTTCTTAAACGGCCAGTCTGAGATCAGCTGAGTCCCAGAGACAAAAATTGAAAAAAACTATGATGAAGTCAATATTTTTTACAAAATATAGGTAGTAGTCCTAATGTCGTTGCAAGTAAGGTCGAATTTCGACCATTGGGCGGTCTCTAGTATAATTTTATTGTAAATTATAAATTATTTAGTTAGTTACCAAACTAATATGATTTACTGCTTAAATATTTCGCAGTTTTGAATATTTTGCAGTTTAGTTAAGAAGCGTGACGTCAATTTAACTAATATTTTAATTTTTATTATACGCATTCTTTCGCGTCCTCACTAAATATCCTCTGCACCAAATTATTTAAGATTTTTCCTTAACGAAATGTTGTAAATTATTTAGAAGGTTTATTTTAATAAGTAACTTTTTGTTACTGCTATATAATGTATCTATATTTAATATGTGATAAATCGGTTAGCTATAAATATTGCAGATAATGATTATGAATGTTCTCGATTATTGTATAATACATTGTAATTATATTTTTAATTAATTGTCGTTGCGTTGTCGATTTGGTTTATATTTTTTATTTATAACAATATAACATCGTGAATGAAATGAAAAAATCAAGTGCGTATATTACTTATTTTTTAACTGATACCAATAAGTTACAAGTATTTTTTCACTATATACCTAATTATATTTTATACTTTGTAAGAAACATTATTAACTATTGACTTGTGACTACCAAGCCAGGTGCCAGGCGCGAGTCCTACTAGCAAAACCTTATTGCGTATTGTTTTCTAATTTTAAAAGGCGTTTCATGTTGTTAAGACTACAAGAGCTATACCGTAAACGTTAGGTTGTTAATCTTGACCCCTTATTTATAATATTATTTTTATCTTGAGGTAGCCCGTCTTGCTCTTATATTATTCTATAAACATGATTCATGTGTGTATTATTCACAGCGGAATCTGCGGATCTGCTGTGGGCGGGAGCAGAGGACTTCGTGGTTGTGGAGGCGGAGAGCACCGGGTCGGACGGCTCGCACACTTCCGGCTCCGGCTACGAGGCGGCGCCGCGCCCGCGCTCGCTCGCGCTAGTCGCCCCGCCTCCCGCGCCGCCTGAACACGCCCCGCCCGCACGGGTATGTATAAACAGTATAGTCATATAGTGTGTATGACTTGTGCAGTAGTAGTTTTGTGTAGCTTGTGGATTGCTGATTACTTCGTTTCAATTAATTATCATTTAAATTTGATCACGTTTTTGTTTTTATTATACACTAGGATGTTGCTTATAGTGGTTTTTGTGGCACATTCATGTGAATTGAAACGAAGTGACCATGATCATACATAGATAATAATACTAATGAATTAAATTGATTATTTAATTCCAACTAAAGTGTATGAAAGTAATTGCTTTTACCTAACAGATTTTATATTTTTGTAAAAAGCTTATAATAATAAATTTACACTTATTACATTCAATACTTACCTACATTTTCTGTAGCACTGAGCACATAATATTTTAAATAACCAGTATTTATTACAAATATCATGTAGTGTATCATAATTTTGTGATCGTTGTCGAATAATCGAAACATTGTCACTCTAACAGAACCCCATAAGCGTGGCGTCGAACGTGCCTCGCTCGCAACCGATAGACGTCCTCCGATCCAACCACAATCGAAACACGAACAATATCGGATCACTTTCACCACCCACGGTGAGTTGCGTAGTTTTATTCACCGACACCACAAGTTTTGTTAACATCTTATATTGATTCAGCGGGCTACAGCCTACATCGTACAGCGACACTACGCTGCAGCGAAACGACGCGGTACGTCACGTTCCATAGCCCTGACGTTTAATGACGAGTAGCTCCGCTTCCGACCGCGACGTGTCGTGTCTCTCGGCTGCAACGTCGTATCGCTTTGTGCGTACTTACCTAATACCTTGATATGCAAAAAAGTACATACAGCTGGATACTGAAGATGCCTAAATTGTTATAATGCTAACTGATTTGCCACCGGAAACGATTTTTTTTAAATCGCTGTATCAATAATTCTTGGAATTGGAAGGTAGAAAAATGTTTGTCCTTTCAACTTTCTAAATGTCGATTCGCTGTTTTTAGGTGCCGTTCACTATGGGGACTCCCCCGTCGACGCGTCGACGCAGCGCCTCCGGGAGTTCCCCGCCGCCGTCGCTGTGGCAGGTCTCACCCACCAATGCCAGCCCACTGCGTAGATCAGGTACCACCTTATTTTAATATTTAATATGCGTAGATACACTACGCATATGGGTACCGGTAATTTTATAATTTACCGGTACCCATATGCGTAGTGTATCTACGCATATGGGTGCCGCAGCAACAAGACGTACTTATCAAAAAGTACCCAAATATATAAAAAATATTTTACTTAGATTTTTGAAAAAAGTTTTGATGATATTATGTTGTATCTCTAAAGGCCCTAACTCACGAAGACGCCTTAGCGACGTCCCCGGTTACGTATCCAAATATTTTCTTTTAAAATGTTTAGTAATGACCTATCACCTAAGTGCTATGTTCCTTGTCATCGATTGCATTTCCAATGATCAATGAAATGCAGGCAATATGAATCTATCATTTGTCAGCTTCCAGCATCAATCACCGTCAATCAATAAAAGCTGTTGTTGATGTGTAACAATATAGAATTAATATTATTAGTAATCGTTTTGTTTTAACTTGCAGGGTCGTCGCCGCCGGTGTCTCTGGCCCTGAAGGCGAGCGGCGAGGCGGCGTCGCCGAAGCGCGGCGCGCTGCCCGACGCGCTGCTCCGCCCGCTCAAACTGCACGACCCCCCAGTCTACATACCCAACCTGCAGGAGGAGACCATACTAGCCGTATGTATCCAGTATCACAGTTACACTACTTTTTTTGACATAGTCCGATAATAAAGATCATTGTAAAGTGATTTTTTAGAATTGTTTGTGCTTTGTACTCGTTGTTGTATTTAAAATGTTTTTTGTAACTATTGTAACGTTAATACTATAGACAATGACAGATATGATTAGTATTATCGCGTGGTATTATCAGTATTTTAATTGAGGAACATTGTTTAATTTGTATTGTGCTATATGCCCCAAATAGAAATCTTATGCACGCCCCCCTCGATGCTTGGAAACTTCTGCCCTATAACCTATTATACAAGGTCCCTCCCATGTCAGCTTTTATATAGCAGTACATAATTATTACAGGAGGAGCACAGCAAAGTATTCTCTCAGCTGAACTTTGTGTTGATGCTGGCGGAGCTGCTGTCCGACCTGGCCGTATCGTGCGGCGCGCCCATCGCAGCGCTCATGGACGCTTCCGACGGTACGTTGTTTGCTTACTGTTAGAGCGAAGCCACATTGATACGTTTCGGTGTCGCTCCGATGTTTCAAATGTATGTTTTTGCCACATTGACGATTTGCGGTGACGGTGATTTTACGTAACCATACATGAGATGAAATAGGAAGAACGAACGCCGCGTTGCTCTGTAACAATATTATGTTAACGTGCGTTGCCACAACATACACAATGTGTTATAATACTATACGCCGACGTCATAAGTCATAACGCATCGCAAAGCGTGATTCAAATTTTCACAATAATGATGATAGCTGTTAATTATTATATTCTTATCATATTTCATCGTTTTCCATACAAACCGCGATTGACAATACTCGATATGAACCCAGTATGAAGTATATCACTTCGAACTCATAAATAGTTGGAGATTATCATACAAAAAGTAACCAAGAGGTTTTCCAATGAATCTATAATAATCGGTGTATTTATAAGAGTTCAATTTTTTATTAAGTTAACAGAACACAGTGTGAGCATCTTTCCACATAGCTCCTAGACTAGAAAGGTCAATGACCGCTGGCGCCACCTTAAATTATTTTGAATATAGTATTTGTATAATGTTTTGTTCTCTATATTAGAAGTAGCCACACAAATATAGTTGTATGGTATATGTTACAGAGCGGTCACACGAGAGCGTGCGCCTTGGTCTGCTGGTGCAGGCGATGCAGGCGCTGGCGGCCGGCCTGCGGCTCGCCACCGCCCACTACCGCGCCCGCACGCTCCAGCCCACGCCGCAAGTGCGCTCCGGTGCGTATACACTGTTGTATATCAAACAAAATATAAGTATATTTCAAATTGTATATCTTTCGATAACCCGTAAATGTCTTGAATAATACAATACATATTGATGGCAAAAACTACTTTTAGTGACATCTTGTAACAAGCACACATAACACCAGAAATACTATTTGAATCTTTCAGCATCAAAATCTAATTTTACCAAATATTGATTTAGTTTCGTCTCAGTACTAACAATTGTATCTAGAGTCTAATTGGTATCTAGAGTCCAGAAGTCTAGAGTCTAGACTGACATTATGTAGTGATAAGAAACTTTTATTTATTTATTATATTTGTGTTATTCCAGTGGTCTCCCTCATGAACGGCAAGTACAAATGGATCGTTAACGAGTCGAGGCGGCTCCACGAGGCCGGCGTGACACCCGCAGTCTGTGATAAAATACTTTACGAACATGCTATCGAGCTGGTAATTTGCAAAGTCATTAATTATGCTTGGCAGTCTAAGTTAATCCAGGATTCACTAGTAATTTATACTTCTCTTTCTTATAGATATTATACTATGTTTTAGCCACGCGATATGTAATTTTTAAAAACGTATCAATATAGTTGGCTACACTAAGCTTTGCTTACATTTAAAATTGAATGGAAATGACGTATGGTGTAACCATAGTTATATAAAAGTCCAAACAGCGAACCTCTGCATAAGACTGCATATTAAAATGTTAAATTTGTATAAAATTCTGTTGATTAAAGATTAGTAACTATTACTTCTTTCTTTTCCAGTGTCAGATGGCGGCCATCGAGGAGCTGTTCGGCGACGTGAAGGAGTGCGAGCGGCGGTACATGTCGGCGCAGGTGCTGCTGCACTCGCTTGTCCAGCGACACCCCCTCCACCCGCACCACCGCACCACGCTCTCCAAGTGTAAGTACACACATTACTTGAACCTGCCGATCATTCCATTCGACACCATCAAAACGACACCACCGGTGGTGTCATATGGAATCTCTAGTCCATAATATGACACCACCGACTACTAGTGATGTTACATACCGTAGTTGCTGAGTTGTTGATGTGAAAACTTCAATTAAGTTCAAGCTGTGAAGTTTATATTATGTAATGCATTGCCAGCAATGTGTTTTAAGATACTCGTAGCACTTAGCGTTAGAGTAAAAGCCAAGCTTTCGTAATTTTATTACGAAAGCCTGAAGTTTTTCTGTACATGTAAAAATTAAGCTTTATACTTTAACGAAATTTGGTACACCGCTACAACTTTATAACCTATACCTAAAGCAATCGCAATTCAAACTCATTCTTGTTTTTATAGGGACATGTGCAGCAAAAGTGCAGGCGAATAATATTCTATTGGTTATTCTACTGGTGGAAATTTCTTAACAATGTTTTTAGGAGTGGTTAATAAGTGTATGAATTACTAAATTGTTAATTTTTAATTGCAGATCGAGATGCTGTACAGAGGCGATTAAATTGTCTAAAGGGTCCAAGAAAAATTATGGACGTTAAATTAGAAGCTGGGATCTCATAATGGATTAAGTCATTATTATTATTATTAATTAAACATAAGTACACAACGTAAAATGAGAAGTGATTTTATTTTGTTTGCAACAAAATGAGTCAAAGTGATATAAAACAATAAAAAGTGAATTAAAAATAAAACGTGAATGAAAAACGAACTTTAAGCAGAGAATGTGTAGCTACGAAGATTACCAGAGATTGCAATAGTGAGTTATATTTTTTTAAATGTATGTAGATAATATGTATTGTAGTGACATCGTAGTGTGTTGTAGAATCTTAAATTTTAGTGCAGAGATTTTATTGGAGCTTTGACAAATCACATGTAGATTAGATGTTAGAAATTAAAAAGGTTGTATTTTTATTTCTATGTGGAACTCGGTCCGGATTTCGAATGCACTTATAGGATGGCCATGATTGTGTCGTAAGAATTGAAAAGTACATAAATAATATAAAAAATAAAAACAAAAAAATATAGGTTAGATAATGTAGAATGATTTTGCAAACTTATCTCATGATGTATTAATTAACATTTAATTATTACCGATGTAGTGTGTTGTGTAAAGTGTAAGACGTTATATCTCAACATGAACATGCTAGAGATCTCATTATCGACCAATAACAATATGGCATTTTTAGGTTAAGAAACAAATTATTTTATTTAAGTAATTTTATTTCTAGACAAATTGTGTAAAATTAGTTTGTATGTATTGTCTAAACTTATATTATATCATATTTTAATTGCCGAATTGTGATCATTGTGTATTATCCTTTCAGAAATATCATTGAATGCTTTACCGGAATAAGAATAAAGACTGTTGTATTATAAAAATATTTTTTTTGTTTTAATAAATCTTATTTCAACATCATTGTTATCTTATTTCAAATCTATTTTAAGGACTCTTTACCACAGAATAGATAATAGTACAAGCATGCCTTGGCATGCCTTCACTTAAAAATTAGCAGGTCGATGTCTGTCAGTATAAAATACGAAAATCTACGTTATGGCGCATTTTCATTGGTCGATAGGGTCCGCATGCGGGGTGCGGGAGATTTCTGAAACGCATGCTATAGGGGCCGCATTCGGGGAACCATTTTCATTAGTCGATATTAGGGCCCGCATGCGGGGTGCGGGATAATTTATAGAATGCATGCCACAGGGCCCGCATTCGGGGAACCGTTTACATCAGTCGATAGGGCCCGCATGTCTTTCAACTATAACAAGTACTTGTGAATCGAAATTGAATAATGAAAATGTATTTGACTCGCGTCCCGCAAGCTGTATATCGACCGATGAATTTCAATTGTCGATATCACGGTCGTTATAAAGCATGCGGGCAATCCCCGCAGGCGGTGTAACGAACACGTATCGACTTGTAACTTTCACTAGTTGTTATCTCGGCTGCGGGGACTCCCCGTATACTGTATACCGAACAAGTTAACGACCAATGAAAAAAGGACATTAAAGGAACATTCATATCAGCGCGCCTTGTACAGTGGCGGTTACGAGTTACGACGCTCGCATTCTTGATAGGACGAAAATGTATGAAGAAATTTGAGTTTCTTATTTTTCTTATAAATAGAAATGTTATTTATTTTTATATAAAATATTTAGCACTTCGCACAGGGGACTAAATAAGCAACAATTTTTTTGTATATTTATTTTCCTTACTTCAGTATATTTTGCTATACTGGTACCTAATCTATTGTAAACGTATTTATGTGAAAATGTTGTATGTGGCTATAAATTTTTTATGGTGTAGACTGTAGACAAATATATTATCTTTCATTTGAAACCAAAATAATAAGGATATTTTAATTATACACCTAATTCTTTAAAATGGTACCTGAAAATCGCTGATATTTGTGAAAAAAGTCATAGTGTCCTTAATATCGCAAGTCCTTTTATATTTAGGGAAAAAATAAAAATACACAAGATCTTAGTATTAAAGTTCTTTTAATTTATTAATTAATGAGACACTCAAACATTTCTTATTCATCTAATATTGTATGAACATACCAGTGCCTTGATTTAAATACTTGTATGGCTTCATTCTGTTACGACCACGAACAGCTTGAATCATAATTTTATCTGGGGGGAACTCACTGGTTCCTGTAGTTTCCAGCAGTATATCCAGACAAGTTAGTAATTTAGTGATTTGTGCAGACAACATGTTAGGCATGTTCTCCTTGATTCCACAATTAGTGTTGATAATTCTCTCAATGTCCCTGATATCATCGTTTGTTCCACCATGATGAGTGCCATTCCAGTGCAGAGTGAGAGAAAATAAGGGTGCAGTCTTTGGATAGTCACAGCTTACAGCTACAAGAGCCACTAGCTTAGCAGATTGTCGAGTAATAATTGCCCTGTAAAGCATATTTTCGGAGTTGACCAAACCTTCAGATATCAAAAATGATGTGGAAGGAGCCTGACAGTATTCTTGCCAACCGATTGACTGCCATTGAGTCAAGGAGCCCAAAAGTCTACTGGGTCCCATCTCCTTCACTGGTAATATTTTGCCACATTCAAGATCTTGTAGTTCCCTAACTAATTCCATTCTTGATGTCAACCTCTTTTTTAAGGTGAAGATGAAGTTTTCCACAGTTGCCACACTTAGGCTCTGGCAGGGTTGAACAGGTTTACTGAATTTCTGATCTTCACCCACAACTGACATAAAATCTAAGCCACACATTCTTTGGGCCCATATATAGGGTCGACCGACTTCAGGTATAAAGTGCTGAAACTCTTGAGTCACACCAGCAGCATTCAATAAATAGGTAGTGGCTGGATGTGGTGAGTCATTACCATTATCTTGAGGATACAATTCATGAAGTATACTGTCCCCATTCAGGACATCTGCTGCAGAAACCCCAGTGATAGGTTTCAACAGAGACATAGTGAATTTAACCACTACAATTTTGAGGTGCAATAGGTATGAATAAATTAAATTCATAGCATTGCCATCTGGTACCTTTATTGTTAGCTGAATACTTAATGGATGTTTTCTTAATACTTCCTTGCGTTTTGCTTCAGCTTTTTCCTCTTTACTTATTTTCGCATTTCTATGATGACGTTTCTTTTTCTCCCTTTGTTCTTCCTCATTGTTATCCTGATCAGAATCCGAATCATTTGATACGACAAGTTCACTGTTTATGTTACTTGTCTGATCCAATCTCCTTGCTTCATCTTCATCACCTGATATTGCTGTAATAAAATATTAATAGATATAAAAAATGTTACCCAAAAATAATAAATTAGAATTTAAAAGGACAATATTTTGGAAAGAAAAAAAAATACATGTTGTTTCTAACAATACAGAAATAACTTACCAACAGACACTACTGCTGTGCCAAGAACATCAGAATATGCAGTAGCATTAGCATATAACAAAAACAAAGGTGATGGCAATAGTGCAGCCGCTCTAGCCTCATCTCGTTTCTCATCAAGTCTCAGAGCCAAGCACTCTTGTAGAGGCTTTGTAGCTTTGAGTACATCTCGTAAGTGCGGTGAGAGAGCATCCAATCTGGACCTGGCCGCAGCAATAGCAGCAGCTACTCGTTCTTTGGAGGCAACTAGCTCATTGCAAGCCCCGGACAGTTCCCTGCGTTGATGCAGTTCCCATTCAAGTCTCGCTAATTGAAGTTGATGAGTGTCAGTCTTTGTCAATTCCTAAAAGTCAAAGCTTCATTTTACTAAATATAGTATTTTTAAAGAAAATACAAATTTCCTAAAAAATAAACATTGTACATAAAACAATTACGAAGATATAAGTTTTATAATTACCGGGCGGGCAATTTCTGCTGGTGCTTCTTTATAAAAGTCTTCAAGAGGAACAAGTTCTATTTCTTCATCTTTAGATTTGAATTGCAAGCATTTTGTTACTTCTTTATTAAGATGATCAGCTTCATACAAGAGATTTTGAAGTAATAGATGAGTTGAGTCCACCCTTTGTTTCTCCTTATTCAGTGCATCTCGCCCGGCTCTTGTGCGTACCTTCTCTAATCTGTTAAGCTTCTTTAATGCTACTAAAAGAAGTGAAGCTTCTATTCTCTTTGCAGCAATTTTATCTTTGGCCTACAACACGAACACAGTGATATAAGGTTTCTTTTAGGTACACTTGTGTGAAAAAAATATAACAGAAGGAACACCAAGAAGTCTATAAGTTAAAGGTTATGTGTTATTTAAAAGACAGGTAAAATAAGCCGCCTTACCTCATCATTTCCCTTTGATTTCAGATCTGCTATATCTGAGAATAGTTGTCGTACATCATGACATATCTTTCTGAAAATTGTTGCGTCTTTCTCTGCAGGCCTAAGCTGAGCTTCAGCTTCTTCAAACTCTACAACTTTCTGTAACAGAAAATATAATTAAAATATAATAATTAACACTTCCTTACAACATAATCAGGTGTTTATGACTCATTTACCTTGTAAATATCAACGGGCTCTTGTTTCGTATTTTCAATCGATACACTTGTGTTTATTTTACGACGCTTTTTTGCAGAAGTTTCGTCCTTTCCCATATTTAATACTAAGTTAGGTACAACTTTAGAAGTGGTAGCAGATCTATTTATTTGCCGGTAACTATTTCAAGCAACAATCACAGCCAAGTTTATTCTTTTAAGGTTATGTCATCAATTAGCTAGAACAACACTGAAAAATCTTGTATTTCTTACAAATTTTCTATTTGCATTAGTAAATACAGAGAAAATCGGTATTGAGCCTCAATGCTGACCAAGAAAATCAATTATTTACACTTGACTTACACCAAAAATTCATGAAAATCTGAGAAGAGTAAAGTGTCAACTGTCAAGCTTGCTGCACAGATTACTAGTATATATTTTGGCTTGCTGTTTGCGAAATTGACAACTGACAAGTGTTGTCAAAACGTACTAAATTGACATTTGACATTTTCTTCTACCTCTGGAATCTATATCATACAACTATGGAAATGGCCAAAAAAAGTGTTTGCTAAAACTATATTTTATAACCTAGAAGAGACAGAAATGAAGAGTTGAGTTGGCAGAAACAGGCAGAAACTTTATATTTTAGAAAACAACAGCTGCGACAACATAATAAAACACACAGTCATGACTCATGACATGACCCATGAGCCACAAAAACAGTTTACAATTTTATCCATTCCTGGCACTATAAGGTAGGAAATTATTATGTAGGTACTCTCAATCAATTTGGCGGATGCGGGTTAGCTCCTGGATTCTAGCATTGATAACTTGTATATATTATTATCGATCTAAACACAACTTGAGCGTGCATGATGCAACACTTAAATTAATTTCAAGCTAAGCATCTCGCATGACAGTAGATCATGATGAATATATATTTTAGGTTGATTTCAGACGATTTTACCTTTTCCTAATTTGTTTGTGAGCATTCAACATTTCGATGAGGGTACTTGTTACAAAGCTCACAATATTAAGCTATTGGTCCTATGATAATACCTATGTACCTGTTATAATAATTCGATTCACGCGCGTCTCACGTGCATGACGCGATGATACTTACCGGCTAATTCGTGGCCGCAGCGTGCACTCGACTGTACACAGAGTACTTACACCGATAATACCGCACCGTATAAACAAGTTACTTCGCCTTTCATTTATTTGTCGGTAGGACCTGCGAAGGTTGGCTCGTACTTACAAAATGTCTGGAGAAAAGGAGCTTAGAATTGTGACTTACATGTGCCCAACGCACCCGGTAGAATTGTACGAGTTAATTATGGAGGTGCTGGAGCAGAGTATCGGCGTCCAAGCGATCCTACAGTACGAGAGCCGGAGCTCCGGGCCGCTCAGTGGGCGGCCGGACCCATTTGTGACCGACAAAGTTGACCTAGGTGAGTAGCCTTGGGGCATCAAATTTTGTTTATTCATTACTACCTACTTTAAACAGTTCGAGTTCTCGTAATAGGACGAGTATTGGATTTCCGCTAGCCTTAAACAATCAACAAACAACTGCGCTAGTAAAGTGCCTAGCTACAAACATGTAACATATACAGAAATATAGTGAACCAGAAGATACTAGGAACGACTAAACAATGAGATAAGACTACCGTGTAATGCGTTGAACTTTGACAAAGGTTTAATGAACTCTCTCATTCGTAGGTTTCATGACGGCCGCAGCGTACATACGCCTGCGGGATATACACAAGGAACACATGCAGCTATTACCCGTCACGCCAGTTTTCGCTCATCAAATGAACGTCGAAAACAAACCTGGATACTTCTCCGATATCATTATCCACAGCGATAAAAAGTAAGATTTATTTGAATCAATTTAACAGGTGTCATCAGGTTCTTAATAGACCGGTATAACTATTATTGTTGAAACTTTTCATTTACATTTTTTATCCAATACATTGAACTATAAATAAACGGTCTATTCTGTAGTGACAATCTTAAGACAATTATGGTAGTTTAATGAAACTTAAGAGTTAAGATAAGGCGATAACAAGTTTTGATTGGACTACCACCTATAACAAGTAGGTAACTATAGCCTATAGACGAAGTTATATCAATTAGAAGAATTCCTTCAAAAATAAATACAAAGATAAATTAGCTGTTATCAGGCGTGTCATTTTACTGATAACGAGTATTCTAACTTAACATAATTATTGTAGTGGTCTTCGGAAACAAATCTAATAGACACGTGAATTCATAATTTTTCTAGAGCTCACAACGTGAATACATTGTTGGATTTGAGAGGTTGCACTTACGCTTACAGCAACGAGGAGTCGCTCAGTGGAAGTAAAATAGTGCTCAAAACTCTAAAGGAAAAGGGTGAAAATGCTTCGTTTTTCGGCTCGGTACTGAGTGAGTAATATTTTTATGATTTCTGTACTTAAGAGGATACACGAGGGGCTGGAGAAATGAAAAAAAAGTATGTGTAATATCTATAGCTGTCTCCCTTACCTCAAGCCTATACCGCAGAACGCGATAGAGACAACTGCAGAAAATCAACGATTCGTTGTCCCCTGATTCCTTCTCCAAAACTTAACCGATTTAAGTACTTTTTACAGTAAAGATTGCTTGAGCTGTGTTCCTATGTTTTTTGTAAAATCTAGCCAAATCTGTTTTCTGGATGTTTGAACAAAGCGGAAAATCTGGCAATTTTTTGGGTTTTTGAACTTTCATATCTTATTTAATAATTAAATTATGAAAAAAAGAAAACATAGGGACATTGTATTACTGGTCGTAGATATTCAGGAAAAAAAATATAACTCTACTAGCATTATCCAGGGACGAAACAGGGGACAATGTTTGTATGGAAAAAAGGGCGGTGTGGACTCCTCTTAATCATACTTAATTGATAATAATTATAACAAAACATTTTGATTATGTGATCGGGTATTTTTATAGCCCTACTAGACCTCCCGCGCGGCTTCGCCCGAGTAAATTAGTAATTTCCGAAAATTGGGATGATACCCTACATTATACCAAAAGAAAAATTTTGAAAATCTGTTACCAAACGGCGGAGTAATCGTTGAACATAAGAAAACGAACATAACACTTCCCCCATTTTGAAAGTAGGTTAAAATTGTAGCCTATGTGTTATTCTGATGTATAAGCTATATTATTGTAAAGTTTCATTAAAATCCGTTCAGTAGTTTTTGCGTGAAAGAGTAACAAACATCGATACATCCACACATCCATATACATCCAAACAAACTTTCGCCTTTATAATATTAGTAGGATTAGTAGGACTAGTAGGATAGCCTTCCTCGATAAATGGACTATAATAATAATAATAATAAATAAGTTTATTTCTCCCACAACAAGTACATTAAGAAAATAAATACAAAATTAAAAATATGACATACATAATATTATACAGACTTGTGTGGGAGACAGGAGCCCAAACTAGGTTACCCTGTTGTACCTACATTAAAAAATATATATATAAAACAAAAACTAATTTGTATTACTAGCTTTTATAATTATTGTGTGTGTCTGTGTGTGTGTGTGTGTGTGTGTGTGCGTGCGCACGTGTGTGTGTGTGTGTGTGTGTGTATGCGTGTGCGTGTGCGTGTGTGTGTTTGTGTGAGTCTATGTTTAGGAGCTTAACAAGTAATTATTAACACTATGTTATGTTAGCAGGTTTTCAGTTTCATCATAATTAAGTTTCATCAACCACTCATTTAATGGACTATCTAACACTGAAGGGTTTTTTCAAATCGGACCAGTACTTCCTGAGATTAGCGCGTTCAAACAAACAAACAAACTTACAAATCTTCCGCTTTATAATATTATAAGTATAGATTAGTATAGATTGTAAGAGTATTTTGAAATTATTAAAATGTCTACTAAATTGTGACCGGTCCTCGTGCGCGGAACCGTACATTAGTAAGTGCCTAGCTATTGCCAATTTTCCATTATTGATTACGAGCAAAAAAGTCCAAAATAATTATGTTTGTTGTATGGGAGTATGTATCATTTTAATTGCGAACTTAAGGCGGGGATTAATCTCAATCCAAAACGATAACCTTGCACACAACCAAAGACCAAGCGTATACGCATCGCAATAAGATTAATTTTAGCTTAGCATAAAACTCCAGTTACTCGGGCGGATCTTCTCTATTTTTCATGTTTTTTTAAATATCTTTGGAAATAAATATTAAGAAACAAAATTGTTCGGTTAAGGGCATTTTAATATAGATTTACTAACAATTTATTCAAATAAAATGTACAATTATCCTAGTTAATACTTATATTTCGATGAAATAGATTTTTATCGGAAGTGAGTTTGTAAATTAATTACAGCCAAAGTATCACGTTTTATTAAAATGTTTATGGTTTAAGGTATTTCAAATATCGTGCTTTATATCTCATATTTTTTAACACTTCGTTATTATATTGGAACTAGGTAAACCGGGAGTCACGGAATAACAAATTGGGGTTTATCCTCGCCTTAAGACATTGTTACACAATATGTTATTAACTTTTTCTCAACGCCTTAGCGCGGTTAAAGAGCACGTTAAAATTATTTCATGATCTATCGCAACTTGTCTCTTTTGCTGAAGTCTCGGGGACAAAATATTAGATATAATATGGCACACCTGTATCACAGAGACAGCAAATACTCAACATCACGTGCCTGACTCTTGAGTGACAAAAGACAGAGATACTCAAGAATTTCTACATGTTTCACGATGGGTAATCATGAAACTTAAAAAATATTTATTTGTCTACATAATAATCACAATAATTGGTCTATGACGACCTCTGTGGCTCAGTTGGTGGGCTATTGGTAGCTCAAACCGTGTGTCGTCGGGTTCGGATCCCGCCGACGGAACAAAAAGTTTTCAAAGTTCCTGGGTCATGGATGTGTATTAATATGTCACGTATCATATAATAAAAAAAAACTTAAATATATGTTACATAGTATAAAAGTATAAAATATATTTCCGTTGTCGGGTAACCGTAATGGCGGCTCTCGACATATGGCGGCTCTCGACATAGGCGAACGCGTTGGCCAACGCGTCTGCAGACGCGTTGGCCCAATGTGTAGAACGGGCGTTCGCGCGTTGGCCGTAGGTATTTAGACGTTGGCCAACGCGCGAACGCCCGTTCTACACATTGGGCCAACGCGTCTGCAGACGCGTTGGCCAACGCGTTCGCCTATGTCGAGAGCCGCCATAACACAAGTCCTTCATGTACTTACATATCACGGAACCAGACTGACGTGGTGTGAAGTGTCCATAGATATTATGAGACTATGAATAATTCTACTATATTCACCCTCAGGATTTTAATGTCTTTCCAGAGTCGGGGTCACATCTAGCTTCAGCGCAAATGGTGTTAACGAAGCGAGCGGAGTGGGCCGCGGTTGACTCGACCACGCTCCTGTATTCCAAGAAATTCATGCAAGACGGAGGAAGGGACATCACTACCTTGGAAACTTTAGGGCGCCTACCCCCCTACCCAGTGGTTGTCAACTCGAGACTTTCCGGTTCGTATTTTTATAGGCTAGGAGATTTATCGTAATTACAACAGTCTAGAATCTAGACACCAGAAAAATGCGTGAATGATAATAAGTATGCCATATTGTCACATACAATGCAAGTGCTATGATCATTATAGCTGGTTTTTGGTGCCTCTTTCTGTATTACTTTTGAATATTCTCCAAAACAAACCTGGTCAGACGTAAATAACTGGTCGGTTTATTTGTACCTAGTCCCTAGATATCGCAATTGGATAATGATAACGCTCCCACTTAGACACAAGTGTCTGGGCAGTTTACTTGTTAAAGAGAAGAATGCATACCATGTTATTAGCCATACTTCATGTACTGCATCATACGTAAAACGGTACTTTAAAAAAAAAACGTCAATAAAGTTTGTGAAGCAATAGATTACTAATTTAGGTAGTAATTATTAACCTTAGCAAATAAATTGTTCAAAAAGTATTTAAGAACATTTGGAAAAATCCGGCAAACCATTAATGACTTAATGAGTAATGAATTATTATTCTGTATTTCTTTTTTTGTTTCAGATGAACTTAAGAAGTCAATTGTTGAGACACTCCTAACGTTACCACATACAAAGTGGAAAAACGAATTTGCCAAGTTTGGAATAATTAAATTTGATGCCAACCATGATGGTGCGTACAATGGGCCGGCTTCACAGATGTGGTCCATCCAGAGCGAAAAACTCAATGTTAGATATTATTAGGGTTTTCCTAGCTATAAGTCTAGTTTATGTGTTGTATATTTTGTATGTTGATTATACGCCAAAGTAAGTTGTAAGCATTTACAATATAATTTAAGTCATAAATTAAGAATCTCTGTTAAGTTTGTTTTTAAAATAATATTTTTGATATCCTTATATTATTCTTTTTAATACACTGTATGAACTACTGTTTTTACTTTTATTTATGAAATAAAGTTATTTATTTATGAAATAAAAAAAAATAAACTAAATAATATTTTTATAACATGTATTTAAAGACTTAGAATGTGTCTAACAATAGATATTTGGTCTACAAATAAATAAATTATTTACCAGTAATTTGTTGCTATGAACAATAAAGTACAATCCTGAAATATTTGTATTAAGCCACACCTCCACCATTAATGATGTCTATTTCCTCTTGAGACAAGGGTCGTCTTCTGTACCGTGGAGGTAGATCAACGTCCGAAATGGCTACGCTGCTCATTGCTGCGGCTTGTGCCCGTGGGCTCTACAAAGAAACAATTAGGAATTGTAGTAGAATCTATCTGCTTGTAGGTCTGTTGCTGCAAAGGCAACACACTCTTTGCATTTGATTGATATGTATATCATTTTCATGCACACAAATGTAAGCCTAATACTTATATTTTGTAGAATTTCTCTCTATCCGGCGACCGGACTTTATAAGCTTTATATTCTTTATAAGCTTTATAGTGGTACGAGCAAAGGCGGATCCAGCTTTGGGCCAGCCATCACATAGTCGTGGTCAAGACACAAAAACTTATGATTTAATTTGGATTATAATAGATACAAGTATATTGAAATAACAAAATCATTTTTTTTTTAAGTCTTAAATAAAATCTATAAAAATATATAAAATCAGTATGTTTAAAAATTTTACTTAGTGGTTCACCTACTAAGTAAAATTGGGGGGTCATGACCCCCACGACCCCCCCCCCCCCTGAATCCGCCCTTGGGTACGAGGGGGTTTTGCTCATTCAAGCCATCTCACCACCAGTGTCCAGGGTTCCCAACAAAATCGTTGGGCATGATTCTAAAATTTAGCCATTTATATTAAATTAAATGTATTTCCGTTGTCTGTAACACAAGTCTTTCAGGTACTTAGCACGGGGCCAGACTGACGTGGTGTGAAGCGTCCATAGATATTATTATTATATAAAAAACGAATTGGTTATAAATCAAAGAGTACTGATTTCTTAAGTTCACGCAAGTATCACTCATGATATTAAAGGGTTGAAATATTGACGGATTTTTTGTGGCGGAGCACTTTTAATAATCCCGATGTTTCGGCTGCTTTACAGCGGCCGTGGTCATGGGTGTACTGAGGTGACAGGCGTCCAATTCATTGAAGTTCTTCAACTACCCGAAGATTAATCAATTTTTGCTTGTGTTCCGATATACGCAGAACGAACTCACAGTGCCCTAAAGCCGAGGTGGATTAATAAAAGTGCTCCACGACAAAAATCCGTAAGTGTTTCAACCTTATAATATCATGAATCAAAGAGTAACCAAAATCACTAGCTTACATAGAAGTCTGTTAATTTATCAAAGCGTAAGTTGTTTCATAGCCTACGAATAATCCTAAATTCTAGACGATGTTATTAATAAAGTTTTGTCACGGAACTATTCGCTAAAAGCCAATAGAACTTACTGCTGCTGCTGCTTGCGAGGACGGCATTGATACTCCAGGGGTTGCAGGTGAAAACTGAACACCTCCCTTGCGAAACTTTATTGCTGGCACCCGCAGAAGTAAAGATGTGACTCGAACCATGGTATTTCTGTAGTTTTTACCGATAATAAAGTTATTTAGTGGACTGATCTTGTTACATCAGGTGTTTTTGGGAATTTATTTGACATTTGACCAACATTTGACACTGACAATTAAGTATTGACAGCTGACCGCTGTCATACCACAGATTATATATTATTGATTCGAAGCCAAAAAATCCAAAAATGGCCAAAATTCAGGCCAAAAAGCTGACTACCCGCTACTGACAGCTCCACAAAGGCTTTATTGAACGTGGCGAAAAAAGGAACTAACGCTGCCATCACACAAAAACGTCATTTTTGACAGTTCTCCTTTACCAACAGCTCTCCCGCCCCCGTTCATTTAAAGCCTTGTCGCATTTTCTAATTTATAGTCTGTCAAGAAAGTGAAGAAATTAAAATGTGGCAACATCGTAGTGTCATCCCTTTAAAAAATGAATCTAAAGTGGCCCATTCACTATCCTACATAAGCCGGCGGACTGCCGTGAACATAAACTTATAATATACGCCGTGAACTGTGACTGCCTTTAAGAAAAAAGGGATGACACTACGATGTTGTCACTTTTTAATTTCTTCACTTTCTTGACGGACTATAATTAGAATGACATTAATCAGCTATAGCTTTTGTAGGTACGGTATAGATTTTAAAAATTTTTTTAAACGCCCAACTTGGTAACTATACTAAAGACTGAAAGCGCTTTCTCTTTATTTCAGCTCAAGTCTATAAAATACTTGCACATAATATTGTAAAAGGTCAAATTTTTACAATTAAAAGCCACAAGTAGAGTTAAGAGTGACACTTTATTGTATAATTTCATTTTGGCTTAACTTATTATCATAAACTTATTCAAATCAAACGAAAAAATAAATATTTCCTGGTAGTCTATGCCTTTACGCCGAAAACAATCACAACAAATCATACGTTAACTATGTATAATTTCTACACGAGAATGCATATTTACTGGTTATACTGCTTGTGCTAGATTATGATTACATGATAATCTTGCAACATTTAGACCGGGTTCCGGAAGTTCTTTCCGGCGTATTTGGCGTCAGCTCCAAGCTCTTCCTCGATACGCAGGATCTGGTTGTATTTCGCAAGACGTTCGGAACGGCAAGGCGCGCCAGTCTTGATCTGGCCTGTAGAGAGACCCACTACCAAATCCGCGATGAATGTGTCTTCTGTCTCACCGGACCTAAAATACATACAATATTTTATTACCATTAAAAGTTTATTAAATTTCCTACAAACTGTCGTAAAATAATACTAAAGCAAAAAATAATAATGTATATATTTTTAAACATTTAATAAACACTTACATCTATATTAAAAAAAAAAAAAAATTACCTGTGAGAAACCATGGTACCCCAACCATTCTTCTTGGCCAGTAGGTGTGCATTGATGGATTCTGTTACACTGCCAATTTGGTTTACTTTCAGTAGCAGGCAATTGCAAGCCTTCTTCTCTACAGCGGTCGCAATGCGTTTAGGGTTAGTGACCTACAAGTATTAACAAAATTAATTAAAAAAAAAGAATTTATGACAAAGTTCCAGACATATCATAATTATTAGGTTGAGTAAGTGTGAATATTCCAATATTAGGTTTAAATACTTACAGTAAGGTCATCTCCGACAATTTGGATGTTAGTCTTGCCAGTGAGAGCGGACCAGGCAGCCCAGTCATCTTGGTCGAAGGGATCCTCAATGGAAACCATAGGAAAGTCCTTGATGAAGTCCAGGTATACCTCAGCCAACTTGTCTGATGACAAATAGTCAGCTGGGTTGGACTTGGGGTTCTTGAAGTCAAGATCGTAAGTTCCGTTCTTGTGGAATTCAGATGCTGCTACATCCATACCAATCTCAATCTACAAAATAAAAATTTAAGCTAATTATTCACTCATTACAAGTATTCAAATGTATGCCTTTACAAATACTTTACTTATCATTTTGAAATAACATGTCTTTTTCAAATTAATTATACAAATCATTTTACCTTTCCCGTGTATCCTGCCGCTTTGATAGCATCTTGAATGAGGAACAGAGCATCTTTGTTGTTTAAGATGTTGGGTGCGAAACCACCTTCATCTCCTACGGCTGTGGAGTCCAAGCCAAACTTGTCCTTGATGATCTTCTTTAAATGGTGGTAGGTTTCAGAGCCCATACGCATGGCTTCACTGAATGAGGAGGCACCTATGTATAAAAATAAGTATATTAGGCAAAGATTATTTTAAAACATAATTTGAAGAAGGGAAAGCTACATAATGTACCATAGAGGAAATTGATTCCTAGGCAGTTGACAGACTAACGTCATTTGGTCAGATCATGTCAATTCAATGTTAAATTGTGATCTTGCTTGTGTGGGTTTGACATAACGCGACCAAAGTACGTAGGTCCCCCATCTACCTATGAATCAACTTCTATGATATGTGACTATGCCATTTGCCAAAGAGAAAGATAACAATGCAATCTTAGAAAAATTGAATACAGAATTAGTGGTTTTCATTACCACTTAAGAAATAGGGAATATAATACATACCAGTGGGCAAAATCATGAATTCCTGCATAGCCAGCTTGTTGCCAGCGTGTGATCCACCATTGATAACATTGAATGCTGGCACTGGCAGCACAATGTTGCTGTTACCAGCCAAATCAGCTAAATGCTTGTATAGTGGTACTCCCTTTTTGGCAGCACCAGCCTTAGCAACGGCCAGAGAGACACCCAGGATGGCATTTGCTCCAAGTTTAGACTTGTTTTCAGTGCCATCAAGGCCTAGCATAAATTCATCAATCTAAAATAAACAACAGGGTAAATTATTTTTATCACTGCTATAATTGTTGTTTTGTAAGATGTACACTTGTGTGTACATGTGTGACTAATAAAATAAATATATAAACTTGTTGCATCTTTGTTTCATCATCAAAACATATTTACATATTTTATAAACATATAAGGCAAATTCTATAATATGGGAGATAATGCAATCAGATATTATATACCTCGGTCTGTTGAGTAACCTCAAGGTTCTTTTTAATCAGTTCAGGTGCGATTATGGTATTAATGTTCTTGATGGCAGTAAGGACACCCTTTCCATGGTACTCTCCCTTAACATTGTCTCTCAGCTCTAAAGCCTCATGCACACCAGTGGATGCTCCAGAGGGCACGGCTGCTCGGAAAAGGCCAAGTTCGGTTACCTAAAGTGGAAGGGAATATTTGGACATTGTTGTAATTAGTCAGCAATTTTACAACATATTATGTTGAATATTTCATATATATTATTTATTTCTTACTTAGTTTAAAAAGTTCTTACCAAATCAACTTCGACAGTTGGGTTACCGCGGGAGTCAAAGATTTGACGGGCTTTGATCGATTTGATAGGCATCTTCAAGTATCTGAAATGATTGGGGACGCTTTTAACTCAAAGAAGCTGATTGGGGACGCTTTTAACTCAAAGAAGCTAAGTAATTCTGCCTGTTACTGATTTTATATGTAATAATTTTTATTTCCTGTGTTCTAAATTCTAATATGAAAATGAACTTGACATTACCTAATACACCCTGCGCCAAATTTGTGTAAATATATAAAACTATGATTTGTATACAAAATATTATTTATAAAACACAATCACTTACTTGATAAAACGAGAATAAAACAATATTACTAGTACTTTTCTCGATAAAAGTTGATAAATTTCACGTCCTCTGAATGATTGCCGGTGTCACTCGTTCGACCTTCACAAGGTGAAATTAGGGTTGCGCCTTCGCGATTCGAATAGACGTGGCATATTTTATTATCGATTTTCATGTTTATTTTGTAAAGTGGGAATTAGGAAGATCTAATGGATAATATGAGGGCTATGAGGACTATATTTTGAAATCACTCAAAAAAATTACCATGGTCATTATTTTTTTAACTGGAAAAATGGTGGAGGCTAGGCAAAAAGTTAGACCACACAAATCAGAAAGAAGAACTAGAGTTCCAGTATATAATAAAGTGCTCTGTGGATCTAAAGTAATGACATTGACATATTGTTATTTGTAAGAAGAGGTTATGTTTATCTTCAAAAGTTTTTATTTATAAGTATATAATTGCGTTATTTTTATAAACAAAATAATGGATAAAAAAGATAATAGTACATCCGAAGAAAAGAAACCGGTAACGATAAAAAATGCTACCGATTTACAAAGACTAAAGTTGGAAAAACTAATGAAAAATCCTGTAAGTTTCTTTACGAAGTTAATGATTACGCCGTATTTTCTATTAACATTGCTGTTACATGTATAAGGTAAGTTTGTACTTTGTATGTTTTAGGATAAGCCAGTAGTGATTCCGGATGGACCAAGGCAAAAATCTTTACCTCCGCCTCCTGACTTTGTACGCAATGTGATGGGATCAAGTGCTGGAGCCGGCTCTGGCGAATTTCACGTTTACAGACATTTAAGAAGAAAAGAGTATGCAAGACAAAAGTTCATTCAGGAAAAAAGTGAAAAGGTATTTTTATAGAATTCTTAACATTGACGCCCATCCCACAAAAGGGACATAGGATTCTTTTATCATTTGTTTTATTGTTAAAACAAACATTAAGTTATTATATTTATTAAAGAAAATTGTTTATAAAATATCAATTTTACAGGAAAAGCTAGATGATGAATATCATAGGAAAATAGAAGAAAACAGACTGAAAGCCTTAGAAATGACTGCCAAAAAGCGTGCAAAAAGGTTAAAGAAAAAGCAAAAAGCTAAAAAAGCAAAGAAACCTAACACAGAAAGCAAAACAGACTCTCAATCTGCCTCAGATAGTGAAAACTCCAATGAAGATACTGAGAATCCAGAAAATAACAACTCAAAAGAAGAATAAATTGTCACATTTTCAGGGTTGGTTATTAATTAATAAACTACAAAATAAACAAACATTTTGTTTTTAAGCTATTTATTAAAAACTTTTTTGACATATAAGATAGAATACATTAATACTAAAAATATATGTAGGTTAGATTACTTATTGTACGGATGCCATAACACTGTCTTCATTCTTTTTGAGTATGACAAAACCTTCCATGACCGGCGACAGGGGAATGTACTCGTCCGTCGCCAACTCTGCTCTCTCACCAAACGAGAGGAGAACTGGTGTGGTGTGTGTGTGCGATCCAGCAATAGTTTTTGGTGTGCCAGCCTTTCCAATCACATCTACTGCCTGAAATATATTAAAGGTTTTTTAGATTAAAATAATTCTGGGCTGGGTCCAATAAGCACATAAATCACCCTAGATTCTAAAACAATTTCAATACTACTTTTTGTTTGGTAATGTACTGACCTGTCCCACACGAACACTGACGTTGAGGGGCTGTTGATTCTCATCCAAAGTGACCAGCCAACGGGGTTGGAAGGCCGCAGACAGAACATACAGAAGGTAGTGGGATTTGCCAAGAATAACTGTAACAAATACAATGATTTTTAATTCAAAGACTTATAACCTTGTAATTACATACTACAAACGAGAAAAATAAAGTTTACTTCTGAGGTTAAATTTGTTTAAAATATCTAACATAAGAATAACTTAAAATAATCCTAACAATTAAGAAAATACTCACTGTTCTTGCAGTCAAGGAACGCGGTGAGCACCACTAGCAGGGCAGCTAGAGCGGGACGGTTGAGCAGGCGGCGGTCGGCGTGAGCGGGACAGAGCGTCACCGTTCCCTTGCCCGCGTGGCACAGCCCCTGCGCCAGCCGCACCATGAACAGATGCACCGGCGACTTGCCGTGGTACAGGGCAAGCGCGCGCAGCATTGTTGCCAACCTATATAAATATGAGTTATTTATCGTTTATATTATGAGTTAGGTATAACAGACGGTTTTCGCAAACCTCATTTACGTCAAATGCTTTTGGAAAATATACAGAAACGCATTTTTTTTAATATGGTGCTGGATAGCAATATGTAGTTTCGTCACGAATATCGTGTTGGCGTAAAAGACAGTGTTTGAATTTAAAATATATCAAATCATACTTCAAAAGCTACAAAACAATCTCGTCACCTGGCGTTATTGGTACCAGCGCCGACGAGGCCCATGGCGAAGATGGCGTTGTACGCGACGTCGTTGTCGGCGTCGTGCGAGTACTTGTTGAGGACGTCGATGACGGACAGCTGCGGGTTGGACACCGAGCACAGCGCAATAGCGAGCGGCACCGCGCGACGCACCGCCGGCTCGCCGTACCGACCCTGTAATGAAGGATTCCTTGTTATAATAGTGCTGTAAGTGTCTAAACACACTATGCCGTAGTTCCGCGGCGGACGTTCGGCATGATTACGTCAGCAGTGTCAAACGCACACAATATAACGCGACGGAATTTCATGAATAGTGTGTCATCACTCATCAGTCATCGGTAATTTCAAGCTGGCTTCTCACGGCGTGTGATATCACAAACCGCGCCGCGCCTGCTCGAGCCACGCGCCGTGTAAAAGGGTGGCTCGGGCTAGCTCGAGCGACGCGTTATTATCACGCACCAGCTCGAGCCACGCTCCCTATGAAAGTGGTGGCGCGGTTGCGTCCTCACGGCGCGTGCTACCACGAGCCGCGCCGCGCGCGCTCGAGCCACTCGCAACATCTCGAAGAGCTGCAGGTGCGTTGCTGGTTTTAACAGGGAATACGCTCTCTTCTTGAAGGTTTGTCGGTCGTATTAGTCCAGTAGTAGGAAATACTGCTGGTGACAACAGCTATAGTCTTTACTTTCCACCAACCCACTGGGGCAGATGGACAACAAGATTGGCGCAAGATCAGGGGCCCGCAACGTAAATTGGTATCCCTCACACTTGTTACAAAAAAACTGTTAGGGTCAATTTTTACTAGCGCAGAGTCGAAGCGCATCGAAGCGAATTATTAAAACTGAGCATAACAAATTGAACCTTAACTTCAAAGCGTTAACGCACTTAATTACTTCTGAAAATTTAAAAAGGCACTGATTTAATTGGCAGTCGTAAATAGCAGTTTTGGTAAGTTAAAAATTATAAATGGCACGTTTAATAACTAGTTTAGCAGTTAAAACTAAGCAGTAAAGTAAACAAAATTTCTGGATTGTGTTGTGTTTTTGTTTTGGCGCGCTGCGCCCCCTCGACCCCCCGGTTCGGTATCCGTGGTTAAGTAGGCCTTCTGTTAAGTCGTTATCGAACCGCTCATTCCATCATTTTTACCGCTTATTAATTTATCGAACCGCTCATTCCATCATTTTTACCGCTCATTCAGTTATTGGACAGCTCAATATTTTTTTCAACTGTCATATCATTGTAGTGTGCGGCTCACCTCCCTGCTATTAGCTATATAAGATAATGTAATTAGTTCTTAAGTTAGTCATTAAACATCTTTCGCGGTTACAACTCATCTTTCATTTAAATCTCCCAAGCCTGCACATTGCATCATAATAACATTTCAAATATTTAAATAACTGCTCAAAAAATAAGTTCCTATTTAAAAAGGCCGCGCGAATTCGCATCAATGCGTTAGGCTCCCGAGTTAAGGTTGAATATTCTGTGTTCAGCCTTTGGGGAATTCGCTTCGCTTCGACTCTGCGCTATTATAAATTGACCTGCTGACGGAAAATTCGTAAACAGTTTTAATTGGCAAAACCCCCCCTTCTCACAAGAAAAAAAAAACTTACCAGCTGTCCAAAGATCCTTGTGCACATCTCGGCGCCGGTCTCCTCGGCCAGCGCGATGGCGGCGACGCCGAGCGCGGCCACCGCCTGCACCGACGACAGCTCCTTGTTTGCCTCCTTCTCCTTGTCCTTGCTCTTTGACTCCTTCGACTTGCCTTTGAAAAAAAACAGGTGATAACGCGTGTTACAAGTACAACCGCTAAAAGTAAACATGTTTACAGCCAATATTTTAATATTGGCTGTAAACATGTTTACTTCCTATCCCTAAGTATTTTCATACGTGGGAGAGCCATGCTTCGGCACGAATGGGCCGGCTCGACCGGAGAAATACCACGTTCTCACAGAAAACCGGCGTGAAACAGCGCTTGCGCTGTGTTTCGCCGAGTGAGTGAGTTTACCGGAGGCCCAATCCCCTACCCTCCCCTATTCCCTTCCCTTCCCATCCCTACCCTCCCCTATTACCCTATTCCCTCTTAAAAGGCCGGCAACGCACCTGCAGCTCTTCTGAAGCTGCGAGTGTCCATGGGCGACGGAAGTTGCTTTCCATCAGGTGACCCGTTTGCTCGTTTGCCCCCTTATTTCATAATAAAAAAAAATTAAAAAAAGTAAGATACGTTGCAACTTAAGATGATACAAATTGTTGATTCTATAACTCAAAAAATGAAGTGTTGACAAAATATTATACTATTATAAAACTATCTTACCGTCGTACTCAGACACATTAATTTATGATTAGCCTTCAAATAAATGAAGAGTTATACAGATAATGTATGGGGCTTATGTCAAAATTTTGAATTAAAGTATCGTAGATGTAATGAAACACTCAAGTGTGTAACTGCCATACTCAGAGTGGAACATTAATTACTTAAATGTAATTAAACAATAATTGCTATAATAATCACATTTATGTTTTATGCTAACATAGCATTCGACTTTACCACACAAATTGTAGTCTTACTTTTGTTTTTATCATCTTTCTGGTCGGCGCTGGCGGAGCTCCTAGACGAGGTGCCTTCCTTAGATTCCTTCTTGTCTTGCTTCTTAAATGCTGTATCTTCGGTCGATGATTGCTCATTCTGTTAAATATGAAAGTTATATATTGCTTAAAATTACTCTAAAGTAATTAAAATTTAATACATTTTAATTTTACATTAAGTATATTTTATAGGAAAATTTATAGGTCGGAAAACGTAATCATACAAGTTAATGAAATCCTTTTCAATAAAAGAGTTTACACTGCTATTTCGTCTTCTTTGTATTGTGTACAGTGTACACGTTACAAGTCGCATAAAACGTATACCGCGAGCAAAGTAGCGTATACTTTGGAGTACGTACTGCGTCCGCAGTGTTGCGTATGCATGCGTGTACGTCCCCTGCGAACACTATTGCGTACACATATGTGTGCATATGCGTACACATAATTTTTTTATCCATTCTAACGCCTCTAGTCCACCGACGCTGCGAACTGCGAAACAGCGGCAAACCGATTTACTGTCTCATCCGCCACAGGACAATGGCTTATATTGCATCTCGCTATATTCCTGTTTCACATTGGTTTCGCAGATATTTCGCAGTTCGCAGCGTCGGTGGACTAGAGGCGTAATGTGTGCGTACTTACATCAGTGTCGTAATGCTTAGAGCAGATGTGCAGCATCTGTTGAACGATGAGCACGTCGCCGGTACCCGCGTACGCACACATGGACAGCGTGGTCTGGCAAAGCGACTGTTGCGGCTCCGGTAACACTTCTAGCGCGGCCATCGTCGCCTCTGTACGCTCCTTACATCCTAAATAATTAAAGAGTCGTATAATTTTAGGGTGTGTAATGTATATGTGTTCCTACTTCCTTGTAGAATGTAGAGAGTTCAACATGAAAGTAGCAGCTCTGAAAGACCAATTTTTTTTTCACTTTTGTATGGGCATAGGGCAAGCACCCCAGCGTCATGAGTTTTCCAATACAAAAGTGAAAATTAATTGGTCTTTCAGCGCTGCTTCTTTCACAGTGAATTCTCTAAGAGGAACAAGTAGGTACACACCCTAAAATATTATCACTTAGTTTTGTTACACCTTGTATAAATCTAAGTCCTACAATTATGCAATACTCACAAAAGTATTATATTAAGTTAAACAATATTATTAAGTAATACTTTTGTACTATCATAGAAGTTGATTCCTAGGCAGATGGCAAATCTAAGTAATATGGTCGCGTTAAGTGAAACCGATCACAGGCCGCATTTGTCCGTCAACTGCCTAGAAGAAGAAATCAATTTCCTCTATGGTACCATTCAGGAAATTGATTCCTAGGCAGTTGACGGACCTACGTCATGGCTCATGTGGTCGACTTATGTCAATTCAGTGTAGGTGTGATCTGTCGGATGAGTTTGACTTAACGCGACCAAATTACTTAGATCCGCCATCTGCCTAGGAATCAACTTCTCTGATAGTACATACCTCTTATATCTTGTAACAGAAGAAAATATGTTGATTATTTTATTAAAACTTACCTAAGAAACACAATCCTAGACCTAAATGCAAGAACCTCGCAAATGTCGACGAGTGAAGTTCTTTGTTATCTTCTATAAGCCTCTGGATTATAGCACAGGAGACCTAGAAAAATTAGAAAATATAGTTAGTTAATTTATTTGCCATAACAGTGCATAATATTCAACTAAAACTCATAACATACTTTATATGAGACTTTAATTGTCTTTAATTTTTAGTTAATCTCAGTTTTATTAAAGTAAAAGGTATACATATCACGCCTTCTCTTTCATTACTACCACTATAGTTTGTGCGTTTTAAGATGATATGGGTGACAGTTTTCATATTCCTTGCTACGGGTTTTTTTACAAGAAAACAAAAAAAAATCAAAATGTAATAAATTATATTCCATCTACAAAAACAAATGTTTCCTATAATTGTAAATGAATAAACATGAAAAGTTGCTAAATGCTAACTTATTAATATAAAATAATAAATATTAACTGTGAAATAGGAGTATAAAATTATTGTTACGAAAACATTTGAAAAATGTCACATGCATGAAACGGAACTTATGTCAATAGAGATTGACTCTGTTGAATCGAAATCAAATCGATAAAAAAGGGCGGCCATCATAAATCGCCGGCAGCACTGAAATGTCAGTACGAAATCGATAATTTCGATTGCAATTCCTTTACGAAGTGATTCGATATTTTTAAACTATCGATTAATTTTTGTTATAGTCCAAGAGCCCGTGAGGGCCAGACCTTCGTCTTTTTATAAAACCTGAAAGTTCTTCTGTGTATATCCCCAATACAGGTAAGAATGATCCCCACCCATGAAACCTGGGTAGTGGTGGCTTTGGCAGGTAATAGGTAGCAAAGGTGTAAAAAATTCCGCCTCAAATTTATCAATTTATAAAACTCAATTTCTTTATATTTTATTCATAATAATATTAAAACTCGCGTTGCTCATTGCCAGACACTTAGTATGGTTACAACCCCCTGCCGGACACCCCTAAACTATTATAATTTGTAATTATACTTACGTTATATTATAAAAGCTAAATTTTACATATGTTTTTTGGAGAACTATTTAATAATGTTTCCTTAGTAGCCGGACAGTTTCGAGGGTTCTATCGTCCTGCCAGACGTATTGAATGTGTACAATACTTGTGAGCGCGAGGAGCATATATAGCAACGGGTGCGAGTGAAATAGAGTGTTCGGTCTATTGCGATCCTTTACTGCACATCTACTGTTGTTTACTCCGAATTATCTAGTAATCTTTTTTCTAATTTTTTGAGAAATTTGATTGAATAAAATTATTACAGTCTGAGCAATAAATTTTTAAAACAATATTCTGTAAAATTTTACAATAAAATATCAATCATATCAAAAATCTAGTAACTCAATTCATATTATTTCTAAATTTTATGAAGTTCATTATATTTAATTCAACTGAAATTTCAAAGTCATCAAAATCTTATTGTTTATTATACGGAAGAACAATTTTTTTGTTAATAAAAAATTTAGAGGAAAATGAATTTATTTAAATCAAATATTTAATCTTCTTCATTGTCATCGTAGTTGATATCTTCATTTTCGTCGTCACTGCTACTCCACTCCCTAGATTCATCGTTATCAACATCGTCTTCTTCGCCTGCTTCTGCAACAGTAAAATTAAACCAAGTTAATTTAATTTTAATTAGTCACAAATTAATGTGAAATAATTTAACATAATTATTATATACCTGATACGGTTTTAAGCGATTCACTGACATAATTCGGTAGTTGATCCCCTTCAAACCATTTAAACTGGTAGTGGTCATCTTCCAAAATGGTTTGAAGGGGATCAACTACCGAATTATGTCAGTGAATCGCTTAAAACCGTATCAGGTATATAATAATTATGTTAAATTATTTCACATTAATTTGTGACTAATTAAAATTAAATTAACTTGGTTTAATTTTACTGTTGCAGAAGCAGGCGAAGAAGACGATGTTGATAACGATGAATCTAGGGAGTGGAGTAGCAGTGACGACGAAAATGAAGATATCAACTACGATGACAATGAAGAAGATTAAATATTTGATTTAAATAAATTCATTTTCCTCTAAATTTTTTATTAACAAAAAAATTGTTCTTCTGTATAATAAACAATAAGATTTTGATGACTTTGAAATTTCAGTTGAATTAAATATAATAAACTTCATAAAATTTAGAAATAATATGAATTGAGTTACTAGATTTTTGATATGATTGATATTTTATTGTAAAATTTTACAGAATATTGTTTTAAAAATTTATTGCTCAGACTGTAATAATTTTATTCAATCAAATTTCTCAAAAAATTAGAAAAAAGATTACTAGATAATTCGGAGTAAACAACAGTAGATGTGCAGTAAAGGATCGCAATAGACCGAACACTCTATTTCACTCGCACCCGTTGCTATATATGCTCCTCGCGCTCACAAGTATTGTACACATTCAATACGTCTGGCAGGACGATAGAACCCTCGAAACTGTCCGGCTACTAAGGAAACATTATTAAATAGTTCTCCAAAAAACATATGTAAAATTTAGCTTTTATAATATAACGTAAGTATAATTACAAATTATAATAGTTTAGGGGTGTCCGGCAGGGGGTTGTAACCATACTAAGTGTCTGGCAATGAGCAACGCGAGTTTTAATATTATTATGAATAAAATATAAAGAAATTGAGTTTTATAAATTGATAAATTTGAGGCGGAATTTTTTACACCTTTGCTACCTATTACCTGCCAAAGCCACCACTACCCAGGTTTCATGGGTGGGGATCATTCTTACCTGTATTGGGGATATACACAGAAGAACTTTCAGGTTTTATAAAAAGACGAAGGTCTGGCCCTCACGGGCTCTTGCTCTATTAGGTAACTTCCCTACTATTGTCAATTATAATGTGTCACGCATATCATCATAAAACGCACAAACTATAAATACATTGTTTTTGACATATGAAAGAGAAGGCGTGATAAATGATATTTAAGAATGAACGTTATACCAGACTGACGCGACACAACTTGTCATACACAGGTTTGCCGTTTGGTTGTCTGGAAGAAACCGCTTAAAGCAATAAGGCAGCCATTTTGCACATCTTCATTATTTTCCTTTTTTTTTGTTATTTCTTTTGTTTTTGTAGTTTTTTGTTTCTTGTTTTTTTTGTTTACGAGCAAATAAAGAATTCATTATTATTATTACATTATAAAACATATAATATTATGTACAGTAAACACTAACCTCTCCATTGCACGAGCCGACAACGATGAGTCCGGCGGCCACAGCGGCCAGGCCCAGCACCTCGGGGGTGGCGGACGCGTCCGACAGCACCGGCAGCAGGTGAGACAGCACGTCCTCGCGTTGCGTACCCGCGTACGCCAGACCCAGCCCTGAGCGAGATAGCAATACACAATATAGTTAAGTGGGAGCAGGATGGATAATGTTCTACAATATGTTAAATAGCCTGGTGATTAATATAAATTGCATGTGTCAGACCAAGACCTGAGCGAGATAGCATTAGGTGAGAGCAAGATAGATTCTTCACAAAACCAAAAATATTGTGGTTAATGGTTATATTTTGCAGAAGTTATCAAAGAATGTTAAATATGAAAGTGTTAAATGGATTTCACTGTTTTGTTCTTGCCAGTATACAAGAATCTTTATACAAGATACAAGAATCTTTATTCACAAACCCGTTTTTTGTTTGTTTGAGACCCCCTTTTAAGTAAAATTACCTATATATTATAGTGTATAAATATAGATGTTGTATCATACAAACTTTAAAAATTTAGAAACTCACCAAGAATACTACTGATCCTCAAATTGACACTAGAGTGTAGCAAATAATCAGCGAGCAGCGCTAAGGCTGGATCACACTCATTGCGTACGCCGCAGTTGACAAGACCGAGGGCCAACAGAGCTCCTGCTTTGATATGTTCTTCTGAAGTGTACAAATACTTGTCAATAGGTGTCAGACCACCATCAACATCCCATAGATGTATAATACCCAAAGATGCTGCTGCTGACAACATGCCTGTAAAGTGGACAAAATTATGTAATTAAAATTTTTATTTATAAAACATTATTGCCACCAAATATGTATACAGTAATTGAACGCCTCCGTGGTCTAGTGGTATAGAGCGCGGCTCTTAACTCGGAGGTCGTGGGTTCGATTGCTGCGTTGGAAACATGCTATTTCCAAGTTTGGTTAGGACCATGCAGGCTGATCACCTGATTGTCTGACAAGTAAGATGATCCATCGGATGGGCATGTAAAAAAGTCGGTCCTGCGCCTGATCTCTCGCCGGTCGTGTCGGTCTTCCGTCCCACTGGGTTATGAGAGTAAAGGAATAGAGAGTGCTCTTGTGTACTGCGCACACACTTGGGTACTATAAAATTACTCCTGCGTAGCTGGCCTGGTTTCAATGCAACCGGCCACCATCACCGAAACTGGTGTGGGAGCCATTTTTTTTATACAGTAATTGACAAGAACAATGTTATAATAATACTAGATGTCCCGCGCGGCTTCGCCCGCGTAAATTAGAAATTTTACAGAATCCGTAGGTACATTTTCCCATAAAAAATATTTCCCCCGTTTTTCCCACATTTTCCTGAGTTTTTTCTGTCGTATTAGTCTTAGAGTAATAATATAATATAACCTTCTCGATAAATGATGAGTCTTACTCGATAAATGATCTATCTAACACTGAGATAAGTTTTTAAATCGGACCTGTAGTTTCTGAGATTGACGCGTTCAAGCAAACATACTCTTCAGGTTTATAATATTAGGTAGATATAGATTTTTTTTAATTATCGCTTGACAAACTCGAGTCTCGATCTAAAAGACTATGAAATGGTATAATATGGTAGTGATGATGATGATGATGATGATGAAGAATGTAATTTGCATAGTAGCATATGCTTTCTGTTCTTAAAACAACGCCGAAACTCCCAAACTTGTATCTATAAAGAATCAGGAATTCTCTCAGCACCTTCCGAACCACGGTATACCAGGTATATCCCAGTGCAAAATCTTACTTGTTGGTAGCATATGCTTAGAATACTTCTCACGAAACCGAAGTCACCATATGTTTCCCTATAAGTTTTGAGGAGTTCCCTCGATTACTTATGGATCCTTCATCAGATCACCACTTTTCTGAATATAATACCAAATTGGGATGATACCCTATATACCAAAAGAAAAATTTTGAAAATCGGTTAACAAACGGCGGAGTAATCGTTGAATATAAGAAAACGAACATAACACCTCCCCCATTTTGAAAGTCGGTTAAAATTGTAGCCTATGTGTTATTTATTTAATATTTTAATCAGCACATGAATTGAATAACAAAATTTTTTTCAAATTAATCGTAGCACCATCTGTCAGGACAAACTAAAATTGAAATAGAATAATATTGAATGCGATGATAGCGCCGTCCGCCGGATCTAATGTAAAACATTCCAAAATCAACAACTCCTTATAAATAAGAAATTAATTGAAAAAACATTTTCCAGTAGACCAAACTGTAAATCTAAACCATTCTCGAATCTCCACGAACACACACAAAAAATTTCATCAAAATTGGTCCAGTCGTTTAGGAGGAGTTCAGTCACATACACACGCACACAAAAAATATATATATTAAGATATTTAATAATAATAATCAAAAAATTAATACAAACCATGGTCTTTATTCTTATACATCCACTTGTTGCCGTCTTCAGTTGTGACGAGTTTATCGCGTCCAAAGCCAGCATTGACAAATGCATTGACGAATGTCGCAGACAGATTTTGTCGGGCTGAGTCTACTGGATGTTCAGCTAGAAGAGATGGCCTCAGAGCAGAGCCAGCAGACTCTAGCCAGGTTTTGTATACCTCTTCAGGAGTTTTTGGTTCCATGATGTCAAGCTGAAAATGTTTCAAGTTGTTTCAAAGGAAAAATAGCTTTACTAACATTATAAATACTATGAAAGTTATTATCTGTCTGTTACTTCAACCTCTAAACTGATTTTGGTGAAAATTGGTAAAAATATATTATGTATGTTGACTGTTAAGCCATATGAAAGAACATTGGATTGTTTTATCCCAGAAAATTGCACAATAAGCAAATGTTTGTGCAAACAAAGTTGAGGAAACATTTACATTAATTAAAGTAAATTCTGTCCAAAATTGAAATTGTATAACAATAAAAAGTGTTTACCTCTCTGGCCAAACTATGGAAGTGTTCAGTAACATGGGCATTCAGAAGGATGCTCCTCAGGTCCTCATCTTCTGGTTCAATTGGAACATACTGACGGGCCATCATGTAACAAAGCTGCTTCTTGACCAGACTGAAGAAAATAATGTCTTATGTTACAACACAATATGATTTTATTTAATGGTACATTACATTTTAATATACCTTTACTATAAGAGCACTTACCCATCTTTGCAAGCATTCAGAATAGCTTCACATTTTTGTGTATCATGTAGTTGCATAGCCACCAACAACGCACGAGGGTACTCCTCAAAACGTAAGTATGTGTCCAGGACACCTTGCAGGATTTGTGTAGATTCTGGTTCTACTACATAGCTAGCACATCTGAAATAAGATATAAGAGAAATTCATAATAGAAACAATGCTGCAGCAAAAACTTATAAAAACACAACATAATACATTTACACAACAATTCACATTAGAAAAGTATCCTGATAGAGTAGAAGGAAACATTGTCTAACTATAATTTGTATACAATGATCTAAGGATCTTTGACTAATAAGGGGTAAAGAATATAATGCATATGAAAAGCAACTCTTACCCAATCAAATACAAACAGACACGAGCATAATTGCTCTGATCCATGTGTTGAGTGAGCAGATTGAGACGATCAATTTCCATAAGTAGATCACAGGCTTGAATCTCGGCAGAGTGCTGCATGTCAAAGGCTACCACGTCACACACCAGGGGCAGCAGAGTGTCCATGTTCTCCACATTCCATTCCTCTGCTATTTCTCCTTCCAGCTGCCTAAAATTATAAAGAAAATCATCACTATGTGGAAGTAAAAAAGTTATAAAAGAAATATTTTTAAGCATTGGTTGTTTTGATTAAAAGTAAGAGCAAATGCCCACTTGAAACCAACATACATTAGGATTATCTTGTTGCAAAAGATTGTTTAGTGTTTTATGTACTTATGTGTTTTGTATAGCAATAGCCTGTCTCAGTTGTTCTGTCTCAAGTAAGCTCTTGCTGTAATGTAAAGTAATAGAGTACCTGACATATTCATGCCCCCACTCCCCGACATTTGACTTTGTTCCCAATAAACAATACTTGAGACATTCACGCTTCTCAGCAGCATCCTGTCAAAAAAGACAACACAAATTCTGTAGCACTTATTAAAATGAATATTAATTACTCTGCTTTTACTGAAGTTCTTTGTTATGTTGGAAAAGCCACTACACCAGGCGTAAAATATTAAATATATATTTTTTAAAGGTATATAACTAAGCAGTTCTAGTAAATTGCTACACCAAGAAAATGTAGTAAAACCTAAAATATGTACACATCATATTAAAACTTTTCAGCTTAATGAATTAAAATCAAGAGCCTAAGTTATTATTCTTAGAGGCTTCAATAATTATAGTTTATTATATTGTTTTCTTTGTTTCTACTTACAAGTGAACCACTGACTCCCATGGCTAGGACTGAAACTACATCTGCACAATACTTCTTTGTCTTTTCATCTTTAATTTTTTCATAAACTTCCTTGAGAGACGGGTAGTGTTCTCTAAGGAATTTCAGAGGTTTAGGTACTGATGTCATAGAAGTTGTAGAAGTCCGGATGAGATTGCTCAGCATTTGTAGGGCTGGCAAATACAAGTCGACATCGTTACCCTGGGGAATAAATCAATTTCAGGTTAAAGTATAGTGACATAAATATAACTGTAGCAGTTTCGTGTTATGAACTTTTAAACACTACGTACCATTAACTTTTCAACAAGCATATTAAGCTCCTCTTGGAGACGCTTATCTTCTTCAGACTGAAAACAAAAAATCATCAATTGTTTGCCACTTTGATACAATATCATACATACACAATTAATGGAATCTACTGTACCAAATCATCACTTGGTGCCGGTGTTGCCTCGGGCTTTTCTTTCTTTGTTTCTTCTGTTTTATTCTTAGTAGTCATCTTTGTATTTTTTTTATATTAGGTACTGAATAAAAATCACCGCAAACCAACTCCAATCGTCAAACTTGATGATTTTTGTAAATTTTGACAAGTCACTCTTTTTTTTTTTTTATTGGGAGCTGGAAACGAGTCCTTTGCTCAACAAGTCACTCCTCCAAGCAGGGTTGCCAGATCAAAGACCGGTTAAATCGCCACTTCGCGATAAAAAGATAGCCCAAAGTAGCCCAATAAAAAAAAACGGTAATTAAAAGTAATGTCAATAAAACGTATGAATAATATTATCATGCATGCTACTGTTCTATTACATTAGAGTTATGTAGTTACATGTAATTTAATCAATGTTTTAAGGAGACTTGCTTCGTTTAATTCAAGAAGCTTATAATATATAACATAAGATTCTTGCTTTAATTGGATACTTACTTGTAAATTTGTATTAGTGGTAACCAGTTGTTTTTATTTTTGGCGTTTTTTTTTTTTTTTCACTATAAAAGTGATATATTTAGCAATGAAAATCTATAATTCATATTATGTATTTATTTTAAAATTATGTATTTACAAATAAAAAATCTTTTATGCATATTAATCGTCATCTGCTGCAAAAAGTTGGATGGTGTCGAGCAAATTACGATCCAACATATCTACTGCCTGTCTCTGCTCCTAAACAGAATGATATTCATGGGACATGGATATTCAACAGCCACCCAGTACCCACGCGGCGAACCACAGATTATGGGTGGAAGTGGCCGCGCATAGACAACGCATCGCTGCGTTCGTTGATATTATGGCCGCGTTCACGAAAATACAATAGTAGGCAGTAGCCCAATAGGCGATAAGTAAAAAACCGTGTCGCCTAACAGGCGATAAGTCGCCATTCCAAATTTTTTGTAGCCGCGGGGGACCGCAAAATAGCCCAATTGGCTACTTGTCGCCCAATCTGGAGACCCTGCCTCCAAGTGCTAGAGATTAAAAATAAAATCTGCCAAAACCCACTTGAGCAAAGATTTACTATAGTAAGCCCCACTCTTCGATGCCTATTGCCTAGCATGTGCCTAAGGGCTCCATTCCACCGCGGCGCACGGAGAGGCTACGCACGTGCGTCAAGCTTCGCTTATCGCTTTGTAAGAAAATTTATACACATGCTTTGTCCTCGAGATTAGCATTAAGTATATATGTAGTAGGCAGACGGTGTCGCCAGATCTTTGCACTGTATTTGAGATATTATAATCTGTGGAAATCTACCCTGTTTTTTTTTTTATGTGAGGGTAAATTAATAATCGTCATATTCAACCGATCTTCCGTTCTTCATTACGCATTCAGTGCTTCGCCAGACTGCACATTTCCGCGCGCCTTATTGTTCTGTTAGCCAATATGGGCAAACGTACACGTGATAATTACGACGACTTTAAACTTATTGCAAAGAAAATCAAGAAAATGGAAGAGCAATACAAGCGTGTGAAACGCAAAGATCGTCTATCACGATCTAAGACTACAACATCGACCTCATCGTCCTCGTCGAACACTTCGTCGGATTCGTCGAGTTCAAGATCCCGGTCGCAGACACCCGTTACAATTCGGTCGCTGCCTGAGCCGCCATACATTGAAAGTTAGTAATAAATGTGGTAGAAACTCGATTAGCAAACCTACCCACAAAATATGTAATGCGGTTAGTCTCTGTGGCTAACACTTTACAAATAACGACAGTGCGGGCATTCTCTGGGAATGTCACCTTGTCGATAATGTAATGAAATACATACAAGCATTAAATTACTAATGCGGTCGGCCATTTCGGGTTGTCACTTTATTAATATTTGCTTAAAAATTATTGGTTATGCGGACTGCCTTTGGGACAGTCACTTAACCAATAAAATTAACAGTTCGTTTCTTTATTCAAGGTGTGCCTATCACACCGTCGGGTCCTGCTGGCGGACATGTCAGCCCTCGGCCCCCGGCCAGCGCAGTGGTGAACGAACCGCTACCTAGTTCAAATTCGATGGCCGTTGCACAACAGCCTTCCACCAGCGCTGCGGCATACGCCCCAATACCTTTGACCAGCAGTGCTGTCAGGCAGGTTGAACAGGTACCTAATATGGCAACGGATTCTGATTCGGCCATGCCACCTGCAGTCGACCAGACCCGTGGCCTTGAAGGACAGCGTCCAGAACTCGATGACGAGTTATTAAAAATATTGGGAGAGGATCCCTCACAGCTAAAAACATATGGCAAAGACATCCAAATTGACCTCGCGGTCAGGCTACAACACGTGGCCACATCTGGTTTAACTAAAGAAGCTCGCAAAGAACTTCTCGATAAGTACTTGCCGCCGGCCAATTGTGTATTGATAGATGCACCCGCCTTGAATCCGGAAGCAGTATTTGCTATTACAGATGCTGTCTTAAAAAGGGACAAAGGCATTGAGCTCAGACAGAAGCAACGCGCTTCTGCAGTGTCATGCGTAGCGGAAGCTATTTCTCTCCTCATTGCATCGGAACCAAAAAATACTACAATTATACAATTGTTAATGGATGCAACTGAGCTTATGTGTGATAGCCAAGCTACAGACTCCTTAATACGTAGAAGCTTCGCCCTTAATGGCCTCAAGAAAGACCTGAAGGATCAGCTACAGGCGACCAAGATAGACAAGCTTCTATTTGGAGAAAAACTAGCAGAAACCTTGAAAGCCGCGAAAGCATTATCAAGGTCTGGAGCTGAAATGAAGCCCCCGCCTGTTAAACAAACGAACTTAAACTAGCGTGTTCCTCCCCAGAGTCAAAGGCCGAAGGGGATCCACAGGAAGGAGCATTTTACACCCAAGGACCGCCCGGCCAGCTCATCGAAGAGGTCATCGCGTCCAGCGCAGAGTCGCAGCCACAATCGTCGTTAGACCAAGTAAGATATGCCCGCAGGCTGTCAAACTTTATTGACCAGTGGTCTCTTATTACTAATCAAATCAAATCATTTAATTCCGGCATCAGAGGCCCATATAACAAATACCTTAAATCTAACATACATATAATTATATAATAAATACCTTAAATCTAACATACATATTTTATATATACTTAAAAACTAACACTGTCACATTTTGCCGGCGACGTGACTCGCTTCGTTCCGGAGTCTCCCCCGGAACCTCCGATAGACTACATCCATCGGCCAGAACTCCGGCGCCTCGAAAGTCGACAGAAGATTCGTCGGTACTCTCACCACAAATGAGCTAAAGTTAACCTTGTGGCGAGACTGCAGACGCTCGACCCTCAGGCGCAGTGTTTACACCTTACAGACACCACTAGATTATTAGACGCCTTAGGATTTATTATTAATTGGGAAAAGAGTAAACAATACACCTTCTACTACGTGTAAATTCCTGGGTTTCGTCATAGGCTCCGAAAAATTACAAGTCACTTTACCCCAAGAAAAATGTTTAAAAATCAAAACTGAAATTGACAAGTTATTGATAATAAAACAGTGTAAAGTCCGGGAATTCGCACGCCTAGTAGGGCTACTCACTGTCCTGTCCCGCCGTTAAGTACTGGTTATATACAAAGGAACTGGAACGGTGTAAATATTTAAATTTGAAAGAGGATGACAAAGTTACGATAAGCGCATGAACTTACCGTTATCACTATTATCACCTTCAATGGTGGTTTAAGATATAATCGATAACCCCGCTAATGAAATCGTGCAAAACAAATTTTGCTAAGAGATTTACAGCGATGCCTCAACAACGGGATGGGGGGTCGCCTGTGGTGGTGAACGCGCTAGTGGTAGCATATCAATTATCTTGTAAATTTAGCCGCTTTTTTCGGTCTCAAGGTGCTTGCAAAAAGTTATCGAGACTGCCACATTATTTTGAGAATAGATAACACGTAACAGCAGTATCTTACATCAACCGCATGGGCGGTGTGCAGTTTCCACACCTGACTAACGTCACTCGACAACTGTGGCAATGGTGTGAAAACGTAATTTAATAGTTTTTTCGTCATACATAGGCTCCATTGATAATTTCGTTGCGGACACAGAATCACGGCGTGTTCACCCCGATATTGAGTGGAAATTAGCTGATTACGCTTTTCAAAAAATTGTTGATCGTTTTGTTTTTTCCCGAAATTGACTTGTTCGCTAGTAGGATAAATAAAAGTGCAAAAATATATATCTTGGCACCGGGACCCGGATGCCGTAGCCATTGATGCATTTATGTTGTCATGGTCTAACTTTTATTTTTATAGCTTCCCCCTTTTGCTATTATTTTGAAATAATTAAGAAAAATTGTTGATGATAGAGCCCATGGTATAATGGTTGTGCGCCTCTGGCCCACGCAGCCGTGGTACCCTTTAATTAAAAGCCTATTCTTAACGGAGTCCCTGATCTTTCGACCATCTAAAACTTAGATCAACTCTCATTCCAGCAATGGAGATGTTCACCGGAAGGTTACCCTGGTTACCGGGCTGTTTTCGAGGCGTCATTCGTAAGAGGCATACCTACTTGCTAGAAACCTCACGCCCAGGTGCTCCACAACCAATTTTAGTTCGTCCCGTCTTCCACAGACGTCCTAAAATTTGTCCATCGTTACATTACGCTGCTACCTTTGCAAAACACAATCATTACGTAGCAATTATAATCTAGTTATTGGTATAAAAAAGCCCCATAAACCTATCTCATCATAAACGCTAAGGATGGATAAAACTAACATGTGGCAAGTTGTGGAATCGATGTATCAGTATTTACTGCCCACAACGCTAGACACGCTGCAACTTCTAGAGCTAAAAACCGTAGGTTGGAGTGGCAGCTCCCAAACCTTTGGTAGATTTTATAACAGAATTGTTATTCAGGATATGGTAAATAATGTTTTCTTTGCGGGAAGTATTATAAACAATTCTTGATTGTACTATGTAACATTTAAATACTCTTTGTTATGTTAACTACATAATATTGAAATATACCTAACATTCTGATTACACATAGTTGATATTTTTGTCTCTCAACATCTACATGTATACTTAATGCTAATCTCGAGGACAAAGAATGAGTATAATTAGTGATTAAACGAACTTCCATGAAGTGAAGTTCTATCACAATTATACGAGGGCTTTGTCCGAAGAGATTAGCATCCCACCCACCCAACTAAAGTTTCTCTTCCCAGGGAGAATAAAATATCAATATAATATTATAGGTTGCTCTGAACTAAATAAGAAAGGAAGATCGGTTGAATATGACGATTATTAATCTACCCTCACATAAAAAAAAACAGGGTAGATTTCCACAGATTATAATATCTCAAATACAGTGCAAAGATCTGGCGACACCGTCTGCCTACTACATGTATACTTAATGCTAATCTCTTCGGACAAAGCCCTCGTATAATTGTGATAGAACTTCACTTCAGGGAAGTTCGTTTAATCACTAAATATGTGACTGTGTCCACTGCATACTTCTAAAATCTGTGACTGCAACCCACGGTCCACACGCTACGCACGAATTGACTCACGTAGCTTGCTCGAATATGAGTGCACACGTAGGCCGTAGCTCAATGCTGGCCACGCTACGCATGCTATAGGCTATAGATCAGTTAACTAAAGCTGGCACGTTCACAGTGGCCAGTGCTCACACTTATGCAATTTCACTATACAGTATGTTTAAAAATATAATATGTTTGCATCATGATAAAAATAGGCTACTTGACCTATATTTAATTTCATTGAACAAATGCATATTTCTAGTAGAATTTGGCCTAGGAAACCGTATTTCATGCTTATCATCAAATAAAAGCTTATGATTGATAAATAAAGTTGATTTGAAAATATGATTTTATGAAAATAGGATTTGTACTGACGAAAACGCTTTTGCGGTACTTCCGATTTGGATGTGACGTCATCAGACTCCTAATTTAATATCTTTTATTTATCGCGCGCGTTATATGTAAGTTTATTTGTACATAAATAATAAGAATAAGCCTAGAAAGATTTCTAAAATATATTTTCTTGAATAATTCAAATAAAACATCAGTTTTATGCACAGACTACTTAGGGATAGTTTTATGTATTATCTCCATTTATTGTAGACGGGAAATGAAAAACTTTTCTCTAAAAGTTTTCCACATTACAAATGAATTATAATTTCTTATTTAATTATTTTATAATTTTTGGGCACTTTTAGACTCGTACATTTAGCACATAAAAAAATGTTCAATAAAAAGTTTAAAATACAAAACGTATGACGTCACACTATGGCGGACAGTGTGATCAGCGCCATATTTAAGGCATATTTTTCAATCAACACTTTTATGGGTTTCTACTGTGTAAAATATTAAAATATTAGTTTTTTTGTGAAAATGAATGATTAAGAAGCGATTAGCATGAAGAAAAAAATTAGGTCAAGTAACCTATTATCGTATACCTAATCTGCGTACGATAATAATATGCTATCGTACATCGGACGTACGCACAAAATTGTCGTATGTGTACGATAATTATCGTACGGTTCCGGACCCTGCGCGCGCCGATCACACATTACCGACTTGTAACGATCACGATGTATTTAGTACAAACAGTAGCATAAGAAAAATAATAACTGACCCCTTCACGCTCATAAGATAGACCGCGCGAGAGAGACGGACAGACTTTTTATGATGCGTATGAAATACGACGTCACGCCACGCGCTTATTCACAGACACTACTCAAGCACAATGTTTAAATGTGTTGATCGTGCCAGCTCTTGTTAACTGACCTGTATGCACGGGATACACGGAAGCGTGTACATAGTCGTAACGCACGTGCACGTCCACGCGTGCGCGTGGCCGTGTACAGCGTGCGCCGCGGTGGAATGGAGCCTTAACTTTCATAATAATGCAAAATATAATATATTCAACGGTTAAACTATAATAACTATAATAACGCGTTGCAACTTGCAACCTCCTTGTGAGTATAATATCCGTTGGTTGCAACGCGACGGGCTTCAGTGGCGTCTCAAACAGCATTATTGCGATCAAGAAGAATAAACTGTATAGTAATAATAATTTAAACCCATGAATAATTCATTTCTAGTTATAAATAAAACATTTTTTATCTCGCGTCCCCAAGTTCCAGAATGTCTTGAATGCATGATTTTTAATGAGCTAGGAATGTGGATTGTTTACTGTGGGATCAGTTTACAATAGGCAGTAAGTTCAGACAGTTCACAGTACCTAGGCACTTTTTGTTACGTCTTCACGATTATACGAGGCAACTGCTATAAAAGTGGTGAAATAAAATACCCATTTGGAACTCTCTGCGTAAGGTATTGCACAATGGTAAGCCATTTATCGAAGAGATTATCGAAATATTATCTTCTTATATATAAAAATGAATTTTCAAATGTGTTAGTCGCGCTAAAACTCGAAAACGGCTGAACGGATTGGGCTGATTTTAGTCTTAAAATATTCGTAGAAGTCCAGGGAAGGTTTAAAGTGACACGAAGTTCACCGGGACAGCTTGTAATATATAAAAATGTTTAGTATATCTACGCACAGTGAATCTCAACAGCCACCAGTCAATAGCAAAGTTGAAATATAAATCACAAAAATAACTATTAGGAATTTTTACATAATATTGTAACGTAAGCGGAAAGCACTTAATATTTAATGAAAATAATTATATTTTCCTTACTTTCAGCAAAAATGTATTCAGACTTCGATGAAAAAATCTTTGAAATTAAGAGTTAGCAGACGAGAGGTCACTCAGAGCACATCTATAACAATCAAAGACATGCCTCGCCCTAAAGAGATTCCGATATTAGGGAAAGTGATCAACTATTTCAAAGTTGGTGGTGGATTAAGGTTTGTCTGTCCTTTATTATATTTTATTAAAACGCACCTTTAAAGTAATACCGTGACTAAATGAAATTATCAAATTTTACAGGGGAGCAAATATTAGAAAATAGTCACTGTTTTTTCTAAATAAAATCTGAGTTCAGGGTTTTTTTAAGATATTTAATGAGTTTATAAGATAGATCTCTGTTTATATTATGACATGCCATTTAAAAAAGATAATTAAAATATTTACAGATTTATTTATTTTGATTTATATTTTTATAGTAACACTTTACCACTAATTTTTTTGTTCATTGCGGTAAGCGCAACTAATGTTACAAAACAAAAAAACTATTAAAACTTCATAATTTAACATAATTAAAAGTTAAGACAGTATCTTACCGTCTTAACTTTTAACTATCTTATCCTTTTACATTTTAAAACACTTTGACTGAAAGAAGATCAACTGGAAATAGCAATAAAAGAAAATAAACATAGTAACAATCACAGCCTCATTTCTCTATCCACGAGAGGTAGGTACCTACTTTGAGCTAACAAAAGTGATGTTCACTTCAACTCAATAAAAAATGTTACACTCTAGAGATAAACCTTATTGGATTAATCTCTAAAAAAATAAAGGCAAACTGTGACTATACAAACTGTAACATACCATCCAATGAAATTTAACTATAAATTGCGTTATTTCATAACACGAAAAATGTGTCTAAACAAATTGAAACACTTTACCTATTCAAAAAAGAAAATATTTTGTGACTTAAAGCCGTGTTTATCCAAATAATCACGCTGTTGTTTAAAACTTCCGTCATCACTTTATCACGATCATGTTCTTATTGGTATAGACACAATATTGTATTTATCGACCCGAACATAACTCGGCTTAGTAACGCTTTGATTTACCGCTAGATGGCGCAAAACACAAAATTTTGCAGAAACACAAAGTTTATCTTGTAGTTTACATTTATTTCAGATAGATGGCATTGATACCTCAATTAATGAAAATTTTCGTTTAGTAACGGTTTTACTTTTAAGGTGCGAAAAACTTCGATGAGGGTGCAATGTGCATAAGTTACAAGCTGTAGAACTAGAGTAGAAGCATTGTAAAACTTGCAGCTTTAAGCTTATGATGTGCATACCTGTGTTTGTCTGTCTGGTCCATGAAGCTAATATAGAGAGGAGGTGTCGTAATCGAATTTCCTTAAGAAACGACGCGTGACAATTTGCGGGGTGAGGGGGTGTCAAGCTTCGCCCACTTTTCAATCTTTCATCTATCGGCTAAAAGCAAAACTACTAGCTTAGGTCGATGTTGATGTTACTACGTAGTTCAGCTATCTAACACTAGATGTCAAAATTCTTGAATATTATGGGACGTACTCAGAACTTTAAAAAATGTATATTATTAATTATTATAATAAGTGTTAAAAGTAAGAGTTAGTATTTTGACCGATTTTTTAATGTAAAATAAGGGGACATACGAGTAAACGAGTCACCTGATAAACTCAAACTTTTTTATTCAGAATAAATTTTTGCAAATGTTCTCTGAACGTCTACATGATGCCTGCCACCGTCCACCGGTGATAGAAAGCAACTTCCGCCCATGGACACTCGCAACATCAGCAGAGCTACAGGTGCATTGCCGGCATTTTGAGGTAATAGGGGGGGGGGGGGGAGGCGGCCTATGGACTATGAATCAATTTCTTCGATAGTAAGTACATGAAAGATGATAATCCACGCTCGATCAGAATGGGATCGCAATGATAGTTTTGTTTGCTAAAAAAGTAGCGTTAGCAAAATTTTCTGATAGCATTAAATAGGTAAGTAATCGACCAATTCTGTACATTAACGGCCATTCCCAATATTTGATCTATCTCTGGTTTTGCCCTATTAGAGATAGGAATAGCTCACATTAGACATGAGAGACATATATTCTATGTCAATTGTGAGCTATTCCTATCTCTAGTAGGGCAAAACCAGAGATAGATCAAATATTGGGAACGGCCGTAAGACTGGGCTGCACCAACTAACTTTCACTTTAACTGTAACTTTAACTACAACGCAAAATGTCAAATCTTTGGTTAAAGTTAAAAATTGACGCCATCAAGACGCCATATTTAACCATAACCATAGAGCTCGACAAGGTTTTAAATGCGCGTGACGGAAAAAGGAACTAACGCTGTCATCATACAAAAAACAGTTCTCCTTTACCAGCAGCGCCCCCGCCTACGTTCATTTATAACTTTGTTGGACCAGCTGTCACCTGTCAATTTCTCCGATCAAAGTCAAGGTTAAAGTTAAATTTACCTTAACTATAACCATAACTTTAACTTTACCCACGCCTCTGGTGCAACTCAACCTTAAGGTACCTTGTTTTTGGTCAACCCCGTGGCAGCTTCAACTCTTTCAGTTAAGTATTTTATTTTTTTATTTTTGAGCGAATCCAAAATTTTCATGTAAAAGATTTGTGGTAATCTTTTATCAATAAATGTGATTCAGCTATTATTTTATTAATCAATTACTATAATAATATCACATATTACCTATTATTATCACAAAAAAAATAAAACAAAAACTTAAAAGAAATGTCCGCAAATAAAAACGTTTTTGTTTGTCGACCCTACGGCTGGCCAAATATCAGCCGCGCGCGTCAACAATCAACATTAGCAAACAAAGTGTCATTGCGATACTTAATAAAAATACAACCTCCTCGTTTGTTGGAAGTCGGTTAATAATTTAATTCTAAATACGGCCCTGGATATTTGTTACGTTCATAGTAGTTATCCAAGATGACGATAGATGGCGCTTTATAAGTAATATGATAATAAAAGCTATATAAGTACGGTTTTAGCTATTAAATGTGTTTAAGACAAATTGTATCACGGTTTTAAGTATTCAAGTATGATTATTGCAATAAACTTATGCAAAATTATAAGCATTTACGTTTTCAAAGGTCTGGCCATCTAGTGTCAAGTAGTATAATTAACGCTGAAAGCTAAAATGTTCTAGAACTTTTATATGTAAATTACATTTAAAATTATTTACAAATGAAATATGATGGTATTTATATTATCAGAACGTCTGTCTGAGTGTTTTCGACATTATAAAACACAATACTTCATCCTTTCCTTGTTAAAAACGCAAAAAACACTAATTTATTGGGAGTCTCGTTACGTGTGCACCTGACAAACGCTGAAAGTGTACTGACTTAAGCCCCGCCCACAATGATGACGTCAGGACCTAGTTGAAAATCACAGTGCACAGTTGCTTAGGCTCCTCTCTATAATAGCTTCATGGTCTGGTCTATTTGGTACGGAGATACTTTGAGTCCCGGACAAGGACATAGGGTACATTTTATCCCGAAAAATTTATCAAATAAAGCTAAAATTAGTCTTACAACAACTTACCACCAGATGTCGCTAATGTTGGCATTTTAGAACCTTTTCAAATTAAGAATGCAAATAATATTATTATAATGTATGTTAAAGCTTTTTTTGTTTGAATTAGATTACACGAATATATTGATGTTCGTCACAAGGAACTAGGCCCCACATTTTGCGAACGCTTAGATGGGAACACTGACATGGTTTTTACGAGTGATCCTAAACTTATGAAAGACCTCTTTTTGGGTTGCGAAGGCAAGTACCCGCAACACATATTGCCGGAGCCTTGGGTCCTTTATGGTAAACTGTACGGAACTCAAAGAGGACTCTTCTTCATGGACGGTGAAGAATGGTTGCGAAACAGGAAAGTGATGAATAAGCATTTTTTACGCGATGATAATGAAACATGGATGAATGCTTCTGTGGAAAAAGCCGTATCTGATTTTATTAGCGCTTGGAAACAGAAAAACACGCCATGTTTGGTTAAAGATTTAGAATCTGAGCTCTACAATCTCTCAGTAAACGGTAATGAAACCAAAATTTTAAGAAGGGGTGACGTTAAATGAAACTTTTCTGACGCTATCAGTGTTGTGGACTGTGTAAAATTATAAAATGCACCCTTTTTTCAGTTATCATAAATGTGTTAGCTGGACAAGACTGTATTGAATTTAGTAATCATTACGACGAACTCGTGAGTATATTTTCAAATTCTGTCAAGCAAGTATTTCATAACACCACCAAATTGTACGGACTACCTTTGAAAATATGCCACCAACTTAATTTTAAAGTATGGAGGGAATTCAAGTCATCTGTCGATCTTTCTTTGTCATTATGTAAGTAAAATCACGAGCGCTAAAATAACACAGTAAAAACAAAGAAAAATATATTAATTGATAATAATTTCAGCTACAAAAATTGTAAAAGAACTAATAAAACTCAAGAACACTAGCAACGGTTTGGTACATAAACTATCGAAGGATAATATGAGCGATGTTGATATTATAAAAATAGTTTCAGATCTTATAATTGCCTCCGGTGATACGGTAAGACAAATACACTTTGCTACTTGCTTCTCAATTCAATCGCAGCGGCAGTACCGTATGCAATTATTATAGCTAAGTATATTAATATGGCGCACTTGCCGGGGTGGCGCGCTTTGCAACACTCACTATAATAATTAATATCTAATTATGATTAAGAAGATAACCAAACACCAATTTTATTTTCAGACCGCTTATACTTCGCTCTGGATTCTCTACTTACTATCAAAACATCCAAATGTAGTAGAAGAAATTCGGCATAAGGATCGAATATACATTAATTATGTTATAAAAGAAGCGATGAGACTTTATCCAGTGGCTCCATTTCTAACACGGATATTATCAAAAGATACTTTACTTGGAGAATACTTTCTTACAGAACAAGTAAGTATATTCACTGTTTATAGTATTAATTATTTTTTTACTTTAATATGATGTGTATTGTTTTTGTATTTATTATATCTCAATGCCATAAGGACACGCATCGGTCGTATCTTACGGGCCTTACTGGCTACCCGTAAGCCGTAGGTCGTTTTTATATCTAGGTAGGTGGTTTAGATTTTTCCCAAATTTTACCTAATGATAAACCAAAGCAAATAAAAAAATAAATAAAAAAAATGTAGTTTTGCTGGAAATACGAAATAGTGACGTTGTGTTTCTGTATTATTTTCCTAAAATTATGTTATTTCGGTTTTGGCCATGGTTAAAAAGCCGAGCGCCATATTATAAAAAAAATTGGATGTCAATGTCAAAAATGACAAAGTGCCAAAATCTGAAGAATAAGAAGAATATATACAATATTTTGGAAAACTATGATTTGGGAAAATAATTATTAGAATTGATTGTTATAAAATAACATGAATTTCCACAAAATCGTATTAAATCTGAACAAAGCACAACATTCAGTATATAGAAAATATAGTATTCTTGGGACAAATTGTATGCGAAAAAGTAGCATTTTAAACTTGCAGAATGATAGTAATATGTATAATAAACCTATTTATCCTAAGAGAAGTTTATCGATTGAAAGTATAGTCAAATGGCAAGAACAAACATACACCAGTATTGCTAGCAGTAGTATGGTAAACTACATACAGGATGGACTATTATATTTCCATGATATTAGTGGTCTGAACTGGTCAGCAACAATCGTTTTCTCCACTATACTTGTGAGAGCGGGCGTGACTCTACCGCTTGCAATATATCAGAATAAAATACTTGCCAAAGTTGAAAATATTACACTAGAGCTCAAGGATATGGCTAAAGAGATGAAAATGGAAACCGCCATGGCCAAGAAATCATTTAACTTGACAGACAAACAAGCTTTCCTCTTGTTCCGAAGATCAATGAAAAAACAGTGGAGACTTCTTATAGAAAGAGATAATTGTCATCCTTTGAAGGCAACTCTAGTTATATGGTTTCAAATACCAATTTGGGTGTGCATGTCTTTTGCACTGAGGAACCTAGTGACCATGTACCCACCAGACCCTGTGGCTACCATTACAGCTATGGAATTGTCAGTGGGAGGTTTTGGTTGGATCCCAAACTTGACAGTGCCAGATGCTTCATACATACTACCAGTCGCATTTGGGTTGACAAACCTGGGCATTATTGAAATACAAAGAATGTCTAAGCTAAGAGAACCTTCCAGAATGTATAATATATTCACAAATGTATTTAGAGTGTTCACTGTGGTTATGATACCCATAGCAGCATCTGTTCCATCGTGTATGTGTTTATACTGGACCACTTCCAGTGTATTTGGACTAGCTCAGAACTTATGTCTATTATCACCATCTCTGAGAAGAAAATTAAAGATTCCAGAAGCACCGAGTGAACTTGAACAGCCATACAGTCACATAAAAGATGAGATTTATGACACACTACATAAAGTCATACCAAAGAAGACGTAGATTTTAAACGAAGTATGTTGTTGTTACAATAAATAATATTTATAGTTGTTGTTTATTATCATTTCAGACACCAATAATTGCATCTATTTATACAGCAGGTCGAGATGAACAATATTTTTCAAACCCAAATAGTTTTTTACCACATCGTTGGGACAGAGCAGACGCTAGAAAGAAAGATCTCAATAATCATGAAGCCTCTGCAGCAATACCATTTGCTTTGGGTGTAAGATCATGTATTGGAAAAAAATTAGCTATGCTACAATTAAATGAGGTTTTATACCAGGTAAATACATTTTGAAACCCTCTTTGCATTTAGGTTTTAATATTCTGAACATTTTTAAGTTACAAGAGTTCCAGTTTGTTACTATAATCACAAATAGTGTATGCTACGAATAATAAAAACTATTATAAGTGTATGTTTCACTTTCAGGTGGTCAATAATTTTGATTTACATAGTAATAATTCAGAAGTTAAAGCTGTTACTTCGCAAATATTGATGCCTGATGAAAAAATCAACCTAATTATAACTTCAAAAATATGATTATTATTTTGGTTCAGAAATAGGCAGGTTACTGCAGTAAGCATAAAATATTTTTAATACTATAATGTACAAAACATTTTCTAAGAAACAATAAATGCAAGTACAATATCCTTTTTATTATTTTTAGTAAACCAAGTGTTATTCATGAATTAATCAACACTATTTAAATTATTAGTTACCTTTAAGTTTAATTACATAATTAGATAATAATTATGACAAACTAGCTGTCCCGGCAACATTGTTTTGCCATAAAATGATTTTCCCCGTTTTCCTGCTTTTCTCTTGAATTTTTTTTCCCTGAATTTTTTTTCTATAGACCTCATGGAGCCCGAGACCTTCCCAACAAATGCAAAACCGTGGAAATCGGTTCGTGCGTTCGGGAGTTATAGCATCAGGAAGGAAAACCCGACTTATTTTTATATATTAGATAAATAGGAGATGTCAGAGGCAGCACCAGTATCACAGAACACTAATACTGGACTACCGGAGACCAGTATAGACAGTACACAAAAAGTTTTGTTTCATTTGATTCATGAATCATGTGACACTGTTTCTCTCAAATCTCAATATTCTGATAAGACGTGTGCATTTCATGCATGTAGGATATTGGTCGGATTCTTTACTGTATGTGCTATTAGGACTCTCTCTGCTTCGTCCTTTGCGTAATATTTTCTATTAACACAAAGTCCTCAACCATATTAAATGTGGTTATGGTGTTTTATAATATTAACCTTCAAGCGGGCGCGCGCTATTTTGTAACGGCAGTGGTCGCGCGTAACCTAAAAGAAGTCGTAGGTGAATTTGGAAAACAAAACACTTCATTCAACATTACCTATTTATTATTTCATAAATTTAATTATTAAGTAAGTACTCTTTTTAAAAGTAAACAGTTCACCCAGAAAATTAAATGTATTTTTACTAAAAACTTAATTATACAATAAGGTGATCCAAAGTAGCATAACTTGTGTGAACAGCGGCAGAAAAAGGGATCGGAATTTTCTTATCCTAGTTCCAATTTTTTCTTCATCTGCCAATAACACTCGGTGTTATCCACAGATTACTAGTATATATTTGTGTTATCGGTCAACGACGACTTAGTTTTATAAATAAACATAGAATTTCCCTCAATTATATGAAAACTACATATAAAATTATAAGAGAGGCGCGCGGAGTCTTTTCGACGCCGGCGCCGTGACCAAAACAATTGAGGTCCTTGCTGCAAAGGGGGTGCGGAGAGTAAGTGTAAGCCATTTATTTTGTAGATAGATAAATTATGAAAAGCTACTGAGAGAATGATACAGATTCAACGAGAAATGTCGATAATATCAACGAAAATGTATTGAGTGGAGTCGATTCGACGCTGCGCGACCACTTGAAGGTTAAGGGGGATATTAGATTATCATATATATTGGATCCGAGATCATTGAGTCATGGATAATGTAATATAGACATATGATCAGTGTTACCACCTCTAAAAAATATTTATCCCTAAATTGGTGTCAAAAACCCCTAAAATCGCCTTAATTTTTCTGTTTTCCCCCTAAAATCTGTAAATATATAAAAATGGATTTTCAATTATGTTAGTAACGCTAAAACTCGAAAACGGCTGAACGGATTGGGCTAATTTTAGTTAAATATTTCATCTTCATCTGAAGATTCAGATGTTTTGAAGTCGTACATCTTATTATTGAATAAATTCAACATTTTATTTGTTGGATTAAATGTTGCACAAGTGACATCATTACGATTTAATGTAAATCGGACCATCAGTATTGCCGCCAGTCACCACAGAGTGGTCATAGAATTACGTAATAGATGTTGCTAGAAGTCGCTAGGTCAAGAAATAATTAATATTAATATCAACAATTTAAAAATATTAAAAAGTATAAAAATCCCTGAAAATACCCCTAAAAATTTTAGACCCCTAAAAAAATCCCATCTCACTTATTTAACCCCTAAATCTGGGGGGAAAACCCCTAAGTTGGGAACACTGCATATGATGCATTTCCTCCTTGATCATAGATTTTTGACATTTGCTGAGAGATTGGATCCAATACGGTCATAGAAATAGGTGTTGCCAGTTATTTAATATAAAAAAGAGTTTTTAATTTCTTGTTCGTTAGAATTCTAATATGTTTCAAATAATGTAATGTAATTATTTTTCTAATTACATACTTGGATAATCTTGCTGAAATAACAAAAAACAAGACATATTAAAAATGACGATGTCTTTTGACAAATAGAATTCTCTGAGATCTAGTAACCCTGACGTCAATACCTGTCAATTTTAGCGCTCTTCATTGGCTATTGAAACCACATATGACGTAAAATAGGATTAATGAAATATGATAATGTAATATGCAGATATGATCAAATGATCATATATATTGGATCCTATATATGATCATATAAATGATCCAATATAAATGATAATGTAATACCCCCCTAAGGATGTAAGAATTTTCATTCTTTGTGAATAAAATGTTGTTTTAACTTCATGGAAACAGTGCAAAGTTTTAATGCAATACGTGATAATATTTAACTACAATAATATGATACAAAATATACAACGGTACAAAAATATTTTTTCTTCCAAATTAATAGCAATTAGCAAACAAAAACTAAAGGTATTAATTTTTGAGCTGTCTAAGAATCATGCCTTTAATATCTTCTAACCATTGGTTTTTATATTCAAGCTGGAGGATATTGTTGAACAATCTTAGCCGCTCGTTATCTTTCATTTTTCCAGTAAGTATATAAGCCACAGCCTCGACACATAGAAATCCCATGCCCTCCTCTAGGGACCAAATGTAAATTTTATCTGCCGTCTCTGGTGTTAATTGAAATTGGACTATGGCACTTCGTAATAAGTCCTTTAATTTGTCAAATAAAAATCTATCAACCAACAGTAGAACTTCTAAGCTAGTCGCCAACTTTTTTGTGATTGGAAAAATTTCAATATCACCAGTACTCTCATGAAGACCAAACTGTAGGAGTGTTATAAGATATTTCAATGCGGATTGAGACACATTTTTCAATTGAACTGTCTTCTCACTGGACTCCTTGAACTGTCCCATTAACATGGCACTGAATACTTCTGAGTTTTCACACAAAAATGACTTACTCGTTTTCACTGTAGATAAGTCGTCCAATAAGAATGTCACAATGTCACTTTCAGGCAAATTATTAATTAACGGATCATCATTAACTATCACATGATCCTTATATTTTTGTTCCAACAACTTAGGATTTTTAATGTCTACATTTAAAGCAATAAGGCTGAGTCCTATGATACAATTTTCCAGGTCCTCTGAAGGATTGCTGATCATGTTAATTAGTAAAGTCAGTGCATCACAATCCAGTAAGAATATTTTCAAAATTTTTGTAGTTCTGCAAAAAAAAACCAATAACAAAAATTAGCATAGAATATACAAAATAATTACATTATAATAATATTATATTTTTATGGTTGGGTTGCACCAGAGACGTGGTTATAGTTAAAGTTAAATATGGCGTCCAAACACCCCATATTCTCATACGACATCTGTCAATTTTTCCGGTTATAGTTAAGGTTAAAGTCAAAGTTAGTTGGTGCAACTATACTCACTCAATGACAAAAGGGAAAACTGTTGTCAGAGTTGTCTTCTCATCCTCAGTTCCTTTTAATAATTTATGACTTATTTGACCAATTCCATAACGGGATTCTGCATTTGTACATAGAGCACCTAACATCTTCTTAGAAAAAATTCCAACCTGTAAAACAAATTTTTAATAGCAAATAAATGCATATTATTATTATGTAAATCACAGAACAAACAGAGCAATTGCTTTTTGGGCATAGACTGATTTTTTTACTTGTGATATTTATAGCAAATAAAATAAAATGGTAATTAGCATTCTAACCATTAAAAATTATGAAAGTTGGTACAGTATATACATATAAATTAAAAAGTATGGTCCAAGTAAATATTATACCTAAGTTAGGTACTCACCTTTTTACATTGAGCACATTCACGATTGGAAGGACGACATATAATACGGTAAAGTCTCAATGGTAATCTATGCTTCAAAATATCCATCAAACACAAACTGTGCCTGGAATCATAATATTACGTAGTTAAATAGTGACTTAAAACTATAACATAAAGTTTAATGCACACAGTGCAACATTTTTTTGCTTACCCCATAACTTTTAGGAGTGTCTTCGTCACCTTTCTAATCGGTCGTTTAGTCTTGCTAATATAGTCTAACATACTGTTAAGGCAGTGTTCGTCAGCTAGGAACTTAATAGTGTTTGCATATTGGCGAACAATAATTTCTGCCCTTCCAAACGCCACGCGAAATAAAATATTCACAATGTATCCAATGTTACAATTGTAATCGCTCTTTACATCGCTTGTTACTTCTGAAAATAAATTGAATTTACTGTTAAGCTTTCGACAGGACGAAAAACTTTTTAATGCCTATAATAATAAGGTATTATTGAAATTTCAGTACAGGAGAAAGAGAGTTGAGGGACCATCAATCATCTTTTTTTTTAATTCGTTTTTCTAGTAAGGACCATTTGCGTGGCCTTGCCGAAGTTAATAATAATTCTCTATCAAGCACCTTTTTCAATACAACATACAAGGACAAAACTTTGCAAAAGCTGCGTGTCGCAGTTTGTTTAAGTTGTACAAATATCGGCTCGGAAATCCATATTAATATTATATTTTAAATGCGAAATGCGAGACAGACACTCTGTCTGACTGTTACCTCCTCACGCTTAAAGCGCTGAACAGTTTTCGATGAAATTGGGTATGGAATATGGAGATACTTTGAGACTGGGGAAAAGACATTTCTCGTCCGACAAACGAGATTCTAAGCAGCCCGTTTCAGGTATCATCTAGTTTACAAGTAATTTTATATTCTGTCAATTTGTATTCACCTTCAGATGGGACAGGTTCATTGTCGCTCTCGTAAAGGACTAGAGCCTCCATGTTGCATGTGTCCGGTGCCTCGGGCTCGGCTGCCGGCACGTCCTCCTCGTCGGGCTCGCCACACACCGGCGAGTATCGACCCGACAGCTCCGAGTCTGATTCTTCTGAAACTGAGAAGTAACTTTTGTTTAAATTGTTTTTTAAACAGATCTAAGGGCCTGTTTCACCACTTTCTGATAAAGTGCCGTATAGCCTATTCACCAATTAACTTGACAGATGAAGTATGGAGAATCTGTCAAAAAAGTTGTGAATAGCCTATTCGGCACTTTATCAGAAAGTGGTGAAACGGGCCCTATATCTAGGTAATATAATAGATAAATCTGAGGAAGAAACTAGATATCTCGAATGACATATTTACGTTATAAGTCATGGTATAACTTGAGATAATATGACATTCTAAAGATAGACAGTACAAAATTTCTTTTTGAGTGCACAGCACATCTTCATGCGTTTTGTTATAATATAATGACGGTCTTAAGATGTATCTTAAGTGAGAAGTAGTCTATTCTTCTACAATACTACCTTCATTAATGCTGATTGGCGACGTAGGCCCAGAGCTAGTAGGGCTCCATGGTGCATAGCGGTCTGGAGAGGTACTACAGTCTCCTGTGCTGACGCCAGACTCTGGACTCCAATCGAACCGCGCCCTCTTGCTAGCAGTGGACCCACCATACTCCGAACTGAAGCCTGAACTGTATCCATCTGAAGCCAATCCCGACATGAAGTCGAACTTTATGTTCTTCGTGAGAGTCGAAGGCTCAATTGGTTCTGTATCCGACTCTGAGCTGCTATCTGATGTATTCTATTTGTAAAGATATGAAAAATAAAGGATATATAATTTTTTACATCTCAGATGAATCAATCAAGCCGATTTAAAAAAAAAAAATTACATATTTTACGCTATTTTCGTATATATATTGTGTTATGCCATACTACTTACTTTATTGTGGTCATAGTTGCAGGATTTAGCTCTTTTTAGAATTTTACGCCTCTTTCTGACCTGTGACTCGTAATGAATAGCATCTTCTATGTTACTGTTACTTCTTGCCAATGACTTTCTATTATGCTCTGTTTCTTTTGACACATTTGTAGTTGAATCCACATATAATTCATCACGTTTTTCTATTTCCTTACCATTATCATCTTTGATATTTTCCACCTCTATGATTTCACTACCTTTGTGGTTGTGTTCATTATCCATTGATGAGACGTAAGATTTCAATTTATCTGTTACTAAATTAACAAGACCAAGTTTCACTAGAATTTGAAATGCTGTAAATAAAAAAATGTGTATATTTACTATACGATATGTAGGAGCTTACTCAGCTAACAAAACTTTCTTTACGTAGCATACATACAATTTTCATCATAAGAGAACTGGAGTAGTGCTCGAAAGGCATGTGTGTTATATTTAGCGGCCTTTAGAAGAACATTCAGGCCGCCACAGAGCCTTAATCGAGCGCGGTTCGTGGACCCACGACAAAGCTGAGCCAACGCCTTCACAACATCAGGGGGCCACTGGGAAACATCTGAAAAGTATAATTTTTTTATAAAACCCACAGATTAAAAAACTTTTATTCATTTTGTTAGTAGCATATAAATTAGAATATTATGTGAATAAATACATTTTAAGTGAAAGGTCTGAAAATCCTATTATTTTAGGATTAACCCACATTATTATTGGTTTATTAAGAATGATAAAAAAATGAAGGTGTGTCTATCTGTTGCTTATGTTTACTCACTTAAAATTTAAACTCATTAAGGAAATATAGAAACAACATACGGCATACCTGATTCTTTTTCAAGAAGATTCACCAAACCCTCAACGAGACCTGCCGCCCCTAGCTGGGGGCGAGCAGATTCAATGTAACAGAGATTTAGCAGACATTTTAATGCTGTATCATGAGTATCCATTAGTGCAACTAGGCAAGTAACTCCTCTTGGACCAATCTGAAAAAATATTATTACAAAATATGTAATACATCTATAGTTATAGAGAAGAAAGAACTATTAATGTAAAATAACTCTGAAGCTACTTTACTAGTTTAGATGAAATTTGATAAATACATCTAGTAGACTTTGGGGAAGGACAGAATTACATGTAACCTATACATCTATTAAATTAATTTAAAACATGATACTAATATTATATGCAGAATAATGAAACCTACCTGGTTTACACAAGTCTGCATTTGACATGTACTAAAATATCCCATACACTTCAGAATGCCACTAATAAGTTCTTGTTGTGATTTTCTTGGATTCTGCTCTACTTCCTGAACTCTCTCTGCACTCTCAGGTTTTATTAATCCCATGGATTGACATTCAGCATACAGCAATTGTGATATACAAAATACAGTATGTATTGATAACATTTCATGTCTTCTAATTTCAACCATCCATAACAATCTAAAATATAATAAAACTTATAAGCAATTATGAGTTATTAAAATATAACTGCCACCATAGAAAAATTCTAAAGGTAATTTATCAACCTGTTTTATTAAATCAACATTTACAGTAAAAGAAAACAAAATACCTAGGTATATTGATTCAGTTGGTATTTTCTTGTTAAGTTGTAATATTTATATAAAATTAATAAAATGTACTTACCTCAAAGCTCTTACTGCCATTATAAGAGTAGGATAAGAGGTGCTCTTATCTCTATTGTTGATTAACGTCACCAACGCTTGAACTGCACCATAATTATGAAAACTTTCTGCATTAGACTCAATTTGGGACAGGTTACCTATTAAGCGAGAAGTTCTACCGAGAAGACTGTCCCTTTTGACTGTGTTTATTATAGTCACAAGAGGACCAAAGACGTTTGATTTTGCCACCTGTAAAAGTCAGAAAAAAACTAACTATTTAAGTATGTTTATTAAAATGTTATAAGTCGTAGACTATGTATTAATGACTTAGTAGTATTTATGCATTATGTTGTACTTACATCTAAACTATTTTGCTCATCTAAACACAAATTGCCAAGTATACTCAGAGATATATCGAGGGTCCTTTCATTAGGTTTCTTTATGTGAGGGAGTATATAAGCTAGCCCTCCACATTCTCTAAATATAATTATTCCTTGTTCATTACTTATTATGTTAGTTTTTATCTTTAGAAGTGCATCTTGGATTTCACGAGATGAGTATGATTTTAGCTTTGCCAAAACTGATTTAACGTAAGATTTATCCATTTTAATGAAAACTTTTGTTCTTTATCCTTTAAATAAATATATTCATTATTATTAATTTAATATTTTAAAATAATTATTGATTCCTGGGGGCTTTCTGTACTATCTGCAGTGTATTAGTAAGTGTCATCTGAGTCATCTGTCATCTTGGTAGCCAATCAAATCTCGCAATAAGAACGTCAAATCGTACTGGCGGCCATTAAATAAACTGGGTACAATACAGGAACGCGCCTCTATTGTTTTTTTTTTTCATTTTTCCCTAAAGCGAGGAATTGACTACCGCGCCGCCCGCTACGGGCCGCCCGCACGGGCAGGTCTGTCGCATGTTTGCTCGTCAATTCCTAGGTACGGGCACAGACATGCCCGTTGGCCCGTGCCCGCAGCCTGCCCGCGAGATCGCATTTTTCCCGCGCGGGCACGGACAAGTCTGTACATTAATGGTCGCGACGGGCGGCCCACCGTCATTCGCGCCTTGGAGAGCGCTTAAAATATTATTTTAAAACATATTATTGCAAACATCACAAACGATAAACTTAAGACTTTAGGAACGAAAACAATTTTGGCATTCCTTTATTTCCATTCACCGGTCGCATCCTTATTTGTGGAAAGTTAAAAGCAAGTATTGAATGAACATCGATCTTTGTAATGCCGCTTACAGCGAACTTATTGAAAAATCCAAAGAATGCTGATCTATCATCTGTTAAAAAAAAGATTGAGTCCATGAGTCCACGACCGAGCTGCAGCTCCCTATCTATTCGACTGACTTGCCTGTTCTGTGTGTGTTCAATAGGGGCAAGCGGCAGACTTGTGCCAGACCGGGCGGCCCGCGGGCAGCACGGTAGTGAATTCCCCGCTTAAGTTATGCAAATGTCAGTAGTCAGTACACAGCCTTTTATAAATTATAATGTTATTTGGTTTTAAATTTGGTTCCCGTAAGTCACAATATAATTACGGAATTATATTTTATAATACGGAAATAGAAAAGAAGATAAGGAAGAGTAAACTGAAGCCTTTGACGACAAGGCTTCAAATACCGGTATTTTTTCATAACGTTATTGCTTCAAGGGCACAGATAACGGTATGAAAATTTACCCGATACTAGAAATAACGGTAAAAATTGGAATTAATACCGGTAAATGTTATAACGGTAAATAGGATTTATAACGGTAAATATATGTTCTTTGATAAAGTTACCTTTTGTAAAATAAGTACTTAATTTAATCAGTCAATTCAGTATGCAGTATGCACTAAATTAAACTAGACGTGTCTAGTGACCAGTAGGTATATATTATAGGAAAAATGACGTCTTATGAGAATGACATGGTCAGTACTCAGTAGTTCAGTGCTCAGTATCTTTGTTCAAATATTACTAATGTATGGTTTGTATAGTAAATTATTGTATCGTCAGCACGTGCGCCGTGCGCTGGCTGCCGGACGGACTCTGTTGTTTTGCAGACGACGGTGATACACAAAGCACACGACGAGTGGAGGCAGTCAGTTCAGGACGTTCGTTCTAGTGGAGATAGAGAGAATAGAGCTAGCTGCCACCTTGCGCCGCCGTGCCGTCTGCGTTTCTGCATGTAAACTGGTTTGTGTGATCCACGGACATGCCGCGCCGCAAGAGCCCGCCGGGGACCTGCGGAGGGGTCTTTTTGCCCTTGGTGTGCGTTGGTAATACATATTGTAGGATTCCCTTTGTGCTATCGTTCGCGGCGAAATTGACCGGTCCGCCCCGCCCCGTCGTGTGCAAAGCGCCTCTGATCCGACGGGCTACGCTCCTTAAAATATTCTCCGTGTTATAATACCTACATATTTTGTAAATGCTATCGTATAATTTTGTGCTTCCTTTTTTAAATGTGTTGATATTTTAACTACAGTCTACAAAATATATATGTATTAAACTTATAATTCTAGTAATAAATACTAAGACATACAAATAATTAAAAAAAAAGTAGCTCTCGAATTATTTAAAATTAAAAATATTTACAGTATTTAATTTATTATAACTTTCATGTTTCTCTTACATGAGTAAATAGTGCTACTTGCCTGCAGTGTTTTCTTGTGTCTATAAATCTTATTTATTGAAAACACAACATTCAACATGGACTACACACAAGTGCAATCAAATATGGAAGATATGATCCAAATGTTTCACACTAAGATGGCTGAATTTCAAGCTGATCTACAGCAGGCCACCTCACGTAAGCCACCAAACACTATAGCTGCACTTAATACAGAGTTCCAAGCTTTTAAATCATTTGTTTGTGGTGCACTTAACATCCTGCGCGCTGAGATGGATGCACTTGCAAGAGGCCTTGACCGTATAGAGACCAGATCACGTCGCAAAATGCTTCTTGTGCATGGGGTTCCTGAGGGCAAGAATGAAGACACCACGGGTACTATTGTGGCATCTTTGTCTACTAAGTGCAAACTTGCAGACCTAACGCTGAGTAGTGTCCGTACCTGTCATCGAATGGGAAAGCCTAAAAACACGGATAACCCTAAGCCGAGACCAATATTAATAAAATTCAACGATGCTGTAATGCGTGACAGGGTGTGGAACGCTAAGAAGGGTCTCAAAGGAACAAAAATCACCATCTCTGAGTTCCTTACAAAGCCGCGACACATCACATTTATGGCGGCCAGAGACCATTTTGGCGTTTCTTCATGCTGGACCCGTGACGGCTACATTTATATTAAAAGTCCAGACGGCTCGAGGCAGAAGATTGAGACATTGGCGGAGCTTCATAACCTACAAACGAAACATCCCAAGTCATCGGTGTAGATGTGATCTTTTAATTTATTCGTAGCACCCACAGTTCGAAAATTACCGTGTTTTTTTTTTGTAACCACAAATTAAGGTACTTATTTGTTTGTTTATCACTGTATTTATATTTTTGGTGGGTTACAAAATAAAATCGTTTTGTTTTTTCTTTCATAATGACATAATGTAACAGCTGACACATGAATGTCACTGTCACCTTACATTTGACGGCTAGGCTTCTTCTTCTTCTTCTTTTTTGTGAAGAAAAAGTTTGGATAAGTTTTTTTGAAATTGTGTGTAAATTATTAGAATGAATGTTTTGCATTTTCATAATTTCAATTATTTTTATAGTCGTCGCATAACTAAGTTACATCGTGTTGTTATTGTGTCTGCTGTGGAGATGTTTACTTGTGACTTTTGTTGTAATGATTTGAATATTAATTTTAAGTTGTATTATCTTTTAGTTTTGTAACACTGTAGGCGGGTGGAGAAATTATTACTCATTAGTATTTTATAAATTATTCATAATATTAATTTATAATTAATTGCCTTACACATAGTTCATAATTTATATTTTTAAGTTTATATAGGAAAGTAATTATTATTATTAGTAAGTATCTATTATTTTATTAGTGGTTATATTTTGAGTCTATGCCAGCGAGTATTAGCAACGATGATCTTCCGGATGATGGATCGGACTTTCACTCGCTTACATCCTTGTCACATTCCTCAGATGAGAGCTTTCACAGTCTCTCACAATCTCTTGATGTCTCTCTGGAGACAACATTCGCATCGTTCCCCCGAAACTTTAACGCTGTACACATCAACGCACAGAGCATCCCAGCACATTATCCTGACCTCCTTACTACCTTTTCCAACAACCTGAATGTCCATGCTATACTTATATCCGAATCCTTCCTGAAGCCGTGTCTCCCTTCAACTTCCTACTCTTTACCTGGTTTTGTCCTCATCCGCAATGATAGAACTGGTAAAGGTGGCGGTGGTGTTGCCATATACCTTAGACAACATCTAAACTTTACCATCATTGACAAATCTCCTTCTGATTACTCGGAATCCTCTGAACACTTGTTGATAGAAGTTTTATTCGGTCACTTAAAATTACTGCTTGGTGTGTTCTATAGCCCCTCACTGCAAATAGACTATTTCCACAAATTTGAAGTCCTTTTGGAAAAGTATGTCACCTCTGTCAATCACACAATTGTTATGGGCGACTTTAACACTTGTTTAGTGAATACAGATAAACTACACTCAGCCCGTGCCTCCAAACTCCGATCCATAATTAACTCCCTTGATCTTCATATCCTCCCCCTTAATCCAACGCATTTTTTTCCAAATTGTGCACCTTCCCTACTCGATCTCATGATTGTATCCTCTTCTGATCATGTTAGCACACATGGGCAATTTAGCGCCGAAGCCTTCTCCTACCATGACCTCATATTCCTCTCCTATAAAATCCGTTATCCTAAACCCAAGCCCCGTATTATAATGCAACGCAACTATAGTTTAATTGATACTGTAAAATTTATTGAGGATCTTAGAGCTATAGATTGGGATGTGGTATATAATGCATCCACTGTGGACGAGAAAATGGATGGCTTCAACTCTCTCTTAATGCAGGTTTTTGATTTACATGCTCCTCTACGTCCTGTGAAATTAAAACACCTTCCTGCACCGTGGCTGTCAGATGAGATTAAGGGCATTATGGCCAAAAGAAATGCTGCCAAAGCTAAATTTAAAAATAACCCTACTGATCAAAATCGTGACAAATACAAACAGCTCCGTAATAAATGCAGCCGCCTGTGCAGGGATGCACAGCGTCGCCATATTCACTCATCGGTTAGTAACGGCGATCCAGCGAAAGTATGGTCATTTCTCAACTCCCTGGGTATCGGAAAAGCAAAGTCCTCTCCCTCGCCGAACCTTGACCTTGATGGCCTGAATCGTCACCTCACTTCTACCTGTCCTATTCCGGCCTCCATCAAACAGCAGTCCCTAAATGATATTTTACATTCTCCTTCACCTGACCCTCCGCTTTCTCCTTTCGCTTTTAAGCCCGTTACTATCCAGGAAGTTGAGAAATCCATAGCAAGCATTAAATCGAACGCCGAGGGCGTTGATGGCATAAGCCGAAAAATGATCATTCTCAGTTTACCCGTTGCACTCCCCGTCCTCTGTCATATTTTTAATTTCTCCCTTAGTTCCAGCACATTTCCCAGTTGCTGGCGCAAAGCTGCAGTTATTCCTATTCCCAAAATCAAATGTCCAACCTTACCCTCTGACTTCCGACCCATTTCCATTCTCCCGTTCCTATCGAAGGTACTCGAGCGCCTTGTTTACCAGCAATTAAATTCTTTCATAAATTACAATGGTTTGCTTAGTCCTTTCCAATCTGGTTTTCGTCCGGGACATAGTACTGTGACTGCTTTAACCAAGGTGACTGATGACATACGCTTTGCCATGTCTAACCAGCAACTTACTGTTCTAGCATTGCTAGATTTCAGTAATGCTTTTAATACCGTGGACTACGACATCCTCATTGCTATGCTAGGTGCGCTTCAATTCTCGGATCCTGTGATGGAGTGGTTTCGTAGCTATCTTGTTGGTAGGCAGCAATGTATACGAATTAATGATCGAATATCTGGTTACTGTGATATTGCAGCTGGCGTTCCTCAGGGTGGTGTCCTATCCCCTCTCCTTTTCTCCCTTTTTATTAATTTCCTCACTCCGCTCCTCACCTGCCTCTTCCACCTCTATGCAGACGATCTTCAAATCTACACCCATGCACCTGCAAATGATTTGAAGTCTGCAATTGCAGCTATCAATATGAATCTTGCAACTATACTTTGTTGGAGCCAGGGCCATGGTCTGATGGTCAACCCCAAAAAGACTCAAATTATTGTTATTGGTAGTTCGAAACAAATAAACCGGCCTAATTATGATACTCTGCCTAGTATTACCTTTAACAATGTAGCCTTACCTTGTAGTGATGTGGCAAAAAACTTGGGTGTATACTTCGACTCCACTTTAAAATGGTCACATCACATTTCTGAAACCAGTCGAAAGTTTTTTGCGGCGGTGGGCTCACTAAATCGCTTGAAAAATTTACTCCCTGTAAAGACTAAAATCGAGCTTGCGCAGACTTTACTTCTACCTATCCTCGACTATGCAGATGTTTGTTTAATAGATCTCAACGAAGCACAACTCAATAAACTCGAAAGATTACAAAACATCTGCATCAGATTCGTATATGGACTACGCAAGTTCGACCACGTCACTGAATTTCGCCAGAAACTCGGGTGGCTGCCCATCAGACTCCGCCGGGAGGAGCATGTCCTGGTCCTATTATATAATATCCTTAATGATCCCCGCTCTCCCCCCTACCTTAAGGATCGCTTTCAGTATCGTAGTGCAGACCATAAGCGTGTGTTACGATCTGTTCATAATAATAAACTATTAGCACCGTTTACAAAGTCGGGATATTTTGCGGATTCTTTCGCCGTGAAGGCCACTTACTTGTGGAATGATCTGCCACTAGAGATTCGCGAGTCGCAGTCACTAGCTTCTTTTAAATCAAAGCTACATATCCATCTGAGGAGTAAGGTCTCTTGCCGGTAATTGCTGATATTAACTGTTTGTTTAATTTTATAATGGGTATAAATGTCTTTATTTATTTAGAATATTATATAATAAGTAAGTATGTATTACAAGTAGAATGTAAGTCTATAAAATATATATTTTTTAACAATCATTACATTACTTATAGCGTTTTTGCTCAGTTTGATATCCAATTGTAAACTATATTTATTTAATATTCTTGTCATTTTTATTTTATTATTATTTATTTTTTATTAATTTAGCTGACGTATTCTTTACCCCGCATACCTACTACTTTTAGTTTAAATTTTCCTCTCTCGTAGGGTTGCCTGGAAGAGATCGCTCATAGCGATAAGGCCGCCCTTGCACACATTTATGTTTTTTGTTATGTTTAGTTTTAGAAACATTATTGTATTATTTAGTTAATGTGAGCAATAAAGAATCTATCTATCTATCTATAATTATCCATATATTGCCAATCCCCCGCATTCACCACAATTAAAACAAGTAAATAAATACGGACATAGGTACCTTGCATAATTTTCTGCATTCATTGACAAGTCAAGATGGTGCTGCAATTTGTTTATTGCAGTACCATCTTGACTTGTTAAGTCAAAGTTTTTTTTGTAATGAAAATAAGGGGGCGAACGAGCAAACGGGTCACCTGATGGAAAGCAACTTCTGTCACCCATGGACACTCGCAGCATCAGGAGGAGCTGCAGGTGCGTTGCCGGCCTTTTAAGAGGGAATAGGGTAATAGGGGAGGGTAGGGAAGAGAAGGGAAGGGAATGGGGGAGGGGATTATGCCTCCGGTAAACTCACTCACTCGGCGAAACACAGCCCAAGCGCTGTTTCACGCCGGTTTTCTATGAGAACATGGGATTTCTCCGGTCGAGCTGGCCCATTCGTGCCGAAGCATGCTCCCCCACGTATATAAAAACTGGTGCTCGGAAGTCGGAAGTTGGGCTGCGAGTGAGATTTGGTGCACGATGCATTCCGCATACCGCATACCTGATATCAGAAAATATCGTTATATTTACCGATATTTTCATAACGATATTTTTTGGTTATGTTACTAGATATCGATAAAAAATACCATTATCTGGCTACCATTATGAAAATACCGGTACGTAACGATATTTTTCGGGTATTCGATAACGTTATGAAGCCCTGTTTGACGGCTGACCAAACCTTTGACAGCACTGTTCTTGTCCAAATGGGGTGTTGCTATTAAAAATAAAAAATAAAAAAGTTATATTCGTAATGACAGAATTCATATTTTACAAAATTATTTTATTACTGGGATTGTAACAAATAAATTCTAACATAAAATTGTCATGAAATCGTTTTGGGAGAGATGAGTGTCTTTGGAGATTTTCAACGTGTGTGGGTTCAAAGATTTCCAGAAAGTGCTTTGCCAGCCGCTTGGGAAGAAGATGTCAGGGCTAATTTAGCTAAACATAAACAGAAGGTAGCAATTCTCAGGGAGGAGTTAGAAAAGGAAGAGTTCTATGTAGAGTATTTGGAAACTTTGTTATCTGATGTGGAGAAACACAAGGCTTCCCAGGGCAAGTCGGCGCCGCCCACAGATGACATTGTTGACGATAAGACATCAGATATCAAACAGGTAATATTTTGTTCCCCACTTATATTTATGATTATTAGATTCTTTTAACAGTTCTTTACCTAAAATTAAGTAACAACAGTTGAATCTGTACTAAAATGTATGCCCTTCCACTAACAACAACCAACAATGTTTTCTATAAATGTATGGAAATAATCACTTTATCTATCTACATAATCAATATTAATTGCTAATATCGCAAAAAGATAACAAAAGGTTTTATGTGAATCATTCTAATATATGTAGTTTGCAATGTTGATCTATAGAATAGACGCACACTTGTATGAATATACAAGTGTTATTTATTACATTTTGTTAATTTACTAATAACCTAAAGACAGTATAATATTTTGGAGTCATTTACAGCCTTATAATATTGTGGCTTGGTAAAGAACTGGTTTCTCATGAAGTGTAGTGTTGAAATGAGAACATCATAATACTGAGGCTGTAGGTTTGATTCCAAGATGTTTGTCCCAACACAAACAAGGAATATTTACAGTAATAATATACACTTTTCATGCACTTGTTTTAATAAAAAGTGGAACAAGTGCATGAAAATGTATATTATTACTGTGAAACATGAATTTCCACCAAGAAGTTACGGTACATTCAATCATTCAATCATATCATATATAAAGTATATAAACTAAAGATTTGCTAACAATTTTTAATTTCGTTTGAATAAATTTGTGTATTAAACTTAAAATTGACCAAAATCACAGAAACTGTGATTACAATGTTTACTTGATTTTATTGTACTTGCTGTAAAATAACCATCTATTATAAAAGGTTAAATTATAGTTCAGAGTTAAAACTATTCTGTAAACTATAAAGGAAATAAACAATATTTAGCAATGCTCATTTATTTTATCTAAGTTCTACATCTCAAAAAAATAATCAAACTATTACATAATATCTATGTTTTAATGACTTGTTATAAAACAGTGTTATTTAACAACTTATGAAATATTACAGAAATGTAATTAGCCAACACATTAAACTTAATTTCAATCTACTTTATCTAATAAGACAACATATGTATCTATTTTTTTTGCTATATAATATATCTTTTGATTATTATAAATAATCTTTTGGGTATTTGGATTAAACAACAATAAAAATACAAAGTGCTTCTGACATACATAATTTTTGTATGACTAATAAATGTATGTTTGCCATACATTGGTTTTGTTTATCTTGAGACTAATACAACAAGTATTTTATATAGTTAGTTTTATGTTGATTGTTATTAATATCTCATCACAAATTCTCTCAATTGAAATAAACATATAACAGCTTTGTAAAAATATTTAAACTTAATTGGCTAAATGTTACATAATTGGCTTGGTAATGAAAACTGTTTAATTTGATACATTTAGCCAAAAAAAAGGAGATTGGATTTGGATTATACATAACTACATAGTTACATCATACATACAAATGACACACTTACACTTTGACATTTACTTCCTTTTTTGTCTAAAGTCAAGATTTTATGACTTCTTTATGCTAAGTACTCACATGCGGTTTTGCTCTATAGTTTTACTCCAAATCGAGTAATAATTACTGTGTGGACCGCAAAACTGACAGCTCGAAGGCTCGCATCGAGCCAGCTTGATGAAATTAAATATTTCGATTTAGAATAAAACTATCGAGCAATGCTGAATGTGTGGACGAAAGCCCAAGCCGCGGGTTTTGCTCGACGTCATTGCTCGATCAAGCAAAACCGTATGTGAGTATTTAGCATTAGAATTGATATTTAATAAATATCTATGCTAAAAAGTGTGTCTGTGTTGGATTAGGCTGGTTAGGTTAGGTAATAATAATAATAATAATTTTTATTTGCAAACCTAACTTAGGTTAGTCTTGTCTCTGTTTAGATCTAGGACATCTCTCCCTATACGTAATACGGCTGAAGGCAGTCGGTACGGTTTAAGTGCGTAAGCCCGGCGCCGGCATTCCCACATATCCTCGGGGTGCTTCAGCTTAACTGAGGCACATCCACAACCCGGGGCACCCATAAAGGGTTTCCCCTGCGCAAAAAAAAGGTTAATCTTGTCTCTAAACCGCGCGATCAAAAGGACGCAAAATATACACCGAGTAATGAGTATAATATTATGCGTCCGCCTGAACGCGCGGATTGGCGGCTACATCGCGAGATCACTATTGAACGTATGATAGCGCGACCACGTCGTGTCGCTTTAATAAATCAGTACAAACTGTTGCTTGTGATCTCGCGGTGTTACAGCCAAACTGCACGTTTGCGCGGACACATTCGGATTCGGACGCGCGGGATTCAGCCTACTGAACATTTTAGAGTTTAGACCAAATGGTCTATATGCGTTGCGCGCATGTACGCACGTACGCAAAATGCACATTACATTTCAAATTATTCCGTACATGCTATTATGCTGCTTATTTAATATTATGGAAACTATTTGATTTGGAATAACTGCAGTACAGCTATTCTAAATTTGACGGCGCATAGTGGATTATTATGTACGGTCAGGTTTTTTGTTGTAGGAAACGAACTCTGATTCTCTATCCAAGCGAAGCCTCTCGAGCCTGAAGAGCGACGATTCACCACAGAATGGGGAGTCTAACGAGGTGCATCTTAGAAGTAAGGCAGTAAACTTGGCCGAGAGGAGCTCGGTGAATCAATGCATCAATGAGCTGTCGTCGAACCTCGCGGCCGAGGCCCGCAGAAGATGCAACAGCGAAGTGGTCCAACGTAGTGATATTCTTGACGGTAAAATTTCAGTCTAAACTATTTAATACGCATAAAGGTCTTACCACATTGACGGTTTAAGGGTGAAGCGGTAGTGCGGTTTTCATACGTTTAATGATCCGCGGATACGCTGCGTGTTCGCCGCGATCACATCGCGTATGGTGACTGCCGAGTGCCGCGAATTCTCATATCCCGCAAATCGCCAGTGTGATGAGGCCTTAACTTAATCGAATTGAAGTGGTAGTTGAGGGCGTGTTCTCTTTTTAAACGATGTTCATTTGACAATTGGTAATAGCAATGTAAACAAGTCGTTGTAAAGTTTCGTTTACCTACATATTAATGACGCATTGTGTCGCCCATATTTCAACAATAAAATGGGTCTGTATACTATCAGAGATGTCGATTCACAGGCAGACGAACCTACGTAATTTAGCCGCATTCCGTCAAATTTTTAATACTACATTTTTACTAATTGTATGTCAACATGAGGTGTTGTGAGCACGAGATTCTGGTAGACGCCTAGCTACTTACACCAATCGTAACTTTATCGCATATGATTTGTATGAAAATTACGATACCGTATTACGTAGCTATCAACAGCAACTTACGCTCTTACAATTTTTTATCATAAACAGAAATAGAGACTCCAGAAGCGAGTCCCAAAAACCGTCCAGTGTCGCAAGCCGGTGACTTTGTGACAGTTATTGAGGTGAACGGCCTCAAACTCGCCGAAAATGCATCGAAGAAGTCCGAGGATTCCCCCCAATCTTCGGAGAGTAGCGCCGCGGAGCCAGCATTGCCTGTTGCCAAGAAAAAAGTTCCGCCTAAGTAAGCATTTCATATTGTATTAGGTACAGTTTAAAGTCAAGTTGCATGCATATTATACACGCAGTCATTGCGACGCGTCGATTATGTTAGAGGTATGATTTTCATCAGATAAACATTATTAAAACATGCATTGAAAAGGACATAAAATTACGAAGAAGCTAAAATTGTACCAACGGCGATTGCCATTTGTCGAGCATCAATACGAGACATATAATTTTTATATGTAGGTGTTGACCATAGCCTTTTCTTTTTAAACTATCCTACGTCCTTTTTCGGGACTAAGGGTGTTTACACACGCGCCGCAGCGGCAGCGGTACGGTATCGCCGCCGCCGCTGCGGCGCCGTGTGTAAACAGCCTAAAGGTTCTTCTTGCCACCCAGAAACCTTTTCGTGTATGTGTATGTCACGCCGTTACTGAAAAGGCTGTGAACCCTTTCGTATTTATAAGGGCGAACGCTTTTTAGAGACACGACAATTTTAAGACAGACTATTACAATGAGACTGTGGAGTCTGTCTTAAGACTTTCGTGTCTCAAGTGAGTTATAGCGCTATAGCCCTAATATCAATCTGTCATTCCACCACTGAAAGAGCTGAATCCCTTTGGTGCAGTACTTTCGATTTAATCGCACGTTTTTGAGACGCGAGAACCTTAAGACACACTATAACAATGAGCCTGTGGAGTTCATTGAGAATTTCGTGTATCGAGTGAGTTATAGCCCTATCATTCTGTCAGGCCACCACCGAAAGTGTTCAGCAAGCGCGGCGCGTCTCTGCCGGAGAGCGGCGCGGCGGAGGACAGCCCGCCGTCGTCGCTCGGCCGCCGGCTCCGCAGCGCCGACTCCCGCGAGTCCATCGCCAGTCGCGGCTCCACGCCGTCTATCAGCGAGCGGGTAAGTGTACAAAGATCTTTAGGGCTTTATTACACCTACCGAGTAGAGAGGCGAGACGGTGCTCTCGGCCAATCAAAATATTGTATGTTTCCGCTGTCTGCTCTCTCGTCTCGTCATGGCTGTCTCGTCACGCTACTCGGTAGGTGTATTTGAGCCCTTAGTTCTTATCAGTGCGTTTTAAAATTAGGGGAGAGGGAGGGGTGGCACGAATATTTAGACATAATACCTATGTCGCAATAAAATACACAGTAATTACTAATTACCAAGATTTTGAGAAGGGCCATGTTCCCTGTGACCCCTTCGAAACCTCGCATGGGGTGAGCGTGACCTTTACCTGATTATTACGTGTCTATGGCTATTATATACCTGTATAACAAGTTAATTAATGTCAATTAAAATTCAGGAATCCATATACTATATATATACTATAACATCATTATTTATGACTGCTCCTATTAAAAATAGCGCATTACTCATTAACTAACAGCTATAAAACCACATAGCTCGTTAAGTCGGCACTACATATAGGCGAACGCGTTGGCCGTCGCGTTGGCCGGCGCGCTGGCCCAATGTGTAGAACAGGCGAAATACCTACCGCCAACGCGCGATCTACACATTGGGCCAGTGCAGCGCGCCGGCCAACGCGTTCGCCTATATATATGCCGACATGAGACTAATCTTTTATAAGACATAAATATGTAAACAAAGTTAGCAAACTATAATAAAATTAAATTAAGAAATTAAAAAAAAAACCCGCCAAACAACTTTAAAAAGTAATTAAATAATATTATATTTTACTGACTTTAAGTTTAAATAATTCCTAAGTGTAAAGTGATATTTTAGTCCATAATTGTTGTCACGGTGTGTCGGGGGACTACAAACAGGTAAAGAGCGTAGATTAAGAGCAACTGTAAACTTGGTACGTGAACAAATTATATAAAAAACTAAATACAAAGGATATAGACGAAAAGCTCATAGACAATTAAACGTACTTAATAATAAATAAAAAACAGGTTAATAATAATAATAAAAAAACAGGAAGGTCTTTGCGAGGCCCTTTGTCTTAGAAAAAAATATCTTGCGAGGCCAAGCAAGGCAAGAGCAAGACTAGGGCAGCCACTGCAACTCGACACAGGCAGTGTCTTAGGGCCGCGCTACACCGGAATGGCAGCGGCGAGGCGAGCACGTGACAATTAAACGTACTTTAATAATAAATAACAAAAACAGGTTAAGAGCTACGAGTCGATCAACTCTCTATCATCCGAGCGGAAGCGGTCCGGCGGCGCCGCGACCCCTCGGTCCATAGACGAGGTGACGCCGAGCACCCCCGACCTGCCCGCTGAGGACAGCACGCCCATGTCGCTGGAGAGCCTGCCCGGCCGCGACGACGAGCCCTACTACGACCAGGTGCCTGTCGACATCAACGACGGCGAGTACGTCTATATACAAGCCGGTGAGTTACCATGCTGGTTGTACTATCAGAGAAGTTGATCCCTAGGCAGGTGGCGGACCCAAGTAATTTAGTCGCGTTAAGAGCCTGCTGTTAAAAATATCAAAGCACGCTAGCCCCGCCTACACAGTACACACTCAGCTATCCTCCAATCGTGATAATAGAATGATTCCATGAATCGTGCCCCTGAGAATTGTACTTTGCGCTGCAGCTAATAGTGAACAACTGCAGCTAATAGTGAACTTACAATAATGCGGGAACCGTTGTTACGCGATAACGTAACAACGGTTCCCGCATTATAGCACGAAAGTAAAGGTCGTAAGTCCCAAAACTGTTTTTGATGATTACTTAAAAATTAATATTTCCTTTAGCCATTATTTTATAAAGTGTGTGATTGTAGTAGTGCAAGTTATTTAATGATAGTAACTCAATAAGTGTAACAGATATTTGTTGAAAAGTCCAGAAAGATTCATAATTTCGAAAAATATAACTATCGAGTCAAAATAAGTTAATCGTGTTTTTCGTTAGGCAAATATCAGATAAATATACAATGATTAAATAAATCTCAATTTCATTTAAGTCAATCGTCTTCCGCGATCGCAATACTTATTATAAAACACTGCAAAATTTGGCAGCCCGCTCTTAAGTCAAACCCATCCGACCGATCACAGGTTGTGATACATACTGAATTGACATAAGCCGACCAAATGACGTAGGTCCGTCAACTGCCTAGGAATAAACTTCCTCGATAGCTCAACTCGACAATAGCGGCTCTACCCACTGCGAAGCTCCGGCGGAAGGTCTTTGCGAGGCATTTTGTCTTACAAAAAATACCTTGCGAGGCCCCTGCAAGAGCAAGACTAGGGCCGCCACTGCAACTCGACACAGGCAGTGTCTTAAGCCGGCTCTTGATATAGGCGAACGCGTTGGCCAACGCGTCTGCAGACGCGTTGGCAGTGCGCTTGCAACGGCGTTTGTGAGTAATCCACACATAGGAAGGTCGTTCAGTATGCTTTGGATCGCGCCAATGTGCGGACGGATTCAAAATGGATGTTTAGTCGCTAACAGCTGCAGCTGTTTATTTATTCACAGCTTATAATTACTTTGTAAATGTGGACAAGAAAAAGTTTTTAAAGAGTATTCTGGAAATAAATAAATAAAAGGCGAGAAAACGTAACAAACAAAGAAATAAACTCACTTTTACATAATATTTTATAATATTAAAATAATATAAGTAATTATTTTATTACCTACTTATTATTTATTAAATTATTACATACAAAAATTATTACATATTATAATAATTATCATAATTATAACTCCGGGCAAACTGATCGCGCGGCCTATGTGTGGATGGAGCGCGAAGCTTGCGACAAATGTCCTTTGATCTTTTGCCGACATTTCCGACCCGCGCGGCAAGCTCGCAGATGCATCGGCCAACGTCTAAATACCTACGGCCAACGCGCGAACGCCCGTTCTACACATTGGGCCAACGCGTCTGCAGACGCGTTGGCCAACGCGTTCGCCTATATCAAGAGCCGGCATTAGGGCCGCGCTACACCGGAATGGCAGCGGCGAGGCGAGCACTTTCAGCAGCTACGCAGCATGTATTACAATAATGAAGATAAAGTTTCAAATCATATGACCCTGAAAGTGCTCGCCTCGCCGCTGCCATTCAGGTGTGGCGCGGCCCTTAGGACAGCTATGTAACAGGCGACTGACAGACGACTGCCGTCGCAACTCGCAAGATCCCTCCTTGCAGAGCATCCTCAGAATGCATTGCACTCTATGATCAATGTCCGCCAAAGCTCAAGTCAAACTTTTGTTTGCTTGTAGCCATATAAGATATAGTTTAAGCAGACATAATATTCGCTAGGTTGCTGGATTGTAACAAAAATTGATAGAAGTTGGAAAACAGAAGAGCTGTAAATATGAAAGCAATGTATGTCTGTATCTGGAGGACTGACATTAGTAACTACTAAAAGTCGAAGTGAATAAATAAATAAACAAAAACTGACGTCACTATTTGCCGTAAAATATTTTTTGGGCATCCTTAACGCGCCTATATAATATTTTTATGCAGCGTAATCCTGCATAATATCTACTTTAAAAGCATGCACAAAAATGTAATGAGAACGGCCCATAGAAACGTCCGCACATCATTATGTCTTGCAAAATTCAGAACCACTCGACCCCTTTGAATAGCGCCGGGCGAGGGTTTGGTCACACGGCACACCTACGTTTTTACATCCGCTCTATCGATGCGCAGGGGCTACTAAGTATTAATTCACTTATTAATATGTACACGTCATGCTTTGCCCCTCGTTATTACGGAAGGGGTGGCATAGGTGGATTAGCTAATGTAAGGTACTTTTTGTTACGGTAAATGAAGTATATTCGCCACTCAGACTTCGCTATGATAATATTGATATTAATCTTTCATGGTAAATAAGCATGAAAGTGTAAAGTTACTAATCGAGACCTTGTCTCGTGCGGTGCGTAAAGTCTAGGTCATAATATCAGACCGAGTTTCCGCGATGAAACTTGGGCGATGGATTTACCGTCTGGCTGAGACGATATTTACATAATATAAAGACGGGAATTCCCTGACCAGCGTCTCGTATTAATTTCGTTTGACGTGTTCAGTTGCGATATTATTCAAATTGAGATTTAGTTCTACTAGCTGTTTTTCTCAGAAGTAAAGCGGCGTTCAGACTTCGGCTGCTGAAATTCTAATTTAGGTAGACGAGTTTATTACAAAGACCTTGTCAATAAGGGGCAAATTGGGGTTGGTTAATTGTGTGTACACAGAACACCATTAAAAGACTGGACTTTTTTTTGCCAAAGTGCAATTTATGAAGAATCGTGTTGAATTGGCCCTTTGACTTTTCGTAACTGGGTAGTTCGTGCTGGCTGGCTGTAAAGTTGGAAAGGTTCGACACAATTAAAAGCCCCCACAAACTACAAACTTTTAGTTGGCCGATAGTTTGGCTTACGTCCATTATTATTGGCCGATACAAATCAAAATTTTATTATTATGTGCACCTCCATACATCTTCATACTGGATAAACGTTAGACTGAACCTATCGACTGACTTAGTCTGTAGTCTGCGGTAACTCTTTAGTGGCACGGAACGTCATAATATGGAGGTTTGTGCCTCGTATAAAGCTTTTAACACTGATGTTTGTGTCCAGGCGGTGCGGGCAGCACTGCGGGGGCGGGGGCGGGGGCGGGGTCGGAGGAGGGGTCTAGCGGCGCGAGCACGCTGGCGCTGAGCGCGTCCGCGCCGCCGGCCTGCCTCGCGCCCACCGCGCCTGACTCGCCGCCCGCCGCCGCGCCCAACTACGTCAACATACATTACTTTATACAGTGAGTATAGTATATTATACACGTAGGTAAAACACCAAATTATACTCTGTCAAGAAAGAGTAGACGCTGAAATAAAATTTCCAAACATAATCACGATTAAATGGTAGTTTTTGCGCAGAGAACGTTTGTACACTAAAAATTAACGCTCTGACACATTTTTTTATTTGCAATACTAAGTTTTTTTTGTATTTTTACGTAATTTAAAAATTATTTTCGGCTTCTACTCTTTCTTGACAAGCTATATTTTGTAATTTAAAGAGTTCATATTACAGAATATATGATGGGCATATAAGTAGTCTTTTTTTACAAATATCTAAAGAACCAATAATAGGGTTTGCTCTACCACGGAATTATACAGTGTGTAACAAAAATAAGTGATAATACTTTAGGGTGTGTACGTGTTCCTTGTAGAGAGTTCACTGTGAAAGTAGCAGCTCTGAAATACGAATTTTTTTTTTCACTTTTGTATGGGCAAGGGCCCGAGCGTCACGAGTTTCCCCATACAAAAGTGAAAAAAATGTTTGGTCTTTCAGCGCTGCTACTTTCACAGTGAACTCTCTACAAGGAACACGTACACATCCTAAAGTATTATCACTTATTTTTGTTACACCCTGTATGCGTCCCGAATCATTACATACATTTGCTTGTGATATTGCGGCGTAGCGGCCAAACCGCACTATGATAAAATAAGCCGCACTCCCGTTCGCAACATTCCTTACAGCTCCTCACAACTGACGCACAAAATATAGATACTGATACATTTCTCAAATCCAGTGATACTTGGGTTGTAAATTCATACAACTTACAAGACAGACAGACGGACAGATAGACGGACAGACAGACGGACAGACAGACGGACAGACAGACAGACGGACAGACAGACGGACAAACAGACGGACAGACAGATGGACAGACAGACGGTCAGGAAGACGGACAGACATCAAAGTCTCAGTAATAGGGTCCCGTTTTTACCCTTTGGGTACGAAACCCTAAAAAACACACTTTTGAAAATCGGCCAATTTTAGAAGCTCATAGCGAGGCAATGATTGGAGATAGATACAAAGTGTAAAGGACAAAGTTGTAGAGAATTTAATTAGATTTTATCATGTACTACAAGAGAATTTCGTACGAAGCACCGTTTATGATGAGTAAGCAAAAAGCCAAAAAACGGGACCTTCTTTGCCCCCCCCCTCCATCGAGCTCACCTCGGAGGGGTCAGGACTTTTTGTATGTTTATCTTCTCACTAGTCTAAACAAGGTACCAAAGTCAAAATTTCTGCTTTCGACTTTTCCAAGCAGAATCATTCGTTTACTAGGCTAGATACCCTCACGATAAACGAATTTCGAATCGGTGCAATGGAGTCGCTGGCGTTATGTAGTAATAATAGAAATAAATATGCAATAACAGTCACAGAGATCCTACTAATATTATAAAGGCGAAAGTTTGTTTCGATGTATGGATGTATGGATGTTTGTTACTCTTTCACGCAAAAACTACTGAACGGATTTTAATGAAACTTTACAATAATATAGCTTATACATCAGAATAACACATAGGCTACAATTTTAACCGACTTTCAAAATGGGGGAGGTGTTATGTTCGCTTTCTTATGTTCAACGTTTACTCCGCCGTTTGTTAACCGATTTTCAATTTTTTTCTTTTGGTATATAGGGTATCATCCCAATTTGGTATTATATTCACAAAAGTGGTGATCTGATGAAGGATCCATAAGTAATCGGGGGAACTCCTCAAAATTTATAGGGAAACATGTGGTGACTTCGGTTTCGTGAAAAGTATTCTAAGCATATGCTACCAACAAGTAAGATTTTGCACCGAGGTATATCTGGTATACCGTGGTTCAGAAGGTGCTGAGAGAACTCCTGATTCTTTATAGGTAGAAGTTTAGGAGTTTCGGCGTTGTTTTAAGAACGGAAAGCATATGCTACTATTTTTTATTTTTTTTTATGAAATAAGGGGGCAAACGAGCAAACGGGTCACCTGATGGAAAGCAACTTCCGTCGCCCATGGACACTCGCAGCATCAGAAGAGCTGCAGGTGCGTTGCCGTCCTTTTAAGAGGGAATAGGGAGGGTAGGGGTGGGGAGGGAAGGGAATAGGGGAGGGTAGGGAAGGGGCCTCCGGTAAGCTCACTCACTCGGCGAAACACTGCGCAAGCGCTGTTTCACGCCGGTTTTCTGTGAGAACGTGGTATTTCTCCGGTCGAGCCGGCCCATTCGTGCCGAAGCATGGCTCTCCCACGTATAAAACTATGCAAATTACATTCATCATCATCATCACTACCATATACCATGCATCGTTCCATGGTTATGACTTATGAGCCTATAATGACCCTGTTATTGGTACTTTTCATAGTCTTTTAGATCGAGACTCGAGTTTATCAAGCGATAATTAAAAAAAATCTATACCTACCTAATATTATAAACCTGAAGAGTATGTTTGCTTGAACGCGTTAATCTCAGGAACTACAGGTCCGATTTAAAAACTTATTTCAGTGTTAGATAGCTCATTTATCGAGTAAGACTATAGGCTAAATATTATCACGCTAAGACTAATACGACCGAAGAAACTCAGGAAAATGTGGGAAAAACGGAGGAAATATAAGAAATTAACAACTACTGGAGCAATTTTTATGGCAATATTAAGCACAGATATAGAGTAGACCAAGTGAAGGGAGTAGGGACATAAGCTATTTTTTATGGGATAATGTACGGTTTCTGTAAAATTCCTAATTTACGCGGGCGAAGCCGCGCGGGACATCTAGTGAAATATATATCATGAAAGAATGATTAATAGGCAGATTGGGGACCTGCGTGATTTCGTCGCGTTACGTCAAGCCTAGCCGAAACCGATCACATCACTGACCCCCATTATACAAGTACGCTGGACTTTATGATACCCTTTGAAATGACAACTATTTTTTGTGCCTATTTGAAGCGGAATCAGCGCCCCCAATACGGGGGAAGAAAACTTAAATCTGACGTAAAAATGACGTTTGAAAGTCGCCATATTGGCGCTGATAGCAGAAGGGAGAGTAGAAAGAAAGAAAGAAAGAAAGAAAGAAACAAACTTTATTTGGTAAACAATACAAACAAACTAAATAATTAAAAAACATTTCAACACCTTTACCAAATAAGTGCTTACTCAGCATGTGTTGCGACCGTAGTCGCAACGCTGGTTTTCAGTAAGCGCCTAATGATGAAAATAAAATAACGAAATTAAAACTAGGCATTACAGTGTCATTTTAAAACATAAACAATAAGATAAAGCTACATAAAACAATAATAATAGCAGTTGCATTAATCTTGTGTACTTGGAACTAATACTAGTGATGACAACCAATAATGATTAAGCGGCCATTTGCAATTTACGTCAAATTTAGTTCTCTTCCCCCGCATTGGGGGCGCTGATTCCGCTTCAAATAGGCACAAAAAGCAGGTGGGTATCATAAGTCCAGCGTTCGTGTATAATGGAGGTCAGTGGATCACATCCAGACCAACATTAAATTGACATAACCCGACCAAACCAGTACGAACAAAAGTAGGTCTTCAAACTGCCTATAAACAATTTCTTCGATGGTAAAACAAACCAAGATGGTTTGCCAAGCAGTGGAACACTTACGGCTATTGATAATAATATAAGTAGTAATAATAACAGGGAGGGCGTGGAGGGCGGCGAGGCGAGCGAGGCGGGGTCGGAGCTGGCGGACTCCAGCGACCGCCCGCTGCTGCTGCGCACCATCTCCTCCGACACAGAGGCCAACACCCCGCCGGCTATACGGAAGCTGCACACGCAGGTAACATCACTGGCTTTGTCCACGTCGAATATACAGTGTGTAACAAAACATAGGAACACATACACACCTTAAAGTATTTTATAATACTTTAAGGTGTGTATGTGTTCCTCATAAAGAGTTCACTGTGAAAGTGCTAAAAGAGCAAAAACTTTTTTGGGATTTGTATGGGTAAGCGTCCCAGCGTCATGAGTTTGCCCATACAAAAGTTAAAAAAAATAAGACACATACACACCCTAAAGCCTAAAGTTTTATCACTATGTTTTGTTACACCCTGTATAAAAGGGGTGAAATAGTTGCGAAACGAAAACTGGCATGACGGCCGTACCCTTGCTAAAGACTTGGCTGGGTCCGTGCCGTGCTCGCAGAATACTACTGCTTGTACTGACTAAAGGTATTCGCACATTACGCCAACGCCAATTGTCAACCCGACTCAACTTAGGAGCTAATTTACTAACTTAAGAACAACTAGTTGACGACTAGTCTTCAACTGGCTGTCCATGCGCGTGCGGTGTAAATTACAAAAAAACACTACAGTGCATCACACCCATGACGTCACCGAATGATCACATGCTAGGTGCACAGTTAAATCGTGCAGACTGCACGGTCCAGTAGGTTCAAAATAACTTTACCTCCGATGACTAATATTATAATGTTATTATGAATAATTCTGTTATAAATCCAAATGAAAAGCTTTGAAAAAAGAATTCAGTATTCAAATGTAATGTCGTCCTACGTCTCCTGTTAAGGGAAGGGGCAAAAGGAGTGTGATGTCATTGTTAGATCTGAGTCAGAAGGGCCAAAAATTCTCGAAGACATATGACGTCATTTGTTCGAAATTTAGGGCTTGACCGATGTCCCATACTACGCCATTATTCTATGACGCCTTAGTGTCACCACTCACCCAGGTCGATTATAAACATTAAATACAAACAAACCTTTACGTAACATGTTTAAGAAAATAGATGACAAACGGCACGCTGTGTTACTATGAATCATGACTTGTTGTACTATGATTCATACCGTATGTAACGGTTAGAATGTAGACAGCGTCGGATATAGCTACATAACTTCCCGTGTCTCAAATATTGTGTTTATATGATATAATATCCAAAAAGAGATAGTTATATAGATAACAAAGTTAAATAATTGCTTTAATCCTGTCTATGGATCTTTAAGTATATAAAAAAATTACGCATTGAGTTATGAATGCAGTCATGTTATTTAGATCATTTAGATTTTAGAACAAGACTGCATTCATAATAAATACCTACTATGTTATGTTGTGTGAAAAATAGATAATTTTTATTTATTTATAATTCAACAAAAAAAATGTGGGTTGATACACAAACTCTTAACAGCGACCACCTATTGAGTAACTACAGTCGGCTGTCTATGTCTATCTGTCTCTGTCTATTTTTATTATAGATAGAGGGTTAAGCTGAAACATTATTATTTTTTTGCTGTCTAAAATTTTTCATTGTTGTAAGTTTGCGAGATTTAAAAAAAACAGCTTACTAGATATCAATTTATTATTTAATCAGTATTCTATTGCTTAGTATCGTTGTCCCTGACTTCAGTGACAGTCGAGGACAGCACCGCCTCTAGCTCCAAGGGTCTCTCATCATGTTCACCGCTGGAGAGTTCCGTCGAAGGACTTTTGACAGTGGTGGGCTTGTCAGCAGGACTGACAATTTCAGGTTTGACAGAGTCGTATTCAGGTTTGACAGTGTCATGCTCGGGTTTGACAGTGTTGTAGTGTCTGCACTCGCCATTGAGGTCCGTGTCGTAGATGTTGCAAGTGGTGTTGACGCAGCTGGCTCTGTCGCAGCGCTGCGTGGTGCATGTCTGGTCGTTGCACCAGACTGTAACGTTGTGCGTCGCTATCTCTATGTCCTGGTCCAGCGCTGGGTTAGCGTTGCCCAGCGCTGGGCTCGTGTTGTCCAACGATGGGCTGGTGATGTGGTTCTCGTCTGCCGGTATGTCGGTGGAGCCCGAACTCCACCAGGTGAAGGGGTAGGTGATCCAACCCCATAGCGTGGAACCGATGCCGCGACCTTCGACTCTTTTATCTGTTAAAAAAATGTTTAATTGAAAAATCGAACATTTTTAACGTTGGTTACAATTTTTTTTTCATGTTTTTAATACTATGCATTAATAACATATAATACGGCTTTAGATGTCATATTATGATGCATCAATATGAGACCTACAAGTTTTAATCGTAAGTTTCCTCATGTCATTTACTATTTGTTATTGCAGATGAATGATTGTATTGTATTATGCCTTCTAGACTAGCTAATGCATAAAAACTGTCGATTATGTAAAGTAGTATAATAATTATTACGCATACCTACATAATATTTACGTTCAAATTATTTAAATAATTGTAATTGGATTCTCCATAACTTTCTACATTAACCTAACTAATAAGCTTTTAAAACAAACATTTTACATACACACAGTGCCGAATTTATATTTTTTATGAAAGTGGGCCATAGAAATCTGCAGCCGTCTATGGACGCCCCCTATGACGCTGCCGCCCCTAGGCCGTAGCCTATAACAGCTTGTTTACATAAAAACTTACACTTACCTGTTAGTGGAGTACACTCGTATTTGCACACCAAACACAAAATTAACAAGGCCAATATAAACTTAAATTGAGCCATAGTTAAGCCAAAATGTTGTCACTGCGTTAGAAATCATGGGACTAGCTCCTTCAAGCGCCTTATATACCTGGGCTCGCCCTATCTCTCGCAGATAAGATGTTTTCGGGAATGTTTACTTAATGAGTTAACAGGGGACATAATAGGAACGCTTTAATTATCTCGACTCGAGAGATACAGTCATGGTCCCATGCCATCGATGCTTCATTACTAGACAAACCCATTTAAAAAAAGTTTCAGAAAGTAACAGGAAACAGGAATGACAATGAAAAGAAATAGAACATGAGGTTTTTTTACAGGGATTTATGTTTTCGATAAATTTTTAACGAGTTAAAAAAACCTCTGAAACTGAACTGTAGTTGAGTATATACGTACAATATTATGTACTAGCTGTTGCCCGCGACTTCGTCCGCGTGGAACTCAGTTTATAGCGCGCGATGTTCAGACAACAAAATTTATGTCAAAAGCTTTTTTAAAAAAACCCTGGTACCCTTAAGAGGACACAACAGGGGCTAGAGAAATGAAAAAAAAGTACGTGTAATATCTATAGCTGTCTCCCTTACCTCAAGCCTATACCGCAGAACGCGATAGAGACAACTGCAGAAAATCCAGAAAATCAACGATTCGTTGTCCCCTGATTCCTTCTCTAAAACTTAACCGATTTAAGTACTTTTTTCATTAAAGATTAAAAAAAGGCTTGAGCTGTGTTCCTATGTTTTGCTTTTTTTGTATAATCTAGCCAAATCTGTTTTCTAGACGTTTGAACACAGCGGAAAATCTGGCCATTTTTTTGGGTTTTTGAACGTTCATATCTTATTTAATACTTAAATTATGAAAAAAAAGAAAACATAGGGACATTGTATTAGTGGCCCTAGATATTCAGGAAAAAAATTATAACTCTACTAGCATTATCCAGGGAGGAAACAGGGGACAACGTTTGTATGGAAAAAAGGGCGGTGTGGAATCCTCTTAAATCAAAACAACCATAAACAGCTGTGCAGTGTGCACATAACTTATTTCATTTTTTTAAATTAAACTTTATTTATGCCAAATTTTAAAGTATATTTAGCCCCCCAATTACACAACTTCACCCATAAACTATTTATCATTGATAAATTTAAGGTTACGTCACTCATCAGTCATCACTGCATAGATAAAGTACAAAGTTATAATTTAATAAAGTATATAAAGAAATGACAATCGAAAAACAGATAATCAAATGTAAGATGATACCACCTCTTATAGAAAGACTTTTGCGCAAGCGTCAGCGCGATTTAGGAGACGGCACGGCGCCATCTATTATGTATTTTTGGAAGTAACTTAATTTGAACAAATTTACGGATTTTTACCCCCTTACAACCCTTTTTTCCAGTTAAAAAGTAGCCTATGTCCTTTCTCAGGCTTTAGACTATCTGTGTACAAAATTTCATTACAATCGGTTCGGTAGTTTTGGCGTGAAAGCGAGACAGACAGACAGACAGACAGAGATACTTTCGCATTTATAATATTAGTATAGATTTAATTAACACCAAACAGAAAAGAAGTTGAGTAATTTTCGCACTTAGTCGCATTTTTCTCCTTTAGATTCACTTCGCATAAGGTGCAGTATTTTTGTATCTGTGGACAAGAGAGGAATCTGCACCATCTCATGTTTTTCCTACAGTTTGTGAGTATTTTCGCCTTTCGGCCCGGTTTTAGGCCTCTTCTTGCATTCTCTATAAAATTCTTCAAGAGTTTTTCTTCATTGGACAGAGTAGTTGTAACGAGTTCTGTGGTGGTTTCGATTTCTGTAGTATCCTCGAGTAAGTATTCTGTGCTGTTGAAAAATTCATTCATCTTTCTCTCTTCGACTATATTCTTTAGCGAAATATTTTTCTTCTTTATATTGCCGCTGCCATCGAAACGAATAATTTGTGGATTGTTTCCAACGGAACGCCATGGACTGAAATATATTTCGGTATCCTACAAATTCATAAAAATATTTTATTACCGTTTATGATTTAATCGGCGTCTTTGAGAAAAAATAATTCTGAGGACTTCCAAAAGTTATTTTCATCTACTACAGACCCTCCAATAACTATAATTTTCTTTTGTTGGGAGGTGTTCCTAACAAGGTATCTATTGTCATTGATGTTCATGAGCAAATTAAGCAAACATTCGGTGGCAGACTAGAAATGAGTAGATTACAAAATGTCTCTCGCAGAAACATTTGTAAGTTACCGTAGGATGAAAGCATAAATGGTCAAGTAATTCCTATAACATTATGCTTTCTTAATCTGCAATTAATTTATGCATCAACAATGTTATTAACTATCCAAGTGTAACTAACTTGAGTTATGGAAGAGTGTACAGTATCTACATAATAACAGTACATACTGTTATGTTCTGTTATGTACTCACATGTCCGGCACGCGATCTCCGAGCCAAATATACAAAAATAAGTACGTTAATACGCGTTAGAAATATTTTAGCCGTAGATTTTTTAAGCGATAACTCCATGTATACGGGCAATAAACGACTAAGCGCTCCTCCTTATCGCTCCTTCGAGGAGAGTACTGTTTATAAATAAAAACCTTTATTACTTTCTAGTTCTGTTATTTCAACAAACTCGTTACGTAAGAGTTACATCATTTTATGTATGCTGTGTCCCTTTGCTAACTCTTTTGACGTACAGTCTGATTTCAAAAATGCTTTGTCGGTTGCGACGAACGTGACGCATTTCTGAGTTTCGCAGAGAGTCGCTTTTCCAAACAGTTTTCCCGCCATTTTGGTTTTCAAATCGTCGATTAATTTGAAGGCTTTGGTTGTTGGCACATCGATCACAGAAACGGGGGCTACTGTGTCTGAAAACATAGAGAAGCGAATAAGTTACATACCAAACTACAAATGTGATGATAAGAAACACCTTAGGGGGATATTAGATTATCATATATATTGGATCCGAGATCATTGAGTCAATGATATTGGATAATGTAATATAGACATATGATTTATTTCTTCCTTGATCATAGATTTTTAAAATTTGCTGAGAGATTGGATCCAATACGGTCATAGAAATAGGTGTTACCAGTTATTTAATATAAAAAGAGTTTTTAATTTATTGTTCGTTAATATGTTTCAAATAATATACTTAATGTAATTATTTTTCTAATTATATACTTGGATAATCTTGCTGAAAAAACAAAAAAACAAGCCATATTAAAAATGACGATGTCTTTTGACAAATCGAATTCTCTTTGATCTAGAAACCCTGACGTCAATACCTGTCAGCGTTAGCGCTCTCCATTGGCTATTGAAACCACATATGACGTAAAATATTATCAATGAAATATGATAATGTAATATGCAGATATGATCAAATGATCATATATATATATTGGATCCTATATATGATCATAGAAATGATCCAAAATAAATGATAATGTAATACCCCCCTTAGAATCGCTTGTCATTGCAAATCCTTTGCAAAAATATTTTCATGCTTTTTGTTTTACAAAGTAACGTTAACGTAACTCTTACGTTTTGCAATAAGTAGTGAATATAACCTCTTTGGCAAAAATTCTTAAACGAAACTAAATAATATTTACTTGTTCACAAATAACTAGCATTAAGTTCCTATGCGTCATAAATATTCGAAGGGAACATAATACGCTACTTATTGTTTGTTCTTTGTGAGGGATTTAAAATAAGTAGGGTTTAGTATTACCTGCACTAAGTTTTGCGGTGCAGTGTCCTTTTGCATTAAATCTTTCCTGCGGCTCGCAAATTCTTTCAAGACATACTTTGTTTGCGCAGTTTATAGAATGACATACGTCCTCTGAACATAATGTGAGCATTCCATTTAAATGCTTCCCGACAAAGAATACAAATTGACGTGCGATAGAATTTACATCTTTCCAATTTGTTTCGTTAAATATTTCCTTATCGATTGCAACAGAAACGTTACTAAGTATTTTCTTATTTGTGACATTGAGTTCCTTCTGTTCTTTTTGAATCGATAGAACGCCAATTGATGTTATTGAATCATTGCTCGAATTATAAGGAGGCCAGTACAATAATTTGTAATCTTCGTTTACTTCAGGGACATATTTTACTGGCTTAGTTTGCCTTCGGTTGCGTGTTTTTATTGGCTCAGTTTTAGCACCATCGAATTTTTCGATGCTGTTTCCTAGGCTTTGGAAATCTTCTGTATTATTCCTTATTACGACGTAACTTGCCTTTAATATCTTTTCGCCCGTTGAGCCAGTGCTATTTTCAATTTTATTAACATTTACTGTTGTCATATGTTCCTTGTTAACAATGTTGTTGATTTCTAACTTTTGAAAACTATGTAAGGAAGAATTAACATTTTTCAACGTAGAATTTTTATCAGTATTTATTATGTCTTTGATACTAGGACTTGTGGTGTTTTTGTCAGTTGTAAATTTTGTTTTTAACAATGCGTCGTCGTCTAGGCTATTTATCGATAAATGGTTTTTGTTTTTATGCCTCCTTCCTACCTTGTTTGAATGTCTGGCCTTCTTTTTATAGAATGAAACCTTTTTGTTAGGCAAAATTATGTGGCTGTTGTTATTGTTAAATGACCGCATTGAAAAAAAGTTTAGAAATGGATTGTGCTTTTGATCTTTGGCGCCAAAACTTTCCTCTCTTTTATCTCCTACAAATATTTTTGAAAGTATGCTTGTTAGTGTTTCAATAAAGTCATCCATTTTAAGTTCCACATTAATGTTTATGTTTAGGTTGTCTTTGTTTAGGTCATCATTTGCTTCGTCTTTGAAGTATGGCTCATATGAATTTGTATTAAAATCAGAGTTACACTTACACGGAAAAACATTATCTTCACAATTGCAAGTATCAAGAGTATTTAATAGAGATGTTATTTTAGGATGCCTGTCAGATTTTCTAAGTATTTTGTTTTTATATGGGTAGAATGAATCGGATACGAAACGGTTAAGATTTCGGGGGAATTTAAGATCTTTAGAACTTTGATATTTAGAAAATGTTCTAGTATATTTAGGTAAATTGGATGCCGTTTCTTTTATGTTCATTCTATGCTTATGTTTTTTGTCTAAAAATGTTTGATAATTCGAAACTAACTCGTCAATGCTTTCTTTTTCATCGCTATCGTTATAAACATTAGAGTCGAATCCAGATTTCTGTAATGAAAAAAAAATATATGTTTTCAAATATTTTGAATGTCTTTATTTTGTATCATAAACCGATTGGAAATTTCGCATTACTAAACGTTTGAAAACTTACCAAGTTGTCATTGAATTCGTTTATAACATCAGCTAAGTCACTAACAATTATTGTTTCAAATGGTGGTAAAATCTCTACATCTGCTGTCACATAATCTGCAATTTTTATAAAGCTTGTGTTATTTAAATTAGTATAGTTTCGAGGCTTCCTAAAATATTTGAAAAAATATATATTTAACATAAATTTAAAATATTCTTACCATCAACATTGCATCGAATATAATTTTTAAAGCATAATATTATAATGGTTAATGTTACCACTGAATTCATAGTAAGCCTGTTTTTCTTACAAATAGACGTTTTCAAAACTCTGCTAAAGCTGAAATGAAATACTTTAAGCTTAGTGGTAAATTACTATTCTTATCTTTGTTTTGAATTGTTCAATAAACTGCTGGTTAGTTATCGATTCGTTTGCTTACACCTCTCTATTGTTCTCTATCGATTTTTTTTTAATTAAAAATTGAATTAAAAATGTCTTGATAATGAATTATGAAGTACAAAGCCATGGCCCATGATCATAATTTGGTACATAAATATAATATGTAAACATAAATATAATATTTTGAAGGTCTCGTTTATCTTCACTGACATGAGCCTGTGACACAGGTTCACATGATTTATGCTTTGATTGACTGAATTTAAGCTTTGATGATAGCTTAAACGTAACTGTTTTAAGAAAAATAAGGAAATAGAATCAAAATGAAAAATGTATGTTCTAAGTTAAACCTTCAATTTGGGTAGGAATGATCTTAAATACCGCATTCAGATAGATTTTGATGATATGTTAATTTTAATTTTATTAACAGTTTGAAGTTGTATGAAGTTAGTGTCAGAAACTTCTTTTAATATAAAGTAATTATTAAATCTCTGTAAATATGGCCGCAAGACACTATGCCATATTAAACACTTAATAATTTAGTTTCATTTATTTCATTGAAACTGCGTCTTACAGGAATCCAACAGCAGCAATGCGGAGGCAGAGCGGCTCACGATGCACCGGTGCATCGTCACCAGCATCATCGAGAGCGAAACTGTCTACGTCGAGTGCTTGTACGTTATGGAGAAGGTAAGACTTTCATTTTGAGAATGAGGATGAGTAATACTTGAGGGTGAAATAATTTTATTCATAATCTTTTTTTTCCGCAGTATATGAACGCAATCAAAGCGACGCTGTCGACGTCTCAACCTGTGATATCGGAGGAGGAGTTCGGGACGATATTCTACAAGATATCGGAATTGCACGAGCTGCACAAGAGCTTCCTGGAGGGACTGAAGAAAGCGGTCGCCAGCTGGGAGGAGCCGCTCTCAGTTGGAATACATTTTAAGAAAATGGTGAGTAACTGGACATCTACTACACATATTTTGCTTTATAATTTGTAAATAGTAATTACATTATCCACAAAGGTTCCATATCAATACTACTTACCTTACATTATAAGTAACCTTTCTGGAAGATCTGGTGTCTATGTATGTTCATTTTCGTTGTAAAAAATACAGGCTTTCAGACCATTCTTGTTATATAAAACGTTTCTACGAAATAGATGAATATTCGGCCGCATACTTTTATTCTCTATTTGATTCAAATCGTTCTAGATCTTTCTTACATTGAATACAAAACTTAGAGCTTGTGTGCGTGCGTGTAGGTGACTAATATAATAATAATGTATGTTCCAGGCTGAGAATATAAATGTGTACGGCGCGTTCCTGCACAACTACGGTCGCGCGACGGACGCGGTGCGCCGGCGCTGCAGCAGCTCGCCGCGGTTCGCCGACCTCACGCGCCAGATCGCCTGCCGCGGCCAGCCCGTGTCGCTCGATGACTTGCTGCACAAGCCCGTCGCGCGTGTACAGAAGAACGCGCTCGTATTGCACGTACGTATACGTAGATTATCGAATTAGGGACGGGGCCTATTCTCATGGTGCGTTGCGGCGGCGTTGCAGCAGCTCGCCGCGCTTCGCCGACTTCACTCGCCTGCCGCGACCAGCCCGTCTTGCTCGACGACCTGCTGCACAAACCCATCGCGCGCGTGCAGAAGAACGCGCTAGTGCTGTAAGTACGTGTCATGTACGTGTACGCATACTTTCGTACTCGGTGGGTGGAGCCTAATCTCGTGACGCGGTGCGGCGGCGCTGCAGCAGCCTGCCGCGTCCAACCCGTCTTGCTCGACGACCTGCTGCATAAGCCCGTCGCGCGCCTGCTGAAGAACGCGCTAGTGCTGCATGTAGGTACACACAGGGTGAGACACACACTCATGCGTGGGACAGCATGTCACCATACTGGGGGTGGGCCTATACTCATAAGTTGAATGTCGCTTCCATTGCAGGCTGTCACACTCACGCGTGTGCGTTCAGTTGTGCGTTCACATAATCTTATTTAGTAACAATTATATTAATTGGGATAATAAAATAGTTTTTTTTAATTGCAGGATCTGATAAAATACACGCCAGCGAGTCATCCCGATCACGCCATGTTGACTGACGCTTTGAACATGACGCAGCATTTCCTTGACGAATTCAACATCATTCAGACTAAATCTATGTTCCCTGTAAGTTACTTCTTCGGACCTTATATTATATAAGAATAACACAATGTATGTTCTTTCAATTTTTGTTTCGACATTTTGTAATTTACAGAATGCTGATCGCGCTCAGCGAAGACTCGTCAAGAACTCATTCATAGTCGAACTATCGGATGGTCACAGGAAACTGAGGCATTTGTTCTTGTTCAACGATGTCATTGCGTGTGCAAAGTACAAGGTAATAACTTTTATTTGGGGTAATATACAATTGTTTGAGTTCTAAAATCAGAATTTCTTTTTAAAAAGTTAAATTAAGTATTTTAAATTTTCAAGAATCTTGAGTGTCTTCAACTTACTATACCTACGATAATATTTCCTTATAATTATATTATTAGACATTTATTCCGACGGTATTTCGCTCTTTGGCTGTCATTTGCACGAGCTTCGTATATTTCTGACTTTTTACATGCGCACGCTTTTCATAAATCTGCCATCGACGTCAGCCTTTCCTAACTTTCGGCAGGCGTCGGGTCGCGATAAGTTCACGTTCGAGCTGAAGTGGTACATCCCGCTGTCGGACATAGTGGTGGTGGAAGAGGAGGCGGGGGGCGCGGCCGAGCGGGAGACGTCGCCCGCCAACATCGTCGCGCTCAAGTCGCAGGCCTGCACCGTGCGGGACCAGATACTGGCGGAGGAGAGGGCCGCACATGATGATAAGGTTGGAATTTATAGTAGCCTTCATATATTTTTTAAGCGAAATAACAATATGAAGTATTAATAGGTGTAGGTGCTGCATAAATAAATTATTAAAATTATGCATCTTCTCTACAGAAAATCCGTCTAGGCAGTCGCAATATAGCCGAGAAACAGCGGAAGAAGTTAGCAGAGTTAGAAGGGCAGCTGGTGCTGGCGTCTCCTAACCTGGTGTTCCGTGTCGGGGCGAAGCCCCCGGGCGCCGCGGCGCTCCAGCGGCAGCACGTGTTCTTCCTCAGCTCAGAGTACGAGCGTACGCAGTGGATCGACTCCATACACGCGCTGCAGGTAATTTAACTATTACTTAGTTTACTGAAATGGCAGTTATGGGATATCCTATAAATAAGAGTTGTAGTTTGTAGTCTAAAATCGAATGCAATAAATTGTAACTTGTATAGCAGTTTAATAGGTAAAATAGAAATAATGTTCACGTGATATCTTACAAGAAAATCTAATTACTAACTGTATAAATAGGTATTAATGTGTTTATTTTAATTGAGCATCCAGAATCCAGATAGTATCAAGCTAATGACGATAAGATAATGATGAAAACATTATCTTAACAATGGTATTCATGACCAGAGCAAGTGCCCGTTTACATTGATACAATAGCAAGCGCTTGGCACTATCTGGATTCTGGATGCTCAATTGAAATAAACACATTAATACCTATTTATACAGTTAGTAATAAATATTTATGTGCGGTAAAGGCGTCGTCGGCGCCGCCGGCGGGCACGGGCGCGGTGTCGATGCTGGAGCTGCAGACGTGGGTGACGGCGTGCCGCAGCTACCTGCAGACGGACATGGGCTCGTACCTGCTGCGCTCCGGCCGCGACGACTCCCTGCTGCTCGGCGACCTGCAGCTCCACGTCGGCGGCATGACCGCGCCGCTCGACGCGCCCGCAGGTACGCTAGCACAAAAGTCACACTATACCGCACCTTAGTATCTTACGACTAAATATGACAGGATAAATATGTATTGTATGATATTTTTAATAACTCGCATTTTTAACTTTTCTTTTGTAAAACTTTTCAAAACTTCAAAATATGCATATTGGCATGTACATGTACGGAAATTTACTTTGATGATAAACTTAGAGCGTTTACAGACGAACATCACTTCTCGACGGCATGCGTCGACGGCGCACGTTGACGGTGCCTTAGACGCGTGCCGCCGACAAGTACCGTTCGCCTGTAATGACGGTCGCAAGACTTTCCAAGTTTCTCAAACGATACTATGTATTACAATAATGAAGATTAAGTTTAAAATCATATGACACTGAAAATGCTCGCCGCTGCGCTGCCATTCCGGTGTGAATCGGCCCTTAAAGTGCGCATCCATCGGGTCGGAATCGGACCGTACGGCGCTGATGGATTTGTTGGTTTTTATTGAATTCTATGGTACTGCGTCTGAAACTTCATTTCTGCGCCTGGCAAATTATAAATGATGACGCTCCGTACGCTCCGATTCCCTCTGACGTCCGTCCGACCCGGTGGACGCGCAGCTTTAGACTCGCATGTGCCAGTCTCGATTATTGTCAATCGTTTGTCAATTTATCATCTCTTCTCTTTCAAAAATATATCGAGAGATGTGTGATTTAATCGTATAAAATGTTTCCATTACAGATTACTACATCGTCATCGAAGTAGACTCGTACGGTCATTATTTCCGTAAGGCGAAATCGAAGTTGGTGTGTCGGAGCGCACAGCCGCGGTGGAACGAGAGCTTCACGATAGACCTCGAAGGCTCGCAGAATCTGCGGCTACTGCTGTACGAGGACGCCGCGAGACCCGTGCTAAGGGGGAAGTGTACGCTCAAGGTAAAATGTTAAAAAAATAATTTCTAATTCAGACGTTACGACATTTTTTTGTTTTTGCCTATTTTAACGTTTTTTTTAACGTAAAAATGTTGTATAATAACATACACAGAGTAAATCTTTCTGTTAGTAAATCAATTCGATAAGACGAAAATTGCAATATATTTAGTTGTTTTATTTGTAGGTATTTACATAACCTAAATACAAATTAAAAATTACTATTTACATTTTACATAAACATAAGTTTAAACTCGCTGATGACGTCTACGTTGCAACGTTGCACAGAGGATCCTCTGTGCGTTGTTACTACTAAAAATACACACGACTTACGAATAAAAATACGTCTGTCCAGTTGTCTCGCGAGTGGGTGTCAGTGGCGGCGTCCCGCACGGTGTGCCTGGGCGGCGGGTCGCTGCCGCTGCGGCTGCGCGTGCTGCCGCCCGAGCGCTCCGCCTCGCACGTCCCCAGTGCCAAGTCCGGCGCGCTATTCGGTGCTAAAATCACGCATGTCGCTAAGTGAGTATGCAAGAAACTAAGCTATTTTTAACTAAGCAAGCCCCTAGACGATAAATTTTATTGCGCAATATCACGTATTGTGCAATATTATTGACTGTCTAGGGTTAATATTGAACGCGCCCGGCCTTTCAATCTTATTGTCAAATAAATTGTTCAATAATATGGTTCTATGATATTGCACGATAAAATTAATCGTCTAGGGGCCCACTTATATAGGTTATTTTCTGTTACTACACAACTATTGTACAATTTAGTGTCAATCGGAAAAATGCAATATTAGTGATACTTGTGTTCCAGTCTCTTTCTTAGCCCAAAATGTTGCTAATAAAATCTAATACAATGCTGTCATTTATATATTATATTAATATGTTAATACAATGTGTATTTTAATAACACATTGTCAGGAATGAGAATATCGTTTATGCTATGCGATTTAAAAACGACGTTCTTTCATGCGATTTGAACGCAGGGTTCGCAAACAGAAAAACAAAGTCGAACCTAGTATAGTTGACTTCAGCAGAAGCAATTTATAACAACACTATACTAAACCTAGCCTAGCTTTATATGTCCCAACAGCGAACCGAAACGTTAGTTATGAATTTCAGACGCGAGAAACGCAGCATACCGTTCATAATAAGTGCGTGCGTGCGCGAGGTGGAGCGGCGCGGGATACTGGAGGTGGGCATCTACCGCGTCTCCGGCAGCGCCTCAGACCTCAACCGACTGAAGAAGAGCTTCGAGACCAGTGAGTTACCCAAATACTTAATTGGCATTCTTTACGCCTCTAGCCCACCGACGCTGCCAACTGCGAAACAGCGGCAAACCGATTTATTGTCTCATCCGCCACAGGACAATGCGTTATATTGCATCTTGCTCTATTCCTGTTTCGCAGATAGCAGTTCGAATCGTCGGTGGACTAGAGGCGTTTGGGTACACAATTTGACAACTTAATAGCCAATAAACGCTCAGCACGCCTTGTATTGACCAATAACAACGCGATAGTTTTCGAATCAGAGTCGAACGGAAATTGATAATGAAAAAAAAACTCCTTTCAGCAAAATATCTAGAAGTAGCTAGTAATATCATCTTTTCTCTTTAGTAAACAGTAAACACACAACAGAGATACTGTCATGATGAACGATTAATTTTTTTTTTTTTTAATCTTTATTTATTAAGAGGTTTTTATACATAAGTACATGACAACCCCATCTTATCTTATACAATTGTAGATACATTAACTTAATACTAATTCTTAACTATTAATATTAATTGATAAGCTGATAGATGCAAATCTCACCAAAACCTTAAGTTCCTTTGAGTTATTAACTTGCGACAATAAATTATGAAACATTCCTACGTCAGTTCTGTTGAGACTTAGGTCTAGCAGTAGCTGCCGACGTCGCGGCTCGTGCCGGACACACTCCGCCAGCAGATGGTGTGCGTCCTCCACCACGCCGCACACTGAACAGTTCGGAGAATCACTCAATCTCATCATATGCTTGAATCTATTAAGCGGAATGTGTCCGGAACGCAGTCGATACAAAATAACGCAGTTTTGTCTGCTGAAATCGGTATTGTCGCACCAGGGTATACGAGGGGGTTCGGCTTGCAGTGTCCTATACCATATACCTTTCTCTTTAGAACTCCTATCGAAATATTCCTTCCATTCTATTCTACACTTATATTTATATGCATTTATATGATCTAAAAACGTAGCTTTATACGTTATTATTATACCGTCTATAGAACCCTCTTTCGCCAGCCTGTCGGCCTCCTCGTTACCCGTAAGTCCAATGTGCGACGGGACCCATTGCAATCTCACAGTTATGTTTTTTCTCATCAGTGTCATTATTGCTTCCATTATTTTATAAGCTATCGGTGAACCTCTATAGCTAGAGGTGCAACGAGCTATATGTTGTAGTGAACTTTTACTATCCGTGCAAATAAGAATGTATTTAGAAGGTATGTGCTGCGCATAACTGAGCGCCTGTGAGATTGCAATGAGCTCCAAAGACATAATAGAAGTAGTAGCCAGTATTTTAAATTTATTATTACTACATTCCCCTCTACACGAAGGATCATAAAATGCAGCTCCCTGATTACCACCCGACTTAGAGGCATCGGTATATAGAAAATGAAAATTTTGATATTTATTTCTTAACTCTATAATAACATTAAATTTAAGTTCATTGTAACCATACAATCTCTTCGGATCAGTCAAGCTCTCCAAAGTGGAGTGGATCACACTATTCGCATCAAAGTTACTGACCCATGCATTTAGCGAAAACATCTCTAGCGGGTAACACGATTCTATTATTTCATTACTTGTTTGATCCCACGTTTCTACAAGCAGGGGTAATTTTTATTTCTCCAAAAAGTATTATTTTTACAAAACACTGAGAGTTCGGACAGAATATTTAGTGTCGGGTTATCTTTAAAAGACTGCGCCTTTAATAAATATTTGTAAGCTAAATATTTTCTACGTACATACAGTGGACACACACAAAGTTCAGTCTCCATGACATAAACTGGAGTGGTTCTGATGAAACCGCCTATGACACGCAAAGCCTGGTTTTGTATCCTGTCGAGTCTATCCAAATGAACTTTAGCACTATTATTATAAAGGTAGCTTCCATAATCTATCCTACTCCGAAGTAAGGAAATATAAATCCTGCGCAAGTGCTTGGGATGTACACCCCAGCTAGATCCTGTTAATATCTTCATAACATTTAATATTTTTTGTGTCTTTTCAGATATTTCTTTTATGTGTTTACCCCACCTTAAGCCCTTATCCAGCCAAAATCCTAAATATTTATAATTATCAACTACTTCTAACTCTTGTGAATCTAATTTTAATGAAAGTGTATAGTTTTTACGTCCCCTATTAAATAAACATATTTTAGATTTGTTAACTGATAAAGTTAATCCTATATCCCTTAATAATGATGAAAAAACGTTTAGGGCAAATTGCATTTTTTCAACACATTCCAATATACTGTTCCTGCAGCCACTAATATAAAAAACAAAATCGTCAGCATACTGACTTTGAAGAACCATCTTAATTTGTTTAACAATTTTTGCCGTACTGATATTAAATAATTGAGGGGACAAGGGGTCCCCCTGTGCTAATCCTCTAAAGGTCGATCTTATAATATTTAAAATATTTAAATTTCGTTGACTTAAAAAATTCCACAAATAAATACATATTCTTTTACCCATTTCAAGCCTATCTAATTCAGTAACGAGTTTTTCTATAAGTAAATTATTATATGCATTATCTACGTCTAAAAATAACACTAATGTAGGAACTTCCTTCGAAAACCCCAATTGAATATATGAAATCAGTCTAGCTAAACAATCCAAAGAACTCTGACCTCTTCTGAAACCCGTCGTACTGCGAGACAGTAACTGATTCTTTTCTATGAACCATTCTATGCGTTTTTGTAGTAACAGGTGAAATGTTTTACATAAACAATTAATCAAAAATATTGGTCTTAATTTTGGTGGTAAATTTGGGTCATTACAAGCTTTTGGTATGGGCACTATTTTAATATCTCTCCACTGAGTCGGAATTACTCCGGTTTTTAGAATTAAATTAAATATTTTAAGAATATAACACTTACAGATGTAAGGAGAATAGTAAATCATGGAGTATGTAATTTCGTCAATGCCTGGTGCAGTATCCTTTTTCTTTAAGATATTGCATAACTCTGGGTAGGTGAATTCAGCCTCCATGACCGCATTGCTAGATGTAAGAGACGGACACTTCACCTGTACATAGTCCGGTGCCAAACTACAGAGTAATTCTTCATTTCTTTCCTGTGACACAATATAAGAACTTTTCTTTATTCCTTTAATCCAACGTAATTTATTCCACATTTCAGTGGCTGTTAATGAATTATCTATCGCAGAACAATGTAATTGCCAGTCATTAAATTTTGCCTTCCTGATTTCTGTCTTAAATTCGCGGATAGCCTTTTCAAATCTATTTAAATTCTCCGGAGTAGGATTTTTACGAAATTTACTTAAGGCCAACCTTCTACAAGCTACGAGGCGAGATAATTCTGAATTCCAGTACCTTTTCGGTGTAAAATTACTGGTTGGATTTTGACAAATTTTAATGTAAGGTATAAATTTATCAGCGGCCGTATTTATTTGAGTAATGAGGCTATTGTACATTTCTTCCACTTCAGATAATGAATCTGGCACCGACCAATTATTCTGTAAATAGTTTTTATATTCATCCCAATCAGCTAATTTAATATTTCTTTTTTTGACAAATTGTTTAGTTCCAGAGTATCGATACTTTAGTTTAATACACAAATGATCACTTCCTAAATTTTCATTTAAAATTTTAAAATCAAAATTCACTGCAATATCTGAAGAAACAAATGCGATATCGGGACTAGAAGTCTGTAAAATATTATTAACCAATTTAATTCTCGTTGCTTGACCACTATTGATACAAACAAAACCATATTCTAACGCTGCATCATTTACTAAGATACCTTTATTATCTGTTCGATTTGACCAAATTGAATGATGTGCGTTAAAATCGCCAGCTATTAAACAATTTTTAGGGAATTTACTAAATATGTCATCCCAGTCACTTTGCGCAGTGTTTATTGATGGTGGACAATAAATTAAAATAACGTTTCGTAATTTGTGACAATTGGATACAACAACATGGATGACCTCTATAGAACTATTTTTTAATTGCACAGGATTTTCGAAAATTTTAATGCTCTTATGTGACACTATAGCTACCCCTCCATAACCATCTGGGCGGTCTTTTCGGAATATATTGTACCCATTAATTCGAAAATCAGTGTCATACTTCAGCCATGATTCTGATATTAATGCAATATGTATTTTTTCTTGAGTTAAAAGTTGCTCTAATTCCTGACATTTTAATTTAACACTTTGTGCGTTCCACTGTAATATGTTACAATCAAATATTTTATTAGGATTTCCTGTCATTATTAGTTGTAAAAAGTTTGTCTATCACGTCAAAATTTTTAAAGAACTCACCAACAGAAGACAACAAAACTTTAACAAATAAAACTATAATGTCCTGAATCTTTTCTTGCATTGTCTTATCTTCAAAAAAAATTATCTTTGCTTCCGAAAAAAACTGCTTGAAATTGTTTTTATTCTGCCTAACATCATTAGTTTCTTCAGTATCTTTTTGTATTTGACTCTCCGTATTTTCATCGTCCTCTTTCTGAACGGGATCCTTCTTCTTTTTAAGAATCTTTCTATCATTTGTGTTCTTCTTTGCAGTATTTTCTTCTTTGTTTTGTTTATGAGCTCCTTCCTTTGTTATTCTATTTTTTGTTGTGTTTTCGTATTTTTCTTTTTCAACATCTAATTCTGGTACTTTCTCTCTGTGAATAATGGCATCTGTGACGAGTACTTCCCTGTATGATTTTCTAGTAGGATGACTTATTACGGGGCTCATTTCCCTTTCTGAACCGTCCTGTTGTTTCTGGAGGGACACTTTATGTATATAAGCACCTTCTCCTCTTCTCGTAGCTAAATATACTGTCAAAGCTCTGCGATACGTATAATTCTCTCGGGTCATAATTTCTCGAATTTCTTGTTCCTTCTTAAATATTGGGCACTCTTTACTTAACGAAATATGCGGACCTTTACAATTAACACACATAAAAATATGTGTCACAATTAGCATGCTTGCCTCCGCATTTCGGACCAATAATCCTCCTAGTCGGACACTGCCGACTCAAGTGCCCAAACTTCCAACACACCGAGCACTGGGAAACAGGAAATTTAAAAGCATTTACTCTGAATCGGCATCCATAACCATAAACATAAGATGGTACGGAATTACCCTTAAATCCCAAACGCACCGAATCACTGTCAATCCAGGCTCCATCATCGTCTTTCCGTTTTAATCTTTTCATAGAAATAATAGGATATTCGCATTCAAAATTTTCTAAAATCTCCTTTTCATCAACCTCTATTTCTACATTTTTAATAACTCCATAACATATCGATACTGAGTTGCTTCTTTGGCACCTATAGTCTAACTCTTCAAATTTTTTATTGTTTATCAACTTTTCGGCCATTTCTTCCGTTTCGAATTGAATACTAACTTTGTACGGCCCTTTGTATTTAATACGTAAAATATTTTGTATATTTTCTTCTCTTAACAACTTGGCAAAAGCTATTTGTTTCGGCAATACCTGTTTCGAAGACACCAAAACTTCGATATTTCTATCCTCATCTGATAAACTTCTAATTACTTTCTTACGGCTACGGCATACAGTTGTGAACCCCTCATCATCCATCTCGGCGGTATCGGAACTGCGTCGCTTTTCTGCAGATTTATTCGAACTAAATTCCTCTTCCATAACTTGTTGCTCACACTCAATTACTATCTCCTCATTTAGACACTCCAAACCGACGCTATCCATTGTTATTCATAAATGGATCATTCACACTCATAATTATTTTGTTTAGATTAGGTAAGTTCAAGCCTACGGCGCTGAATAGCGCGGCGTAGATAACGATAAACACACAAACAACCTTAACTGTGACCGGCAAATTCTTGACACACGTGCACTTGCGTACGCCTATCGCACCGGACGAACGATTAATTTTAAAAATTATGGGTGAAAATGGTTATTATTAATTTAAATTTAATTTGAAATAATTTCTAGTAGCTGTTCAAAGAATATTTTTGTGCGCACGGCGCATTATATAACTAAAATTTATTGTCATTTGTGACGCAAAAAAGGAAATACAAGTTCACAAAAACATTCATTTTAACCATTTAAAAAAGTATTTGTTTACACCGATAACCGCATTTTCAGACGCGTACGAGGCGGAGCAGCTACTGAAAGAAGTGGACATACACTCTGTGACGGGCGTGCTCAAGCTGTACCTGCGCGAGCTGCCCGAGGCGCTCTTCACCGACGCGCTTTACCCCGAGCTGGTGCGGGCCTGGGGATCCACGCAGGTAACGTGGACGTAGGAAACGTAACTTCCATACTTCAACCGTTTTTAATTTGGTTCCTTTTCGCACACTAAAATATGGCAATAGCGACGAATGACTAACATTGAAATTTACGAAATAAAGCCGTTGACATTAATTGTCACTTCTATATTTACACAAAATTTTGTACCGAATATATGCATGTATTCGGGTCGGTATTTGTCATTGAAGATGAAAGTGCACAGTGTGGACATAGCTATTGAGGGTTGGTCGACATTGTGTTGTTTAACATTGACAATTTGTCAGACAAAGAAAACCAGATCATCAGACCGCCGCTTTAGAAATTGAATAATTTTATTAATAAGGGAGTTGTATGTATTTTGTTATTACATTACATAAAATTATTTATCTCCAGGGCGGCGGCACCTCTGTGGACTCAGCGCCCGCGCACACGCGGCGTCACGCGCTACTCAAGTGCTACGCGCAGCTGCCCGATCTCAACAAGAACTGCATCGACTTCCTTCTCAATCATTTTGTTAAGTGAGTTATTGGCTTCTTGATCTTACTAACTTTTTTTTCATACAAATAATAATGTAAATAATAACGCGTACCAAAATGATTTGATTGTGTATTTGCAAGTGTAAGTTTTGTGTAATATTATTTCATCAAGCTCCATACGGTCACGTCGCGTCTCGTTTTTCCACGATCGACCGGTTATTGTTGTTTGCATGTTTGGAAATTCAAAGACTTACTTGTCACTTCACTTAAACTTATTTTACACACATTTACTTTTTATGCTATACCAACAATTAATTTGTAATAACGTCACACCACCTACTGTTTCAACTTTAAAATATTTCTTACAAGCAATTCAAACATATTGCAGAGTGAATCAACACGAGAGCGAGAACAAGATGTCGTTACACAATCTGGCGACCGTGTTCGGACCGACGTTGCTGCGGCCGGGCGCGAACAAGCTGCGAGCGGACGATATAGCGGACGGCACCGTCAACGCCATGGCGCAGGCGGGCATACTGTACGCGTTGCTGCAACAGCGCCAGCTAGCGGCGCATCTCTCCGCGCATGCCCTACACCCACTCGACTGATGAGCCCAGCTAAGTTAAAGTACATTGACCATCGGGATTATGTATTCTTTGCACAAGAGTCGACTTCGGCCCTAGTATAATAAGGCTAAACACAAACTTATGAATTATGATTGCTCGATAAGACTGGAGTAGCAATTGACGCATAACGACTCTGATCACTGGTCTACCAATAGCGTGTCCTCGTACGCGCGCAACCATCCCGCTAACTCTTTCCACAGCATGAGTTTTTAAAATCATACAATGCGCCTTACCCTTCCATTTTTGCCAAACTATCATAAAGTTGTGTGCGGCTTAGACGGATATTGTCAGAGGTAAACAATTCTGAAGTCGTAATTCGATCATTCGTGTGAGGATTGAGGTGTATCAATGTACTAAATACTTTACAGCAGGGCTTCACCTTGAAGGTACCCAAGTATTGATTTTAAATTATTTTACAACTGCCTTCATCACTTTTAAAACTAAGGTATAACAGAAACAAGAGTTTAGGCCGACCCAACCTACTTTAGACGTACGATTGTCGCTTACATTACCGATATGTCATTAAGCCTAAGTTTAGTTTTTTAAATATTGTAAATGGTGTGTCGCTAAGGTGCTACACAATATAAACATACGTATAATTATCGTGCACACCACCTACCAATCGGTAATACTTATAAGCGTAAGATCGTAGTAGGTTTCCTCTATATCTAAATGAACATTAGGTGCCCTAGCCAAACAAAAAATATCAGTCACTTTGTTTGGTTTTATGTATTTCAACATGCGTAATGTTAACAGATCAGCGTTATGAACCGCTTTAAATTTATTATTATTTCCAGTTTATATTTTAAAATTTAAAGACAACTTACCATCTGCTTACTTTGACAAACAATGTATTGGTGCAAAATAAATACCACCATATCGGGCTTGTGCAATAGGGAGAGTTGTGGGCAACTCAAGCTTATTTATGGAAAATCTTATTAATACCGTATGTCAAACGAAGATATGCCCGATATTTAAAATGCTTACGTTGAGTAAATTGGATGTATGTAACAGAGATTAAGGCACAGGCAGATGATCTTGGGTCCTCTATGTGATTTTGTCGGGCCAAGTCACGCATACACAATATGGCCAACATTGACTTGAGTCTTGACATAACAGATTTGACGGTATTATGTAAAATAGGAACATAAATGTTCAGGTTTTGTAAAAAAAAATAAGTGTTAGAAAAATCTCTCTTAAAAAAGTCACAAATATAGTGAAGCTCTTTACGCCTCTAGTACACCGACGCTGCGAACTGCGAAACAGCGGCGAACCGATTTACTGTCTCATCCGCCACAGGACAATGGCTTATATTGCATCTCGCTCTATTCCTGTTTCGCAGATTTTTCGCGTTTCGAACAAGAAAGTAGAGTCGAGTATTTTGAGTCGTGTTGTCCCAAATATTTTAAAATCTGGCCAAAGTTTAACTTTTGTGTTCAATTAACTGCCACTTAAAATTTGCAGACTAGCAACAGAATGATTGTGAAAGAAAAAGAAATACTGACAGACTTTAGGGACAAAGTGACAGATTTTACTTTTCAAACTGTCACCTTGTCTACTTTTCCGTAGAAAGGGGCTTCTATAGTGGCAATGTTAAGCGGGTTGGATGTTTATATACATTATTATAAAACGACATGATTATACGTAATACGGCAAAATTAACGCGATTTTTTAAAGATTAAGGCGCAGCGCAGACAACAGACTATCCGTGACGAACTTTTTAGTCCGTGGAAATAGTACCTATGCAATTATATGCAGTAACGCACACGACGCGCAGTGCAGACGTGTGCGTTACTGCATATAATTGGATAGGTTCTATTTCCACGGACTAAAAAGTGCGTCACGGATAGTCTGTCGTCTGCGCTGCGCCTTAGGAGATAACTGCAATAGGAAGTTATTGTTAATTTGTGTATCTAAATCAAATGTAGGCCTTATAGTATCTAGGTGCATTTTTATTACATAATAGTGGACAATATACTTTAGAACTGCATTTTTTGGTTAAAAAACACCAGCTCAAAAACATCGTGACGGCCTAAAAATAAAATGATATTTAGCTTAGAGATATTCTTTTAATTTGTGTTAATGAACACAATAATGTAATAATGTCTTCAAGATTTAGGGCCTTCATACATTTAAAAAAATATTACCAAAAGTTTTAAAAAAAACAAGTGTCATTGTGACACTCTTTTTTTTAATTATTGAGTCCCTTTACTTTACACAGCGTTAAAGATTTCTATCAGATCTGTCATAATATCTTAACTCTTAAGATTTTTAGCTTTGTCTGAATAAGTCCTAATATGACAGCCAAAGAGCGCTGTCTTCTAAAGGTCACAGCACACATAACAACTCGGAAAGGGATCGGCACCGTACCGCCTCGAGCCGTTCAATATTGTTTGTATAAAACTCCCTACTGCAACGCACACTAAGCGGAACCGTAACGTAATCGCCTCGCCTCGGAACAGGCTTCGAACCGGTATGCAACGCGTGGTCAACTAGCAGTCCCCCCGCTTACGGCTCGTCGTCCCCGTGCTTTCGTCTCTCCGTACTCAAGCTTACGATTCTTCGTCCACCCTTGCCCCTTTCCCTTGCGTATAAGCGAGGCGTCGCCTAGCTGTTGCCGAGTTGACGTGCAGGCGCTACTGATACGCTTTGGTTACGTGCATACGTTAGGTTGACGGCGAGGTGAAACGCGATACGGTGACGATCCCTTTCAGAGTTGATATGTGTGCTTGTGACCTTAATACGCTGCGTAATTGTCTTTATAAGTAAAAGGGGCAGCAATTTTCTATAATTCTATGCCGTATTCATTGACCTTCCTTATTATGGGCCAATCAATATCTTGGATCTTGAATGAATATTGAATCAAAAACGCTCTAACATTATCAAATTTTTTTTTTCTCATTTAAACATTCCACAAGTTTGGTAGACTGAATACATTTATTTGCACAAACTTAAAAGGCAGTAAAACATAGATGTAACACAAATAGGTCCCACCTCTAGAGTTCCATAATACACAAGTTGACGACTGAAATATACTAAACTAGGGATATACAAATAAGTTTTAAGATGGGTGAATGTTGGGATAGGGAGATTCGGTAAGTATTATATAGCGGGACGAAATTTTGATAAAACGTAGTTACATTAGCTTAAAACAGACTGATTTTTAAAGTAATATAACATTTTTTTAAATTCACATTTAAAAATAATACGGCCAAACTTTTCTACTTCAATAAACTGTTTAGTTGTTTTGGACTACCTATATGTTTTTGAGCATTTTTATTACTAGTCGTACATATAATTTGTAGTACTTTTTATATTAAATCTGTAGTACTTTAAATAACTAATAACAATTTTTACTAATAATAATGAAACAGTCCATAGGATACAAGCTTCCTTTATTTAAGTTTTTCACAAGTAGCTTTCATGTGTTAGTACTTAATAACAACATATTATTACCAAAAATGAAAAATTTTAAAAGATTGTTGTTTCATGTCACGGGTCACCTAGACAAGCAATTTTATTGATTTGATTTTGATTGACCTCTAGGGTTGATATTGAACATAGCGCGCCTTCAATCTTATTGTCAAATAAAGTGTTCAATAAAATTGAATCGTAATAATATTGACAATAAAATTGCTCGTCTATGCGGCCGGTAAGAGCTTATCTTATAATGGCCAACAAAGTCAATAAAGAGAAATTATTCATAATAAAAAATTATGCTGTAATTATTATAAATTTAATTATAAACTCCTATGACATATTTTAAACAGTAATTTTGTGTAATAAAATAAACAAACTCCGATAATAAAATTAAAATACATATTTACACAGTTGATCATATTTCAATCAATGTTTATTTTTTTATTTTAGTTACTTTTCTTATGTATTAGACCGGTGGTCCCAAACCTTTTTTCATACGGACCACAAACATGTTATTATCTTGGTGTCTCACAGTGGATCGAAAATCGAGTTTCATAAACATAGGAACTTGAATTTCCAGATGTCATTTTTATGACTGAAATATATTCTCCTAGTTGTTATTACATAATAAAATGTAAAAAGATTTGGCTACGTGTAATAATAAGGGAGTTTTAATTTTTTTAAGAAATTTTTGTATGGAGCTGACAGGAAAAATGAGCATATCTCTGGAATCGCATGGTTGGCCGTTATATCCTTACACACCATTTAAGTACTAATAATTATTAAGGGGGACTCCCACAATAATTGCTGGCCTGTTTTTGCTCTATAATAGTACGGAACCCTTCGTGCGCGAGTCCGACTCGCACTTGGCCAATTATGTGATCCTAATTCCTATGGTATTAAATATTATGAAAGAGACCTCCTTTAACCAGAACATAAACTTTTGCAATAAATACAAATAAATATTTTTAATTTTGACGAATTTTAGAAAAAACATCGCAAATGATGCCGTAATACAAAATATGCCAAAATGTGAGTAATAATTAGTACTATAATAGTGTGTAAGGATATAACGGCCAACCATGCGATTCCAGAGATATGCTCATTTTTCCTGTCGGCTCCATACAAACATTTCTTTAAAAAATATAACTCGCATATTATTATTACACGGAGCTGAGTCTTTTTACATTTTATTATGTAAGCAATAACAACTAGGAGAACGTATTTCAGCCCAAAAAATGACATCTGTCGAATTCGATCAATTCGATCCTCTTGCGAGTTGTGTGTCGCGGGCCACAAATGCGGTCCGCGGGCCGCGGGTTGGGGTAGCTGTATTAGACAAAGACAGCAACATTGAATAAATCAGTCCGTCTTGTAATAAATATTATTTTATCAATACTTTTTAGTTCCATTTTCCTAAGCAAGATATGTTTGAAAGTTGATGGACATTGTAAGATAGGCTCAAGAATTGTATTTTTGTTGATTTTTATGTTTCAATAGGTGAGCAGATTTTGGGTTTAATATCGTTTATGAAATGACTTGTCAGTTAGTTTTTTTCTAGAAAATGTATACAAAAATAAAAGTATGGTTTTATATTTAAATAGGTTCGAGTGTCTTCTAATAACATCTTTACGAGTGTATGCTATTTTCTGTGTGGAGTTTTCTATAGTTGCTACTGTGTTACAGTAATAATATTTGATGATCATTTAGCTATTTTGGGAAAATTCTTACCAACACATTTTTTTCTTAACAACATCATTAATCTTATAATTCCTTTCACAGCTTAGTAATTTTGAAAATATACAATTAATATTGTTTCATCAAAATATGAATTTGCAAATAACACAAAAATGTGCTAAATTCATAACAGAATTATCACAACAACCTTCTAGGCATCTAGGTTAAATTATTGCTATATTTGTGAGTAGTTGTTAATAAATTTTCTTTCATGATACAGATCTTGCAATCTACGAGCGCGCAGCACCCTTAGTTGTGTAAGTGAATATCTATACACGCGTATATGGCTCGCTCCCTACTGACTGCTCTGTCAGGTATGCACACTAACAAAAATAAAAAATAAAGGCAACGCGCGCTCGTAGATTGCAAGAACAATATACTTAGTTAATAGTAGTAGTAAATATTATTGTTTTTTAAATTTGGTCAAAGAAAATAACTTCATTTTGTATCACAATTTCTGTAATATTACTTAAAATAAGATTATATTTGGTGAAGAATTAAAGGTATTCAGTTTACATATTTAATTTTAATTGATTATTGTTTATAAAAAATCTATAGTTTGTTTACAATCCTCATGATTTGTTACCCTTTAAGGTCAATATAATATATTTAATTAACTTAGTACTAGAATGTATTTAATTTTTGGCAGTATGCTATGTTTTATAATTAATTTAATTTTTGTATATATGATACTAATGTAGTTATGCATCCTTCACAATGAAATGTATTTTTAATACACCATAAAATTCCTAATTATTTTGTTTTATTCTTAAAATTAAAATGCAACCCAACATTTCTAAGCAAGAAGCTATATAAAATTAAGAACAATGGTAACTTTGAAATAAATTATAATTATTTCTATTCATTCATTAAACTTTTTACCTAATATTATAATAATTTATCTATGCGTCATATAAACTTTGTAACAAGGGCCATAAGGGCCTCAAAAGACTTCCTTCTTGTTGAATTTCAAGATATAAATAGAGTACTGTAGTACTCAGTACAAATATTGAAGTTACACACACATATTTTCTAAACATCATTAAGCTTAATGTTACTACAACACAAAAACAAACAATCCTGACAAATGTTTGGTTGATTAAGTTTTGCTGTTCATCATCATCCAGACATCTACTAGACCAAAGCAAGTCATTACCAAAGCAGGAACTACAACTGCCAGGTCCAGCACCCTTACAAGTCTCACAACTCTTGTGACACGCTTTACACAGAAAAGAGCCTTCTGTATTCTTACAGTACTCGTTTTTTTGGCACGCTGGTGCAAAAATTAAACATTCATTAACATCTACACAGGTTCCAGACTCTGATCTCCATCCATCTGCACATTCAGCACAGTCCGCTGCTCCACCACCGTGACATCCATCGCAAGATTTATGACATGGATCACATGTTTTAGCAACTTCGTTGTAAAAGTAATTTGTTTTACATTTATCACAAGCATCTCCATCGTATCCGTTTTTACAAATGCAAGAGCCGTTGCCGCTGCGAGTTCCTTCTCCATCACATTTACCATGGCTATTACAAATTTCATTTCTATCATTTACCGGGCAAGGTTGACACTGATCGCCGAAGAAATTTTTAGGGCAACAATACTTAAGTTCATTGATACAAAGCCATGTAAATAAATCTATAGAGGGACTTTCTTCATGCCACCACTTTTCTACCAAGGACTCGGTTTCTTCTGCGAACGCATAGCAGTGGTCTTGGGGTTTAGATTTTAAATCAGAGCATAACTTCTCCTGAATTTCGACGAGTCTCATCTCACTTCGGGCATAGTTTTTTAATTTAGATTCTTCCCATGCCGCATCGCCTCCTTCGTGTTTTCCGCGAGAGGTTTTCTCGAGCCAATGATTGAAGGAATTAGATAAGGATCGACACTTTGAACAGTCTTCCCTAGTAGTCTTGTCGCTTTCTTTGCCCAAATTCAATGGGCATAAACAAAAAATGTACACAAAAATTGTAATAAAAATTCTTGCCATTTTCAATATTTTTGAAGCTAACTATGTTCTTTTTATCTTTAATATCTTTTAAAGATTAATAGGTTCAATTTTAATTCATAATTCAAATATTCGTATTTCGTTTTGATATTGTAAAAAATAAGCCGGAATTGGCATTTGCGATGTTGCAGAAATGACATTTATGAAATCGGTGTTGCTACCAACTAAAAATCGTGAGAAATAGGGAGATTGCTACGAACTAAAAATCGGGAGAAATAGAGAGATTGCTGCCTAATTAAATCAAATTAAAACACGTGTTAAAGTTATTAATCATTAGCCTCCTTGCAGCTTAGACAATAGGCGTAGTTTGCATCTTTAATATTACTGCTTGCCTGTAACCACCCAGCAAACTCCGGGCGTGTTTCCCACTGTTTTTTATATTTTTGTAGTAAGTATATCTTTTTTTTTTTGTTTCGAACGTACCAATAATAGTGATTGGAAAATCACTGTCTGGGTCTGAACTAGACATTTGATTTGCGTTAATACAATACCTATGGGAAGTTGCGTATCGGATGAATGATTAGAAAATGAAAAATTGAAAATTTGAAACCTGTCGCATTCATATCGACGTATTTAAAAATATATATTCCCCTACAATAATATTCAACTTTAGTGAGTATGAATTACAGCCTAAATTTGCTTGTTCCCGCTGGTCGAAGTCGCCGCTTGGCCACAAGTCACAACTCACAACTGATTTAGTTACTAAATTATGACAAGTGGAATCAGAAGCTTCTAATTAATCTTCTTCTTCTTCTACTAAAATTCTAAATTTAGTCAAATGGATTATGGAATAAGCAATAAGCGCTGTTAATTAATTTATTGGGAGCTGGAAACAATAAGCGCTGTTCACACTACGATGTTGCCACTTTTTAGTTTCATCACCAGTGTTGTCACATCTACCAACTTTATGGTAGATCTAGGTACCTATTTCACCTCCCTTCTACCTATCTACCAACTTCGGTATCAAATCCACCTATTTTTCGACAGATCATTGTTCTCGTACAAGTAATAAACGTTACAGACTTCTCGGATACCATTTTCGTACAAATTGTACCAAAATGGTATCCGAGTCGTCGTCCGATACTTGTCATTTAAAAACAAAAACGGACCGCTACTACACGAGCTGCAGCTGTTCTGAGCCGTTCGCTTACTTTCGGAACGCAGATTAGTCTGTGAACGGTCCAAACTCCAAAACGTTACAAGAGTGGTGACAACAATACATTTGTTTTTTTCACGAACCGGAACGTTTGACATTTTGGAACGAAAAGGAGGATTTACACGGTTCAATCACATTGAAAGCAATTTCGTTAAAAACCACTATGCAATAAATATTCATTACGTAAATACGTAATAATACGTAATATATAATACTAGATGTTCCGCGCGGCTTCGCCCACGTAAGTTAGGAATGTCACGGAATCCGTAAATTTTTCCGCAAAAAAAAACCTATGTCCTTTCACGTAGTCTATTCTTCATGTGTGCCAAATAACATAAACATAGCACCAGTAGTTTTTACGAGGAGAATTTTTCAAATTGGACCAGTAGTTTCTGAGATTAACGCGTTCAAGTAAGCCCTAAATATTTAAATTAAAATTAAATTAAAAGTTAAAATTAAATAGTACATATACATTGTAAATTTTAAATAATAATACAAATAAATAAATAAATAAAAATAAAATATTTTAGTTTGATCTTAGCGTAATAAAATATGGCCTATAGCCTTTCTCAATAAATGGGCTATCTAACACTGAAATAATTTTTCAAATCGGACCAGTAGTTCCTGAGATTAGCGCGTTCAAACAAACAAACAAACTAACAAACTCTTCCGCTTTATAATATTAAGTTTAGATTATGTAAGTACTTGGTACGTTTACAACTGTACACGGCTCGTGCATTCATTACGTGACAATGCCTGAAAATAATGAAATTGAAGCAATATTGAACAGAAATTGCCAAAAAAATTACTGGATATGAGGGCGTTAGATCTACCAATTTTTGGTTCTAACATAAGTCATTTCTAATAAAGCGCTTATTCCACTTGTCCTATTTAGAAGTCCTAGCTAAGATCCTACATAGGAGACTAATTAGTTCGCTTCTTATTCCACTTGTCCTAATTTAGTGACTACGGTGGTATGAATAAAAAAATCTTAGTGAACGTTTTAACAGCTTTCTAACTAAAATGTTCACTAAAGTTAAAAACCGTCTTATAACACTCCATATGAATAAACGCTTGCTAAGCCTTCGCTAAGTAAAATACCTTTAGATGACGTTTTATAAGATTTTTTTTGGTAATGTTGGCAGTGTGTCAATTTATTGTATTCCACAGATTAAAAATTGTATTCAATGTGTCAAAAATAAAGAGTAAAGAAAAAATAAATGTACTTTATGGATTTTATAAATCATAGAGCAAAGTAGACTTTGACATTGGCAACTCACTAAGGCCGCCATAATAAAAGAAGAAGAAGAATAATGAAAAGAAGGAGAAGATAACTAAAAATACTATTTTATTCTGTTTTACTTTTGAGGCCTACAATTAGTGCATTTGACACAATGTATCTAAGGGTCTATACAGACGGACCGCATTTCAACTGCAATCCAACCGCAAATTGCAGTTCAAGTGCAGTTTGAATGCAGTTGACACGACTGCAATAGAACTACAAACCAAACGCGCAGTTGGATTGCAGTTCATTTGCAGTTGGCGTGCAGTCGTGTGAACTGCATACCGACTGCATCCAAACTGCACTGCTGGAGAGCGGACCGTGCGGGCGGGTAGGATGGTGCAGTTTAGATGCAGTCAGTATGCAGTTCACACGACTGCACGCCAACTGCAAGCAACTGAACTGCAATCCGACTGCGCGTTTGGTTTGCAGTTCTATTGTAAGGTCTACACAGATGGACCGCATTTCAACTGCAATCCAACCGCAAATTGCAGTTCAAGTGCAGTTTGAATGCAGTTGACACGACTGCAATACGACTGCAATAGAACTGCAAACTAAACGCGCAGTCGGATTGCAGTTCAGTTGCAGTTGGCGTGCAGTCGTGTAAACTGTATGGTTTGCAGTTCTATTGCAGTCGAATTGCAATCGTGTCAACTGCATTCAAACTGCACTTGAACTGCAATTTGCGGTTGGATTGCAGTTGAAACGCGATCCATCTGTGTAGACCCGTAATCGTGTCAACTGGATTTAAACTGCACTTGAACTGCAATTTGCGGTTGAATTGCAGTTGAAATGCGGTCCGTCTGTAGAGACCCTTACTGATTCTTGAAATTGCAATAATGTCAGAAATCGCGATAATACTCGATATTGCGTCCATTTTCAGTCTCTTAAAATGGTCTTAAAGTAGGTCCGAGGCTTCACTAAAGTTTGCGAACTCCTATTTGACGTTTCGCGCCTAAACAACTGTTAGCAAACGTTTATTCATATCGATTAAGCTTAAAATGTTCTTAAAATAGGTTTAAAACAGGCGCGCTATTTTTTGACAGCTGTCACCTTAAAAAGGTGTTAGAGCACTGTTAGAGAACCTTTATTCATATTAAATTTTACAACAGGCTTATAAAGCTGTTGTAAACCTTCGCTAAGTTTTTATTCATACGACCGTAAATCAGTTGTCATTTTGGTCAGACGTCTTCTTAATGGCTCCAGTTCTATCAAAGCAACAAAAAATTGGTCTTCTCTTAGGCTTAGCTGTTGGCTTAATGAAAATAAAAATAAATAAAAGGCGAAAAAGATGGTTGAAAGAATTTTTGCTCCACGTAAAATTATGAACTTTCTGAACTACTTGGAACCAGCAGACTTAAGAAATTACCTACGAATGGATTCCAGATCTTATAACATAATATAAATTGACTTTAATACAGATTTAGCAGTTCCAACTACAGATAAAAGGCTGAACATCTGGCAACACTGATTTAGTCATTCAGGAGCCACATTTTTTTCCGATTTAAGAACCTAGCTTTCTAAATGTTATCCCAATTGACAAAATTTTTTAGGATCCTAGGTAGGACTTCCTTAATAGGACAAGTGGAATAAGCGCTTAACATCTACCTATTTGTACCAATTTTTGGCATGACGTCGACTGATTTTCTAAAATTTGGTGTGGCAACACTGTTCATCACTTTCTTGACGGACTATAATCTGTGCAATCATCAACAATCTTCGACATTTGCGTGTAATGGCGAATTTGTGATTTTATTTTTCTCGTGTTGTAAATTATAACCTCTATCAGTGTTTTTGCTAGTAAATGTGCAATTACACATTTTAGATAACGTGTTTAAGCTTTCACGTAGTGTAATAGTACTATTAGTATAACCCATGAGAATAAGGCACGCGGTTTTTTAAGTTGAACAACACGATGGCTGAGAAAATAAGGTACTTACCTATTTACAATAGTCACGTATTATACACTCCATAATTTCTAATTCTAAAGTTAGGTATTAAAATATTAACCTACTACTAATTAAACTAAACAGCTAGCCTAACCAGCTCTTCTCACGTTGATAATACATAATGATTAATGACTCAGTAAAGCTGAAAAAAAATTGTCTTCTATTAGTTATAATTTCTATTTTCATAAATGGTTTTCATTGTGTCGACAAAAAATTACTAAGTAAATAAAAATGTGATGTTGTAATGTTTAAAAAAACATTTATTTTTACAGGATTGATTCCAAATTTGATATGCAGGGGAACTACGAACCTTCTGATTCGGAAAACGAGTATACAGCTACTGAGAAAAGGCTTCTAGAAAAAGTAAGAAAAAGAAAACACCAAGATTCTGGTAGTGAAGATGAAATGTATGCCTTTTCTGAGTCTGATGAAGATGAAAGTGATAAAAATGATATGGCTGACAGCGACGTTGAGGGCCAAGAACAATCTGATGATGATTTGCCAGATTCTAAAGCTTGGGGTAAGAAAAAGAAGTCATATTATTCTACTGACTACGTAGATCAAGACTATGGAGGCTTTGGGGATGAAGAAGAGGATGCCCTTATGGAAGAACAGGAGGCAAAAAATATACAAAAAAGATTACTGGAACAACTGGGCGAAGAAGACTTTGCATTAGATTTCCTAAATGTCAAAACTCAAGAAGTTGATGAAAAAGATACAGTGGTAAAAAGTGATATAAGTCAAATGTCTAAAAGGCAAAAACTGCAAATTTTGGAAAAGGAAAGCCCAGAATTTTTGGGTCTCATAGATGATTTTAAGTCCAAACTAACAGTCGCAAAAGATGATTTGCACCCCGTGTTGGAGCTGGTTAAAGGTGGAAAGTTTCCCAACTGTTCAGCCTCAAAGTTTGTCAAAACTAACTATGATTTAATTCTTAATTATTGTACAAATATAAGTTTTTACCTCCTACTAAAAAGTCAAAAAGTTAATATTCATAATCATCCAGTAATTAAACGACTATACCAATACAGACAAATGTTGAAAAAAATGGAACCCATATATCTCGAAGTTATAAAGCCACAGATTGACAAAATTTTGCATGCCGTGAAGAATAATTTAGAACTACAGTTAATATTAGAAAATAAAGTGGAAGGTCATAAACATAAGCTAGCTAAGAAAATTGAAAAGCCTCCTAAAAAGTTAAAACTGTTTAACTCTATTAAAAATGATGATGGGGATGATACGGGTGTATCTGATGATAATGAGGATGATGTTGAAGATGATGGACTATATCTTAGTAATGATGTCGACAAGTTATCACGTGATGCAGAAGAATCAGAGGAAAGTGGATTCTCTGATAACAATGACATTGAAAATGACATGAACAAACCATCAACGTCACTTCAGGATGTGATACCTGAAGATATAGGTGATAAAAGGGAGATTACCTACCAAATCGCTAAAAACAAAGGCTTAACACCTCATCGAAAGAAAGACCAGAGAAATCCAAGAGTCAAGCACAAGTTGAAGTACAGGAAGGCAAAGATAAGGCGAAAGGGCGCAGTGAGGGAACCACGTACTGAAGTAACACGATATGCGGGCGAAGCTTCTGGTATTAAGGCAAATGTCAAGAAGGGCATTAAAATTAAATAATAAGTCAGCCCTTCTATATTTATTTTATAAAATACTTGAATTAAATGCTGTCCCATCTCAGTGTTGCCATCTGAAACAAAATAAAATATGTTAACCTCATATTGGTATTAACCTATTGATCGTGGAATAACGAGACACAATAGCTTATCTATTGTTATCGCGGCCGGATGCGGCCGCTTAGGGCTTCATGAATTAATGTTCTTTATAAGTCAAATAAATTAAACAAATGGAAAATATAACATGCATGAAAAAATTTGTTTCATTTATAGAATTACAACTTACAATTTCAATACTTTGTCCTTTCCACCTGAAGCTACATAGTTTCCATCGGGAGACCAGTCAACAGCATATACTTCATCAGCATGCCCTGGTAAATCTAACTCCAATTTCTTTGTTTTCATGTTCCATACTGAAAAATAGGGAAGACATTTGCATAATAATTATTAATTATTATTCTGTTCATTCACAAAGTTTTTAATCTTCCATAGAAATTAAAAGTGTGAATTAAGGCATGCTAGCTTCAAAATACCTTTTAAGGTGGAATCAGCACTAGAGCTCAACAGGAGTCTGGAGTCAGCGGACCATGCCACCATATATACAGCTTGCACATGACCTCTCAGGGTTGTTATAAACTTTCCTGTGGATGATTCCCATAGCTTGACTGATTTGTCAAATGATGCTGATGCAATTAGCCTGAAACAAAATAAACGAATTATTGTGCCAGACAACCACTTTTTTAATGTACTTAAATTTTTTGAAAATATGCATAATATATACAGTAGGGCCTCAATAGTCTGAACACCCAAAGTATATATCCTGTTCGGATGTACGCAGCATTCGGATTATAGTATGTAGACATTTTTTAAGGCATTTTTTTTTTATTTATTTTTATTTTATTTTAAGATCTAACTTGGCACTAGAATGCGGACAGTATGCAGTGGCGCGGCTGCGGGAGTGATGTGTGCGGGGAAAGAGAGGTCGTACGAATTATAGAGGTATTCGGATTAGCTGGGGTTCGGACTATCAAGGCCCTACTGTAACTTAATTTTCTTCAAACAATTAGAGATCATAAAAGAAAAGAAAAATAACAGATTTGCATTGTTGAATGACCAAACTTGCTTGACTACGTCACCGCTTATTAATATGTTCGGGGGTACTAGTGAGAGTAGTGGGGGTAGTGGGGATAGTAGCGGGGCTCGATAGTGTATAAAAGGCGGTGTTTTGGCCGTTGGCGGCACTTAACGGACGTTGTTCGTAGAGTCCACATCCTGAGGATGCTCCGGTGTTGGGGCGAAACGCGCGTCGAGGTTTTCAACCTGCATGGTGGTGAGGGGCCTTGCACGGATTTGCCAACATTATTGCTTGTGTGGTGGTGGTGTTTGCAAGTTCTTGCATGCGAGTGTACGCATAGGCAGTGTGGGAGGAGGGAGGTGCTGTACGCATGTCTATGCGTACACTCACTCATTTACTTAAAGGTGGAAGTTGTTTTCGCGGAATATTGCTAAAAATAACAACTAAATTTAATTTTCTTCTGCAAAAGTACTACTAACCTTGAATCTGGGGAGAATCTTACGTCATTAATGAGTTGTTGATGACCAGTCATTCTGGCTAAGGGACGCTTTTCCTTGTTTGGAATCCACAGGAACAAGGTAAAATCATCAGACCCTGACACCAGCCTCTCCACGCCTTGTGGACATGTTTGCTCATACCTTTCTAAGGCTCTCTGCTGTAGTACTTTTTCTGCAAAAAATACATTTATATTTCACAAGTCACAAAATCATTGCCTAATGAGCATTAAAAATATGATACTTACTATCAGTAGTCGCATCTAATCTGTCTAATATTGAATGAAAAGGACCAGTTCTTAGGACATAGTCTGTGCTGAGTGCCAGAGTGTTGACCCAATGAGCGTGGCCTTCTAGAGTCCGACAGAGAATACCATCACTGGCTCTCCAAACCTATCATCATAGGAAATTTTCATTTTAATACATTTTTTGAATCAATTCATTTTTAAATTTTCACAGAAAATTATAAGGAAAAATATTTTAAACCTACTTTAATGGTTCTGTCCTGTGATGATGTGTAGATCAGGCCTGCGCCACCCCACTTTACACATGTAACAGCTTTTGTATGCCCTGTTAAACTGAGAACAGTAATGCCCATTACTGTGTCCCATATTCTTACGTCTCCGTCCTTTGAGGAGCTGGCTAACTTTCTGCACTCCGGATTACTAGAATGAAAAAAAAAGAGATGAGAGTGTAATTTATTCCACAACCACTGTGTATGCAGTTGTTGGTCAAGAAAAAACAAAAGTTTGTTTTATTGAAGTTTCTTTTGTTTAGTGTATGTGTGTGCCTTTAGGAAAACATTACCTTAGATATGGTTCCCATGCTAATGCTGTAACCCATTGTTTGTGTCCCATCATCACTTTTCCCACTTGATTTCCAGTGATGGGATCCCATACTATTATTCTGCCTTGTTTACATGCTGAGGCTAACTTTAGGCCATCAGGGGACCAACTGATACATAAAACCCAATTAGAATGACCTGCAAGAATAGATTAATTATTAAGTTAATCAAATCTTACGACTTAGGTAGTTGTATTTTCTTAATAAAAATATTAAGTGGTTAAACCTTTACAAACATGTTGTGGAGTTTGTGTGCTTAAGTCCCAAAATCTTACAGTAGTGTCACCAGAACCACTTGCTAAATGTTTGCCCGATGGACTGAAACTTGTTGAGATAACAGCCTCTGCATGGCCAGGTATTGAACTGTGTGGTAAAATATATTTAATTAAAGTGATGTATAACATCAGATTGCACATTAAATTAAAATAAATAAGAATAATTGTATTACCTAGTACACCTAGTGACAGGCCTTACTTTGAAAACAGCTTGTTGTTGGTATATAATTTCTACAACTTCTTCAGAGTTCAATTTTGAAATGTCAAGAGAATCTTGTAAAGTAGAGGTGATTTCTACATCTTTTACAAAAAATAAAAATGGCTTGTCCTCCTGTAATAAATAGTAGGTTATTTATATATATATTTAAATATTAATAAGTAAAAAAATTACGCTTTAGTGTAAGAATAGAAACGTACCTCTTTTAATAATGCATTGCAAATTAGTGTTAGTTGATCTTTGGTTATATTTAGGGGTAAATCTAAAGGGCTTCCCGTTTCTTCCCCTAAATCTGATATGAATCTAGCTTGTATACAACTCGGCAGCTCTACGTCAGTATCCATTTTTGTCAACTTTTATTTTAATTTATGAGACAAAAAAAAACTTTTAATTTATTATTCTAAATTCTAACCTACAAATTTGAGAGCATGAATATGACAATTGACATGATGATTGATGAGATGATGACAACAGCTGAATGATGACAGCTGACAACTGTCAACTGTGACATTTGTTTTTTTTTCTCACATGGCTTAGTCTTTCGACTATATAAAGTGCGACAAGCGACTATATAAAGTGCGACAAGCTACTATTTAAAGTGCGACAAGGCTGAACGTGCGTGAACGTCATTTTTTATAGTTCTCCTTTAGAGTTTAGAGTCTAAGGGGGGTAGGTATTACATTATCATTTATATTGGATCATTTCTATGATCATATATAGGATCCAATATATATGATCATTTGATCATATCTGCATATTACATTATCATATTTCATTGATCCTATTTTACGTCATATGTGGTTTCAATAGCCAATGGAGAGCGCTAACGCTGACAGGTATTGACGTCAGGGTTACTAGATCTCAGAGACAGTCAGAGAATTCGATTTGTGAAAAGGCATCGTCATTTTTAATATGGCTTGTATTTTGTTATTTCAGCAAGATTATCCAAGTATATAATTAGAAAAATAATTACATTACATTAGTTGAAACATATTATCGAACAAGAAATTAAAAAGTCTGTTTTATATTTAATAACTGGCAACACCACAATTTCTATGACCGTATTGGATCCAATCTCTCAGCAAAATATGTCAAAAATCAAGGAAGAAATGAATCATATTATGTCTATATTACATTATCCAATATCATTGACTCAATGATCTCGGATCCAATATATATGATGATCTAATATCCCCCATAAGGAGAACTATCAAAAATGACGTTTTTGTATGATGGCAGCGTTAGTTCCTTTTTTCGCCACGTTAATTTAAAGTCTTTTCGAGCTCTCGTCGAGCTTGCGTCGAGCTCGGAGCTGTAGCCTGCTTTCTGTACGGTGCGACAAGGCTTTATTATGAACGTGGGCGGTCAGCGGTGGCGCTTCTCATAAGGGAGAACTGTCAAAAATGACGTTTTTGTATGATGGCACTTGGCAGCCACGGAAAGCGTTAATTCCTTTTTTCGCCACGTTCATTTAAAGCCTTGTCGCTGTATACCGCGGTGACATTTGCATTGAGATTTGAGTTCTCTTCTTGTCTACCTACTTGTTAGTTTTTACTTTTTTATGAGCAAAAAAACGATTTTCAAGTTTTGGTAGGTACCAATCTTGATACCAATGGTGTAATTGGTGTATCATGTATGGTACCCGGTTCAGTAGTTTTGAACCATACGATATGACCGTTTATAAAAAAATGAATAGGTACAATGCGAACGAATCGTGTTCGTAGGTAACTTTCGTAGGTACTACGTGAACCGTGGACCATCCGTGGTATAAATTATACCACGGTTCACGAAGTCATACACAAAAAGTTAACATTAACTTTTTGTGTATGACTTTTGATTCCATACAGTTTTTTTTAAATGGCAACACGCAATTTTAATCATCAATGTCTGACATCGGCTTCTAACATACGTGTTATGTTTATCCTTATAATTACGGGATTTTAAATAATTAAGTGATAATGAAGATTTTATGTCTTCTCTTTTTGTTATGGCCATTTATTATTTGTGACGAACATACACATACTTATAAGGATGGGGAGCAAGTGGTACTTTGGATGAACACTGTTGGACCCTACCATAATCGTCAAGAGACGTATGCATATTTTTCATTACCTTTCTGTTCTGGTACGAAAGTAACTATTGGTCACTACCATGAAACTTTATCAGAAGCCCTGCAGGGCGTCGAGCTCGAACTGAGCGGACTAGACATTACCTACAAAGATAATGTACCAGCCCAACAATTTTGCGCTATCGAGTTAAACGAACAATCATTTAAAGCTCTGGTGTACGCTGTTAGAAATCATTATTGGTATCAGATGTACATCGATGACCTGCCAATATGGGGAATCGTCGGTGAAATAGATGGAGACAATTACTATATTTGGACTCACAAAAAGTTTGATATTGGTTACAATGGAAATAGGATTGTTGAAGTCAACCTTACAGCTGAGAATAAAGAGCGTCTGGCTCTCGGCGCTAAAATTCCGTTCACTTATGAAGTGAATTGGAAGAAGAGTAACATTAAATTTGAGGATAGATTTGACAAATACCTGGATCCTAATTTCTTTCAGCACAGAATCCATTGGTTTAGCATCTTCAATAGTTTTATGATGGTGATTTTCTTAGTTGGATTAGTATCTATGATTCTAATGAGAACTCTCAGAAAAGATTATGCAAGATATTCAAAAGATGATGACTTGGATGATTTGGAGAAGGACTTGGGTGATGAATATGGATGGAAACAAGTCCATGGTGATGTGTTCAGACCTGTGCCACATTTGGCCATATTTTCTGCCCTAGTGGGAGCAGGCCACCAGCTGACAGTTGTAACACTTGCTGTCATAATATTTACAATATTTGGAGAGCTCTATACAGAGAGAGGATCTCTGCTCTCCACTGCTATATTCATCTATGCAGCTACTTCTCCTGTAAATGGCTACTTTGGTGGCTCCTTATACGCTAGAATGGGTGGAAGACTATGGATCAAGCAGATGTTACTATCAGCATTCCTGCTGCCGGTTCTTGTGTGTGGCACTGCCTTCTTTATTAACTTTATTGCTATGTATTATCATGCTTCAAGAGCTATTCCATTTGGAAGTATGATAGCTGTGATGTCCATTTGTATTTTTGTCATTTTACCCCTGACACTAGTCGGAACTGTTTTGGGGCGTAATCTCGCTGGTCAGCCAGACTACCCGTGCCGCATCAATGCCGTACCGCGACCAATACCCGAAAAGAAATGGTTCATGGAGCCACTTATAATTATTATAATGGGTGGTGTACTGCCATTCGGTTCAATTTTCATCGAGATGTATTTTATTTTTACTTCATTCTGGGCCTACAAAATTTATTACGTATATGGTTTTATGCTGCTGGTATTCCTAATTCTGATGGTTGTTACTATTTGTGTGACAATTGTTTGCACATATTTCCTACTAAATGCCGAGGACTACCGCTGGCAATGGACAAGCTTCCTGTCTGCTGGAAGTACTGCTATCTATGTTTACCTCTACTCCTTCTACTACTTCTTGTTCAAAACAAAGATGTATGGCTTGTTCCAAACTGCTTTCTACTTTGGTTATATGGCATTGTTCAGCTTGACACTGGGTATAATTTGTGGAACTGTAGGATATATCGGAACGAGCATATTTGTCAGAAAAATTTATTCAACTGTCAAAATAGATTGAAAAAATTCAAGGTTTGTTTGAATAAAAAAATAAATCATAATGTATATTAAAAAGGCCATCAAAAATATGCTACAAGTAGAAAATTATGTACTGTAATATTTAAATACAAAATATGTCTACAAATTAACATTTTTGGCCTGATTAATAATAAATAATAATGTAGTAAGATATAAATACTGTGGCTTTGAAGTTTGTGGTTGTAATATCAACCATTACTATTGTGTGATGGAACTTATTAAAGTCTAAATTGCATCAAATAGTATAAATGAATAATGCATTTGTTTTTTTTTTGTAATTGTTCAAAAAGTCAATTTATTATAAAGTCTCTGTTATCTCTCTTACTTAAAGCCTGTTTCACAATTGCCTAAGCCTAAGCTATTTGTCTCTTATTAGGCAATTGTAAAAGAGCCTCCTAATATTTTGAAATTTTGTATTATTTAACTGTTTTTTATGTTAGTAAAGTATCTTTTATGTATGGCAACTTGGTCTTGTAAGCAATTGTTAGTATTGTGCACATTTTTGTATTAAATACCTTTACAGTGTTCTATCAATCTGTTCTAGATTAAAATACATTTATCACAAATCCAGTTAATTTTTTATGAACTAGTTTAAATACTCTAAAGTCTAGTGTATTGATGTGTGCATATCTTTTTAGATTTTATCACATTCACATTCAACATTTATGAGTGAGTTTTGCCTCTCAGTCTTGAAGTATTTCTGACTTGTGGCTTACCTGCCCACACAGCGAGCCCAGTCTATAAAACCATTAACTCTCACTTTAGCCTTGTAAGTACTTTGGGTAAAATTATATTATTAGTAGGTACGATAAAATATATGTTAATGTACATTTATAGATTTGACCCCTTACTCATAAAAACGTTTAAACAGGCAATAACTGTACTCATCTTTGTCTGAAACATTAGATTAGCCACTAGATTAAAAAAAGCAATCCTTGAACAGATTATGCTGCGTCGGTGGCCAACATAACAATTGAAAATCTATTGTGTCTGCGATACCCAGATGGACGGATTAAATATTTTTATTTGTAAGAGGGTTAGTCTCTTTATGAAAGCAATTAAACACTTTATTGTATGCTATTAGTAAATCACTTGTGTGAGTGAAGTTTAAAGTATAAACTATAGTTTTGTTTGTAATGGTTGTTCCATAGGAATACAAAAGAGCCGGGAGTTTTAGATTCATTTAGTTTACTTATGTAAATAATTAATATTATTATTAGATTTAATTATTATAGTGACACCATTTGAATAATATAATCTTGAACTTAATTACGGTTTGTTATCAAGAGAAATAATTTTTTGTATGCCATCCAATGTGTAATAATTAATAATATAAAGATAAATATAACATCAAAACATTGTTATGGTTGTTTAATAATTGTCTACTTATTTTAGAAAGACACAAGCTTCAGAGCTTGCGACAATTTGGGGACAAACTCGCTTATTTAAACACCAACAGGCATGGCAACGTGATGTCAACAACCTACAGCTGCAAAACATCTAATGTTCAAAATATTAATATTTGATTTTACCAAACATTATAAATTAATTTGAAAAATATATTTTATTGTACAGCATCAGCGTCTACAAAGTTATCAACAATGTGTAATAATTAATAATATAAAGATAAATATAACATCAAAACATTGTTATGGTTGTTTAATAATTGTCTACTTATTTTAGAAAGACACAAGCTTCAGAGCTTGCGACAATTTGGGGACAAACTCGCTTATTTAAACACCAACAGGCATGGCAACGTGATGTCAACAACCTACAGCTGCAAAACATCTAATGTTCAAAATATTAATATTTGATTTTACCAAACATTATAAATTAATTTGAAAAATATATTTTATCATTTTATTGTACAGCATCAGCGTCTACAAAGTTATCAACATCAACTGCGCCTTTTCTAGATTTTTTTCCACCGGGTGTCTTGGCGTTGAATCTCTCGCCTGTTCTTTTCCTCAACAAATCAACATTCTCAATCTCTTCTTCTTGGTCCGCCCACTCTAGGACGAGGCGCCTCCCGTAAAGATGGGTCGATTGACACAGAGCTTCAAACGCAGACTGAAAGAAGAAATTTCCGTACTAGATACATCCAAATACTGGTCACGTTCTGCAACTACTTAATATTATGTAGTACTATATGTATATTATCATTGCTAATAGCACGCAGAAGATAATAATTAATAATCTTCTGCTTGCAACCTTGTTTGTTTATGATTACATTATATCGAATAAATACGTTAAGGATATTAACCTAGCAAAAATGGCGAACATTAAAGAGAACAAAAAACTCTATTAAATAAACTTAAAGAAAAATAATAAGACTGTTTACAACATTACCTTAGCATCAGCTTTAGAATAGTAGTCTATAAAGGCGAAACCACGATGCTGGTCGGATCCCGTCGTTAGTTTCTTTGGAAGTCTGACAGTTTTTATCTCCCCAAAAGCTCTGGAAGAAACAATATTAAGATTTAGCTCAGTGGTCCTCAACCTTTTTCAATTATAGCATATTATATTGTACTTAACAAAAAAAATAAACAAAAAAGCATTTGCAGCCGTATAGCCTGTCAAGAAAGTCATGACAGGCGGGAAAATTTTCTAAACGTAATCACGCTTAAAAGGTGTATTTTTTCTTTGTATTTTCACAGAGAACGCTTATTACATTTTAAATATTGTCACCTTGCACATTTTTATCTCGAATTAATAAAGTTCTCATATTTTTTATTTCATTTAAAAAATTTCCCGCCTGTCATGATTTTCTTGACGGACTATACAGTGTGTAACAAAAATAAGTGATAATACTTTAGGGTGTGTAGTCTGTGTACGTGTTCCTTGTAGAGAGTTCACTGTGAAAGTAGAAGCGCTGAAAGACGAAAATTTTTTTTCACTTTTGTATGGGCAAGGGCCCGAGCGTCACAAGTTTCCCCATACAAAAGTGAAAAATAAATTTGGTCTTTCAGCTCTGCTACTTTCACAGTGAACTCTCTACAAGGAACACGTACACACCCTAAAGTATTATCACTTATTTTTGTTACACCCTGTAGGAACCCCTCCTTTTTTAAGTTTGTTAAAATATAAGAGCAGGTGTTGGAAGTCGAGGCAGCTAAGTACAGCTATGGGCTTATAAAACATCGAAAATATTTAGAAAAACCATTTTATTAATAAACCTCTATGCCTAGTAAGCTTAATTAAACTATTTTGATCTAGATAAAATTCATGTTAGTCACAACAAGATTACAATTTATTGCATTACATATTAATTTAACCATTATATTTACAACTCAATGCATTGGAAAATTTTACTTTAATATTTTATCTTTAACGTCGGACATGTAGGTACCTAATAGTAATATCGCCTATCGGAAATAAAATCTGTTGAAGGAAGCGATTAGATAGGTTTAACATTAACCACCCATTAATTTATCAAGCTTATCTAGTCACTAGCTGTGCCACGCGGTGTTGCCCACGGTTTAAGTGATATATTATTATCTATCATAAAAGACTATGAAAGGTACCAATAATAGGTTCAAAACGGGACGATACATGGTTCTATAATGGTTTATGGTAGTGATGATGATGAAGATGAATGTAATTTGCATAGTAGCATATTATGCTTTCCGATTTTAAAACAATGTCGAAACTCCCAAACTAGTATTATAAAGTCAGAAGTTCTCTCAGCACCTTCCGAACCATGGTATACCTTGGTGCAAAATCTTACTTGTTGGTAGGTAGGTGCTTAGAATACTGCTCACGAAACCGAAGTCACCACATATTTCCATATAAATTTTGAGGAGTTCCCTCGATTACTTATAATGAATCTCTTCATCAGGTCACCACTTTTATGAATATGGTACCAAATTGGAATGATAACCTATACACCAAAAGAAAAACTTTGAAAATCGGTTTACAAACGGCGGAGTAATCGTTGAAGATAAAAAACCGGCCAAGTGCATGTCGGGCCACGCACAATATAGGGTATTAGGTAGAAGGGGGGGACACTGGACTCTAACGATGTTTTCCATTTTAAAACTTATTATTTCACAAATGGATTCCTAAATCGGAAAATAATCTATGAATACTCATAATATTTTTAAATTCGTGTACTATGCGGTGCGTTCGATGCGTACGGCGCGTACGGTGCTGGCAAATGTGCAATCAGCTTTATGGCGCATCCACACATGCCGCCGGCTTATATCGCCGGGTTTGTCGCCGACTTTCAGACTGCCTTGCCAGTTGCCACCGATGCCGGCGGCATGTGTGGATACAACATTAGTGCGCTCTCGCCTTAACTAGTGTTTTTATAGTGCACGTTGTTAAACATATTTGACACGAAAGAAGCCAATTAATAATATAAATTAGAACATGATTACATGCACTTACCTAAATATTTCGTGTAACTCGTTTTTATTGGCTTGGAAGGGCACATTTCGTACTAAGATCTTGTTACCATTCTGTATTGAATCTTTGGTACTCTTCTTTGCGGTTTTAACTTCAGTCCTGTGAATATAAGAAAATTAATAAGGTCACTTAGCTGCATGTCTTGCAAGTTGCAGTAACTGTCCTTTATAATATCGGATCGGTAGTGCAGAGTACTGCATGCCTCCATTATAGTATCATTGACTGATCGGATAGTGTGAAAACAGCCTTAACGTCTTTTTCATGAAAAGATACACATTAAAGTCTTATTGCCGAACTCCTCTGAGTTCGGCAATAAGACTTTAATGTGTATCTTACATTTAATGATTACTTAACTTCAATTTATTAAATATTCCTTCCTATTATTCCAAGTTATTTATATAAGTATTAGATTTATTACAAAGTTATTATTTACACGACAGGTTTCGATAAAATCATCATCAGGTGTTTTTAGTTTTATCAAAACCAGTCGCGTAAATAATAACTTTGTAATTAATTTAATATAATAAAGTGGAATAAGTGCAAGGAAAGTGTATAATTATTTATTTGAATATGAATTTCCACAAAGAAGTTACAGTACATTCAATATCATATCAATTTGATGGATCTTTTTACACAAACTAGGAACTTTTTTTATGAAATAACAGTTAAGTTATGATTTATTAAAGTCTCAGTGCGACCGCTAGCCACGTACAAGTATAAAGTAACTAATAACATAAATTCACTTCTGAAAATTCACTTACGAATTTCCTCGCTCAGAGCGTTTCAGCTCTAAGGACTTGCCATCTAGTGTGCTACCTTGAAGACTCTTCAGTGCTTCGTTGGTGTGACTCTTCTTGTAAAATTGTACAAATCCATAACCCATGGACAAGAAATGTCCAGGATTTTTCGGATCTTTCTTTTTGGCGATAGTCGCACTGTGTATTTTTCCGCATGAAGAGAAATGCTGTAAAATAATTTAATTTAATCATGTTGGAAACTTAGATCGTTGAGCTAACCTCAACGAAGTCAGTTAAGACATTGAGAGTCTTGACTCTTGAGTTACCTACTTATTTTATTACCTCTCTCAATGAATCTTCGGTTGTTTTGAAATTAAGATTCTTTACAAACAGAGTTGTATCGTTTTCTGGTTCATAAATTTCTTCTTCGATGGCTGCCTCTTTGACTTTCGCGGTCTCTTTCTTATCTTCGACGTTCGCAGTTGTCTCTTTCTTATGTTCATTTTCCACAGACTTTGTTTCTCTTTCACTCTCGATAGTCTCAGTTTGTTTAGATATTGTCTCAGGAACTTTCCCTTTCAAGAAAACGTTCTCTGGAGCCCATTCCAAATACAGTGGAGCAGATTTAAATTGCGAATATGCTAATTTCGTAAACGCCTTTTTAGCTTCGAATGGTTCTATGAAATCAACTAATGCAGTAATTCCGTGATGAGGCATAAGAAACCGCGATATTTGTCCGTGCTTTGCAAAAAGCGGCCTTATTTCTTCTTTGTCTGTACCCGATGGTAAATTCTTAACTAGTATGCATGTTTTCGAACGTTTCTTGGCAGGCTGTAAGCGAAGCATAATAATTATAAATTGATAAAATAATTATTTGCTAGATCCAGTAATTAGTATTATTAAAATAATATAAGTTCTTAAACTGAATGAATATAATATTTTAACATCCGAGAAATTAATTCTTAGGCAGATGGCGGGTATCAAATCAATGATAGTCTCTATGGACCCTGCCGAGTGCCGAGTGAGCAGACATAACTCGACAAAATGAAGTAGGTCTGCCATGAAACCTATTATTTGTTGAAAGCATGGAATATTGTATTTTACTAAACTTACTCGATTAAATGCGTCTAAATAAACACCATTAGATTCAAGAAATGCTTTTGTTTCGGCGACGAGTTGAGTTTCTCCGAGTGCCAGCCTAACAGCGGCGCTTGTGGCTAAAAAAATTACAATATTATGTTTCATAATAATTACTTTAGTTCTTATTTACTAGGTACAAAAATATTGACCAAAAAGTAACTTTTCATGGAATCTTTCTCTCCAGCACTGTCCGAGTTCCGTATAATTGGTCAACTTTGATCTTTGACTTGCAACTAAAGGTGAGACCGCACTGAGCGACACTACGCGGCAGCGACGCGACGTGGCACCAAACGTCAACTCCATGAAACGTGAAGTGTCGCGTAGTGTCGCTTTCAATGCGGTAAGGTTTTGAAACCCGGAAAATAGCTTTGATTTCGGATTTTATAGCAGTCAGCACTGATTTGATTTTGCGGCAGATCTCTTTGTATCTGCTGCAATTCGTATCAAGTAAGCAACCTAAGTAATTTAATAAATCATACTTTTGCTATTATCATTGAGGAGTTTCTCCTTAGTGGTGTTATAGGTGGCGGCAACGACATCAGCCACGGCGTTGGCACCGAGAAACAGCACGTTCCAGTTGTGCGACGACTTGGCTGTCTCTCTCAACTTCTTCGCCTTCTTCTCTTTGAAACTAAGACCCTCTGAAAAAATATAAGAGTTTAAAAAAAGTTCCCTTATGCCCGAAAAAAGGATAGGTAGGTCACAGGTAGGTAATGCTAAAACAGCGATGGACATAACTCCTTAATTTAGAAAAAAAAATATTACTTCTCTCTTAAGCTAAATATGTGTTTCTCAGTTTGTCAAGCGGTATTTTCAATGTATTAGACAAATGCGGTGACGTTAGTAACGAGCATAATATAACGCAATTTGTGGTGCCCGATATCAGAGTAACACGTAAACTAGAGTAGACTAATCTCGCATTTCGTACATTTAATATTATACGCGTTTCTCTCATTATCATCGGTCCAATATTGAAATGGATAGTAATTCTAAAACATTGTTTATTGTTAGCTGTTACAAACAAAAAAAAATGCCCGTATTACCGTCGCCTTCTTCTTCCTCCAATTTTTCCGTTCTGGCTGGCAAAAGATGCAGCATCCTGCCACAGAAGGCGGTTCCGTCTAGTTCCGTAAATGCTTTGACTGCATGCTCAGGCATCACATAAGTGACTGTGGCAAACCCTTTCGGTTGCCTCAGAACTGGATCGATTGGCATATTCACGTCAGCTAGTGGACCTTTAAAAATATTAAATAAATTAATATTTTTTTAATATTTTTTATTTTAAGCTTTTTATATTTCCTTACAAGTTTTTTTTCCATTTATTTATATATAATAAAATAATAAATTAATATATACATTAATAAATTAATATAACAAATGATTAAGTATTAAATAATTAAAATGTTACTTAAAGTTAGCTTTATCAAGGTTTTTTTTTCTGTATTGAGATGAACTTACCATATTTTTCAAATAACTGTGTTAATTCGACTTCTGACACCACATATGGCAAATTCCTGACAAAGATACTACCACTCTCCCCAATGCTTTCTTCATTATTCGTTTTCTAAAAATAATATTATTATAATAATTATATTACTATACTTAAGGTTATATGTAAAAACAATAAAATAAAAATGTTACCTCTTTTCTTCTTTTTGTGTTATTTTTCTCCTCTTCTTCTGCTTCTAATTTGGCCTTGTCCTCATATTTATGAACATGGAGTCTATGATTTCCTGTGAAATTAAAAAATAAAATTATCAAAACCCTCAGTGCATGTCAAAAGTTTAATTTAAGTACAGGTTCATGGGCATACCCTACACAGGTTCTGGGCCAGGGGGGGGATCAGATTTTATATAACATAGGTGTTATATTATAAAGAATAAAAAATGACACATATTTTTTATACAGGTAATTTCTTTAACCAGGTACACTTATACATTGTCTATTTTAAAAGTAATTTTCGAGGCTCTTCAGCAAATCGATTTATTAGGTCTTCTGTGAAAGAATAGCTCATATCTTTTATATCTAGATATTTTTTCTATAAAATGTATAGGTTTCTTACTTTTAAATAATTTATAATACATTACCTATAAATAGTTTGTCCTTGTTAAGAGCCTTACTAAGTTCTTTCTCTGTTCTGAAACCAACATAGCAGAAGCCAGCGAGTTTCTTTCCCTTACCAAGTGGAAGTCTTATTGAGTATGGTACCAGGGGTTTAAAAAATTCTTTTATGTCTTTCTTTTTACATTTAAAAGGTAAGCCAGTAATCTGAAATAGGTAAAAAAAGTTACCTGTTAATAATATTCTCTATTATTAGTCTATATCTTCTTCTTCTAAGTCTCCAAAATCAAAAGCTGACTGACTGACTTGTGCACAGGGCCTAAGCCCTTAGACCCAAGTAACTTGAAATTTTGTAAGGGGTCCCTTTTATAGCATAAGTAGTAATCATGGGCGCCGGCAGAAATAATTTCCAAGGGGTGCAGATTTCTTTCTTTTCTTTTTACTTTTTACAAACAACACTTACTGTCTATTTACGTCAACAGAATACATTTAGTGCCAAAACATTACGAACTATCTTTGTACGGCATGATTTAATAGGGTTACAGACGGCATTTATTTCAATAATTTCTGTTGATCCCGAGATTCCCAAGGGGTGCAAGTGTACCACCTGGCACCCCCCTGCCGGCGCCCATGGTATAAAGTAATATATTGCAGCCCGCCGGGACTTTAACAGTTTGGCCTGCTATTCATTTTGGCTTTGCTATTGTCAGGTTAAAATACATAATCTCAACAATAGAATAAACACCTAAATTATAATAATATAGTCTGTAAAAAACATGACTTACTTTAACATGGAACAGTGGCCTATTTCTTATCTTCTTTTCTTTTGTTTCTTCTGTCTGTTGTTGTGTTTCTTCCTGATTGACTTGTCCATCCACTCTTTTCATTAACTTCTTCATGTACTAAAATGAAAACATTTACTGAAAGTTAGGTCAAATAAACACTAACATTAATACAATAAAAACTGTCTATAAATAAAAAAAAATATAAAAACTTCTGCAGGTTATTACTATATTATGTATTTGTTTGACTTGTTGTTGCTGCAAGTAATATATAATATTATGTTTTTTGGTAGCATACAGAGTTTAGATTACCTCTAAGTCACTAATGTGTGTATTGGCAACTTTTTCAGTTTTTTCTTCTGTTGTCTTTTTTTCTTGATCGTCATCTGGCTTGTTTTCAGTCTTTTCATCCTCCACTCCACTGTCATCATCACTTTTTTCAAGCTCATTTAATGTTTCCTTTATCCATGATGTCTTCTCATTAGTATGAGCCTCAATAAATTCCACAAAAAGTGGATCTCCTTTATGCTGTAAATTTTATGTCAATATTAATAATTTGTAATAATAGGTATGTATGTTTTAAACATAAGTAAAATTTTTGTAAAAATTGTAGTTAAAAAAAGGTAGTAAACCTTTTTCAAGAGCTCCTTAATTTTGTTTTTGTTCCTCTGCTCCTTGGTCAATTTTTCTTTTTTGGGTTTTTCCACTTGTATTTCATCTTTATGGAGTTGTTTATATGCTGTACTGTCTGCGGCATATTTGCTCCATGCCCTGGGCTTCTTTTCATCTCCTAGATTTGAGCAGACTAGTACACTAATTTTCATGCTGTTGACAAATGTGCCGTCGAAGTGTTCCCGAGCTGCTGCTGCCTGCTCTTCCGTCCTGTAGCCAACGAATCCAAAGTTCCGAAACTTGCCATCTTTAGTATATTTTAACTGAACATCCGTCACTTCTCCCTTTTCTCCAAATAGAGTTTTGAGTTTTTCCACAGTCACCTGAAACGTGATGAGCGTCACACGAGAATTATTCAGTCCTGAAATCTACAGACTACAACATTAAATGCGCTAAAATCTTATTTATATTGGTTTAGGTTAATAATAATAATAAACTCTTTATTTGCACATAATAAAATACACGAGAAAGAGAATCAATTTTTAGGCAATAGCGCAAATTGGGTCTCTTCTAGAAGTTCTAGACAAACATAAATATATAGGTTACCTTGTTGGGCAAATTTTTTATTATGAGTCGCGACATATTTTCTTATGAGAAGTAATATATTTATTGCTAATAATTTATGAATATTTCATAAATTGTATTTGAAAACGATTTTAAATTTTATGAAAACAGTAAACACCAACACAAACACATGGCTTTGACATACGAAACTGACAGTTGACACTTGACATCTGGTTGACATTTATTTTTCTTACTATGGCACTTCGGCTATATAACCATGGCCAGTGTCGAGTATATTATGCAGGGCTTCAATTAATACCGATATTTTTTCATAACGTTACTGCTTCAAGGGTAACGGTATAAAAATATACCCGATACTAGAAATAACGGTAAAAATTGGAATTAATACCGGTAAATGTTATAACGGTAAATAGGATTTATAACGGTAAATATATGTTCTTTGATAAAGTTACCTTTTGTAAAATAAGTACTTAATTTAAACAGTCAATTCTGTCGTGTCTGGTGAACAGTAGGTATATATTATAGCAAAAATGACGTCTAATGAGAATGACATGGTCAGTACTTAGTATGTTTGTTCAAATATTACTAATTTATGGTTTGTATAGTAAATTATTGTATTGCCAGCACGTGCGCCGTGCGCTGGCTGCTGGGCGGACTCTGTTGTTTTGCAGACGACGGGGTGGGGCGGGCTTTTTGTCCACGAAGGAATAAAGACCGCGTCTGCCCGTCGATGTCTGCTGCCGCCCTCGCCGCGTAGCGGTCTTTTTGCCCTTGGTGTGCGTTGGTAATACATATTGTAGGATTCCCTTTGTGCTATCGTTCGCGGCAAAATTGACCGGTCCGCCCCGCCCCGTCGTGTGCAAAGCGCCTCTGATCCGACGGGCTACGCTCTTTAAAATATTCTTCGTGTTATAATACCAACATATTTTGTAAATGCTATCATATAATTTTGTGCTTCCTTTTTTAAATGTGTTGATATTTTTAACTACAGTCTACAAAATACCTACATATATATTAAACTTAGAGTTCAGTAATAAATACTAAGACATACAAATTATTATCCATATTTTGCCCATCCCCCGCATTCGCCACAGTTAAAACAAGTAAATAAATATGGATACGGATACCTTGCATAATTTTCTGCATTCATTGACTAAACAAATTGCACCACCATCTTGACTTGTTGAGTCAAAGTATCTATATAATAATAATAATATAATAATAATATCTATGGACATAGATGAGCATTTCTCTTTTAATTTGCCACTTGTACATTATACCATGTCCCACAACTTTGAGCGAAAAAATTGAATATGTAGTTTCAGTAAATTCATATTGTGTTGTTATTTTTTACTCATAGGTCGTTTTATAATTTCCCAAAAAATATTAAAATAATACAGTAAATGATTAATTTTATAGTAAAATTAAATAAAAAACCAAAACATAATCATTTTTAATGTATGAAAAATAAATGTCCCATTTTAAAATACTTACGTAACTTTGAATTGAAATATTTTTAAATTTATTCATATAACCCACATTATTTTTTGTATTTGATCTTTGTTCAATATTAATAAGATTCAATTTTCGACTGCTTTGTTAATATAAAACCAGTAAATCGCGGTAAAATTAGTTAATAAACCATGTCCCAGAAAAATTTCCAAAAAGTAATTTCCTTGTGTGTTACCATTTTAGTATACTTCAGGAAATATAAAAACTACTAAGACTGGCATTATTTGCGCTGGTAGCTGTCACTGTTTAATGTTTATGCGGCCAATGTTTTCATTTAGTTTTCATTCGGCTAAATACACGAGTGCACGGGTCTCCAGTACTGTCTCGCGTGTTGTTTCCTATTGTGTGACTGCTTTTACTAGGTAAGTCTAATTAATTACTAAAATTTTACTTTTTTGTATCCTAGATAATATTATTATGAACATCCGAAACATTGACGACGTGTTGTGTTGCTTCTTATTGTGTTACTTTTTCGTGGTAACATATCAAAAGAAAGCAAGGCTAGGAACTTTATAAAGGCTAGTTTATATTGTCAATTACAGGCATAAAAATGAAAAGGTATAGAGAAAGATTAAAAACGCAACACCTAAACACCACAGTTTTTTAGCAAAACTGTCCAATATTTGGTATTAAACTGTTCATAATAATATTATCTAGGATACAAAAAAGTAAAATTTTAGTTATTAATTGGACTTAACAGTTAACTAGTAAAAGCAGTCACACAATAGAAAACAACACACGAGACAGTAAGTTATATGAATAAATTGAATAAAAAGTAACGTATTTTAATATGGGACATTAATTTTTTCATACTTTAAAAATGATGTTGTTTTGGTTTTTTATTTAATTTTACTAGAAAATCAATCATATTTTACTGTATTGTTTTAATATTTTTCGGGAGATTATAAAACGACCTATGGGTAAAAAATAATAACACATTTTATTGAAACGACATTCAATTTTTTCACCCAGTCGTGGGTCCTCCTTTGTTACCAGTACTCCTTCTTTGTTACTGTCCCAACATTTTCACTGTCGTTCTTTTTAATTTATTTCGTTTATATTCTACCAAAATTAATAATTTGGCTGCTAGTTAAAAGAACCAATACCTAATTTTAATAAGAGATACAAACTGGAATCCAGGTACTTATATTTAAACAAAACTTTATTTGTAAGTTTTGTTTAAATATAAGTACCTGGATATCAGATTCAGATTTGATCAGATTTGCTGTCAAGGTAACACAGAAAAAAAGTACATAGCGAAATTTAACGATAAATTACATTTTTAATACATTATTTTTACTTTATTGATTTATTTTTATTTATATTTTTATTAAATTACTATACCAAAAGGAAAAATATGCAACTTTTTAAGATATTGTTCAAAGAAAAGGTAACACAATAGGAACCAAAATTCTGTATTCCCTCAGTAATTTAATGTTTTAACGGTTTAAATCCTCTAACTAAGAGTACTTGTTCATTTTCTAAAATTTTACACCGAACATCGCTATCTTTAATTTATTCATACTTTTTCTATTTTGATAAATTTTTAAAAGTAGTGGCAAATTTTATGAGAAATGCTCAGATATCGATAAAAAATATCGTTATCTGGCTACCATTATGAAAATACCGGTACGTAACGATATTTTTCGGGTATTCGATAACGTTATGAATCCCTGATATTATGGCGGGATACTTTGGAGTTTGGAATTGATGATTGAAAAAATAAAAATAATAGACTTGGCTGTAGACAGTCAGCTGTGGCCTGTAGCAAAAACAAAAAAAAACTACAGCTGTCAAGTGTCAAGTGTCAATGAACAAATTGTCAATTTGTAATGTCAAATTTGTGTTGTGAATTGTTATTAATCCACTATTTTTAAATATTATTAGATTTCTTAAATATTGTATTTGTTATTCATCTGAGTGATCTATAAAACTGTTATATTACAAGTGAGCCACTGATAAATTTCATAAAAATGTCGACGGCAATGACTTTTGGTCAAAAACAATTTATTCCAACACCTCCAGAGAAGGGCAGTTTTCCACTAGATCACGACGGCATTTGTAAGAAAACTATGGTGAAATATATGACTTGCTTATTCAATAATGAAAGTAATAACACCATGTGCCGAACTGAGGCAAAGGAATACCTGGCTTGTCGAATGGAACACAATCTTATGGCAAAAGAAGAATGGTCGAAACTTGGTTATAAAGACGCCGAATTAAAAAATGAAACATAGTACCACCTTTTCATATTAAAAATGTGATATAGATTAAGGACACAACTGTTTTAAAGTGATTATCATTGACTTTATTTATTGTCTAGATATTTCCAAACCCTTTAATAAATTTGTTAGTATGATATTGTGATTTTTTTGCATTAAAAATAATATTATCAACCTTCTATCATCAGTCTGTTCATATATTCTGAATTCTTTTATAATTATTAGGAAAGACATATAAGAAATAGGGAACTAAATGTTGTCTCCAAAGTTTGTTGCACTGTAATTTGTTTATTGTATGGGAATTTCGGGATAAAAATTGTCCAATGTTTTTTCCAGGACTCAAAATATTTTCATATAAAATTTAATTATAATAATAATAATAATTTTATTTATTTCTCACCACATAATATTAAAAGACAGAAAGTAGGTACATAATTATACACACAAAGTAGTATGATTATAATTGTAAATAAAGGAGTAGTATTTTTAAAGGTAGAGATGGTGAAGTCAGGTTAGTATGAATATTGGGTGTGTGTATGTGCGTGTGGGTGTGTGTGTGCGTATATGTGTGTGTGTGTGTTTGTGTGTGCATGTGGTGTGTGTGAGGTAGAGTGTGTGTGTGTGTGTCTGTGTGAGTGTGTGCGACATGCGTGTGTGGGAATATGTACTTAATTATTGTCTATAGATCATAGACTGCCATTAACTTTTCAGTATCGTCATAGCTTAGATTTTGGAGCCATTTGGTAAGTCGTTTTTTACAAACTGCTTTTGTGAGGTTGTGTATTTTTTCACATCTGTTTATTTTATTGTATAGGTATCCCCCAATAAAACAAAAGAAATGGTTACTTAAACGGGTACGAAAAAGTCTATTATTATTTTTTTCACACGCAAGGTAGGCAGGCAAGGTTTCACACGCGAGTTATACACGAAGGCGCGGCGTGGCGGAAGCAAGCACGCCATTTTGTTCAAATTCCACTATCTACTTCGAGGGCGTGGAGGCGACGGGCAATAAGCGGCGGAGGCCCATCACGTTGCCGACGATCACAACCGCACCAGTCCAGCTAAATGGAATAAAGTGGCGTGAAGAAAAGAGGTGCACCGGGACGCTGAGACACCGCGTGGCAACAAGCGGCGGAGGCCCACCACGCTGTGCAGGCGCATATCCACATCCACAACGCACGACTCGGAGGCACCGGGACGCTGAGACACCGCGTGGCAACAAGCGGCGGAGGCCCACCACGCTGTGCAGGCGCATATCCACATCCACAACGCACGACTCGGAGGCACCGGGACGCTGAGACACCGCGTGGCAACAAGCGGCGGAGGCCCACCACGCTGTGCAGGCGCATATCCACATCCACAACGCACGACTCGGAGGCACCGGGACGCTGAGACACCGCGTGGCAACAAGCGGCGGAGGCCCACCACGCTGTGCAGGCGCACATCTACAACATACGACTCGGAGGCACCAGGACACTGATACACCGCGTGGCAACAAGCGGCGGAGGCCCATCACGCAGTTAATTTGGTCAGTTTGTTCCATTTATTCCGATGTTCATTCACTTATCCATTCCATATACATATTCCAATCCTAACACCTAGAACTGAGTACTAGATTGGTTCAGTTTTGGATTTAAATACTGATAAACACGTTGCATATTTTGTGCCTAGTTTATGCACTAAGCACATATTGGTTCTACATTCTAATTTAAAGGGTAAACAATACAAAATACCTTTCCATAATACAAAGTAGGTTACTTAGTTATTATTGAGTGGTTTAGCACAAATTTCAATATTGTTTCATTAAAATCATTGAGTATTTGTAAGCTCAATCTAATTTTATTATAAATATTGCATTAATTGCATTTCTTTGTCGAGACAGCGGCTGCAGTATAAAGTTTGCATGTCAATTGCTGTAACAAATATTATACACTGGGTAACTGCTAATTCCAGTTGTGTGGCATACGTGCGAGACGGCACCTTTGTGCGGAGTGAGACTGCAACAAGTCTGCAAGCTTCGTGTTCATAATATCTTGCTGCTACATCGGGCACCTCATCAACATCGGTCATCGTCATCACTCGCATTTAAGTATTGTTTTGATTTTTGTTGGCTGCATTATTATTGGTTCCAAATATGTCAGTTTCATGTGAGGATTCTAGTAAGCTCACTGTGGAGGAAAATGAAAGGAAACTTATCAGGAAGCGAGGTATTTGTAAACAAAAATTAACACATTTTAAAAAATATTTAGAAACATTAGAGTCATCTCTTTCAGCTGTAAAGATTTGTGAGTTAAATTTGAGATTATCTAAAATAGAGGAATTGTACACAGAATTTGATCTCATCCAATCTGAAATCGAAATTATCTCCCAAATTCCAGAGCATCAGTTCACGGAGCGGGAGGAGTTCGAACTCACTTATTTCGAAACATTGGCAATTGCACGCGAGCTGAGCGGCCGCCATGCAGAGGCTAATGCTACGAGCAACACTACGGGCAGCGAGACGGGTACAGTACTTGCCGCACCAACAGGTCTGAAATTACCCACTATTAAGTTGCCTACATTTTCTGGTCAGTATCAAGATTGGCTTGAGTTTCATGACACATTTACCTCTCTTATACACAACAATAACACAATACCAAATATCAATAAGTTTCATTATTTGAGGGCTGCGTTAAAGGATACAGCGGCTTTAGTCATACGTTCTCTTGAATTTTCCTCGGAAAACTATGAAGTTGCTTGGGACTTGCTGTGTGATAGGTTTAATAATGATCGAGTGTTAGTTAACAGTCACATCACTAATTTGTTTAATATGCAACCAATTTACAAGGAATCGGCCCAGGCTTTGCGGGGCATAATTGATAGTACTAATCGAAATCTCAGGGCTCTAAATACCCTGAAGTTGCCTACAGATCAGTGGGACATACTCATTATTCATTTTGTAGCTGCTAAATTGGACCCTAGCACAAATAGGGAATGGGAGGAAGAGAGAAACAAAATGAAAGCTCTTCCGACCCTTAAAGATTTTTATGAATTTTTGAAATCTCGTGCGGACATGCTGGAGGCTATGGGTGAGACAAACCTCAAACCTAAACAACATAAAACGTTTATTACCTCTCTGCAGCAGAGCAATGCTAATACTAGTACTAGTAGGTTTGCTTGTCCAGTATGTAAAAACAAGCACTCAATTTATAAATGTTTTAAATTTAAATCATTTTCCACTCCTATGCGAATTCAAAAGGCTAAACAATTAGATTTATGCATAAATTGTTTGCGTTCAGGACATAAAGAAAGGGATTGCAAATTAGGGCCATGTCGTATTTGCTCGCAACGACATAACTCGTTATTACATGGACAGCAGCCAAGTTCTACTTTGGATTCAGCTGCAAGTACCTCGTCCAGCGTAGTCCTCGCAGCGGCTGCACCACAGCCCGCTGCCCCTGCACCGTCGCTCGCACCCCCCGCATCTGTCTCGTCTCATAGTGACATAACTCTGTCGAATACAGGAGGTAAAGTTGTTTTGCTTTCGACGGCTCTGCTAAAGGTTAAAGACAAGTATGGGAAGGAACACCATGTGCGGGCTTTGCTTGACAATGGAAGCACGGCAAGCTTCATAACAGAAAGCTTATGCACTAAATTGCAATTGCCATTTTATTCTACTGCTGCGTCGGTAGAAGGATTAAATTATCAGTCTTCACGTATAACTAAACGTTGTGAAATAAATATTGCTTCACGCATGTATCCATACAATGCGAATGTCAGTTGTTTTATAGTCCCTCACATAACTCAAAACTTACCTACTATGATAATTGATGTCTCATCATTCCAAATCCCCTCTGAATTGAATTTAGCTGATCCGATGTTCCACATCCCTGAAAAAATCGAAATGCTGCTAGGTGCTGATATATTCTGGAATGTTTTATTGAATAACAACATTTCTTTGGGTAAGCACAAGCCCACACTTAGCGATACGAAGCTGGGATGGTTGGTCTCAGGTTCTGTACCGAGTTATCAAGGTATCCCTAAGCACTTCACCGTCCACTGCCATCATTTGTGTGAGAATCAACTCCACTTTGAGATGTCTAAATTTTTCGAGTCTGAAACAATTAATAGACCTGAGAGTTTAACTCCTGAACAGAAACAGTGCGAACAAGATTTTGTTGCCAATACAAGGCGAGATAGTGAGGGCAGGTTTGTGGTAAAAATACCTTTTAAAGAGGATCCAGATACACTGGGTGACTCATACATTTCTGCTAGGGCTCAGTTCTTAGCAGTGGAACGAAAGATGGCGCGACAGCCGATTTTACAGGAAAGGTACAAAACCTTTATTAAAGAATACTATGACATGGGTCACATGAGTGAGGTAGGTCATGATATTACTAGGCCCACACCATATTTCATGCCTCATCATGCTGTGTGCAATGAGGAGAGTACTAGTACAAAACTAAGAGTTGTATTCAACGCTTCAAATCCCACATCAAATGGGAAATCCTTAAATGATTTACAGATGGTAGGGGCAACTGTCCAAGATGATTTATTCTCGATTCTAATCCGATTTAGATTGCATAAGTATGTTCTTTGTGGGGACATTGAAAAAATGTATAGGCAAATATTAATTTGTCCTTCGCAGCGTCATCTGCAACATATATTATGGCGTTTTAACACGAACGACCCAATAACAAAATATACCTTGAATACTGTCACATATGGCACAGCATCGGCTCCCTTCTTAGCCACAAGGTGCTTACGAAAGCTTGCTGAGGAGTGCAATGACCCTCAAGTTAGCAAAGCCATTGCGAATGATTTTTATATAGATGACTACATTTCGGGTGCTGACTCCATAAGTCAGACGGTAGATATAGCAAAGGGTGTAATAAATGAATTAGAATCCGCAAAATTTAAACTAAGGAAATGGCGGTCTAATAGCCCGCAAATTTTAAATAAAATTCAAGGTGCAATTGGAGCGAACGAATCAATCCAATTTCATGATAATAGTACAAAGGCTTTAGGCTTGCGTTGGGCATGTGATGATGATCAATTGTATTTTACAGTTCCTGACATTTCACATAGTCAGTCCATGCCGACGAAACGGACAATCTTGTCCACGCTAGCTCAGATTTTCGACCCTTTGGGGCTTATAAATCCATATATATTACAGGCAAAACTTATTTTAAAAAAGGTCTGGGAGTGTAAAATAGGCTGGGAGGACCCACTACCTCCAGAAATTCAATTAGAATGGTCAAAATTTCTTAAAGCGTTGCCAGACTTAAACAATTTTAAAATACCTAGACGTATGTTAGGGAATTCGGCAAAAATTGAACTTCATTCATTTTGTGATGCATCTGGTCAAGCGTACAGTGCATGCATATATGTTCGCACACTCTCTGGTGATCAGACATTCTCTGTTCATTTAGCTGCCGCTAAGAGTAGAGTTCAGTCAGCTCGAAAGACTACTATACCTCGGTTAGAGCTCTGTGGAGCTCTACTGTCGGCACGACTTACAAAAAAGGTGAATAAGGCGCTCAGTTTGTACAGGGTCATTGACCGGGTGGTATTCTGGTGTGACTCTACCATTGTTATTAGTTGGATTAAAACAGAGTCTTCAAAGCTTAAGGCTTATATTAGGAACAGAGTGGACGAGATAGCTGAATGTTCTGATCCTTTGTCATGGCGTTACGTGCCTACAGCTCTCAATCCAGCCGATATAGGGTGTAGAGGCCTCGATGCCACTCAGCTTCTGCACGAGCAGAGGTGGTGGTCCGGCCCGTCTTTCCTTAAATACGACGAGTCAACATGGCCAGAGAATCCTGTAAAAATAAAGGAAGAATTACTACCTGAGGTAAATAAAAGAAATTTAGCTTCGTCCATTCCTTGCGATGTCGCACTGTCATCTCAAGTAACTTCCAGCGTCTCTAGTGAGATGGGAAATTGGATAGAAAGGTTTTCAAATTTTTGCAAACTACAGAGAGTCATGGCATATATTCAGCGCTTCATATATAACTGCCGTCACTCACACAATAAATACACTGGACATCTAACAGTCAAGGAACTTGTGTCCTCTAATCAAACATTATGTAAATTAGCACAAATGGAAATATTTCCTAAAGAATATTCCACTTTATCAAAAAATAATAACTTACCTGCAAAAAATTGTTTACAGAATATGCGACCGTTTATGCATAATGACGGTCTGATACGCGTCGGAGGACGACTATCAAATTCGGAATATTGTTACGATACCAAGCACCCTATCATACTTCATGCTTCACACCATCTTACGAAATTAATCTTCCAACACTATCACATACTCACTATGCATGCGGGACCACAGCATTTATTATCCACTATTCGTCAAAAATACTGGCCAATCGCAGGTCGTAATCTAGCAAGAAAAACAGTTCATGATTGTATTAAGTGCTGTCGTTTCGCAGGTAGATCAATCCAACCAGTCATGGGTAACTTGCCAAAGGAACGTCTTTCTATGACGTATCCGTTCTTAAATGTAGCAGTCGATTACGCAGGCCCAATCTTGATTGCTGACAAGAAAGGTAGAGGGTGCAAATTAATTAAATCGTGGATTTGCGTTTTTGTTTGTCTGGCGGTAAAGGCTGTACACGTTGAGCTGGTGACAGACTTGTCAAAAGATGGCTTCCTCGCAGCGCTGCAGAGATTCGTTGCTCGTAGGGGAAAGCCCATCAGTATCTATTCCGATAACGGAACCAATTTTACTGCGGCTAGCAGGGATCTGGCTAGGTTCTTGAAGGCGAGTGGTGAGGAGATAGGTGTCTCGGCATCAGAGTTAGCGATTAATTTTAAATTTTCTCCCGCGTATTCACCACACTTTAACGGCTTAGCAGAAGCAGCAGTAAAGTCGATTAAGCATCATCTAAAAAGAGTTTTAACACTTACCAATTTAACATACGAAGAAATGTACACTCTATTAGTAGGGATAGAAGGCATACTCAATTCTAGGCCCATAACTCCTCTTTCTTCCGATCCCACTGACCTAATCCCACTTACACCGTCCCATTTCCTGATCGGAAGAACAATGACCAATATTCCAGAGCAAATAGATGATCAGAGGCCATTACACCTACAGACTAGATATGAAAGAATAAGCACATTAAAGGGCCACTTCTGGAAACGATTCTACAAAGAATACTTTGCTGAGCTGCAATGCCGCCAAAAATGGAAAGGTGATCACAGTCAACTTCATCTAGGCGAGATGGTGTTGGTCAAGGACGATCGATTGCCTCCGAACCGCTGGCTGCTTGGACGTGTGGTCCACCTCTACCCTGGCTCAGATGGCATCGCGCGAGTAGCAGACATCCAGACGACCTCAGGGACTCTACGGCGCGCCTACAACCGGCTCTGCCCGCTACCTGTTTTGGAATCTTCGCTTCCAACGGGGCCAGCATGTGAAGTAGCAGCAAACTTAAGTTAATAAAATAATATGTGAAGTGGCAACACCGCGCTTCCGCCCGGCGTAGGCGCCATCATCTGTGTCTTGCATTGACATTGACCTTTTCGTTTCCGCGCTCTGGCTGGTACTTGTGCCAGCCAGAGCGCCGCGTGTGAACTCTCTCTCTCTTTCCAAAAATATATTTTGTCAAGTTCCTAATTAATTATCTTGGTTATTGAATACAAATCGTTCTAAAGGAATACCTTTTTCATTTATCGCCTGTACAAGTGTTGACGGGATTGTGTCGACTCTTTCCTTGGGATGACGTTTGTTCGTAAGATAGGAGACTGTGCTGTTTGAGTATTGTGTGGAGAATGAATAGTTGTCGTACTGTTAGTACCATTGTCTTTTGGTAGAGGTCTTGGGTAGGAGAAAGATATGGAAGGCCATAAGAAACTTTAAGGACTGCTCTCTGAGCACGTTCCAGTTGGAGAAGAGAGGTTTTATGGGTGCCACCTCATGATGTGATGCAGTATGTGAGCAGTGACTGGCAGAGAGCAAAGTAAACTGATCTTCTCGTAGCTTCATCCGCCACATCTCTTAAATTCTTAAATATTGGAATAAGTTTTCGTATTCTAGATGCAAGAGCCTCGATGTGGGTATTGAAGCTAAGAGAAGAATCTAGGATCACACCAAGGTATTTGGTTGTGAATGATTTTTTCAAGGTCCTGCAGGAACATTGCATTGTAGGAGGATTAGTGCAGGAATGTACTTTGAGGCAGTGGGATGGTTTGGGGGAAGAGGATTTGCGTATAGAGAAAGGGATGTATATTGTTTTGTCTGTATTTAGTGACAGGATATTATTACGTAGCCACTCTGATACTGTGTTTAGGCCCTTTTGAGAGATCTCGTATACGTTATCCCAAGTGTCCGAGTGAAATAGGAGAGCAGTGTCGTCTGCAAAGGTGAAAATTTGTCCGTTTGATAGGTTGAGCGCACACAGATCGTTAACGTAGATTAGGAACAGGGTCGGAGCTATCACGCTGCCTTGTGGGACACCGTGGGTGGTGACGAGTTCACTGCTTAAGTAGTCATCTACTTTAACGCTCTGCGTGCGCCTGGTTATGAAATCTTTGAACAGTTGAAGCTGGGTGCCCCTAATGCCTAATAGTTCCATCTTGTCTATAAGGGTGGCAACAGAGATAGTGTCGAACGCTTTAGCTATATCCAGGAAGATTCCCAGGACTTTTTGACCGTCATCTAGTTTTTTGATTATGTGGTCAGTAAGATCATGAACGGCGTCATGAGTGGACCTTCCAGCACGGAAACCGTACTGAGATGTAGAGAGGATGTGGTTTTTTTCAAGGTAATCCATAAGCCTTCTATTCATAATTCGTTCAAGCACTTTGGATAGGGATGTTAATATGGTTATGGGTCTATAATTGCTTATTTCATCTCTGCTGCCTGCCTTATACACCGGATGTATTATACCTTTTTTGAAGATATCGGGGAAAATGCCTGCGGACATCGAGATATTACAGATGTGAGTTAAGGCGAGGATAAACCCCAATTTGTTATTCCGTGACTCCCGGTTTACCTAGTTCCAATATGTAAACGAAGTGTTAAAAATATGAGATATAAAGCACAATATTCAAAATACCTTAAACCATAAACATTTTAATAAAACGTAATACTTTGGCTGTAATTAATTTATAAACTTACCTCCGAAAAAACTCTATTTCATCGAAATATAAGTATTAACTAGGATAATTGTACATTTTATTTGAATAAATTGTTAGTAAATCTATATTAAAAATTCTTTAACCGAACAATTTTGTTTCTTAATATTTATTTCCAAAGATATTTAAAAAAAACATGAAAAATAGAGAAGATCCGCCCGGGAACTTACAGTTTTATGCTAAGCTAAAATGAATCTTATTGCAATGCATATACGCTTGATCTTTGGTTGTGTGCAAGGTTATCGTTTTTTATTGAGATTAATCCCCGCCTTAAAGGTGGGGCAATGGCTCGTATGTTCTGTTTTAGGACACTTGTTGGAATATTGTCCCATCCCACCGCACAATTGCTTCTTTGGGACATTACAATCCTCGTCACTTCCTGTTCATCCGTGGGAAGAAGTGACATAGAGTGGCATGGAGTTTTAGCCAGCAAGGTTTTTTGGGCTTATATTTCCGGCTAAGGTCTTGCCAATGTTGGTGAAAAAATTATTGATGTTGTCGACAGCAAGTTTGGGCAAATGTGCTTGGGTGAGAAGGATATTGGCGCTGGATTTGTCGGAGGTTCTGTTGGTAATTTTATTTATAGTCTGCCAAAGATATTTAGTGTTTTTCGTGATGTCATAAGTTCCTGTTTATTGTAATCTTTTTTTAGTTGTTTTAGAATTTTTGTGCAGTAGTTTCTATATCGGGAGTATGAGATTGCTAGGATTTGATCATTTGGATTTTCTTTTAGTTTTTTATGCAATCTATCTTTGTGTTTCAGACATCGGAGGAGACCAGGAGTGACCCAGGGTTTCAAGAGTATTTTGCGATTTGGTACTATGAGTATGACAGTATTTGATTCGATTACCGCTTTAATGGCGGTAACAAGATAGTTCGCGGCAACATTGGGGTCTTGGGTGGTATAGATTGGGGTGAAGTCTAGGTTAGATATGTCTTTAGATATATGCTCATAGTTTAGCTTTCTAATTGTTCGGCTGGAGACCGGTTTTGATGGAGATTTAGATAAATAGAGAATTGTTGTGTCATGATCTGTGATAGAAGTATGTGCAACAAGTGCAATTCAACATAATATGGTCCAAACAATTTGTTAATCTGGTTGGTAGAGACTAGAGAGTGAGCTGGTAACAGACCAAAAGACGCCAGCAATGTTAGATAATTATTTTTGTTTTGGTCTTTAGAGTCTACGCCTATATTTATATTAAGGTCACCTATGATTGCGATATTATTTGTTTTGTCTAAGGTATTTAGGATATTGCCTAGAGAGCTAAGAAAAGGAGCAATGTCTTTTTTTGAAGGTTTTCTATATACAGCAAGTATAATGGTGTTAGAGTCAATGGTAATTTGTAAACAGTTTGCGTGTGTTAGAGATTTTTCCTCGACTCTTATAGTTGTACTCTTTTTGTGTAAACGATTACGCCGTCGTTTTGCGAGTTATTATTTTTCGTTGAGTGATATACGTAGCCCGGGATAGGAGATATATTGGAAATTATGTTCAGTTGATTAATCGTGAAGTGATAGAATACATTACTTTTCAAATTAACATTGAATGTCAACTGTAGCCGGTAGTACCAAACATGATTAAATCAACATAATATTTTTCCACTGTAATATTGTTTAATATAGTAAATATTGCTTGCTATTTTTTGATCAGAAATAATCAAATTTATTACACTCTTACCTGAATTTTAAATAGGAAATGAGACTTGGTAAATAAAAAATTCACATTGTATTCTTAGAAAATCTTTTACTTCCTTAAAAACTGTATTATTTATGTTCATAATATAATGCTACATAGTATATAAACCATAATTATCTTTATTTAAAATGACACAATTTTGAATTATTTTATTGCCAGTGGCATTTTTGTCGTAAAAATAAGTATCACAGTTATTATTTAATTATACATGCAGTGACCAAAAATAATGGGAAATTGTATGTTTTTATAGTTAGTGAGCACTTTCTTTAAGGTTTGTATTTAGCTCTGCTCTAATATAAATAGAAAAGATATAAGTAATAAATTATTAAGTATTACATATCAAAAATGTATGATTAATTATTATGAATAAGGTGTACATAATATACTATCAGGAAATTAAGTAGGAGGCTGAACTGTCACTGTTTTGTATTGTGTTGTTGCACAGCGACATAATATTATTGCAGGTGTGGCCAACACAATCATGGCCTCGCTTTTAGATTTCCTGGTAGTACCTCTGTTTCTCATTGCACATCAATATTATACATAGTTATGATGTTAATTTTAATACTAGTTAAGAATATGGAAGAGTAATTTAATATTATTTTAAATGTGATAAATGGACTAAGTAGTACAAAAATATCCTACACAAATTGATTCTGTACAGTATCTAACTATTATAAGCACCATTTCAATTTAAAAGCACACATTCATTTTCATGTCTACATGTGTAACCTATACTCCACTCGGGCTAACTTGTCGCTAGCGGTCAATGACGGGATGTCAAAAACTTGTCATTTTCCATATAAACCGCGATTGACAATGAAGTGTCAGATATTGTCAATCGTGGTTTTATATGAAAAAAGACAAGTTTTTGACAAGGAGTCAATGACCGCTATTGCGACAAGTTAGCCCGAATGGAGTATAGGTTATATCATCAGAAAATATTAATACAAACCTTCAAGGTTCTTGTGGCGCTTGACAGTTGACATTATCATGGATGCGATCATACAAAACAATAGACACTCAAAATGAGACTTGTAATGATTTATATTTTATGAGGCCACATGTAATTCAAAATTGGATGCATTGCCAGGAAAGTACAGAAAATAGCTCTCTTCCAAGTATAATTTTACAAGATGGCGTCGTTACTCGTTAGTTTTGATTTTGGTCGCACACCACAAGCCTTGTAGGATTGTACCAAAAAGTAAGTCTACTTATAGATTTTCTTGAGACTTATATCTAGGTAGGTATAGACATTAGTTGCACATCAAATTTTTATAAGTTTTATAAAAGCTATACTTAAGTATTTATTGTTTATATTATATAGTTACACCACATATCCCTCCATATAATATTATGACACTATACTGCTACAATAAGGCCTGTAGGCCTACTACGAAACTGTTTTGAGACTCATCACATAAACAATCGAATGAGAATGCCGCGTCCTGCTCTAACAACGTCATTTCACGTTTGTTAGAGTAGGACGCGGCATTCCCGTACGATTGTTTGAGTCTCTAAACGGTTTCGTGGTACGGCCCATGTATTCACTTTGATTAGTGATAAGTGCAGGTGATTAGTAATCAGGAGAAAGCGTGTGTGGCCAGCGACTGATGTCTTCTGTTAGTATTATTACAGAATAGATACAGTCAGCAAAAAAACTCTTAACAATTTTCTCACATTGCAATAAAAAGCTTTCTATTTTCTAATGGGTCTGAGAATAAGTAGATTTTTATGGTATATTTTCAAAAGTTTTTTGGTCTACAATATCCTAACATTTTAACTACTTAAATAATAAAACTGACTGAGTATAAGATAATTGGTAGAATCGAAGTACTACATATTATGCGCTTGTCGGTACACTTAATATTGAATTCAATAATTTACCAATAAGTAATTTATAATACAATAAACTTAAGCGTCATTTCAATGTAGTCACAATGCATAACATAATTCCATTAACACATAAATATTCTTTGCACATTCACATTTAATAATTATTCACTATACCTAAGTAATATTATTATTTATTCCTATGGTTACTTATATGATACAAAGTACTATATTATATGTGAACCTCTAACCAGCATATTTTTTATAATTAATTTTAATTAGGATTTCTTCCCTTACGAGTCAATATCTTATCAATAGTATAAGGCATATAGTGAACATAGTAAAAATTATCTACATACATTTAAATAATTATATTTTCGATTCAATAAATGGTAATATTTGCATATTAATAGTAATATACTCGATTAAGCTTTGCAAGTTAAGTTTATCTCTTTTCACTTTGAGTCTGTCTATTAATTATTATGACGATAGGCATGGGCGTACCCAGGTTCTAGGCCAGGGGGGGGCAAAATACCCAGGTTCTGGGCCAGGGGGGGGCAAATAACCCAGTTCTGGGCCAGGGGGGGGCAAATCAGATTTTTAATGTAAAAATATTGTATTGCAAACAAATGGGGGGGCTCGGTACGCCCATGACGATAGGATTATATTATATTCATACTGCAGTGTGCGTGCGATACTGAAAAAACCGGTACCTTACAATTAGTACGTTTAAAACCTAAATAAATTACGCGGTTACATTTGGGCTCACTGGCCAACAAGCAACATCAACAGACCAATCTGTACAGAAGCTAAATAAATGGTGTTATGTACCTTACGTACTTAAAAATAAACGAGAGCTCGATCGTACTGAGATCAAAATGTACACACAAGATTCAGATTGCCCCAATAGGACTCACGTACTACGCTAAGACAATAATTTACTTACTAATCCGGCAGTGCTTTTTGCGCAATTGAGTTTACTTAGTCTAGGAGTAATACAAAAGTTACGATATGTATTCGATTTTCATACATTCTTCCTAAGATACCTACAGGTATAAAATTTTGATCTACAAGTATAAGCCGCGTTTGAATTTAAAGCCGCTCAGAAAGAAATGGAGTCGCTGTGTTCGATTTTTAGATCTCTTTGGTGGGGCGAGGAGTGAGCGGGGCGGGTGGACGCGCTCGCGGCACGCTGTTGGTAGACCAGCTTGATCGGATGCGGCGTTAGTGGTAGATTGTGATCAGACGGTGACTCGATATCTGAAGCTACTGGACGCTATTGGTAATTGACAGGGGCTTATTGCTATTTTCAGTTCCGCTGAGCGATTTTAAAATTGTTTACAGCCTTTATGGTAATTTACAAGTCGACATGCGCGTATCGAATGAAAATTAATGCAATGGTAGTGAAGTACAGTCTAAAGTCGTGGATGCTCGTCCCTTTGCTGGGGGAGCGGAGGGTGGAGCCCGGGGCTTCGGGCTCGTTCATGGGCGCGCGATACGGCGCTCGTCTACCCGCGCGCTCCACCGGACAGTTCATCCAAAATGGCGCCGACGGGTGCTGTCTCTCCTCTTCTACCCGCATCAATATATCGTTAAACTTCCAAAAACCCTTGCCCTTGAAGAAGTAGGTTTTCCCTGGAAATTATAATGTTAAGCTTTAGGGTCATGTCGTCAACCGTCATTGATATGTAAACTACATTTTTCTAAAGATTTTTTTCTTTTTCACTGCGTAGATTGTGAGCACAAAACATGAGTTCTTTTACCATAGTTTAATATTTCTTAACAATTTGTCTAGACTTATCGTCAATTTAATAAATACCATCTTTCCACTGGAAGACGCTGTCGATGTTATATCCAACACCTTTCCACATGGCCATATCGCGAGGGTAGTCCAGCTCTACCATTCCCGTCTCCTCATCAAACCTGAAAAAAAAAACAGTGTGGTTAAGAGATGAGACACCAAAGATGAAAGAAAGATAATATTATTATTGACTAAATATCAATTATTATCAACAGTTTTTGTTCTTTGTTTCCTTCGAAATAAGTTTTCTAAATATCAACTTACTTCCAGTACATAGTGCCGCTGTAGAAGTATGTCTTCCCGTTGTACCCCCAGACCATGGCAGCGTCTAGCTTCTCCAGGTTGTCAGGCAAGCCGAGACGAGATAGCCTTATCGGGTACCCAGGCATGAGATATTGCGAGTCGAACAAATATAGCTCCTTTCCTAAAATATTAAAAAAAAACTGGGTTAGTTATAATAATAATGATTTGAGCTAATTAGAAATAGGTCTCCTCGATGAGTTTTTAGGATTATAGATATTTAAGTAAAATGTATTGGTGACACTTCTATTCCATAGAAAAACAGAAATCTGTAAGGTCATAATGATAAACTTACCAACAAAGAAGGCAATTTTTCTGTCTGGTCTCTCGTATACGGCATCCACGTGAGTTAAATTGCTGGGGAGACCCGACCACATCCTCGATATCTCCGTGGGGTACCCAGGGTATAGACCCTTGGAGCCTATCCTCCAGTGATACTAAAAAAAATAATTACATTTAGACCTGACGTAAATGCCGAAAAAAGGGGTTTAAGAGTCTTATGTAAAATTGCAACATGCAACGTCGGCCGTGCGTCGATATAGGTCAAGTTACTTACTCTGTTTTTAAATATGAACAGTTCTCCCCTGATAACGGACACGGCATCGTATGTGGTGTCGCAGGTGTCCGGCTTGTCGGACGGGACGGACCGTGCGGTTGTCGGCCTGACCGGGTAGTTGGTCCTTTTCGGGTACTTGTCCCCTTCACTAGTAGGATGGTTCTGTCGAGGATGCGAGGGATAGTCCTGTCTATGGTGTGGATAGTGAGGTCGGTACGTGGACGTCGTGGCTTCGTGTCGAGGGTTGTGATGGGTTCTGTTGTAGTTGTACCGGCGGTCGGGGATGTAGGGGCGATGCCTGTCGCTGGGGTAGCTGGGATATCTGCTGGGAGTGTGCGTGTTGCGGTGGTCCGGCCTCTCGGGGTAGTAGACGTGTGGTCGCCGCGTTGTTGTTGTCGTCGTGGTCGTGGTTGTTGTTGGTGGAGTCGTCTCCGTTGTTCTGTAGTATGGAATCTTACCCCAAGTTCTTTGAACTTTTGAACCTAGAATGATATGTAAAGATGTTTAGCTTGCGTTGAAAGTGTCTCTTTTAAGGGGACGAGAAATCTTTAAAAACTTACCATACATCTGTTGAATCCCATTTCTGTCGTCGTCCGGCAAAACGAAGTTTGGTTGGATGCCTTGGTACCACGGGAACATCAGAGCGCCTTTGACCGAGCTGTGGGCCAGGCCCAGCGCATGGCCGAACTCGTGAGCGGCGACCGCGAGCAACGACGTCCCTGAAATTTATTAAAAAAGTTTTTTAATCCCTCAAAATATCCCAAATATAATATCAAAAAGTAATTATCGATGGCACATGCAGTTTTCGTCGCAAAATGGCCACCGTATTCGCATATAATGAAGTCCTGTAGTAATTTGCATCTCCCAAATATTTGCGTGGAGCAAACACGGCGTATATAGCCCGTAGATTCAGTCATCACGTGCTATGTACGGATCTTATCGGGTTGTATTCAGTCAGCGTTGCGGTCGCTCCTCATACAGCGTGCAATTGTGTTTGTGCTACATGTATCCGATAGGATTAGGCTGTCCATGCTCGTGATATACTTGTTCTGTTATTAGACGCCTGTATAATCAATTGCGAATTGATGCGTGTTGTTTGTTTTTAGAATTGTTTGATGGACGTTTGCAACTGCATTGAATAGTCAATAGACTGTTGCAAATATCGTTAATCGCTAGATATAGAATAGAGAATCCAAACTCTATATGTATTTCACACGTTTGTGGTTAAATCTATCTCTTTTTATTATGAATAGAACTTACCCTCTTCTTCATCATAGCTATTCGGCGACAGTAGCCACAACTCATCATCGTCGAAATGCGCGTCGCCGCCCTGCCCGCTGCCGGGGTAGAACGCGTGCGCCAGGATCGAACCCCGACCGTCGAAGGGATATGCATCGTTGTGATAACGCCTGAAAAACAAACGAATGCTTTAGCTTTATCTAAAAGGGTTCCCAAATTTCCGATAAACCCAAGATCTATTTCATTCAATTAAAAATGAAAAAAAAGATACACAATTTGTTAAGGTCGTCAAGATGGAACAAATAACTTTAATATTAGGTAAGTATGTTAAAGGTTGTGAAAGTTGTATTATGAATATTTTTCTTAACTAGCATAATATAATCCACTAGATAATTATTAGTTGACTAAATTTTTAACAGCTTAGTAACGCAAAACACTATCGCATTCTGTTAGGAGAAAATCCAAGTGAATAATCACTCGAAAAAACCGCATCAAGTAAGTAATCCGTTGCCCGACAGATAATTACTTCGGAAACTTCCGCACTATCGCGGAATGAGTTCAACTTGATAAAATACCCGATCTAAAGTAATATATTCATTTTGACAAACAACTGACCAACTAGACATGGCACGGCAATCAAACTTGTGTCCGGGGGGACCACGCTCTCTCTAACATCTAATCATTTTTCGCATCAACGGGAAGTCTTCTCTATGCATATTTGAAATATCCGATCGCCCCCGGAACCATTATTATGTGGTGGATATGGAAAAGCACTTTGCGTAGAAATTAACTTGTACGCGTAGGCGTTTAGGAAACCCTTTTACTGGAATAAGCGATGTGTTTTTTCGATATAGTTCAATTAAGTTAATAAAACTCTATTTATGAGGTAAGTCGGTTCCGAAGAATGTGATTTGCCGTCCGTTCTACGAGTCTGGCCGAAGTATACTTTAGCTAACTATAGATGACCGCGTGAACTTCCCATCGCTTAACTCTTAAATATTCTCGCCGTATAAACCTTCCCTGGATATCCACGAATATTTTAAGACTAAAATAATCCAAATCATCTCTGCCATTCTCGAGTTATAGCGAGACTAACAAAAGTTAAAAATATTTTTTATTTATTTAGATTAACCAGAGATCGCCCAATGGTCGAAATTTGACCTTACTTGCAACGACATTAGGACTACTACTACCTACTACTACCTACTACCTACTACTTCTACCTACATTTTGTAAAAAATATTGACTTCATCATAGTTTTTTCAATTCTTGTCTCTGGGACTCAGCTGATCTCAGACTGGCCGTTTAAGCATTGTCTAACGGCCGTTCCCAATATTTGATCTATCTCTGGTTTTGCCCTACTAGAGATAGGAATAGCTCACAATTGACATAAAATATATGTCTCTAATGTCTAATGTGAGTTATTCCTATCTCTAGTAGGGCCAAACCAGAGATAGATCAAATATTGGGAATCGCCGTAATAGTATCTAAAATTAAATAATAAAAAAAAAACAATAATCCATTTTCAATTTGTCAACTTGTTGTCAACAGACTTCAACCATAAATAAAAGAGTATAATTCGTATGTATAGGCTTGTCACTCAAAAATCTGTCATTTTTCTAGTAGTAGTGTCGTAGTGTGTGTAACGTTTTATTTGCTAAAAATATATATGTTAAAAGCATCATTTTAAAATAATATTAGCTCGATGCACTCCTTTACCATATATACTATAACATGACTATAACTGTGCGAAATTTTTTACGAAATGCACCTGCGTTTCGTAAAAAGGGTTACAAAGTTTTTCTCTCACGTATTAATATTTAATGTCTTTTACCCAGATTACCTTTTTAATACCTTTGGGTTTAAATGTTTTTACATTAGATAATCTGTATATTACATAAAACTCAAAGGTCTGACTGACTGATTGACATAGTGATCTATCAACGCACATCCCAAACCACTGGACGGATCGGGCTGAAATTTGGCATGCAGGTAGATGTTATAACGTAGGCATCCGCTAAGAAAGGATTTTGATAAATTCCAACCCCAAGGGGTTCAAATAGGGGATGAAAGTTTGTATATAATAATACTTCTTAACGCGAGCGAAGCCGCGGGCAAAAGCTCGTGTATTTATATCTCTCTTATTCCACAAAAGTTTTTCACGCACGAACATTCAGATTAATCACAAAGATAGTTAAAATATACGGACATATAAAACCTTTATATCATTACGTCTGGTGCTGACACTCGCGATCACAGTAATGGCATCGAAATGAAAAGTTTTCCAGTTGGAGGATGATGTATTGCGCCGCGGCTCGACTGCGGCCGGCGAACAACCCAATGTTATCTACAGTTTTCACCGACTTTATATTTAAATAATATGATACTCTGGACAATTGGACAATCTCGTTTTTCCGTGAAAATTGAGTGTAGTATTTTTTTTATGAAATAAGGGGGCAAACGAGTCACCTGATCCAAAGCAACTTCCGTCGCCCATGGATACTCGCAGCATCAGAAGAGCTGCAGGTGCGTTGCCGTCCTTTTAAGAGGGAATAGGGGAGGGTTGGGAAGGGAAGGGAATATGGGAGAGTAGGGAAGGGAATAGGGTAGGGGATTGGGCCTCCGGTAAACTTACTCACTCGGCGAAATACAGCGCAAGCGCTGTTTCACACCGGTTTTCTGTGAGAACGTGGTATTTCTCCGGCCCATTCGTGCCGAAGCATGGCTCTCCCACGTATAACTTAACGTTATATATATATATATATATATATATATATATATAATAAATATATATAACTTAACGTTTACTTAGCGTTATGCTTATCATATTCCATTTTACTTAGAAAAATATTTTGGTGCTATCTTCAGTTTTTTATTGATGAAAGAGCTTTTAACCCTTAAAGAACTCTAGGAAAGTTAAGCTTCAACGTTAAGCTCAAAAAATATTTCTTGCTTGTTTTCAGATGCCTTTTTCTAACTTGTCTAACTACCTCTACGCTTTTCCTTAACAAGCGCATAACATATGAGCGGAAAGCCGGGCAAGCATAACATACAATATATGAAATGTTATCGTGCCGTCTATGATTAATATCTCTCCTGCTACCGATCTAAAAGTTACGTTCAAAGGCATAATTCAAAGTATTGCAATATGTCGCGTAGAAGTTGCAGAATAGATCGGTTCGTCGCTCCGGGCGCACGTTTTCTCCCGTATAATATAATATCAACCAGTGGCGGGGCAAGACCTAAATTTGATGTGGGCAAGATATATCTTGCGAGGCCTCCTGACCTGAAATATATTTTGCGAGGCTGATGGATGATGCAAGAGGACGGTTGAGAGAATGAATTTTTTAATACTCAAACTTTTATTTAAAAAACCTTTATTGATGTATATTTGATTATCAAAACCAGTAAATCCTTAAAAAAACCTCGTGGTCCAAGGGATGCGAGGCCTCGTAGAGGCTTAGACGGCGAGGCCGTGGGCGATCGCCCACGTCACCTACGCCTTGCGCCGCCTCTGCATACAGCACACGCTATTCGCTAAACGCTAATACATATTTCTGGAACGTTCTACACGGTATAATTGCACGTATATTACTTACGAGCTGGAACGCAGTTAAGTTGTATGTATCTTTTATTGCTCGGGTAATATTACAATTTATGGGCCAATAAATCTCGCATACGCATAGTGGGCTGCGCTTTCTGCAATCATTTCGTACTAAATAATTTAATTGACTTAAGGCCTGTTTCACTACTTCCAGATAAGTGACGGACAGGCTATCCACCACTTAACTTGACAGATAAAGTATGGAGGATTTGTTAAAAAAAGTTGTGGATAGCCTATCCGGCACTTTATCAGGAAGTGGTGAAACAGGCCCATAAGTCATAACTGACTTGCATGTGTTTCGTAAAGTCCATTACGTAATAGAACTCATTGTAAAAACTACATGAAATTTTCGTTTCAACAGAAAACAGATACTTTTTATTGCGTAATATAAGTTTATGTTGGAGATAAAATTTCTATGATTTGTTATTAAACGTTATGGACTATTTGATATTTATTATAAAGTGTTCATGTGGTCGTTTCTAGGCCTTTTCATTTAAAATTAAGCGTCGGGTTCGGGGCACGGTTGATTAATGATGTGGCCTATTGCCGCCCATTTACACGATAGTCGCTGCCATGATGTTGTATTTAATGTAAGGTACCTGATATTAAAAGGTTTTGACTATCATCACTGCCAACGTGTTTGGCATATCAAAAACAAAACCAAAAACAAAAAACGCAACAGCAACAAACAGTTATGCATTGAGTAAATAATTGGCCGAATGCAAGTCGGACTCGCGCACGAAGGGTTCCGTACCGTTATAGAGGAAAAAAATGCCAAAAATTGTATTTTTGTATGGGAGCCCCCATAATTATTTATTTTATTTAAATTTTATTATTAATTATTAAAATATAAATATGATTAAGTATTTTATGAATATTTCAGGAGCCTATCTATTGTCATAATTTATATCGAGCAAAAAATGGCAAAAATATCACGTTTGTTGTATGGGAGCCCCCCTTAAATATTTAATTTATTTTGTTTTTAGTATTTGTTGTTATAGCGGCAACAGATATATACATGATCTGCAAAAATTTAAACTCTCTAGTTATTACTGTTCTTGAGTTACAGCCTAGAGACAGACAGACATCGAACTTCGAAGTCTTAGTAATAGGGTCCCGTTTTTATCCTTTGGGTACGGAACCCTAAAAAATGCAATGGAAAACATAATTCAAAAGTGCACAATATTCCACAACAAGAGGAATAAATTGCGCAACCTTTAATTCCCGAAGCGAAACGTACGCCTCAAGTAATATGATCACGGAGTTTTCGAGTTTCGTGAAAAAACAAAATTTTTATGTAGACCGTACCGCGAAGTTTCGCTGCAAGTTTGCAACATGGCGGCTGGCCCAATATGTCATCTGTTGAGGTTTTTGTTGACGGTACTTTCTCATATCGCCCGCTAACGTGATCTAATAAACGGAACTTGCTCCTGTTATTGTTATGCAACTGAGGTCCGCCTCTTCGGCCATTTTATGTTTCGGAAACGATAACTGTTTTATATTTTTCAGAGGTTGTGGATCAGTTGAAAATTGGAATGTAATAGGGGTTATAAGTTAAGGCCCAGTAGTCCCGAAAATAAGCAGGTCGATGTCTGTCAGTACGAATTTAAGTACATTAAAATAACATTCATTAAGTTCGACATTAAGAGGATACCACAGCGGCTAGAGAAATGAAAAAAAAGTACGTGTAATATCTATAGCTGTCTCCCTTACCTCAAGCCTATACCGCAGAACGCGATAGAGACAACTGCAGAAAATCCAGAAAATCAACGATTCGTTGTCCCCTGATTCCTTCTCCAAAACTTAACCGGTTTAAGTACTTTTTTCATTAAAGATTAAAAAAAGGCTTGAGCTGTGTTCCTATGTTTTGCTTTTTTTGTATAATCTATCCAAATCTGTTTTCTGGACGTTTGAACACAGTGGAAAATCTGGCCATTTTTTTGGGTTTTTGAACGTTCATATCTTATTTAATAATTAAATTATGAAAAAAAAGAAAACATAGGGACATTGTATTAGTGGCCGTAGATATTCAGGAAAAAAATTATAACTCTACTAGCATTATCCAGGGAGGAAACAGGGGACAACGTTTGTATGGAAAAAATGGCGGTGTGGAATCCTCTTAAGTACATTAAAATAACATTCATATCAGCGCGCCTTGTACAGTGGCTGTTACGCGCTCGCCGCGTGCCTTGGTAATAGAAAATAGGTGTAAAAACCTTTTGTTTTTAGTATTACACAAATCAAATACATAATATATCAAATCGTTTACGTTAGGTTACGACACATATACTACATTTTTTGTTTTTTTCTAGAAAGTGTGTAATTTTGCCATAAAATGATTTAATTATGAAAAACAGCGTTACAACAGTCATCTTTGTGATTTTTTTCTATCGAGCAGAATTTTTCAAATTGTGTACTGATATACCTTTGCGTATAGGAAATTTTCTCAATTTTAAAACAGTACTTATTTTATACTTAAATAATGACATTTCCTTTACTAAAAACGTGTTTTAAAAAACCCATTTTACGTAGTTGCAACAACCACAGCGCCTTAATAAGATGCGCCCTTTTACATATTTAATGAATTATTATTATGGATGGTCTATTTAATTTGTAACAATATTATATAGTCGTTTTAAGTCAGCAAGCCATCGAGGCAATCATTAAAATATTATATTAATAGAATGCTCTATCTAGAGTCTGTTTTCTACCTAGCTCTTTCTTAAAAAACATTGCTTTAGCACTACGGTCCTTCGAACCATTATGTCCTTTCTTTAGAGTCGCCTGATAAAGTAAGCAGTGAACGATACAATCCGTTTGAAGGTTGTATTAGATTAATAGAAAAGTAAGTTGAGCCAGTCACGTAGTCTGTAAAACTGAATCGCTAAAGAAACGTAACGTGTTGAATCGAAAACATCCTAGAAGCTAGGTAATGCAATTTTTATCCTACATCTAGGGAAAGTCAGATAGGTAAAATCAATTACGTTTACTTTCGCATATGCTTCTACTGCTTTTTAAATAGTTTTGGTTGGGAAATAATTGGTTAAATATAAACTGATGCTAGATAAACAACAAAAATGTCTGTTATCTTATATATTGTATTCGATAGAGAATAAGGTTTAATTAAAAAAAACAAACTTATAATTTTAAATATTTTCGGCTAAATAATTTCAACAAAGACAACATACTTAATTTTAAGTAATATTTTAGGTTCATAAGCGATAATTTGACTAAATATCGCTTATGAACCTTAAATACTTTTTATTGCTTGACAAAAATATACAAATGGTATATTTTTGTCAAGCAAATATCTTATATCTTTAAACGAGCAATTCTTGTATATATATTATATATAATTAGAATCTCGGAATCGGCTCCAACGATTTTCATGAAATTTAGTATATAGGGGGGTTTCGGGGGCGATAAATCGATCTAGCTAGGAATCATTTTTAGAAAATGTCATTTTATTCGTATTTTATCGTATACCGAGCAAAGCTCGGTTAAATAGCTAGTTATATATTATGTGATTCACCTACTCTGGAGGTTTTTCAGTATATTTTGTAAAGTCGTATTTGCGTGTTATCCGAATGCCTCGCACGCGTCGCCCAAATCCCCCTAAATGGATAGGACGTGTCCCCAAATCCTTACTTGATTATTATTTATTATCAGCACAATTAATCAACAGACGAATTCGAAGCTCTCTTATTGGAAGTGAAAATAATTCGGCCTTTTTATTCAATTGTAAGTCCATCAAGATCAATAAAGTAAAGCACATTTTCTTGAATTTAAATCTTATTTTGCTCAAAGTAGAGTAAATTATAGTTGGTAAGAGTAGAACCATGATTTTGTTAAGTTCATTTTGAGGCTTAAGTACATTCATTCACCATGGAGTTTCTATGAGCGATACTTGTGATGATGGTCTAGCTCATGTCTAGCTGGTAAAAATTGTAGAATGATTTCTTGAAGATAATTAAGTTCTTTTAAGGAACAGTTTAGTACAAAGTCATGACTTACTTGGCGAAGGAGACGACGATGTCAGCGTCATCGGAGTTGATCTCTGTGAAGGTGAGCCGCGAGGCTTGCTGCCACACATCGAGCGCGCGCGCCAGCACCTCTCGCGTGCGGTGCGGGTCCAGCTGCGACGGCCGCCGGCTCAGCGACAGGCTGTTGGCAAAAAACTCTGTATTAGTTGAGAAAAAAACAAGGCTATTAGAAACACCACACAAACAAAATTTAAAAATCGAACGTTCTACATGTTTGGTTTTTGAATTTTATGTCTTTGGTTAAGGTGGTAAGATCCAAAATATTCAAAAGAATATTTTGGATCTTACTGCTAGAGTAGACATAACTAAGTAGTGATATCTATTGTGTTACTGCTACACGCAAGTTTGTCAATCAAACGTAAAGAGCGTTTAGTTTTAGTACACACGTAATTAAAGATCATCATTAGAATTGAAACGATAAAGTCCGACAAAGGTTGCGTTGGTCGCGTAACGGAATAATCGCATTGTGGCCGAGCGTTGTTTAACGCACGGTGCGTTTATTACGTGGGATTTATGCGTTGTCACAGACACACTGATCTCATTAAGTTCGGAACAGTTTTAATTAGCGTCGCGCTCGTGTTCACTTCACTAATCTACAATTTATGGCGTCACGGGATTTCTGTTAGCTAATGGACGTTTTACCTGTAACTTCCATTTTGATTCCATGCTCTGCCTTTTTATATTATCTTCGGTGGAAATAGCAAAATCAGTGTGTTGTGTTTGAAGTTATGTAGATAAGAGTCATCGCAATCTGTTGCATTATGTCAAAAAATTTAAATAAAATCGTAATGTAGAGTCGTAAGTTGCTTCGGTTCATTAGCGGTTTTCATGCAAAAAGATAATCGCATATGAGCTATAGTAATTAAAACTAAGGTCGGTTTGGCCGGCGCTTCTATAATTATTTCGCATAACATTATTAGGGGCCTCCGGGGAAATATAAATAGACAATGTGCAGCATAATTTTCATTTCATCGCGTGCTTTGATAAATCGTGCGGCGAAATATTAAATGAAGTCTTTTAATGGACCGATACTGGCCGGAGACCGCTCGAAATTTATTATGGGCATATTAACATGGCCCCCGACAGCCGGACCCCGCGGCCCACGGTCCACCGCCGCGGACCCCGCGACGGCCCACTAAATTTCACTGAATGAATTTCGTCGCCACAATTCGTGTGGACCGCTCGAATCATGTGTGGTTTTTGTACAATTACTAGCAAACAAAATTTAGGCCTATTTGTTTCGGAACACAAACAGCTGCGGTTGGAGCCCCGACTCCCGAGTCTTGTACCTAGTGGGTAAATTACATTCAAGAGTAAACGCCTTTCAAGGTTTTAATACTATTAATTATTAACAGCTATATTATGATAATTATTGTGTCCGGTGTGTATAAAAATATTTTCCATAGAATTTGATTTGGAATAATGACAAATTATGTTGACTAGAGATCGCCCAATCGTCGAAATTCGACCTTAGTTTCAAACACATTAGGACTAATATAGTAAGTAGGTTTAATTTGTAAAAAAATATTGACCTTATCATATTTTTTTCAACTCTCGTCTCTGGGACTCAGCTGATCTCAGACTATCCGTGTAGGCATTGTCTAATAGTATCTAAGATTCAATAAAAAAAAAAACTATAATCCATTTTCAATTTGCCAACAACTTCAACCATAAATAAAAGAGTATAATTCGTATGTATAGGTTTGTCACTCAAAAATCTGTCATCTTCTTGAGTGTGCGTATTGTAGTGTGTGTAAAGTTTTATTTGTTAAAAAAATGTGTGATAAAAGCATAATTTCAAAATAATATTAGCTCAATACACTCCTTCACCATATAAACTATAACTGTGCAAAATTTCATTCCCCTACGTTTCCGCATTTTTCGTCAAAAGGGATACAAAGTTTTTCGCTTGCGTATAATATATAGATAGATATATAGCAAGATTTTTCTTTGTATAAAACTGCCAAACGTATAACTTCTTATGTAAAAACAATCAGTTAATTAAAAATAGTAAATATGCAAAGCAGAGAGCAATAAACTATAAAGAGATCCGCATTATCCACCCCTATTTACATTTCGTTTCATTTCACGGACATTTTACATTGTTAACAAAACGTCATAGCGCGCTGCCGACGCACACTGGTCCCAAAGTAAAATAAATGGGACATTAAGAATTTTTGGATCGAAGGTCAACGGATCAGGCTGATTTTTTTTTTGTAGACAGCTGATGCAATTACAAGTCACTTTTATAGATGTCGTTTTTTTCAAATACGCCGTATCTACAGATATAAAAAAATAATTAATTATTTTTAGTATGGACGAAATCATAATTTTGTCATTTTATTCCAAGATTCAAACGTATTCAAAATAAATCATAGCACAGGTTATAGAGGGACTCTTGTCGTACATTTTTGTCATAGACACTCAACTGCGATTTTTGCGCCTTTTAGAGCTACAGGCACTTTATTTTTTTTTGGTCAGCGGATGAAGCTGATTTTTTAGCACCTGATGCAATTACAAGCAACTTTTATAAATATCGTTTTTTTCAAATATGCCTTATCTACAGAGAAAAAAAATATGAATTATTTTTTGTATAGACAAGATTCAAACATATTCAACATAAATCATAGCACAGCTTATAGAGGGACTCTTGTCGTACATTTTTGTCATAGATACTCAACTGCGATTTTTGCGCCTTTTAGAGCTACAGGCACTTTATTTTTTTTTTGGTCAGCGGATGAAGCATTCGTAGTATCTCCTTAGTAGTCTGAGGATGAAGCTGTTTTTTTTTGTAGCATCTGATGCAATTACAAGTAACTTTTATATATGTTGTTTTTTTCAAATATGCCTTGTCTACAGAGAAAAAAATAAGAATTATTTTTTGTATGGACGATACAATGAATAGGGAAACAGATGGAAGCGACATAACTACAAGAAAGTGTGGCCGGCCTATATTGCCAAGAACTAAACATGGCGGCCTATAGTGATGGGACACTCGGTTGATATTTGTCGAGGATATCGATAAGTAAGATGTTATGGTTAAAATCTTTTAAATAAATATATTTTTTAAATTCGATAAAAAAGTACACCACTAAACGTCAAATCTACTAATTTCTATGTTGATTAAATATCGAAAATCAAGCCATGTTATATTCTATAATCTATTCTATCACAAATCTTATTTACTGTCTAATTATTAACTAAATTAGCACATACGAAATCAAGCCATCGGTAAAATAACAAAAAAAATAGTAAAAATATAAACGTACCGATCCAAGGACAATTTTTTTTAAATTTCTTCACTTTTTTGACGGACTATAAATTAATTTTAAAAAAAGCAAATTGGTCGAAAATTTTGACGGATATATATCGATATTTTTTTCGCGATATATCAAGACCGATATTGATATTTTTTCAAATATCGATGTATCGATATATCGATATTTTCTTTCAATTTCGACATCCCTATATTACGACACTTTGACAGTTTATGTACCTCGGAGAACCGGAACATAAAATGGCGGACCGGCCACGGTATTTTGATACCGTGACGGTATTTTGACACTCAACTGCGATTTTTGTAAGTCCGCTGATCAAAAAAAAAAAAAGTGCCTGTAGCTCTAAAAGGCGCAAAAATCGCAGTTGAGTGTCTATAACAAAAATGTACGACAAGAGTCCCTCTATAAGCTGCGCTATGATTTATGTTGAACACGTTTGAATCTTGGAAGAAAATGACAAAATTATGATTTTATCCATACAAAAAATAATTCATTTTTTTTCTCCGTAGATAAGGCATATTTGAATAAAACCAACATCTATAAAAGTTGCTTGTAATTGCATCAGATGCTACAAAAAAAATCAGCTTCATCCGCTGACCAAAAAAAAAAAAAAGTGCCTGTAGCTCTAAAAGGCGCAAAAATCGCAGTTGAGTGTCTATGACAAAAATGTACGACAAGAGTCCCTCTATAACCTGTGCTATGATTTATTTTGAATACGTTTGAATCTTGGAATAAAATGACAAAATTATGATTTCGTCCATACAAAAAATAATTAATTATTTTTTATCTCTGTAGATACGGCATATTTGAAAAAAAACGACATCTATAAAAGTGACTTGTAATTGCATCAGCTGTCTACAAAAAAAAAAATCAGCCTGATCCGTCCTTCCTTCGATCCAAAAATTCTTAATGTCCCATTTATTTTACTTTGGGACCAGTGCGCGACGGCTCGCTTTGAGGATCCTATTGCCGATAAGGACTATAACTCGCTTTTCAAATAAATCACCAAACATAATATTAAATATACCCATACTACCTATGTCAACTTAATTGAAGGAAATATTTTGGTACCGTGTTGTTTAGGCTGGATTTATATGTGGAGGCACGAACGCGCGGTTTAGCGGCTACATCGCGAGATCACGAGCAATTGTACGTAATATGTATTGTATAAATAAGAAAAAAAAACCCCGCCAAACAATTTCAAAAAGTAATGAAATAATATTTACTGCCTTTAAGTCAACCTCCACTTTGGGAGTTATACGGAGTTCGGCTCCCATAGAATCCAGGTGATGCTGCAGCAGTAGCAGCATGTAAATATTTACTGTTTATCTATCTATTTTTTACTGGTTGTCGCAATTAAAATGAGCCCAAACACGAAACCTCTGTTCTAAGTTAGCGAGGAGTTGGATAGCCTTTGATTACCAGGTGATGTTGCAGCACCAGGTCAACTTTCCATTAATATATGTATACATATATTATATATTTACAAATGTCACAAACTAGAATGAAATATAAAACCCATCAAATGACTACAAGTTGCTAACGACATTTCATGAATTAGATAAACCCTCATTGTCCAGCACTGAGCAGGTTGATGATGATGAATTATTATAGCTAAGAACACTCTCGATCATGTCAGCTTTCAAACAAAAAAAACTAGATCAAAATCGATCCACTCGTTTGGATGTTACGATGCCACGGACAGATACACACACAGATAAAACAGACAGACACGTCAAACTCATAACACCCCTCTTTTTTTGTCGGGGGTTAAAAATGGTATTTGTAATACGCAATAATTCTTGTCAAAGAAGCACCACTCGCACAATGAAGCGAGTTTGTAATATGAAATATCCAACACGTGATTCAGTTAAAGTTTGGCGGCGTTCCGGAGCAGGCGGGCACGTTGGGGCTATCCGAAGTTGGGACAAACAGAAGCCTGTAGCGAGCTGATTGTGATCACGTGACAAGCTCCACGTGAGCACGTGACCGACCATTGTCGGGGTTGCCAGGCGATGAAATTTCCCCGTTCTCGCCCGCGCCTCTAGAAACCTTTTCAAGATTGCGCCCTTTAATAATTTAATTTGTTAACGAGAAAACTTTTTGCGCGAATAAAATTTTAATTGGGGAATATGTTTACGAGTCGAGCGCGAGTTTCCCGAATCGGGTGAGGAAGACTGTAAATGTCAATTTTTAGGAAACCAAAAGAATAAACCAGAAGTAACTCATCACTTGACACAGAACCTGGATTCGTCATCGGTAAGTGTACACTCGGTAGGCACAGCGCCGACGAGCGTACTAAATGTTTTATTATAATTGAGAGAATCGGATGATGCGGACTATAAACCCTGCGATATCAAGCGAGGGGCACCCCGGGGGCGGCGGAGGGCGGCGGGGGGTGGCGGCGTCTTCGTAATGGACATAATCTCGTTACGATGTCATAACAAACAGATTTGTAAGCATTTACTTTATGGTCTGTGTCCGACGAGCTAAAATTTAATTCTCCGAAATAATCCGTCAGCGAACCATTAAAATTATTCGGCCGTTCGCGTCGCCTTACAGTTTATGGTGTTATGGGGTGAGATGTCGCAAGTCGCAACTCGAAACGTACAATTATCCGGTATCGATTCGGACCCCGCACTCGAACATACGAGGAAAATTTTTCCAATTTCACTCCTCCGCTTGCGGAATTAACATAAAAATAATAAAATGTCAGTAGACAGGTCCCCCGTGTCATCTCGAGTCTCGACGCGGACCGCCTGTCGACACAATTATCTACCCCGCTGATGTGTATGGACTCCCGATCCCATTCGATAATACAATGATTATTACCCGTTTTTTTCTTTTTTTTTTACTACAATTTCACCTAAATAAATATTATTTATAACTTAATTATTGCACCTTTAAATAGGGAAAAGTATGGTCCAGCAACATTTCGCTTCGAACAAATAAACAGACGACTGTTGACCACACCGAATTGACAAGTCCTTCAGTCAAAGGTCGGATAGTGCTATGCGAGGTGTATGCAATAATATTCCCCATTGAAATTCCTAGTTCTCCCACGGCGAGCGGCGGCGCGACGGGATCGCCTCGCACCGTATATTGTAGATAAGCGACGTGGCAATAGGCATTCGTGTTCACTGGGGATTCTATAGCAGACTCTATTCTTCCGCGCAGAAAAGGATTTAAGGCATTCAATGTAAAGGAATAAAATCTAAATGCTATGATTTCAATTAGAGATATTTTATAACGCTTCGACGTCTTTGTGAACTCTATTTTTAGGGATGCTTTGGAAAAGAAAATGTCCTAATGGTGAAAATTCAATTGTTGGACGAGACACGAAATTACCTACGTTAGCTACTCGGTTCCTTAATCGAAAGACGAGAGCTGGAAAAAGAATTGTAATGGACGTTAATCCCAAATCTATTTCGTCGCCGTCAGCAGAAAAGAGTCCTAAAGATCTTCACAACCGCTTTAAAACCGCTACTTTCGTGTAGTTTCCGGACCAATACGTCAAGTATAATATTAAAATGATTTACTCGTATGTAAATGAAACTAAAAATATCGTGGATTCAATATCGGTGTTGCCAGAAGTAATAAATAGTTGCGTAATGCGGTCATCGCGATGTTAAAGTGGGTGTGCGGCGGGCACCGGGCAGCCTAAATCGGCCTATCGTTATGCTTTGTTAATAGCTCCTTTGAATGCCGATAGCCGGCAGCCGGCCGCAGTGAAACCGACTCCTTGGGGGATTTGGGCGGATTTCCGAAGCATCGGCTTGAATACCTAGCCGGTAGCCTCGGCCACATACCAAATGTATTTAAATCAAAACGGGCCATATAACAGTGAGTTGCGCACAATAATTAAATTGCACGTAAATGGAGTAAGTCAAAAAACTAACGGCAATAAACAAATGTATTTTCGTGTGAATAAACTCACCGAATTAATAGCACTTAAATATTGTTATATGTTCCCTTGAATCGTACATAATCTTAAAGTTACGGTGAGCATGTGACAACAGTAGATATACTTCATTAAATAATAATTCCATGCAGATGACGTTGAAAACGGATTAAAATGGGCCATTGGAATTAGTGACCAGCTCGCCAGCCACCTCGGGCAGGCATGAGTAAGGGTGGTATTGCATCGACATGTCACGTTAATGTAAATTATAACGTGACATGTCGATGCAATACGATGCAATTTCAAATCAGCCTTTTAAAACTACACTACGTCTAAGGATTAGTATGGATTTGACAGATTTGCAAGACGTCTGACGCAATTGAAATCTGTCAAATCCATACAAATTTAGAAATGCATCTACGCGTCGCGTTGCAGTCTGAATTGACCCTAAGAAGAAAATCCATATTAAATTGATAGACTTTTCCATCGCTGCAGTATCAGGCTGTTCCAAATTTGAATGTATCATCTGAAAATGCATCGCAATGCCTCGCGACGTTGCAATGTGAATTGACCCTAGCCGGCAGCCGGGGGCAGGCTAAAGTGGAGTAACATGGTTATGATGACCGTATTACCGGCGCGCCGCTCGCCTCATTACCACACTAATTGAAATTATTTTCAATGGTGATGAGGTAGGACTCAATAAAGTTGCATAGATTTTGTGATGTTAGCATGCAGCAGAATGCAATTATAGAAGCATCAGCTGCTTTTAGCATCTAACAGATTTTTGTGTGACTATCAATAGCTTGAAAATTTTAATAATTATTATTTTCTATAAACCGACCATTATCACATTAGCCTTCAGGCTGCATAGGTTTTTTGTTACTGTTATCCTGTTATTATGTATTTCATACGGATAATAACGTTTTGTAATTACGTACGTACTCGGTACTAATAACGGGATAAATAGTATGCAGCGTCTAAAAAAATAAAATTTTCTGCATGACCATTATTTGTTCAAGAATTTTTTTATAACGATGACAAATCTATAGGCTGCATAGATTTTGAGATGTAAATCTTGTTAATATTTAATTTTACATCATCTATAATAAGATCTTCTAATTTTTCCATGGCATTTATCAGAATGTTTTTGGATCAAAACGTTTTGTTCCTAATACACAAGACTTCGAGTCTATGTGCATCGAGTGTATCTTACGCTGCAATCCATAATCCACAAATCCATAAGTTCGTTACAAGTTTCATTTGACACCATATCTTATTGAAAGTGGTGAAACCTTCTCTTATAGATGATACCGCGAAGTATCGTTAGTAGTTAAGGACGGCAACTTTTATACGAGTTAGCTAAACCGAGAGAGATATAATTGGAAACTTGAAACGGTGAGACGCGGGTGCGCCGGTAATTCTATCTGTGTAATTTACTAGTGCAGATGTGAAAAGTTGATTAACTTTTATATTTGCCGTGCTAATGTAATATGTCTGCGACTTGTGTTTTACTGTGTTAATTTTTTATGGTTTTAGCTACGAATAATAAAAACTAAGGAATCGTAACTCCCATACTATTACCGTTTTAAATTTGGTTCCTTTCGATCTGTCATGTAACGTCAGCCTAGTACCGCTCAAGGTCACCTAAATATTGCAAATGTATTGAAATGTGTACCTAAGGTACACTTTTTTGACAAGTATAAATTGTGGAGCATGTTTTTTGACGGATTTACTTTTCCTTAGTTTTTATTATTCGTAGAGTTTCGGAAGAAATAGTTGTAAAAAATTTGTTAAAGATACATAATTTTACAAAAATTTAGATATTTTATTCGTTTATGAGTAATGTTACATATTATTGTAAATATTTAAATTAATAATCTTCAGCCGCAAATTAAGTTGGATTTCCCCACCTTGATTTTCAAATTGAGTTCCTCCTCAACCAAATCCTAAAATACTTAAACTGACTGAACCGACCTAGCAGATTTTTAGAAAAATCACCGTAAGATGACAAAGAAAGATTATTTAATAATTTTATTACAATAGTTACGAGGTAACAACTTGTATGGGGAAACAGCATGTAGACAATCAGGCGTCCAATCAGGGTGTAAAGGTCATTTACAACCTGATTTGAAGCCAATAACCACGGTACCTGGTAACCTGTTAAAGGTTCATATTATTCTTAACCTTCCTGGGAACTGAAAGCATTGGTGTTGAATTTTTAAAGTAGCAATTGAAGTTTTGAAGGCGGACGTAACCGTGTTACTGTAATGGGTGCTAAAATGTTAGCGACTTTAAATGTGTTTTCAGGATTCTGTTTTTAAAATCTTTTTAAGGATATTTAAAATCAAATTAGAATATATTATGTAGATCAACTTTTGTTACACTATTTAGTATTTATACATTACCAAAATTAAGGATGCGTATGTGGCTACTATTCTATGCGTTGCTGTTAATAAAAATTTTAAGGTTCAAAGGTCCAAGGAGGTATCAATAGCAACTATTTAGTACTTACTATAGTCTTCATTATTGGACAGTGGTCCACTTAGTCCAAATGGTGGGACTGTATATTACTGACTTTCATATATAGTCTATACTAATATTATAAAGCTGGAGCTTAATTTTTTTTGTACCTCTATCTATCCTCACGAACTACAGAACCAATTTTAATGCAATTTGGCACAGATGTGGCGTAGAAAATGTACAGTTCCTCGGGATTCTGAGTATGCCTCACGGAATGTCTAGTTGACGGATTATAGTCGTTGTTAAGCATTTGTGTGTTAACCAACAATTAGGTATAGAATAAGACAGCATTCATAACTAAATACTTGATTTTTTGAGTGACACAATACCTCGCTCGTCCATATAAAGTAGTGTGTACGTCTCACGGCTTAGACCATAGCCTGTTGCGACAGTCGATTGAGGAAGCGGCGATATTGGCGGCAAGTGTGTGGTGTATATCCGCCAAACGGAATTGTTTCCTGCCGCACACCGCCGACAATTATATACCTCATTGTGTTCTGTGTTTGTCTGTTCGTAATGTACTATCGAAGAAATATATCCATTGGCAGTTAACGGATCTAATCAAATGACAATTTGGTCGGATTATGTCAATTCAATGTAAGTTGTGATGTCGGCTGAGTTTCACATAAGGGTTTATTCAGACCGCAACGCGACGCGTAGATGCATTTCTAAATTAGTATGGATTTGACAGATTCGCAAGACGTCTGACGCAATTGAAATCTGTCAAATCCATACAAATTTAGAAATTTGTATGGATTTACACGTGGGAGAGCCATGCTTCGGCACGAATGGGCCGGCTCAACCGGAGAAATACCACGTTCTCACAGAAAACCGGCGTGAAACAGCGCTTGCGCTGTGTTTCGCCGAGTGAGTGAGTTTACCGGAGGCCCAATCCCCTACCCTATTCCCTTCCCTACCCTCCCCTATTCCCTTCCCTTCCCTACATTATTCCCTTCCCATCACTATCCTCCCCTATTACCCTATTCCCTCTTAAAAGACCGGCAACGCACCTGCAGCTCTTCTTATGCTGCCAGTGTCCATAGGCGACGGAAGTTGCTTTCCATCAAGTGACCTAACCCTTATGTGACCAAATTACTTAGGTCCGCAATCTGCCTATGAATTAACTTCAACGCTACATGTCAAAAATATATGGGATTTGGATTGATCGCGTGACATGGCGATTGCAATGCCATCATTGCTATCGAATCAATTTAACTATGCACCCTGTTTTCTTCATAAAAGCGTAGACAAAAGAGAGGCAAGTTTCACCGTAACCGAAAACCAGACTAAGCAGTCTCATATTATAATATGGATCGTAACATAATAGTTAAACACAGTTATAATCTCATCTGGCGTGGAGCGATCCGAAGCCACGCTACGCCACGCCACGCTACGCCACGCCGCGTATAATTTGTTTGACTTGTTAACTTCCGAGCGTGTTGCTCAATTCATCATGTGATTTATTATCTATTGAGCTGAAACAGAACACGTCTACTCGCGTATTATGAACCCGCGCTACACATGATACTCGTGTAGTTTTTCATAATTTATGATGTTTGATGATATTCATTATTAAAAAAATGTTGGTGTGGTGAGAATGTTAGGCTACACCACGTTACTATATCGACACCAGATGGTTTATGCTACGCTATAATATGACGGGTAAAGTGGTAACGAGAACGTTTAGAGGGGCATATTCGTTTATGTTTATGATAGCCATAATCAAGGTTATCCATGACGGCCAAACGAAAAGTCGCGCCTTACAAATAATGACAAAGTATTTGTTTTTATTACTATTTGTATATTTTGTCTGGTGAGATTGAGTTATACTTTCGATGTAAGTACAAACTACAAAGTCATCTTTAATCCATTCAACTACACCGAATTTCCTTTATGTAAAGGAAATTCACATTATACAAACTTGAATTTAACTTAGCAGCTCCAGCCAGTAAGAAATATGCAGCGTATAACGCTTCAGACTTTCTTTAAATACACATTTATTACAAAATTTCGGTGGATGTTGAAAAGTCTAAAATATGTTTGCACGTAATATTACGGTGCTTTTCGTTTGAAGTGGCGGCGCGGGCGGTGCGGGGGACGCGGGGGGAAGAGGGGAGTCGTGCGGGGTGGGGGGCGACACGCGGATTATTCAAGCTTCTTTCAGACGACGTAATAAAATTCAGCTTAGGAGTACTAGTTCTCACTTTCGTTTATGAAGTGGAAAATTTTACGAATCGATTTGCGATCCGCCCGGTGTGATTGTTTGCTTTCCCAATGTCGAAAGTTCGGTCCTTAACCCGTGTTCGAGTTTTATTGCATTTTGATAAAGTTTGACTTAGTCGCAATCAAATGTCTTGTACTTTAAAATCGAACTCTATGTTAAAGGCCTGTCTTCAGGCTGGGCTATGATTGATAAAATCATGATTTGCGTCAATTATGGTAAATCATATACGAATTATTTGCACCTCTACAAGTTTGTAATCGCCTGTGTTAGTTCACCATGGGCCAATGTAGCCTACATTATGTAGCTACAAACTTTAAGTATATTTAAGTCTTGAGTTCAACAATTAAAATAGTTTACTTCAATTAAAGTTTCGCGTCTGCGTGACAGTAACAGCCACCAACACAAACGAGAACTCATTGTAAATGTATCAAGAGTTGGAGCTGCAGTCGGAAACAATCCCAACTGCGTTAATCACTTATTTACGTCCACTCCGCCGGGCCAAAAGCGCTTCACACACGTGTGATCTGTGCGGTTTGGACTGCGAAACGAACTGTGATGATTACAAACAAACTGCTGGAGTAACTGAGGTCTGTGCGTTAGGAAAAGCTGTGGAAAGTGTGAATCGACAATCGAAGTATCTGCCTCACACGTCTACATTTTAAAAGGGAGAGCTATTACAAAACTTTACGATACGAATGTTTCGACTGCGCACCGAACTATGCCAATTTAGTACAACAGCTTATTATGTAATCAAGTATATAGACTTCTAATAACTATATGAATATATAATAAATACTAGCTGTCCCGGCAGACATTGTTTAGCCGTGTAAAGTATTTCGATTTTCGCCCATATTATTTTATTGAAGTGACTAAATAAGTATGTCACCATGGCAACGTCCATCGCTATCCCGTCACACAAACAATGGTCGTCGTCAGTCTGCAGTTGTAATAATTTACTATTATTTAAGTAACAAATGCACTTATCAATATAAAAAGTAGATGTTGTCGAATTCTTAACCCCAGCCGATATGCTCCCTAAGATTCACGATAATCGGTCGAGCCGTTTCAGAGGAGTTCAGCCACGCACCCCGTGACACGAGAATTTTATATATTAGATATAGACTTATACTGACATGAGAAAACAGTTTTATTCATATGCAAGAATTCATATCCAAGCACGTACGGATAAAACTGTATTCTTATCAACATACCCTGATCGGACTGTCAGCCCCGCTCGTTCCCACTTCCCGCGGTCCGACCTTTACGCGCGGTAGGCCGTCTAATGAACGCAGGGAATTTCGACTAATGATCCGCGAGAATTTGAAGGGTTAAGTCGATCTCGCTATCGTTAACGGGTTAATTGGATCACTTTTAGAGAAATTATGCGCAAATTGAACATTATAATATAACTGCAATGGATATAGCTTAGCATTTATCATAATATATTACGCCATCCCCTTAGGGATACAAATATTATGTTTACGATGCAATAACAATTCGTTATAGAATATAAATTACCGTGTAACGAGAACGTGCATCCTAAATTGTATTGAAATATTAAAACTGCTTCTCCAATAAAAGTTTCAATACTTGAAATATTCACTGAGACGGAATATGATCATCGTAGATTATTTGCAAGACTTTAAAGGAGCACGATAGAGGAGCATAAAGATATAGCAACGCTCTAGCATAAATAGGACGTTCACATTTCGAGTACCGACTATAAAATTATTGTCAAACTCTATACTAAAACAATGTACAATATAATATTATTTCTATTTTAACTTTTACGTAAATTTCAACTATTACGTAAAATGGTCTTCATATTTCTTAATTTTCCATATTTCTTAACTTAATCGACCTAATATTCCGAACCTGACCTAAATTAAAATGTATATTAATTATTATGTCTTCACAAAACAGAGCAATATAGTAGGGCGTAGGCAAATAGCGGGCAGCCGTATGTCTCGTAGACAATGCTACGTCATGTCGTAGCGCGTAGAGGGCTCGTAGGCTCTACGCTACGGGGAGCTACGACGTACTCGTAGAGGGATACAATGTTGAATAGCTAACTTATACCTACATGAGTTTCTATAGTCTATACGGGTTTAGAAGACAGTCTAAAGCAGTAGTTCTCAAAGTTTTTCGTGGCGGAACCCTTTTAAAAAGTGACAAGTATTTGGATGGACTTTGGAATTTTCTTATTGCTGGTGTCCGATGACATTTCTAAAAACAATTTATGTATCACTCGCGGAACTCCTATAAGGCCTTTGTGAAGCCCCATGGCCCCACGGATCACGTTTTGAAAATGACTGATCTATGGTAATAACATGTTTATTTTGGCCGATGAAATATAAGCTCTGTTCAGTGTAAATGTGAACACTATTATACGAATTACAATAAGCTATGCACCCATAAATCATAATTTATATTGCTGTCTTAACGTGAACAGACTATTATCAAGAGTATTGTTGAAATTTTACATTCGCGTGTTAAAAACTTACAAATAAAAATAAATAAGACTTTTGAACCCGAATAAAACTAATATGTTTATAAGAGAATTCAAATGTCATTTTATAGGAGCCAGTGAACTGGCAATCCTGTTTTTATAATTTTGCAGTCTTTTCCGAGCTAGTGTTACGTGAAGGAGTATTATCTCAAGTGGAGTGGTGGGGAAATCTGGAGGGGGCGCTCCTGGCCCTTTGTTCGGTGCCTCTCCACCGACCCTCGCTGTACTCAGTATTAGGAAGTTTAAGCGTAAAGCGCACGATAACTTACAAAGTAGGTATCTTTATAAAGAAAGGATGGATTCTGTGTTTAAAATTCGTAGCAAGGAGGTCTTGTTATGCAGATCATCAAAACTACTAGGAAAATTTTACAACTATTCAGTATGCTGTCCTTTTTCTGTCTAACGGCTTTTCCGACGTATTAGACAAAATCTTAAGATTAAGTAGCGGATTAGTTGTTTACATCTTTTTACTAGTGAGAAGGACAGAATATCCTCTGGAGATACTTATGCTCGTTGTTGTAATAGTTCATGTAGCAGACACTAACAGTTTTGCATCAATTCCGCGATAAAATATGAAACATAACGCCAACAAATCCAATTTATATTTTGGCATGTATTCATGTACTGTTAGAACGGAACACATGTTACTCGCGGAGTTTAATGAAAACACGACTTGTCGCACGAGAACGCCGCATTTCGTAATTATAGGGAGCTCCAGTTTCTAAGTGAGATGAAATCATTAGTAAATCACTAGTTTTGTCGCGGCTTGCATTTTTAACGGGGCTTCGCGATATTGCTGGTTGTAAGTTGTAGTTCAGGGTAATAATTTCATGAGGTCGGGCGGGTTCGGGCGGGTTCGGGCGAGGTCAGCGCCGAGAGGTTCAAAGCACGCCGAGGTCGAGGCACTGCCGACGACGCTCTTTTGTTATGTAACATTTTATGTTCTCGTGCTGCGTATCTTTCGCTTTGATTTACTTACTATTCAGACTTTTTAAAAACTTCACGAGCTATAAAACTTTGAATTTCGCGTTTTAACGTCCTTTGTGTGCAATGTTTTACTTACCCAAAAAGAATACTACGATTTCTCTTCGATTTGTCGAATTTTGGAGTGTGGTTGTATTTTTAGGCGAAATGTTAGTTGGATTGGCGGCGTTCGAGGTGCAGGCTGCACCGCGAATATTATTTCGCTGGAGGTGCGCGTTATTTAAATTAAGTCCGCCGCTACAAAGGGCCTCATTTGCGTCCGCAGAAGTGTAGATCATATTTTTTCTTGTGTTCAAAATTCGAATTGAAATGGCGCAGTATTCTTTTTTGTCTCGAGCCGAGTGGCGCAGCACAAAGCCGGAGTATCACTCACCTGGAAAAGAAAGAAAGAAAATGTTAATTAAGAGCCGCCGAACAAAATTGATATCGACGGGATGGAGTTTCTTCATTGTAAAAGATGATCGGTTTGTTTTTTGAAGTATCCGAGATCAATTTCGCGCAATTGTATTTTTCATTAAGGGATCTTAATAAGCTTTAAGACTTATCAATTTCTCTAGTTGAAATAAAAATGTAACGGGTCGTAATCTTTAACAGTTGCGCTATTAGTAATTAACTAAGCAGCAAGCCGCTTAAGTTCTTTAGATGCGAAGTAACAATATTAATTATCAATGGTATCATTTGTTATTTTAGTGTCTACAGAACGATAATTTGCTGCAAACGCACCAACCAAACGCAAATATCAAAAGTTTCCTGTGTGTTAATAAACCACACAAACGTGGTCACCGCGCGTCCGGGTGTACACGCCAAATAATCGACACCTTATTACATCGACCGGGTTGTCGACAGTGAGTTACGCGCTGGTAAACCGAGTCGTCAATGTACAGCATATTTAGGAACGCGGGCGGCGAGCCGCGAACTAGCATTTGGCAGCAGCGGCGGCGGCCGGCAATGTAAACTAAACAACTCGTAAAAGTGTAAAAGTCGTAACGATAGCGGCTAATATGGCGGCTGGAGCTCCGCCAGCGCTCATTATCAGATGGGACCAACCCTTTCGTTTTACGATTGGCCTCTAATTACAACGGTGCTCAAGGCGAAGCGTTTTTTCGTCGCGTAGTGCCAAATATACATTTATTTTTTATTGGATTGGTAGCAAGTGATATGGCTCCGCGGTATTGTTAGTTTATTTTGTACGATAATTTATAAAAATTAAAGATTTTTATTCCATTCCAAGACCCTCGTCTTTGCAAAACAGCACCAGATATTGAGCACTTTGGACTCAGTATTTCTTATTTATTTTGCGTTTATATGCATGTTCTGTCATATCTTTCGCGTATCAAAGAGTATGTAAAATGCTACAATTTCCTTGAAACCTAAATTATACTACAGCTTCAAGCGCTAATAACACCAGAAAATGAAAAAAAAAAACCGCAGTAGCCGTGCTACAGCGCCGATAACGCGCCGCGCCGCGCCGCGCCTTACGACGTGTTGCCAATTTATGCGCGCGATAAGCAGTTTGTTTAGCCGCCAGCGAGCGACGTCGCTATCCCTCATTCATATTACTCACTTATATATAGCCAATAAAACCAACGTGTTTCATATTTGCTTGACGATATTATCCTGTAAATACTGAATTACTCTCTCAATATTAAGGTATTCGTAATCGATGTGAGACAAAATATTCGTATGAAGCCTAATCATGTAGGCATTTATGTTATATCGGGAAAACATTTTTACTTTTCGTTATTTTAGCGTTTTATATTAAACTTGATGTAGGTACCTAATTTGTGGTAATAAACATAAAACTACTCTCTCTTACTTTGTTATTAATTCCATCGTTTTACCCTAAATAATAAAATAATCGCTCATGAATATAAACATGAATTTTCTATAATTCAATAGCCACACCCTTAACCCTACAGCTCCATTAACTGGAACGAGTCAATCTCGGATGAACCGAGGTATTCGGGGCTATCGGAGTATTATTGTAACATATTCAAGATGCTGGTTGGCGCTCAATCGGGCGGCGGAATAGCCGGCATTACGGGGAATCGCTCGGGTATTAGTATGCAACTGACGAACGCTCACGGAATGAGCGCGGCGTCACGTCTGTTGCCACGTCAAAATGCATTGATATGGATATCGCCGTAAGCCCAACTTGGGATATGCCGGTAAGCTGCCAATTACTCACATATCGATACGGCTTACTCGCACCTAATATGTTCCTACGCCCTGTGGAAGTGACATGAATGACGTAATAATTGTTACGTCAATTACTGGAGATACTAATGATGTAGCAAATTAAAGCCCACTTATATCAATCTTGCTTAAAGTTTTAACCCTGTTACAATTTATCGTATCGCTATTCGTATTTATGAAAGAGACGACTAGAATTAACATAAACTTTTGACGACCCTGAATTAACATAAACTTAGTCGTGAAAGTCGGCTTAAGTATTCCAATAATAATAATAATATCTATGGACGATTTACACCACGTCAGTCTTGCCTCGTGCTAAGTACCTGAAGGACTTATGTTACGGGTACCAGACAATGGAAATATATATTTTAATACTTTTATACTATACATATATTTAAGATTTTTACTATACGATATACATCCAAGACCCAGGAGCTTTTTGAGAAACTTTTTGTTCCGTCGGCGGGATTCGAACCCGCGACCCCCGGCTTGAGCTATCAACAGCCCACCAACTGAGCCACAGAGGTCGTCAATCTCGGTCGTAATGTATCTCTACTTCATAATTTAAATTATCTATCGTCAATAAGGTGTCTATTTTAAAGCCCATAATATTTAGGGAAGAAAATGTAATTGGAATTGTAAAATTATGCGTCAGTTGTGGGGCGCGGGGCGGCGCGGGACGGCGCGGCGCTAGCGTCCCCCCCGAGAACCGTCAACTCAATCTTGCCCCATTACGCGCGACAAATTGGAAAAATATTCAATTACACCATGCTTAATATCGGATTATATCATGGTAAATTACAATCTCGCCGGGACACTAGTCACTTGGATGGCAAAAGTGATTACAGCGCAAATACACTCGTAGTAACTACTCGACCGGATATTTTATTGGTTACATTTTACGTTGTAAAACATTAAGATTTTATAGTTATATGCTACGAATAATAAAAACTAAGGAATCGTAACTCCCATACTATTACCGTTTTAAATTTGGTTCCTTTTGGAGTTCTGTCATGTAACGTCAGCCTAGTACCGCTCAAGGTCACCTAAATATTGCAAATGTATTGGAATGACGTGTAGGTACCTAAAGTACACTTTTTTGACAAGTATTGTGGAGCATGTTTTTTGATTTTTCCTTAGTTTTTATTATTCGTAGGTTATATGACATTGTTTTTCGATTTATATTTTATTTAGGGCCTGTTTCACCACTTTCTGATAAAGTGCCCATTAGGCTATTCACAACTTTTTTGACAGATTCTCCATACTTGATCTGTCAAGTTAATTGGTGGATAGCCTTATCAGGAAGTGGTGAAACTGGCCTTTGTCTTATAAAGTTATAACACAGTTGCCGCTACCAGTTACACTACTTTTATTAAAAAGGGGATAGCAAAAATTGCCAAAAACTAAGCCATACAACAACTATACAACTAATAAAACGAGATTGATTCGAGTCGATACAAGTCGAATCAGTTTTATTGTTATTCGGTGTTCGAAATTATCAGCATCGTAACGCGTTTTCTATGTACCACCATAAACATTTATTAGCTCGGTTGGTCCCGGAACGACAATCGAGGCGAGTCTTCAATACATCCGATTTACACCGACGTGCCACGTTTTGTGTTCCATAAACGGATACTATCATGAACCTCAATTCTACTAGCTTAATGCAACATTAATGCGGCTCAGTTTTTTGTTCGATCTAGTTTGTTTTCTATCAATTAGGAAAACAGATAACAATATACAAAATATGTCAAACGTAATACTATCAGAGAAGTTGAATATAGGCAGTAGGTGGACCTACGTAATTAGGTCGCATTATGTCCATCCATCCAACAGATCGACTTTAATTGACATAATCCGACCAAATAACTTGGGACCGTCAACTGCCCATAAAACAATTTCTTCGATGGTAAAACAGAAAACCAACTTCAAACGAAGGGATTGGTTTGATATTCTATTATGTAGTTATCAATCTTGTAGTTTAATAGTGAATTGGATCGAACTAGGAACGATGCTGCATTAATGTTGCATTAGAAAAGTAGAATCGGGGTACTGATTTCCAGCGACGAGCCAGGTTTTGTGCTCCATAAACGGATACTATCCAGTATCCGGTGCTCGCTATTTCAGAAATGTTGGGAATACCAGACCGAGTACGTAAAGTTAAGACTTTGTTGTAGCTCAGGCACAAACAATTTGTAAAAAGTATTCGTAAATCTATCATAACTTGTTAATCTTTAGAGTTGCTTTTGCAATTTAAAATATTATAATATAATGTTACAAGTAATAATGAGTAACGATTTGATCTCGCACTTGAAAATGGATTTTCGATGCTCGCATAACGTGTAATATTTAAGTAGAGGTTAAGTTTAACCTGTACTTAAATATTTAAAACTTTCGACCATCAAATAAATCAACGCGTCGTTATCTTCTCGTGAAAATCTCGGGAATATTAGTCAAAGATTTTCAATAAAAAGCCGGACGTACGTGGTTCGGGATATATGGTGATTGCAGTTTTAACACTTGCAGAGATATTTCCGACAGTGGGGTATTTCCGAGTGGGGGTATTTCTGAAGTGGGGGTTTTCTCGCGCAAATTTTAAAGATATGAAAGATGTTCGGGCCGAATAGTTTAAGCGTTACTGGAAATAATATTTGTACGAGTTTCCGCTCGCGAATTCTACGGAAGTGTTCGAGTTTTATTCTTATTTTTGGAGCTAGCTGCTGTTTGTATACTTTGTGAATACTAAATATAATATAATCTCAAGTACTTTTAGAAGTAAAGTGAATATAATAATCTCGCACATGATAAATCGAATAAAGGTACAGAGCTACAACTTACAAGGATGTAGTGCTTGGATGCCGTTGTCATGCGGCTATTGCATGACGAGTTCATGCGAAAGTTGCTACCAAACATGAGATTAGCATTCTTATGCCTATGGAATAATTATAAATTATCATAATTTAACCACATACAGTAGTAGGAGCCAATTCAAATTAATTTCCGCTTTTACAGCTGCAAAGACATATGACAATTATTATTAGTATTGATGTATTAAGTATAAGAATGTAATAGAGTGTCCTGACACACGATGCACTTCCCCCCAGCGTCGCGTCGCCCGGTGAAATAGAAAACGCCACCGATTAATTGCCAATTACGAGAGCCGGCGAGTAATTCTGTGCCCAATTGCCCCACCCGAGTTTAGTTTTTCAATAAATTACGTATAATATAATATTATGTAAAGGTTATGAAGGATATCGGATGGATATCAAAACAGTTGAGCGTCGACATAAAAAGGCTTAACACTTTTTAGGGTTCCGTACCCAAATGGTAAAAACGGGACCCTATTAATGAGACTTCGTTGTCCGTCTGTCTGTCTCCAGGCTGTATCTCAAAAACCGCTATAGCTAAACTTCTGAAATTTTCACAGATTGTGTATTTCTGTTGCCGCTATAAAAGCTAGTCCTTTTCATCCGTTGTGGATGATTTATACAGTATTTTCAGAGCGAAGTAACCACTCCTCAAATACTGTAGTGCCTGGGAGAAGATTTTTTTAAATGTCCGTATTGTTGCCCAAGCACATACGGCATTCTCGCAACATAGTCGGCCTAGTCCAGAGGAAAGAACTAGTCAATACGTCTGGGACCAACCATGTGCGGGTTTCCTTACGATGTTTTTCTTCACTGTACGAGCGTCCGCATTATGTACTTGAGATCAGAAAATGTCTCATTGGTACACGCCTTCACCCGGGATCGAACCTGCACTCTCTAAGAGTGCGAACCAAAGGTCTACCCATTAGCCACAGACGCTCTCACAACGCTGCCGCTAAAACAACAAAAATTAAAAATAAAATTAAAAATTAAGGGGGCTCCCATACAACAAATGTGATTTTTTGGCTATTTTTGCTCTATATCAGTAACAGTAACTGAAATTAAAAAAAAATATATGTGTTCTTTAATAATTAATAATAAAATAAAAAAAAAATATTTAATCCCATACAAAAACACACTTTTTGTCTACTTTCGCGGTACGGAACCCTTCGTGCACGAGTCCGACTCGCACTTGGCCGGTTTTATTTAATAACACCTTTTTTATCACAATAATATATTGATTTTAGGCAAAAAATGACTAGAAAGAAAAAATGTGTCCTGTGTATCTATGTAATTACTATTTACCTTTTTCTTATGAGAAAACTACAAAACGATTTTTGAAATGATTCCTGCGGCATTACCTTTCGACCGTAACTTAAGCACAAAAGCGAGGACGAAAGTGATTTTTCCAAAGCACTTTTCGATTTAGCAACAAATGGAGTCTGGAGATTTATCCTGCGGACTTCACTCCAGCGGATTGCGCGACACCTCTCAAACAAATTGTCTTGAGACCGAGCCACGTAAACAACACTATATGCAGATCCAAACCAAACACCTTCTGCTCACGAGTGCTCACCGAAATTGCTCCACCGAAGTGAATATTTTGCACCCTTTCTGTTTAATCTGCAAAGTAAGCTCGAATTGCGTTTGCGGTTTTATCGCATTCGTTGGAAAAACAACTCATGTATTCGTAATCCAATATTGCCCTATCCTAAGATATCTAAACGTTGGGAGTATTGAGTGAAAGTTACATATGTGTTTGGCGTGTTTTTTCGTGAATTAAACTCATAGTTGGAAATAACTTTACATTCTTCTGCAACAAACATTGCCTAATTCCTTCATCGTAGTCTATGTGTGTGACATATTTCATTAAAATTAACCCAGTAGTTTTAGAGTCTATTCAATGAAATTTTATGCGCGATTCCTGTTTATGATATACAAGAGTAATATCATAAACAGGAATATCTAACATCTATTCATGATCCTCCAAATAGTTTAAGTAAATGAAAAATATCGTAACTGAAACTAGTTAATTAAAACGATTCTTCGCGTTATATAAAGTCACGTTTACTAAGTTTCTGTTTAAAAATACTGTACAATTAAGTCTGCAAACTTCAACAATTATTAGTTGCTCAGTATAACGAAACAAGTTGATTAATTACAGGACACAACTTCAATCGTCGAGTGGGTACCGAAACGCACCTCGCTGTACATTTACATTACAGAATATTCGATACAAAATTTCAATTTGCATCTTGACTCTGTATTGTAATCAAAAGTCATCAACATTGGGTAAAATGGTAAATATAATATGTTCAATAAAAAATATAGTTTTGATGGGGTAGTTGAAATCAATGCACTTTTTAAATTTCATTGTACGAGTATTTTTGCTTACAACGCATTACTCATAGTTAGTGAAAAACAAAGTCTAAATATAATTCGCTCGAAGGAGAATCTAAAGCGAAATAACAACACAACGTTGCTTTAATCTAGATTTTTACTTAATTGAAAATCTTATGTAGTTTAGTGCAAGAACAAAAAACAGTTAGATGCAGCGCGAAATTGGTTTGGATGCAGACTGGCTGTCACCACTGCCAAATTACTAAAAGCTGCGACCGAACACCGAGCTCTACACTTAAGAACAGCTTCAACTTTTTACTAATCTGATATTAGTTTTTTAATTAAACTGTATTCTATTTTACTTGAAACATAAAATAATATTTCTTAACGAATACATTTTATATTGATTGAATCATAAACAAATTGGTGGCTGTAAAATACGAGGTATATTTAAAACACAGATAAAAGCTACCATATAACATGAACGTTATTTTACATACATAAATATTAATGCACATGCACCAACATTGAAATATCTTAATTTCAAATAATATTATGAAAAACATTTTCCTTTTCCAATATGCTAAAATAAAGAATGTCATTTTGATTGGCGTCAATGACGTGCTACGCCGTAGCACCTCTACGCTAAGCTTCGTAGGCCATCTGTTGGCACACGCTACGAATCTACGATTTGCCAGCTACGCGGACAAAGCCGGGCCATTAGGACAGATCTTAAGACGAGCGTCTTATACCTATTCAGAATTAACCTGTAACTGAAGCATGGGGTAAGGATGACCGGAAGGCTAATTCCTTGGAACTTTGGTTTGATTTTTAAGCTGCATGAAGTTATGTCAGTCTCTATTCGGAAACAAAAAACATGTTTCTCTAACTGACCTTATACTTAAGTAGGCTCACCTAGCATATGCTAGGTGCTAATAAAAAAGTGAAACAGTATAATATATCCATACTAATATTATTATAAATGCGAAAGTGTGTCTGTCTGTCTGTTACCCCTACACCCAAACCGCTAAGCTATATTCTATTTTATTTTTCTGAATTTCTGTATACTATTTTTTTTTCTGAAATTTGGTATCCAGGAGATATTGTGCGTCCCGGAAAATAACATAGGATACTTTTAACCCACAAAAATTTACGTTTCCGATAAACGAATTTTGGCGCAATGGAGTTGCGGGCGTCAATTAGCAGGAAATATTTTAAATTAAAAAAAAAGCGGCATAACATAATGTTACACAGTACTATCAACTTCAAATGTATAAACTACTACATTGAACAACGTCTCAAAATCTAACCAGCCACATGGCGTTGAATGGAATCTGTAGACAGATGTAGGAGCAATTGTGAGCAGTCGACCAGGTGTGGCAGATAATGGGGATCGCCAGGCCATTCCACACCATATATCGATAGACATACAGCCGATATTATCTTGGCATGTCCTCACTTACATCTTAGCCATTGCTTACGATAAGAAAGTATTTATAAGGAACAGAATTCAGTCGTTTCTGTATACACATTATATTGCAATTTTTTTGTTTTAGTAGGACAAGTGTTTGAGTATAACTTGTCAATTCTTTGTCTGGTCTGTCATTTTCATGCAAAAATGATAATAATTATCTATCGTCCTTGACTACCATAAAGTTAAAATACCTAGCGGAATAGAGCAACAATCTCGAGCTGTCAAACGAAACCGAAATTGGTTTCATCTGTGTGTAAAAATATGTGTACGTATACACTTACACAAGCATGATTGAACGTGATTTCTATGAGATTAAATTGTCAACGTGCGGCACGTGCCGACTGGACGTCAAAAAAGAGTGCTGCTGTCATGTATCATACGTCTCTTTTTACCATGCAGTGTTACTGATAGTGACATTTTTTTTTTTTTTTTTTTTTTTTTTTTATGAAATAAGGGGGCAAACGAGCAATCGGGTCACCTGATGGAAAGCAACTTCCGTCGCCCATGGACACTCGCAGCATCAGAAGAGCTGCAAGTGCGTTGCCGGCCTTTTCAGAGGAAATAGGGTAATAGGGGAGGGTAGGGAAGGGAAGGGAAGGGAATAGTTGAGGGTAGGGAAGGGAATAGGGTAGGGGTTAGGGGATTGGGCCTCCGGTAAACTCACTCACTCGGCGAAACACAGCGCAAGCGCTGTTTCACGCCGGTTTTCTGTGAGAACGTGGTATTTATCCGGTCGATCAACATCTCTCTTGCTCAGGCCTTTGTTTCTCTATTCCGCTTGGTGTATGAACTTTATGTTGACTACACAACAACTACAATAAATAAAACCTTAAAAAAGTCTTTGTTTAGAAAACTTAGAAAAAGTTATATTTTTTATCAGTTTTGCATGTGAATTCGGAAACTGAAGTGATTTCTGCCTACCATTATAGCTCAAACCTCAAACTCCTTGCAATTTCACTGCAACGTACTTGTTTATCCAACTTATGATAGAGTCGTTGGAGAATGCTGGGGGAATGTCGTCTGGGATTTTGGGCATGCATACCGAGCATAGCCGGCCAGAATGAGCTGGACGAGACACCGCAAACACCGTGTCCGCACTCAGAGATCTTGATTAACACCAATATAGAGAGAGATAAATACAATGTGTGTAGAATTATTCGGATTAACTGATTGACTGACTTGACTGTGTGATTTGATTGTGGAAAGATTATAATATAATTATTTGAATTAAATCTGCATTAATAATAAAATATTTTTAAATTTTGTTAGTCTTGCTCAAAACCCGAGAACAGCTGAACCGATTTGCTTAATTTTAGACTTGAAATATTAGGGGAAATTCAGGGAAGATTTATATGAGGAGGGAAATGACGAACGAAGTTCACAAGTTTGAGATAAATAAGATTTAAAATAGCAATTATATTTATTAATCTTAAACCTAAAGGTTCAACATTGACTCAAAAACTACCAAGCCACATGACATCAAATATGGAGAGTGTAGACAGATGTAGAAGCAGACGATATAATAATGTAAAATGATGTAATTACACATTGGACCCTGATGGACAGCCATGATTACCATCATTGCGAAGCTATAGCATGCAGCATAATTAACGTCGTTTATATGAAATAATAGACGAACATACGACTACACGTTCATAATCGCTTGTAACCATCATGGGCCAAGGTACAGAGGCGGCAATATTCACCAAGCAATATAAGCAAAAGCTGTTGAAAAATATACATACTGTCATAAAGCACGACAATCATTATCTCAAGGGAAATACATCCTTATGAACATGTCATTAGCTAGTACGTTTTAGATTATTTGTCTTGCGGATGGAAGTGTGAATTTCCCGTGAAAAGTGGAAATCACGGAAGTTGGAAGGGAACTCGCTGGTAACACTGTTGTAAATCTAATTTCTCACAGGGTAATGTGTTGCCACACTGCATATGCAAATTTCCTCTCGTCGATAAAGGTAAAGGGATTTTGACGGGCAAGTGTAAAACAGAACATTTTGCTACAGATTGTTGTTGTCTGGCTAGAGAGGCATTAACATACTAAAATACACCATCGTTTTACTGTGCTGATAAAAGATATTAGCAATTGGAACTTAAACTATCTTAGTACTATAAGAAAAAGTGATATAATGAAGATACGGGATTCACATACTTCGGTGATTTATAATACCATAATGCCACTAACTGACTATGATTTATTTCTGTGATAGTACTTAGATACGTTTATTTAGTTGCTATAACCAATATTATAAACGCGAGTGTTAGATCGTGTATATTTCTATATAACGCGTCGCCGTTAATCAAAAAGTATCATGTCAACCCGCTTGGGTGCTGTAAGCGTCGCGTTGCGAACATAGACCGGGAGCCGATATCTAATAAATCACGTTATATCTGCGCCTGCTTTTTGTATGTCGGCCGATCTATTCCTGGAGGTCGGCATCTGATAGTTTTTCCCGATCAATATTTCCGCACGTTAGTGTATAAATGTATATCGGCCACCTGTTAGTCGGCATTGTTATGAAATTCTAGTTTATTGGGCTGAATTTCTTTATTTATTCATACTTGAGTAAATTTTAAGCAAAAAAGATTGGCTGGAGTAACGCCAAATTGGTATAACGCTCGCAGGTATTTTATACTATGTGTGTAAGTAGCGAGGGAGACTGAACACTTCAGTATCTACTCGAGACAACAAAACTGAGTGGGTATGAAACTATAACAGGTATGACATGAAAATAATACACAAACATTTTCAAGACAACACATACAGTATACGTATATATTACGTATACTTATAATTATATAAGTATTATGTTAAATTATTCCTAAAATGTTTATAATTTTCTTTGGGTTTACATTTTTTCCGGCACAAACCTGTCCAACTGCTTTCACAGAATATTGTCCAGTTGCAACAAAAAGTTAGTTGATTAAGTGATACTCTGGCTCTTATACTATTTTGCTTCTGATGTTGTTATCCCAACCACGATCGCTCACTCAAGGAGGTTGTGATGGGCCGAGCAGCGAGTGCACACATCACACCCAGGTTGAGTGAGTCATCGGAACCGGGCTTCTTCTGCTATCTTCTTTCATCTTCTTCCAGGCTATTGAGGCAAGAGGTCTTGAGTATTATTGTCCCATAGGTAGTGGTTACCCCAAAGTATATATTTTTGTATGTCCCTAAGATTGTTACGTCTAAAGACTACATCATCACTACAAAACACCAGCTTGCATTTTTAAGTTCTTGAGTAGCTTTTCAGTATTAAAAAGATACCAAAAACGATTAAAAAAATATCATACAATACAAACGCGTATTCAACAAAAGAACTTTTACACGCAAAACATAAACTAATCACAATGATTTACAATGCTTACAAAGTATGTTGTGTAAATCTGTATATTATTTTTACAACGGTTGTAAGTCGTATAAATCCAAGTCGGTATAAACTGCTGATAAACGTTAATAACATTTTTTATACACCACCCTCACTTTGCACTGATACATTTTAAAAAGCTTTCTGATCGTTACTTAACATAAACGTACTGAAACATAAAGAAATATTTTATATATAAAAGTCTCGTGTTACGATGTTAGTTACCGTACTTCGACGGCTTTACTGATTTTTACCAAACTTTATACGCATATTCAGTGGGTCTGAGAATCGGCTACTGGCTACTTTTTATATTGATAAGTGCATACGTTGAATAAATAATAGTAAATTATTACAACTTGAGACTGACGGCGACCATTGTTTGTGCGACGGGATAGCGATGGACGTTGCAATGGTAACATACTTACTTTGGCAAAACAACGTTTGCCAGGAGAGCTAGTAATATGATATTATGGTATTAACACCAAGTCTAACGTGCTTAATATTTTTAAAGATTTAAAAACTAAAGTTAGTTAAGTCTTATACATAATATATGAAATGGTTTCTATTATTATCTTAGATATGATATTACGTCTCTTTTCTCTTAATCATTCTTATATAATTATATACCTTGCCAAATAAGACATAATAAATAAATATAAGAACTTAGCTCTTTACGCCTTCACACGAAAAATAAAAAAAAATAACTTTTACAATTCATATAATTTAGTATTGATTGAGCGCGTTATCGCATGGGGCGTTTGGCACAGGGCGTTAAAAATAGACTTACATCTCCCTGTCGATACACGTCTTAGTGGCTATTTCCGACTTGTAAACACAAATACCAGTTCCATACGAATTAATCACTTTTGGACTAATAAACTAACACTTCTTACAAAGTCCTAATTAAATTAAACACTATAAAAGAGCGTTTATTTAGACTTTTCAAGACTACTTTTCAGTTATTTACTAACCTTCATTAGTGACCGTTTTTAACAAAAAAAATAACAAAATGTAATTAAAAGTAACTCCTATTAGTAGGTGAAAAGGAAAAATATTTTATACAAACGGTATTACCAATTATGTAGGTACTTAGAATATTATTCATATTTATAATATTGAAGTAATAGGTAACTAAATAAAACTAGGAAACTATCGTATTAGTAGCATGATTATTCTACAAGCTACGGTTCCTAAATCTAATATGCAATTAAAATATGATCCGGCCGGAGCCACACCAGAGGCATGCCGCATGCATGATGCAATATGTCTGATACGTGCAAAACCGTATATTTCAGCTATTTCTAATTGTTCTTGAATTCATTAATATACTTAAAATTAAATGAGGTAAATTAACTAAAACCGGACTAATACTAAATTTATTTACAGAATAAATGATACGCAATGTTTTCCGCGTCTTATACGTTTGTTTTAATAACGCACTATATTACAAGTAATAATAATAAGATTTCTTAAACAGAAATAAATAATTTTAAAATAGCACTAACATAAAATGTCATAATAATTATCATGAAATTAGAAAATAATGCATATACTAAAGAAACAAGATGCGAGTGAATGCAATAAATTAAAATGATGTCACAAAAGAATACTAGGATTTGTTTATAATTTTATTCTTGCAATAAATCTGCAAATATTTTAAGTGTATTAGCGTATAAAGAAATTTATATTCTTTTTAATGGCTCCGGACCAGGATAGAACCATTTATTTAAGTGATGAAATGCGAATAAAAATGGCTTCAGTCTCCGATCGTTATTTATAACTTTGTAGCGCCAATACTTTACTATTTAGGGTTCCGTGGGTGGATCACTTGAACTAAGTATCTCGGAAAAGGAATCTGCACTATAGATGTGTAAATGTCCTATCTATATAAATGCGATGACGTCCAGGGCGTTTAAATCAGTATTAGGCAATAATGATATTTACCATAATCAAAACGAAACGAAGAATTTCACACAATTTTTATCATTTTATATGAAGTTATTTGCCTCGATTTGTCGTTAGACTGTCCTCGCCCCAACAAACTTCCCCCAAACTATATTGTAATTCAATTATAATTGGGAAAGCCATAGAAAAACGCGTGTAAATAAAATTTCCATATACGGAGTTAATTTGCGTTTAAGGGGCTTCGCGGGTGCGAATGCCCGTTTGGTGACTGAGCGAGTAATTATAGTTGTGGGTTTTCTCCGTCTGTTGCCGCTTATTACACTTTGCGGCTTGTTTATTAAGTAATTAAATCTGTTACAGACCGTTCGGAGATGTTTTGCCTTCGAAGTTTCTATGGAAGCTTCGTTTGTTGTCAAAATAAGGATCTTGATATGTTAAATTCACTTCGTAGTGGGCGTCGGGTCAGCGGCCATTGTTAAAGTTACTGAAGTAATAACAATGAACGTTACTAGGTTTTTAAATCAAAGTTTTCTTGGTAATAACATATTACCGAGAGAGCTGTTCGAAGCGCTGCGTCGTCGGAATGGAAAAATACATTGAATAGGGATGATGACAAGGTCAAAGATTAGCGAATTTTGTTAATAAAATAAAGAAATCACGGTAAAAAATAAGTGTTCCCAAAATTTCAGCTTGATAGCATCTGTATTTTTTTTTGTTATGCGCCTTCAAAGTTGGATATTCAAGTCGTTTTTTTTTCAATTAAATTTCTTAATATTTGTATACAATTCGATAACTTATGCAATTAAAAGCAACTTTTGTTATGAAACCACTATCATAAACGCAATATTTAATATACCTGTCGAACAAAGTTATCTCCCGATGCGTACAAACTACGAAAGACTGACGTCATACTTTCGTAGCACTTTGTATGGAGCGTTTCGGGCAGGTCTTTTTTATGAGATATTTGAATTGTCATATCTTGGTGAATTTTTAAGCGATCAGAGTCATTCTTTCAACGATGTTTCTATTTTTTAAGTGTCTTTCAATTACCGATAAGAAAAAAAATAGTCATCATGCCTATTCTGCTGCAGCGTTGCAGCGACGCGGACAACACTATACAAGATCGTGCACTGCAGCGCAGTCCGTCTTTCTGATCGGTCAAAATTTGTTGTTTCGTCAAAACAGCACGACGGACGATGCAACGACGATAGTAATAGGCGTCGCGTCGAAGCGTCGTAGTACGACGTACGTATTATATAATCCTCCGAATACATAAAGCCTATTTTCTCCCCTAAATCACTTTTAAGCGCGAAGGATCAAACTTATAAAACTTGTTATAAAATTATGGGTCTTTGTGTAAAATATCTGGTTGTATCGATTACGGCAGCGGAGTGTCGTGTCAGGTGTCGGACACCCGAGCCCGTGCGGTCAGTGTCGGGTGACGGTGTAGTCTTCCTGTAAGACGGCGTATCCGCACGATAATCCATTCGGATTACGGCATACCCTAGGGCCTAGGCCATTGGGGGTAGTTAAAAAAAAGTAAAGTGAAAAAATGTTTTACTAGGTACAAGTTATTCACAAGAATTTGAGGACTTTTTTCAATACTAACAAAAATTATTTATAATTAAGGTAATGAGAAATGACGTGACACAAAAACAAAGTTGTGAGAAAGCTTGTATAGATATACCGCTATCATGATAATGTGTTATTACCAATATTATAAATATCCATTTGTCTGTTACTACTATTATAAAATTTGGTATGGAGGTACTTTAAGTCCCAAGAAAGGACGAATTTTTACACAACAAAGAAGCGGGCAACATGTACTTTAATTAAAATTACTAAATAAAAACTTTAGGGATCCTTTTTTACATTTTCGGAAGTAAGCTATCGGGTGACGCGGGCCGCGGCGCGTGCGCACACCGGACGCCGCCCACCGCGTCCGACGCAGGGCTTCACGATAACGATATCGCCCAGGCCCCAGCGGTACTTCCGGCGCAGTGTGTCAGATCCTGTTTATCATGCGAAACTAATGGAATGTTAGCCACTTTGTTTATTAAAATAATTATTATACTTAAATAATATTTTTATGAAATAAGGGAAATATAAAAAAGTTCGGAATATGACGTAATTATAGGATTAATACAAAAATTTCACAATACAAAAGTTTAAATTTTTCTATTACATTTAAGTAGATACATATCAAAATATAATTTAAATTATGAATATACTGAATAAGGATGATATTTTTTAATGTTTGAGTTCTTTCTATAAACCATTTACACTATTGGTTTACGTCCAATGACAATAATATTAGTTTGTTGTAAGTTGGCAGCCATGTGCGGTACCCAGGCGATATTTTTGCACATGACGGCGCAGAAGTCATTAATTAACTGCAGTCGCAGATAAAGCCTCTAGAAACTGTAACGTATCGCGTGGACTTCGCTTATCCTTACTAATGTTTGGAACTTTGTCTAAATTTCATATTGTATCTACAAATGGACTAATATTTACGTCTACATTACTAAGTAAATATATTAAGATAGAACTATGTACTGATTCTCCATGACAGTTGCCCGAAATAGATGATCAGACATAGTGTGAAACGATCATAGCTGATATCGTGATCAGACTATTACTAGACATTGTTGCATATTCATTGCTTAGAAAATCGTTTACCGCGCGGGATCTGTACATTTTGACCCGACAAAAACTATTCTATGTCCTCCGGGGCTTAAAGTATCTCAACAGCTTACATCAAAATTGGTTCAGCAATTTGAGCGTGAAGACGTAATAGATAGACATACTTTCACATTAACATTAGCAAGTCCACTACCTTCTGAATAAGCTACTCCTACAGTATTCATGCGTCTATTTTCGAAGTTGATTATGAAGCGCAGTGTAATTTAGCATTATATATGCAGTGCAAAGTTGTGATAAATCTTCGTCTAAGAGCTAGTCTCGTCACGCGTCTCGCCCTCAATCTAACTTGGTCCGCTTCGCCTGCATAATGAAACGGGCACTGTCCCTGAATTCCCAACACTTCACCCGATACTTGTTATAATTACGTCCAACTCATTTAACGTTACATTTTCATCCGTCAATTTGCATACGAATTTTTGTTTAGGGAATCAGAGTGGGATGATGGGTTCGTAGAACACTAGTTTGTCCGCGATTAAGTGAATACAGTATCCTACGGAAACATTGAACTATTTTATTGTTCAGTATAGAAAGGTGTCACGTATCTAAACTACTACCAACCTACCAATGAAAAACTATTAGCTCGAAAAAAACATTCATACAGTCATCATAAAAATTATTAGAAGCACTAATATTGTAATGATGCCCGTGGTAAACTGTGTCAACCTCCTTCTTTTGAGAAGTAATCTTTGTAACGTATCTTTTCGTTACTCCTATCTCTCAGTTAAAAGTTTAATTGAGTGTTGGTGTAGTTTTTACGGGAGTTACCAGCGGGATGATATACGAGTATCTCCCGCGTCATCACTCAGCGCTCGGGGCGTGGCGCGACCGATCTATACCACACTATATGTAACTTGGTACAGCAAAGAATGTTTGCAGTTAGTTCGATAACAAGAAGAAAATCTTGGACCCAAAAAATGGAAAATTTTACAGAGCCTCTAAATAAAGAAGTAAAGTATAGAATACTATGTAATAGTTATAACGCATCGTAAAGGTGCGTTCGTTATACGAGTAAAACGCTTCAACACGTCAAGAAATAAACGTGTGTTTTGTTATAATTTGTTAAAAAAAGCTAGACAAAAATGTTATCTAACATTATATTATTATAACTACTGTCTAAGAGCACATTTAGGGACATTGCGCTTGCGATGCCTGTCAATGACATAAACCTTTGTTTACACTAGCAAAACTACAACGAATGACAGTAAAAAAAAAACAATGACAGTAATTTGTACATGTACAGTGTACAAATATTTAAAGTATAAATATTAAAATCTGACCTTTCTTTTAACATTTTAAAATAGTATCGTCCGATAAGCTTTGCTTTTAATGAAATTGCCAATATTTTACGGCGGAGCGAATACGCGGATAAAAAATGTTATTGTTCCAGAGCACACATTTGATCCCAAATTATTTTAGCGCCTACACCAATTAAAGTGCAAACATTTTTGGTGAAAATTTAGAAAACAAATCGCTTTGTATCGGCTAACGGTCCTGTATCAATAAATTTTGATATAAATGTAAACAGTGCTTCGTATGAGCATCTATAATGCTACCAGTTACCACTATGAATGTAGTCTTATTAGCCGTGCAATGGCATATTAACGGCCACAATCAGAGACATACAGATCAGAGAGATTAGTTTACATTATTTTAAAACAGATTTTGCATAAACTTCATTATATGTATTCCTGTCAAACCGTTCATCAAATTAAAGTTAAGTAATCGTTAAATGTCTCTGTGTGCGATCGTAAATTATAATTATTTATTAGCCTACGTTGTAGACGAAACTTAAACTACTAGTTAACTAGTTTAAGTAGAAAGCGTATTTGTCAATCAATATGAATTTTCATCTGTACATAATAACGGGAATTCCTGGACATGGGACGAGACGGGGCTAGATGGGACGAGATGAGACGAGATGAGACGAGATGGGACGAGATGGGACGAGATGAGACGAGACGGGACAGCTGGGACAGTCGAACGTTATGAGTGGCATGATGGATGGATCCCGCTAAACCCGCGTCATATTATATTAAGTACGTACACGATTTATGCGAACCACTAATACATTATCATATCACTATCACTGCTGTGGTATTATGTAATATCATTTTCTCTGCATATTATATATTAGATTGGATATAGACTGCGTTAGGTTTATATCTAATTAAATATATTACGTGATTATTTTAAAAGGATAATGTTTGTCAAGTAGATTTAAAAGTACTAATCCGTACGATCCGTAGTAGTAGCTAGATGGTAAATGGAAAGCACTTCCTGCAAAAGAAGAAGACTTGTAATATAGTTGAAGTAATTAAAAAAAGGTTGATAGTAAAGTATACTGAATTTCCCCGCTTTTGACGCATAATAAACCGAGAAGGTGTTGTAACTTGTAAAACTTCGTCACACTGACCTAAAAACTTGTCTAGTAAATTAAGTTAAATTTGAAGACTCGTCGTCACTTCCCCACGACTTAATACCGAGTGCCGCGTCTTCCCATTATTCTCGAGTGTTCTGTCTTTATTTTGTGCAACACTTTTATTTTTAACCAAAAGAAAAACTTTAAAAAACGCTCGTCGCTTTTATTTTCTTTTTAGATGTCGCGGCAAAATCTTTAGCGTCTTTTGGTTTAACTCTCAGAAATGTAATTGGATCGTCGTTTATCTAAATTATACATGTTAACAAAATCCAAACATGGAAGTTGTTTTGCTTCTTAGGTAATTAAAAAAAATTGCTGTCACCAATTTCCCACCTGTTTTAAATTCAAATTTGGGGAATCACCGGCGACGCCGACTTACTCCGCGTTAATTACTTAATTTCGTGAGACGAGAGCAAAATATATGATTACATTAAAGGACATTTTATCAAAAGTGCTTTCTAAAGCGTACACAATAATGTGTCTATTAGAAACGCGTTACATGTTATGCTCGCTTAGTGCTATGTATCACGGCAGCTATGTATTAATAGGGTTGCCATACGCCACTAAGGTAGAATCAGAAAAATTGATCGCGGACCTATGTTATATTTTGGGCGTTATGTCAACTCAATGTTAGTCGTGACCTGTTGAATAGCTTTAATATTTTTCACTTGTAGTATTTTATTTGAAAATAGAGAATACATCATAAAATGCTGTGTAGCTACGGACAATTATACAGACCATCGTATTTTTTACGTATTTATAAATTAAAAGCTCTTAATTGAACAAAGATGATGAACTATATTTCAAAGTGTCTTCAGGCTGATATTGGAATTTACATGTATTAAAACTTTTTTATCACAAGTTAAAACGTAATTTTATATAATACTGATTTTGTAATAAACTATACTATAACTATAAACTCCTCATTAAAGTTAAGCAATCCTTAAATATTTGAGTGCCGTTAGGCATGAGATATAATGACGGTAGAAACTAGTACGCGGCAGCCCTGGTATAAGCGACACCACGACAGAGCACTTAGAGCGGCGGGGCGGGCGGTCGGGGCGAAGTCGCATCAATCACAACACAATTTTATATCAAATGTCGCTCTCAATCAATTTGTGCCAGGATCATGTTCCCGCACCAACTTCGACGTTAGATAGAGGCTCTGTTTAGGTAGAGCTTGGCTGACTCTATATAAAATACTGGAGATCTTTGCGTTTGAGAGGCATGTCGTGATAAAAAAAAAACAAGCCGACCGTATTTCCTTTTATAGTATTGGATCCGACCGTAAAATCCTGCAGGAATCGTTTTTTTCGATCAAATATATTTTAAAATAATCTTTAGAACGTATAGAATGGATTAATGTTGGGTTGCCTTGTCAAAAGTAGCCGCAAGTACCTTTAATTAAGTTTAATGTTCATGAGATAAATGCATAAATTTGCATGTATCTTTTTTTTCAGTAAATTTTACATCATTTGAAAGAAAATGACGTGACAAAATAAGGTATAAATGGTTGCCAGCTCTAAGTCGGCCGCAACCTAGGGTTGCCAGCCCGTAAACAAACATAGTTCTTCATCAAAATTGAAGCATCGATTTTTTAATAATTTTGGTACAAAATTAAAGTTTTACGCATTTTGTACATGAATATCCATGGTTGCCAGTTGCACGATAGCCGCAAACTGGGTTTGCCATCACTTTTGTATATGACAAATGTTCAGGCCTACAATTATTATGCCTAGCTGGATTTGAGGACGTCGAGAACCCGCAGGATTGCTATTTTTATTTAACAGGCGTTTTTATTTTTATGCGTAGTGTCTTGTCATTCCTCAATGTCATTCTTTCTTAGTTCTTCCTTTTCTATTGAATTTCATTTTGCTCAATTAAAGGTACTTGCGGCTACTTTTAACAAGGCAACACAACATTAATCCATTCTATACGTTCTAAAGATTATTTTAAAATATATTTGATCGAAAAAAACGATTCATGCAGGATTTTACGGTCGGATCTTAGGATATTACAGGCTTCTAAATTAATTTATCGGTACAAATAGACACACAAAATAGTACAAGTATGGTTATCTCTGTATTTATTGTAAGTTTACAACTCGTAATCAAATGATTGCATAAAGAAATAGGCAGACAGCAATTTAAAAAAAATGGTGCTAATTTATAATAAGTGCTAACTAATAAATAAATAGCAGCAACACCGCAACTAACGACTTCTGACAATTATAGAAGTGATAGATGGCAAAATAAAGAAAATTTTAAAAAGTATGTTGATATTTTTAGCAACATTCCGCGAAATAAACGTCAACCTGTAAGTAAATGAGTTAGTGTACGCATAGGCATGCGTACAGAAAATTTTGGCAACTAAAGACCTAATATAGAGTAGAAATCCTGCGTTCTGTTTTATTTTTTATACATTTTTATTAAAAATAGAAAGTATTTCATCTAAAAAAAATTATAATCGTAAGTAAGCTTTTAAAAATATTGTACAATTTCTATGGTATAAAAACATTTGTAACGTTATTTAACTGGCTCGCACGTCATACTAATGGTATGCACGGAATCAATAGTTGTTATATTTTCAATATAAAAGTGTATCGCATGTTTAGAACGTATGACAGACGTGATGAATGTGACCGTTCGTTGGGAACGTATGAAAAATGGTTCGTATTACAACAGCGTTTGTGACAACATGAAAAGGTTTTGATTAGACTGTCGACTGTCGACTCTGCGCTGTGTACTCTACAATTTTTATTGTTGCTGAGATTGTGTTTATGGTTTATCTTAAGTCTGAAGCGATAATAATCATCGTTTGCCACAATTATGTCGACAAATAACCTCTGGAGTAAATTTTAAATCCGTAGAAATGAACTTAGTCATAATAGATCCTTATGGGTCGCAGTGACGTCAGGGCTACAGCAACCTGCCTTCAAAAAAAACCAACGAATTGTACCTAAATTGCAACTTGCTGACCTGTTGAACTACATATAACTCTCCTCCTAATACAAACCTTCCCTGGACTACCAAGAACATTGGAGACTAAAATTAGCCGAATCGGTTCAGCTGTTTTTGAGTGATAGCGCGAGTAACAAAATATTATAAAAATCATTTTCTAATAAACAGATTATGTTGTCTGTAGACACATACATAACATAGAGTTATGTACGTATATATTAAGGTGATCAGTCACGGGTAAAACCTAATATTATTTTAATTAATTTACGAAACAGTCATAAAAGTGGCAGGTGTTACAAATATTTTAAAAATGAAATCAAAACAATATCTATTCGCAAATACAAAAGCAATCTGCTCGCAAAAATACACATTCGAAATATCATTTACATACGATAAAAATATCGATGCGAAAACATTTTAATGTAGCACTCGCATCGGAATGATATATTACCCATTGATTATTCTAGAAAAATTCCTTTAAACCAATTATAGGCAGCAATTTCCCACGTATTTTCTTTGTTTGCTTATAATGAGTGTGACGTCGCAAGAGTATAAGTGATCTGGACTGGTAACTTTCTTAACAAATTAACATCGGGGAAGCGGCTAGAGATAATTAGCTAGTTGGCCGAATTTCCTTTATTGGAGATGACACTAACTTTTGCTTGTTGCCATAACTAAGTAAGTAATTAAAATTTAAGTGTTATTTTGATACCTCTAGAAGATAATATGATATCTTATATCTTTGAACGAGCAATTCTTGTATATATATATATATATATATAATTGGAATCTCGGAATCGCCAACGATTTTCATGAAATTTTGTGGGGTTTCGGGGGCGATAAATCGATCTGGCTAGGAATCATTTTTAGAAAATGTAATTTTATTCGTGTTTTATCGAATACCGAGCAAAGCTCGGTCAAATAGCTAGTTATACTAATAGTGTAAATGCGAAAGAGTATGTTAATTGTTATTTCTTACGCTAAAACTGATTTTGGTGAGATTAAAAGTATGTTGATACTTTGAGTCTCTGGAAAGCACATAGATGCCATTTAATTTGTTTTATCCTGGAAAATGGAAACAGTTACAACGTTCGGGAAATGTTTTATTTGGATTAATGAGAAAATGATTTTAGAATTTACGTTAACATTTTTTCTAGCATAATAAATAATAGGTATCCATATTTCCATACTTCTATTATAAATGCGAAAGTGGGTCTGTCTGTCTGTCTGTTACCTCTTCACGCCTAAACCGCTAAACCGATTTTGCTGAAATTAGGTATGGAGATACTTTGAGTCCGGGGAAAGGACATAGGATACTTTTTATCCCGGAAATATGTACGGTTCCTGCGCGACAAACGAATTTTGGCGCAACGGAGTTGCGGGCGTCATTTAGGACCTACAATAATAAATTACAATTATTAATAATGAAAAAGAATAAGTAGAACGACGTTAGCTGAATAATTGCGGTTTTATTACCGCGAAGGGTTTTAGAATGTAAAACATTTCAATTAATTGAAATTTCACAATAATGATATCATCAAAGAAATTACAATTTGTTTACAGCTCCGTGGTACGGGTTTTTAGCTCACGTGCTATTTGTATTGGGGTATTTTTAGCTAAATGTATACAATGTAACGTTAATTAGGAGTATGTAAATACTTGGTTTCAGCTTTGTTCTAGCAATGTGAGTTACGATCTAACGCTAGGTTCCAGTTAAAACTTGTTTAGCTCATTGTTTTTTTTATTACTATAGATCGCCCAATAATCGAAATTCGACTTTAATGCTATTAATATTCTATGACCAAAATATTGACTTTCTTCTTCTTCTTTTGGCTCCCCGTTTAAAGTATTGACTATTTCAGATGTAATAAAAAACAAAAATCCATTTTTAATTTGAAACAATCTTCAACCATAAATAAAAGAGTATAAAAACTACGGTCCATCATTGCGATAAGATTTTTTGAGTTTCGTTATTCACAAAATAAACTTGCTAACACGTAGGGGGCGTGGACACTTTATCACTACCCTTTGTACGGAATTAACGTTTTATAGTTTAATAAGGATAACGTTCGGAGAACCGTCGACCGCTAATAGATTTTGATTGGCTCACAATGCGTCCTGTTAACGATATCCGATAATCCATAATGGAACACAGAATTTAAAAAGAGAACATCTTACCATGATCGTCCACATTTCACTTGGCACTGTACAGTATAACGTAGTTTAGTATGTTGCGGTATAATACGACCGTAGTGGTCTGCGCGCGAGCGTGGTATGAGAGGCCGGCAGGACGCCGAGCGGGGCGGCTCCTGATACCGTCAGCATGCCACGATAATAATTGATTGATAATGTACTGGTGACACGTCCTGGCTCTCATCTCTGGACTTTGGTTAACCAACTGCGATAGGAAGGTTATTATGTTCTAGTTTTTACAGATACGAGTATGAGTATTGAGTATGATTATGAGTTATGACGCTCTATTATATATTTGAATAGTAAAACATCGCATTCTCATAGATACAATTTTACAATAAGTATATTAAATTATTATACCGTTTCTATGTTTTTTTTATTCCTTTATTCAAAGCATTACAATAAACTTACAGAAAAAACATGACATAGTTTCCCATACAAAAACCTAAAAGGTTTATCGGTTTGGGAGAGACGTTCTGTTAAAATACTATTCTTAAACTACTTTAGTACCTATTTAATATTATTTTATGACTACTCTTACTTTACATAACATTTTAAGTTAACAATTACTTTAATGTGTGTTCAATAAATAAATAATTTAGGGTTATAGCGTAAAATTGTTAAGCTAACAGCTTTTTCTTGAAACTTTATTTTTCTTTTGAACAGAATAGGTCTACTGTAAACGGCGGAATAATCGTTAAACGTACAAAAAAGAACCAAAAAAATACATGGGTCGAGTTGGTAAAGCTCCTTTTTTAATGGTTAGCAAAAAATAGTATTGATTGTTGACGAATTTTCAATTAAATATTTAAAACAAACTTTTTTTTAAACAATGAATTTTATCTGCCGACCATACTTTCATGCCCACATTTTAAAACAACGATAGAGATACGTATCCGTTAATGATATACCACTATCTGTTTTTTTTAATAATTACTTATCATGAAACCCATCCTGCCATGTGGTCAAAGTTTCATGTGTTCATAAAGATAAATAAATTATATTTATGAGTAGCACTTTAAAACAGTTTAATGCAGCGATAAAGTTCATAAACTGAAATGCAGTTTGGCGGTTTTTAGGATAAGGACATAATGTTGTAAAATAATGGAATAAATACTTAAAAAAAAAAAATAATAATAATAATAATAATAATAATAATCTTTATTTCATTTACAAAAGTTACAGTTAAAGTACAATGATGGAAGCTACCTAGTAGGCTTAGCCTGTATCAGGCAACATCCCTCTTCCACATCTACAAGGGAAATAAAGAAATCGCATAAGTAAAGTGAAGCAAACTAATCTTAAATACTACAAAAACTCTTAGTTCTAATACAGACCTATTATATTATAAGAAAAAGCTAAGATAAAAAAAAAATGTTACAAAATTACAATATAAATTTTTAGCAAAACAATCTTATGTACATAATATTATTTTTTATTATCTACTAATTTATAGTTTTGTATGTTGTGTGTGTGTGTGTGTGTGTGTGTGTGTGTGTTTGTTTGTGTGTGTGTGTGTGTGTGCACGTGTATGTGTATACAATATTTAACTATAGTTTTATCGGCTCAATTAGTTTCTCTACTTCATTGTAGCTTAAAGAAGTAAGATATTCTTTGACTATTAACTTCACCTGTCTGTTTGTCTTATTTTTAATATTTATAACATTGTTTAATTTATTATAAATAATAGTGGAGCTAAAATCATACTGTCTTGTTGCAAAATCTGTTTTTATTTTAGGTAGTTAAATTTTCATTCTATTTCTCTTTTTTAATATTATACTGTTGGTACTGGTTTTATGCTTTCGTAGAATCGTGAGTAAAATATACAATTTTCGTACTGTTAATACTTTACTAATTCGATATATCTCTTCTGTTGGTGTTCTCCTGTTTTTGAAATGTATTATTTTTAATAGAGAGCGTTGTGCCCTTTCTAAATTTAACATTTTCGTTTTATTAGCACCTCCCCACACAGGAATGCAGTAGACTAATATCGATTCCGCCAATGCTCTGTAAATTTCATTTAGAAAATTTCGCTGAGGATTACTTGATTGTGGACTAGGCATAACTTGTCTTAGAGTTTTAAAAATCCAGTTTAACTTTCGTATCCTACTGGCTACCTGCTCAAGATGCGGTTGCCAGGAGAGTCTTTGGTCAATTATGACTCCTAGATATTTAATACTGTCTACCTTCTCAATAGCTGGACACTTGCAAGCTGCAGGATTCATATCATCCAGTTGGCATGTATGAATCCTTACATCAAAGCTAGGATCAGGCTGACAACGGTTTTGAATGCTGAAGCATATGAATTTAGTTTTTTTGGTGTTTAAAGTTAAAAGATTATTTATCAACCAGTTTGCAATTTGGTGCATACCATGCTTGATACCCTTCTTTAGTAAGAGCCAGTTCTTCTCTTTAAATAAAATAGCAGTATCATCAGCATATGATAGTATATGAGCATTATTGATTTTTATTTCACACAGGTCATTAATGTAAATAAGAAATAGTGTAGGTCCTAAGACGCTACCCTGTGGTACACCGAAAGTTACAGTAGTGTCATCGCTGATATTATTATTAACTTTTACTTTCTGCGTTCTACCAGTCAGATAGCTAATAAATAAAGAGAGTGAACTGCCTCTTATGCCAGCTTTCTCCAATTTTTGTATCATAAGTGGTACGGATACGGTATCAAAAGCTTTTTTCAAATCCAAAAAAACTGCAGCGCATTTTTGTCCCTTATCAACGTGTTCCGTCACTAATTGACTCAAGGTCATTACTGCATCTTCGGTAGATTTTCCACGCCTGAAGCCAAATTGATTGTTAGATATTAAATTATATTTATTCAAGTAATTAAGAAGTCTAACATTGAGAAGTCGTTCCAGAATCTTAGAAATAGCCGGTAGAACAGATATAGGACGATAGTTGCCAACATCATTTTTGTCACCACTTTTAAAAATTGGAGTAATAATTGATTGTTTTAAAAGATCTGGAAATATACCTTTTTGAAAAGAAAGAGAAGCAATGCGTGTAATTATTGGAGCAATCTCCGTCTTAGCCAGTTTAAGATACTCATTGGGTATGTTATCCCAGCCAGGTGCACTGTTCGATTTAAGGTTCATTATAGTGCTTTTGACTTCTTCAATATCAGGCTCTAGTAACACAAAGGAGTTGATTGACGAAGAAACATTTTTTATAGCAGAACGAGTGTTCATTGAAGAGTCACATTGAATATTTTGTGCAAGTTCTTTGCCGATATTTGAGAAATAATTATTAATATAGTTTATAGATTCGATTGTATTTGATTTTAAATTAATTAGTTCATTATTATTGTCATTACTTAATTTGTTATTATACGTTAGTTTTTTAATATTAGTCCACAGAGTTTTGTTATTATTAAGAGATTTAGCTATAAGTTCCTTCTCATATTGGTGTTTTAGTGATTTTAATAAGTTATTACAGTGGTTTCTGTATCTGACGTATGTAATTTTTAATATTTCATTGTGAGAGTCTTTTTTTAGTTTTAGATATAATTTGTTCCTATTTTTTATACAACGCAAGACACCGGGAGTCACCCATGGCTTAATGATAATTTGAGATTTTGAGATTTTAGAAGTTTCAGTGTTTGCTTTCAGAGTTTCAGTTAATAGACTTATGAATTTATGAGTAAGAGCATTAGGATCGTCATAGGTTAGCAGCTCAGATAGGTTTTTTAGACGCAAATCATGTAATGCCTTGTCTAAGTTCACTTCAGATATAATTCTATTCACATTGGGCGTAGTTTTGCATTTTGACAGATTAAGAAATGTGGTAAAATGATCAGTTACTGTAGTCTGAAGAATAGCGATGGTAGGTAATAATTTCGTTTTATTGATTTTCAACATTATATGATCTAGACTGCTTTTCTCCCTCGTTGGTAAGGTATGACCAGCAAGTATGCCATACGCAGAGAGTGAATCAAGATAGTAAGTTTTATTACTATAGTCCAAGTTTGATTCAGTTAGTTTTGATGCAATATTTATGTTAATGTCCCCCGTAATAATAATGTTTTTATTAGAATTAACCGTATCTAAATGGGTGCAAAGCGAGTCAACGAAGTTATTTGATTTGTTAAAAGATGGAGAGCGGTAGATGCAAATTATAACATTGCTTGACACATCAATTTGTAAACATGACGCTTGTATCAATTTGATTTCTTTGACCATGACGGACAAAGTGTTTTTGACATAGACTACTACTCCATCATTTTGATTCAGATAGCAGTTGGTTAAAAAAGAGGTATAGTTATCAACTTGAGGTACTGGTTTATTGGGGCTTAATCTACATTCAGTGAAAACCATAATGTCAGGAAGAAAAGATAGTGCCGATATTGTAATAAGAAAATCGTCAAGATTGCGGTAAATAGATCGTATGTTCTGAGATATTATAGTCAGATCATTTTTACCGACTGTCAGGTAATGAGAAAGTTCGTCGCAGTTGCATTCTATCGCTTGTGCGATATCCAATGTATTATAGTGTGTTTTGTACAAATTTTAAGGACTGATTTTTGTATGAAGTCGAGCTCAATTGTTCCATCAATCCCCAAGCGGCAGCCGGCTGCCGCATAACAATTGAAAATCTATTGTGTCTGCGATACCCACAAACTGAAATGCAGTTTGGCGGTTTTTAGGATAAGGACATAATGTTGTAAAATAATGGAATAAATACTTAAAAAAAAAAATTATAGTGTGTTTTGTACAAATTTTAAGGACTGATTTTTGTATGAAGTCGAGCTCAATTGTTCCATCAATCCCCAAGCGGTAGCCGGCTGCCGCATAACAATTGAAAATCTATTGTGTCTGCGATACCCACGATGGAGGTGTTAAATAATCAATTCTGGTAGTATTTAACAACAAAACTCTACATAGAGTTGAAATCTAAGCGTGTTCAGAAACTTAAAGGTATTGGAAAATTCCTCACAAATTTTTAATATATTATCTCAAAATAACGCATATTTTTATAGATATTGATAGTTGATACAAATTAAAGGTAGGTACTTACATTAAAAGTTTACTAAAAAAATTTCATAGCCGAATATAGAACCTTCTCCTTTTTTGGAAGTAAGTTAAAAACTAGAAGTAACGCAACTATGAAAAACATACTAGCAGAAAGCCAAAATATTTCCTCCCTTTACAGTCGGGTAATTAATTAGTGACAAAACACAAATGAGTTTAAGTTGGAGTGCGTGCGTAGGGCTTCGCACTTGTGAGGTATACGGGGCTTCGTATCCGTCTGCTAATTACAGACCACGTGACAGGATATAGGCACGCGCACGTGCTGACGGGCCGCAGTGGAGGCGGTCGCATTTGCATACATTTTATTGACTTGCGGTCATAAAATCCGAGTCCACAGGCGACTCAGCGAAACTACGCCACTGTCGCTGGTCGCCCCGCACCTCCCCCGCGGGCGAACAAAAACAAGACGAGGACGTCGTGAACTACATCAGTAAGAAGACATCCCTCCACTTGAGGGTCGAACGTCGGCAGTCTCGCCACAAGGTCAACTTCAGTTCCTTTGTGGTGAGAGTACCGACGCATCTTCTGTCGACCTTTGAAGCGGAGGAATTCTGGCCGACTTATGTGGTCTACCGAAGGTTCCGGGGGAGACTCCGGAATGAAGCGCGCGTCACGTCGCCGATAACTCGTGATAAAGTGTAGTTATTAAGTGTATAATATAATTTATATGTATGTTACTCATTAAGGTATATATTGTATGGGCCTATGTAGCCTGATATAAATAAATAAATAATATAAAATAAATAAAATGTATAGCAAAATAAGCTTTCGGTTGTTATGTGCGCGTACTAAATCGCACGTCTAAACATATATCGAGGATTTAAGTTAGTGCGTATTAAAATACACGGCTATTTTATGAGCAAAGTTAATAATATAAACAGGACGTAAAACAGATAAAAAAAACTCGTCATTTCCATACCTCTACTCGACCACACCAATTCAACCTAAAATATCGAAACTTTTTAAAGAATGATCAGATCAGTACTAATATTGTAAATGCGAAAGTGTGTCTTTCTGACCGTTTGTCTATCTGTCTGTCTGTCTGTTACCTCTTCACTCTTAAACCGCTGAACCAACTTAGCTGAAAGGTATGGAGATACTTTGAGTGCCGGAAAAGGTCGCAAGGAACTGGCGCCAGTCGCAACGCAGTAGCGGGCGTCATTTTGTTGAATAATAAGTAATAATTCGCCTTACAACCGTTTCATAACAATGACTAAGTTATAATAAGTTAAAGTACTGAAATTTAAAAGATGCCTTATGTATTAACGTATATGAAACATCTCTACTGTCACACACACAGGCGGACGAAAAGTCAGACGAACAGACTTCGAAGTCTGAGTGAAAGGGTGCCATTTTTACTCTTTGGATCCGGAACCTTAAAAATTGTGGGTGTTTTAGCTTAATGTGTTTTTTTAATTCAACAGCTCGTTTCATAAATATATAAATAAGTCAGGCCAGATAGGATTTGTGTAAGCGATACACTTAAATTGGAAAACAGATACCGTAATCGGGGTTTACAATAATAAATGAACACTCATGAATTTCATACGACGCCGAATCGACGATATAATTTTACGTACCGGCGAAATTTTTATTGCCCTACGTTTCTCCGCTCTTTATTACATGTTACGCTGGGACATATTATGGCCAAATTCAGTTTAGATTGTCATTAAAATAAGAATCCTTTGGTATAATATACACTTTAAATTAACCTAATCTTTCACCCGAGGAAGCTAATAATTTTGGTAATTTATGTATGTGTGTTAATTATGAATGTTGATAGCTGCAGGCTTAGTGTGGCCATCCTTACGGCTGCCATTGGAGTGGACCTCTCCCTGCCATCAATAATCCGGGCAATGTTGAGCAGCGAGATTGCGTGGCAGGCGGTGAATAACTTTGCCCAGGATGCACATGCAGGATGAACACTGCAAAGGAGGAGGCCGAGCGCAGGAGAGAACGGGAGGCGTTCGACCCCTTGAGACGGCCGAGGAGAAGACGCGCACCACGGAGTGGCCGCAGCGCCTTGCCTTAGCTAGGATACTCGGGGTGGTAGTGTGGGGACACCGCCGCCCATTACACCGAGTTCCAGAGAGAGCCGTGATGCGCATGGTGCTCCTGCACATCGCGGCCACCGTGTGGGCTTTTCTAGGCCACCTCGCGAGGCGACCTAGAAAAGCCTGCATGTTTTGATGGGTCTGGCACAGACAACCGTTGGTAAAGTTGCGGTGGGTTGATCGTGCCCGTAACTTTGCCTAAGCGGTGAGTGGAGCATCATGGGGTTTTAGTGGGTAGTTCCTCGGAGAGTCCCACATACTCCGGCCGATGTCCCTAATCCGCCGGGGATGCGTAACGCATTTCCCAATGTCAAAAAAAAAGGCTTAGTATGGCCATAGAAATGGGAAAAATAGAAATATTGTTAGATTTCAGGAACTAAATTATTTCTTTTAATAATCTGTACTTAATTTTGTTTATTCTTTAGGCAGGTAACTCTTTCTTTTTAGCACGCTTTGAATAGTGCCCTGGATGTCAAATGTAAGCGTGCTGGAGTGAAAATAATTGAGCATTTTGCAGAGTCCCTTTAATTGTGTTACGCTGTTATTTTACAATAAAACGGCAGTGTCGCCACAAAATAATGTCGTTATTGTAATAAGTAATAACATTCGGCGGTATTGAGACGAAATTGGATATGGCAAGTCGGCCATGTTGTGACGTCACGGGCTGTAATGACATTCATTACGGACAGTCAGCGCCCGTCTCCGCAAAACGCAGGAATGCATCACGCGGACATTTATCGCGAGAATTGCCGTATAATTCACAAATAATTAAAAATATCTACGGTCTCTATATTATGTTACAACTTAAACACTGACTCTACATTCAGAAACTCTTCTAATTTGTTTGTTATTTAAATTAAGTAGTTTATTTAGTTTCAGTAAAAAGAAAACAAAACTTATTAAAATTTATAAAAAAGCCGCTCATTCCCGTTTTCTGTAATTTTTTTACCAATATGAAGAAAAAACAACGTTACCAACAGCACTGCTCATTGTTTTATACCTACGCGTCTATAATATTCAGATTCGGACCTCTCGAGTCCCGACGTCCCCTCAGAGGCGACGTGATTAATTATCCAATAGACTTCGTGTATTGACGCCATCGGTGTTTACTTGTCCACTAAAATCACTCACGTGCGGCCACTCCCGCCCTAACTTACGTTTTATTACGTGCACCGTTATTTATTGATTTAATATAACTTACACGAGATTGTTTAGTTTATTAAAACAAAGAGAAGATGTTTGCAGATTTGAATAGATTTATAAGGACGAGCAGATCTGGAATAAAGTTAACTGTTAAATGTTATCATGATGTTATCATCGTAGCACTATCGGAAGCATGATGAAAACAGAAATAACATGTTATTTAGTCTAGACTCTAAACTCTAGGGTTTATCTAAGTACTTTAACAACATTTTTTTTGAATAATTATATAAATTACTTTCTAATTCGCACGTAAAATTCTATGTGGATTATACGCTAAAGATACGAAATTAAAATCGATGCAAATAATATGGCATAAAAACGCTTAATGCGATTTTAGCAAAACGGCTTCACTTAGTTGTCTTTGCCAGATATCGAATACAGTAAAAACATTGGTGAGGAGGAGTCGCTTTGAAACCTGTCAAAAGTGACAGGAAAAAGGGCGGCAAAATGTCGCCATAATGGATGTGTCAGCGACAACGCGCCGAGCTCGGCCTATTGGCATGTACAAGCCACTCCGGACGAATTAACCATTTAAATTCGTTAAATTCCCTCATTCCGGACCAAATAAAAATATATTGAGTCTTGTGGTCGGAAAGGAATTATGGGTTAACGCAAACAACAATAGTTGGGTTAAAGAGGAGTGTTTACTTCTTAACTTAAGTTCTATAACTTTTAATTAATGCATCATTTAACTTGATAATGCTATACAATTCAACGGAAGACGCAGAATTTCATACTTTTGAGATTTTAAATGAATTTTGTGCCTCGATTCGGCGTTTGGGCTTGAATAAGTACAGAGCTAGTGCTAGGCAATCATATATTTATACATCATCTGTCAATTTGCAAAAAAACGGATATTACTTAACTTATAAGCAGAATGGCCGTGCTCTACTTAATTATTCTGTAGGTAACTTGGTAAGGTTACTTACTACCTAGTAACTAGGTTCAAAATTACATTTCAATTTAATTAAAAGCATAAACAAGGAGTACAATAGAAATGCCATAATCAAAATAATGCATCCGATCGCTCCGTGTGATAGCAAATAAATACACAGTACGTAAACATGTCCGACATGATAGATGATGAAAGGCCCGATATTATAAAATATGTACAGTTCGTCTATTTCAAAAGTGGACACTCCTTTATTAAACCTACTTTTTCGTTGTATTGAAAATAATATTTTGTACCTTACGAAAACGACTGCACTTTATACGTACTAAATATTAAAATTCTTCTTTACCATTGAAAAAAAAAATAGACAGATGGCAGGCCTACGTTATTTGGTTAGGTTATGAAAGTTCGTCACATCTGCGTATGAATCAATTTCTCTGACAATTCCAAATACTTTTCGTTATTTACAAACGAACCAATGTTTTTCATATTAATTAAATTTTATTCACACCAAAATATAAGAGTTGAGGACCGTCAGAGAAATTCGCTGCGAAATTGGGCAATATTTGATTTTTTCAATAAGATCATCCTATATATATTAAAAACGATTCATAATTTATCCTATAATCTAGGAATTTTCATCCACTTATATGTACACAGTAAGCTCTGAATATTCCGTAACTAATTCGGAACCGATCCAGCCTATTGACACTTAGGGTCTGTTTCACCACTTTCTGATGAAGTTCCGAATAGGCTATTCACAACTTTTTGACAGATTCTCCATACTTCATCTGTTAAGTTAAGTGGTGGATAGCCTATTCGGCACTTGTCAGGAAGTGGTGAAACAGGCCCTTAATTTCATAAAATCGGAGCAATTAAACATGATGTAAACAGACAGATATGACATCAATCAGAATCATAAGCCTTTTGGTTTCATCGCTTGAGTCGATAGCATAAAACCTTAACAGAAAGAAATTGCTAACACCTAATAGCCATCAGGCATTGTGAAAGGAGCTTCACATCTGGATTTATGATCACGTGTCCGCAGATGGTTTTTACGTGCCCGATATAATTGGGCTGACATCCACCACGGAGTATATCGGTCGTTATCTGTCGCCGCCCCCTGCGCTCCATTTCACTTGTAACCCGATAGGGGGCGACGCCGGCGACCGCCCCCCCCTCGACACGTTCCCCCATACCCCCCACTCGCCCCGTAATAGCCACCACGGCCTCGTTTTATTACTGACCCGCTAGTAAACAGATCATTCGGGTTTGTGGTGTTATAAAAACGAAATTAACTCGGCCCGGTACACGAATATCCACTGACCACACCTCATATTGATATCAATATCTTGGGGCCACTAAGTTAGCCCCTGAAAGTTGCAGCTACTTGTTCGCGAATGGTCATCGAAGGCCTCCAGTAAGTATCTAAACACACTATGCCGAAGTTCCGCGGCGGAAATTCCGCATGATTACGTCAGCAATGTCAAACGCATACAATATATATAATGCGACGGAATTTCGGCATGGTAATTTAAAATACCTTGCAGGCGGAATCAAGTCGAACTTCCGCCGCGGAAATTCGGCATAGTGTGTTTAGACACGTAAGCTTCCAGCTATATTTAGGCTAATTTCAGTTCTATTGTATCCGTTTTGGGTGTAAAGCGAGTGACATTTGAATCTAACCTTTAAAAATAGGCCTCTTTTCCAATTTAATGAAGCCTGAAAATGGAGTTATGAAGTTACCTAATACCTTTTCGTTTTGAAATACATTTTTACTTTGAAACTAACTTCCTAATAGATCTGTGACACTTCCTTTAAGCTACAAGTTATTTAAAATAGGGTAAACTCAAATAAACTTCTGGCTACTACTAATATTATGAAGGTGTTTAGATAGAATAATCTCAAGTCTTATTTGAAAGTCGAAACATCTCAAGTATATTGATGACTCAGCAAGAGACAAGCCCGACTACTTCACTTCGCATATTTTTTCTATCTAAAACAGCTTAACATGGATTTCAGTTAATTATATTACTACACTAAGGTTGAAGCCAAACGAGCTTAATTTTGTGAGTCGAGAGTCGCAGAATTTCGGTTGGCAGAAATTCTGCTGCACCCAATTTCATAGCAAATTCCTACTTCATTCACACGAGCTTAATTTTGTGAGTAATGATTATAGTATGAAAAATAATTTACGCGACCGAAATTCTGCGACTCACAACTCACTAAGTTACGCTCGTTTAGCTCCACCCTTAATACATTTTTAACATCAGAAATCGGCAGCGGTCTGCAAGTGACGCGAGTGCAGTTATTGTCCCGAATATTGTGTTAATAGATTAATCCAATCAAAATATTAATTCCGCAACGTAGCCCGCTCGTATTTACATTTCAATGGCTCGATTCGCACGTTGCATTTGAGATGACATTCATTGCCAATCCCAATATAATCTCGCCGGTTTTGTTTGGTGTAGACGTCGTTAACGATTGTTTCAAATTGTTTTAGCCTTTAGGCTTATTATTTCTACAAAATGATGATTATACTATGATCGATAGAACACACCCTTAAAAAAAATCATCCATAAAGTTACAGTTATGCAATGTTTTGTTCTTACTCATACGTGTTATACGTAAGAAAATTGGCTTAATAGGCAAGGACAAAATATTTTGTAACTTTAATGTTAACGTGTCTATAAAGATCTTTTTATTATTATATTTGTACTCCAAATACTTATTATTTATTTACACATCTATGTGATTCTAATCGCCGTACTCAGATACATAAATTATGATACAATTTAATGAAGAGTTTGACAGACGATGTACGGGGCTTATGTCAAAATTTTAATATTATTACAGTTCATTAACTAATATTCGTCTCTGAGTGCGGCAGTAAGACTTTCTGAATTCTGCCCTCTCTCATCTGATAGTGAAATGACAGCAATCAAATCGTGATGCCGACCATGTTGAATGTACGCAAATTGTAAATGATAGGAGCGTGCCTCCTTCGCACTGGCGCGGATTAAACTCACATATCCCTCTATTGTTTCAACTATTTAAACCTTTCCGTGTATCAAAGCGCCCGCTCCTGTAATTCTATTTACCGTCTAAAATAATACTATAAATAAAAACCTCTATTATTTTCCGGTGACATTCCATTTTGTGAATTTATTGCTCACGATATAATGTTATACTGTACGTATTTTAGGATAATAATATTAACCAAGGACTTAAATATTTCCTTCGACTGAAAATGTTGCTGCACTGGTTTAAGGCCCAGTAGTCCCTAAAATAAGCAGGTCGATGTTTGTCAGTACGAATATCGACGTTAAGGACATTAAAATAACATTCATATCAGCGCGCCTTGTATAGTGGCTGTTACGCGCTCGCCGCGTGCCTTGATAATAGAAAATAGGAGTAAAAACCTTTTGTTTTTAGTATTACACAAATCAAATATATAATATATCAAATCGTTTACGGTTACGACACATATACTACATTTTTGTTTTTTCTAGAAAGTGTGTAATTTAGCCATGAAATGATTTAATTATGAAAAACAGCGTTATAACAGTCATCTTTGAGATTTTTTTCTATCGAGCAGAATTTTTCAAATTGTGTACTGATATACCTTTGCGTATAGGAAATTTTCTCAATTTTAAAACAGTACTTATTTCATACTTAAATAATGACATTTCCTTTACTAAAAACGAGTTTTAAAAAATCCATTTTACGTAGTTTCAACAACCACAGCGCCTTAATCATTATGCTACCGCCTGAATACGCTTCGGTTGACTGCCTATATCCTTACTATGCACCGGCAGCCATGCTGTCAATCGAATAAAATATTTCCTTCCATTTTTGAGCATGCATAATTACGTGCGCCATCTGAAATGCATTAAGGGTCAGTTCACATCAAAACGAGATGTGACGTGAGTCGAGATGCAACGATAATTTTCTTTATGTATGAATGGCTGATGGGGTAGCCGCATGGCGTTTGCAACGTTCTTCGAATTCTCTCAATGTGTATCTTCTTATGTAGTAAATAAAGTTGAAATTCAAATCGCTGCCACTTTTTCTCGTTTCTGTATGAGCTGACCCCTAAGGCTGTGTTCACGTGACGGCCACGTGATCGCGCCGTGAGCTGTGTGCTCCAGCTGGCACGCCTTATTAGATCTCCGACAATGAGAACTTCAGAATTTCCATCGAATTTTCCCTCGCATTCTGGATATGTGTGATTAAAGTTTTGACTTCTGAATAATGAAATTTATATTTACCTAAAGGATTTCTTAATCCTTTAGGTAAATATAAACTCGTGTTCAGACTGACATTTAGTTTAAGGAAAGTTATGCAAAGTTTTGGCGAGGTTAAGAGCCATTGTACAACAGATTCATACGCTTATATACGAAGGGCACAGGAAAAGAAGGAGTTCATTGACATTGCCTTTGTTTCAGTAATAAGAGATTTAAACCTAAATGGAATGCAATGAGCGCGTTTTATTATGAATTTGTTTTTTTTTTTAAAGAACTTTACATCATTTCAGCCCCTTTTATCATGTTTAAAATTAAGTGATCTGATTGGCCACAGAAATAAGAAGCAAATGCTACAGTTAATCCAAAAAAACAAAAATGTCAATGAGCTCCTTTTTTTCCTGTGCCATTACATAATACATATTTTATGATCAACTGTAGTAGAAGCATAATTTTTAGATTTTCTAAAGCATGCTATTTAAATCTTTAAACGACAAATATACAAATATATTCCTCACATACCGCCAATTTTACAAGAAAGACTGAAAAAACAAATAAAAGCCGCAAATCGGTTTAGTGTTGTCAAAAGTCGTTATCGATAGAAACTATTGAGAAGTCAAATTATCGAGCGTTTAGAGAGGTCGGAGGTGTGGGACTAGGGGCGGCTGTTTGCGCCCGGCGCGCGGCGGTCAATGAGCAAACACGACGCGTGACGTAAGTGCTCGCTCCTCCATTTTAATTAAAATACACCTCGAATACGCCGTCACATTTGTTTGGTTAATGCTTGTTATAAAAATATGCTTTGGCCATGATATGTGGCACGATTTTGAAGCTGTCTGTAACGTACACAATCAACGTTAATTTTAGGCAATCGTAGACGATAAGTGAGTGGAAGAATCGAACAAGTAACATTTCGTAACATACGGACAATAACTCATTTTTTCCCTAATTATTTTCATAAAACTTGTAACTTACCTACTTCATAACCTAGCTAATGTATCTGGCTACACATATAATCCACAGTTTTTGTATTTCAAATAAATTTTCTGGCCCTAAAGCCTGTTTAAGCAAAAAACGGGGAGTTTTTTCATGTTACCTACCTTATTCTTCCACTCGCGTCTTGATCATTATGCTCTAGCATTCGTAATATATTACATTTAATTTCTTAAGCTTAAATGGACATAAAATTTATTATAAGTCGGCATCTAAAAAGATTTAAAGAATTTCTTTCAGTATCTTTAAATATCATTAAAATGTAGTTGAATTAAATGCGATTACAATATATTAAAGCCTTAAAACTGTAATAAACTGCACTGTTTTAAATTTAATATTTCCGATACAGTTCAACAACAATAATCCTCGACATTAAATCGAAATAACGTTCAACGAAAACATTTTAAATCCCCATTAAAATTCATTACGGTAACATCACTATTTCATGAAATGCTTTAGAATTTTCTACACTAAATGTTGCTCGTGACTTTTTATTAGACAATCCCAGGGAAACCGTACACGGTACACTTTTCTGTGTAAACGTAACCTTATTCGTCCACACTGTTGTTGTCAAATCTGCATCGGCAATCGGAATATTCTGCTGTATACAGTATAACACATTAAAAGACCGACACAAAATTATCTTCACCTCAAAAACTCATCGCCATTTTTATGAAAAAAAAAAAAAAAAACAGAAAAACTAGAATAAGTATCTCGAAACTTTCCTTGTGTCAGTTATTTAATTTTGATACAACAGGGACGTTATATTTCGTAATCCATTAAACTGTCATCCAAATTGGTTCAGTAGTTTCGAAGCCTATATGCAAACTGACAAACAATGGAAACTTTCCGCTCTGTAGGCAACTATATTTCATGGAAATATGTTGTGGAATTTAGCAAATAGTATGATATTTATAATATTGTATGCAAAAGCGCAGTGATAAGCTACATCCGCTCATTTATCATCGGGCACAGAACACAATAACGTTATAGTACCAACGTGTTTACGTACAACTTACAAGAGCAAAAAAAAGCTTTGTTCACACTATGCCTTTTTCTGTTCGTCAAGGTCATGCGTTATAGCGCAGGCAATAGCGAACGTGAGGGATGCCCGCGACGCATGCCCTCTGACCGTATCCAAAACTTCAAAAACGACAATATTGGCGTTGCGTTCCTTGACGCATTCAATTATTGAATGCGCCAATATGAAAGTTGATGACGTAAATTGAAGATGAAAGTGCACAGTGTGGACATAGCTAATATGAGATTTAGGGCCTGTTTCACCGCTTCCTGATAAGGCTATCCACCACTTAATTTGACAGATGGAGTATGGAAAATCTGTCAAATAACCCTATCGGGCACCTTATCAGGAAGCGGTGAAACAGGCCATTATGGTTCAAGAATTTATAATTATGATCTTTATTATAATATAATATAGACACCGGAGCAGTGGCGCACCGCATCGTGTGGCACAGCCGTAAAGCGCTAAAGAATCTAATTTTCTAACTCATACCGATATTTGTAGCTTGTAATTCAAACAAGCCAATACAGAGTTACAAAGGTGTTTCGTGCAGTTCGGATGTCGCCCGTTTGCGGTCCGTAACTTTGTGCTCTCAGCTCTGTAATACTATTATCCTGCTTCCGCTCACAATAGGATGTGAAAAATGTTGATATTTTATCTTTGGTTACAGAGGATAAGGCCCGGTGCAGATGGATTACATTTGTCTGACATTTGACTTGTGACTTTGATTGTAGGAACGAAGAAAAAAGGAGGAAGTCCTATTACGTGTTAAGTATTTTTTCTTGCGAGCTGATTTAAAAAAAAAAACAGTCGATAAACCTCTAGAAATATCTTTCTTCGGAAATGTTTCCAGAGATTGGGGGTAGACATCTGTTTCGCATCTTTTTGGTCCCAATTAAATAAAGTTATAGTATGAGCATTAAATAAACTGAACTGAGTGGAGTTATAATAGGACGTTGTTTAATATGTTAACTTTTTAAATGTAGACTTATCATTAGATTCTAAAGTATATCCGATTTTCGATAATCGATCGGTGAACCGCGAAGTGATGTTGATACATCTGAGTGACATCTTAAGGCTTCGCATCATTTATCAGCTAATACCTGAGCTTTGTGTGCAAATTCCCAAAGAAGTACCTATTGGTTACTTTGAGATAATTTAACTTCTGATGAAATTTTCGTAACGATCGTAACGTGGGAGAGCCATGCTTCGGCACGAATGGGCCGGCTCGATTGGAGAAATATCACGTTCTCACAGAAGTGTTTCGCCGTGTGAGTGAGTTTACCGGAGGCCCAATCCTACCCTATTCCCTTCCCTACCCTCCCCTATTCCCTTCCCTTCCCATCCCTACCCTCCCCTATTACCCTATTCCCTCTTAAAATGCCAGCAACGCACCTACAGCTCTTCTGATGCTGCGAGTGTCCATGGGCGACGGAAGTTGCTTTCCATCAGGTTCTCGTTTGCTCATTTACCCCTTATTTCATAAAAAAAAAATTATAGTACATACGTACTCTTTTATAAAATTTCATCAAAATTGGTTTAGCGGTTTGAGCGTTACGACTTGCAAGTTAACAAACAAATGGACACACTTTTGCTTTTACAAATTTTAAGGTCAGCTGAGGATAGGATTTTTAGAATAATTTATTAAATAAGATTAAAGAATTACATTGAATTAATTAATGAAGCAATAAATAACAATTTGTAATTGAATACAACTGGAATAAAACGAGGATTCACTTTATGTGTTTCGGAGCTCGTAAAGAAATACAAATAGATGTATATTGTATACTCCATTAACTGTACCTAGGACATACCTAGGTATTAAGGCGACGCCTTGATAATTTTGCAGTAGCGATATCGATTTTTCTCAGCAATGACTAAAGCTAATTTTAATTAAAGTTCATTGTCAGTATTCATCATGTCTTTGTCTTTAAATTACTCATAGCAAAACACGATTGGTCAACTTTTATAACACAGAATAATCAATCAAAAAGATCTCTGTAAAAAAAGAGATTATTATTTTGCCAACAGAGATTTAAGCTTTCAAAATTTGGACATAGATTGGTTCAAGCATACACTTTAATTTGCCCATAGCTTATATGAAATATATTTATGGTTTTTAAATTACGCGACAAAAACCATTTTGTCGCTTACGCTCTTTCCATTGCTTGTTTTAGCAATCTAAAACATATCCAACACGGTTTTTTACTTTAACGCGGCGTCGTTGCTAGCTGTGGTTTACTAGATTTATCAGTAAAAAGTATTACTGGCATTCGAAATTTCATTACATGTTGCTCGGAACTCCGTTGTGAAAAAAATATTTTATAATACAGTAACTGTAGGTACAGTTTGCCACGAAAAAATAATACTTCTGTTCTTTTCGGGGCAGTATCTTCGTACTAAATTCTTCAAAATTTGTTCAGTAGTTTAGGCGTAACAGATATATATATATATATATATATATATATATATATATATATATATATATATATATATATATATATATATATATATACGCTACCGGCACAACAACACTACTTTACTGGAAAGTATAAAATTCGTATTTGGAAAACAGTACAAGTTCCGTATGGCCGGCGGCACCACTTGCATACTACAAGTTTATTCCGTCCCAGAATGTTCAGCCGTGGACAACTTCCACTACTCGTTTTATTCCAAAACATATTCACTCAAAGGATATTTGAAATTGTGCTCGAAATCTGCACATGGATTTAGAACTGTACCCCGATCGTATTAGTCCAACGATAATTACATTACACAGCTTCGTTCCTTTTTCGATCGAGTCCCTTTTTCTAAAATGGCAAAATAATATTCTCTTATACGTCAAATACATGTCAAACGATAGGTTTGACCAATCAGAACGCATTTAAAGTTGAATAAGAACGTAAAGAAAATGAAGAAATTTGTAATAATGTTGTATTAAAAATAAGTGTATTAATATAATCGCTTCAAACTAAAATATAAATAAAATGATGATAAAGCTATAACGTATCGTCGTACATTAAATCGAATTTAGAAGAATTCCGGACAAAGTACAAATAGAAGCTATTGCCCTTTTCTCACTTATCTCGACAGGATACGGCCGAAAATTATAAAAAAATATCCCGAGACATTCGCGACCGAGGTCCGAAGGAGCCCTCAGCAATATCAATCCAATTTCCCTACGTGCAGGGTGTCACCGCATAAAATAAAAACGCCCATAACAACCTCCCCCCGTTGCTGGGGCCATGAAAATGCAATAAAAAATCGTTAATGCCTTTATTTACAGCATTACCAATAATATTTTAGAACTGCAGGAGGTTGGCGAGGGACTGGAACACGTTTAATATTTATAATTTTGTTCAGTTCGTTTCCTTTGTATTTCGTTTATAATCTACAAAATGTAGTGTGAAAAATATCGTTAATATTCTGTTAAAATGATGTTCAGTAATTGTAGTCTTTTTGTTTTCATTGTCGCAAATTATAGAATGGAAATTTATTTTCGAAAATGTAGATCACAAAGTTTTCCCCTATAATTTTCTTTCGCAGTATTTACTGCATCGCGCGGGAACCGCAGATTTTGCCGCTACGAAAACTAGTCTATGGGGCTCAATGTATCTCCATACAAAATCTATCTATATATATATAAAACTCAAAGGTGACTGACTGACATGGCTGACACGCACAGCCCAAACCACTGGACGGATCGGGCTGAAATTCGGCATGCAGGTAGATGTTATGACGTAGGCATCCGCTAAGAAAGGATTTTGATCAATTCCAACCCCAATGAATGAAATAGGGGATGAAAGTTTGTACATAATAATACTTCTTAACTCGAGCAAAGCCGCGGGCAAAAGCTCGTTTCAATATAAAATTTAAATATCTACCCGCATAACACAGATGGAAAAACTTTTGCATTTACAATAATATGCACTACTTAGTGATCATTTCCTATTTGAGAAAATATACAGATGAACATTAAACCTTCTCCTTTTTGGAAGTCGGTTAAAACGATAATCCCTGTGCACAATACAAAACAGTGTCCCGAGTGTATTACTGTGACACAGTAATATGTTTTTAAACAGAGGCAGTTCCGTCGCAGGAAGCCCGGCCATTTGTAACCGAGCCCTTATTGCCTCAGCCCTTAACGAGAGCCGCATACCCAGACTCGCATGACAGGAATTATCTTGCGATTTTTCGTATACATTCGTGAATATACGGTATATTCGTGTATATTGGTATATTTGTGTATACTGGTATATTCGTATATACTGGTATATTCGTATATACATACATTCGTATGTACTGGTACATTCGTGTATACTTGCAGGTTTGTGCTGGTACGTTTTGTTTCATTTATAAGGCTCGCAAGGCTCGTGATAAAACTATTTCACCTAACAAATATACATGCAAATTAGATTGATCAACTATATTATTTACGTGGGAGAGCCATGCTTCGGCACGAATGGGCTGGCTCGACCGGAGAAATACCACGTTCTCACAGAAAACCGGCGTGAAACAGCGCTTGCGCTGTGTTTCGCCGAGTGAGTGAGTTGGTAAACTGGTGGAGGCCCAATCCCCTACCCTATTCCCTTCCCTACCCTCCCCTATTCCCATGTCCCACGCCCAGTGTCCATGGGCGACGGAAGTTGCTTTCCATCAGGTGACCCGTTTGCCCCCTTATTTCATAAAAAAAGCTACAGATACATCCAATAATGTAATCTACATGTCTTGTATTCAAAAAATATTAGGTACTAAATAGTGAAGGAGCAGAGCACGCGATAAAATGTTTACCGCAATAAATATGTTTACAATAGCCCCGACGAGAAAGCGCCCGCCGCCAAAAACATTCAAAAAATAATTGCTCGGAAAATGAAGTTAATAAACAATTTTAATAAAGTTGGTTTACATCGCGATTACGGCAGATAAGTCTCCTTTAAAAGGATTACGGGTTTGGTGAACAATACAGGCGATTATCTCGCTGAATGCTTGTCAGCCACATGGGCCGTCTGCAGGAGTTATTGTAATATGTAAACGAGTCCGCCCACTCGAATCTCACATTTGAATGCCATTCCGAACCTAATGGCACGGCAATACTGGCCACTGTTTGCCTATCGCCGATGTAAAAACCCGTTGCATCGGATAATGTGAAATGATTTCTAGTGCCGTTTGTAGATCTAGTACAATGCAACTATCCTTTGTCTGTGTTCCATTAAATTATCATAATCATTGGCTTATACCCTGGTTACCGAACACGTAGTTGCCGTTGACCTACTGTTGTTTGGTCTCTGTCACTCACGATATAATATTAGCTATCCTGCTCCCACAGGTATGCAACAGCTGATAAGCTTAGGCCTTCTTTTAAACGACAAGGAAAATATTGTTATTGTGTAACGATTTCAAACATTACCTATCCCGGTTGGGCTAAAAATAGATATGGTAATAATGATATTTTAATAGATTAAAGGTTGTGTGCTTAATCGTTGCTTAATAGAGTTTCCGAATAACTTAAGTACAAACAGAAGTTGTTATGGTAATTATTTATAAACAACAACAAAAGTTTGCTTTTGTAAATCTTCATTGTTCTCCAAACAAATAATTATGGGGGATAGGAGAACATTTCGAGACATTCCCTTCATTTTGTTTTCATATTCGTCGTGTTATAGGTAACTTAGGGATTATTCCTATTGAAATATTCGTATTATCTATATCTATTAATTATAAAAGAAAGTCGCTTTTTTCCCTCATGTCCCTTTGTTCCCTTTAATCTTTAAAATTACGCAACGGATTTTGATGATTCTTTCAGTGTTAGATTTATCGACGAAGGTTTAGGCTATATTTTATCACGCTAAGACTAATAGAAGCGAAGAAATAGAGGAAAATGTTGAAGAAACAGGGAAAATTATTTGAAAGGGCTAACTTGAACGCGCTAATCTCAGGAACTACTGGTCTGATTTAAAAAAAAACTCTTTCAGTGTTAGATAGCCTATTTAGTGAGGAAGGCTATAGGCTATATTTTATCACGCAAATACTAATAGGAGAATGTGAAAAAACGGGGGAAATTATTTGAAAGGGCTTATCTCGCGAACAACTGAAGCAATTTTTATGTTATTTGGCACAGATAATAAGTAGACCACGTGAAGGATCATAGGCTATCGATTCTAATAATTTTTTCAGTGGCAATATATCCCGTGCGACGTCGGGGCGGGTTGCTAGTTTGTTATATTATTATTACAACTTATCTCCTTACTAACGATGTAAATGAGATAATGTGTCTATCTATTTATCTGTCTGTTCACGTTGAAACTTCTGACCCGATTTTGATGAAAGTTAGGGTGTTACTTTGAGTCCCAGGAAAGGACGAAGGATAGCTTGTAATAAAAATGTACGGCACATTAGAAACAAAAAAAAAACTTTGAACTCCCAAATTTTTTGTCGTTTAAAAAAATCGCCTACTTTCGCTCTTTTTGAAGTAAACAGTGCATAGTATTTAGCATGAGCACAGGTGTTTGTCGGTACGAACAAAAGGAGCTGCAGGGAGGGGGGAGGGGGGGGGGGGGCATTGTACCAGAAGCCATTTCGACGGCAATTAAACTCTTTAGGCTTTTAAAATGGCCTGCGTTCGTAAAGCACTTAGCCGTACCCTCAAAATGTATGCAAATGCACTGTATTAATATGCAAAACATTTTATTTTAATTTAATAATATCGTTTATTTTAGTGGCTGTACTCGTATGTGGGCGAAAAATTGGTTTTATTTAGTGACATGAAAATAAAATGATGTTTTTCAATTTAAATTGACAAAGTTAATTGATACTTTGTTTTATAGTGTGTGTTTCACGCCTCTAAATTCCTGCTTTTGTTTTATGCTTTTATTATTAATATTATAAATTAGATGACGCCCGCAAATCCGTTGCGTAAAAATTCTTTTATCACGCGAGAACCGTACATACTTCCGATACAATAAGTTTCACATGTCCTTTCCCGGGACATAAAATATACCAAACTACATCGAAATCGGTTTAGCGGTTTAAGCGTGAAGAGGTAACAGACTTACAGACTTTCGTATTTATAATATTAGAATGAATATGGATGTTTCACGGCTCTAAATTTGTTTCCCATTTTAATACCTTTAAGATACAAAGCTACGATGAAACTCGCTTCGAACCCTCAAGTTACTGCCACATCTAATATCCCTTATCCTTTTATTTAAGTTCGGCACGAGAAATCTTCAAAGGTTCATGGTTAGTAAAAGTACAAAGTGGCCAAGTTGGCAACAGTCTGGTATAACGGAGCGTGAACCGCTCTATGTTAAATGTCATCGCCTTTGTTACCCCGCCCGCCGCCCGCCCTAGCCGCCCTCCCCCGCCCTGACTAGTGCATATCATTACACTTATTAATTTCGAACTTTAGCTTGGTTATTTTAGGTCAATATACTATCTAGTTCAACTTATACAGTATACACGTTGTAAAAAATATAAGTAATAAAATTTTAAGACCGAACCGAAAAAGTGTTCGGGTCTTCTATATAAACACTGTAAAGTAGCAGCGCTGAAAGATTAACTTTTTTATATTTTTGTATGGAAAAATTCATGACACAAGGGCGCTTGTCCATACAAGTCACAAAAAAATTGCTACTTTTACAGTGAAAAAAATTTTGCCAGATTTTAAATAATTCTAAAATATTTTCATATCCCTCCGATCTAAAATAATGTATTGATTCAAGAACAAATGTTTCGATGCACGATGCTTTAAAAATTAAACATATAAAAGTCACAGTAAGTTTTGTGGAAGTCAAGAAAAGGGGGCGGTGGGATTGACGCTAAGTTAATATGGTGGGGGCACCGTGGCAATTTGTTCTAGATAAACCCCCAACTAAGAGCCAGCTCGAGTAGGGTTGCGATACCAGATACTTAGTGCAGTCTTCAAGATTTATTTTCAACACAAAAAACTTAATTAGAACTTTGTAAAACATTAAATAAGCGTAAAACGGTATAAAAAAGTAGCGTACTTTAACAGATAAAGTTTGAAACGCTATGTTCTATATTTCAGCGTAAAATAATAATATTGTCATTTTATTTTTGGCAACCCTAGATAAATTTATGCCCGTGCTGTCGCAGGAAATCACGCGAAAGTGATTATAGATCGCTAAGTCCGTTAGCCTAAAATCAGTTCAGCCCGGCTCGGTAGTCAGTGTGAGCATGTCATTACTGCTGTAGGTACTATGTTGTAAATGTGTGCCTGTTGCCGATCAACACGTTTAGATCTTATTAACATGGCAGTAAGGTTTAAAAGTTGTTACTAGATCTGTCAGCGATTGTACGTAGAAGGATATAGAACTGTGGTGTAGGTTGGAACTAATATATACCTACTTTTTATCCCTGTAGGTACAAACAGAGCTATCACATCTACGTAGCGTAGTGCTGAGTATACATAGGTGTGATATACTACATAGACACACACATATAAACACTCTCACACGTACATACACGGCGTCGCTGACAACTTCATTAGTAGAAGACGACGGGCGACGGGCGCGCGTCGTACTAAATTCCTTCTACTCTGTTGTTTACTCTTTGCCGTGACATACAAAATAACGTTAGCATTTTGTATTAGCGGAACTGAATTATGCCTTCAATATTTTAAGACTAAAAATAAGTACATGTAAAAATATGTACATCGAGACAAGTTTTTGCACATAAAAAACCGGCCATGTTGGAGTTACTGCTGAAACTTTAAATATGATGAAGAAGAAAGTTTTTTTTATTTGTTATGATTATATTCATTATTATGTGGCTATCATCATAACATATCAAATTCGTTGGTTATATAATTTATATTAATACTAGCTGTCCCGGCAAACGTTTCTTTGCCATATGAAGGATTTCGGCCGTATTATTTTATCGAAGTGACTAAATAAGTATGTCACCATGGCAACGTCCATCGCTATCTCGTCGAACACACAATGATCGCCGTCAGTCTCGAGTTATAATAATTTACTATTATTTATTCCAGAAATGCACTTGTGTATAAAAAGAACACAGTAGTATATGCATATAAAATTTGGTTAAAATCAGTAAAGCCGTTTCGGAGGTGTACGCAGCCTAACATTGTGACACGAGAATTTTATATAATATAAGAAGATAAAATTGTAAAAGAAATTTGACTTAAAAAGAGATGACGGAATATATCAAAGTTACATACCACGTCAATGTATACGGTGCGGTTCCCTTTTCAACTTACGTAAGTATCGGGCAGCATCGAGTATAATAAGTGTCGTACATTGCTTACAAAGTCCTTTAAAAAGTTTTATCGTATAGTGATTCATATTGTTGTAAACACTTCAACTTACAAGTACAAGTGCAGTTTTATTTGCATGCGCTGGAACCTTCGTCCTACACAATAAAAGCGTATTTGCCAAGAAATTTAATAACGCGGAAGTGGAGTGTAAGGCCGTTTGTCCACCGTTACTATCACCGGGACGTCACCGACAAAAAATCAAATAAAGTGCTACTTTATGACCTGTTCGCGCCCTTAGCGCAAACAAACAGCGCAACTGTGTGCGTGCGGAAATCCGCTGCGCCCCGACACAGTGTGCGATACGCGCATCCGCTTCCATACAAATTGTATGGAGGCGGATTTTCGCGATGAGCCCCGGCATGTTGAGCTCCGGCACGGCCCGTCTCAGTGTGCTCACTCCTTTAGCGGGCCCTGACGGGGCGCGCGGGGACCCCTTCCACCAGGCACAGGGAGCGCGGGCGCCGCACTCTTCCTGGGACCGACACCACAACTAGTCGATACCAATCTATGTAGACATATCATATTAATATACAGTACAATCGTTGTTAGCAGTAAGACATTACCTATTTGTACATAGTTTTCGTATATTGGGCTTTTAAGTTTAAAGTACAAATAAAGAATTTTCTATAATACTCTACGTTATTATACAGTCCGCTCTTTCATTTGAGGAATCCCGAAGCAATAACCTAGGCTATACGTTACATTTTGCTCTACGCCACTACAAAGCAGCGTATGAATGAAACCTACGGGCCAGGCCACAACACTGCGTTGCGGCGTCGCATCGTAAAAATCTACGACGCCGCAGAACGCATCGTAGAAATTTCCGATGCGACAGATGAGACAGCATTTCTGTGCGAAGTTGTTTTTGCGATACGACGACGCAACGCATTACGTTGTGGCCTGGCCCTATTACCTATGTCATAAAGTGGCATTTTATTTGAATTATTGTCGGTGAGTGGTGACATCCCGGTGACCACGCCGATGGACAAAATGCCTAACGCGCCCCTTTCGACCTTAGTACATAGTTGGACAAGGGACGGATCGCCGAGCGGTTTTATTAAAGCCTCACCGGACTAGTAAATGAAGCCTTTTTTCTGTATTTTGTAGTCTGACACCTTCGTACCAACTAGTTTATGATTGATCTTATTATAGAAACAATGAAGAACTGGCTCACATGAAGGCAAATAATTCACTAACATGTAATATTTTAAAATTTGTAGTAAATATAAAATTATTAGTAAAGTTACCTGATATATTCATAATATTAAAATGAATCGTAATAAGCTATCAGACATTTTCTCTGATATTCTTAATAAAATGAATAGTAATAACTAATAAGCTATCAGACATATATTTTTTCAGACAGATATTTTCTCTGATAAGTCACTTGAAACCTAGCACGTATATAATATATTGCATAAGATTATAAACAGCGACATAGTTTAATGAAAATGTATGACAATATAAATTTTGATTTATATTACAGACGTAGCTGTCTACGCGGCGTAGCACGCGCGTAGCAGCCTCGTAGCAAGTAACATTCGTAGCGCTACGAATATTGTACCGAATTATTTTGTAAGTATTCTTTACAAAATTCCGGTACAAAATTGACCGTAATTTAATAAAAGTTTTGTGAAAATTTAACAGACACCTTCAAAACTTTATTAAACGTACATCATTTCAGTAACAAATTCATAATAATTTTGATACCGTTAAACAATAACACTTAATTCTATCATGTTAAATGGCGACGATATCGATTTTACATTGTAACCTGAATATACGACCAATAAAGAGGATCATTACATGCTTTGTATGTACACATGCTTTATGAGCGTAAACACATTCGAAGCGTTTAAGAATATAAGAACTTTAATACTTTAGTAGATAAAGTACTCAACTTTACGACTATATAATGTCGAACGTCCGACTTGTTTTATATCGGGAGTTAATTTTAGCAATAACTGTTAGGCTAAGCTCTTTTTCGACTTTTCCGACCTTCAAGACACTCAAAAAGAAAAAAGTACTGTATCCTTTCTATTTGAGAAATGAATAGGTAAAAATTTCAAACCTTTCCTGTAACTCTTGAGAATTAGTCGGCACCGAGTATTTAGACTTACCTGAAACAAAAAGAAATCATTAATTAAAAAAGAAGAACAAAAACAATACAGTATAATCACAATTTAAAATTCATAGACTAAATATATTTTGTTGTTTAAACAGAACGTCACCTTTAAAACTTTAACTTTACAGGGAATAATTCCAACTTTTCACTCATTTTCAAGTTGTCGATGCACCTAAGTTGTTCCACTACCCACACTGTCAAGTACTTACACTTTGACAGCGTCAAGACAGAGCTATCAAAGTTACACGTCCTCGATATTACCGCAAGTAAATATAATAAGTTTCTAGCTAAAGCCGAAATTGCAATACGACAGTTTGCAGACTTTACCTGCCGTTACATACTATAATATATTATGTTTATAAACGTTTAAACCATAGTATAGACCAGGGGTTCCCAATCTTTTTCAGTCTGCGGCGCAGTTACGCGTCACAATATTTTGTCACGGCGACCTACTCTACCTAGGCTATTACAAAAAGGTACATAAATAAACACCTTTAATGATTATAGTTAGGTTAAGCAGGTAGATAGTAATAAACAAATTAAACTAATATCTACCTGATTTATATACTTAATTATTATTATAATTTTATAATATATTTTGTGGTTTTGGATAATGATGAAGGATCGACTTACGGCGCCCCTCTTGCCTTTCCACGGCACACCAGGGCGCCGCGGCGCACATTTTGGGAACCCCTGGTATGGACTATAGAGTATAGACGATAAAGAATAAAGAAATAAACAAATGTTTTACGTTTTATAAAAAAATCTGGTTTAAACATTTAACACCTTATTAAACCAAGTTCTACGCAGTACGTTATGGTTCCACAAAGTTTTATGTTTATCACTCATGCGATTTCAAACGTATCAAAGGAAGACAATAAGATTAAAATTAATATAAAGATTTTTTACTAAATCTTTCTAACATTGCATTGCATTTCTAATTGCCGCACTCAGAGTGGAACATTAATTAGTTAAATGTAATTAGTTCAAAATTTTGACATTACGAGTAGCACCATATATTATGTGTCAAACTCTTCATTAAATTGAAGGTTAATCATAGTTATATGTCTCTGAGTACGGCGGTACGACTTCATTATGTGGATAATTACGATGACGATGTTTTTATTAAATTGTTTTTATTATTATGTTAAATGGAACTACTACTTGTCAAACAATATACCTGTTACTGGCCATACTAATTATTACATGCTTAGTGTTAAGTTCCAAATTGTAATACGCTGTTGGTATTGAATAAAGTAAAATAAAAAAATTAAAAAAAATTGCATTTATTTCTGGACTTAACTTTAGTCATTGACTACGTCATCGGAGTTAAGTTCAGAAGTTAGATATTTTGTGTAGCAACACTTAGAAGAAAAGTTGACACAACACATTACACTCCCAATCAATTAGGGATACAAATGAAATCTATTTATAAGTGTCGGCGAGGTGGGGTAATGCGGGGTCCTAGATGGGGCTGAGGGGGGGTGTAGGGGGGGTACGGTGGAGGGGTTTTATGTAATTGACGCCCCGTCCCGACCAGATTGAAATTCCGGGCCGGCGACTCTCCGGCGCCCGCACTTGTTGCGTCGCCGAAACGTCATAACTACCCGCACGGCCACGTGCTGCGACGTGATACATTATGGACATAAACTGTATTCCTCGGGAACCCTACTTTTGTAAAAAGTAGCGTAAGTTCATCCTGAGTTTGCTGCCATGCTGAACTTTATCGACTTCCGTGCCACAAAATGATCCATACTTCCATACTAATATTATAAATGCGAAAGTGTGTCTGTCGGTCTGTTTCTTCTTCACCTCTAAACCGCTCAACCGATTTTGCAAAATTGGTATGGAGTTACTTTGTGTCCCCTTACGGATCTAGAAGATTACAAGGCAATATATTAGTTTGATTTACGGATTACAAGGTATTCTTCTAGATGAAACTAAAGGACGTATAACTTTTTAGTTTGAATTGTGATTTTAAATTTAAGTTTCTTGATCCTTGTTGTATGTACCTTTAAAAAGTTTATTTTCTAAATAAAATAGAATTACGTTGTTCGGTACACGTTACCGCTGCCTGCTAAGCTCGTGGCCACACCAAACTGCTCCTACATGACGCTCAAATAGTGTTTTACTCCGCCATTTATTAGCGAAGCATTCAACTTGTTATTCTCGCTGATGGCCCTAATAAAGTTCATAACCTATCGAACTGTTACGTTTCTGATCATTGAATTACGTTTACGGTGTTATTGTTTCAGGTTAATAAAGTAGAAGTAAATGGAGCTTAACAAAACAAATCGTGTTTCGTATTTGATAATGTTCTTAATTTTCTAGGTTATTATCGTGAGTACATAATATTATTTTTCCTACACACTCTTACGAATATACACATACACACACACATACACACATACCAACACAATGTAATATATTATATAGTATACCATACTGACATGTAATTCCTTAGATCTTATTTTTGTTAATAAATTATTTTTAATTATTTTTTCTTAGATTATGTACTTACCTATTAAATTATAGTTAAATATTGTTATATATGCTATATTTTATGGAAGATCGGGGCTGCCTAATACAAGTACATATATAAGTACTTACCAGGTGGTCCCAATCTCTTTAACTTTAAAGTGTAAAATAAACATTTTTGAATTTCGAATTTTTGAATAATCCATTACGTAAATGAGATTTGTATGAAACCAAAAAATAATATAAATAAATTAAAAAAATATATGCAACTACGATGCGACTCTTTTTCGCAGTATATAACTATATTAGAAACTAACATCTATTATGTATTTATATACATAATAGATGTTAGTTTCTAATATATTTTATGGAATTGTTAGAAATTAACACCTTTACAGTTAGGTAGCTAAACACTTTTGATTATTAAAATATCAGGGTGAATTACAATTATTGTAATTACTATGCCCACTTTTCGATCGGTGTAAACTCCTGCTGGAATATATTCCAGATCGTTTAAAGTATACACCAACTAGCGGCCCGGTAGGTGCTTCACTACGTATAAAGTGAAAAAAAAAACTCTAATTGTACTGTCAACACTGAAAAAAGTTTCAATTTGACAGCAAAATCCCCATTTACAAAATAATCCGACATTCATAGAATTCATTTGTTACAAAAAATGAAGAACTGCTCGACCGATTTTGTACAAACTTCACATAAACCACCTACTAAATAGTCCGAACAAAGCCTTGACATTTGGTTTGGATACGTAAGCCCGTTTTGGGTTATAAAATTATAACGAAAAGTAGCATTGATTTTAAATATCTTTATATTTTATACTAGCTGTCCCGGCAAACGTTTCTTTGCCATATACAGTATTTCGCCCGTATTATTTTATTGAAGTGACTAAATAAGTATGTCACCATGGCAACGTTCAACGCTATCCCGTCGCACAAACAATGGTCGCCGTCAGTCTCGAGTTGTAACAATTTACTATTATTTATTCAACAAATGCACTTATCAATATAAAAAGTACCCAGTAGCCGATTCTCAGACCCACTGAATATGCATATAAAATTTGGTTAAAATCAGTAAAGCCGTTTCGGAGGAGTACGCTATCTAACACGAGAATTTTATATATTAGAGATTTAATATAGAGATGTAAATTCAAACAAATTACACACAAAAATCCTCAGCCCTGACGCGTCCGTGTTCTTGTGATTAATAGCGAGTGTTGGTGCGTTATTAATTAATTTGCGAATTAATAATGAGCGGCTTGCAGCTGACGGCCGCTGCACGTCGCTGCACTCTGCGTCTACTGTCTACTGCTAATTAAGATTTAAGCTATATCTTTAACTGTATGTTAGTTTTGTGATTACGGGACATTTGGATACGCTTATTCCCTGGTATACATCCATACTAATATTATAAATGCGAAAGTGTGTCTGTCTGTCTGCCTGCCTGTTACCTCTTCACGCCCAAATCGACATAGGATACTTTTTATTCCGGAAAATGTACGGTTCCCGCGCGATAAACTAATTTTGGCGCAACGGAGTTGCGGGCGTCATCTAGTACATAATAAATACATTCAACAAGCCACTATTAATATATTTTTAAGTTATTATATAGCTATTATTTAGGGCTTTGAGCGCGGCGACCGAATCAAGAAATTTCGTATCGAAAATAAACCTTACATCCCCACTGCGGTGTTGCCGTGCATCGTCTAACGTTGTTTCAGTTCAATAGACTTCGGCACGGTGTTTGTGCGCGTGCGACTAGACGCATGCGAATTATAATTGCACTAGCTGTTGACCGCGACTTCGTCCGCGTGGACTTTATTTATAGTTGTTCCCGTACATCTATTGAGTCGTTTACGCGCAAATCAGAAAAGTATATTGTGTGGGACCGCACATTTTTCCGGGATAAAAAGTATCCCTTGTCCTTTCCCGAGACTGAAAGTATTGCCATACCAAATTTCATCAAAATAGATTGAATAGCTTAGGCGATAATCATTAAAGTTTATTGTGCGGGAACCGTACATTTTCCGGGACAAAATTAGTATTCCTTGTCCGTTCCCGAGACTCAAAGTATCTCCATACCAAATGCCATCAAAATAGATTGAATAGTTTACGCGCAAATTATAAAAGTATATTATGCAGTAAACGTACATTTTTCCGGGACAAAATGTATCCTATGTTTTTTTTCGAGACTCAAAGTACTTTTTTTATACCAAATTTCAGCATTTATTTATACCAAATTTCAGCAAAATGGGTCCAGCCGTTTACGCGTGATGTCGTGACCACGCGAAATATAACGTTCCGCGCAGTTTCGCCCGCGACAAATTAGTCTACAAAAATAGCCTATAATCCTTCACGTGATCTACTTCTTATCTGTGCCAAATAACAGAAAAATTGCTCCAGCAGTTCGTGAGATAAGCCCTTTCAAATAATTTACCCCGTTTTTTTCTATTTTGCTCTATTTCTTCGCTCCTATCAGTCTAAGCGTGATAAAATATAGCCTATTATATCCTTTTTCGATTAATTGGCTATCTAACACTGAAATAATTTTTCAAATCGGACCAGTAGTTCCTGAGATTAGCGCGTTCAAATAAGCCCTTTCAAATAAATTCCTTCATTATTTCCACATTTTCCTCTATTTCTTCGCTCCCATTCGTCTTAGCGTAATAAAATACAGCCTATATTGTTTTTCGATAGATGGGCTATCTAACATTGAAAGAATTTTTCAAATCGGACCAGTAGTTTCTGAGATTAGCGCGTTCAAATAAGCCATTTCAAATAATTTCTCCCGTTTTTTCCACACTTTCCTCTATTTCGTCGCTCCCATTAGTCTTAGCGCGATAAAAATATAGCCTATAGCCTTTCTCGATAAATAGGCTATCTAATACTGAAAGAATTTTTCAAATCGGACCAGTAGTTCTTGAAATTAGCGCGTCCAAATAAGCCCTTTCAAATAATTTCCCCCGTTTCTTCCACACTTTCCTCTATTTCTTCGCTCCTATTAGTATTAGCGTGATAAAATATAGCCTATAGCCTTCCTCGATAAATGGGCTATCTAACACTGAAAGAATTTTTCAAATCGGACCAGTAGTTCCTGAGATTAGCGCATTCAAACAAACAAACAAACAAACTAACAAACTCTTCCGCTTTATAATATTAGTATAGATGAGTTGAGTATAGATAATTATTATTATTATTATTATATTATTATTATAGATAAGTTGATAAAAAATGCTATGCGATAGCTTTACCGCGACAGTCCCCGAGTGTCATATCGATTTTTGTACTTCGTATATAATAATATTATTTATTATTTTTGCATAATATAATAGTGATCCAGTGGTTGAATAGGCTCTCGACTCCGGAGGTCGGGAGTTCTATCGGGGGTTGAAATGTCAAAAATGTTATTTCCTAGTTTACTTAGGACAACGTTAGCTGATCATAATGTCTGACAAAAAAGATGATAAACGGATGGGAATGTTAAAGTTGGTTCCGGAATTGATTTTCACCGATTACTTGGCGCAGAGAGATTCAATAAAATAATGTCAGAAAGAAAAAAAAGATGTGATGCTGATGGTGCCTGACCGGGTCCTCGTATAAGCACTAAATTTTAACTTACATTCGTATAGACTATTAAGACGAGCTACGTATCGTCTAACCGTTAAGATTAAAGTGCGTCCTTTTATGGCGACGCGGTTTCAGCGCCCATAAAAAAGTTCTATATCGTAAAGATGGAAATCTAGGAAACACGAGAAAAACATACAAAGATATTGGGGGGCAGGGGGCACTTAGCGCGGGCTATTACCCGCCGGCGACGGACGAAACTATAAAACCGTTAAAGCAACGTTTCAGCAGCCGTAAAGTCGCGCTGTTGACAATGTCGACCGCCCCGGCTGCGACCGCCCCCGCCTCTGCGACCGCCCCTGCGGCCCAACAGCCCCGAGCCATCTCGTAAACCGTATGCACCACTAAAACTTAACGACACTATGATTAAATCTCACCCGCGAGCTAATAGTTCGTATTCAGCTGATCAGCTCGAGGTAATATCTCTTTAACTTCTTTTGAGTGGTGGGAATTGACTGCGGATTTATTGAACTCGTTTTAACGATATTATGTTCTTTAGCTTTTGTTGTGAATGCACACTTGCGAGTTTGATAAAAGAAAACACAGACGTGCAACTTAATAAATAGCTTTTAAGTTGGAATTTGGAAGAGCGTTACATCTACATAACACCTCTTACCAATCAAGTTTGACATTCGAAAAATTAGTTTGCACTGTTCTTAGAATATTCTAATCCGCATTGGAAGCATATTCAAGCTATTCAAAAAATATGATATACTCGTAGACACTAATCGCAGTTCGGTTGTTGACGTAATATGAAACGAATAAACCTATACACTCTGGCGAATGGCCAACACTTGTCGGCATAAAATTTCTTGTATAATGTTCTTTTAAAATTTAACGATAACTTAATAAATATCTTGTACAACGACTTTGAAAGTTGAGTATGATATATTTAGTTTGAAAAACAAGTGCAAGTCGAAGTGTGATTTTGATCTCATTCTTTGAGTTATTTCGAATGATTTGGAATGCATTTAGGGATTTACACAATTAGCTTTTTTATGAAATAAGGGGGCAAACGAGCAAACGGGTCACCAGTTGGAAAGCAACTTCCGTCGCCTATGGACACTCGCAACATCAGAAGAGCTGCAGGTGCGTTGCCGGCCTTTTAAGAGAGAATATGGTAATAGGGGAGGGTAGGGAAGGGAATAGGGGAGGGTAGGGAAGGAAATAGGAGAGGGTAGGGAAGGGAAAAGGGTAGGGGATTGGGCCTCCGGTAAACTCACTCACTCGGCGAAACACAGCGCAAGCGCTGTTTCACGCCGGTTTTCTGTGAGCCCATGGTATTTCTCCGATCAAGCCGGTCCATTCGTGCCGAAGCATGGCTCTCCCACGTCAAAAATTAAGGCCTTTCTTCCTTAAGGCCCGTGTCTCCACGTTTGGCTATGACAATAATTAATGTTCTATGATTGCAAAGCTGTCTAATGTCTATAGTATTCACAATCGACGTTGATCATTCACATGTAACGAAGTTCGTAATATATATTTTATCCATCACAGACCAATGTACAGAGGCCGTGTAATAATATGTCTTATCAATTTAAAAGTTAACCTTTACAACTCTAAAGCGCTCAACGTCACTTTTGTGCGAAAACAATTTCTAAATATGTTATCGCTTCGCGACACGATATATTTTAGTGGCACTATAGGTCACATAAAACGGCTAGGGCCCTCGAAACGTAGCACTGGAAATATAACGGTTTAATGGGCGCTTCCGTCAGCGAATGTTGCAGGTCTAATGGACGTCCTAAGTGCAGGAGAACATTCATGACAGCTGTTAAAGGTTTTAATGTGCCGGAGTAAATACCGATCGGGGCGACTGATTAGAGGCTGACTGTGGAGCTTTTAGTCGACTTGCGTTCGAGAATTTCCACAGTGAAAAAATCGGATATACATGTACGGGATTTTATGTAACGCTAAGCTTTGCCAAGACATGGCGCTTGCCTTTAAATGTCTGTCTGATGATTTCTATCTTCGCTGTCAGAATTATGGAATGTAGTTTGAAGGCCCTATGTAGTTAACTTGGTGTCGAGTCGTCGGGGCGGAAAAGGCACTAACGAAACGCCGAATCTCGCCTGCGCTAATAAACCATTAAGTCGAACGACCGTATAAAATTACTTTATAGTATCGTCGAGATGTTTTCACAATATTTTTACGTGTCGTAAACAAAAATTTCGCGCTAAAATGTTTCCGAGAGATTTGCTGGGAAACTTGTCGCCCGTAATCAATGATCTTTCTTCACGTTTGGAATATTAATGCTATAGAAATTTGAAAGTACGCTCCCAGATCTTAGAAGTTAGGCTTTTTATCCGTTATTATATTGCTTGATGTTGCTGAAATTCATTCATCACTCGAGAACCGCATATTTTTCTGAGATAAAAACTAGCCAATGTCCTTATCCAATAACCGAGATAGTTTATCAAATTTTATCAAAATTGTTTCATTAGCGTAAAGAGGTTTAGAAAAACATTTTCGACTTTATAATATTAAATGTGGATTAGTGCACTATGCGCACACATGGACATTATAAAGACTTTAACGAAAAGCACCAACAAGCCTTGAAGCCATTACTCAATCATTGTTTTCCAATATCAGTGTCATTCTGTAATTCAGAACGCCATCATTAAAAGCTTAGTAAAGTTCGCCGCCCCCGTATCGCCTGATTTACATTACGGTGTTTATCTAGTATGATTCATCACATTGGAAAATATAAAAGGATTTTCTTTTGTGGAATCCCGGGCTCGATTAGTAATATGAGATGTCGGTAAATGGATGCCGTCATAATGAATATTTGATGAGAGTAAATAGTGATTTGGATCGCTCCACAGTACATATTGAAATAATTAATAATACGTCAACTGCGGGTACGGTAGGGGACGGAGGAAGATGAGGTACGGTGAAAGTGATACACAGATCTTCGTAATTTTCTTGAGTTATGTCAGCAGACAGATTATGACTGACATTGATTTGACACAATCCGACCATATAAGACAAGTCAGTTACCTGCAATTTCTCTGATAACCCTATAGTCCGTAAAGTAGCATTTTAGCCGTTCATACCAAGAAATCTTATAGTTTTTTACTCTTTGCTTAAAGTTTACACTAGAATAGCTTTTATCATGTAGACGACAGGTGTTATTATGCTTTGATCCTTGGCTACCCCATGCCCCACCGTCCCATATAATATTGACCGAGGTGTCGCCTCTACATTGTAGTGTGGGCTTCACCTCGCAGCTGCTAGTGTCAAATAACGATAATGAAGCCATATAATGAAGTACAAAGGAACTACTTTTTCAAGCTGAAAGTATATCCATCCAAAATGATTGGCTGATTTTAATCATATTAGTCAATATATTATATACTAACTGTAATTAGTGTGCGACTAAATGTACGATTAATTCATGTGCGCACGAAGCGGCAGGGAAAATCTACTATGTTGAAATTGTAGAATTTTGTTGTTTAATTTTATAATGCCCAAGTGTGTGCGTTCTATAAAAAAGCACTTTGCAGATTCCGTTACATTTATAACCTATTAGGATGTTTGACCGACATGACTGGCGAGAGATATTGTTCCATATAATATAACGAGCGTTTGCCCGCGGCTTCGCCCGCGTTAGGAAGTGTTATATATAAACTTTCATCCCCTATTTTAACCCCTTGGGGGTAGAATTGATCAAAATCCTTTCTTAGCGGATGGCTACGTCATAACATCTACCTGCATGCCAAATTTCAGTCCGATCCGTCCAGTGGTTTGGGCTGTGCGTTGATAGATCACTATGTCAATCAGTCAGTCAGTCACCTTTGAGTTTTATATATACAAGGTGTAACAAAAATAAGTGATAATACTTTAGGGTGTGTATGTGTTCCCTAAAGAGAGTTCACTGTGAAAATAGCAGCGCTGAAAGTCCAAATTTTTTTTTCACTTTTGTATAGGCAAGCGCCCGAACATCACGAGTTTCCCCATATAAAAGTGAAAAAAAAAATTTGCTCTTTTAGCGCTGCTATTTTCACAGTGAACTCTCTTTAGGGAACACATACATACCCTAAAGTATTATCACTTATTTTTGTTACACCTTGTATAAATAATAATATATTTAGAACAGAATTAGAACATAAAAGTCCAATGACTTTAGCAAAAAGCGTGAGCCCGGTGAACTTTGGAAAGTTTCGTCAAACTCCCGAAATATGTTGCCGCGAAGAATGTTAACAAGTAATAGAACAAAAGCGAATATTCTCACGAAACGTTAATGAAATTTATATCCACTCAAATAAATGGAACAAAACAGAATGGTGTGACCACAAGTTAAGTAGGACGAGGGCGGAGGGGGTGAGGGGGGCGTATTGATCAGCCGCTAAAACAAGCCGGTGTCTGTCTGCCCCGGGCTATATAAAGCCTATACCCGTACCTGCTTCCTGATACACTGACCTATTAAGAATGCATTTGCGATTTTGCAGTCTCTTCATTGGTTATTTGCAAAGGTTACGAGCGGGCTTAGAGAGACTTAGCGATTATTTTAGGCCGGTATAAATAGTCAGTACTCAAGATGCATCTCGGTCTCAAGACACGGTTCAGGCTCGGTGATTGGTTGGCTGTCAAAATTTGGACCACTCATAGAGCCGAATCGCGTCTTGAGACCGAGACGCATCTTGAGTTTTGACTTTTTATACCGGCCTTAATTTGATTTACTTAAGATTTTCACATCTGCCAAACTCATCATACAATAAAAATTAAGAAAAAGTAATCAAAGTAAGTCATCATTAAAATCTATGTTAATCGTTCCATGTCTTCTAAATTAAACGGAGAGTGCGGAAAATAAAATTTAAGTGACTGATTTAATACGAAATAGGAAACTTCCACTTCGGAGTGACATACCTACGTTCTGTTGACGTAGTCTTGGTAAAGGAAAAGGCACCCTGCTAACTTTATCACCCGTTAAAATACCACAAATTCACGAGTAAATCAAGAATAAGTAAGCTAAAATGACCCCAAAATATATGAAAATGGCTCCAAACAACTTTGAAATCAGTCCTTCTATTTGATCATACTTTACAAAGGTATAAAATACCCGAGAACAACCGATGACTTCTCGCAGTTCGTTACAATCAAGTTGCAGGTGCAATTTCCGCGCAATGACTCCAGATAAATGCACCTATATTTTAGCCGCAACAAACCGGCTAGATATTTAGCCGATACTTTAGCCGGAGCCGGTAATCAAGTCCCCAGCGGCTAGTGAGTAATTGATTGCGGAGACTTGCAGACAACAAAAGATAATCAGGCTTCTGCGGCGAATGGATTTGTCACCGCGTAATTAAATAAATAACTATCGTACATGAGGTACGCGGTCCATCCGTCAGCTCTGGTAATTATGCTATCACTCAATCCTATGGCAATGGGACATGGCAGGAAAAAAAAAAAAAAAAAAGAAATTAATACAAGTCTAAAAACTTGAATGGAACAAAGTTATTTCTTATGTTCAAAAAATCTGTAAACATATACACTCAAAAAAATATTAAAAAATCGCCATGCCCAGGAATACTAAGAACGCGTCGCTGTTTATTCTCAAAAAACGCACGGGAATACTATCAACGCCCTCTGCCCTACCATGCAGGTACTAATAAAAAAGTGTCGAGGTCAAATATCGTTCTGTCTTTTTTTTTATATGAAATAAGGGGCCAAACGAGCAAACGGGTCACCTGATGGAAAGCAACTTCCGTCACCCATGGACACTCGCAGCATCAGAAGAGCTGCAGGTGCGTTGCCGGCCTTCTAAGGGGTAATAGCTCCCCTAGGTAGGGAAGGGAATAGGGGAGGGTACGGAAAGAAATAGGGGAGGGTAGGGAAAGGTAAAAGGGTAGGGGATTGGGCCTCCGGTAAACTCACTTACTCGGCGAAACACAGCGGAAGCGCTGTTTCACGCCGGTTTTCTGTGAGGACGTGGTATCTCTCCGGTCGAGCTGGCCCATTCGTGCCGAAGCATGGCTCTCCCACGTCAAAATGTCTAGCCTTCTTTACGCCAAACGCGCGATAAGGAACTTCGTTCCAAAAAATCAGCGTTTTGGGTATTTATTTTAAGCTCTAGCTTAAAATATTGCAAACATTGATGGTATTACCATTGTTATTCAAGAATCAAGATATAAAACTTTGCGTGAAAGAATAACGCAATCCATGCATTCTCACTTTATAACATTTATTAAAGTAGTAGGATTTGTTACTCCAAGTTACTCGATAATCTCGTTTCCTTTAAACTCAAGTCCTTTAAAAGTTGTAAATTATAAAACATTTTAATCACCAACTCGCTCAGCACTCTCGATTTCCTTTTAAACTAAGTTTGAAACAAAAGCTTTAATAACATGCGAGCCGCGCGACTGAAACTCGAGAGAAATAATGGAATCAACATTTTACACGTAACGTTTTTACGGTTGAGGCTACAAGACCCCATCCTTTTATGCTCCCCGCTAAGACCCGGTGTCCCAAACAATTTGCGGACCAACTTTTCGAGTATTCGTTATTCACTCGCAACTTTTAAGTGACTGCGAAACGGCCAAGAATTAAGGGACGGTGTGTTTAATTTCATTATTTTTGTTTAATTTAATTACGAGATGGCTTTGTGATTTTGTTATCCGATTGTGTGTGCGTGAAGCAAAATATTTATTCGTTTATATTATATAATATGAACGAATAAATATTTTGGTAATTAGGTAAGTGCTCCCGCTTTATTTTGAGTTCTTTTATATTAATGAGTATCTGTTTGCAGAACCTTGTATGAAATAATTGAAAAAATAATTTAATTTCCCAACGTATATTTTTATTGAATCATAATTCTAAATTATCTACAGAAGCGCTTCAGCCTTAGTCATGCCCAGTTACAGAGTTTTTTTGCGAGGAAAAACAATAAAAAAACTCAAAATATACACAATAAGTCAAAATGGGTTTTGTTAGTGGTGGAAATTTGGACCAGATTCCACACAGATACATTATAAAACATACTCCTTTGTATGGATTTGGCAGATTTCAATTGCGTCAGGCGTCTTGCGAATCTGTCAAATCCATACAAATTTAGAAATGCATCTACGCGTCGCGTTGCGGTCTGAATTGACTCTTAGGGTCAATTCAGACCGCAATGTGACGCGTAGATGCATTTCTAAATTAGTATGGGTTTGACAGATTCGCAAGATGTCTCACGCTGACGACATCTGTCAAATCCATACAAATTTAGGTCGCGTCGCGTCACGCCTCGCCTCGTCACGTTGCGGTTTGAATTGACCCTTAGAGCAGGTACACATTGGGCGTTTTGAAGCGCGTGTTAGGCGCGCGCTTTTCTAACGCGCGTTTTGAGAACCCCGGATTCGATTTTTTTCAAATTTCGAACGCCCAATGTGTACCACCTCTTAAGATCCCAACGTAATAACTATTAATAATGGTACCTACATCGCTGAGTAAAACGCCGAATACGCTTCCCTAAACTCACCTAGAGTTTACTAAAAGGTGTGTTGTTTCTACATTGTCTCGTCGCGTATAATTGAGTTATTATAAGTCATTTAACTCAAGGCTGCAGTGTATCAATGGAAGCTATTAACATTGGAGGAATTGGCTTTCGATTAAAGTTAGTGCCGCCCCCCGGCGCGCCTCGTCGTCCATTAGACTCGTGTCGCTCCCCCGCGCGGCGCAGCGGGGTCACTATAGTTTTTCTCTGTATACTTTTATATCTTGGGGTTGATAAATAAAGGGTAACGCCTTATGATGATTAAAAGAACATATTTCAGTTACTTGTAGTTGGTAACAAAGTGGTGATATAATTCTAAAATTGCAAATGTGCAAGATCGATGAGGAGCTGCGGAGGCTTATTTGCCGTGGCGAATACTGTCTAATGGCAGTAACTTATTTACGATCGATTGTTTAATCCATCGTAAGTGAACTGAAATAAACCAGTTTTTTATATTTGATTTCTAAAAAAACAGTTATTTCATAATAATTAAACTATCATTGAAATTATGAGAATACCATGCAGTTGGGTAAAAAACGGATTAGATCGAACAAGGATCGATGCAATAATGCACCCCAGATTTTAATTCCATATTAAGCTTGCATAGTTAGTAGACTTTACCATGCAACATTAATCTTGCAATAAAATAGTAGGATCGGGGTACTATAGAATAATTGTGATACCACATTGTCCGAGCTACCTGTGCAAATTTTAATCGAGTTACATCCCGTCTAAGCGCCCGGAACGTAGATTGCTAACTATCCATGCAAATATAATATGTTGACTCTCCCGGTTTGAGATAATTTTAGTGCAATTTTATTTGAGTTCTTCGAGCGAGGAATTTTCGAATATTATTTTGAAACTCACTCGATCGCGGCCTCGCATAAAACCGGTGCGAAATAAGGCTTTTACTTTTCACCGCGAGATGAGCAAAGGGCTTCGGTGCGCAGTACGGCTGAATCGTAAGGCAAACATTACATGGTAGGTTTTGCTGTCAGTTTTACCACAGTCATGACTGTGACTGATGCATAACCTGTCGTGTAATGCAGTGACTGATGGTTGCATGAAGTTGATTGACGAAAATCTGGATATCTTGATTTTTGCTTCATGCAACCATCAGTCACATATTTTGAGTGAGTGTTGTCACATCTGACAAAATAGGAAAAAAAATAGAAACGTATACCTTTCAAAATGTTGGATTTCACTGACATAAAACTGAAGAGAATTGAGTGACCGTCTAATACCATTCATCCATTCATCAGTCCATCAGTCACCATCAGTCAAACATAATTCATGATTGACGGAATTGACTGTCGCTTGTATGATCGTATAATGGATGTCTAAGCAATGAGCGAGTAAGAACATCCTTTGGAGTCTAATTTTACATGACCACGGGTTTCTAATAAAAAAGCAACGTAAAAAACGAATCAACCGACTGAAATATATATTTTATTGTTGAATTCAGCGGCATGTTGCTAGCGAGCGGGCGGCGGGAGCTGCGGTGTCTAATTACAGAGGTTGTATGAAACTTTTTGTTCGGCTAGATTGTCGCCTCACTACAGTTATTCATTCCAAATTGAAAATTTAATTTCTGCTGCAGCGCGCTCGCAAAATTATAAACTTCTTTCATCTTAGCGTTTTATTTCGCTTACAATGATGCCCAAAACAAATGTGTAATTGTTATTCCCTTTTACTGGAATTATTTTAAAAGATATACAAAGTGTTTTAACGTTTAAATGTGTTTTTTGTTTGTATTTACTTGAAATATGCTAAATCCATACTTCCATACTAATATTATAAATGCGAAAGTGTGTCTGTCTGTCTGTCTGTTACCTCTTCACGCCTAAACCGCTGAACCAATTTTGCAAAAATTTAGCATGGAGATACTTTGAGTCCCGGGAAAGGACATAGGATAGTTTTATCCCGGAAAAATGTACGATTCGCGCGCGATAATCGTGTTTTGGCGCAACGGAGTTGCGAGCGTCATCTAGTTTCAACTAAATGCAAAATGCCCGTTTCGAATTTTGATATCATATTATATTGTAATATGTAATGTAAACACAACATAGAAAGTTTCTAAACTTAAATCTGCATGATCTAAGTTTATTCTATGTAAATAATTCGCAGTTTAGGTGTGTAAAAGTGCAAAACGCTACCCAATAGCATTCCTTGTTTTACATGACACCAATAGAGACTGAATAGAAATGTTCTCGTTGCAGAAGAAACAATCAGAGCTGAGAATAGTAAAATATTTAGAGTTTTCCCATTCGAGAATAGTTTTCTCATGCGATAGCTGGGCTCAGATCAATATCGTGCGACATCAAACATCTATTCTCTTGTCTAAATTATAACGTTAGTATACGATCTACTGATACAAATTACGATATGTTACAAACTGTAAATTATATAGATACTAATATCCGTGCTACATTTTCACTAAGGAAATAAAAAAAAAAACAAACCAAACGAGGTAGCTGTTGTTGCCTTTGATTTCAAACAGTGTTACTGTTTTAATCATGCTTGATGCTTAAAAGACTTTAAGGCTGGCCGCATACATACGTTTTCTTATGTGGAATTTCGATTTGGAATTCCGTGAAATTAGCGTTCGCTTTTAGGGTTCCGCAGCCAACAAGGCACCCTTATAGTTTCGATCTGTCCATCCTTCTGTCCGTCTGTCTGTCCGCAATTTTTTGGCAGAGACTATAAGGCCTATAAAGCTGTAATTCGGCATGAATGCACATCTTAATGATGCCGACAAAATGGTATATAAAATCTTAAAAAATATATATTTTTTATGCTAAGTACCTATCACACATCAAGCGGGGGGTGTTTTTTTTTTTCCACGTCCTCCCTATCATATGGGGTGTCATTGGATAGGTTTTTTAAAAATATTATGAGTATTCAACGCTCATTTTCCGATTTAGGAATCCATTTGTGAAATATGAAGTTTTAAAGTGGAAAAAATCGTTAGAGTCCAGTGTCCCCCCTTCTACCAGCTAACTGCTAAACGGTTGCTTCTGGAAATGTGAAAAAAATTCACGGGAGTAGGAAATATCCTGAATTTAAATGAAAAACTATCACGGCTAAGAAGACTTCAAAAATTATTAAGTAATAGTCGCTCAACTAAAAAAAATGTATTCGTAGAAGTATAAAGGTCGTCCAAATTTCTTTGAACGTAAAAACACATTATAAATGTACATTCATTAACTGGCGGTACTACGGAACCCTATATTACGCGTGGCCTGACACGCACTTGGCCGGTTTTTCTTTTTCTTCACGAGCGAACGCACCGGCTTGCATTCGAAACGCACGTGCGAAATATCGATAAAAACGAACGTGTGCATCAGTTAATGTATTTTCTGCTGTTTCAAACATCCATGAATCGAAAGACCGAATACAGAAAACGAATTCGGTAATCGAATACTTAACTGAGTATATAGCAAACCGAAGTTTAAAATAAGGTTAGTGGCAAGTTTTTATAGTAATTTGTGGTATATTAAGTAGTCAGCGGTACCGGGCCCTTGACGTCGACGGCCCTCGAGCGGAGTGCTGGCGCGGCAGCCCTCATCTACTGTCCAAAGGCTTATTAAACAAAGGCCTCGAACCTTACATTATGCCCTAACTATAAGATATAGTAGCAAGTGTCTTTAGTCGTCTTTCTTCTTTGAATTTTTTGAAAATTCCTACAGAACCGGGCTACAACAGCTGAAAAAAAGGCTGTATATTTTTACGTAGTTTAAGCTATTCTATATAATATTATGCTTCACGAGTATAGCATAGGCTAAGTAGTTTTGAGTTTTAAGTATTATTTAAAAAGATAGAAGAGAAGAAGAGAAGTATTATTAAAGTAGATTCGAAAGTTTGTGATAGAGATATCACAAACTTTCGAATCTACTTAAAATTATCGTAAATCTTATATTATGCTTCATTAAAATAGAATTTCTGTCTCAAACTTTCGTATATATACTCAAAAATATTGTAAATCTTATGAAATGGCCGTTCTTCTCAACTTTATCAAACTAATATAACTATCCAATATCCATCCATACGGACGTACTGACGCAAATTTCAGACGTCTTAAGAGTTGACCGGCTGTTTGTATAAATAGGTGTACCGTTTAATTGGAAATAATTGCAGGACAGCTAGAAAAAAGAAATGGAAGCATCTTACTAAATAAATTATTACATACCATTCCAATATAGGTACGAATCGAAATGTTTATGAAACGCGTTCGACTCGACCCAGCTCTAGTCTTAATCAATTGTAATTTGTCTATTCGCAATTCATCCGGACTTCCGCCTGGTGATGGATGGAAAGGCTATTATAATTTCGTAACAGATTTTATGAATTTTTCCGGAAGCTGCTGCCATAAATCGATTTCTGGTTCAATTTATCAACGCCTCTAAATACTCATCTCGCTGAATTTGAGAGGAACGTGGACGTCTTCGCATATATAATGTCAAAAAAGTAACAATACTTTGGATTTTTCCAGTCTCCCATTAATAGGCGGGAAATATTATCTCATCTTGATTTCAGAAGACTGAAATCTCGGTGGAACTATAAATTGTGATGGAATTCATAAAAAAGTAAATATATTTTTTATTTTAGATATTTTTTTTATGTAGCCCATGCTGTCCCAATGCTGCAGTATATTTTTTTCTTTATTTACTATCTATTGTACATCAGTCAATGCCATCAATAAAAAAAAAACGATATTATAAAGTTTGAAAAACAAAAATTTTTAGGGTTCCATACCAAAAGGTCGGCCCCCTTTGACTAAGTACATTCTATGTGAAATTATATATTTTTAACTTAGAAACATAATAATTATAACAATGAAATGAACAGTCTTAATAAAATCAATGAACTACTAGAAACTTAGCAAGTCTTGTTTAATATAATTATAGTCAGAATATCCAAGTATATTCCCTTCATTACATAGGGCTCGCTTCTTCTAGCTAATTTTGAATATTGGATGTAGCTGGCTTGGTACGATAATGTCACCACTTTTCTTAAGGGCGTATCCAATAATAATAATAGCTCCCACACCGGTTTTGGTGACGGTGGCCGGTTTCATTGAAACCAGGCCAGCTACGCAGAAGTAATTTTATAGTGCCCAAGTGTGTGCGAGTACACAAGAGTTCCTTTACTCTCATAACCCAATGGGATGGAAGACCGACACGACCAGCGAGAGATCAGGCGCAGGATCGACTTTTTACATGCCCATCCGACGCATGGATCATCTTACTTGTCAGACAATCAGGTGATCAGCCTGCATTGTCCTAACCAAACTTGGAAATAACATTTTTCCAACGCGGGAATCGAACCCACGACCTCCGAGTCAAGAGCCGCGCTCTATACCACTAGACCACGGAGGCGTATCCAATAGCGCAGCTATGCACGGAATCCCCCTCACTTTGCCCGTGACTAGGTACCGAAAATCGTAAAATAATTTCCTGTATATCTTGAGCATTATTGACAGTGTATAAGAGAGTTGAAGCCACAATGGAGATTTTATTCTAACCACTGCACCCATCAGCAAATAAGTATACGGTATGAATACCTTTTATGTCCTGTTTTTTGGGAAAATCATTCAACCGTATGTACATACTACAGTTAGCATTACTTTTTTCTCATACTTTAACAGATAAGCGTTTTACAATAATGTGATATCTCTTTAACGGTAGAAGATACCGATACGATTGTTAGAGAGAACTTATGCAAAAAGAAGCTACGATTTCGAAGGTAGTATCAGTGTAGTTACGACAGTTTGTTAGATACTACACTTAGCCAGGAGGGTGACGAATTATATCAGAACAAGAACCAAAGCTAAACCTATCGACAGTATAATATACGTCAGCGCTATCTGTGCGCTATGTAATCTTGCGATTCAATTTCTCAATTCAGTCGGTCCGTCAACCCCGCTGAGCGATTCCCGTGTCCGACTGCCGACTATTGCCGACTGCCGACTACTGTCGACTCCCGATACATTTATTTGCCTGTTTATTTTGGAATTTACTGAGGAATTCCGTTTTAGAATTTAGAAAGTATACAGGGTGTAACAAAACTAAGTAATAATAATTTAGTGTGTGTATGTGTTCCTTGTAGAAAGTTCACTGTGAAAGTAGTAGCGCTGAAAGACCAAATTTTTTTTTCACTTTTGTATGGGGAAACTCGTGACGCTGGAGCGCTGGCCCATACAAAAATTTGGTCTTTCAGCGCTGCAACTTTCACGTTGAACTCCTCACAAGGAACACATACACACCCTAAATTATTATTACTTAGTTTTGTTACACCCTGTATACTTTCTAAATTCTAAAACGGGATTCCTCAGTAAATCCCAAAATAAACAGGCTAATAAATGTATCGGGAGTCGACAGTAGTCGGCAGTCGGTAATAGTATTATCACTTAGTTTTGTTACACCTTGTATAAATACACGAAATTTATGTTAATAGAAGCTAACCTACAAGCTAACGTAACTTTCGTTAAAAGTACAATGTAAATAGGACGTGCATTGACGTGCGACCTTTCCATCAAATGTCCGGTCAACACTCTAAAACCGTTCGTAAATTGTACTTGTATACGTGTGTTTGGAGGAAAGCCTTTAAACGGTCGTCTGTTCGCAATCAAGGATACAATATGATCACCCATTACGTAAGCCATGTTATGTTATGGACGTGAGGAGCATTAGACAAACGCACAGATTCTTAATTAAAATGAATATTAATAACTGAGACCTAATTCTGTGCGCCCAGAAACAAGGATGTAAATTGTTATCAGCGTTTAAAAATCATGTCAAATCGAGCGATTCTGCGAGGATCGGCGAGGGTGCTCGAGAGGAGACGAGAGCCCTCACGTCCCGTCACATTATTCGACCTACTTAGCGGTCCATCGAGGGCCACGCTCCTCAACTACTCCTTTGTGTCTTTATTAGAAAATTTCACAATGAATCTTAAACTTCCCCGATTCACTCTCCGTTTTTGATTCTTTTGTGCTTGCTTTTGGTTATTGTGAGAGTCATTGTGTTGACGATTGTTGGAGATCTTAAATAATGGGCATTTTTTACCTTCTTAAAAAGATAATTGTGAGGTACGTGCAGAGACATAGATCAAGATAGATAGCGCATGTCCCTCCATATTTTGTATGAAAACGAGCGTGCCACTTTTTTCTTACCTACTGTGACGTACCGATGATAAGAAACATGTCAATTATCTAGGCCAACGTTTCTGTTCGAATTTGATCCGATTGACGTCTGATACCGATAACGGTGGAGCGCAGACTGAAGAACAGACTTTCGAAAGACGAGCATTGCTCGTCGTTTGGGTATGCGATGTGGCAACCGAAGTACATACACATGCGGTATCTATCTTGATCTATGTGTGTGGGTACGTGCAACCTGAAATTATTATATTTTGATACCCCAAACTTTACTTAGCTTAGCTTGACTTTTAGTATGTAACTGGTTTACTTTTATTATTACTACGAACAAAACACGAGTCATTAATAAAATAAATCCTTATCTTATTGAAACCCGTTGGCCGTTAGGGCCAGAGCACAACAGTGAGTTGCGGTGTCGCATCGTAAAAATCTACGACGTCGCGGAACGCATCGTGGTAATTTGCGACGCGACAGCGAGGTTTCCGATGACATTTGTGCATTGTGACAACGCATCGCATTTCTGTGCGATGTTGTTTATGCAATGCGACGCCGCAATGCAGTGTTGTGGCCTGGCCCTTAAAGGTAACAAAACATACGTGGGAGAGCCATGCTTCGGCACGAATGGGTCGGCTCGAACGGAGAAATACCACGTTCTCACAGAAAACCAGCGTGAAACAGCGCTTGCGCTGTGTTTCGCCGAGTGAGTGAGTTTACTGGAGGCCCAATTCCCTTCCCTATCCTCCCCTATTCCCTTCCCTTCCCATCCCTACCCTCCCCTATTACCCTATTCCCTCTTAAAAGGCCGGCAGTGCACCTGCAGCTCTTCTGATGCTGCGAGTGTCCATGGGCGACGGACTTTCCATCAGGTGACCCGTTTGCTCGTTTGCCCCTTATTTAATTAAAAAAAAACATCTGGGTACATAGTCAAATTGCTTTCGACCGTAATTCGACAGATTAAAAATCAAAAATACATAGGATTTCGCATAAGGCATTGCAAGCGCCATGTTACATAGCGATGCGTTGTCTAATCCCATATTTTCATCTAACAAGATGACGTTCACAACTCCGTTGCACCATAAATCGTTTATCACGCTAGAACCGTACATAAAAAAAAAAAAGGAATAAAAGTATCCCATATTCTTACTTGACACGCATAGTTTAAGCGTGTAGAGGTAACAGACTGACAGACTTTCGCATTCATAATATTAATATATTTTTTTAATGAAATAAGGAGGCAAACGAGCAAACGGGTCACCCGATGGAAAGCAACTTCCGTCGCCCATGGACACTCGCAGCATCAGAGGAGCTGCAGGTGCGTTGCCGTCCTTTTAAGAGGGAATAGGGTAATTAGGGCAGGGTAGATGGGAAGCTAAGGGAATAGGGGAGGGTGGGGAAGGAAATAGGGTAGGGGGGGTTGGGCCTCCGGTAAACTCACTCACTCGGCGAAACACAGCGCTAGCGCTGTTTCACGCTGGTTTTTTATGAGAACGTGGTATTTCTCCGGTCGAGCCGGCCCATTCGTGCCGAAGCATGGCTCTCCCACGTATGGAATATGGAGTACTGTCAAAACTATCGAATGCAATTTGACTTAGTACATAGAACGGTCTGAACTCTAAAGTCGATAGCTAATATGATTCTCGTGCAGAGACAGGCCACCGTCACATAAATCAAGCGGCGGTGAGTGACGGCGCCGTAAGCGATCGACTGTCACCCGACACCCGACACACCCGACACTCGCGAATAAAACCATGAATTTTTCACGGCTTCTAGAAGCATCCAAATAGTCTCAGCTTTACTTTGTACAATTCACCCTTTTGTTTACTGACAAGAGAGTTAGACTAGACGGCGTGATTATCAATTATTTTCTAGTTTTCTTCGTGAAAATCTAGCGTATGATATGCCTCTCGTTTGTCTTTAAAACACAACTAGTTACTATTGTTACGTGCTAGGGTTCGAAGGAATTGGAGAGAAAGACCTGTAGTGCTAGCACGGCGACCAGCGGAAATGCGAAAGTATGGACAAACTGTGGAAATAAACCTAAGGTGCCGTTCCGATCTTTTTTCGTTCCGAAAAATTCAATTAAAATGCCATTTTATGACAGACTATAGTCACAAACTGTGGAGATAAACTTAAGGTGCCGTTCCGATCTTTTTTAGTTTCGAATAATTCAAGTAAAAAGCCACTTTATGACAGACTATAGTTCTAAAAATTCAAATAATATCCTACATTATGACATATACTATAGTGTGTCATATTCCAGTCCAGTCCAATTGAATTTTTCGGAACGAAAAAAGATCGGAACGGCACCTTAGGTTTATTTCCACAGTTTGTCCATACTTTCGCATTTCCGCTGGTCGCCATGCTACCGCTACTGGTGACTCTCTTGAAGACTTTATTCACTATGTCCAGGTCACACAAGCACACACTAGGTCACAACACTTAGCACTAAGACCAAACACTAATCACTAGGTCCAATCACTAAGCACTGTCCTAGGTCGTAGCCAAGTCGCAGGTTTCACTGGTTCACTCACTAGTAAAGTTGCAAATTATGGGCGATCTATCAAAATTAAAATTAGGCTTTTGTTCTTATACGAAGTTATGCTGGTTAAAAAAGAAAATCACTTTATTGTTGTTGCAATTTGGTACAAATATTACTGATTTCTGATATTTTACGATCTAGTCACAGTTGGGTGAATGTCTGTTGTCCCTGATAACTTGGAAAACCTGTACTTAAAATACAGGGTTAACTTCATCTGGATATTACATAATGTCACAAAGTTACATAGGTAATGATGAAACTATCACAGGAAATAGGAATTTCGTGTAATTTTACAGCGTCGCTTTTCGCCTCGAAATTTTGTCGTAATTAGAAAAATCACTGCAAGCTTCGGCCTTTGAAAACACTTTCGTACAATTCCGCACCGCACCGAGTCAGGGGTGGCATATTAATGAAGTAATAAATATTCAAACGAGTAAAAGGGCCCTATGATTAAGAGAGTAAGGTTGAGCCTTATACGTGTTGCATATACCTTACAAGACATAATCTCATAATATTATCTCGTTGCAGATAAGTTCTCGAGATTCCCAAATCATGCATGTTTTTCATTGTCCCCAACGGGTCACTAACTTTGGAGACATTTTTGAGGGTGTGTGAGCCTGTCTTTACGGCAGTAATAAGTACGGCTCTAGCTATGTGAAATGATATCGATACGGCTCGCGTTTCGCGGTTACAAAGCCGCAGCGCCGCGCAGCGCAGGTTACATTCTTGTGTTTTGCATGTTATGCTATTTCTGAACGCCAAAGGTATACGGGTCATGGACCTGTACATCGATTCTACTATTTTATGTTATATAAATGAAGTTTCGTGCGTTGTTCGATCCAGGTCGCGTCCTCACCGTCCGCGTTACCTATCAAACAGCAAACATATTCTCATATGTCGAAAGGTTTTAGGCGTTGGCTTGTAATTTCGTAAAAAGTAATATTATACTTAGAGGGCCTAGATAAGTGGCAAGAGATTATCGTAAACGCCAACAAAATGTATGGGATTTGACATTAGTATTCGCTAGCAAAGCGACGACCATGACTTTTTGTGGTTAAAGCCATACTTACTTCGCAAAAAAAATGTCATGTCTATTTTCAACTTAACAAGATTAACATCGGCCAAGGATTACGCGTAACTTGAAAATACCTATGAAATAAGGTTTCAAGGTTATTCTGGGGAACAGAAAATAAAAACCACAAATTACATTACAAAGGTCCCGGGAAATTGAGATTTTCTACTTATCCAAAACGTTTATAGCGACCTTAAACTGACGCACATCTCTAAGGGTCTAGGGACTTTCGCACGATCTTATAAAATAAAGGGCTCCATTATTACATTTCAGATTTCAATCTCTATATCCATGATGCCCTCCCCTCCCACTGACATTAGCGGCTGGTTTCATTGAAACCTATTTAGGTGTAATAGTGCCCAAGTGTGTGGGCAATGTAAGGTCACCCTCTGATCTTTTACTCTCATAATGATAACTTATTCCCATTCAATGCATGATTTTTTTTCACGACAGAGAATAAAATAATCAGCCATTTTGACTATCTCTTCATGCTTAACCGCTTATCTATAACGAAACTGATTAGGATGAAATTTGGTAAGGGGATAAAAGTTACATAGAGTTCCTGGGTAGGATCTGTCCTGCAGTTAAAAAAAAGTACGATACTCGCCTGATTTTGGCGCAACAAAGTTACAGGCAAAAGTTAATTTCTAGTCAAAAGATAATTTTATTCAGAAGAAAATACAAACAGAGCACATGTAGACCGCAGTAATATGTAGATAAGCAGCGGCACTAATTCCTCTGTTATTCCGTAACTATTTTAAAAGTCATTGCCTTCGTAAAGTATTCTCCTGGGAGACTCCACTACGTTTAATATTGGATAAAATACGCCCCAAGCTACCTCCCCGCAGTACGCCGCTCATATCGGCATGCTACTCAGACTATACACGAATGTTACAATGCTAAAATCAAATTACAGGCCCACTGAATACCGTATACGGCCTGCACGATACCCTCGATAACCTTCCGACAAAAATGGCTAAAACTTCGCAAAGTATTATATAAACTCGCGAAAGAAGGTTAAGTACACAGCTCAAATTAAAATATACGTTGATACCTGAAGAAAATTCGCGTGTGTTGAAATAATTTTATTTTTACGAAGCTCCGGCGCTCGCTCGGGGCCCGTCTTACATAGTTACCCGTTCTCGGGAGTTTAATACGAACGAATCCAAACAATTGCATTAATTCGTGCGGCTGCATTACTAGACACGGTTACAAACAAACCAATTACCTTTGAAACGTAGAAAAACGCGGGCGAGCGACTGTCAGCGTTTCGGCCTGGCCTCTAATTAGATTCCGGGGTGGAGCAGCTCAGGCCGGCTCAGTCCAGGCAAAAATGATCAGCTAATTGGCTTAGAAGTTACACAATACAGCGTTTAATGACGGCTTTGACGGATATCGACGTGTTTAGGGATTAGCCTTCGTTATCTGCTCGATCGGCTTTGCCATTTTTCATCAGCGCGACTTTAAAGTCCCGTGTCACGTGGATTTCGGGATTTCCACGTGAGTGACAAAACATAAACTTTTAATTAGCGTTGTGCACACCGATATCATAAATGCGTAAGCAATACCTCTACAGTCTATACTCTATATTATGGTTTAACAGACTTTGACGAATGAATTGATTTTGACGCTATTTAAGGACGCTATCACAAGAGTTATGTCAAAAATTAGCAAGTCCGTACGAATATCGACGTTAAGGACATTAAAAAACATTCAATATCAGCGCGCCTTCTACAGTAGTGGTTACGACGCTCGCCGCGTTCTTGATAGGGCGAAAATGTATGAAGAAATTTGAGAGCGTTTCTTATTTTTCTTATAAATGGAAATGTTATTTATTTCTATATAAAATATTTAGCTATTGGCATAGGGGACTAAATAAGCAACAATTTTCTTGTATATTTATTTTCCTTAGCTCAGTGTATTTAGCTATAATGGTACCTAATTAAACCCCATTTTTTTAAATCTTTTGCGATTATTGTGATGGTTAAAATGTATTTATGTGAAAATTTTGTATGCGGCTATAAATTTTTTATGATATAGACGTGGAGATGAATATATTATCTTTCATTTGAAACCAAAATATCCTTACAGTGTGACTCCTAATTCTTTAAAATGGTACCTGAAAATCGCTGATATTTGTGAAAAAATGTGATAGCGTCCTTAATATGCGGATACTTTTATAAAAAGATCCGCATATTAAGGACTGTCCGTTTTCGGCTAACATAATGACGTATTAAACGAGCTAAAACTTAATAAAGATTAAACAGGGTTACCGAATTAGTCCTTTTCAAACAAAACCACATTCGGTGTGGGAGTTTGCGCTTTTTGTTCACTTTTATTTCGGTAAAAGGCCGCTGTTTCGGAAGTCGGTCTGTCTTTATAGAGTTACGTCACATGCAGGGCTCGTAGCAGGGCCCGATGTTTGCCCTTTACACGACCTTTATTTAGAAGTATTGATGTTTCCTTCCACTCGATGTGAACGAGAATTTATGTCATTCCCACTTATAGAACAGTTAAATTGCTAAGTTATTTGAAGATGGCGGGTTTTATTTCGATTTATAGAGCTCTAAATCTAGTTGGCGTATTAGTAGTTAGTGTGTTATTAATATATTAACAACCCACTAACTACTATTACTAATATTAATGGGCAGTTGGAGTCTGCTAAATAAAATGATAAATAATATTGACTTATAACTAATAAGTAATTATTGAAACTCTAATTCTCGGTTTCTCAGGTTGTTTGACTGTTTCTCAGTGTATATTCAGATACACCTAGAAACAAAGTTTAGAAATAGAGTTTTGCTGATTGTTTTACATTTGATGATATAATATTATAGTTTAAGAGCCTATCAAAAGCGCAAGTCAATAAATAAAATCCAGTCAAAAAATCTCAGGTACCGATCATAATATGTATAGAAAATTAGGGTTCTATATTCACTAACCCACGCCGTACTGCACCTTGCTGTGACCTTGCTACATTTATAAAAAAAGAAGTTATTGTCTATGTTTATAATATTATTTTGTCTATGGCTAAGCGACGCCTCGAATTTCAATTGTTTTTAAGAAAAGAATGCCGGCGGATAAATTGATTTAGATTTAGTTCATGAAAAGTTTATTCTGTGTTTTTCGTTAATTAATATGAGTGACTTTCTCGTACATTTAGAATTTTAATCTGAATTCCTTCTCCCGTAGCCTACACCCATTGATAATTTTTTTACTAACTTAATTGATGCCTTTCAACACGTCAGAGTTTTGTGTGCCGCTTATTAACTTCGCATTCAAATGTTACTAAATGAACGGGCAAAATAGCTTAACAAAATAATATTTTAATCTCGTCAAAACGTGGAAGGTGGATAAAATGCAATAGAACTTTAAGTAGTAATAAGGCGCCAGTGGATTAAATCTTATATCTTTAAACGAGCTATTCTTGTATATATATAATTGGAATCTCTGAATCGGCTCCAACGATTTTCATGAAATTTAGTATATAGGGGGTTTCGGGGGCGATAAATCGATCTAGCTAGGAATCATTTAATAAAATGTCATTTTATTCGTGTTTTATCGAATACCGAGCAAAGCTCGGTCACATAGCTAGTATAGTATTATAAGGGATCATTCAACAATTACGTGATCATTTTTTGCCGTTTTTTTAACCCCACCCCCCTATGTGATCACAGCGTAATATTTTGTTTTCACGGTGATCACGTAATTGTTGAATGATCCCTTAACGATTGAAGAAATTTTTAAATACTTAGTTGCTTGTTAGATTCATTTACTGAATTATATATTACGTAAATTAAATGCACTAAAATTTATATTCGATTACGTCGATTTACGTCAGGTATCTCTACTCCAACTCCTGGGTCAGCATTTCATGTTCGTGTTCGTGGTTAGATACCGCTATCGATGGCGACATGGGTGATGGTGGAAATTTGTAGTAGTCAATCAGCATTTTAGCCCGTTTTTACGGGAACTGTCCCGTAAAAACGGGCTAAAATGCTGATTGACTAGGCTTGACAGAAGTCAACAAGCTTAGTCAACAGATATAGGACAAAAATTGACTTGACAATTAAACCCGACCAAACAACATTTCTACGAATCATCTGACTATACATAAATTTCTTTGATACAGAGATTTTATATTGTAAAATATCTGTAGCTATTTTCCAACGTCTACACCTTCCTACACAATATTTACAAATTATGATTCCTTCGGGAGCGGCCTCTCCATATTTGTATAACAACTTCACAAGTCAAAGTCCGTATACAAATAAAAACAGATTATTGTGATTTTCTTTTATAGACTACAAATTGAAGGAGAAAATTAAATATTACAGCGAAACATTTGGATTAAAGTCGTTATGGTTGAAAGTTATCTGTTTTTCTGCTTCTTATTTTTGACACAATATTATTAGGACACATTTCATTATAGTTGGGGAGGGGATTTTTTTTTAACATTGAAATGTCATCGGATCTGTCAGATTAAGATATTGGATGTTATGTATACCCCAAAGAAGCTTCCATATAAAGCACTGACGATTCAAAGGTTTGGTAAGCCTGTAGGTACATTTTAAAATATAAAAAAGTAAAGCTTTATATTTTCCTAACTAAGCTTCTCAGATATTTTATTTTGCACCAACCTAAATGATTTAGTCCTTGCTGTCTAAAATATATTTATAACTGACATAAATAAGCAATTTTCTGAATATATTTTCTTTTTCAAAATTTTAAAATGGCTGCAGTTTCTGAACCCACCGCTAAAAAAACTATAAATTATTATTTTTAGTCAGTTTTATCTACTGTACAAAACCTACTAAGTCTGCATGACGCTCGAGTGACTACAAAAATAGCACCCTCCTCTCCTCTACTATTATTTATTATTAATCTTTATAGCTATAAGTATTTTTTGTAGTTACATAGAGTTACAGAGGGCACAGTACAATCTGAATTTTGTACTAATATAAACTAAAATAAAATTCTGCAAAATAACACAGACCTTATATTTATTTTTTCTGCTTTCAAGTTACTTTTGCAAAATAAAAGAAATGAGAATATAATTTTTGTCTTCCTTAGAATTTCGAATAAATTTGCGTCGTTTTAAAAGCCCTCGCGCTAAACACATGTAAAATTTGCTAATGTAAGCGGGATTTTCTTAAAGCGGCGAACCAGCCGAGCGAGACGCGCCGAGGCAACACTTTTTAGGGTGTCGTATTCGAGTGGTAAAACGGGACGAAGAGTTTAAACCACTAAGATTACGATTTCTGTATGTCTTTCAGTTACTGGCTGAATTTATGAGCCGCGATAGCTAGACAGTTGATATTATTCATGTACATATATTTTGTATTGCTACTTGTCAGATACAAACAGAAGGCCAGAATATAAACGCTCCACGCGCACAACTAAATAGGTACATTTTTTTCATGCTGTACACTGTGCATATACTACATCAAAACGCGCGATGAGCGCTTGTCATCAGAACATAACCTAACAAAAAATTGTAAAAAGAAAAAAAAAAGACGGGAAATCAAAGAGCCGTTTGTTACGGAATCCGCCTTGTACTAGTCCAACTCGCACTTGACCGGTTTTGTGTTATTCAAATGAACGCGTTAAATGGTTACTTCGGTCTTTAAGTAGAAATATAGTGTACTTTCTGAGGAGACTCTTAGCGACCAAGATCTAGTTACTAGTGGCCATCAATTCTCCATTATTATGTTTCATAAAAGATTGTGTTCACAGTAAGTAAGCAAGCGTAGGAAGGCAAAATGATTGAAACCTTTTTTATTATCCTTTATGAATTAATACATTTTTATTTTCATTTATAACACTTAGTATATACTTCGTAGCTACAAGTTTTAGTAATTAAATACATATCTTCATAAGAACCACTCCACATTGCTCTTTTGCGTTGCGTGGTCGCAACAGATACGCGCGATTAATACGAGATAATCGCGCGACAACACAACGCAGTTGTGGCGTCGTGCGACATGATAGATGGTGACAGCGCAGCGTCACATTATGAAATATTATGTACTAACGACCCGCCCCGGCGTCGCACGGGTATAAAATATATAGCCACTGAAAAAATTATTAAAATCGATAGTATATGATCCTTCACGTGGTCTACTTCTTATTCTGTGCCAAATAACACAAAAATTGCTCCAGTAGTTCGCGAGATAAGCCCTTTCAAATAATTTTCCCCCGTTTTTTCCACATTCTCCTATTAGTCAGCGTGATAAAATATAGCCTATAGCCTTCCTCGATAAATGGGCTATCTAACACTTAAAGAATTTTTCAAATCGGACCAGTAGTTGTAGTTCCTGAGATGAGCGCGTTCAAGTTAGCCCTTTCAAATAATGTTCCCCGTTTTCTTCACATTTTCCTATCACGCTAAGGCTAATAGGAGCGAAGAAATATTTCTTCGCTCCTATTAGCCTTAGCGTGATAAAATATAGCCTATAGCCTTCCTCGATAAATGGGCTATCTAACACTGAAAGAATCATCAAAATCCGTTGCGTAGTTTTAAAGATTAAAGGGAACAAAGGGACATGAGGGAAAAAAAGCGACTTTGTTTCATAATAATATGTATAGATATAGATGTAAGGGGCAGTTCTCAGCAACATTACGAGGCGTTGCAACTTTTAAATGAGCCATTCTATAAAAGACAGCCCGAGAACGCAAGCGGCAATCTTTCAATGTATCTTGACTGGTAAATAAATTTCAGGTTTGACTTGGTTATTTAGATTACTTAAAAATGCATCGCATCGCGGCCATAGAATTAGAACGCCATAGTATATTGATATCGTTGATCGCGGCGACATAATATTTTAATGACCATAAGGGTCAATTCAGACCGCAACGCGACGCGTAGATGCATTTCTAAATTAGTATGGATTTGACAGATTCGGAAGACGTCTGACGCAATTGAAATCTGTCAAATCCATACAAATTTAGGAATGCATCTACGCGTCGCGTTGCGGTCTGAATCAACTCTAAGATGTTGAAACGTCGCGTCCTCGTTGCGGTGAAAACGTGGCCGCACTCCACGGTACCTAAAGCTTTAGTTTTCAGTATACATACCTATACCAGATTAAGATGAAAATATGAAGTCATTGAGTATGAGATATCTTCTGAATACTAATGTGCTATCTACTGTATAGTATCGAGTATGCTAGTGCCATGAGATTGATCCCTATTTCGTTGGAATAAAGTTGATGTAGGAGTAAAATAACTGTGAACGGTGTTCAGTAGTAACTGGTAGTAACATTAGGCTTAATTTCCGAAACGTCAGAGCTAAGCGGTGACAGATCTAGACTTCGAGCGAGTCGTGTAACGTGCGACACTCTATTAAAATCCACACTAATATTATAAATGCGAAAGTGTGTCTGTCTGTTTGTCTTTCTGTCACCTCTTCACGCCTAAGCCCCAGTAGCTCTACCATGAGTTTAAAGCTATAGTATTTATTTCTCGATACTCGATACCGACTACCGTAAATTTTTAGTATGGAAAATTTTACAGCGCCTCTAGCAGCCACTTGCGGAACTAAACTTTACTTTTTATCCCGGAAAAATGTATGGTTCCCGCGCTATAAACGAATTTTGGCGCAACGGACTTGCGGGCGTCATCTAGTATTATCTATGAATATTTTATAAAATAGCTGACTCGACAAAACTTGTTTTGTCCTATATGTTATAGTAAATTTGTATTTTACATAAATTAGCAAAACACTTACCATGACATGACCATGACATATTAAGTTCAAGTTTAAACGTATTCTTAATTGAAAACAGCTTAAACCGAGAAATTTAATCGACTGAGCTGAACCTGAGTTTATATTGAATATAGACATATTTTAACGCCTGATTTCCGTCCCAGCTCCCGATGTCCGTTCATACTTGAATTTATTTTATTATGATTCTCTTTTGTGTATAATTTAATTAATGTCGACTTGGCAACAATATACTTTATATAATGGACGATAAAAGGTTTTATGGCATTCATTCGTTTAATACAATAGGCATGATGACTAATTTTTTTTCTTATCGGTAATTGAAAGACACTTAAAAAATAGAAACATCGTTGAAAGAATGACTCTGATCGCTTAAAAATACACCAAGATGTGACGATTCAAATATCTCATAAAAAAGACCTGCCCGAAACGCTCCATACAAAGTGCTACGAAAGTATGAAGTCAGTCTTTCGTAGTTTATATGCATCGGGAGACAACTTTGTTCGACAGGTATATTAAATATTGCGTTTATGAGAGCGGTTTCATAACAAAAGTTGTTTTTAATTGCTTAAGTTATCGAATTGTATACAAATATTAAGAAATTAAATTGAAAAAAAATTCGACTTGAATATCCAACTTTGAAGGCGCTTAACAAAAAAAATACAAATGCTATGAAGCTGAAATTTTGGGAACACTTATTTTTTACCGTTATTTCTTTATTTTATTAACAAAATTCGCTAATCTTTGACCTTGTCATCGGATCTATTAGTTAATAGATCCGACTTTACAACGCACCGCAATGTAATGGAGCATATTCACTCTACATTGTTAATTATTTATAAATAACTAGTTAGTTATTTATAAATAATTAACAATGTAGAGTGAATATGTTCCATTACATTGCGGTGCGTTGTAAAGTCGTAGTATGTCATGTTTGCGTTGCGGCAACGCGCGACGATACAACACGATGACTTCGCGTTTTTCTACCGCGGCGATATAAGAAAAAGGAGGGAATTAAAAACGCTCGTAAGTCGTAAAACTACATCATTTTGCCTATATCTTTAGTATTAACCTTAGGGCCTTTCCACACGACGTATTTTTTTGCGCACTGACGACGCGCGTTTCTGATGCGCTCGTCTTCTGCGTGTTTTTATCGCGTTTTGGCAGATATAAAGTTTAAAACTTCCGGCTTCCTTCCGTTTGCTGAGCGTTCAACTTGCGTTTGTATCGATACAAACGAGCGTAAAAAACGTCATGTGGAAGGGCCCTTAATAAAAATAAAGATAGATCTGAACGAATCCTAATGGCAGTAATTCCGAAGACTAATTTATATTAATTTTAAGTCTTATTCGCTTTTTTGTAAAGTAAATGTATCTTATTGCTTTTCGTTGTAATCAATAATTACTTTTACACTGAAGGCCAGTAGGTAATTTCAGGTATTCAAATTCTATAATAATACAGTTGCGATAATCGATATGTTCATTAATTTAATGAAGAGTTTGACAGAAAATCTTTTCTTTATGTTATACAATCACTCATATCTTTCTGAGTATGATCGTAGGTAATAATCGGTCTCGACTTACTGATCAACATCACCAGGATTCAATAGCTTGCACCAATTTCACTCCAAACATCAGAGATATAATTAGCAAAAATTTTTACTTTTCTCATTGATATAATTGTAAATGATGATGTAAAGAAAAACCTTTGTAATTTCCGTAATGTGCGGACCGTAAAGGTCATTTCATTTCTTAAAATGGACCCCGATCGAAACTAATTGGTGACCCCTGATATAGACTTTAACCTTTAAGTGGGCTACTCACTTTGACTACTTTTAAGGGGGTTTTTATTAAATATTCGCTTTATAGAGGCGTTTTGAAAAAGGCAGGCCGACCTGACTCGTTTCGTGCTTACCTGTGTCATGTGTGGCACGATCCCAATTTAGTCAGCCTGCAATCAGTCCGATCGGACTCCCCGTATTTCTTAAGAAACAATAATTTGACTCGACTTTTTTAGCACACTTATAGACTTCGTCAAACCACTAATTAGTAAGGTTGGTTAGTTCTTTTTAGCATAATATTAATTTAATATTATTTGTAGAATCAAATAATGTCAAAGTAATTAATATTATGGTTATGTTATTTGGAGCATCTTTAAATATCCAAGAAATCAATAAAATAGCCTTCATTTATTTACATGCTTCATTAAGAATTATTAAATAATAAGAATTAATTCCAGTAAATTATATTCAGATGTTGGTACACTATATAATGTTGTAAGGAACGAGGGCGCCGGTACAATAATTTCAGTAGGCGGTCGCTCGGCCAGGAATAATTCATACGGCGGCCAGCTAATGGCCTTTTAGCGAACTTCATCGTACTACCGTTACAAAGACAAACCTACACACAATCTGTATTGCGTTACTTCATTTTAAGGCTGCCGCATACACTCGTTTTCCGTATTCGATTTCCGAATTCGTTTTCAGTATTCTGAAATCCGAAAGCATGTAATCAGTAGAAAATACACTAGCGCACACCTTTGCTTTTTTTCGAAGGGAACGAATTCCGCACGTACGTTTTAAGTCCAAGGCGGCGCGTTCGCGCGTAAAAAACGAACGTTTGCGCTAGACTCTCGGAATTCCGAAGACAGAAAACGAATTCGGAAAACGTGCGTATGCGGCCAGCCTAAGATAAAGTTTGGGACAGCTTTACAATAATTAAAATAAGAAATGAGAAGAAGAAATACGCGGGCAAAGCAGTATACATAATTAATAGTTAAACTAAGTAATTATCCATTAGAGCATAACATTAATAAGATTTTTACTTTAGGTCATACAAGACCTTATTTGGCACAAATTAATCAGGCCTGCAGCGTGTTTTGCGATGAGACAGCGTGATGACGAAGATTTAGATTTGGATAAGATTAGTAGATTAGTTCTTCAGAGAAAGGCCAAGCAAAAAACAGGAAGAGATTTGGTTGGCGATCTTCGATAAGTAATGAGTAGTAAAGCCGATAGAACTAAATTTATAGGAACTGAACCTGCAGTACATAGGAGGGAATCCGTTATATAAATTCGCTACAAAGTATGTTAAAATCCTAGAGATATGCATGTTTAGACTTTAATAAAACTTAATACGTGATAAAGTTACACTACATACTAACCCCCCACTACGTGGTGTGGTACAGAACACCCCGCTGTTTGGAAACAGTTTCATCTCGCGACAGCGCCAACTTGTCTCGCTTCAACTTCATTTGGCATAATACGTACTCGTTTAAGTCCAATCTAACTTGAGGGGTTCGTGTGTGAATAAATTACTATCTTGCAGCCGACACTTCGGTGTAACACGTTACTCGCGTCAACAACGAGTTGAGTCACAAGAGTTGACGCGGTTATAGTTTAATATTAATATTGTAATCTTACGGGTATAGAAATCAAAAGTTAGGATTAGATTAGATCAGGGGTTTCCAAATTTATTTTGTCTACCGCCCATTTTGAGAAAAAAAATATGTTTTAACGCCCCATTTAGGTATGTTTTTTCAATATAAAATGCATCCAGATGAAATGAAATTACAAATTACCCCTCATGCCTCTAAACAACGCCCCTATTTTTTTCTGGGTCCCACACCGCCCCCTTTAGATTTTCAGCGCCCACAAGGGGGCGTTATCGCCAACTTTGGGAAAGGCTGGATCAGATGAATATTCTTAGAAGAAAAGTTACATTACCTCATTTTAAATCTGAAAAGTCTAAATTCCATGTTCTAGTCCCCATCAAAGTCCCCAAAAGTGGGGCGCTTTAGGTGATACGCTTGTTGCCTGAACATGCCATACCATATAATTATATTCTATGCTATAATTATTAAGAGAAAAGTAGTAGATGAAGGTAATGTTCGTTAGTCAACGATCTTGAATAATGGATAATACTAACATGACTTATCAGACATTAACCGCCAGAGGTTAACTTTTTTTTAAGTAACTTACTTTAGGAACTTAATAATTTATATTTTTTTATATCATAAAATACTAACAATGACACTTAACAGTTGCAAACTTTCTCATTAAAACACAGTGTAGCAGTACAAATAACAATTAAAAAGTTTGGGTCAAACTTGCGCGAGTAATTATAGTTAAGCGCATGAAAGTGGTCCGGTATCGGGCACAGGCCTGCCGCCTGCCGCCTGTCGGGCCTGTCGGCCTGCAGCCGGCCTATCGCAGCCCACCACTACTGAATAATTAACGTTTTAATACTCACATAGTAAATACTAAAATATTGCATACCTCAACATTGTATGTTTAAATGTACTAGAGATCGCCCAATGGTCGAAATTCGTCCTTTGTTTCAATGATATTAGGACTACTACCTATATTTTGTAAAAAAAATTTCAACTCTTGTCTCTGGGACTCAGCTGATCTCAGACTAGCCGTGTAAGCATTGTCTAATAGTTTCTCAGATTGAATAAAAAAAACTATAATCCAGTTTAAATTTGTCACCTTGTTGTCATTTTTCCTAGTGTGTGTGTTGTAGTGTGTGTAATGTTTTATTTGTTAAAAAATTGTATGATAAAAGCATAATTCCAAAATAATATTAGCTCGATGCACTCCTTCACCATATAAACTATAACTGTGCAAAATTTCATTCACCTACGTTTTCCCATTTTTCGTCAAAAATGATACAGATAAAGTATTTGGCTCACGTATTAATATATAGATTTTTCTATCGTCGTTTTTCATGATTTCTTTGATGTTTAGTCAATAAAGCAATGTGGATCATTCATATTAACGTTATTTTATCATTGTTTTGTAAAGTGAAAATCCACAAATAATATAGTTAAAACTAAAACTTTTACATTTGACGTCGAAGACGCTACGTCTTCGTAGACGAGACGTCTACGAAGTGCTACGCGGCTCCGTAGCAGCGCTTGTCGGGTGAATTATGTTGACATTTTTAAGTGTCTACGTCTAAACACACCATGTCGAAGTTACGCGGCGGAAGTTCGGCATGATTACTAGAACGCACATTGACGTATAGAGCGACTTTCAATCTAAGTAAAACTTAAGCATTTTATTCGGATGTAAAACCTAAGAAACATATTTTTAGTATTAAATTAATAAAATGTATAAATTTATTTTGTTTTGAACCAGGAATTTTCCGTGTATATAAACTTAATTCCATTAACAATATTAGTGGTTTATTACTTATGGCAACATTACGACGGGAAGCCGCGCGTCACTGGAGGGAACACGATCGGCCGCAGATTTACATACCGCGGTCACGGGGCACGTACAGATTCTATAAACAAACCTATTTTGTTTCATTTATACCATTATGCGGGTTTCACACTGATGAGTAAAGTCGCACCGCAAAAATCGATTGAATTATAAAAGGTATGTATTTAAATCAATATCTGTATATTCCCTTTTCTCGATCAAAATATTTGAAAGTTTCACCAAAAATACTGACTTGCACACTAATTATGCACCCTAAATAATTCGAATTCAGCATACTATTTAAAGTTATTTGCGAAACTGTTTTACTGAACGAATAACTATCATTAAAATAGTATATCTAACAATTCCTTAGTTCAACAAACATACTACAACTTTTTAAAGGAAAACCATCACCTAAATTACTTTTAGGAACATCATTTATTCTAAATAAAACCCAATTTAATCTGTTATGTTCATATAATTAAGAACACATAAAAATCATCAAGTGCTAACTTAGCATGGACTAAACTTTGGCATAGTGAATGGTAACTCAGTTTATAAACAATAATAATAAACAATCGGCAAAGAGCGAGTCGGATTCGTGCACAAAGGGTTCCTTACCGATATATTGCAAAATAATTAAGCCTCCGGCTTAGGAATTGCACTCTAGGGGTTGACAAGCTACTAAAGAAAAAAAAGAAAGAAAAAACTGGCTTCAATTATGAGTCGACGGAGCCCCGCTACGCGGGGCTCCTACTTCTGGGTGGTTCACAAAAAATAACCACGATGGCTAAGGCGGGAGCTACGCTGCGCTACGCTCCCGCCTTAGCCATCTAACCTAACCCAATCAAGTCGTATTGGGCCAACATTGCTATTAATTATTGGGATATTATTAAATGCACATCAGAATAATTTTTCAGCACACTACCTTAACTCCGCTAATTAACTGAATGCATACCAGAAAAACTAATGATGATAAAAAAAAAAACAATTGATTAACTGAACATGTCCTTCAAAAAAAACTTAAACATCATACAAAACGAGACGACCTTTATAACCGAATTCACACCAAAAATATGGTTCATACATCGGATATATTATTTGTAAAACTAAAATTTAAATTGTTTATCAAAAATACTAACTTGCACTCTAAATTGGACAATCTTACAACGGAATTTCTAAAAACGATATCGAAACGTGCACCATAATAAAATCAATTTCAATTATCAAAACAAGTCTACAAATTGACAAATCGTGCAACTAGAATATTTTTAACCTAACTTTATTTTCTTTTTGTTTCTCTGTTTTACTGAAAAACATGTTGGGGCCTCCTCATCTAACGCCGCACTCACTCCTTTGCGGTAGGTTAGGTAGTTAGGTTAAAAATATTTTAGTTGCACGATTTGTCAATTTGTAGACTTGTTTTGATAATAGAAATTGATTTTATTGTGGTGCAACTTTCGATATCGTTTTTAGAAATTCCGTTGTAAGATTGTCCAATTTAGAGTGCAAGTTAGTATCTTTGATAAACAATTTAAATTTTAGTTTTACAAATAATATATCCGATGTATGAACCATATTTTTGGTGTGAATTCGGTTATAAAGTCGTCTCGTTTTGTATGATGTTTAAGTTTTTTTTTAAGGACATGTTCAGTTAATCAATTGTTTTTTTTGATCAGTATTAGTTTTTCTGGTATGCATTCAGTTAATTAGCGGAATTAAGGTAGTGTGCTGAAAAATTATTCTGATGTGTATTTAATAATATCCCATTATAAAATACTAGATGACGCCCGTAACTCCGTTGCGCCAAAACTCAGTTATCGCGCGCGAATCGTACATTTTTCAGGGACAAAAAGTATCCTATGTCCTTTCCCGGGACTCAAAGTATCTCCATTTGGTGATCTTCATCTATACTAAAACCTAAGGGCGTTCGCTGCGTTAAGCGTGCGCACGGCGCGGCCACCCGCGAGGTGTGCTTGTTTCATGTCATCCCATAGAGCAGCGCTGCGTTGAGCGGGTCAGCCGTCGCACGATTACTATGGCGAGCGCATGGCGGCGCGGGCGCCCGCGACGGGCAGCCGCGCCGGGTACACGCTCAACGCAGCGAACGTCTATAGAATTAGATCCTGGCTACAAAGGAGTTACAGTGATAGGAAAGCAGTGGAGCATTTCCCGTAATATTTAATGAGCGAATCTCATCGTGCAGCAAAACTCGATCAGTGTGAATCCTCCATTAAATATATTATTCAGTCGGATTGAGTGTCTGTGCGTTTGTTTTAATTGTACCGCTAATTACGGTTAATTTCAATAAACCGCTTGAAAACTTATAGTGATATTATTGTTGCCATTTTCAACCAATTACTTGTGTACTTTAGTGTAATTTATAATGAAAATGTTGGGCTATTTCATTAAATATGACCGCTATTTAAAGAGTGTGAAAAATTATTTATCAGAATACTAACTCAGGAGGAGAAATGATTTTGAATGTGTTTTAGAAGAAGAATTCTTAGATAAAAGACACAATCTAATAATTACGACTTTAATAAGCCTCTTTATAAAATTCTCATATTATAGATTTCACCTCAAAAAGGTGAAATAAAATATGTAACCACTTGAACACGGGCCATTTAGTTTTATTTGAGTACGGGTGGAACAATCTTGTACCTCCGAGGCTCCGATACACAACTTTTCTCTACGTAGACGTATCATATCATATAGATGTTACAGAATTTTCGCGGTTGTAAAAATTCATATAAATGTTCATCGATACACGTAACGTACATAATATGTTATGATTTAATGTCAATTTTGACAATAATTGTAATAGTGTTCACTTGTAATGTAACATTATATATAATAGATGTAACAGATAATTGTAATAGATGTTGTTGAGCATTACATTACACGTGTAATATAACATAAAACATTGAGGATTCGACTTTGAGCATTACATTATAATACTATCTCCCTGACTGACGAGCATTCGCGTGTAATGTAACATTCGACTTTGAGCATTCCATATCTAGTTGATGTTACAAGTTGTGACAAGATATTACATATTGTATTATTAAAAGGTTCGCATTGCAATGCTGGACTCTGTAACGTTACATTACAAGCGAATGCTCCCGGTGAGGGAGAACCTTTATAGTTTGGCGAGATATTACATAGTGTCAGCTACTTTTGTACTACTTTTGAATAAACAATAAAAAAACAGATTAATTGCTTACCCTTGTTTAGCACATTACTATTATAGTGCTCTCACTTTTATTTCAAATTAAAGTTATGCTTAATATACTTGTGGGAATATTCCCACATACTCTTTTATTTTTATTTATTGATCTTGCCACTTTAAAAATAAACGCGAACATAAGTCCAGCAATCTCATTCCGATACAAGCAATAAAACAGTTTAAATTTAGTATCGGCGAGAAGCGGCGAATAGTGGGGGGTAGCGGGGAAAAGTGGGGAAAAGCGGGAACGATCGGGTAATGGAGCGAGTTGGGCTAAGCCCTGCAAGCCGCGGGACGTGCGGGGAATACCCCGAACATACGTGATGTATTTATATCATATTTGACAGCACTCCGATCGAGAGACTCCGAGTCGGATTAGCAGTCGTACTTATGAAAGACAAGTTTTTCATTACGGGCGCAAGTATTAAGCTCACCTTCTCGACCGAACATTTATGGACGCATGGCGAGGCAAAGTGTTTTCTGATGACCCCTTCAAGGTAACTTTTGGGTAGTCGACCAAACACGTAAAAATCACGATGGATAAATCGCGTAGTTTGATGTGTGATGCCTGTATAACTCTCATGTAGAGTTTCATTAGTAGAAAAAAGTCGTATTCGGTAGAGAAATTCTACCAAATGGTAAAAAAATTTCATGATGCTAAATTCCCAATATTTTTTTGATTATATTTAATTTTGTAAAACGGTGTACTTAGTGTAGGTACACTAAGTACACCTGAAGATGATTAATTTCGAAACCGGTCGTGTAATTTGTTAATAATTTCTTAATATAGTGGAAAAAGTGCACGCAAATATTGTTTTATTAGTGTTCTCATGTAGAGCGTAGTGTACAACCACTGCCCAAGTAGCCTCAGGACTCAGCAGTACCTTAGTATAGTTGCTAGCTATAATAGTACTTTATAAAAATCTAACTCAGTTATTACTTATTAGCAAGGTAAGATCACGAAATTAACAGGTGCGCATCTTATACTCATGTTGCCAAATTCTACCTCTTTCCATCTTATAGCTGATAGTTATATCGAGAGTGGAAGGTGTAGTAGAGCATTACTTAGTAGGGTCGTAGAAGAGTCCGGAAGCAATTTGGTCGGACGTCTATTTCCGACAACTGTTCAGGCCGACATCCATTCGGGTTAGCTTATTGTAATATATCGCACTGATCTGTTTTGCTTTTTTCATACAACTATTTCAAGCGATAATTTTTCAGTCTTTTTATATTTGATGTAGAGTGTTAATCACTATCTAAATAGTCTTCGTGGTTTAGAGCTAGGAGGGTTCGAATCCGCCTTGAAATTTTTGTATCCAAGCTTCGTAAGACAATGCAGGCTGATCTCCTATTTGTCTGACAAGATAGATGGTCCAAACGTCAGATGGCCATGAAAAATGTAAATATTCGCAAGTCATGTTGGGTGCCACCACTGTTAGAAGAGTAAAAGCTGGGAGCTCCTGTGTACTGGGCACACACTTGGGCACTATATAAACCTAAAAAGCTTGATTTGAATATAAGCAGAAGATACCGTCACCGAAACTTAATATGTAGGCAATTTTTAACATTAAAATTTGAGGCGACTTAAGGCCTTCACTTTATTATGGGCAGTAAAATAGTTGTTTCGCTCAACCAATTTATAGGAGCGGCCCCGCGGGACAGCCGCTAGGTAAAATCGCTTAATCTAAGTAATACTATTAAGGTAACTTAGCGTCGGCGTCATTACATTATAATATGTAGGCCGAGCCACAATATACAACGAACCAGTATGCCGACTGACGGCGCGGTCAGACATACTCGTTTTTTGCTGTAGTAATTTGAAAAACACGGGAGCTGAATTGGCGCGCGCAAAGTACGCGCACGTCTGATGCGCGCTTAGTAGTTTTCTCGAATATACGTTAGACGAAGTATAACATATCAGCCGGCGCGCGCCGTGACAATGCGTTTCTAAACCGTTCATAGCCAAAGACTTCTATTTAAACTGATGTTCATAGCACGCTTACAGCGGTACCCGCAGCAATTCGTCAGTTTGTTTGAAGTCGGGCTACCGGTTCGTTCTGTCTATTATGGCCGAGCTGTGTACATACCCAAAGCCGGCCAAAACTTTAACGTACCTGTAAACGAACAAAATTGGTTAAAATCGTTATCACGTTAATACTCGTTTTTTGAAAGAAGAGTAAAATAGAAAGAGTGGAATAGCATAATAGCTTTATTAAATGTAGCATTTTATATTATTTTATTCTGTTCTAGTGTTAGATAAAATAAAAATAACAAAATAATAATTTGCTTTCGCTACTTAAGCCTATACCACACATAACATTATTAATTATTACCTGGATGACCGAGCTTTGCTCGGTATAGCAAACACTCATTGACTTCGTGTTACTTAATAACGCCATCTACTGGAAGACGAGATTCCTCCTCTTACCGCGACGAATATAATCTATGAAATTAAGTTTTACTCTTTCTGGAAGGTCAGGTAGACCTTCAGAACTGGATACCTTATAAAGTAACCGCGACCGAAACTCCATAGTTGCTGGTCATTCTTTTTTTTTAAATGAAATAAGGGGGCAAACGAGCAAACGGGTCACCTGATGGTAAGCAACTTCCGCAGCATCAGAAGAGCTGCAGGTGCGTTGCCGGCCTTTTAAGAGGGAATAGGGTAATAGGGGAGGGTAGGGATGGAAAGGGAAGGGAATAGGGGAGGGTAGGGAAGGGAATAGGGTAGGGGATTGGGCCTCCGGTAAACTCACTCACTCGGCGAAATACAGCGCTAGCGCTGTTTCACGCTGGTTTTCTGTGAGAACGTGGTATTTCTCCGGTCGAGCCCGCCCATTCGTGCCGAAGCATGGCTCTCCCACGTAAAAACTTACCTCTGTATAGGCCAAAAACGGGTAAACTTTCAGCTTTACGAAATGGAGGAAGGTCTAGCCATCGCAGGCTCTTACTCTAATACTATTAACACATAAAAAAATTTACATTAAAATAAGCCCTCTTTTTGTGCTATACCAAATAAAGACTTATTAGATTTGTAACACTCTAATTTAATGACCCAACAAATCCCTTAATGAAGAATAATATCCGTGGTACTAATTTAAATAATTTACCCATGGAAACCGAAAAGTATAATTATAAAATCTTACATAATACCGGCTTACTCCGTACGCAATTATTCAAACTTAATGGTGAAATTAATACTTACTTCATTTACGTTTCGGCGGTGCAGAGGTAACCGTATTTTTCATTTAATGAGAATGCGGCCAAAATAAAAACAAATTAGCAATTTTATTGCCTGGATTAGGTATGAATTATCGTACGCACAAAAAATTCTCAAAAAAGGCTTATTTAAATGTTATGTTTGCGTATTATTTTTAAAAAAAGTATAGGAAGAGGTAGTAAAATTATTTTAGTAATTAGAGACATTTAATAGCTACTTTGGCAGAAAATGTATCAACGTCAAAACATTCTCAAACCGGCCTGTCCACATCTCCACGTCACAACGTCGTAAACGTGGAAAGGTGCGGTAGCGTGGCACGGTACGTTATTGTGACGTGAAAATTTACGTCAACGTAACGTGAAAATGCACGATGTAGCAACATTGTACGTCACCATGCCTTGTAAAACTGCTAAATTCTTCACTACTTATCTAGATGTGGACCGCACAATACGTATTCTGCTTCGGCTATTGTTAAGAAGTTACTGATATGGCGTTAGGCAACCAAAATCGCCAGTGAATAGATAAACTTCTGTCAAAAAACCTCAGAAACGCGTCGCGATTAAAAGCTTTTATTGAATAGCTCCTACTAGTTTTGGATGTGATAGTAACTATACTGTACTCGGCGAAACATTGGTAGCGATCATTGACTCCCTGTAAAAAAAAAAAAGTTTTTTGACGGGGAGTCAATGACCGCTACCGCCATGTTTCGCTGAGTACAGTATACATTTTATCAAAGTCTTTAAATTCAATGCAACCTAATGATAAGAAAATCCTGTTTGAAAATTTCAGCTAAGATTTTCCAGAAAATTCCAGGCGCGTTTTATGATTTCCATAAACTCTAGCGTCATTGTAGATGTATTAAGGATATGTTATTGTATACTTTGATATGCAGTATTGCAGCGGCATTGTGAGCAGCATACGAAGGAACACGAATATATACTTTAGCTGCATTTTTAAGTGACAAGTAACGGTATTTGAGCTCCATCCGACTTTAGATTATGTGAAAATCAAATATAAGACTAGATTTTATATTGGATTTTTGTATGACTTTAGCCTTTGAGTGTGATTCAGTTTTGGCACTGAAAATAGGAAGAATATTCTTAAAATGACGTCTATTTTTTAACCGACTTCCGAATAGGAGGATGTTATATGTTCGTCTGATTTTTTTATCGACTGCATCTGCATAAAGTAACATGCAGCATCTACAACTTTAATTTTGCGTTTTAATGCAATTTGTTATTCGAAACTATGTATGTTTGTTACATCCTAATGCTCAAACCTATGAATGTACTGCGGGTTCCAACAAAAAGGCATATAATCGTTTTCGTTTTAATGCATAAAAACGTAAGGCTACATTAATTTCTGAAAAACAATATCTTATATACAAAATTCTCGTGTCACAATGTTAGGCCGCGTACTCCTCCGAAACGGCTTTACTGATTTTAACCAAATTTTATATGCATATTCAGTAGTTCTGAGAATCGGCTACTGGGTACTTTTTATATTGATAAGTGCATTTGTTGAATAAATAATAGTAAATTATTACAACTCGAGACTGACGGCGACCATTGTGCGACGGGATAGCGATGGACGTTGCCATGGTGACATACTTATTTAGTCACTTCAATAAAATAACACGGGCGCAATACTTTATATGGCAAAGAAACGTTTGCCGGGACAGCTAGTAGTGATGTATAAACGTGTGCTCATCATAATATACTGTTATTTCAGACCTGCATAAATTATAATGTATGCAGAAGTAAACAATAACATTAAGTTTGCATTTGAAAATATTATAATCAGTAGAATTATGTTAGTAACTCGTCCTGAAATAACAGCGAAAGCGCTTGTTTAGTTTTTATTTTTTTACGTCTACGCTTTGTTTTTTAAAAGGAACTAGCGTGTTATATTTTTCTTTTTATTCAGAAGGAACATCGTATGTTTAATGTTGTGTAGCAAGAGCATATAAAAATCTTTACTTTCCTTATTATCTATATTTTTATTCACATATTATTTAAGGATTTTCACACCCAGTGGCTACATCAAATCGCTACCTATTTAAGACAATAACAGTTAAAAGAATGAGTAACAATTTAATAGAGTAAAACCAATAAAATCACTTAAAACAATTAAAATTGCATACTATTATGCAGATATCGATATCAGAATATAGTTTGTTTCACCAATGAACTATATTTACAAGAATTAAAAATCGATTTTCAAACGAAAAAATATTATATTGAAACGGGTTAAGCTGAAATAAAGCTCTAATTTAATTTGTGTAAGATCTCTCATCCATGGGATCAAAAGGACCGCGCGCTTGGCCGGCCACACGATACATTCTTAGATGTGCCTTCAAATATCATATCCTAACCCTCCATCTGGTCATTAGTTGCTAAAAGTATCCCATGTCATATGGGGGTTGGGAGTTGGGATGTAAGGGTTAAGTAAAAATGGTACCCCAATAAGTTCCAAATAGCCTGCTAATAAGTTCTAAAATGTAAGGCCAATTTTGTAATTGTTATTCATTTAATATTTATGCTAAAAATATGCGACCCGAAAAATTGCGTAGCTTTTAACATTACGTCAAAAAGAAATCTATTGAAAACTTATTTAAAAAATATAATTTGACCACCAATAGGTGATAAAGGCACTACAGATAGAACCCAAAAATATAAATTACATAGACTAACAAAATTCCCCTCCGTAGTTTAAGTGCGTTGATCGATCAAGTTCACTTGTTTGCTGTAACAGACCAGTGGCTGTAACTGAATCCTTCTTGCGATGCATATGTTGGCCTTTATAGAATTAGGCTGGAGACAATCGGGGTGGAGTCCATTGTGCACCATAATTGGTGTACTTTGACACATAATGGCGACGCACGCTGCCGAGAATTACGTACGGCTAATCTATTTATGGATATTAATTATCCAATTATAAACCATCGATACCTACTATCGGTATGTGACATGTGTTGTATGATAAGGACCCTAGAAAGGGTTTTGAAGTGAAGTTTATTCCAAAACATTAACAAAACGACTTTTAAGTTAATCTGATAAAATAAAGAAAAGTCAAAAACATTATGCACATAATATAAAAACTTTTTGTCACATAAAAACAAATCTTTGCATAGGAAAAGTGGTATTTATCAATAATAAAAACTTCAGTTATCCAGGATAAAACATTGGTTTCAAACCGATCTTTAATCTATGTAAACAGCTTCCTCGATAAACCCACTTAAGAACAAAACATTATGAAAGTAATTACGCTTAACTCGGAACAGCAATATCAGTAATGTAGTACGTTCAACAGCACATTTAAACTCCAGAGTCACTTCGGAACAAAGCTTCAACAACAGCAGATAGAGCACGTAAAAGCCTGCGAGCAGAATCAGTGCACTTTTAAAATGCAATTCGAAGCCTGTGCGGCTTGCCTGTGTGCGCAACCGTAATCCGTAACCAAATATCGTGGGGAGCATTAGCCGCCTCACTCATCAGCAGAATGAATCATTACTTGAAGAGCGCGCCAGTGGCTCGTGTCAAAGAGCCCCGGCTCCGGAGTCCTCGTACCCCTTCCCCGCCCGGCCCCGCGCCGCCCCCGCCCGCCCCGCGCCCGCCCGCGGCGAGGGCTGATTGAAGGGCCTCTCCAAACCTCGGCCGCTCGACGCGTTCGAGGGCCGGCCGGATTATAGGGCGCCGCAGCTATCACCTTCAGGCTTCGTCGCGAATATATAAAAGTGTTTGAAGCCATTGAAACGCCAAAATCGTGCCCCTCGCGTCTCATTCGGCCCCGTAAATAATATATTCGGGCCCGCGAATTATTTACGGACATTGTTTGATTTTATTTATTCGCGTTCTCGTGTTACCCTGTAATTTATTTTTTGCGATTACTCGTGATTACGGCCCGTATTCAGTCGGGGGTAGTAATGTTTGTGTTCCTTGTGTTACGCGGTGGTTGTTTAAGAGGAAATATTATTACTTTGAAAATGACACTAACTAATACTATTCACTGCTCTTTTCTTCGGCGCAAAGTTTTTCGATTCAAGATTTGAAGCCACAAAACAAACAATAACAGATTAATAAGGCCAAAACTTGTTCAAGCAATTTATTAGCGAGATGTATTTATCAGTGTCGGGGCTCGCTTATCGCTGATAGCCCGAACGCTGGAATCGGTGTAAATTCATTTATATTAATTAGAAAAGTTTAATTACATTCTGATCTAAGCGGCTAATGGCCGTCCCATATTCCCTGTTTGTGCCAACCCTAAGAAACACTTTAGCTATATCTTACGCGTTACATAAACTTTAAACAGGACAAAAAATATATTTTACACCATCTTGCAAAGGTCACAACTGTTTTTGCAAGTAAGTAACGCCAACTTAAAAATATAATTCGATTACAAACATTTTTTCGATATCCGGACCATTGTTCTCATCTTATTTATAAATTCAGACCAGTAGTTTGTGCTCTGCAAATAGAACAAACCTACAATGTATGTCGTATTTATTACCAAAATCATTGCTTTTCCTGAAATCAGGCTCCGCCTGGTAAAAAGGCACGTGTATTGAGGGTGTAAGACGTAAGTTATAATAAGAGGCGCGTCGAGGGAAATACATGCAGAGTGGGTCGGCCGTTGTCATTCATATTAGCTGCGAATGTTTCAATTCGTAATCGCACCCGAATCGCACCGGCATCTCGCCCAAATCGCACCCGAACTCGACGGTATGTGTGCGGTTACAACGGTTGCGGTTATAATGTCGATAATTTTGTATGTATGTTGGCTACTATTACAGAAACTAGCAATAAACGTGATTTTATGTTTAGTAAATAAGTTGTACTGTATGTAATACAGTATGTATATTTAATAATATAAAATTTAAAAGCAACCTCCGAATTCAAATATGGCAAGACGTTAAAGCGATGGTTTTCCTAAGGCAATTTTATTCCGCATTAAAAAAGATACGATAGAAAATAACGCTCTTTATAGCTGAGTCGAATAACACACGAATATGTACGAAAGTAATCGCTGCGAGCATTTTCTTTCGGAGGTCGCGGTTAAAAATCGCAGCATAAAAGCCCGAGGATGCCAGCGCCTTAATAACACTCACGACACAGTCCGTCGTAACACAAAATGATTACACACATAAAGAACCTTATCTCCTTACACTCCTCGGCGTAAACCGGCTCCAGTCGGAAGCGACCGTTCCCATGTTTACGGCCATTTTATGTGCCAATCTGTATAGAAATTGGCAAACTGGCAGCTCGAATTCGCTTCTCAAAAAAAGTTAAAATTCAAAAAAGGAATCGCAACTCATTCGCTCGCTGCGCGGCGCTGGGGGCGGACGTGGCGACTCAATCATGGCGGCAGGAAATGTACGATGCGCCGCCGGATATCGGCGAATGTGTTCGAATTTTAAGTGTAACTGAAAATTGATTCTTGCCCCGGGCGAATCGGGGGACGTGATTATTGTATTACACTTACTGTTAAGCGTTTTCTCGAATAAAAAATGCTACAGATTACAGCCGTATACGTTTATTGTCGAATTTTACAATTAGTGAAAAAATACGTGTCGTCTAGTTCGAATATTGATGTCGAATAATAATTGTCATATGAAGCGTCTTGATGCGTGTTCTATTTGTGTTCCACGCGTTCTCTTGTTTCCTTCTAGAATTTCCTTAAAATCGAGTTGGTCGCGCATGACGTCATGACATCTAGTAGGCCACGGTTATCAGTTTTTCATGTGTGAGTGAGATGGCGATATTTTTCATGAAATTAGAGCGGGACAGTTGAAATGTATGAACATGCCCCCCGCCTTGGAGCAAAAAATCAACAAATAATGAAAAATTGTAATTTTCATGTCAAAGTCCACCCACTCGAACGTTCGAGAACTCGCCTCAGATATCATTTCTAAGAAAATTATTTCATAACCCGGTTTTATTAGGTGCTTCGAATATTAATGATGACATTAAATAATATAATAATTAATGAATGAGAAGTTTCAAACTGATTATGATTTTATGCGATCGTAAAGTCTGTTCGACCATAGTAACGATCCAGCTGCCTCTTAACTCCTCGTAGGCGAAAGTTGATGCCCCCCTAGACAAGTGGCAAAACGCTGACGCTAGCGCTAGCGCTAACCCTACAAAATGTATGTGATTTGACATTAGTGTTCGCTAGCGAAGCGATGACTTATGTCAAATCACATAAATTTTGTAGCGTTAGCGTTAGCGTTTTGCCACTTGTCTAGGGGGGCTGTCCGTAGAATATAGGCTTAAAAATAGTATCTTTTTAGGGTTCCGTATCCAAAGGGTAAAAAACGGGACTCTATTACTAAGACTTCGTTGTCTGTCCGTCTGTCTGTCTGTCTGTCTGTCTCCAGGCTGTAACTCAAGAACGGCTATAGCTAGACTTCTGAAATTTTCACAGATTATGTCGCTGTAACAAAAAATACTACAAATAAAATAAAGTTAACATTTAAGGGGGGCTCCCATACAAGAAACGTGATTTTATTTTTTTGGACGTTTTAGATTATAATCAATAATGGTAGCAGCTAGGCACTTGAAATTTTCACAAAAACCTTAATTACATTGTTAATTTAATAATTAATAATAAAATTAAATAAAACTAAATATTTAAGGGGGGCTTTCATACAAAAAAAACACAATTTTTTGTCTACCGTCGCTCTATACCGGTACAGAACCCTTCGTGCGCGAGTCCGACTCGCACTTGGCCAATTATTTTAATAACAAAATAGCTAAAAAATGTTTTGCTTATGATTGACTATTTAACTAAATACTAATTAACTCCATAATATTACAAACACTCTAATTATTACCATTTTAATTTGTTACCTACTCCTTAAGTGCAGCTGTATTTAAAAAGCAGAAAACAACAGTTTAAATTGTGCATTTAGACTCCATTTCACGAGCCATAGATTGGCGATACAAGTCAAAGATTTCATTCAATAATTAATTTTCTACTAAATGATTCCGTCTGTGAGCTCGCGGGGTAACGGGGACATTACATAAACCGGTTCACTTCAGTAGGAACGAAGACGAGTCATATTTACATAAAGTTTGATGGTGATATCGTCATAATGCCGTATTGTCCCCATTTCTAGGGACAAAATGTTACAGAATGTATTGTATTAGGATTATAACTATGCAGATAGAATAGATAATAGAGGAACTCATGAAGTATTGTAATTTTTGTCAACATCATTATATAAATCTTTATCGTATCTTACTTTCAATGAAAATTCTTTCAATCAGTACTGTGATGAATTTAGAAATATGAAGGTTTTGTGAATGCAGAAAGAGATTTTCGGAGGCCATGCAGTTTTTAGTTTTTTTTTTCTATTTTCAAACTTTAAGAAAAGCTTGGTTTCCTCTTGTACTAAACCTTCGTAGTTCTGAAGTATTATTAAATATTTAAAATAACGATTTTATAAAATATGTCATGTCTTATTTCCTCTGCTCTTGCTATATTTCCCTAAAACATAAAGATTTCTCAGTGTTTCAAAATATAATATCCATTTTAAATAAAATAATTTCATCCCTGAGTGAGCTCCGGCTGTCTCAGACGCGTTGGCCAGTGCTATTAAATCGAACTACTCCTCTGGAAAATGCTAGTATTTTTAATTTTGGACAATATAAATTTCACTTGACATTTAGCATTTTCAGCATTGATTTAAATAATTATAGTAACAAAAAAATTAGTAAGTAATAATATAATATGCCAAATGTTGAAAATATTTTTTTGAAAATTTAATCCTTTCACCGCCACAGCTAACAGTGAAATTGTGAACAGTGAACAATTAGTGATACATGCAAATTGCATACTACACAGTGCACACCTGAACTCTAAAGCATTATCACATTTTTACATTACACAAAGTAAAAATAAGTAGGTAACAAGCCCATCACCAACCAAAATAGTATAATATCACAAATAATAAACCGGGTTCTTTGTTTCAAGACAAACAAGCTGCATAAATTTTTCATTTAAAAAACAAATGTTAAACGGCAGAGTAATCTGGGTTCAGCGAATTAACTAGAACTGGCAGTCGGTCTGTATACAGGGTGTAACAAAACAAAGTCATAATACTCTAGGGTATAGGTCCCGTATATAGAGTTCACTACGAAAGCAGCGCTGAAAGATCAAAAAAAAAATGCAATTTGTATGGGCAAGTCATGGATTTTCCCATACAAAAGTTAAAAAAAGTTACTCACAGGTCATACAAGGTGTAACAAAACTAAGTGATAATCTGTGATAATGCTTTTGGGTGTCTCTATTTCCCTTGTAAAGAGTTTACTGTGAAAGTCGCAGCGCTAAAAGAGTAACTTTTTTCTACTTTTGTTTGGGCAAAATCCTTATGCTGCTTGCCCAATGCCCATACAAATCACAAGAATTTGCTCCTTCATCGCTGCTACTTTCATAGTGAACTCTATACAAGGGACATCCATATACACCCTAAAGTATTATTATCACTTTGTTTTGTTACACCCCATACAAAGGACCCAAACACACCCTTAAGTTTTATCACTTAGTTTTGTTACACCCTGTATTTTTATTTTGCATTTCCAGTCGCCGCATCTACCAGCAATTAACGAGGAATCAGGCGGGTTTATTGAAATAAGGAAAACTTAATTAAGGGCTCAAATTGTTCCAATCAAGCACAGTTTGTGTGGAAATATTTATTAAAATTCATACACTCCGAGTTATCGCGATATCCTTCGGGGACACTGTCTTTGCATACTTTTTAATTTGAAAAAGTAGTGCGATAAAATACATTATAATATTTTAAGGGCCTGTTTGACCACTTGCAAGTTTCGGATAGGCCATCCACCACTTATTGACAGATAAGTTAACTTGACAGATAGAGTATGCAGAATCTGTCAAATAAGTTGTGAATAGCCTATTCACCACTTTATCAGAGAGTGATGAAACAGGCCCTAAGTGTATAATAATATTTATGTGTTAGATATAATATGGGCATGAGGAAAAAGGCTTTTCCAAAGTTGGGGGCTATTTTGACACTTGAGGTGAAAAACCCAGCCACGCGTATTTTAAGAAAAAATATGACGTAGGAGAGCCATACTTCGGCATGAATGGGCCGGCTCGACCGGAGAAATACCACAGGCTCACAGAAAACCGGCGTGAAACAGCGCTTGCGCTGTGTTTTGCCGAGTGAGTGAGTTTACCGGAGGCCCATTCTCCTACCCTTTTCCCTTCCCTACCCTCCCATATTTCCTTCCCTACCCTCCCCTATTCCCTTCCCTACCCTCCCCTATTTCCCTATTCCCTCTTAAAAGGCCGGCAACGCACCTGCAGCTCTTCTTATGCTGCGAGTGTCCATGGGCGACGGAAGTTGCTTTCCCACAGTGACCCGTTTGCTCGTTTGTCCCCTTTATTTCATGAAAAAAAAAACTCATAAGTTAGGATAGACCACGACATAATATATCCTAATTTTTGTAATTATTTCAACAAACTAAGTTAAAATATTCACATAATTTATTATACTGAACGATACCAAATTGCAGAAAATACTAATATTATACTGAGGTTCTAAATAAACGACCACAAAGGCTGATAATAATGGTGATATAATGTTTATTGAGGCAACAGCAGGCTTTAATAAAGACTCAATTAACAGTTAAGTTAAGTTTTAACACATAGTTAATCCTAACTCTTACGGGACTCCAACTAACAATAAACATAAACCTAATAAGTCAATTATAGAGGTCTGAAGTGACATGGGTTAGGTAAGTTTACTTTAAACTTCCAACTTAAGAAAATGTTCCAGAGTTAGATAAAGATTTAGAAGTTTCTACGATTAATACCAAGTTATGGCTCTATACTTTCTGAGTTTCTTAAAAATACTCATTTCTCTAGCTTACAATGATTAAATGAAGATTCTTTTGATCGAACTAACTTAAGAAAGCCTGGAGATTACTGAACACAACAAAATACGTATTATGGCAGTAGAAGATTTTTTTTTTAACAAAACCATATTGAAACATAATATTAATAAATGCTCAAATGTGTCTAACGGCTAAACCAACTTCAACGAATTTTACGAGTAGTATGAAGGGATTTTGTGTCCCGGAAAAGTGCATAGGATAGCTGTAATCACGAAAAACAATAGTTTCGGCGATTTTAACGCACCGAAGTGGCGGGCAAAATCCAGTATAAAATAAAATACAATGAACGTGTCGAATGAAATTGTATAAACGAAAACTAACAATAAAAAGGTTCGACAAAGAGATAAAAATATACAATAAACTATCGGTTGAGAGCAGAAATAATAAGGCGACACCCTTTATAAGTGTGTTCCTTGATACGCGATACTTGTGGAAAATGGCGGAATATTACATTCCGGGTGGATCACGGGTGATTCCTTCACGGACCTTGTACACTGCAGGTTTCGTTGGTTATTTGGTTTGAGTAAACTGTAGTTTTGGCTGATAGTTTGGTCGGAGAAATGGTTTGAGTAGGTAACGGTTAACTAAATTGCGAGGCTGTAGACAGCACTACAAGGTATGGTCGTAATGCAGTGACTATCTGCCTCTTTAATATTTTTATAATATGTATTGGACTCTACGAATAATAAAAACTAAGGAAGAGTTACTCCGTCAAAAAAATTGCACCAAGAGGCTACAAAATGAGACCTGGATACATGCATATTTTCTGCATGTATTCGGTACACATATAATATTACAATACAATTTTGTGTGTTTATAGAAATGACAATTATTGTCAACGGCTTCATTTCGTAAATTTTAGTGTTTCGTAGCTATTGTCATAATATTTTAGTGTGCGAAAAGGAACCACATTTAAAACGGTTGAAGTATGGGAGTTACGTTTCCTTAGTTTTTATTCTTCGTAGATTGGACTCTATAAAAGGGATTTTTTATAAAAATTACAATGTTAAATGAGGCATATCAATTAACGACTTTTCAGTATAATAACCTATGCAAAGACGTTTACAAAATTTGTCGCAAAAAAACTTCCTTTGTTGGAGCGAGTGCAAAGAGATGTTTGCAAGTTTTGCATCACATGCGATGATTTTCCTTTGTGACACAATATTAATTTTTCTATGTAACATCTTTATTTATATTTGCGGAATAGCTCTTTTGCCAACTGCGTACAAGGTCTTAACATATGTGTTGTTTAAAAGGCTAGAACCTCATGCAGAACGAATCATCAGCGATTATCAGTGTGGATTTCGGCAAAACCGCACCACAATCGATCAGATCTTCCTTCTGAAACAACTTATGGAAAAACGTTGGGAATACGCCCAAAGCATACACGCGTTATTAGCATCGACCGTAATTCGTTATACACGATCTTAAGGAACTTCAACATCCCTAAAAAACTAGTTGACATGATAATGGTCGCCACTAAGGAAAGCAAAATGAGAGTAAGGGTTGCTAAAGAGCTTACGGACGAGTTTGCAGTGGTCACAGGACTTAAACAAGGAGATGCGCTGTCACCTGTGCTTTTCAATTTAGTTCTGGAATATGTCCTCAAAGAAGTGAATGCACTAGATGAAGGGCTACAACTGAATGGGAAACATAGGTTGATAGGGTATGCCGACGACCTGGCATTACTGGGTGAAACTCCAGAGGAAGTGGCCAGCGCGGCCGAAGTCTTAGAAAACGAAGCCCTTAAGGTAGGCCTAAGTATAAACCGCGAGAAAACAGAATACCTCCACATTAAACGCTATAAAAACACGCGCACAAAACGAGAAGACCTGAAAGTGAGAGGGATTTCTTATAAAGGGACGGACAAATTTAAATACTTAGGCTGCACCATTACCAACACCAACACGAGACAGGAGGAAATAAACACCTTACGATGCAGCGCGGCACTTCATGGAGTGTTAGTGTCCAATCTCCTAAGTGGAAAAAGTAAGATCGCCATTTACAAGTCTGTAATAAGGCCAATACTTATGTGCGGATGCGAGACCTGGACGCTTACACTCGATGAAGAGAATAAATTACTGGTTGCCGAAAGAAAAATCTTCCGCAAGATCTTGGGCCCGGTGAAGACAGAAGACGGAGGAACTAGAATCCGAACCAACGCCGAAGTTGAAGACCTCATGGCCGAGCCCAATATTATTGGCGTAACAAAAGCCCAGCGACTCCGATGGCTCGGTCACGTTGCAAGAATGGGGGAGGATCGTGCCACTAAAATGGCGTTTCTTGGGCGTCCGATCGAGCGACGGCCTGTCGGCCGTCCACGATACCGGTGGCTAGATGTCGTGGAGTCGGACCTGCGCGATCTTCAAGTCACAGAGTGGCAAGAAACTGCGCAAGACCGCGACAAGTGGCGCAAACTCGTGTCGGAGGCCAAGATCCACTTTGGGTCGCTGAGCCATCGTAGTAAGTAAGTAAGTAACATCTTTACACTTACTGAACATATTATTATTTTGTTAGTTGTAGCCTACGAATAAAACTAAAGAATGTGTGATTGAAATGTGTAATGAGGTACACATTTTTGACAAGTACTGTAGAGCATGTTTTTTACGGAGTTACTTTTCCTTAGTTGTAGCGCAGCTATAACATCAGACATCACCATAGTATTACCAGTACAGTGGAGAGGGGTCCTAAGAATACAATTACTCGCGAGTCGCGACCCACTCGGCGTCACTTGACGGTGTTCATGTATTGACAACCGCCGAAACCGACAAAAATATTGTCAATTACATAGACAAAAATTGGGCAATTTACAGCTGCGTCAAAAAGAGTTTACTGAAAATGAGGGCGCTAGTTTCTTGGAAGCTGTCACATTCAATTTACAGACAATTTCATTTAATTTACAGACAATTTTTAGTTCCACTTTAATCATTTGTTTAAAATCAAAATGTATTATATTATAATATACTTTTTTGACAAATATTGTGGAGCATGTTTTTTGACGGACTTACTTTTTCTTAGTTTCTACTATTCTTTTTTTCGTCTTGGGTGTGACATGTGGTAAAAATTGCTGGTTATATAAAACCTTTGATATAAGTACTTAAAATGTTTTGACTACTGATTTATTAGCTCATTGCACTTCCTTAAAAATTAATAAGATTTAATAGAAAAAAAAAGGATTAATGGAAGATTGAGACAATAAATATACAGTGAACTTATAAATTTTATAAATAAATTTATGGCCAAGTAATAAAAAAAGGAAAATACAAGGATCCTTAACAAAGTTTATTAAAATTGACAACAAGAGATCATGAAAAGATCAATTAATGTCTTGGCAGCCGAGCTTATTATTCTGTGGTAAAATAAAAAGTTGCACCCAGCGTACTTTGATGGAAAACTAGGCCGTATTAACGAGATTGAAATAACATTTCAGTTAATAACAACAATGTAGTCAGATATTTTATACTTCATCTATGCTAATATTATAAATGCGAACGTGACAAACTGCTGAACCGATTTTACCGGGTAAGTATAAACATACTTTGACTTACATCAAAAGACGTTTCAAGATATCGGTTGTCATGCAATAATCGAATTTCTATATAATAAAAAAGTAGCTTGCAACATTAAATCAATGTCTGTATTTTTTTTTTACTTTTCATAACCTAGTTATAATAGAGTTAGAGTTAGAGTTTGCTGCTGTGTATTTTATATGACAAACCCCACATTTGGTGTTATATTTTATCCCTATGTCCTTTTTTTTAGTTCGCAGTGACTAATATAAATAGATGAGTCACATGCCCATTTAAGATTTTAAAATTTTGTTTTCCTCCTAGTTACTATTACTCATTCATAGCTTAGAGAACATTTGGTAAAATTAATATAATATAATTTACTTCTTATGTAATGATGAGAAGTTGTTGAAAAGTCATAACCTAATTGAAACTTCGTCAACGTCGTCGAGACAAAGAGGAAGAGAGAGCAACCTCTGTCTCTCTTTCAATGATCAAAAATATTTTAAAACTTTAACTTAAACTTTATGTTTACCGAAAATAATTTAAAAATTTAAAATCCAGGCGATAAAAAGTTAAAAACGTTCCCATATTAAAAATGTTGTTACAAAAAAACATTAACATCAGAAAGCTTTCCCTTAATTATAGAAAGTGTTTTGTTTCTTTATCGCAATTTTATTACAATGACAAAACGCAAGCGCCCTATTAAATTATGTCATATCTCAAAAACAGAAGCTTTTCAATTTGATGGAAAACGTTTGCCTTTACAAACAACTGACGTAGGGCGGGAATACACTGGTTGTATGAAAATCACTATTTCCATACAATCATCATAAAGCAGGAAAACTGCACTTGTTTGCTATAATTATGAGTGTATTTTTTTGTACCATCAATTAAATTTATCCTTAGGCAAATGGCCGACTTACGTTATTTGGTCGGGCTAAGTATTGTGGGTATTTATGTATAGGCAGGGTTTGACCATAGCCCTACTAAATAACTAAGATCCGCCATCTGTCTATGTACTAATTGATTTGATTTCATGAGTTTAATTCATCTTTTTACTTCTGCTGTTTACTTCATAAACCCTGTTCAAGCCCTATCTGTGTAGTCATGACTCATGGCGGATCGAAAAATGTCAAAATGGCAGTTTTGACAGATGCGTTTGGTTAGTTTATTAATCTTTTCTTGCTATTTTATATATTATGATAAAATAACGTGAAAAGGCTCAAAAATGATAAAAACATGTAAAATGATCGCGTGACGTCACGTGAACTTAGATTTATTAATCGCGATTAAAAGAAGATTGAGAAATCCATTCGAAACAAAACGAGATTTACGTCGCCGCATGAACGCGTTTAATGGGAATTAAGTTTTATAAAACGGAGTTTTATGTGTGATTGGTGAAATCCCACCTAAGCCTCGGAAAAGTTCATCGGATACTTTTTATCACGGAAAAATGAACGGTTCCTGCGCCATAAACGAATTTCTGCGCAACGGAGTTTTCAAGTCACATATTTTGCTTTGTTATAAAATATATGGATGTAGATTTCTTCATATTTTTATAAATGGATGTCTTTATTTGTTGTAGAAACGTCTGGAATTTAATTTAGGTCCGGAACGATAAGTCTTTTGAGCACGAATAGCGAATATACTTATCATGATATGAATATATACTCGTAGTAAGTTTGCATGCTATGAAAATTATTTACAATAATTAAATTGCAAAAACTCAAAACTGCTACGGCCGCACTCAAAGTCATTCAATGATGATTAAACTACAATTTAATGCAGAGTTTGACAGATAAGTAATTAAAATTCGTCTCTACGTGCGGCAGCTAGAGCTGGCGCGTACTACGACTTTTTGCCGCGCGATTATTTTACCGACCTACAAAAATTCAAATAAAATGTCACTTTACGACATACGCTATAGGTTTCATTTTGCTCTATCCCATTGAAAAGCAGCGGCGGCATGGGTCGCTAGACAATGGTCGGTAGAAAATGAAACCTAGCCTATTTCATGAAGTGACATTTTATTTGAATTTTCGTCGGTCGGTAAAATAATCGCGCGGCAAAAAGTCGTAGTGCGTGCCAGCTCTTAGATATTCTTTTTTTAAGAGCCTATGCTGTCCCACTGCTGGGCAAAGGCCTCCCCCAAAGACTAGATAACTATCACGGTCTAATTCTTTAAGACAACAGAATCCAAATCTATCGTTTTTTGGTTTTTTTATAACTTCGATGTGGACATTATTTTTACCTCATTTGACAAATATAATATCTACAACGGTACTTTGGCAAAAGCCACTTTTAAAGACAATAATTGACATAAGTTAACTTTATAATATCTTTTTATTCGGATCATCGATTTTTTTCAATGTTTCTTAAGAGTTGATACATTTTTAATCTTAAATCCGACTAATAGGTATAGTATCTGTGGCCACGCCCACACACGCCCAAAAAGTCAAGTTTTCTCAAAATCAGTCCTCGCGAGTAAAATGAATAGTTTCGAATTTCAGAACTTTTGTTACATTTGCATTGCATTTAGCCTTTGCAAATTACAACTACAATAGTTTCATAACTACACGTTATTCATAAACTGGAATACCTGTAAACGAAACGAGCGCAGCGAATTGTAAAAAAAACATTTATAAGTTACAAAATATTGAAACGGGCAAAACGAGACATTTTCGTGCTAGTATTTCGAGCCTGTCGCGGTTCTAAAATGCATGCTCCAAATACAAAAACGGCCGTCGTTCGAACCCACTGGGCTTTTATTGCGGCCCACGAGATAGCAGTCTTGAATAACCGCGCATTGTATTTTTCCCTCTTTCAAACTTACTCGAAAACGAAAAAGACCGAAACGTTCCATTCACGGGCGAAATTTCAACTCTTTATTTTTGCGTTTTAATAAAATTGCTGGATGCATTATCCTCGGAATCACCGGCATTAGGGGAATTCCCGAGAAGGCGAGTGGCGAGCGATCGGCTACTTCGGATTGGGGAAATTACGAGGCGATGCGAAGATACGATTACGGCCGGCGGAGTGTCAGTCATCGCGCGGTGACGTTAGACGTATGGGAACAGATTTCCGTATGAAACTCGATCGAGCCCCCTGGCGGACTATGAATGTTATCTGCTCGTCGTGCCCCGCTCCTCCGGAGGCATTTTAAAATTAATTCTCGTTAAACGTATGTTAACTTATTCATCAAAAAAGTTTCGCCGCCTCGAATTACGGCGAAAGTTCGCCGGCAACTTTAAGTCTGTTTACGATTTAATTAAAATTATTTAAATAAAACACAGTCTGTTTAAAATAATAGTAATAAGATATTGAATACATAAATAAAAAATAGAAAATAAAAAAAAATGTGGGTCGTCCAAATGGTACGCTAGGGATCAGCTGTGGGGGTCGGGCGGTCTAGGGCGGGCGGCGCCGCTCGGCCGCGGTACTCACCTCCAGCTCGCTCATCGCCGCCGGGAGCCGAACCCGTCGACCCTCGAGACCCTTACATTCTGTGATTAGAACTAGCCCTCGTCCTGTACACGTGGCGGGCGGGGACGCCGGCGCCCGCGGCCTCCCGGTGGAAACTGACGGCCGTCGGCCCCGAGCGCCGGCTTATATAGGCGGGCGGGGGGTGCGGGCCGGGGAGAGGGTGGCGCGAGTTGCGCCGTCGATTCGCGACTCGATAAATAAATTAATTAAAAGTGCAAGTGAGTGATCGCCGCACAGGCCTGAGAACTCGCCTAGCGCACCCTTAATTGGAATATACTTCGGTGGGATTCGAATTGTTTCCTAGCTCGGAAAATTGCTAAACTAAACGCGGAAACTTACTTGATTAACACTCAAAACGTGATTATTTACTGCAATTAATATAATGAATGCGAAGGTACATCTATAAAGTTTTTAACTTAACGACTATTTTCTAACGCTTAGCTCTATATTTCCTAATAGAGATATTCCTTTCAATTACTGAAATTTAAACATTGTAAAACTTATTTTTTATATTGCTACAATTCAAGCAGACGCTGCGACAGTTTTGCTACCTTAAGTAGCTACTAATATAGCCTTGAATGTCAATAAAATTTAACGTGACAAGGGCCTTACCGGTTTTATTGATATCATTTTTTTTCGATTCACCATGAGCACTCTAGACTGAAGTCTTTAATGAAAAAAAGTGTTATAATACGAGTATGTCTCAATATGAAACATAATATTATGAATACCATTAAACCATAGAGAAAAATAAACTTATGCATTAAACAATTTGATAACACTGAAGAAACATTTTCGAATTTTATCCTTATAAGAATGTCTACAGTTTTGTATACTGACTTGACTTGACTGAATTGTAGTTTCTGTATTAATAACCCTTGTTTGAAATATAACCGGAAGACAATATAACAAATAGAAAACCATAAATTTCCGAATAAACCCTTGTAGTGGATCATACAGTTATTTTCGTGATTATTAGTATATTTCGTGATAGATCATCAAAAAGCTAACGTTAACAACATTAAAAGTTAATACAATCAATAAAAATATAACCGGAAAAAATATTCTCATCATTCTGTACGGTTTTAATATTATAAATATGTGCAGTGTACAGTTTTTGTAGGCAGGTGTACAGTTATGTAAGCACCTGCGAAATTTTCATAGATAGGTATCTATACAGTTTTCGTAGACATGTGTACAGTTTTTGTAAACATTTGTATAGTTTTCGTAGATAACGTACGGTTTTCGTAGGGACCAATACAAGACATCTGTACAGTTCTTTTAGACATCTGAACATTCATTTTTCGTTGATATCGTAGATATCAGCTGGGCTAAAATGGTCGCTTTGGAGAATCATATTATGAATCGTAATACGATTCATTTTAAAAAATCACAAAATGGTCACTTTGCTTGCAATTCATATGTCTAGTAATTCGTATGTAATTCATACTAATTTGACATTCGTCAGTTTGACAGTTTTGACAATTCATTTTCTTAATTGATTTGAGAGGAATTGCAAAATGTGACCATTTCAGCTCCGCTTTTCAGTTTTCGTAGACATCTGTAGAGTTATCGTAGACATCTGTTCAGTTTTCGTAGACATCTGTACATTTTTTGTAGACATGTGTACAGTTTTTGTAGACATTTGTAAAGTTTTTGTAGAGACATACATATTTTTTGTACACAACTGTACGGTTTTCGTAGGGACCAATACAATTCTCGTAGACATCTAGTACATACTACATAGTTCAGTTTTCGTAGACTTGCGTACAGTCCTCGTAGATACCTGTACTAGTTTCCGTAGACATCTAAACAGATTTCGTAGAGATCTATTCAGTTTTCGTAGGCATCTCGTAGACACCTAGACACTTCGTAGACACCATCATATCGAGTCTCATAGAAAGCCTAGCAAAGTAAGACTTGTCTACGACAAAGTTAGGGCAAGAGTCATTAGTGTAGCTGTTATTGTTTGAAGGCGACGAACATAATTGTAATTCAATAGTGGTCGAGCAATGGGGTCACCCGGCGGTATTCCGAACTCGCGCTAAAAACGCCCTGTGAAAGAAAAGCGCCGACATAGCTAGAATTCCAACTATTACATCATTTATATTTAATTCATACTTCATAAACTTATTGAATTGAAAATCTTATCCATGCTTAATATTATAAATGCGAAAGTGTGACTGCCTTTTACCTCTTTATAGTTGGGGAGGGGAAGAAGGGATTTATAGGCTTCCGACATGTGTATAATTATCGTGGTATAGAAATCAGATTTCTCATGTGGTGGGTTAATTTTTTTTTACATTGAAATGTCATCGGATCTGTCAGATTAAGATACTGGATGTTTAGTATAACCCAAAGAAGCTTCCATATAAAGCACTGACGATTCAAAGGTTTGGTAAGCCTGTAGGTTCATTTTAAAATATAAAAAAGTAAACCTTTATATTTTCCTAACTAAGCTTCGCAGATATTTTATTTTGCACTAAACTAAATGATTTAGTCCTTGCTGTCTAAAATATATTTATAACTGACTTAAATAATAAATAAGCAATTTTCTGAATATATTTTCTTTTTCAAAACTTTAAAATGGTTGCATTTCTGAACCCACCACTAAAATAAAAAACGCTCTTGTTATTTTTAAATCAGTTTTATCTAATGTACAAAACCTACTAAGTCTCCATGACGCTCGAGTGACTACAAAAATAACACCCTCCCTTCTTCTACTATTAGGCATAAAGCGCTAAACTGATATTTTTCTTGAAAAAAACTGAAGAATTGCTGGGCTGATTAGGCTAATATCAGGCATTTTAATGGACGTTGATGAGCAATTGAGCAAGGCATTATCACTATACTCCAACATTGCAGGCGTTCGAGTGTGTTATTATAAAATATTTATTACTAATATTATAAATGCGAAAGTGTACGTGTCTACCTGTCTGTCTGTTACCTCTTCACACCCGAACTGCTGAAGCGATTTTGGTGAAAGGTATGGAGATACTTTAAGTCCCGGGAAAGAGCATTAGATACTTTTTATCCCGGAAAAATGTACGATTCCCGCGAGATAAACTAATTTCAGCCCAACGGATTTTCGGGCGTCACATAATATAATATATTATAGCCAATTTTACCGCCGTTTCGGATGCGAATTCATTTTGACGATCAACTTTGACGTGGCTCCCGAACTATGATCGCCATTTTTAGACAGCGGCTTATGTCGGCCATATCCAGGCGATGAAAATAAAATTGAAACATGTTTTCATTTTAAACTTACAATTTCGAAATCGGTTTATTTTTTGCCGGTCGCGTGTATGGAAATTTTCGTAACGTAACTGTTTTCGACTGCTTGACATTTGTGTAAAATAAAAAATTGGCCAAGTACGAGCCGGACTCGCGCACGAAGGGTTTCGTACAGTTATATAGCGAAATTAGGGAAAAATTGTGTTTTTTGTATGGGAGCCCCCCTTAATATTTTTTTTCGTTTTAATTTTATTATTTAATATTAAAGTACACATATAATTGAGGATTTTATAAAAATTTCAAGTGTCTAACATGTTGCCATTATGGATTACGAGCCAAAAAGACCAAAAAAAATAACGTTTGTTGTATGGGAACCCCTTAAATATTAACTTTATATAGTATTTGTTGTTATGGCAGCACCAGAAAAACATAATCTGTGAAAATTTCAGAAGTGTAGCTATAGCTCAAGAACCGCTATAGCGGTTCTTGAGTTACAGCCTGGAGACAGACAGACAGACGGACAGACATCGTAGTCTCAGTACCAGGGTCCCGTTTTCACTCTTTGGGTACGGAACTCTAAAAAAACAACCTATTTTATTTTTCAAGCCAAAATTGGCCTCCGTTTTTTGTAAGCGTGATAAATTGTAAAAAAAATTTTCGGCAACTGTCGTATTTCCCGAGCGTCGGAAGACATCGCTGCAAGCGCTGTTTGAAACTTAACTTTAAGAAAAACTGCGCTTTGCAGCGACGTAGAGGCGTCTGACGTTGCTTGGACGTTACCATGGTAACGTCCAAAATTAGGTGATAGCGGACAGCCACCGGCTATATGATATTTACTTCTATTTCCTTAGGTCCAAAATGCAAGTGCATTGTTTGGGGCTCTTACGTTTCATAGATTCGGGTGTTTCAGTGATTACGACAATTAGCGAAGATTTCCATGCGCATTATTAATGTGGGAGTACTGTACCGAATTTTAGCTGTTTAGAGGTAACAGGCATATTACCTATACACATTCATATTTGTAATAATAGTATACGATTAAAGTTACGGACTACATAAATTATTAAGAAAGCTCTAAATGTTTGAAGACATCAGTTTCAAAAGTTGGAAAGCTCAATTAAGCTTGCAAAGTTCTGTCTGTTACGAGATTCCCTATTTTCAGCTTTTGAGACAGTAAATTATGTTCTATTATTTTGAAATATTACATCCCTTTTTTAGGGTTCCGTACCCAAAGAGTAAAATGGAACCATATTACTAAGACTTCGATGTCTGCCTGTCCGTCTGTCTGTCTCCAGGCTGTATCTCACGAACGGTGATAGCTAGAGAGTTGAAGAATGGTGTTGAAACCGTGCAATCTCCGCAATAATATGAAGCCTAACAAGCTTGTCCCGTCTGTGAAGTAGTTTTAATCAGAGAATTAAAGTTAATAAAATTCACAGTTAGGCTACTTTTAAAGCATAACCTGTAATTGAATACGGAGCACATCGGCGGCGGTCGACCAGTAATTAGTAGCCTAATTGGATCACCCTGAAAGCCTTGCGCCATCGAGAAACTCCGATATTCTCTATTGTTTTGTGTATGCTGTTTTCGTTGTTATTATATTTTACTAGAGATAATAATATTTTGAAAATATAAAACCAGATAAAACTGACTTTAAAATTGTATCTACGTAATTAATAATTCCCTAGCTCAAAAAATACTGATTTTGATGAAACTTGTACATTTCCTAATTGAAAAATACTAGTAGGTACAACAAAAAAAGAATTACATAATTTAATCGGACTTGTAGTTCCGGAGATATGCGAACACAAACATAAAAACATACATACATAGTAATGGCACATTTGTTCAGACGCTGATATAGACTAACACGAAAACTGGGCAGTTCTGGAAATATTACATACGGGTCGAATTGTTATCCTTTTTTTAAGTCGGTTAAAAATGATGAAAAAAATACATTTCAGTACAGAAATTATTTTTAAGATAAAAGATGCTCAAAACCGTGTATCGCGTAAAACCGTACATTTTCAGAAATAAATACGATCGTACTATGTACCAGGACTCAAAGTATCTTTATAACTTTAAAACTTTAATAGACATTTTAATACTTAATTTTATTATTATGGTATACATTTTGTATCATTAAGTGCTAGATAGACCCGGTTATAGTTCGTGCAATCCACGAAGACGCGCCGCACCACTTTTTGGGTGAGCATCTTTCCCTTTGACCGTGACGCTTTTTTTTAATTGGTCTATTTATTGTAGTGTGCGCGTGCACTCATAGGTAATTTGTGTGTACCGATAACACTCAACCATTGGCGAAAGCTTGCACACATATACTATAAACGATTAGGAGGAATAGTGGGGCGCGTCTCCGTGGATTGCACGGACTATAACTTCGTATCAAGTTCCTCCTAAGCCTCCTCTGGTCTTCCACGAATATTTCAAGTCTAAAATTAGCCAAATCTTAAAATTCATTTTTATCTAATCTATAAAATTCTTATGTCTCAGTGTTTGTGCGCGAACTCCTCCAAAACGGCTCAACTGATTTTATTGAAATTTTGTAATTAAGTTCGTTCGTTCGTCTGTGAATAGGTTTTTATCTACTTTTTATATTAATATGGAAAAACAACGTTTGCCCGGTTAGCTAGTTTATAAATTATATTAGATTAATATATTTTAATAATGTGTATTTATAGTCACACATTACATCTCTAGTATTGGAGTTCCAGTTTACGTTCAATTCCGTGGTTTTATGCGCTGTAAACGCGGCGTCTCCAATATATCCAGTACTGGCTTCGTCTATTACAGTTCTACACTTAAACCGTTCTACGATATAATAAATATGAGTTATTATTAAGCCTATTTACATTTATAAAGCGCATTCCAAACGGCGAAGATGGGAAGTTTTATCACATTTTACGTAAAAGTGTCTACGTAAAAGTATCCATACTTACTAATAATATAAATGCGAAAGTGTGTCTGTCTGTCAGTCTGTCAGTCGGTCAGTCTGTCTGTCTGTTAGTCTGTCAGTCTGTCTGCCTGTCCGTCTATCTGTATGTTACTTCTTCACGCCGAAACCGCTGAACCAATTTTCCTGTTTGGAAGATACATTAAGGTCCTGGGACATAAAATACTTTTCATGCCAGAAAAATGTAAGGCTTACAATTTAGTCTACAGTCATAATATTATAGTAGGACTTTAGCCATCTGATAAAATCCATAATTCCATACTAATATTATAAATTAATGCGAAAGTGTATCTGTCTGTCTATCTGTCTGTTGCCTCGTCACGCCCAAACCGATTTTGGATGTTACGAGTATGGAGATACTTTAGGCCCCGGGAAAGGACATTGTATACTTTTTATTCCAGCAAAATGTACAGCTACCGCGCAATAAACGATTTTTGGCGCAACGGAAAACCGTCAAGGGGGTGACAGACGTGCGAGTAAGTACGCGGACTTATGGCTCGACGATCTTAATCGCCTGTGTGCCGCGAGCCGCGAGCCTGGGGCATAGTAATCCAGTGTGAGCGATTTTCGTGTGTCACCGACGCGAGCCGAGTATGTTCGCGAAGTTAAAACCCGCGTACTTTAAGTTCGTACGTCTATCAGGCACTTCATATAGTTCCTAATATTTTTATCAACAGAAATCGCTGATACGCCTTCAAATAAACCCAACATATTGAAATCAAAACATAATTTAATTTAAGACGTTCGATCGAGTGTCCATTTGTATGTTCATGAATAAATTTACAAACGCGATATCCAGCCTTGTTTTGACCGCCCGCTGGAAAACACAGCTCCTTTGCTCTTGTTTTTCAATCTGTACCCCTATTCTGCAATTATACATATTAAGTATTTCTGAAAATGCAACTTCTATGCGGTCTTGGTATACCAAGTATACAATAGGGATGATGACAAGGTCAAAGATTAGCGAATTTTGTTAATAAAATAAAGAAATCACGGTGAAAAATAAGTGTTCCCAAAATTACAGCTCGATAGCATTTTAATTTTTTTGTTATGCCCCTTCAAAGTAAGATAATAATCAAGTCGATTTTTTTTTTCAATTGAATGTCTTAATATTTGTATACCAATCGATAACTTATGCATTTAAAAGCAACTTTTGTTATGAAACCACTTTCATAAACGCAATATTTAATATACCTGTCGAACAAAGTTCTCTCCCGATGCATACAAACTACGAAAGAGTGACGTCAGTCTTCCGTAGCACTTTGTATGGAGCGTTTCGGGCAGCTCTATTTTATGAGATGTTTGAATTGTCATATCTTCGTGAATTTTTAAGCTATCAGAGTCATTCTTTCAGCGATGTTTCTATTTTTTAAGGGTCTTTCAATCACCAATAAGAAAAAAAAATAAGTCATCAAGCCTATTTTGAAGTTTTATTATAATAAAACCTCAACATTCTATTTTCGTAAAACGACAAACCAACGTTAATCAATTTCTGATTGGTTTAAATAGTTTAAACTATAAAAAATGTCCTTTGACGTTTGATTGATATACTTGTACTCGTATAAAATGAGAATATTATTTTGCTGCTGGACAAGATTGGCAGGGTGATGATATATCATGCGACAGCATTGCAACGAACTGCAAGCAGCTTTAATTGGATATATTGTACAATAATTGCTTTGTTGCATGGCTGTCGCATATTAATACAATGTCTCTGCCGGATCGAAGCCATGTTAATGTTGGATTAAAATGGCAGAATAGGGGTACAGAGTTCTTTTGTAGTTGTTTTTCAATCTCCCACTCGTATGTACAGAAGCCTCAATTGTATTAAGTAGTGCCGAAAGGTTAGGACGCGGCATACGTTAGTTTAAGGATAAATTGATTGCAATTCTTGATATTACGCTGCACCCAAATTTTATAACTTGAATATTCGAGTTACAGTGAGCGGGACAGAATGAAAATAGAATTGGGATTGTCCTTTTTTTTATTGTGCCCACTGCCCATTCCAAAAAAATTTCGAGGAATAAGGTCAGTGATCGCTATTCTGTATATTAACTAAAAAATACCCATTAGTTACTTATATTTTTAAACAAATATGTTTAACCTTAGTTTGACCTTCAATGACGTCATCACTGAAAGGCATAACGTTAAATTAGCAATAAACTCGAACAACATTTTGAACTTTTGGTAATTTTCTCGAATCAGCTTTCACATAAAATATAAGGGAACTTGCGTTTGAGGAACGAGTCATTATAAATACGATTGATAGGATTTTTTAAATTTTTTTATTTACTTAACAAAATTGTATACTCGTAAATAAACACGAGGAGGAGACGTAGGGTTTGGAGGTCAATATTTCTTATGACATTTAACACCTTGTTGATATTTAACAATGCTCTTATGTATTCAATACTGTAGGTCAATATTGGCCGCCGATGATGACGTCATAGATACGAAAACTTTAAAAAAATATTAAAAAACAATCCAACGAATTTAAAAAATATTTCATTTATATTCTTAAAATACCCACCCTATTCCAACGAAAAAAATAAATAAAAAGCACATGCGATTTTTTTGGATTATGCCCATTGAGGTTCAAAATTTACTGATATTATAAAGACGAAATTGTGTCTGTCCGTCTGTCTGTTACCTCGTCACGCCCAAACCGCTAAACCGAGTTTGCTGGGTATAAAGATACTTTGAGTCCCAGGAAAGGAGGATTATTATAGGATATTTTTTATCGCGAAAAAATGTACAATACCCGAGCGATAAACGAATTTTGGCGCAACGGAGTTATGGGCGTTGTCTAGTTTTACCTAAAACTGTAGCATAGAGCCTGTTAAGTACTCGATTCTTATCGGACTTCTCCATTTTAAAGATCATCATTCAAGTCTCTACCTATTTTAATATGTATATATTTAAACCTCTCTAAAAAGCAACCAGTCTTTGCCACTATGTATCTGTAGACAGTCGAGTCTACAGATACGAGGCTGGTTGGGCGCCCACGCCCTCTTGATGTGGACCAGGTGTATGACTTCAATCACTAAATGCAATGATTTATAAAAGCGATTAAAACGTCTACAAACATATTCTACTGTTTTAGTTACTGAAGAAGATTTTAAGAAGATTTTTTTGTATCTGTAGATACCTAGTCCACATCAAGAAGCGGCGTAAGGCGTGGGCGACGTGGGCGACTGCTCACGGCCGGCCTCGCGGTCCATCAGAGGGCCTCGCAAAATATAATATCTTGGTTCTTGCCCACCTTAAACTTAAGTCTTGCCCCGCCACTGCCCACATGAATGCAAAAAATACTAGAAGCTAATGGAATATATTATTTAAAACAGTAACCGGATAAAACTTAAGTCTAGACCAGCATAATAACGCTCTTAGGTTGATATTCAAAACAATTACAATTTGCACCGGGCTGGGCTGAATTTGACAGTCCGGATTTGTTTGTGCTCCATAATCCAAGCTCAAACTATTACCTTTTGTCAGAGAAACTATTTCATGAAGTTGTACACGCCGAGAGAACTATATATTCACTATGATATCTGTTTTATATGTTCATACTAATATTATAAATGCGAAATAATATTATACATGTCTGTCTCTTAGTCATTATATTATACATGTTTGTCTGTTCTGAGGAACAACAATAATCATAAGGGTATGTTCCCATGTTCAAAATCGTGGTACAGCAGGAGAAGGCTTTAAATGATCGTGGCGCTAAAAGGAACTAACGCTGCCATCATACAAAAACGTCATTTTTGACAGTTCTCCTTTACCAGCAGCGCGCCCGTCACGACTTTATAAATAGTCAGGGAGCCCTAGAACATTTTTTTTTTAATACTAACGAGCTAAGTTTTTGTGAGTAGCTTCATTTTGATAAGACAAACAACTTTTTTATGTGCGGAAAATCTTGAAAGTGGTAGCTAACAGAAGTAACAGAGATAGAAAGGATTTCATACTTTGATTTGATGGTCCTAAAATATGGATTGCTCTACTTGTAGGACAATGTTACTCTTAATTTATATAACTATTAACCTACAAATCTACAAAAAATCAGCTGGTGAGGGTACAGTAGTCAACCAAGTTTTGTTGATTACAGAACCCTAAAACGGAACCCTAACCAGCTGATTTTTTGTATATTTGTAGGTTAATAGTTATATAATTTAAGATAAACATTGTCCTACAAGTAGAACAATCCATATTTTAGGACCATCAAATCAAAGTATGAAATCCTTTCTATCTCTGTTAGCTACCACTTTCAAGATTTTTCGCAGATAAAAAAGTTGTTTGTCTTATCAAAATGAAGCTACTCACAAAAAAATTGCTTGTTAGTAATCAAAAAATAATTTGTTCTAGGGCTCCCTCACTAAAAGCCTTGTCGAGCTCTATAAAAAATAAATACGTCATGATTACCACGTTCCACCTGAATAAAATAACCATAACACATAATATATAACCTCGGAATAAGGTAGCCCGTTAAATTTTAAGATATAAAATAAAAACAGTTATCATACTACTTAGTAGGTAAATAAAATATGTTAAAGTAGTAATTTACTTAAGTAACTAGAGTCTAGTTGTAGGTAGAGTGCACTTTGCTAGTATAAATTGCCCCGTGCGAGTTTCTTACGCCGGTTCTTCTCGCCGGGTTAGTTCCCGAACCGGTGGTAGGCATCATGTAGGACCTTCTGAAAACATTTATTTTAAATTTATTCAGAAATAAAACAATTTTGATTTTGATTTTTAAAAGTTTACCTACTTTGATTTCCCAAACACTAACCATTGTTATTACTAATCAGTGTGATTTGTTTTGACGAAAGTTTTTGGCTACCAAGAAGTCAAATGACGCCTTATGATTTATGAACACACCCAGTAACAAAAAAAAATCGGCCAAGTGCGAGTCAGACGAAGGGTTCCGTACCGTTATAGAAAATAAAGAAAAAATTGTGTTTTTTGTATGGGAGCGCCCCTTAATTATTTATTTTATTTTAATTTTATTATTTAATATTTAAGGCAGGGATCAATCTCAATCAAAAACGATAACCTTGCACACAACCAAAGACCAAGCGTATACACATCGCAATAAGATTCATTTTAGCTTAGCATAAAACTGTAACAACAAGGGCGGATCTTCTCTATTTTTCATGTTCTTTTTAAATATCTTTGGAAATAAATATTAAGAAACAAGATTGTTCGGTTAAAGAAATTTTAATATACATTTACTAACAATTTATTCAAATAAAATGTATAATTATCCTAGTTAATACTTATATTTCGATGAAATAGAGTTTTTTCGGAGGTGAGTTTGTAAATTAATTACAGCCAAAGTATTACGTTTTATTAAAATGTTTACGGTTTAAGGTTTTTTTAAATATTGTGCTTTATATCTCATATTTTTTAACACTTCGTTATTATATTGGAACTAGGTAAACCGGCAGTCACGGAATAACAAATTGGGGTTTATCCTCACCTTAAGTACACATATAATTAAGGATTTTGTGAAAATTTCAAGTGTCTATAAGGCTGGCTTCTCACGGCGCGCTATATCACAAGCCGCGCCACGCTGACAAACATTCAAGTAAAATTAAACTTTATTAACACGTTAATAGATATCATTTTGCTGTAAGTCACTACGTTAAATAAGTAAATTTTAATGAAATGCAACTTTATTCACAAATAGCGGCATAGATTGAAATACAACCTAGTTGGTTGTATTTCAATCTATGCCGCTAATTTTATTATATTAAGTTTAATTCCTTTATTTTGATAACAGATGCCGCTGCCTGGCGGCTACATCGCGCTATAGCTAGCACGAAGATATTTGTTATAGGTCTCACTCCAGATCAGGACGCGCCTGCACGAGCCGCTCCTTGAAGGGGTGCTTCACACGGCGCGTGGCTCGAGCGGGCGCGGCGCGGCTCGTGGTAGCACGCGCCGTGAGAACGCAACCACGCCACCACTTTCTTAGGGCGCGTGGCTCGAGTCGGCGCGTTATATTAAACGCGCCTGCTCGAGCCAGCCCGAGCCACCCCTTCACACGGCGCGTGGCTCGAGCGGACGCGGCGCGGCTTGCGATAATACGCGCCGTGAGAAGGCACCATAATATGTCAATTGCCATTATGGATTACGAGCCAAAAAGACCAAAAAAATAACGTTTTTTTTATGGGAGCCCCCCTTAAATATTAACTTTATTTTGTTTTGAGTATTTATTGTGATAGCGGCACCAGAAATACAATATAATCTGTGACAATTTCAGAAGTCTAGCTATAGCGGTTCTTGAGTTACAGCCTGGAGACAGACAGACAGAGATCAAAGTCTACTGAGACTTTGATGTCTGTCTGTCTGACATCAAAGTCTCAGGTCATCAATAGGGTCCCGTTTTTACCCTTTGGGTACGGAATCCTAAAAATATGTACTAATTTATTAGCTCTATATTGAACTTAGACCGATTACAAATTTCGACCTACTTAGCATGAGCCCGGATAGCTCAGTCGGTAGAGCATTGGACTTTTAATCCAAGGGTCCAGGGTTCAAGTCCCTGTTCGGGCGGTTCTTTTTTTGAAGTTAGACTTAGTGTTTCATGTTAATGTTATAGACTCGCGTCAGAAAAAAAAAGTTGAGCTAATTTAATCACTATAATAAAATCAGTCATCTTTTCTACGAATGCAACAGCAGCTCACCTCGCGCAGATAATTTCAAATCATATTTACATTTACAATTAATATTGTACGGTATTGATTGTTACCAAAAAAACACTAATATTTTTGTTCCTTTCAAGAACCTGATTAAAAAAGTAAGTGCTAAGATAGTCCATTTGTTGGCTATAATTTATAAATCAATTTAATCACGCTAAGACGAAGTAAAATAATATAACTTTTAAAACTAACATTTTAATTCGAAGTACTCCCAGTATCTGTCCTGGTTGTCCTAGAAATACAAATATTCATTGTTTTATTGAGTGTCGTGGGCCGTGGCGTTGACAGGCCTGCGGGGGGTTGTCGGTCGCAAGCGATACTGTAACTATATCGTTATTAGGTGTCTCGCACACGCCTATTTACATCGCATTGTTTAGATATTACGCTCGATGCCTTTGTCTGAGCCCACGTGACTCGGTAGCGCTTTTCTTGGCTATGGGATAACAACTATCTTTATTCTATAGAATGCTTGTTCTTTGGATAGTTCGTATATATAGCTTTGATAAAAGGGGGGTCCCAAACGTAAAAAAGCGGCCAAGTGCGAGCTGGAATCGCCCATAAAGGGTTCCGCAGCAGCAAATAGGCAACGTGTTTAGGAAATCAAAAATATTTTTTTGTACATGTACCGCACTGATTTTAATCGGCGAGGTACATACATTATTGTCGAAATTCCGGTCCGGACCCCCAGGAGTGACACCGCCCTTATATACGCCCATGGTTTCAGATAATAATTATTTAAAACATAATTTACAGGTTTAGCTACATTCATGATTATAATGCTTGTTTTTTGGATAGTGTCAGTTTCGGATGATTAAGATAAAATTAATTTACAGGCATAGCTACATTTATTAAAGGTTAGTTCATTTATGTTCGGTTTGTAAGGTTTTTTGACAGGATATTTTCACTAGCGTTGTTGATGGGTATATTTTTGAAGATGTAATAGCGAAAAAATAACAAAAGCAATAGCGAATAGATAAACTCCTCTCAAAAAACTCAGAAACTAATATGTATTCTGTGAAACTGGACATAAATCACTTGTATAATCTATTAACTATTTACATAAAAATTAAGTACCGTACTGAGTTTTAAATTTTGTTAGTCTAGCTAAATCTGGAGAACGGTTAAACCAATTTTGCTAATTTTAGTTTTGAATGTTTGTGGAAATCCAGGGAAGGCAATATATTAGTAGGAAAGTGATACAACATTTATACGTGGGAGAGCCATGCTTCGGCACGAATGGGCCGGCTCGACCGGAGAAATACCACGTTCTCACAGAAAACCGGCGTGAAACAGCGCTTACGCTGTGTTTCTCCGAGTGAGTGAGATTACCGGAGGCCCAATCCCCTACCCTATTCCCTTCTCTACCCTCCCCTATTCCCTTCCCTTCCCTTCCCATCTCTACCCTCCCCTATTACCCTATTCCCTCTTTAAAGGCCGGCAACGCACCTGCAGCTCTTCTGATGCTGCGAGTGTCCATGGGTGACGGAAGTTGCTTTCCATCAGGTGACCCGTTTGCTCGCTTGCCCCCTTATTTCATAAAAAAAAAAAAAAAACAAAGTTCACCGGGTCATCTGGTTTTAGATAAGTTCTAAGGTTGCTTACCATAGTTAATTTGCAACTATTATTTAATATGCATAAAATACTATTCTGATATATACATTGAGTCCCTATTATTTTTGAAACAAAAGGAAATAATATTATGTAGATTGATACACAAATATTGCGTGATTTTGCTCTTTCTTTAGAGTTACTACTTACTTTCATTACTTAACAGTTTTTATATTTCATAAAGTGTTTTACTTACAGAATACTAGCAACAAGCCAAGATTTGTGAGAGCTCGCGTCGTCAAATTTTGACTGACTGATGAAAACACATCTACATAAAAAAAACCTTGACTGACTGATGATAATAAAAATTACTATGTTTCACAAATCTATAGTTTTTCCGTAAAGTGTACCACAAAATGTAAAGGTTGTGGGATGTACTAGGGCTCGCTTCGTTCGCCCTGATAACTACTATTTAGTATTTACTAATGTATTTGAATTAGTCTAGAATCTAGAATGTAGATAACAAAAAGCTAATTTTCAGGTCCGCGCTGTGCTACATAAACCGCCCGCTAGATGGCGTCGTCCGCTTTATTGCCGACACACAACAAGCAGTAATGGAAGACTACAATATTGACAGACCATTAATTCGCCAGGAAATTGTGCTGAAGCCGCTGCAGCGAGGGCCAGGTGATTGTGAACTTTTCAAATTACCAACGCCGTTGTTTCCACATCAAATACCGAGTCGACGAGTGCGCTTTTTGTATTTCGGATTCCTTTTATAAATGTAAAGGTTTATGTATCTACCTTCTTTAAGTTTGATATTATTTGTGATTATGTTTTTCAATGATCAAACTCTACTTAACGTCTATACTCTACCCCCCTTATTAATAAACGTTGTATAAGCTTTGAATAGTTACACGATGTTTTGTCTTCTACAATCCAATTAAAAATGTCACTTGTGTGACAGGAACAAAACACTGCATAACTATTCTAAGCTTATACAATGTTTATTAATAAGGGGTATAAGTCTATAGTCTATAGGTATACAGAAATCAGAATGCTTCAAAAGTGGTTACATAATAGTAGTCGAATAAGGGTGACTCAGGGGTCATTCTGAATAACTTTTGTTCTACTATTCTTTTAGAAATTCGCGAAAACAAATATTGATTCTCCTTAGAAACTTTGTAGAAACTTTGATGGTCACGTGAGTTTTTACTATGGAAAAGCAACATTTTTTTTCGCGAATTTCCAAATGTTCAGAATGGCCCCCTTTCAGCTTACTATAAGTACCACTTTTGAAAGACCCTGTTAAATATGTATACAATAAGTTATAATATTATTATAACTCTAGGCCTCTACTAGTTACTATGTATGAAAACTGATGAATGAAAACTTTTATTATACTTAGCCACCTTAGTGTATCTCTACAACTTTAAAAATAAACTTTTATAAGGATTCCAAAACTCCAGATAATTATGGCACAAAAATTTCATACATGAAGAAGTTACACTATCGGCTATTGTCAATTTCTTCAATTTTCAAATGTAGGTAAAATGGAATCATCGAAGTGGCCTCAATTTCTGGCCACACAAGTCACAATGTAATAGCCAAAATGTCATTTTGGCTCGATATGAATTGTGTCTATGTTGTGGAGACGTATAAAAATAGAAGCACTATAAAAGTACAAAAGTATCGTAAGGAAACTTCAATTTGAAGAATGCTTCATAATATCAATCGTGTTGAACACACACGGGGTTTTATTGTTTATTCGGGCTCGGAATAGGCAACTCCACTCCGGAATAGACATATTCTTTTAATTAAGAGGCGAAGGGCCTCGTAACTTTTACGAGCTCCGTGATTTAACTATTATTTGTCATCAATTTTACGCCCCCATAAAGCATTTTTGTCCCCAAGAATTATAGCACACGAAAGGTAATAATATTTTGTCATTACGGACGACAAATGAAAAGTTTACTGTTTTACTACCGACAGGACTTCTAAAGTTTATTTTTAGATGATACGGTGTTCCTTTGACTGGAAACTAAGAATGGAAGTAGGTACTTGACCATTATAATATAGATTTCTAGATAGTTTCTGGTAAAATTTATAGATTAAGTGCGTATTATGAGTATTAGTAGAGAGAAGTAGAGTATGAGTAAATTATAAGCTATTTTATTGGGCAACACATTTAAACAATAATTATTTTCATTGAACAGTAAAAAATAACAATAGCTTCAAAAAGCCAAGGCAAAACCAAATTTTACATCAATTAAATTTCTTTTGTTACAAAAAATTAGGAATATAAAAACTAGTATTAGCTAGGTAACACCATCTAGCAGTTTCAGAAAACACCAACATCGAGGTTAGTATGATAGCGCTCATCGTAGTTCAATACTCCGTTACTAGATGGCGCTGAATTAAATTTCAGGATGATATGTCATAGATGGCGCTCAAAAAGCTTTGTTAATTTTTGAAAGCCTAAATTAAAAATTAAATTGCTATAGAACGGTATAATATATCAATGGATTAGATAGAAACTATAATAATTATTAACATTTTGAATCCCGCAGGCTTAATGTACCACTTACCTCCACGTGATGTTGGTGTGTTTCCACTTGCCCCCCACGTGTACGGCGAACCTCTTCCGTCGTCTTTCGCCGGGCTCCCGGTCGGGGATGCCGCATCTCTTCCGCCGGAGCAGCTGCTTGGTCTCATGGTCCACCACCCCCGTCACCGGTATACCGCCGAACTCCTGGAAATTGGGGAAAAACACTGTTAGAATAGACGAGGTATTGAAGAAAATGGCTGTGGCCTTCTCTCTTTCGTTTCTGTTCGTTTCATGAAGAATAATATTATCAAGACACCTCAGTGGGAAACAGCTAATAATAAATTAGTAAGGATAATATACAGAATGTAACAAAACTAAGTGATACCATGTGATACTAATTTAGGGTGTGTATACTGTATAAGTCATCTTTGAGCACTGCAACTTTCACTGTGAAAGTAGCAGTGCTCAAAGACCAAATTTTTTTCACTTAATTTGTACGGGGAAACTCGAGTACTAAAAAAAAGTGAAAAATTTGTTCTTTCAGCGCTGCTACTTTTACAGTGAACTCTCTACAAGAAACAAATACACATCCCAATGTATTATCACGTAGTTTTGTTACATCTTGTACTAGAATTAAAAAATTATGACACACAAGGATCAAACGATTGACGATGTTTCTAGAATCTAGATGATTCTCACCTGCAGCGTCTTGATGGCGATCCTGAAGTCGTCCTCGTATGAGTGCGCCACGTCGCCCATCAGCAGGTTGCCCACCTCCGGGTTACCCTTCTTCAGGTACCCAAACGTCTCCAGGTATGACCTCTGAAATTACAACAGAGTATCCATAAGTCAATTGCGTCACGGATCCAAAATATTTCTACCATCAGAGGGTTATGTTGTGCCTACTTTGTTTTAAAAAATTAATAATTGTTCTCTTTGGGGTGTAAAATAGTGATAGTAAAGATTAGGGGTTGAAACAAAATGTGTAATGTGAATGTAACCATATTGAGAGATACAGGAGTAAAATTTTAAGTTTCAACATGGTTTCAACCTCAAAATATTTGACTTGTGCCTTTAAGGGTCAATAATTAACACTGCAGCTTGACGAGGCTATGCACCCTTGGTGCAACCCACCCTGGGTTGCACCAACTTACTTTAACTAAGTATAACTACATAGCAAAATGTCAAACCTTTGGTTAAAGTAAAAAATGTAAGCCAAATTTAACCATCACCATAGAGCTCGACAAGGCTTTTTTCGCCGAAAAAAGGAACTAACGCTGTCATTATATAAAAACGCCATTTTTGTCAGTTCTCCTTTACCAGCAGCGCCCCGTCTACGTTCATTTAAAGCCTTGTCGGACCAGGAACGTCTTCTGTCAAATTCTGTGGTCAAAGTTAAGGTTAAAGTTAAATTCACCTTAACTATAACCATAACTTTGACCATAACTTTAACTTGAACCACGCCTCTGGTGCAACCCCAATGAGTTTCTAAAATACTAGAGTAGCAATGTCTTACAAAAGATTCTCAGAAATGCGTAACCACTTTTTTGTTCAAAAGACAATGTCAAGTCATATATTCGTTATGTCATTATGTATGTGAGATATGCCTGCAGGTATCTTCGAAGTGGCAACGCGTTGCTACCGTAAACTTCCAATCTAGTTACGTTAGTAACATAGAATAATGTTATGCAACATGTTATACAAATAATCATTGTGCAACCCACCCTTAATTTATATTACTAGTAGTATTGTGGTATCAATCGGTTTACGCACACAAGAAATCGCGGTATTGGGCTACCTAATGCAATATTGAAAGGCATTCAAGATGCATCGCATACGCTAACGAGTATTATTTACTGATTTGTAATGTACTCTAATTCTCATACAACTAAAGCTTTACATTCACATCCAAACATCCAAACACACAAATCCACAAAACAAACGAACTGATTGTTCATCTATCGACGTTATTTGTTTTTGAAGAATTTACAATGTTGTAACAGCTGCTCCTTAACAAGGGCCTCCGAACCCTTTTCAAAGCTGAACAGCCATATAAAAAGCTATTAAGTTGTGGCTTCCGTTTTAATGAAGGCTTATTGTTATACAATATACCTACATATTATGTAATAACTTGCGCCTTGCGGTTGAGACGAAAGTGACAAAGTGTATGATTTCTTATATTATTAGGTTTTCGCCAGTACACTTACAGTTTTTTCCGTGACTTTTCTGCAATTTTCTGTAGTTATTGATTAAACCACTGAACACAAAATTAAATCTTAAGCCTATGCCTATTGCGCTTTACGCTATTACTTACTTGTAAATTATTTGAAAATGTGACGATAATAATTGGTAATTTATAAATCGTCTTATAAAATATTTTTCGAAAATTGTTCCTTTCGTATTTTTTTTTCAGTCCAAATACCATTTAATCATACATCAATAATTACTATCAATAGAACTTGGCCTATGAATTGGCCTTGTTATTAGCGCGTAAACTCTGCAGCTGTAATACAGCTGATATATTACCTACTTTCTTCTGCCGTGACATCGCTGCATATAAATCGCATTAGGCCGGCCTATAACGAGTAGCGTGATCCGAAGGCCGTCGATCGGGGCCATTAAGATCACTAGCACTTTTAACCTAATTACATCATTCGCATTGTTTTACGAGATCGCCCGAAGTGAAATATTCCCTTCGTTGACCTGAACTCTATGTAGGCCAAGTGGTCGATACTAATAATTATTAATGAATTAATATTAATTGGTTTTTGGACTTAAAAAAAACAGTTATAAATTAGTGGACAGTTTAGTAACAACTAGCTATTTTACCGAGCTTCGCTCGGTATTCAATAAAACACGAAATGACATTTTCTAAAAATGATTCCTAGCTAGATCGATTTATCGCCCCCGATACTATATACTAAATTTCATGTATGTGTATATATATATATACAAGAATTGCTCGTTTAAAGTTATAAGATTTATTAACATTATAATACTTATTTTAATTTTTAATATTATATAAGTATGCCCAATGGGTTTAATAAGCTGTATTTTTATGTTCTATGACTTTTTATATCAAAAAAGTAGTCTTGGATGTCATAATAAAAATAGTAAATAAATTTAATAACCGCACTTGTGCAACTTGATTAGTTGTAAGACTTATTCAAAAGCCCTCAATCAGTACCCCAATAGAACTCATAGTTTAATTAAATGTCCTTAATAGTTTATTGTCCAATCTACAGTACTCGTCAATTTATTTGATATTTATAAATGAAGTTTTTATGAGCAATAAAACCTGAATTACAATTAAGAGCTGTGTACTCCCCGCCATATTACAACACGCAGAAGTTAACTGGATACCTCGATGTAAAGAAACTATGGAAGCATTCATATTCCATACTATAATATTATAAATGCGAAAGTGTGTCTGTCTGTTACCTCTTCACGCTCAAACCGCTGAATCGATTTTGCAGTAACAAAAAAAATTGGCACGGAGATTCTTTGAGTCCCGGAAAAGGATATAGGATACTTTTTATCCCGAAGAGATGTATACGGTTCCCAAGCGATAAACGAGTTTTGGCGCAACGGAGTTGCGGGCGTCATCTAGTTAAAAATATTTATACCTCTTATCGCGTAAAAAGGTAAAACTAAGTATATTAACGCGGGATTCTCTCGCGGTAAATTTATAGTAAGGATATAGGTAGAAAAATAAATAATAAAAAATACTTAACAAAATTTTAGGTATCACTCATCCACCAAAAATTAAAAAAAAAGAGCTAAAACAAGCTCTGAGTCCTGAAACAGTAAAGGGGATGGTAAAAATCCACCTAATTGCGCGATCAATACTCAAGTATTAAACCACTCACAAAATGTACATGAGGGCATTAAGTTAGTAATAAGGGTCGCGTGATGTGCCCTATCTGTTCCATAATTAAATGGTCTCATTAGCCCACTACTTTTACGATTAAGGGAAACGGCCCTTTAAAAGAAGTTCAGACACGACAGTGTACTATTTTATTTTATTTGACGACCTCTGTGGCTCAATGGTGAGCGCGTTGGTAGCTCAAGCCGGGGGTCGCGGGTTCGAATCCCGCCGACGGAACAAAAAAAGTTTTTCAATATTCCCGGGTCTGGATGTGTATTAAATTATAAATATGTGTATGATATAATAAAAATCTTAAACATATGTATAGTATAAAAGTATTAAATATATTTCCGTTGTCTGGTACCTGTAACACAAGTCCTTTAGGTACTTAGCACGGGGCCAGACTGACGTGGTGTGAAGCGTCCATAGATATATTATTATTTGTCTAATTTTCCGTAGAAAGAAACTTTTTCTATGGTGTCAATCCCAAACGTGCCGGAATGGACTGCAGGTTTCTTATACTTAATATCATGAATCATGATCATTAAATTAAGCAGTAATTATATGATATTACTAGCTATGTCCCGCCGCCCGCGGTGTTGCCCGCGGTTTTTAGGGTTCCGCACCCAAAGGGTGAAAACGGGACCCTATTCATGAGACTTCGATGCCTGTCTGTCCGTCTGCGGTCTGTCTGTCCATTTGTCTGTCTCCAGGCTGTAACTCAAGAACCGCTATAGCTAGACTACTGAAATTTTCAGAGATTGTGTATATCTGTTGCCGCTATAACAACAAATACTAAAAATAAAATAAAGTTCATATTTGAGGGGGTGAAGAAAGAAACATGATTTTTTTGGCCTTTTTTGCTCTTAATCAATAATAACACAAGTAACAGTTAGGCACTTGAAATTTGCACAAAGTCCTTATTTATATTTGGACTTTAATAATTAACAATAAAATTAAAATAAAGTAAATATTTATTTCCCATACAAAAATCACAATTTTTGTCTACTTCCACTCTATACCGGTACGGAACCCTTCGTGCACGATTCCGACTCACACTTGGCCGATTTTTTAGTGAAAGCATAATTTATTTCAGGCCGTAGCGAATATATCATGGCGTATAATTAGTGTTAATCCATGAAGTCAGCTGCTAACTTCATGCTAAATTTTATCACAAACTCATAAAGTACTTACTTTCGCCTTTTAAATATATTCGTACGAATTACGATTAATTATTTACAATAATAATTGATGAACTATACCAATTCTTTTAGACCACGCTAAATCCTGTAGTAGGTACCTGTGACCTTTCACTGGCCATACTTTATTGTTATCGGTTTAGTTTATACTGAATTGGAATAGGTACGATAAATGGTAATTCTTTTTTAAAACCAAAGTTTTGTTTCATGAAGAGTTGAAAGCATCTAGGTTGGGGTAACTTGTTCCAGGGTCTAAACTTTAAAATCTAGCCACATTAAGATAACTAAGTAACGAGTTGTAGGATTCCTAGACACATTAGTCCCTGGTTTATCTAGTCTTTAGATAAGGGTGTCGCTTTCCTTGCCTAAGACGATTTATTACATGAGGGTCAGTGCAGATTGCAATTTGAAGAAGATATTAGTTATGTAAGGCGATGCATTTTTAAATAAGCCATTCAAACCTGAACTTTTGTTTCAGAATAGGATATATTACTGCAATGTTTTCACGCTAGAGGTAGCACCAGCATCGACAGTAAACAACAATTTTTTTTCGACGTTTGACAACGTTTCTGTCTATATTCTGATATGACCGTTAGGTATATTAACTTTATGGATATGACGGGTGCAACATGTCGGTCGGATTATTTACTGTATGTGCTATAAGTAACGCCCTCTGCTGTGACCTTTGCATAATATTCCCTATTGTTACTTTTTAATTCTTAATAGATTAAAAAGTAACAATAGTAAACAAGAACGTAAAATCAATTTGCAAACTTAGCCACCGTCGATGTATTACCCGACGACGGCGAAGCAAAAAGGAGGGATATGATTTTGAATTGTATGTATGTGTGTATATTTCTTTGGATGTTTATCTGTTCCCTTGTAGTAGTTAAGTGTTAACAAAATTCTAAAGTATTATTTGTTTTGCTGCAGGATATGGAAGCATTAATGTACCGAATGCCAAAGATGATTAGAGGTCAGGCTGATCACTGTTCCTTGTTCAGTGTTGGAGTGGCGATGACACGACGACAGGGAACGTTCACTGACCACTCTAATGGATCTTTAATGCTTTTATGAGCATGTGAACACGCTTTTAATTTGCTCTTCAGTTTTTACAGTCTTTTATGTTCGAAGATTTGAATCGAAACTACTTATTAATATTAATGTTACCGATTCCGCAAGGTAAACTTCACAGAATATAAAAAAGCTGTCAAGCTTAATACATAAATTGATTAAAAAATATTAATAGTTATAGGTAACCGTAGTGTAACTGAAGCAAAGCCTAACTTAACTGTCTATTAACGACTGTCTGCCTGCCTCTTCACGCCGACATCGATGAACCGATTTTGATATTACTTCATATTGGGAAAACTCCAGAAAAATGTAGGATAGAATACAAAAAAGCTTTAAATTTTGTCTTTTTTTGTGTTTGTAATTTGTTCAAAATCTTTGAAAAAAATATTTTTGCGCAAATAAAATTTTGAATATCATCTAGATTCACATAATAATTAATTTCATGGTTCTCATAGTCAGATAACACATTAATCAGTCCATGCCAGTTGGTCGTTCTTTGTGTTCTGAATTCGGACACTGTCAGGTTTTATCGTGCATCAGGACATGGGTCTGACAGCGGACAGCGCGCGCCCTATGTCCTGTTTAGGACTTAAATTTAGAACGGCATTTGGTTCTTTAAATTGAAAACCTAGACGATTAAGGAATGTGTTAGCCGTTCATTATTCACATTTTTTTTTTTGCTTTTTTGTCGCCCATTGACAAAATAACAAAAAAGGAAGTCGCTTAAAACTGTTAAACGTTTAACGGGGTGGTGCTAGTCAGTTTGTAGTTGACTGACAGGATAGATAATACAATTTGGACAATAAATACTGCCGCACTCAGAGACGAATGTTAATCACTTCTGTATCTGTAATTAAATGAAGGTTTTGACAAAGGTTCCTCACATTGTTTGTCAAACTCTTCGTGAAATTGAAGTGTAATCATAATTATTAAATATCCGTTAAAAAGTAAACGATTCTTAAATGATTTTATGTTAACCAAACATGGCAATAACAAACCAGCTGCAATTCGTGGTAGCTAATCTAACAATGCTAGTCCTATTAAAGCGCTTTGCCAATTATAAAGCAAACAAATAATTAATGTCAATTTGACACTGACAGTGACAGTTCGCCGCCCTTTTAGAAAGTAATGTTTACATCGAATTAAAAAGTACAGTCACGCACATTTAATTATTGTTATCTTGATGCTTGACAGTGATATGAAAGAGCCATTTACTATCCATTCAGATTTATACTGCCACTGACATGACCTTTGTTCCAAGGATATAAGAATGACTTTTCAATGAAACGCTTAGGTAAGGTTTTTACAGCGCACTGTAAGGCCAAAATGTAACCCTTTTGCCAGTGCCCATGATTCAATGTTTGACTTTTAATAAGGATAAAAATACCAGAAGGTCAAGTTTGTACAAAAAATGGTCTAATGATTAATAACCCATTGAGACGTGCGTGTCTAACGTCATTAATTCGAGGCGTGAACATTTTCCGAGAATGTCTAGTCTGTTTGGGTGTCTACTCCACCAGGCCACCACAGAGTAGGTACTAAATTATTAATATTATGACTATGCTCTGTCTCTTCAATGCTCTATGTCTTGTAAAATCCTGCAATAGTGTTTTGTTTTATTCGTTTTAAGCCTATCTCTACGTCCTGCAGTTACCCCTTTACGCAAAAAAAGAAGTGAGCATATCATCTCCTACGCTCTGTCTCAATAATTTAAATCTTAAAATATAATATACAAAGCAAAATGTTCTTAAATGAGAATGTGAGTTAGTATGGACATAGTCCATACTGTGTGTGTGCGGATAATATTATGCTACCTATTTATATGTCACATTTTAACCGCACATGAAGTAAAAAGGGACCACTACACACACAGTGGAAATTTTTTGTTTACATTCAGACCAAGATTAATCGAAACGGAGGAACACGTGGTCGATGACGAGTCAACATTTCGCGAGGTAATGACGGTTAATAGGTCATCAGCCGACATCTGTTCGGCTAATGAGGAAAGGACGACGTGGGAGAATAATTTATGTACTCCGTTTCGGTATAAATAGGATCAAAAATAAATGATCCCAAAAAATGGATAAGGGTAATAATAGTTATTTAAATAATAATAGTTATTTTTATGGTTGGTTGAAGCGTGAGTTTGATTGCGTTGTATTGTTTCAGTAGCGAGTAGCGACTAGCGACACTCGAACTTGGACGCAACGATAGTGCAAATGCGATGCGTTATTATTACGTTGCGACGACGCAACGTATCGGAGTGATTTGGTCTTGATCTTTTGTAAAAAAAAATTCAACACGTATTAGAAAAAAAAATGCTTGAGGGCCAATTTCAAGTTCAAATTCTTTATTAAGCATACAATAAATAATATACAATAGTATTAAGCTAGGTAGCGTACATCGCGTCGTCTAATCCCATGCTAAGTAAAAACTTGTGTTATGGCAATCAGACAACGTATGCACGTCGAACAATTTCCAGAATATGATTCCATATCTTAAAGCAGTCTTCAATCTTCATTATTACATAAATAAGTAATTCACATTCGTCTCTGAGTGAGACAGTTACAACCCTAATTTATGCTTAGAAAATTAAAAATAAACCAAGACTCCTTAGAGGACTCTATCTGTCGACGTCTTTAGGTTTTGTAATGGTTTTTTATTACCTACTTTAAGTTTTGTAAAATATGATAACCCATAATGCAGACAAATGTGTCTCACGTAGGAGACGTTTGTCTGTCCAATGAATAATTCCACGTGGACTAGTGCAGCGCATAATTAAATTTAGCCGCTACTGAGAAATTACCGGCTCATGTAACTAGGAAACTCTGTTCATGCATTACTCTGTGAATTTTGTACGTAATATAATATTTACTAGGTAGGTAGGTTGGCACTTTTGTAATATTTGAAGTAGTCGACTAAACATTACTTAGGTATTTATTTATTCAATTAATTACTTATTAAAATCCATACTTAATATTATAAATGCGAAAGTGTGACTGTCTGTCTGTCCGTCTGTCTATCTGTCTGTCTGTTACCTCTTCACGCCCAAACCGCTGAACCGATTTAGCTGAAATTTGGCACAGAGTACTTTGAGTCCCGGGAAAGGACAACACGCAGAAGTTAACTGGATACCTCGATGTAAAGAAACTATGGAAGCATCCATATTCCATACTAATATTATAAATGCGAAAGTGTGTCTGTCTCTCCTCTTCACGCTCAAACCGCTGAACCGATTTTGCTTTAACAAAAGAAATTGGCACGGAGATACTTTCCCGGGAAAGGATATAGGATACTTTTTATCCCGGAAAAATGTACCTATGTACCTAATCTAGTCTGAAATATAACTGAAAAAGTACAACAAAATCCGGTCATTAGTTAAACCGATCTAAAGCTACTAAGTACTTAGTACATGCTTAGAACTGAAATGTTAAGAAACCTGAAAATTAGACGTTAGTACAAGTTAAGTCATATTAAGAAAAAGAATACGAAGTGGATTTTTTTAGATACGAGTACGTTATAATAATCGGCCAAGTGCGAGTCGGACTCGCGCACGAAGGGTTCCGTACCGTTAAAGAGCAAAAATAGGCCAAAAATTGTGTTTTTTGTATAGGAGCCCCCCTTAAATTTTTATTTTATTTAAATATTATTATTAATTATGAAAGTACACATATAATTAAGGCTTTTCTGAAAATTTCAAGTGCCTACCTGTCGTCATCATTGATACCGAACAAATAATGTTTGAAAAATCACGTTTCTTGTATGGGAGCCCCCCTTTAATATTTAATTTATTTTATTTTTAGGAATTTGTTGTTATAGCGGCAACAGAAATACATGATCTGTGAAAATTTTAACTCTCTACCTATTACCGTTCTTGAGTTACAGCCTGGAAACAGATGGACAGACTGACAGACATCGAAGTCTCAGTAATAGAGTCCCGTTTTAACCCTTTGGGTACGGAACCCTAAAAGTACAACCAAATAGAGCCTCCTCCTTTTTGGCAAGTCGGTTAATGATTTTTTCGTAGCGCGTAGAGCTTCGTAGCACTTTGACGTGTTGTCGCTTCTCATTAGAGATTCACAGGAAACTCAACTTGATTATGAAAGAAAGGAAAACTTTTTAATCATATTCTTGTCTTTGCTAAACTTCTACGGATTACTAAGTTTGCCTCTTAAGAAAATTCGTTCATAAATTTAGAGCAAGTCAACTTTATGTTTCCAACAATAATTGTTCTTTTTCATTGTCCAAACTACAGTTAAAATGTTAAACCAGCGTTAAATATGAAATACATAAACTTAAGTCTAGACTTCCAAGAAATTAGCATGGGACTATTTAATTTTTCATACTTTAACTTGCATTACATCCATACTTCCATACTAATATTATAAACGCGAAAGTGTGTCTGTCTGTTACCTCTTCACGCCTAAACCGCTGAACTGATTTTGCTGAAATTTGGTATTATATTATACTTTGAGTACTGGTTCCGGTGCGATAAAGGAGCCGCAGGGGGTTCTGAAGCTGCAGGAAACCCGATTCATAAAGATAGAGACTAGAGAGAGAGAACATTGTAAACTACAACAATAATATTTCATTATTGTTGTAGTTTTTGAAGTGGGAGAGCCATGTTGGCACGAATGGGCCGGCTCGACCGGAGAAATACCACGGGCTCACAGAAAACCGACGTATAACAGCGCTTCCGCTGTGTTTCGCCGAGTGAGTGAGCTTACCGGAGGCCCAATCCCCTACCCTTTACCCTTCCCTACCGTCTTCTATTTCCTTCCCTACCCTTCCCTATTACTCGTACCCTATTCTCTCTTATAAGGCCGGAAACGCACCTGCAGCTCTTCTGATGCTGCGAGTGTCCATGGGCGACGGAAGTTGCTTTCCATCAGATGACCCGTTTGCTCGTTTGCCCCCTTATTTCATTACAAAAACTTTAACACGTTACAATAATGAGTTAACTATAGTTCTTGTTTTGTCCTCGTCTGATTGCTACGTTAGGAAATTGACTTGACTGAGTGTTACGGCCACACTTGGATATATTTTAACTGCCGCACTCAGAGACGAATTACTTAGCTGTAATTAAGTGAAGATTTTGACATAGGGGACCTACATCCCCTAAACGGTTCATAGCCAATTCGGCTTACCTAGACTAGTACGTTAGAAAAAACCAGTAAAATGTAAGACACAAAACTATTTAATTGCGTTCTACCCACTATTGCAACCGTGAAAACTAATAAACGTAGTCTAAGAAGCGTCTGGTATTTTTAATCTGATGAAATGCAAATGAGGGAGAGATTACTATCGGCTGTAGGCACGTGGTTCGGAATATTAAGTTGTCGGGGGCTACGAGTATTAGTAGTGTATGTGTTGTGCTTTATGTAATGTGTGGTCGTTACTTTCAATTTCAAGTTTAGTTTCAGGAAAATTATAATATTATATTACTGCAATGTTTTCACGCTACACTGCAGCATCAGCACAGACAGTAAACAATATTTTTTCTCCTTTTCACGTTGTCATTGTAATCAACAAGTACTTAATATGTACTATCAGAGAAGTTGATTCCTAGGCAGATGGGGAACCTACGTAGTTTGGTCGCGTTACGTCAAACCCAGCCGACAGATCACAATTAACATTGAAATGACATGATCCGACCAAATGACGTTGGTCCGTCAACTGCCTAGGAATCAATTTCCTCGATGGTACAATAAAAACAACAAAAAAACGCCTACTAAATTTTCATTGTTTTACACAATAAAGTTGCTGGCTTTAAAAAAGCACTTTGTCATAAAGTTAATAATAGATTTAACCAATAAAAAATGTCTTATCTGACTTTAAAAACGTAATATTGCGCATGAAGGGGGCGCCGGGGCACAGCGGGGTACATTAAATATTGGGAACCCGCTTCGGGCAGTAACATTTTACTGCTTCACACTCAATATAATTGTGCCCTAAGCATGGCCCCAACAAATATTTATTACATTTAAATTATGTGGCCTCTATGTTGGCGCTTGGACTTACAAAGTTACAATTCTACAAGCGAATACGAACGTGATCCATTACGAACAAAATAATATTCGACTATGTTTGCCCATGATCAACATTTTGTACCTAGCTTCACAAACATGGTAATAAATCATGGCCCAAGTATTGTAGTGGTAAGGCTTTCTGGTCGGCACTCATAGACGTATAATAGTAGACATGGTATATCGAATCGGCTGGGATTGACAGAGCCCGACTAAATTACATAGGTCTGCGATTTGCCAAAAAGTCAATATCTCTTATTGTACCTATATAAGTATAGGTCTATCAGAATCTGATGGCAAAAAGTGATAAAATAAATTGACTCAAGCAATACCGGGGTAAGAGGAGTAAAACCTTTTGATCCTTTTTTTTCTTTACTGGAACATGCAAATATAAAATTTATCCAATGATCAAGGATGTTTTTTGAAAATCTGCTGAAAAACTATCAAACATCGAGAAAACATGTAGAGTGAGATATTATGTCGTTGGCGTATGCTAGGCAGGCTGGTAGACTAGGATAATAATAGTGGTAGTGTAGTATACACATAATACTACACTACTACTATAGTCATAAGTTTAGTAGTTAGCGACTTACGAGTTGCGACACTTTGTAAAATAGAAATTGGCAGGCAATTATTTAATGGACGCATTTGCAATTTTCCAATTTTGTAACAAACGTATGTGGTTCAAAATAAAATATAAAACTGGAGCGCGACAATGATTAATCTTCACCGTTGACATACCGTACACAGGACGTTGCATTACATAGAATATAATAGGACTGAGAACTGACAAAAGTGTAGATGAAAATATCTGTATTGCATGGTTTTTTATTTAATATTTAAGTATGGTTTTTTATTTAATATTTTAATGCATAGGTATTACGAAAAAATTAAATCGAGACAAAAAATGTGTAGTGTTTACTACAAAACTTCTTTGTTTTTGGATATTAGGTCTAGTATTTTTTCTTGTTTTAATTTTTTGTAAATCATTTCACGAACAATGCGGAATTGTGTGAGCACATTTCGTAGCACCTGTGTTTTACACTTTTGCAGCTACGCGGAGTTTTATTGTAATTAATATATTGCATGTTATGCTCTATTTTAATGCAATTTTGTTTTTCTTTTATCAACAAACAAACATACATTTTTATAATAACGTGATATCCCCAGCTGGTACGTCAATGATCTCACCAAACATATTTAACTCAAAGGATGATTTATAGCTGGTTCCAATGTATGTGCATCTATTCGCCGGATACTCGTACATCAATGCATCGCATATCAAATAATTAAAATACACCACCCGCCAAATATTATAACTTATAAAAAAATCACAGCGAATAGCTTATACCGGTCTCTTTGTCTTTGTCCGGAACATTGGAAAAGTCAAGTGACAGATAAAGACAGCAGACCTTACGGTTTTCAAGGACCTAAAGGTACAAAGCATTATTTTACATTAATTTGAACTAGCAGACCTTACGGTTTACAAGGGCCTAAAGGTACAAAGCATTATTTTAGGAACATTAATTTGAACTATCTTTATTCTATTTGTGACGTGGGAGAGCCATGCTTCGGCATGAATGGGCCGGCTCGACCGGAGAAATACCACGTCCTCACAGAAAACCGGCGTGAAACAGCGCTTGCGCTGTGTTTCGCCGAGTGAGTGAGTTTACCGGAGGCCCAATCCCCTACCCTATTCCCTTTTCTACCCTCCCTTATTCCGTTCCCTTTCCATCCCTGCCTTCCCCTATTACCCTATTCCCTCTTAAAAGGCCGGCAACGCACCTGCAGCTCTTCTGATGCTGCGAGTGTCCATGGGCGACGGAAGTTGCTTTCCATCAGGTGACCCGTTTGCTCGTTTGCCCCCTTATTTAATAATAAAAAAAAAATCTGCAACTACCCTTTACTTATATTTTGAACTCATTGGTGTGTCTATATACATCTTCACGTTTAAACTTTAAGGGGCCCTAGTCCCTACTCCCGGGAAAAGACATAACCTAGTTTTTATAACGAACTATTTACAAACGGTATTTGTGTGACCTAATTCTATCTAGCCCAGACAAATCAGACAAAAAAGTCGTAGCCTAGGAAAAATTCGCATTGAGCTGAAAATTGGTAGAGACGTTAAATATACACCCATCACAAAGAAACCATCAAAATTCTCTGGCAATCCCTTTTGTGCAGAAAAATTTATTTAAGGTCAAATGTACAAAACGATTCGATCGACGGGGATTTTCGAGGTTTTCTTTGTAATGGTGTAATTAACTTCTCTACGAATTTTGAACTCTATGCAAATTTTTCCTAGGTCTAATGTTTTTTTTTTCCTATAGCAAACACATTTGCGGAAAACTTTTATCTGGCCTTATATAAATACCAAGTAGGAAATATAATAAATAACTAGATTCTAAGTTTTAATGCTAATATTAACAACTGAAAGTGTTCTCCATATTCCTTTGTATTTAGTGATTCAACATTACTATTATGGCAACTAGTGGCCAGCTCACTACACAAAGAACTAATTTATTACCTGCCTTGGAATTTGCCATTTCATAAGGGCTTGCGATTAAAGGGATTAGATGAAACAAAGAAATTACGTTAGTTCTGAGTTCGTATTATTAGACTAGACGTTCCGAAAGCTTCGCCCGCGTAAATTAGCAATTTCTCAGACAAATTAGCCCACAAAAGGCCTATGATCCTTCACGTGGTCTACTTTTTATCTGTGCTAAATAACATAAAAATTGCTCCAGTAGTTCGTGAGATAATCCCTTTCAAATATGTTTCCCCGTTTTTTCACATTTTCCTCTGTGTGTGCACTGTGCAACTTCGAGACTGTTGGGGTCCATTTTGATATAATAATATTATGTACAATATATTATAATAATTTTTCCGTAACTTTTCTTGTGTTCCTCCGTAGCTTAGTTATGTAACGCATTACGTAGTTAAACATGATAAAATACACTTTAAAACGCTACTGATAGCGATCTATAAAGTATATTTTTACTGGTATAAAAATGTAAATTATACATTTTACATACCTATATAACTCTACAAACTTTTACTTTCAATAGAACTCTTGGTACATGAAGTTTTCAGCTATCGACAATGGCTATCGAAGTGATTCTCAAAGTTTACTCACCAGTCACTACTGAGACCGCGTCTGATTTCTCCAGGGAGTGAGGTAACAATTTCAACCAACGAGCGAAAAGTATTTCGGAAAAAGTTTGTTTTTATGAGTGTTTGGGTTTGATGTGATTTGATGGTGATTTTAGAACCCCATGCGACTAACCGAGGGTTAAAAATGTATCAATGCTTCACATATTTGAAGCAGGTTAAGATTATATTTTGCTGCCCAAAGAAATCGGATGCGGCAACCAAATAAAAAAGTTAGAAGTACGAAATATAAAGTAGCGTATTTTATTTTAGTTTTCAGTAAACTGTAAAACACAATAACAAATAGATAGGATGTCAGTAACATTAGGTTTCTGTTTTAAAAATAACACGTCAAGGAAAGCGTAGTACAAACCTACAAGTATTCAAGAGCCCATATGACCCTAACTTGACTACATACTTTAACCTAGATCTCAAAATCTGTAAGGTCTAGAAAACTGATTTTTTGACACAAGTAACTTCAGTTCATAAAGATTAAATGCTCAAGACGAAAACACGATTACTCAAAAAATGCTCGATAGTTTCTTTTTGACAAAAAACTTTGTTTTAGACACATTTTTGCTTGAATCTTCGAAGTTCGCTGTCTTTTCTTTAATATTTTTTAATATCTAAAAAGGTATTAATAAAATCTAAATTTGCTCAAAACACTTTTTTCATAATCATTATAGTTCGTCTTTTATTCAAGTAAAACTAACTCGGCGATGATTCCGCGCCGTCCTTTTTCACCTGGCATATGAAAGACGGGCGTGAGTGTGAAGAGAGAAGGACGATGTTTGATTTTTAGAGTCAGGTGAGCTCTTAACGCGTGGATGAAATTGTATTGGGAGTTGGGACCACAAAGTTAATATACCTGGCGGAATAGAGAAACATAGGCCTGAGCAAAAGAGATGTCACTATCAGTAACACGGCGTGGTAAAAAGAGACGTGTGATACATGACAGCAGCACTCTTTTTTGACGTCTAGTCGGCACGTGCCGCACGTTGACAATTTAATCTCATAGAAATCATGTTCAATCATGCTTGTGTAAGTGTATATGTACACATATTTTTACACACAGATGAAACCAATTTCGGTTTCGATTGACAGCTCGAGATTGTTGCTCTATTCCGCTAGGTATATTAACTTTATGATTGGGACGTGGATGACATTATGCCATGGAGGCGAACAGCCGTCACTTGAAAATAAAAATGACATGGATACTTCATAATTTGAAGGAAAAACGCTTGAATGAGAAACACTCTCAAGTGACATTTTACAAGAGCACCGCGATCTATTTAAGTTCACGCACCAAAACATCCCTGCAATGAACAATATTGATAAGTCAACGCTCCCAAAGCAGATAGGTAGGTCGCTGGCACCTCAAGCGATGCAGCAGTTCCGAGCCAGACAGAAAACTATTTACCCAAAACTATTCAAATTAGAAGGAGAAATATTTGGCTAAAATTAGTCGAAACGAATTTAAAAATCGAACATGACTCGCAGACGAAACTACGAAACACAGATTAAACAATTTATCTTATCCGACTAATGCACGAAAAATCGTTGAATCGTTCATTTGTTTGTTTTTTTTCGAGTTTTTAAAAAGATTTTTCAGATAAAAGTTAGAAAAAAAAATCAAATAGCAAATATCATTAACACACCATAGGAGATAACCAATCTTAAAATCATTGTTTTTGCACGTGGTTACTGGCAAAACCTACTTGTTTAATAATTTAAAACAATTGTTACAATATTTACCACAATTCCCTATGTCAGTTTGTTCCTAAAATCTGTCAGTATTTCTATTCTTTCACATTTCTACGTCGCCATGTAACCTAAAGCTAGGTTTGGCAATTGGAAGATTGTTTGAATGCCTTTGCTTAGTGGAAAAACTAAAAAATATATAAAAAAAATTGCAAAGCTGAGCTTGCAGAGGAGTCATTTCGCACAACATCGACTTAAGCCTACGTTTTGTTTACACTTCCTCTAATTACTGTCTGTTTGTCTTTTTAACGAGCACTATCTAAATTACGAATTAGGCCGCGGACTAGTCGCCAATCTACGATATTAGAGTCATTGACCTGGCACAAATTGGCAGGTCGTGATTTAGCCAGATTACGAGCTGGGTTCCGTAAGTAGCCATTATCACGGGGGCGCCATAAATAAGTGCAGCACGCCAATAAATAATGATGTTCGAAGTGACAGCGTTTGAGGTTTTCAGGGTTCCGTAGTACAAGTTATAATGTCGCTCTACCTCCTTACTCCCGAGTCCCGACACAATCAACTCGATTTGAGTAGGTTCATTTCTGTAATTACTATGATTAATATCATATTTAATTGTATTTCATAATATTATTATTATGGTTGTACATTGCCTAGCCTAAATTTCAGTTTTGACATATCAAACTATCATTGTTTTCGTACGAGTATGTATGTTTCTGTTTATCACCTCTTCACGGTTAAAACGCTATACTGATTTGTAATTTAATATTGAAAATTTTGTATTTTTATAAGGCAAAAATGTTCTCCAATTTAATACTGAACCCGCCTGAAATATGACCAGACACTCTTGGTTAAGTTTCAACTTTAACAATAAAACGTAGAGCAAATACAGCCCTCCGATAATAATCTGCAGCGAAGGCTAAATGTGCAAAAGGAAGAAGAATTTTCAATAAACTTTCGATGTTAAAATTAAAATTCGTTGAGTCAAAGTACATATTATTATGAAAGTGAAACGAATTATAAAGTCGATGAAAACACTAAACTTCATGGATGGGTGGGCACTGCTTTGGTGAACTTTTTTGTGTAAGTAAATTACTTAATTTACTTTTAAAGCGCTTATTTAATAGCGTTGTGCACTTTTTTTGGGATGGATAAAAAATATCAAACTCCTGTCAGAAATCAGAACACGTGACCATCGAAAATTCGCAATACGGAGAGAGCGTAATCAGCCGGCGTGGCGTAAGAGAGGAAGTAGTATCTCTAGCAGTTTGTTTTTCACTTTGGCTGGCTTTTCCGGAGTGCAATTTGTTTTTTGCTTTTCGGTTAGTAGGAGATTAGGCAGCTTGTCTTATATTTTATAAGCATCAAGTTCTGATGAGAGTTTAAAATCATCCCCAAAAAGGTGGTTAAAGTAGTTTGACTTCAAAAAGCATAAAGCATTTCCAATGCGATATAAACAGGGTACGGTTCAAGCTGAGAATCCGTGAGTCAGATAGACGTCTTCAGCATCCATACTAATATTATAAACTAGACGTTCCGCGCGGCTTTGCCCGCGTAAATTAGATATTTCACAGACAAATTAGTCTACAAAAAAGCTTATGACCCTTCACGTGGTCTACTTCTTATCTGATCCAAATAACAGAAAAAATGATCTAGTAGTTCGTGAGATAAGCCCTCTCAAATAATTTCCCCCGTTTTTTCCACATTTTCTTCTATTTCTCGGCTCCTATTAGTCTTAACGTGATGAAATATAACCTTCCTCGATAACTGGGCTATCTAACACTGAAAGAATTTTTCAAATCGGACCAGTAGTTACTGAGATTAGCGCGTTCAAATTAGCCCTTTCAAATAATTTTCCTCGTTTTTTCCACATTTTCGTCTATTTCTTCGCTCCTATTAGTTTTAGCGCGATAAAATGTAGCCTATAGTCTTTCTGGATAACTGTGCCATCTAACACTGTATGTAGTAAAGAAATAAAGTAGGTATGTCTATCTGGCTGTAACCTCTTTTGCTGAAATTTTGTGTAGAGACACATACTTTGAGTCTCGGGGAAGGACGAATAATACTTTTTATGCTGGGACGTGTACGGTTCCCGCGCGATAGACGAATTTTGGCGCAATGGAGTTGCGGGCGTCATGTAGCAACAAATAGGTATGTGTCGGATTATGTCGGCTAGCATGCACTTTATCTTAACTATTAATTGTCCGGTGGACTTTGTCAGGGAATTGTAATAAATTGGAGTCCTTGGACGTCGTTAGCGTCCCTTGTCCAGTGATTAATCGCGGACGGACAGACGGACCGAATCGGGTTAACGAAGTTCACTGACTTGATAAGCTCCATGCGGTGCATGCATATATTAAAAATCGGTTAAGTGCGAGTCGGACTCGGGCACGAAGGGTTCCGTAGCATTTTTTTATATCGACCAAAATAAGCAAAAAATGGCGTTTTTCGTATGTTAGTGCGACAATAACTATTTAGTTCATTTTTACTACTTATTATTTAAGTGAAAATTTATATCTACTATTGAGAATTGTGTGAAAATTACAAGTAGGTACCTGTTGATGTTCTCGAGTAAAAATGCACAAAAATCTTGTTTTTAGTACATATTTGCTTTTATAGTGGCAACAATAATTACAACTGTATACAGATACAGCCATTGTGACAGACACACAAACAGCGAAGTCTTAGTAATAGGGTTCCGTTTTGAACCTTTGGGAAAGGAACTCTAAAAACGAAATTTAATATAAGTCGACGAAAGCGAAACTTGTGGGAACAATGAAGATGTTTCATTATAGATTAGACTAGCGAGTAGATGGTGCACAGCGAACAACTGCGTCGTTTGCATTATGAGCTAATTTTATGATAGTGGGTAATCGTAAAATTAACCCGAATAGTTGCGCTGATTTTAATCTGAATGGTCCTTTAGTAAGTGTCCTTTGTGAGTATCATTGTATTCATCAAAATGTATACAGCGAGTTACGCGTGTACTTAACTGTAACTTCTCGATAAAATGAGAATCAACAAACTGCGCTCAAAAACGGGAATCAAGGATGTAGGAGTAAAGACGGCAAAGTTGAAATGGGATTGGGCGGGACATGTAAGCTGCATGCATCCCGACCGCTGGGCAAAGATCTCAACAGAGTGGGTACCGGAAGATGGACGCCGCCGCCGCGCCGTGGCCGGCCTAGAAAAAGATGGCGCCTAGAAAAAGATGGCTCCTGTGCCACCGCTGGCCAGGCTGGCGTTTAGGACGATTCTCCTGATATGCTGTCATCGCCCGCGCGCGGGTCTGGTCCGCACAAGTTTCCCGCATCATTTGATAGATGGTTTCCTGTTATGCAGGCAACACACGGCCAGGAGCATGTTTTCGCCCGCGTGCGGACCAGATCCGCGCGCTGGTGATAACATGCATGACAGGAAAAGCGCCCTTAGTTTAGCAGGTAACGCTATGAAAAGGTTATAGACACTTTTGCAATAATAAGCTCCAGATGGAATGTCGGGTTAAACTGCTCCCGAATACTTTACCCTTTTGTATGAAAATATCGAGTTTTCTTCAGACGAACTAGCACATAACGTCTGGGCAATACAATAATTTATTCATAACTTTTTGAATAAAGCACCTTCTATTCGCCACTTAGAATATGAAGTTTGGCACAACTCAAGTGAGCAAACCTTTTTCGATATTTTTCATGATATACCGCGCTGAAGTGAACAAAATATATTACAATATTGGTTTGGAGTATTTTATGCTTTTATGATCATATTACATACAAATTAGGAAATTATTTCGAAATATTCTCTTAAATAATATTTGAGTAGACATAAGTATTAAGTTATTAACAAAAATGTTAAAAATGTTTTTTTTTTCTTACAAATTGATAAAAATCAATTTGTAAGAAAAAAAAACGTCTCGGAGTTTTAGGTATAAGTAGGCATAATTTAGTAGACTTCATACAAATTAAACATTGTTTACAATCATCAGTAGCATCGAAGAACAATCGTCAAGAATTAGTTCAATTGGCCTTAATAATCTTTAGGATATGGAAAGGACATTTTCATAAATTACTTTTTTTAGCAGCATAAACGAATGACCTACTAGCTTGTACTAGCGTCTTGCCTGCAACTTTGCGCAACTTCGGACCCGTATATTTTGCAGTAAAACTATCCTATTTATTTATCCAAATTCCATACCGATTTTTTTAATGAAATAAGGGGGCAAACAAGCAAACGGGTCACCTGATGGAAAGCAACTTCCGTCGCCCATGGACACTCGCAGCATCAGAAGAGATGCAGGTGCGTTGCCGGCCTTTTAAGAGGGAATAGGGTAATAGGGGAGGGTAGGGATGGGAAGGGAAGGGAAGGGAATAAGGGAGGGTAGGGAATAGGGTAGGGGATTGGGCCTCCGGTAAACTCACTCACTCAGCGAAACACAGCGCAAGCGCCGTTTCACGCCGGTTTTCTGTGAGAACGTCGTATTTCTCCGGTCGAGCCGGCCCATTCGTGCCGAAGCATGGCTCTTCCACGTATAAATTATATTTAAAATTTCATTCAAATCGGTTCAGCGGTTCGATCGTAAAACCACACTTTCGCATTTATTAGTACGGACGGATAACACCAGAAATATTTCCCCTATATTGCCAAAACCTCAATATTAAGCTAATTATGAGAATAATAAAGTGATACTTCGTCATCCACTTACATAAAACAGCTGCAACCGAATCGTTAATCTAGGATAATGGTATTTATCGCTAATAGATTAGAGTATATTTTGCAATGCAGGTGCGGAAATGCTTATTAAGAGGGTCGGGTGAGTCAGGACTCAGGAGCGGCGGCGCCCGGCGTCCGAGGACTCACCCTGGGATACATTTTCACTAAGTAATAGTCGCTATATCCAGTACTATCATACATAGCATAGATAGAGCTATATACAAGGTGTAACAAAACTATGTGACAATACTTTAGGATGTGTCATATACACATAATGTAGAGTGCCCTCATAATATAGAGTTAACTGTGAATTTTTTTTGTGATTTGTATGGGCAAGCGCCCTAGCGTCACGAGCTTGCCCATACAAAAGTTTTAATTTTAAGTATTATCACCATGGTCAATAATAATTAATACTTTAGGGCTTGTATATGTAGTAAGTAGTAGTATTTTTTTAATATTGTATGGCAAAATTCATGACGCTCGCGCTGGGGTGCTTACCTATACAAATCACAAAAATTGCTATTTCAGCGCTGCTACTTTCACAGTGAACTCCATATACACACCATAAAGTATTATCACTTAGTTTTGTTACACCTTGTATAAATAAAAATGAATTTTCTATTATCCTTATCTCGCTAAAACTTGAAAACGGTTTTTTTTTTTATGAAATAAGGGGGCAAACGAGCAAACGGGTCACCTGATGGAAAGCAACTTCCGTCGCCCATAGACACTCGCAGCATCAGAAGAGCTGCAGGTGCGTTGCCGGCCTTTTAAGAGAGAATAGGGTAATAGTGGAAGGTAGGGATGGAAAGGGAACGGAATAAGGGAGGGTATGGAAAGGAATAGGGTAGGGGATTGGGCCTCCGGTAAACTCACTCACTCGGCGAAACACAGCGCAAGCGCTGTTTCACGCCGGTTTTCTGTGAGGACGTGGTATTTCTCCGGTCGAGCCGGCCCATTCGTGCCGAAGCATGGCTTTCCCACGTTAATCCGATTTGGCTAATTTTAGCCTTGAAATATTCATGGAAGTCCGGGGAGAGTTTATATTAGGAGGGAAAGTTCACCGGGTCATCTAGTTAGTATTAAAGATGTTCTTTCATTACTTTCCTACTATAACATATTCCTGCATCCTACTAATATTATAAAGGCGAAAGTTTGTTTGGATGTATGGATGTGTGGATGTATGGATGTTTGTTACTCTTTCACGTAAAAACTACTGAACGGATTTTAATGAAACTTTACAGTAATATAGCTTATACATCAGAATAACACATAGGCAACAATTTTAACCGACTTTCAAAATGGAGGAGGCGTTATGTTCGTTTATTTTTCTTCAACGATTACTCTGCCGTTTGTGAACCGATTTTCAAAATTTTTCTTTTAGTGTATAGGTTATCATTCCAATTTGATACCATATTCATAAAAGTGGTGACCTGATGAAGATATCCATAAGTAATCGAGGGAACTCCTCTAAATGTATATGGAAATATGTGGTGACTTCGGTTTAGTAAGCAGTATTCTAAGCATATGCTACCAACAAGTAAGATTTTGCACCAAGGTATACCATGGTTAGGAAGGTGCTGAGAGAACTCCTGATTCTTTATAGATACAAGTTTGGGAGTTTCGGCGTTGTTTTAAGAGCGGAAAGCATATGCTACTATGCAAATTATCTTCATCTTAATCATCGTCACTACCATAAACCGTGGGTAACACCGCGGGGCACAGCTAGTAATCTAATATATAAAATTATAAAATTCTCGTGTCACAATGTTAGGCCGCGTACTCTTCCGAAACGGCTTTACTGATTTTAACCAAATTTTAAATGCATATTCAGTGGGCCTGAGAATCGGCTACTGGGTACTTTTTATATTGATAAGTGCATTTGTTGAATAAATAATAGTAAATTATTACAACTCGAGACTGACGGCGACCATTGTTTGTGCGACGGGATAACGATGGACGTTGCCATGGTGTCATACTTATTTAGTCACTTCAATAAAATAATACGGCCGAAATTCATACTAATTTCATAGCATACTAACTAATATTATAAATGCGAAAGTGTGTCTGTCTGTCTGTCTGTTACCTCTTCACGCCCAAACCACTGAACTGATTTTGCTGAAATTTGGTACGGAGATACCTTGAGTCCCGGGAAAGGACATATGATACTTTTCATCCCGGAAAAATGTACGGTTCCCGCGCGATAAACTAATTTTGGCGCAACGGAGTTGCGGGCGTCATCTAGTATTTTATATGGCAAAGAAACGTTTGCCGGGACAACTAGTATGATAATAACATTATTATTATGTTGCTCCGTTGTATGACTAACTTTGTCTATGCCTCGTGTTCATGTTACAAGATAGTCCTTCTGCTGAATGGAAGACAAGTTCACGGTTTTCCTTGTGGTATCTGTGTTATTGCGATTTGACTATAAACTTGACGTTTAGCAGTAAATAGCAGTAGTCTTGAAAAGTGAATTATTCTTTTTCACGAAAGCAAAATCATTGGCAAAAGCTAGTCATATAATTCATACTACATTATAAATGCGTAGCGTGTCTATGTATCTGTTACCTCTTCAAGATTAAACCGCTAAACCCATTTTGCTGGGTATGGACCCATGATTGAACATATCTCCATACCCAGCTCCGTACATTACATTTCAGGATTACCGTACATTTCAGGATGTAAAGTATCCTATGTTCTTACATAGGATACTTTATATTATTATCCTGAAAATGTACGGTTTCTGCGCGACAAAAGAATTTCATCACATCGGACTTGCGGGCATTAACTGACAACTAGTATAATGATGATAACATAATATCTATGGACGCTTCACACCATTTCGATCTGGCCCCGTGCTAAGTACCCGAAAGACTTGTGTTACGGGTTACGGGACAACAGAAATTATAGTTCATACTTTTATACTACTTATACATATTATTATATTTAAGATTTTTATTATATGATAAACATATTTAATACACATTCATGACCCAGGAATTTTGAAAACTTTTTGTTCCGTCGGCGGGATTCGCACCCGCGACCCCCGGCTTGAGCTACCAACACGCCCATCAACTGAGCCACAGAGGTCGTCGAAACTAGTATAATGATGAATAATTATGATATTCTCTTCAAGTTGGCGTCAATGTTCATGAGTAACAAATGCACTATCCTCATTTCATTACCGTGTATGGAAACATTTGCTGATGAATCCTCCTTTCGGTTACTATTTACTAATATGTACTTATTGTGGTTTGCCCCTGCAATGTCTCCTTGAATCTCCAGGAAAACTTGCAGTTGCAACCACACTATCTACGTCAATACGCAAAATCTATACTTATAAAATTACATGTCCTGACTGACTGACTGACTGATTCATCATCGCTGAGCAAAAACTGTAAAAGTTACAGCCACGAAATTTGGTGAATAGGGTTGTTTTATTATGTAGACACCCACTAAGGAAGGAATTTTGAAAATTTTACCCCGAAGGGGGTGAAATAGGGGTTGAAACTTTAAATGAAAGTCCGTCATTTCTTAAGTTAGAAACATGAAATTTTATTTTTGGACTGCTGATTAAAAATGAATGGATAGGTATTTAAGCGTTTTTAGAAATTCTACCCCCAAGGGGGTGAAATTGGAGTTGCAAGTTTGAATGAAAGTCCGTCATTTCTTGAGTTAGAAACATGAAACTTTATTTTTGTGCTACTGATTAAAAATGAATGGATACGTATTTAAGTGTTTCTGGTAATTCTACCCCCAAGGGGGTGAAATTGGGGTAGAAAGTTTCAATGAAAGTGCGTCATTTCTTGAGTTAGAAACATGAAAGTTTATTGACGTTTGCTTAAATAGGGTCCGTTTTTACCCTTTGTATAAGGAACCACAAAAACAAAAAGGAGAAAAGAAAACTATCCGTCTTTGTTATTATCTATACAGATTTAGAGTGTCGTTTGATTTATATACAGAGGCTCCCCCCCCCCCCCACCATGGATCTGTTACTTATAACGAAATGGTATCGTGGCGTTTTCTCCTTTTTAGGAACAAAGTAAGTTGAAAAATAATACTTGCGACGTGGTCTACAATCGATATAGAAGCCAAAAATATAGTTTTTAAAATTTTTGTCTGTTTGTCTGTTTCTCTGTATGTATGTCCGGGGTAAACTCAGAAAGTACTGGATGGATTTACTTCAAATTTTGCACGGATATTATTTAAATGTTGGGTCAACACATAGGCGTATCGTATATATTATTACGATATCGCCTATGCTCAAGTTTCATTATTTTTAGTTTTTTGATCATATTGCTAAAACGGTGCGTCGTAGAGAAAAAAGTGCAGTACGCTATGAAAGCTCATAAAATTTCCTACAAATTTTTCCTTTACACTTTGTAACTATCTCCACTCATTTTCTTGCTATGAGCTTTTATCTCTCTTATCTAAACATATTTCGAGTGTCGTTTGATTTATATGCAGCGAGCTTCGGCACCGGTCGTTTCTTGGGGGCTGCGCCCCTTAAAATTTTCCTCTACACAAAACTCGTCTCGACTTACACTTCTCCTCTTTAGGAACAAAGTAAGTCATCTATACATATAATAAAATCGTAGGAAACTCAATTCTGTACATTGAATATTTTTGAAAAATAATACTTGGAACGAGATCTACTATGCTGATGCGGACGAAGTCGCGGGCACCAGCTAGTTATTTTATAAGTCTGCCATCCGCTTGACATCCGATTACATAAATTAAATAGATAAGTAGGTACTTTAGGAGCTACGTTAGACCACAGAAACATTTATAGGTTACTACCTAGAAATGTTTCTGTGGTCTAACGTATCTCCTACTGTCATCATTTATCATCATCTAGGCTTGAGCGTAGTCGGTTAAAAAAGATAAGATCAACTTCCGATACCCTTGCTTCTTCCGATGCCTCTGCTTCCGTTCACATCAGCAGCGCATACTAAAACATCCCTTGACTCATCTTGGGCACCGGAAAACGCCGGCAGGATATTCCTAAACCTTTCTACGAATTGTTAACAATGGCACACGTCATGTGGCGTCTGACTGGTATCCTATACAAACACTTATTAGGTTATTCAATTAGTATAAGTACTGATTTAAAAGTGAAATTACTGGCGCTTAGCTGTAGCATACCACAATTGTCAATGACTGGTTGAATCAACAATCTGCGATTGTAAAAGACAGTTTAAAAACGATATCAAAATATATTTTAATATAATCTATTTATTTTAAGACCCCCCCCCCCCCCCCCCTAACGCCGCTAGTGGTTCTAGCGATATGTAAATTGATTCAAATTATGACGTATAACAACACTGAATAGTTAAGATTACTGTGGTTTTACATCTTTAAAGGCATCCAATAAAGCTTTACTACAATTGAACGGCTTCTGTTACGGTGCGGCGGTAAATAAAATGTAAATGACTGTAGATGCCTCAATAATACGGTTTATGTGTTTTATATTAGGTAGTAAAGTTGCTACATCTGCTACTGTGTATAGCGCCCGTCTAGATATTTTATGTACTGTACGTCTGTTTGTAGTTACTAGTTAAGTATTGTAATGTCAAAGACTCACAAGATGAATAATAGTGATGGATCATGGAATAGATGCAACCTTACAACATTGTAAACCCTATTTTAAAAGATAAATTTTTTTCTAAATTTTTTTGGTAAAAAAGTGGGCCCCGTGCGAGTTTCTTACGCCGGTTCTTCTCGCCGGGATAGTTCCCGAACCGGTGGTAGGCATGATGCCTAGACGTTAGAGTAGACGTTCAAAGAACATTTGAATAATTTATTCTGAATAAAAAAGTTTGAGTTTGAGTTTACGTCGGAATAATAGTATACACAATATACGGGTCGAATTGATAATCTCCTGTTTTTGAAGTCGGTTAAAATATGTTATGCAAATGTTATTTGCAGGCATTGCAGTCAAGTAATACCAAAAATTGCTTACTTTAAGAGTATCAACGACAGATTTTATATTTTGCTGTTCTGAGGTATCAACTATCAAAGTTTTTTTTTTAATTAGGGGGCAAACGAGTCATCTGATAGAAAGCAAGCAACCGTCGCCCATGGACACTTGGAACATCAGAAGAGTTACAAGTGCGTTGCCAAAAAGTTTCTAAAATAAACAATGCGTACAAAATATTATAAAAACTGATATAAACTTTAAATTATCAAATTATACACAGAAGTTGATTTTTTAAGTTTATATTTTGTTATTTATTTATTAATTACTTATATTCTTGCTAAAAATGTATTGTATTTGAAATGATATCAGTATTACGCAAATTACTCATAATAATAATTATTTGAGTAGGTTCAGGTTTTCCCACTGTTAAAAAAAAGGTTTAAAATACGTGACAGTTCTAACTTTAACAACACGCGAAAGTCATTACTCATTAGGTACTTGGTAGGAATTAGAAAATTGGAAGATAGTTTATTTAAACATACTTTTAATATAAATAACAGCAAAACATTTGAAAACGTAGGTGGATGAATGATGAAATAGTAACTAAAAATTTTTGAAATTTTAGGTATTATTTTAAACTAGATGACGCCTGCAATTCCGTTGCGCCAAAAATCGTTTTCCGCGCGGGAACCGTACATACATTTTTCCGGGATAAAAAGTATCCTATGTCCTTTCCCGGGACTCAAAGTATCTTCATACCCAGCAAAATCGGTTCAGCGGTTTGGGCGTGAAGAGGTAACAGACAAAACAAACAGACAGACAGACACACTTTCGCATTTATAATATTAGTATGGATAGAGGCTATAAAAAACGATTTAATGTATTCTTTATGAACATATTTTATCATCCATATTTTTTTTATTCTGCCCTTATTTGGTACTACTAATATATATTCTGTGCCCTTATTGTGATTCTGCCCCTACCATGCAGGTAATTACTAATAAAAAAGTGTCGAGCCCCCTTTACGCCGAACGCACGACAAGGAACATCGTTCCAAAAGGAACATTAAAAAATGTTAGTTACCCACTTCATCCACTTACATCCTCATTTATATTAGAAAAGAATTCACGAGTTACGAGTAGACATTCAGAAACCTGTCACAGCTTACAGACAAATCGCGGTTTGACTGAGCAAGGAGCTTTATGTAAGCTCTTGTTGTAGCATAATATATTAAATAATATGCAGTAGATCACCTTACTGGACAATGGACATCCTGAATGAAGTCAACAACATTAGCTCTCAAAATAAATCAAATAAGAAAGGAGCTTCCGTGGCCATTTGTGTGTACCCATTAGTTAGTAGCCAGGGAGCCCTAGAACAATTTTTTTTATTACTATCAAGCTAATTTTTTGTGAGTAGCTTCATTTTTATTTGCGAATCAGCTGGTTAGGGTTCCGTTTTAGGGTACCGGAGTCAACCAAGTTTTCTTGATTACAAAACTTTAAAACGGAACCCTAACCAGTAGATTTTTTGTATATTGGTTAATAGTTATATAATTTATGAGTAACATTGTCCTTCAAATAAAATCCATATTTTAGGACCATCTAATCAAAGTATGAAATCCTTTCTATCTCTGTTAGCTACCACTTTCAAGATTTTTCGCAAATAAAAAATATTATGTTGGTTGTCTTATCAAAATGAAGCTACTCACAAAAAATGTGCTTGATAGTAATTTAAAAAAATGTTCTAGGGCTCCCTGACCTTTTAATTTACACTTGAGGACTGATTTCCTACGATTTCATATTTTTTTTCATACAGTGGCGTGCAATTATAGTGCATTTCATGACGTAGCGAGCAATGTGCATCGAGACATTTTCAGATAGGTACGAATTACGATACACGCGCAGACCTTGAAAAACTTGTATCAACAAGAGTCAGATTTCTAGAGCCCCGCTGTCTCATTCTACTGTATAATATTTACTCTGTACAAAGAGTTTTCGGTATACAGTCGCCAAGAGTAACGACTGCGAAAAAAGTATAAAAGTCCTATCCGTCTTTGAACACACTCTAAGCCAGGGGCGAGACGCATAAAAAAGCACTAGACTTCACACGAGTCTAGGAAAACGAGAATTATATCTACTGCGACTACGAGAAAGTATCATCATCATCACAGGTATAGTCAAATCTCAAATAAAGAGAAGATAAAATATGTTAGTTCTTCCGGTGGCACCGTTTTGCGAGACATTCGTAAAATTTTGAGCATAAAAATCATTATAGGTACATAAAAAATATAAGTTTTAGAATATTAGGTCAATAGAGTATACAGTGTGTAACAAAAATAAGTGATAATACTTTAGGGTGTCTATTTATTCCTTGTAGAGAGTTCACTGTGAAAGTAGCAGCTCTGAAAGATGAATTTTTTTTCACGTTTGTATGGGCAAAGGCGTCACGAGTTTCCCCATACAAAAGTGAAAAAAAAAATTGGTCTTTCAGCGCTGCTACTTTCACAGTGAACTCTCTACAAGGAACACGTATACACCCTAAAGTATTATCACTTATTTTTGTAGACAATAATATCTTGTCACTTTCACGCGAAGACGCGACAAAAGCAACTCGTTTTACTAAACAACAAAATTAGTTGTAATTTTTTTTTCAGCGTGACTAAACGTATCCTTAGCCTTGTTGAAGGTAACTATAATAATATTTCCTACTAGATGACCCGGTGAAGTTCGTATCACCTTCCTCTTAATATAAACCTTCCTTGGACTTTCACGAACATTTCAAGACTAAATGTAGTCGTATCGGTTTAGCCCTAGCCGATCTCGAGTTTAAGCTAGACTAACAAAATTTAATATTCTTTTTTAATTTCTCCTCTACCTATCTAGATTAAAGAGTAGACAAAAACAATTGAGACATATTAAGAAGGAAATAATAATCAACAATATTTCGCGTCGTAAAAGTGAAAAGCGGTGATTGGCTCAAATGAGTTTATTGTGTAGCTAATGAAAAGTTCCATGAACCGTTATCAGACGATATTATTGACAATCTTGATTAATTTCAAGGATTCCGTGACCGTTTAATCTTTCTTCACAACAATCCTTACAAACATTAATGACAAAGTTTCTGCCGGGTTTGTCTAGCTGTCTCCACGCTATGAACCGATTTCATCACTTTTCAATAAATCAGATTTTTTTCTGTTAGTGCCTTGCCAGGGAATCTATATATTATATAAAACTCAAAGGTGACTGACTGATTGACATAGTGATCTATCAACGCACAGCCCAAAGCACTGGACGGATCGGGCTGAAATTTGGCATGCAGGTAGATGTTATGACGTAGGCATCCGCTAAGAAAGGATTTTGATAAATTCCAACCCCAAGAGGTTCAAATAGGGGATGAAAGTTTGTATATAATAATACTTCTTAACGCGAGCGAAGCCGCGGGCAAAAGCTCGTAATACATAAATTACATTTTAAATCAATAATAACACACTAAATTAAATAGGCTTACGACCGAATTGCAAAGTAAACCAAACTATACAAGTTTTAAAATAATTTTAGTACTTATACATTTTTTTTTATGATATAAGGGGGCAAACGAGCAAACGGGTCACCTGATAGAAAGCAACTTCCGTCACCCATGGACACTCGCAGCATCAGAAGAGCTGCAGGTGCGTTGCCGGCCTTTTAATAGGGAATAGGGTAATAGGGGAGGGTGGGGAAGGGAAGGGAAGGGAATAGGGGAGGGTATGGGAGGGAATAGGGTAGGGGATTGGGCCTCCGGTAAACTCACTCACTCGACGAAACACAGCGCAAGCGCTGTTTCACGCCGGTTTTCTGTGAGGACGTGGTATTTCTCCGGTCGAGCCGGCCCATTCGTTTCGAAGCATGGCTCTCCCACGTACAAATATAAAACGTACATATAAAATACAAATGATTTTATAAACGAGTTTATTGCAATCTGCGCAAAGAAATATAAGAACAATAAAGTAAGCGATATTGATTTTTCATACAAAGTAACTTAACGAAGTTACCTTTATGTTCTCATTTTGTTTATGATGTTCATAATTTTTGTATTCATACTTTTTGTGCACTTACATTTTTGAACTATTTGCGAAAACTTTTAAATGGCTTATAGTTACTATTTAGTCAAGTTAATTTATGATAATAGCTGTAAGTTTTCCGAAGAAATAAAAAGAAAAAGAAAGAAAAGAAAAGAAATAATTTCACTTTCTTATTAGGTTCTTGCACGCAGAGTGCGCTTATGGATCTAGAATCTAGAATCTAGATGTTGCCCTGACTTTGTCCAAGAGTTAATTCCTGTAGAACTGTAATAATGGCTAAGAATCTATATAAACTCATTTTAATTTACTTGTCCGTTGATTGCAATAGATATTATAATGACGTGAAGCTGGCCTTTTAGCTGCCTGCTCAATCCAGCTACACCCGATGATGGAGCGGGAAGGCTGCCGTATGAACTCCGTAATAAAAACACGTAGCCCCGTCGAATTTGGGCTCGTTAGATTCCTCTTGATGAGTACTTTGAGCATAAGCTTGTTACTCAAAAGTTTTTTCAAACTACTTTACTATAATAATTGTTATTAGGGGATAAAAGTTACTGTTAAAAAAATATGAGCCTAAATTATTAAAACTACATTAATTAATAAAGGGGTTAGTAACAATGTGAAGCTTTTTATTACTAAGGGAATAAATAAGTAAGGAGGTTAGTCAATTAATTTATTATTTTCTCACAAATTAATTTAATCTCTCAATAATGAACATAAACAATTTCTAATAATTACCATACGATCATTAGAATTTGTGTCGTACGCGAATGTAAATAAAGTTGAAATTTGATGGATATGTGTAAAAGCTTGTAAAAAGTTTCAATAGAGCTGATGGGTAACATCCTGCGGATTCAATTACATGGAGTGTGGATGATTGATATCGTATAGCAAGGCTTTCTTAAGTAAAAATTTTAGTCAAAACAATGCGATGAGGCAATTTTTATAACTTTCTTTCTTACACTTTTTTTGGGTTCCGTACCCAAAAGATAGAATCGGGACCCTGTTTAACTAAAACTTCGATGTCTGTCCGTGTGTCTGTCTGTCTCCAGGCTGTATCTAAAGAAAGATAATATCTGCAGAGAGAAGGCCAATACTAAAGTTTTCACTTCAAAAAGTTCAGTTTGGTTTTGCATGTATGTAATATTAAAGACTTTGCAACGCTATAACTTGGGTTATTACTTGGGTTTAAATGTCGACATTATGCTATCTCTTTTATAAATTGACCCCAGATATAACCCATCTATTCTTTCATACTTATCTTGCCTATGAGTTTTAACGAAAGTGATCCTTATGTGATCGACTTAAGGTTCTGGCAAGGGCAACAAAACTATGAACGAAGTTTCTGTAGACTGCTGCAGTAGCACGACAATTTATTAAGCACTTAACAAAATTGTTTTATCGGCAAGTTGACAAGGATGACATTGAAATATCTTGAATATTATATTTTAATATACATAGACTAGACCAGACATTCTCAAAGTGTACTCCGCGGCGCCCTCTCACCTCTGGCTCTGCAAAGGCTTTGTAAGGGCTCCGCGAATCCATACTTAATCCTACTAATATTATAAAGGCGAAAGCTTTTTTGGATGTATGGATAAGTGGATGTATGGATGTTTGTTTCTCTTTAACGCAAAAACTACTGAACGGATTTTAATGAAACTTTGCAATAATATAGCTTATAAATCAGAATAACACATAGGCTACAATTTTAACCGACTTTAGAAATGGAGGAGGTGTTATGTTCGTTTTTTTTTTATCTTCAACGATTACTCCGCCGTTTGTGAACCGATTTTGAAAAATTTTCTTTAGGTGTATAGGTTATCATTCTAATTTGGTACCATACTCATAAAAATGGTGATCTGATGAAGAGATCCATAAGTACTCGAGGGAACTCCTCAAAATGTATATGGAATATTGTGTTGACTTTGGTTTTGTGAGCAGTATTCTAAGCATATGCTACCAACAAGTAAGATTTTGCATTAAGGTATACCATGGTTCGGAAGGTGCTAAGAGAACTCCTGACTGTTTAAATATACGAGTTTGGGGGTTTCGACGTTATTTTAAGAGCGGAAAGCATACTACTATACAAATTACCTTCATCTTAATCATCATCACTACCATAAACCGTTCTTTTCAAAGTATTTTATGATATAATCACTTGAACCGCGGGTAACACCGCTGTAGCTGTAGCTGTAGCACTAGCTGTATTATTATAAATGCGAAAGTGTGCCTGTCTATCTGTCTGTCTGTCTATCTGTTACCGCTTCAAGCTCAAGCCGCTGAACCGATTTTGCTGAAATTTGGCATGGAGAAACTTTGAGTCCCGGGAAAGGATATATAATAATTTTTATCCCGAAAAATGTACGGTTCCCCCTGCAATAAACGAATTTTGTTGCAACGGAGTTGCGGGCGTCACCTCGTGATGCATAATTACTTCTTTTTAGAAACGACATAAGACAGTAGCGTGGAGACAATATAAAAAATACATAATATTCCTTTTTTTGTAACCCTCAAAAATGACACTTCTTGAAAGAGTCCGCCACCAAAAAAGTTTGAGACCCTGGACTAGGCTCATATTTTATAGAATATAGAGGGTGCTACAAAACTTGGCTTATTTATATTATATACATGTTGATTCCTCAATACATCCTTGTCTTTTTATTGGATTATTTCATCTTATTTTACCTTACTTCTGGCGCATAAAATTGCCTTTGTTGATTATTTTCTTAAACTTTCTTGACGTACAAACAAACTTCTACATTATATACCTAAACATGAAATTATGTTTATCATATTATCGTACAAGTCATAATCTTCAGAAATATGGCTTAGGAAAATTATTAGGAAATATTTTAATCAGCATTGATAAAAGGTGAAAGTTTCTGGCGAGGAGCCAACTTTTATGATACATAATTAGATTCCTGATGACCTGTAAAACGGATATTTTCTTCTTTATATTTAAGTAACGTACATCCAAAATTAACATCTGACCATACTAAATACATAATACACTAGCTATTAAAAAGCCGAGCTTTGTGAGGGCTCGCGTCGTCACACCTTGACTGACTGATGAATAATGATAACATATCTTCATATAAATAATAAAAATTACTATGATCATTGATCAAGCACAAATCAATAGGCGTGATAGTTTTTCCGTAAGTTTGTGGGATATACTAGGGCTCGCTTCGCTCGCCCTGATTACCATAATGGCTAATATAATTACTTTTAAGAACTTTATTATGTACATTAATGTATATATCATAAAGTTCTTAAATAAAAATTACTATGATCATTGATCAAGCACAAATCAATAGACGTGATAGTTTTTCCGTAAGTTTGTGGGATATACTAGGGTTCGCTTCGCTCGCCCTGATTACCATAATAGCTAATATAATTACTTTTAAAAACTTTATTATGTACATTAATGCAAATAAATAAATTGAATTGAATACTATTTCCTACTTAGGTTGAGTTGCACCAACAAACTTTAACTATAACTGTAACTTTAACTACAATGCAAAATGTCAAATCTTTGGTTAAAGTTAAAAATTGACGCCATCAAGACGCCATATTTAAACATAACCATAGAGCTCGACAAGGTTTTAAATGCACGTGGTGAAAAAAGGAACTAACGCTGTCATCATACAAAAACGCCATTTTTGACAGTTCTCCTTTACTAGCAGCACCCCCGCCCATGTCATTTATAACCTTGTTGGACCAGCTGTCATCTGTCCATTTCTCCGGTCAAAGTTAAGGTTAAAGTTAAAGTTAAATTTAGCCTTAACTATAACCATAACTTTAACTTTAACCACGCCTCTGGTGCAACCCAACCTTAGAGTCACATTACAACGTAACGAGCCGATGCGACGAATTTTTAAATGAGCCATTCAAATTGAAACACGCAGCCTTACACCGCGGCCAAGACTGTCAATTAAATGTAAGATACACATTACTGTTTTGTAAGTTAAGCTCAGTTTAAATTGGCTCATCCATACTTATAAATGCGAAAGTATGTCTGTCCGTTACGTCTTCACGCCCAAACCGCTAAATCGATTTTGCTAAAATTTGCTATAGAGATACTTGAGTTCCTAGAAAAGACATTGGATACGTTTTATCTCGGAAAATGTACGGTTCCCGGGCGATAAACGGAATTGCGGGCGTCATCTAGTTTAAAATAAATCGCATCGAATTGTGTCGTCACGTGAACTGATCCTTATTTATGTAGGAATGAAGAAAATAGATTTATCATTCCTTAAATGGAACCTAACCTAAATCTTATTTTACCGACGTCAAATAAATGAAGAGCCCAAGGGTTATGAAAATTATAATTAAATTTTCGATTTTCTTAACCTTGCAGGCTGGACATTTTTTAGAAAATCTTTAAAAATTATAATGCATAGCTGTCCCGGCAAACGCTGTTTTGCCATAAAATGATTTTCCCCGTTTTCCTGCTTTTCTCTTGAAGTTTTTTCTGATATTTTTTAGGGTTCCGTACCTCAAAAGGAAAAAACGGAACCCTTATAGGATCACTTTGTTGTCCGTCTGTCCGTCCGTCCGTCTGTCAAGACCCTTTTTCTCAGGAACGCGTGGAGGTATGAAGCTGAAATTTATATCAATTACTCAGGTCTACTGTCCCTTGAAGCTGTGAAAAAATCAAACTTCTAAGCCAACGCAATCAAAAGATACAGCCGTTTATGCCGCAAATTTTCGACACTTGCAAGGGAATCAAAACCTACAGGGTGCTTCCCGTGAACTCAGAATCTTGAAATTTGGTACGAAGCAACGTCTTATAGCATAGATAAAGGAAAAATTACGAAAACCATAAATTTTTAGTTACATCAAATAATATATTTTTTTTAATAATTTTAAACTTACTACCCATTTCCTCATAAACGCGTAGAGGTATTAAATTGAAATTCATACCAAATACTCAGGTCTATAATACCTTTAAGCTGTCGGAACCCTCGGTGCGCGAGTCCGACTCGCACTTGGCCGGTTTTTTTTTCTATAGACCTCACGGAGCCCGAGACCTTTCCAACGAATGCAAAACCGTGGAAATCGCTTCGTGCGTTCTGGAGTTATAGCGTCAGGAGGGAAAACCCGATTTATTTTTATATATTAGATTACTTAGGTATAATATTAGGGATTTTATATTTACGATTTTTTATGGATTTATACAATAAAACAGAAACAAGAAACTATACAACCCAGGGACATGGTTTTTTATTGCTACGTCGGGTTGTTTGTCTTACTTTTTGTCACGGAACCCCTCACAAATCAATCATCGTAGTACTTAACCCCACCCAACTATATACTTAACATGTGTTTGTGCTTAACTTTAAAGTTCAAATCACTATTTAATTACCTACTCTAGCTTATCTCTACATTTACTCTTGAGGTTGTCAAACGAAAAACCACACTAATTCAATAATCAACACTCTACACCTACAGCACTCCTTCTAGTCATATTTAAAAGAAGTTGTTCATACAAGAAATGATCCGTCAATATGCTCAAATATCAAATAGCCCAAACAACCCCGAAGTATTAGGAATGGCCAAAGAAATGGTATTTTGATCAGGTGTACAAAATATACAGATATTTTAGGCACCAGTGTGGCAATTAATTTCCTATCTGTCTTTATACAGAGTGTAACAAAATTACAAAACAAAGTGATAATACTTTTTTCTTTATTATGGATTGGATTATAGATGGATTAGATTGTATTTATTATATGATATTGAGTGTACTGTCACTTCTTGGTGGAAATTCATCTGCAATTAAATAATTATACACTTTCCTTGCACTTATTCCTTCACCTGATGATGATTTTTTCGAAACGTGTATTTAAGAATTTTGTAATAAATAGAATATTAAAATAAAGTGGAATAAGTGCAAGGAAAGTGTATTATTATTTAATTGTATTTATTATGTGTCCCTTAAATAGAGTTCACTGTGATAGTAGCAATTATCAGTAGATCATATTCACTTAATATCTGAGTTGATATTACCACGCCTTGTCATTTACATCCATGATTTAAATAATGAAATGTTTACATTATGTACGTTGTAAAATGTGCATTGATAAATGAGTTTACAAAATGTCCTGTCAACAAGACGTTGAACTTGTGCCACTTGTACTCATTCATTGTGTAAGATTAATGAATAAATATAATCGTTCGTCTGTCGAGCCGACTACAGAAATACCTCCATTCATTAATACAAATTGATATGAGTATGAAAGAACCACTGTGTATCTACTATTTGTATACCGTTTCAATAGGGCAATTAATATTAGTACCTGGAAGACCGAGCTTAGCTCGGTATAGCAAACACTCATTGACTTCGTGTTACTAAATAACGCCATCTGCTGATCGTTAAAACAATTAGTTGCTACAAAATAGTATTATTATTCGCCAATAGATGTCAGGAAGAGTCATATTTTTCAGTTTATCGATTATCGATAAAACACGAATAAAAAGACATTTTCTAAAAATGATTCCTAGCTAGATCGATATATATATATATATATATATATATATATTGGAATCAAGAATTGCTCGTTTAAAGATACATGTCCCAGTAGCTCCCTCTGATCCAACCTTACGATATATTCCCCATTGAGTTTACATTTACACAACTCTATATTTATTTGGCGCTGTTGTTTTTTACATTCAATGGAATATTTGACATTTCTTTCCCGATAAATGGAAAATAATGCTACAAAATCTATGATTATAAATCAGTTTATCAGTGCAGTAGGTAAATTATTTTAAGATATTCAAGCGATCGTCGTTACATTATTTACGAAGACTCGCATCATGCGTATACCAGTAGTTTGTCCACATGAATAAAAGATGGTGCAGTTGTTAGGGATCATTACTTTTGTTTATTGAACAGTTTATTAGAATTGAGAATTGGCTACATACAATTTTGTATAAAATAGAGAGAGCTTTTTGAATGCTCAAACACTGAGACCTTATTCGTCACTATTCTTCCCTTAGGTCAAAGAGCAGGACATCGTAATATTATCACTTAAAAGCTCGTGCAGCTGTAACATTTTGGCATATTTTAATAATATGTAGACTCTACAGTCTACATTTTAAACGTGCCTCTACATTGTAGGGGGACCCTAGATGTTATAAAATGTCAGCTTTTAAAAGGGCCAAAATTGACGTCAGCGAGAGCTGTACACTTTTCCTGGACGAAAACTATTCTATGACCTTTCTTGGCCTCAGCGTGACAGCCAGACTAACAGACACACTTTGCTGACTTCATAACTAAACTTGGAAATAACATTTTTTCCAACGCGGGAATCAAATCCACGAACTCCAAGAGCCACGCTCTAAAGCCTAAACCACGGAGGCGTTCTTAAAGCACAAAAATTATAAGCACTATATAAAATAACATTTTAAGCACTAAAATACTATCATTATCAGTATTAGCACATAGTCTGTGGGAGGAAATAAACCGGCGCGCTGGCATCGGTATGACAACAAAAGGGCTCCGTAATAGGTTATTTTACGCACCACCGGTCACCGTCGGAGCTGCATTTGATCTCACCCCCCTTCGCTCCCCCCTTTTGTACCCCCCAACCCCCCTATAGGGAGCTCATTGAGTGACTGGTGATTTCCTTTTGGGTAAACAATTGGCGAATTCACCAAATGGCTGCTTTAATATAAGGCGTAAGCGAATTATAGAATTTTACATCTTACTATACAACTAGGTAGTATGCACTATGAAGTACACTAACCTATTAGGCAACAAAACTCAAAAGAAATATAAGTATGTAATGTTCTTTTCATAAAATTAAGGTAAGGTAAACTATTTTGTCATGCTATTGGCTTATGGTAGCTTTTTTAAACCAGCAGCTTCCTTCAGTCTACGAAAACTATAGTCCAAACATTGATACGCAGCACGAAACTTCAATGAAATTCATTGTGACACGTCTGGTAGCAACACTATATGCCGTGACGTGAATCACGTGGCCTTGAGATGATGGGCCCAGAGGGAGTGTCCTGAATGTCAAGGCGTTTGCCAACCCGCATGGTAATTACCGTCAAACAGCCCTTGAGCCTCACCTACCTGGAAATGGTAGCTGGCAAGAAAGGGCTATTGAAGTCAGGTTAGGTTTGACAGTGTGGGATAAAGTAAAGAAGTGGCACCAAATGGTTCGTGTAATAATACACTCGACGCTGGCTAGCCAGTTCCTTTGCTTGAATTTGGCTTTGACACGCTGACGCGTGTCTAGTTTTACCATTTCCTGTTAAGTGCCGGATAGGCTATCCATAGCTTAACTTGACAGATAGAATATGGGGCACCTGTCAAATAAGTTGTGGGTAGCCTATCCGGCACCTTATCAGGAAGTGGTGAAACAGGCCCTTAATATCATAATACTTTTATCATAATTTTTCTCCATGTAAAAGAAGACATTAGATAATATTCTAAAAGAGTAAGAGTTACGAGTATGTAGGTCGATTCTACCAATTTACAATATTACAGTTTCGATAACAGGAGATCTCTGAATAAGCGAGGTATACTTAGCCAGGTCGAAGCCCCCTTTCGTAGTTGTCTAAATCTGTACAAAGTTTCTCAGTCTGAAAACTTTGATAGCGCCATTCAAGATTGCGGCACTAATTAGTCACCACAATACTTTCACCACGATTGTAACTGTTTTGGCATGATGCTGATAAATTATTCAATGACGCCAAAATTGATCAGCTGTGTCACAAAATGAAAGTAAATAATAAGACGTTGTGTGAAACGGGGTTCCGTTTATTGTATAGTATGTATTGCGAATCACGATTCACGACACAGTGACACAAAGAAAGTATAATTAAGTCAGAAAGAAACAAAGTAATTTTAAAGTGTTTTTTGGCAACACTATGCTGATGAACGAATCAATGACGCCGAAAGTGATCAGCTGTGTCGCAAAAGGTCAGTTCCGGTGTCGTTGACCCCGCATCGATTGTGTGCCGACTGCCGCCCTTCACGCACATGGCGCGCTAAACCCTCTATTGCTTCTATACCTTATGGTCCTCTATATAGCATTAAAACTACGAGATGAATGCATCAAATAAAAGCTAAGCTGATATCGTAAATACGATAGTGTATCAGTTTGTCAGTCAGTCAGTCTGGCATCAGTTAACTCTCAGACTGACGTCAGAATGATGGCCGAAAAGTACATAATAAAAAAATGATCAGTCCGTCAATCACACGGTTACATGATCATTCTCCCGTCGGTCTGGATCAGACTGATGAACTGAGCTAATGCCAGACCGTGTAACCCTATAGTCTTATGGTCTCTATTAGTATTGAAGACTATGAGATGTTGATGAATTGAAGCTAAGCTGATAAAATATGTATGTGAAACCTGTGAATCCGTTGAACACGCGATTCTTGATGAAAGGTATTATGTAAAATAGTTAAGTCTCGAGAAAAGACAGGATAATTTCTATCTTGGAAAACTGCACGATTTCCGTGGCATAAATTGGCGTATCGGCGGCAAATCTTTCAGTAAAAAAATGTAAAAAAACTAAAATAAGTAATTTTATTTTAAAAGAAAATACTACTAAAATCACTGAAACTGTTATTAAAATTTTATTAAGTCATAGCAAATTATTTACGGTAATTAACTCAGCAAATCAGTACCAAAGTGTACCAATGACCATCCTTTGGCCTTAGGCCTTAATTTGATCGATTAAGGCCCTTACGAGTAAGCGGACACTGATTGGAGAACATTATTGACAGCATGACAGCTTTGTAAACTTATGCGTCAGCTCCTACGAATAATAAAAACTAAGGAATCGTAACTCCCATACTATTACCGTTTTAAATTTGGTTCCTTTTGATCTGTCATGTAACGTCAGCCTAGTACCGCTCAAGGTCACCTAAATATTGCAAATGTATTGAAATGTGTACCTAAGGTACACTTTTTTGACAAGTATTGTGGAGCATGTTTTTTGACGGAGTTATTTTTCCTTAGTTTTTATTATTCGTAGGTCAGCTCATTGATTTTTTTCTTTTTTTTCGTAAGTTTACATCTTTATTGATGAGCAACATTTTTGTCTGCCGTTTACAAATCGTGAATTCGTGCCAATAGGTCGGATATGCGTAACCTTCCGGTCAGTTTGGCAGTTTTCTTTCGTTCTATAATATTATTAAAAAAATGTTATTGTATGCTTGTCACGAGATAATATTGTATTTTTTTAATATAGGTTTTTTTTAATAACTACAAGCACAGACGTAAAAAAAGTACGGACGTAACCTTCTCTAATCACGAGTGAAGCCTAGTTATGGCCGCCCGTGTAAGACGTGTGCGTGATATGAGGGTTGCCATATAAATCATAAATTTCCCTACTTTTAAATTTTGTAAACTCAGACAAGTTAAATGTATTTTTTATACTTAAACATATTTTTATGTTTTTTTCGCTTCAGAAATGTAAGCGGTTGTTAAAGATGTCATAATGAAAATTTGAATATTTGTCAAAATGAAATATTTTTATGACACTATAGATAGAAAAAAAACACATACTTATTACGTACAGAGAAGTATATTATTTACATAACATTATTAGTAATAATGATTATGTACAAACATTTACAATAATAAAATTATTACTAGCTATTTGACCGAGCTTTGCTCGGTATTCGATAAAACACGAATAAAATGACATTTTCTAAAAATAATTCCTACAGACAGATTTATCGTCCCCGAAACCTATATAAGAAACCTGTATACGAAAAGATATAAGATACTTAAGTCCCGTAACCCGTTTCATCAAACAATCAAGTAATATTAAATAAATAATGGCTTGTTAAATCAGTTAACGGCCTGTTAGAGCTATCGAGAGTTCTACCATGCGCTAACGTCAAATCAAATCACCTAACATGGTGTTAAATTTATTCCTGGTCTAGAGGTCCATTCAATATTTTCATTCCTACTAGGTCTCAATGACGCTCGGGTGACTACACCAATAGCACCTTCCCTCCCCTACTACTGAAGGAAATCTAAGACAACAACTTTATCTATGGACGCTTCACACCACGTCAGTCTGACCCCGTGCTAAGTACCTGAAGGGCTTGTGTTACGGGTCTGGTACCCGTAAACGACACAACGTACAACGGAAATATATTTAATACTGTTATACTATACATATATTTAAGATTTTTATTATATGATACACATATTTAATACACACCCATGACCCAGGAACTTTGAAAACTTTTTGTTCCGTCGGCTGGATTCGAACCCGTGACCCCCGGCTTGAGCCACCGACAGCCCACCCACTGAGCCACAGAAGTCGTCAAACAACAGTTATATCCACTTTTGTAAATTAAGAAATTAATATGGGTGTAGACTATTTTTAGGAAATATATTTATTTTACAAATGTACCATCAAGGAAGTTGATTCCTATGCAACTGACAGACCAACGTTATTTGGTCGAATACTTATGTCAATTCAATGTTAATTGTGATCTGTCGGTTGGGTTTGACGTAACGCAACCAAACTACTTATGTTCCCGATTTGCATAGGAATCAACTTCTCTGATAGTACATAAGTATTTTGTTACACCTAAAAATATGTATAAAAATAAATACACTCTTATTTCAATAAAAAAAATCACTTATTAAATATAAAAAATATTATAAAGTTATTAAGTAAGTAAAATATGTCCATTTTCGGTAATTCTATAATACAAACTCTCAAAAAAACAATAATTTGTATTAGATTTCGTTTACTGTCTACACCCCTATTATTGTATTCCTGCCTAATTACTGGTCAATAGTATGCTAAATACTTACATGACACTAATAAAAGAAAATAAAATTAATTATTTGATTATTTAAAAATAATTTAAAATTTTCCCCGGTTTGGGGAAAATTTCCCCACTTTGTTATGGACATTACTGACCTGTTGAAGTTGAATTAATATTTACATTATTTTATCAAAATACTTTAAAAATATGTTATCTTACCTATGAAATATTATTCCTTGATGTTTTTTGTGTAAGGTTGTATTGTTCTTGCACCATTTTACAACACAAGATGGCATATTTATTTTTATTTATGAATGACAAAGATGTGTCACCGCGATGCAGTCTAATTGCGTAATGGCGGTACGATCGGCTTATTACAGTGCGAGTGTTTGTGCAAGATGTGTACATATGAACGCCTGGGCTTATTAAGGGTGCTTCACTCATTTCTTAATGGCGATCCGTCCGTATTTTTTTTACGTCCGTGACTACAAGTATTTCCACAAAATTTTGTATTTAGTTTTAGGGGGAGAAATGCAATTCAGCTCTCGTCCCGAAAGAAACGCACATATTTTGTAACGGATTATGATTTTTTATTACAATAAGACAATACACCGAGTAAAATATAAAGGTAAATCATAGAACTAAAACCGACACACTAGTTTGATATTAATTTATCATGAAAAAAACCGGAGTTTCGTAACATGTAAATTTTAAAATGTAGAGCTTGTAGAGCAGCTTTCCGTCATTAGGTTTTAATGGAAAAACCATGTGAAAATCCTGTTGAGAATAGTAAAAGAAACACGACGAAACTATCTTTGTTTAGAATACAAACCAAGAGGCTTACAAAATTTTGTACTTTGCCATTTAAAATGAGTTAAAATACTGTACTCGGCGAAATATGACGGTAGCGGTCATTGACTCCCTGTCAAAAACTTGTCATTTTTTATATAAACAACGATTGACAATGAAGAGACAGATGTTCATCAATCGCGGCTTATATAGAAAATGACAAGTTTTTTGACAGGGAGTCAATGACCGCTACCACCATGTTTCGTCGAGTACAGTATAGTATTTTATATCTTATGGAGGTATATTTAATAATATAGTTTATTGAACCCCAAAATATAGTATGAGTACTTTAAACAATATTTTATAATACAAAAGTAGTAGCTGCAGTTCAAATCGATATCTTGATGTATTACAAGTGGGGCGGTGCAGTTGTTTTTTGAGCTCCCTTGGGGCGCGCGCTATTAATATATTAGGGGATGAGCGACCTTTACAGACATTCGTTGTTGGAAACCAAAAAAATACTGACAGTAAACAATCAATAAACGTACCGAATTATTTAGGTGAAGGAACGAAGACACGAACAAACGTACTGGTTTTTTTTTTCATAAACTTAATTAGATTTCTAAAGGCACGTGGTTATTGTTATTGCTATAGAAAGTTAATTAAATCTCTTGATATACCTATTACTTATTAGTAATTAACTGGTTTTAGCTTGTTATTTATGAATTCATAATAATATGTATCTTGTTTACTTGCGATAGATCGAATCTATCGAAGCGATATATCGCAAATATAAAGTGCATGGCACAAGCAAGATACAAATTTCTCATTATTGCTTGAATTCTATCTTCTCTATACAGATTGTATAAATAGTTTTTGTCACTGTCCTTGATGAAATTAATATATTTTTTGTTTCAATGCTTAAATTTAAAAAGTTTCGCATAATTGTTGTGTTTTTGCCATTTTCGAGAAATTGCAGTATCTCTTTAATCTTAATTACAACAGAATGAGTAACTGAGTATCCGCTCGAGTTGAGTTAAAAATAACTTCATCAATTATTGTTTAGCCCTTTAAATGAGAAATATGTTGCGTTAAATATTTATTCTGCAAAAATTACGCTTGGAATACGGAGGAAAAAAGAACTTTTTCCAGTCCCAGTTTTTTCTATGCCCTATATAGCGTAGAGAAAACGTACTTGGTGCAAAAAAATTAATAAATTTTGTTTCATTCCTAAATGAAAGAAAATTTATTATTTTTTTGCTCCAAGTACGTTTAATGCTAATGAATGTTTACATTTCAAAACTAAAATATCATATTTGTGAAAGAATATAACATCTTTTTTACCAAATTTTTTACTCACTATCGAAACTTAACAAAGCAGAACTTAAGATGGAAAAAGATAACAATGAATTAATTTAAAATTTCAGAGCGAAACCTGAACAACCGGTGCCGGTGGTAGGCCTCATGTAGACGTTCGAAAAGTTTTAACTTTGTTAACCTATTCAGAAATAAATATTTTGATTTTGACTTAAAAATAACACACAAACGAATGATAAGAAGGCAAAAGGTAACAACCTATACATTTAAAATTCCAGAGCACCAATAAAACTTATCCTTTTCCAAACTTAACGTTTTATGCGGATCTCTGAAACATGAATCAAAACAGGCGCTTACGTTAACGGTTTGTTTAGACAGAGCTCCAATAAAAAGGATATAAACGAGTTGAATCAGCTGACTGGGGCGCTACCCGGTGAAAGCGCGCTATATTTAGACCCGGGAAGCAACGGTCTAGCTCAAATATGATTTTACTTTCATTACTGTATTTGCCGGTACATTGTTATAACTTATAAGTAACAATTTACAATGTAACCAGTATCTATTTAAGTACTAATAGGAGTTTATTAAATGTAGAGCAACCGGTTACTATTTATAATTATTACTGTTGCCCGCAACTAACTTACGCAGCAGTTTTTATATCGCGCGAAAAGTCATTTTTCCGGGATTTCAACTATCCCTCGGAATCAAAAAATCTGCATTCAAAATTTATCAAAATCCGATCAGCGATTTAACCGTGGAAAGGTTACATATACGAATCGACATACCTACACACTTTTGCATTTAAATTAATATACAGGTGTAACAAAAATAAGTCATAATACTTTAGGGTGTGTACGTGTTCCTTGTAGAGAGTTCATTGTGAAAGTAGCAGCGCTGAAAGACGACATTTTTTTTTCACTTTTGTATGGGAAAGGGCCCGAGCGTCACGAGTTTCCCCATACAAAAGTGAAAAAAATTTTTGGTCTTTCAGCGCTGCCAAACCAAAAGTATTATCACTTATTTTTGTTACACACTGTATAAGTATGGATTCATAGTATGATATGCCTTTCCGATCAAATATTAAGGGAATAATAACAAAAAGAAAAATTGTGACCATGCACAAACAGCCAAACATTTTCTTTAGCGTGTGATTACTATTCCTGTATTAGGCATTAGCCTCGATCTTTGAGTCTAAAAGCCGAGACCATTAATTAATAGACATACTTTCAAGATACAGTATGATCCAGCCATCCATAGATCACACTTCCAGTGAAGTATAATCCACTTCATCCACAGGATTATACTCAAACGGCACGTGCGCGTATTTTTGGAAACGGCCGCGCCGACAAGAAAGCGATCCGTCAGGTTGTAAAACAAACAATAACATTTCGCCACGGAAATAGTTCTTGTGTACGTCTACCACGTTTTTTATCGCCTATTTCTAAATATATTTGGAGAAGTTTTATCTAGAATCGACAATGAAAAAGAAAAAAGAAAAATGTGATTTAATAATTTAATCTACAAAGGAAAGAGGAGATAAAAAAATGAGTTTTTGAGTGATTCCAGTTTGCTTACAAAATTTCCAGTTAATAATTTTCTTTTCATGTAAAGTTTAAGTGGATTTTTTTTTAACACATAATTTGTTGTGAGCTTATAGCTTAGACCGTAGCAATCTCTCTCTCGTTTTTTTATTTATAAACTTATAAAGAAAATGTATGTTATTTTAACATAATGTTAACTTTACCTTTGGCGCAAGTGGGCTAAGAGGATAACACAATATTTCAACAGAAGTGTAGGCAGCCAGCCCACAGTCGATCTAACAATAGGTTGTAACTTATAAAGGTTTACTTCACTACTAATAATATAAAAAGTTTACGTTTTTTAAACATGGCTTGTACCTTGTACAGATTGTGTTTTTATTAAATTCAACATTAATACCGCTTCGTACCTTATTCGAGTCAAGTCAATTTTCTACCATATACCTATAAGCTGGTATTTTTATGAACCTGAGAAAGTGAGCGTCCGTGGCCTAATGGGTAGACCTTTGGTTCGCACTCTTAGAGGGTGCAGGTTCGATCCCAGGTGGAGGCGTGTACCTTTGAGACATTTTCTGATCTGAAGTACATATTACATCGTGAGGACACCCGCACATAGTTGGTCCCAGACGTATTGACTAGTTCTTTCCTCTGGACTAGGCCGACTATGTTGCCACTGCGAGAATGCCGTATGTGCTTGAGCAACCATACGGACATTTAAAAATCTTGTCCCAGGCACTACAGTATTGAGGAGTGGTTACTTCGCTCTGAAAATACATATAAGTACTCTATAAATCATCCACAACCGATGAAAAGGCCTAGTTTTTTTTTTAATTAAATGTAGAACCAACGTACATATACATATACCTACCATTTTCTGCTTGGACCAAGAGCCTGCGACGGCCAGACCTTCCTCAGTTTCTTAAAGTTGAAAGTATCTGTTTGTAGCATTTACAGAGGTAAGAACGACCAGCAACTATGGAGTTTCGGTCGCGGTTAGATTAGGAGGTATCCAGTGCTGAGGGTCTACCTGACATTCGAGAAAGAGTAAAGCTCAATTTCATAGCTTATATTCTTCGCGGTAAGTGGAGGAATCTCGTCTTCCAGCGCCGGTCATTTTTGACAGCTATAAGATAAAGGCGAGCTGGATCGCAGTTAAAAATTATTATGACTAGCAAAATCGAAGTACAGATGCGCCTAAAAGGACTGCATGTGAAAGTTGCGTGTACCATATAGGTATAGCGACCTTAAAAGCCACTGATTTAAACATAATTAAATAAAGTGCATTATTTTATGCTCAACGAATTTTTATTTACTGTAACATGAATAATACGGTGAATTTTTATGTATATACTAGCTGTCCCGGCAAACGTTGTTTTGCCATATAAATAATTTTTGGTATGAAAAATAGAAATTGGCCGATTCTCAGACCTACTCAATATGCTCACAAAATTTCATGAGAATCGGTCCAGCCGTTTCGGAGGAGTACGGGAACGAACATTGTGACACGAGAATTTTATATATAAGATGTATTTTGCCCAAAGTTAGTTTCAAGTTTTCCACAGACCTGCTGGCATGTTTAAAGTCCTGAAATGAATTTGTTTTGGCAAACAAACAAGCAAAGAGATCCATGGGCGTACCGAGGGGGGGGGCAGGGGGGGGCGGCTGCCCCCCCCCCCTGGATCATGTTGACGTCCCTACTAAGTATATTATCTAGTACTTTTATCTATCAAAATTAAAAATTAAGAAAACTATTTTTTGCCATTTGTTTGCAATACAATATTTTTACAACTAAAAATTATTAATTTTTTATTCTTTATAAACACCTTGCTTATGAAAAATCTGATTTGCCCCCCCCCCCCCCTGGCCCAGGACCTGGGTAATTTGTCCCCCCCCCCCTGGCACCAGGACCTGGGTAATTTGCCCCCCAAATTGAATATGTCAATTCAATGTTAAGAGCCCATATGACCCTAACTTGACTACATACTTTAACCTAGATCTCAAAATCTGTAAGGTCGAGAAAACTGATTTTTTGACACAAGTAACTTCAGTTCATAAAGATTAAATGCTCAAGACGAAAACACGATTACTCAAAAAATGCTCGATAGTTTCTTTTTTACAAAAAACCTTGTTTTAGACACATTTTTGCTTGGATCTTAGAAGTTTGCTATCTTTTCTTTATTATTTTTTAACATCTAAAAAGGTATTGATAAAACCTAAATTTGCTCAAAACACTTTTTTCATAATCATTATAGTTCGTCTTTTATTCAAGTAAAACTAACTCGGCGATGATTCCGCGCCGTCCTTTTTCACCTGGCATATGAAAGACGGGCGTTAGTGTGAAGAGAGAAGGACGATGTTTGATTTTTAGAGTCAGGTGAGCTCTTAATTGTGATCTGTTAGCTGGGTTTGACGTAACGCAACCAAACTATTTCGGTTCCTGATTTGCATAGGAATCAACTTCTCTGATAGTACATATAAAATGTCATATTTTGGTATAAGCCTATGAAACATACGCCAATCGATAGAAAAAATGTTTACAAACAATAAATACTCTTTGACAAAATATAGTAAATGATATACTTTCTGAGTTATTTCAGTTTGAAAATTTAAATTGATTAACATTTTAGTTTTAGATATACAATCTGAAATATTTCGAAAAGTATAACATTTACGACATTTTGTCAAAGTGTATTTGTTGTTTGCAATTATTTTCTCTGTCGATTGCCGTATGTTTCATAGGTGTACACGAAAATAACTTTAGGTATGCCACGCTCCATACAAAAAGGTTCGAACTCTTTTGTATAACAATACATTTATATCATCAGAGTGATCTTTACAAAAACAACAATAGTCTAGTGTGTTTTGGTTCAAAAAACAATAATCACTACGCTAATTATTCATATCCATACTAATATATTAAATGCGAAAGTGTGTATGTCTGTCTATATGTTTTGCTCAAATACTTTTAACTGAAATTGCTACTTATAAATCAATAATATTATTGAGTAGCGTGTTAGTCGGATAGATAACCTTAGAACTTTTGATCTTGAAACGATAGACCAAAGTATATACTTAATCCATTTTTCAAACTAGATCATAAAATCAACAGTATGTTTTTGTTATAAACTACTTGATTGCAAACAAAGTTTTAAACGATAATGAGAAACCGAAATTAGCATAAGGGTAAATCGATAGACCTGAGGCCAGATTATTGGCTTGACCGCTCAACCCTAAAAAGGTTTATAGAGATGAAATTGGAGGACAATCGTTTGAGGACCTAATTTAAATAATGAATTGATTTCTATAGAAATCTGTTATTGAATTTTTAATCTAGATAAATTGAAACTGTGTTATAAAATATTAAAGTCTTAATAACCAGTAGTTGCTAAGGGAATTCTAGAATAACTTTTCTATTTACTTACTTAAAGTAAAATTTCACCATAATTTCGTTCGAATAACACATTCTTTTCAATAATAACTTTCGTTTAAATAACAATTAAATAATTATACACTTTCCTTGCACTTATTCCACTTTATTTTGATATATTTATTACAAAATTGTTAAATACACGACCGGTTTCGAAAAAATCATCATCAGGTGTCCTAAACCGGTCGTGTATTTAACAATTTTGCAAGGAAAGTGTATAATTATTTAATTGAAGATGAATTTCCACCAAGAAGCGACAGTACATTCAATATTTATATGTTCAAATAACAACTTCCGCAGACACTTATTTACATTGTGTTATTAGACATGTTACATGTGTGTATGATATTAAGCTATGATATTATGGATGAATGAATTGTAATTTGTGCTATCAGAGAAGTTGATATAGGCAGATAGAGGAGCTACTTTTATTATTCGTAGGGAGCTACTGTAAATAATTGGTCGCGTTTTGTCAAACCCAGCTGACGAACCACGAATTACATTGAATTGTCATTTTTTGACCAAATGACGTTGGTCTGTCAACTGCATATTTGAATCACTTTGATGGTACTATAACTATAGGATAGTAGGTACTATCTGATAACCACGATAAACAATTTCAAAGCCACAATCAAAGACTTGACAAACATGGCAGCCCCCGACGTCAATGACTCATAGTCCAGGAGCAGTCATTAAACAGGAAAGACTCTCAGGACCCCGTAATATTACTCAATACTTTTTCCCTGCGATATATGGCAGTCGAGAACGCGGTATGCACTTTTAAGGCTACTCGTCCAACAAGGGCAGAATCTGCCATTATGTTTGATGTGGTGGTAAAATGACCTCTACGGCATGGTTGTAAGGATGAAAGTGCGATGTAATGGTGATGCATTGTTCGATTCTAGTGAATCTTGAGACCTACGTGGAATGTAATGACAAAAGTGCATCGACAGTGATTATACATTTCACGTACGTTACGTATAGCCTTTCTGACGTGAATATAGAACACTGCAATACGACATAACTAGACATTAGACAATGAAAAAAATTGGCTAAAATCTTGGTCTGATTGCTGGACATGCAGCAACCAAAGAAAGTCCAAAGATGGCTTAGGCGCTGATAGTATTATGAATCTTTTTATAGCAAACTAAGACTTCATTGCACACCAAAAATTCGCCATACTACTTTCCATTTTAAATGAAAAAGTGTCTCTGTCTCTGTGTTACCTCTTCACGCTGAACTGATTTTGATGAAATTTAGTATGCAGATGCTTTGAGTCCCGGGAAAGGGCATTTTGGTTGCGGAAAATGTACAGTTCCTGCGCCATAAGTTACTATTGGCGCAACGGTTTTAGACGTGGGAGAGCCATGCTTCGGCACAAATGGGCCGGCTCGACCGGAAAAATACCACGTTCTCACAGAAAACCGGCGTGAAACAGCGCTTGCGCTGTGTTTCGCCGTGTGAGTAAGTTTACCGGAGGCCCAATCCCCTTCCCTATTCCCTTCCCTACCCTCCCCTATTCCCTTCCCTTCCCTACCCTCCCCTATTACCCTAGTCCCTCTTAAAGGGCTGGCAACGCACCTGCAGCTCTTCTGATACTGCGAGTGTCCATGAGCGACGGAAGTTGCTTTCTACCAGGTGACCCGTTTGCTCGTTTGCCCCCTATTTCATAAAAAAAGGAGTTGCTGGCGTCATCTAGTACGAAATTAAAAAAAAAATACTCTACATTTTACCTCTACCTAAGCTGCGAACTTTAGTATATTGTATCGATAATTGGTCAAGCTTTTATTTTCGAAAAACAGTTAAGTTACGTAGTCATACAATGGACGGATAGAATAGTATAGACCTCACACGGGACGGAACCCGCACCGAATTTTAAGTGACACAATAATTAACATAAATTAGTATTGTTAGTAGTACAATTGTGATTGTATTGTTACAGTGATAAATTATACACAATCGTCTGTGGTGTGTAGTTTTAACCACGTATTACTTCCGGGCCCGACATAATAATGTAGATGAGCTTTAACTTGGGTTTTTATTATAAAACGGAAACAAATACAAAAATCAAAAGTGGCACTATACGGACTATTTTTTTAAACTGTTATTTTCTAAATAACTATCTTAATTAATCGCATGTTTTTAATAATTAACTAAAAGCCAGATAGTCAAACTGTTGGTGAAACTAATTACCGTGTTATATTTCAGTTATTTGCATTAAATATTGATCACAGTATTAGACCCAAACTTTTAAATGGCCATACTGAAAAACTACTGTTTTTGCATAACGCCACTTTTGTTTTCAGAGTGCGTTATTAAGTATGTCTCAGTCCAAACTATGAGACGAGCCACATTTTAACTTATTTTTCCTTAAATGTCAAAAGTGTGTTGTGATTGTTGTGAATATTTTCTAGTAGAAATATTTTTTCTAGTACTATGAGTGAATATTAATAGAAAATTTCATTGGACTTCGGACTGTAGTAAATCGAAAATTTAATTATTTAACAGTTTTTTTTTCATTATTTAAAATTTAATTTTTATTTCCTCTTGTTTCCCAATATTTTAAATTTCGAATCTTATCGATTTTTTCAAAAGAAGCTGAAGTTAAAACGATGTTAGTTAACTCTTTAAACACACTTCACACTTGTTTATCTAGACGTGTTAATACGGCGAACAAACGTACAGACAGAATTGCGTTCTATATATAAATGCCGCGGTTTCCGGTGCAAGATGCCTTGCGCCTGCGCCGCAATAAGCGCAAATAAAAATTTGCTCCTTGCTTCCTTGTACGAGAAGACTGATTTATTATACAAAGCAGATTGTGGATCAGGGATCGTGGGTTTGATTCCCGGGATGGTAAATGTTGTTTTCAAGTTTGGTAGGGATATAATTGTTGGGATAATTACTTGATTATTCGACAAAAAGTTATTCATGCATCGAAAAGATCAAGATTGGCAAATAGAAAGTCAATCCAGAGCCTTATTTCTAGTCAGTCGTGTTCACCCGTTCCACCGAGAGACTAGAATAAAGAGGTAGTAGTCTTGTGAACGTATCTACTGCGCACACACTTGGGCACTATAAAAACAAATAATACCTTCTACACGAAGACATTATTTGTTTTTTGCATAGCAACTGTTTTCCTAACTAAAAATTGCGATGATAAAATTAGTTACTAAGAATCTGAATCATGGTGATAATAATTAGCTTATCTAAGTCCAACAATCTCTTAATCCTCTCCAAAATATAGTTAATATGTAAACATAAACATATGTTTCAACATTCGAGGAATATGTTTATCTGTCTGCGATCTACAGTTGACTAACACTGCAATTACAATGTTTTTGGGTCACTCCGATCGTGTAGCGCCAATTAAATTATATTTATTGTTCATTCTTTATTCGAAGAAAGTATGTTGATGACTTATGGACATAAACATAATTATAAATTTATATGGGTTTATTATTAATTAAACGATGGTATTCAATTTTTATTACCAATTGAGATCTTTGTAGGGAACATAAATTTGAGTTAAGAATTTTAATAACAGCTGACAAGTATTTTTTAAGAGCCTATGCTGCCCGAAGTAAGTATTATTTACGTAACTTTTCATAGAGTTAGTAAAATCATCATTATCGCTTCATCACTATCAGCATCATTTTCATCACTGACAGCTAATAGCATTTAAATATTTTCATGCAGTCGATAACATGTTACGACTCTATCTACACAATCTTACACATTAGATATTAGTCGCACTATAACACACTTATCTAGATGACGCCCGCAACTCCGTTGCGCCAAAATTCGTATATCGCGCAGTAACCGTATATTGTCCCGGGATAAAAAGTATCGTATGTCCTTTCCCGGGACTCAAAGTATTTCCATACCAAATTTCAGTAAAATTGGTTTAGCGGTTTGGGTGGAAAGAGGAACGGAAAGACAGACTTTCGCATTAGTATGGACACAGAATACATATTAGTACAAGTATGGACTATGGATACCGTATGGACTATGTGGGATAGACAAGGAAGTTTATTTCAGTGTAGACGCAGAAGCAACTTATCTACAATGATTCACTACGTTTATTGCCTTAACCTCGAACAAAAAGTTCTTGACCGCTCGAAAATTTCGTATATTCCCGTAAGATTCCCGTGTTGATTCTAACACCCACCAATGTATAATATCATGCAGTATAGTAAATCATCAAAAAAAAAGGAGCAGAAGACAATCCCTGATGAACTTAGGGGAAGAAGTGAGTATACTCGTAATAGCCGGGTCCTAAACAACAAAATTTCTCAACACAGATACGCGAGCGCTGACTCAATACAGAGATAAAAGTACCGCGCCGCGCAGTGCCTTTCAGGCTAGTATGAAGTGGTCTACTGTATGTATTTACATTGTACGCCCACCTAACTAATTCTAGAACTATTATTGATAGCACTAATATATTACAGATCAATTAATAAAACTGTTTTCACCTGTGTTTGATGTGGTTTCGGGCTATTATCCGTTCATTTAATTTACACTACACTCTACAGAGGTTAAATTCGATATATTTTTAGGGTTCCATAGCCAAATGGCAAAAAACGGAACCCTTATAGATTCATCATGTCTGTCTGTCTGTCTGTCTGTCCGTCCGTATGTCACAGCCACTTTTCTCCGAAACTATAAGAGCTATACTATTGAAACTAGGTAAGTAGATGTAGTCTGTAAACCGCATTAAGATTTTGATACAAAAATAGAAAAATTATTAAAAATTTTAGGGGTCCTCATAGAGGTACAACTGAAACAAAAAAAATTTTTTTTCATCTAAACTATGCGTGTGGGGTATCTATGGATAGGTCTTAAAAAATCATATTGAGGTTTCTCATATCATTTTTTTCTAACCTGAATAGTTTGCGAGAGAGACTCTTTCAAAGTGGTAAAATGTGTGTCCCCCCCTCTAATTTCTAAAGTACGGGCATGCTAAGTCTAAAAAAAATATATGATGTACATTACTATAAAAACTACCAAAGAAAATTGGTTTGAACGAAATCTAGCAAGTAGTTTTTTTTATACGTCATAAATAGTAAACCTTAAATTAACTTTCATTAAATCAATTGAAACATCAAAAACCTTTTAATTTCATAGAACACAAACCTTATTGTTGCTGCGGAACCCTTCATGGGCGAGTCCAACTCGAACTTGGCCGGTTTTTTTGTAGTAACTAGCTTTACAAATTAATTGCAAACTGATCGTTTAGACTTAAGAATAGAGATCCTTAACTCTAAACGATCAGTTTTCAGCAATTATTGTCATGAAGTGTAGAGAAAAAGGGCTCGAACAATTTAATACATAAGTATATATATTTTAAGCATAAGCATAATTTAAGCACCTCTTTAATAAACAATATTTAACTAGTAAACAGTAAACACTTTTAGTTTTCAATGTAACAACATAACGGCCAATCAGAGACATTTAATGATGATTAAACATCAATTTAATGAAGAGTTTGACAAGTAATGTATGGTTGTACTCGTATAAGTAATATTATGATTTAATGAAAATTTTGACAAGGGGCGTATGTCTAAATCTTCATTAAATTACAGTTAAGTAATAATATTCGTCTCAGTAGGCCTACTACAAAACCGTTTTGAGACTCAAACAATTGGAAGAGAATGCCGCGTCCTGCTCTAACAACGTCATTTCACGTTTTTAAGAGTAGGACGCAACATTCTCGTACGATTGTTTGAGCCGCAAAACCGTTTCGTGGTATGGGCCCTGAGTACGGCAGTCACATTATTGTGAGTTTACGTAACTACCTAGAAGTTTGTTGAACCGCGTAGTATTTGGCTGTCGATAGTTCATTCGTCGCTTCATTAACATCGTGAGCGGCAAAATGCACGTTCGACCGTAAACTGAATGCACAACGCAAATTATAATAAATATCAACAATTTGGTGGAGTGCTCTCACAGCAGCCAATTCTACTGTATTGTATATATACAATATACAATACATAAAACTACAAAGAGGCATTTTCATAAAATGAAAAACCAACGCCAAATGCCTTCTGATTGGACAAATATCCAAAAACAGTTTGACTTTTTGGTACCTACTTGATAGAGTCCGGAGTCCGGACTGAATCGAAACTGTATCCAAGTATATATTAATACGTGAGCCAAAAACTTTGTATCCCTTTTGACGAAAAATGGGAAAACGTAGGTGAATAAAATTTTGCACAGTTATAGTTTATATATGGTGAAGGAGTGCATCGAGCTAATATTATTTTGAAATTATGCCTTTGTCATACATTTTTTTAACAAATAAAACATTACACACACTACACACACACTAGGAAAAATGACAGATTTTTGAGTGACAAGCCTATACATACATATACCCCCTTCCCCAGTATACGAATTATACCTACTCTTTTATTTATGGTTGTAGTTTGTTGACAACAAGGTGACAAATTGAAAATGGATTATAGTTTTTTTTAATTGAATCTTAGGTACTATTAGACAATGCTTACACGGCCAGTCTGAGATCAGCTGAGTCCCAGAGACAAGAGTTGAAAAAAAAATATGATAAAGTCAATATTTTTTTACAAAATATAGGTAGTAGTCCTAATATCGTTGAAACTACGGTCGAATTTCGACCATTGGCCGATCTCTAGTGTTGTATAAAAATAGCAAATTCGGTATCATTGAAGAGTGAAGACTGGATACCGGCAATCTTAATTCTTAAAATAAAGTTATTTAGAAACGTACAGTTATTTCGAATTATTGAACATCAGCCCGGCTAGCTCAGTCGGTAGAGCATGAGACTCTTAATCTCAGGGTCGTGGGTTCGAGCCCCACGTTGGGCGAATACTTTTTTTCTCTCCTATGATAAGCTTTTGCTTTTGATGTTCTATTTTATTTATTTATTTAGTTTAGTTAAACCACGGAGAATGGATAATTCGTCTTTGGTTAAACTAAACATTGTTTTCAAGTTGCAGCATAAAAATGGTTGCTTGTATTCGTCTCTATACCTACTGGACTTTTCATTTTTCTCCCATAATGAAAGTGCATAATTTATAACTTGTATGTTAATGTCTGTAGAAACATATCGGCAAGCTGTAATTGTGTCAGTTCACACTTGTAGCGGGCAGATAGGCGATTACGCAACGAATTATCACTACTCTAGTCTACATTACGCTAAATATAGCTCTAAAGAGACCGCCAATCTGCTAGGGATATTTCCTATCTTTCCCACGGGAATCGCGCATTTTCCGAATTGCTAAGTAGTAAACAAAGCAAAGTAGTTGCAACGTGACCGAAAAGTGTGTGTGTGTGTGTGTTTGAGCTCTAAATCAGTGTTTTTCCAAACTTATTTATGACGCGACCCCCAATGGCTTTTTATCATGTAAGTATGTATTTTTAAAGATTTCCTTAGCTGTTAAATTGAATTTTTATCTTTATTGTTTTTTTTTTTACTAAAACAGTCCTTTCAACCTTTGGCGACCCCCTACAGAAGCGACCCCCTGGGGGGTCCCAGGGGGTCGCTACCCACAGTTTGAAAATCTCTAAATTGTTACAAGGCACGAACTCAACTAAAAAGGGCGAGCGGTATACTAAATATTTAATAAAAATATTATAACACAATATTGGCAATATTATAACGCAATTCTTGCTTTATTAAAACTAGGTAAAATACCCGAGCGTTGTGCACAAAAAATAGCAAAAGAGTTTTACGCTCAATTGGCTAGAAATATAAAAATAACAAAAGCAAGTTGACAGAAATAGTCGTCTAGATTCTAGACTTGGTACTGTAACAGAAAAAACTTTGCGTTTCAACAGCTCAGTTGAATGGTGAAATAAAATTATTAACAGACTTCCAAAAAAAAGGAGGTTATATTAATATATTCGGCTGTGTATTATTTTTTTATCATAGAAAAGAGGTTTGGAGACTCTACTCTTCTCTATTAGTGCAATCCCGTGAACGAGTCCAGTCCATTCGGTTGGTCTCTTCGTATAATAATAATTATTATAGGGGGCTTTAAAGCAATTTTTTTAACTGTTAACACTTTTTATGTAGAATTCATAAAAGGATTTTTCATTTATTTTACAAATAATGCTGTGGATAACACTTGTTAGTAAACTGTACGTCTACCGACTTAGATCTTAATATTTTATGATATTTCTAGCTCAGAAGTTGCTATCTGTCTCAACAATGCTGTACATAAACAATGAACACGTATTTAATTAAAAGTTTTGGAATCGTTGTGTTCAGCACAACTATGTTTAACGTTAATATGTAGAGTTTGGAGTGCTTCGTTTGAGACAACGCATAGAGACAACATTGAGATTAGTTGAGTTCATAAGTTATAGTATTGGAGTTTATGCTACTTATGGCTTTATCTTTATTATACCTATACGCAGTGTCGATAGTTTCAGCAGTGTCATTATAGTACCGGTGGTACAAAGTGCTCCAAGGCTTTAAATGAACGCGGACGGGGCGCTGCTGGTAAAGGGGAATTGTCAAAAATGAAGTTTTTGTATGATAGAAGCGTCAGTTCCTTTTCTCGCCACATTCATTTAAAGCCTTGTCGAGCTGTAGGCTGTGTGATTGATAAGTCCGTGGTGTCTTGCACACTTCATTAAATTAAAGATAAGATAGGTTTTAAAATTAAATTCTTTACGTTTTGAAGCTTTAAAAAACATTATTTAATTCATTCATAATTATAATACATAGGTAAGGTCCACTTGACCCAAAAAGGGAATAACGTGTGCCCTCTTGCTCCAACTAGCCTTACGTCTTCATCTGTTTGTCCGTATATTAATTTACAGTATTGGCAAAGTGAATCTAATTGGCATGACAGTTTCAATTGTGTACATTCCTTTCAGAATAATTTGACCCCCGATCGTGTACTTTATGTCCAAGGCATAATGGTGATATTAAAAGCAAAGTAAAGGTTCTGTATTATGTTAAACATGGCGCCAAGAATGACGTCACATCCCTGGAAAGTAGGCAAAGTAAGGCGAGACATAATAACTATCTTTGTATTGGGTGAAGGCTAGATAATGTTATTGACGGAAGCATTTAAAATTTAAATATAACTTCATAGGATAACTTTAAACTTATTTAATTTTAAATAATAATTATTATTATAAGTCGCATACTATAAATAGTCCTGTCACTAATTTGTTAAAATTAAGTTTTATCTTACACCAATTACCTACTCTAAAGTAACTGTTATCTGTGGAGCTTGTAATTGGCTTTTTTGTTATCTATCTTTTAAGCTTAATATAATATTACTAGCTATAAGCCACCCAAATAAAATAAAATAAAATAAATAAAACAATGTTGTCTAAAAGAAACAATTCATCTTCAAAAATAATGTTGCTCTCTCAGTACTAAGCCACATAGCTCTACGTAATAAAGTTATAAATAATAAATTTCTTTTTAAAATCGATTAAAACTACTTATAGCAAAAAAAAAAAAACAAACAAGAAAGAAAACAATATAGAAAAAGCTATATTTCCAGCTTTATTGGTTTGGCTTATGTTTAATACGGGCTTGTGAAATGGAGTATTTTAGTGCCCACAACACCCCTTTATAGTCAATAAACCACCACCTGTGTCTCTTGATATCCTACCGACTGAGACTAATATTATGCCATCAGTAACACGCTGTTAAGAGTCCGGGTGCCATCGAAATTCTCATACAAACGTTATACCAAGATCATTTCCCATACGAGAATACTTACCATATTTGACTTATTATTCAGCTTAAGATAGTAATTACCTATGTTCCTGTACAAAGATTCACTGCCAAATATTTACATACTTACCAAAAAATATGAACGATTACAATTTAGTATGTAAATATTATAATCGTTCATATTTTTGGTATGTAAATATTTTGCAGTGAATCTTTGTACAGGAACCTAGGTAATTACTATTTTAAGCTGAATAATAACTCAAATATGGTTAAAATATTCTCGCATGGGAAATGATCTTGGTATTACGTTTGTATGAGAATTTCGACGGCACCCAGACTCTTAATATCAATATTTCATAATAAAATTACTATTTTAAGCTGAATAATAACTCAAATATGGTTAAAATATTCTCGTATGGGAAATGATCTTGGTATTACGTTTGTATGAGAATTTCGACGGCACCCAGACTATTAATATCAATATTTCATAATAAATTATTCTGATTCAGATGTAACTAGCATATATATGTATGTTTATGAGGATGAGTATTAAATAAAGTCCAAACGAGGCTTCATCAAGGCAGAAAAGTTTATAATATTATTTGTGGTAATAAAACTAGATTACGACCCTGTTGCGCCAAAATTTGTCTTTTGCGCGGGAACCTACGTTTTTCCGAGATAGAACGTATCCTATGTCCTTTCCCGGGGCTTTTAATATCTGCGTGCCCAGCACAATCAATTTAATGGTTTCAGTTCATCAGTTCAGGTTCCAGACATACAGAAAGACACACATAATATTTCCTATACTTATTCATAATAATATTGTAAGGAGTTACGGGCGCCATCGGTATACTATAATGAAGTTCCAAATAAATATTCTATTAACGTGATAAACAGAATATCTGAGTGGGAATGTGATGAGTTTTCTCAAACTTATTCAATTTGCAAAATAATTTATAAGGAAATGGCGGACGTGCTCCGACTGCAGTCAACACGTGGTACTGTAGACAGAAAATATAATGTTTAGCAATCCCATTATTTCTGCGGGGCTAAAATGGTCGCTTTGAAGAATCATGATATGAATCATTATATGATTCATTTTTCTATAATCGCAAATGCAACTCTGCTTGCAATTCATTTCTGTATTTTTGTACTGTTTGACATTTGTCAGTTTGACAGTTTGACAATTCATTTACTGAATTGATTGAGGGGAATTGCTAAATGTGACCATTTTAGCCCCGCTGTTCTCCTCATAATTCGTTCTTATGGTACGGTTTCATAATAAGGTGCTGTATGAGTTATGACGTATGTGTCACTGGTATTATTGTCAATATTGGCGTTGCGTTCCTTGCCATTGATATGAAAGTTGATGACGAAAATTGAAGATGAAAGTGCATAGTGTGGACATATCTATTCGGTATAGAGATGCCATAGACAAGGAGAGATAACGTCATGTATAAAGAACTAAAGAGTAAAGCGGAACTTCAAACTACGGGACAAAACGTACGGTTTCCACGGAATGTACCAAAAGGTATTATCAAGAAGATTCAAATTAATTCGCAAGTCATAATAAATTGAAGAATTGGGATGCAGTAATGCGTTTTGTAACAGTATATTAAGGAAACTACGCAACCGAAAGTGTTCGTCGCCCACGCGCATAGAAAGGGCACAGTCGCCACACCTGACCACCCGACAAACATGCTCCAATAGATGTACTAGACTTAGGAAATGCTACATCTAGATTGTAGGTAGTGCGTTATGCAATTCAAAATACCAGACCATTCTCTATGGCCAATTTGGCCATATCAAATCACATGAACAAAGTTTTGAATCGAACCTTCAATGTACGTTCATCAGAGTTGGTAATTTTGGTTATTTTACGAAGGGCGTGGAAAACACATTTTGGGACCTTTAAAATCGCAGGAGGAATGTAATAAGACGGAAGAATAAGAGGAGAGGAAGTGTGACATGCCACAGCCAACAAACGACTGCTCAGGCTAGAGATGGCTTTGTGAAATGTGGATTTATGCTGTTTTAGAATCGAATACTTGCTAATCAGTTTTGAGCTTTTGCCTCCATCGTGTAGCATTACATAGACAAAAGAAAATTTCTTTACATATAAAATACACAGGAATACCCTATTTAAGCTATTAGTATTTAGAGCTTAAATCACGAATCAAGTCAGAATTTTTTATAGAACAGTTACATTAATCGTTAATTTCATACAAATTGTATCTCGTCTGCGTTGTTGCTTATAGAAATAACAGAACATTGAAAGTGTTCAATAAAAATACTGTTATTTTAGTACGAGTACGTGTCTAACTGTTGTCTGGAGGATCGTTATTATTTTAATCGATCACAGCTGTATAAAGATAACATATTAATGTATACAGTTGTATTGGTGACAACGAACTCTATGACTCCAAAACTAAAATGATTTACGTTATTGAATTCGAAGTAGAAAAACTCTGTCTGTATATCTGTTACCACTTCATTTTTATCGCAAAAAATATGGTTTCTGCTAGAAAAACATCTAACTGGATGAATGAAACCTTTTAAAATTCTAAACATCTAACTCGGTTTTGCTTCGGTTCAAACTTTTGTTTAGTCAATTCATCATTAATTCTAGACAATGTTGTAGACCGTAGCCAAGAATTCTTGGCTGAAGTGAGCATCAAAAAGTAGCATAGGGCTTCCCCGGTCGCTGCATAATATTATTGTTTTTGGTACAAATTACCTTAAGGTATGGTCTCGCTATATGAATCTGTCCTTCATGCAAACTCACTAACTACGGTTTCGCTCTATCTATCTGTTCGCCATGCATTGATGATTGACATTATATTTTGTTCAAGTTATATCAAGTCTCTTTCCAGGCCATTTAGCCAAACTTTTTCGTTTTCACTTCGTTATAGAATCGACGATCATAATGTATGTAATTGACATAAGACGATTCGAACGTCAACGTCATATTAACGAACGCTTATGTCAATTCCATACATTTTCAACGGCGATTCTATATAGAAGCGAAAACGAAAAGATTTTGGCTCACCCCCCTGTTCAACAATACCTGATGAAATACGCCCGCCATTTGCCTTAGTATTGCCTAAACTAAGATTAAAATAGATGCAATTATAAAAGAAAACATTGCCTGAATAGTTGAGGCACATTTAAATGGGCATTTCAAGTGCTGAGCGGTCGTTATCAGGAGTAAACTCGACCTACATGCACAGGATGTAGTAATGGTCCCACTTTGATTTCAGTATGGAGCGTAGATTTGACCCAAAGTTCAAATGATTATGTTCGTAAACGTGTTTTACAATCATCAGGGATAAACTTTTTGTATGGTCTTGATTACACCCACCGTGTAGTGGCGACTGTGCAAACAGACAATAGGGATGATGACAAGGTCAAAGATTAGCGAATTTTGTTAATAAAATAAAGAGAAAAAATAAGTGTTCCCAAAATTTCAGCTTGATAGCATTTGTATTTTTTTTGTTATGCGCCTTCAAAGTTGGATATTCAAGTCGATTTTTTTTCAATTAAATTTCTTAATTCATGAAGCCCTAAGCGTCCGCATCCAGCCGCAATAACAATAGATAAGCTATTGTGTCTCGTTATTCCACGATCGTATTTGTATACAATTCGATAACTTATGCAATTAAAAACAACTTTTGTTAGGAAACCACTTTCATAAACGCAATATTTAATATACCTGTCGAACAAAGTTGTCTCCCGATGCGTACAAACTACGAAAGACTGACGTCATACTTTCGTAGCACTTTGTATGGAGCGTTTCGGGCAGGTCTTTTTTATGAGATATTTGAATTGTCATATCTTTGTGAATTTTTAAGCTATCAGAGTCATTCTTTCAACGATGTTTCTATTTTTTAAGTGTCTTTCAATTACCGATAAGAAAAAAAAATAGTCATCATGCCTATTGACGAGAGCACTGTCTCGCCAATCTACTACGGAAGGTGTAATCAGACCCTAAGACCTCAGAAGAATCAGAAGATAATAATTAAGAATCGGGATGATTGAAATTTCATATTACTTCCGAGTTCCGACTTCCGACCGACTTTTTGAATGAAGCATGCGTTGTACTATTCCAATCAATACCGAGCATACGCTCTATTTTTCTCCAACATACGGTCACCGATGGTGTTTACAGTTACAGGTTTTTTTTTTAATGGTACAAGGTAACCACAGTCAAGAATCAAGATGCATTCGATTAAATAGACTTGTGCCAAAGCCTAAATCCTATTGGTGATTTCAAAATTTGTGATCGTGGTCGAAAGGGACTTTCCCTTTCGCCAAATTTGGTTATTGCTAAAGGTGTTACTTCTTGACGCAAAAATTACTTTACAGATTTTGATCAGATTTGGATGATAATTAGTAGGTTCTGGATTAACGGAAACATTGCAAAGGAAAAAAAGTTAGGTTACTTTTTAGTCCAAAGAGTACAATGCTTCCTCCGAGTTATTTTAAATATAAATTATAGTCGTAGACATGTTATAAAGACCAAAGACAATAATCTATTGCATAACTCAGAAGCGCCTTAGACCGGAACCGGAAAGACAGCTCCGTGACTCAGACGTGCCTCGAATTATCATAGACAATCGCTCCATTTGAATAGTAGCCTAACTCCTAACACAATGAACATCGCCTATCTCCTCCATAACTCAAGCTTATCACTCCATTCTCGGATCTATTCTTTATGGAACTCATAAGTAAAACTTTAGTTAGATGCAACCAAGCATGCAAACTATTTTTGAGGAAAAACCACATAGTCTGTGAATTTTGATAGCCAAATTTATATAGAGATTGATATAAATTACAAATACGTTTTTGGGAACAGTACTTAAATAATAAACAAAGACAAATCTTTAAAGGATAGGCAAGGCAAGGATAGGCAAGGCATGGATAGGCATGGATAGGATTTGGCAATATTAATGTATGTCTGCAAGTTGCAACACTTCATGTTGCCCCATTCCTTACTAATCAAATTATGCGTCCAAACGCAGAACGAAGAGAGTCTGAACTTTAAACTTTCGATTATTAAACCTAAAACGAGTCAAAAAGCTTTATCGTTCTATTTTTCACTCTAAAATGTGTTAAGAAAACCCCCAACTTTCAATTATTAAGCCCAAAGCGAGTGAAAAAAGCATCTGTAACGCAGTTTAAACTCTTTAAACTGATCATTTTTCATCCGGCACAATTTGCCGAGTGGATTCCGTCACTGCTCGTTATTTCCGATTAATGGCTGAGGTGGGAATCATCCCACTCGCCACTTATCCATTTGTCCACGTCCATCACGTAATCTAATACGACACGCCAGCTTTTTGTCCGTTTGTCGCGCTCGACTCGGCCGAAACGATTCATCTCCTTTTATAGATAATGCATTCCGGGATAGGAACTCTTATATGGATTGTATAATTGGATTCTTGATGTAACGGGCTTCACGCGTTTATTTATTTAACTGTCTATGGTGGAGTGTTTGGTGCGTACTCGTACAAAATGTTAGACATGTTGACACACAAATTAAAAAAATAACTGCATTACTAAGTTAGTTCTCTATGTCTATTGACACCATAAAGTTAATATACGTATAATAACTTTATGATTGACACAGAGAACTATTATACATTGTCTGCTGTCTATCAGAATAATAAATTGAAAAGGCAACACATCCAAAGAAAGCAGAAAACGTAATAGTTACCTGATGTGTTTAAACACTTTTACGAGCGAGTAATATAGATTTAAAGGATAGAGGGCAAAACATGCCCCCAACTAACTGTTAACATTTAACCTTAGCACCCAAAAAGATTTCATTGTCACCAAACAGAACGAACATTGTTTTTTAAACAAAGGGGAACTTATGCAGTCGGTTTCCGGTCGCAGACGAGACATTGTGTATGCAACTTGCATCAACTTCTGTTATATTTGCAGACGAATCTCAATTTTGGTTCAAGCTTGTTACTCCGTATATTTTGTTTATGTAGAATTTTGCTTTGCAAAGTGGATTTGTCTTAATACTTTAAAATCAAATTAAGCTTCATTTCTTCATTAAGGTTAGTCCTTTAGAGCAACGATTTGGAAGTTAGAACTATAATTTTGTAGCTATGTTTTCTAGGTCCATACTCAAGAAATTGATATCCTAAAATACAGTTTAAGATCGCATCTATAGTTTAGAACAGCGGTAGGCAACAGGCGGACCGCGGTCCGTATGCGGACCGCGAAAGGTCGAATCTCGGACCGCGAAATATTGGAATGTATTTTATACCAAGTACCAATTAATAAAGAGTTTATAAATTTGAATAATTTTTTTAAGCTACATAGGACAAATGTGTTTTTTTCTGGACCTCGTAAAAAATTCCCACAGTATCCGGACCCCACCTAAAATTACTTGCCGACCCCTGGCTTAGAATCTCCACCTATATTACTACTATTTTTAGACTAGCATCTTGATCGATGATAGATGTAAGATTTCAGATAACATACTTGAAAGCTTTCCTATCTCTATATTATAAGGGAAGGTACTTACCACGGCTTTCTCGCTATGCGTGTCCCTCTCCTCCCTGGATCTGACAGGAGCCGCCGCCACACACGTCACTAACAGTAACACCAACACTTGGGCTCTTGTCCTACACAGCACTTTCAACACTCTCATCACTACACAACACCTTGTCCTCTCTCTTTCACTGCACCTATCGGTCGCCATCTCAAAGTTCGATTTCGTCATGTCAAATTCTACTCGTCTTAAAGTTTGCTCGTATCATCGTTCGTCGGTCTTCCAGGATTTTATCATATTTCCGGTTTTAGCTCCAGATAGTAACGCGACGCGGTGGGAGGCTGTTTGCTCACTATAATCCCGGCGATTTTCTGCAACAAAAAGATAAGATACAAAGAGTCAAGAAATATTGACTTTACGGACCAAGATGATTCAATTTGATGTGTTTGCTTTAGCATAAATCAACCTACGCGTTCGTTGTCGGCCATACAATGTGATGATACGTAATCTTATTTATCTTTCCAAAACATCAAAAATAACGTGCAGTTTTTAACCCCCGACAAAAAAGAGGGTGTTATAAGTTTGACGTGTCTGTCTGTTTGTCTGTGTGTGTATTTGTCCGTGGCATCGTAGCTAATAAACGAGTGGACCGATTTTGATCTAGTTTTTTTGTTTGAAAGCTAATATGATCGAGAGTGTTCTTAGCTATAATTCATCATCATCAACCTGCTCAGTGCTGGACAATCAGAATTTATCTGGTTCGTGAAAGGCCGTTAGCAACTCGCAATGGTTGATGGGTTTAATATTTTATTATAGTTCGTGACATTTGTGAATATATACAATACACACACACACATTAATGGAAAGTTGACCTGGTGCTGCAGCATCACCTTGTAATCAATAGGATATCCAACTCCTCACCAACTAAGAGCAGAGGTTTCGTGTTTGGGCGTTTGAAGTTTTGGATACGGTCAGAGGGCATGTGTCACGGGCATGCCTTACATTCGCTGTTGACTGCGCTATAATGCATGCCCTTGACGAACAGAAAAAGGCACAGTGTGGACAAAGCTAATCACCTACTAGGTACCCGTCCGCGCTTAGTTTGCCGCTGTCAACTTTCACGCGTTTACCGTTCTCTTACTCACTCATTTTGGCTCAGAAGAAGAACCATCCACAACCACGGCATTGGTACAGACATTTTAAGTTTGGAGCACGCAAATTCAAGAATAAGGATCACGTGAATTTATTCTATTGTTATTCAAAATACAGACAATAATAGAGGTGCTTGATCCGAGATATTCATAAACTTGAAGTACCTTCCCACACCACGTTTCCGAAACGTAGATACAATGTACATTCAAATTTTATATCAAGGGAATTTATTTCAAGTTTGTAAAATAAAATAATTGGATTTGTACCTCAGTACCTATGCAGCGTGCAGTGTTAGACCCCGCGTACAGGGTTAACAATTTTTTTTAAATACGTAGTTGTTTAGTGTGTATAAAGCACGAATAAATCAGTATTTGTTTATTTATATAGGGCCTGTTTCACCACTTTCTTATAAAGTGCCTTATTAGGCACTTTATAAGAAAGCCTATTGGCTATTCACAACTGCTGTCAAAAAAGTTGTGAATAGCCTATTGGCTATTCACAACTTTTTTGACAGATTCTCCATACTTGATCTGTCAAGTTAATTAGTGGATAGCCTTATCAGGAAGTGGTGAAACAAGCCCTTATTAAAATGTCTGCTTTGCCCACAGTTTGTCTTCTGATTTTAACTTAGTGACGTCACAACTTCGAAGTAGTTATTGTTCCCTGATAACAAATGAAGGGCAGCCCCTCGTAAATCTTAGTATGATGTATTGCCTGGGAGATATATCGACATATCATGGCTTATGTAATGTGTAATTAAATTGCGGTAGCCCTAACTCCTAAGTAATAATATGCTGTAACTTATTTAAAGTTATAACTTATAACCATACCCGACTTTGCGTAGAATTGTAGATGGAAAATAACACAGAAACCGTACACTTTCGCGATTAAAAGGACCTACATTGTTTCCCTTGGTCTGCTTTATAACTGTGACGAATTTAATTACTGTCTATCGAATATAATGTCGAAGCAGATTTAGTGCAAACACAACTTTCATGTACCCAGTCATACTAAGTACGGTTACTTTACGTTATTAATACCTCTTGCAAGCAAGAAGTGAAAAAAAAAACTAAAAAACAAAAAGAAAATACACAACCAGACGGAGAAAACTTTGACTTTTTTCTTGTCACTTTTTCAAAGTTACAAAACAGGAAGACAGAAGTGTTTGTACCCTGGCTGTACGTGGCAGACTCTACGTGACAGAAGCTAAATCGATTACAGTTTAGACTACGTTAGACCACGTCCAACGTAGACTACGTCTTAAGCCAGTACTTACGTTGGAGCAACACGTAAACTCTAAACCAGATTTAAAAAGCTCAAAGTGTGCATATGAGACCGAGGCTTATATAGATTTGAGAATTTAAAGTTGGAGACTCGATAGAGCGGCTGATGTAGAGTTCTTGTTACACATACTAATATTGTAAATTGAGTCTGTCTGTCTGTTACCTCTTCACCTTCAAACCGTTGATGTATTGTGGGTAATAGTATAAATAGGATATATTTAGTTATCAAAATATAGTTATTTAACCAACGCCAACGCCTCCGTGGTCTAGTGGTATAGAGCGCGGCTCTTGACTCGTGTCGTGGGTTCGATTCCCGCGTTGGAAACATGTTATTTCCAAGTTTGGTTAGGACAATTCAGGCTGATCACCTGATTGCCTGACAAGTAAGATGATCCATGCGTCGGATGGGCATGTAAAAAGTCGGTCCTGCGCCTGATCTCTCGCCGGTCGTGTCGGTCTTCCGTCCCACTGGGTTATGAGAGTAAAGGAATAGAGAGTGCTCTTGTGTACTGCGCACACTCTTGGGCACTATAAAATTACTCCTGCGTAGCTGGCCTGGTTTCAATGAAACCGGCCACCGTCACCGAAACCGGTGTGGGAGCTATTATATTTAACCATCAAGTTTAATATTTAAAAAAAACTTTTAATTCCCTAAACATGGACATCGCAAAACTCTTTTGGATGAAATTGGCAGTGGAGTACGGTTTAAAGGTGAAATACTAATAAGCACTAATAAAACATTAGCCTTGAGCGCTGCAGACACTGTATCTACTGTTCGATTTAATTATATATATTATATATGTATATTATGGGATGTGTAGGCTCGCTGTGTTTTAATGTTCCTTATCATTAGGGTCTATGCAGACGGACCGCATTTCAACTGCAAATTACAGTTCAAGTGCAGTTTGAATGCAGTTGACACGACTGCAATACGACTGCAATAGAACTGCAAACCAAACGCGCAGTTGGATTGCAGTTCAGTTGCAGTCTATTAGCTGTTCACGCCTATCGCTGAACCGATTTCCATAATATTTTGGCATAGTCTTTAAATTCGGTATAGGAATTAAGAGAGTAAAAAATCCACAAAATATGTCGCGAAATAAATGAGTAGAGCGCATCTAGATCCGGGCAATATTCGTACTAATATTATAAGTGCGAAAGTTTGTCTGGCTCTCTGTCTATCTGTTACCTCTGTAGAACTGATTTTGATAAAATTTGTTATGGATACTTTAAGTGATTGAATCCCAAGAAAGGACATAATATAATATGATAGTTTTTATCCCGCAAAAAATAACGGTTAAACGAATTTTGGCGAAACGGAGTTGCGACTTGCGAGCGTCGTCTATTAATTTATTTTTTATTATTTCCTATTTAGAATTGACTTAGTATTAATACCTAAATAATAGTATAATCAATCACTATGACACGTGCGAGTTACCGGACTATCAAGCGCTCTATAATTGTAGAGTCCGTGATCAATTCACTTATGAAATTATTGCATAGATTACATTTTTTGGACATGTTAATATATGATACATAACGAATCATTAAATCTGAGTCATCCATTAAACATTTTATACTTCCTTAAGATCATCTAGACGAGGGTTCACCAAATGGCGGACCGCGGTCCGCATCCGGTCCGCCGACCCATTGTGTGCGGACCACCGACCAAACATTTTCGAAGATGAACTTCGTTTAATTGCACCAATTTCAATTCAAACTTTAGACAGATAATTAGCAACAAAAATTATCGCTTTTCTCATAGGTATGTAAATAAATACCTTTGTAATTCTCTTTCTTTAAAATCTGTAATTATCTATGTTTAAAAAATATTTTTTATAAAATGTGCGGACCGCGAAGGTCATTTCATTCCTTAAAACGGACCCTGAGCGAAACTAATTGGTAACCCCTGATTAGAGTCTAGAGAGAAAAGCAGCAAGGGATATTCATGATATCTTCATATTTTAAGTTTTAATACTTACGTTCCCTATTACTTGAAGTTTCGTCTTAATTATGCTTTTGCAAACATCTAAATACCAGAATTTAGAGGGGCGATTTTCGCAAGAGTGGGATAAAAGGAAAACTAAGCTTTAGGCTCCACACAATAAGGTTCATAGTTACTAACTGTGGAATAACTCATTGCAACCAGATGTTAATATTAAACTAGAGTTAGACTATACTACTCGCATTCAATACCAATAATCAGTCTGACGTGTCTTTAATTTGAGATTTACATTTTACCGGAAAATTTTCATCTGAGTTCTTTCAGTAGAGTTCAGCGATTCAAGCGTAAAAAGATAACAGACAGACAGACTTTCGCATTGATAATATTATGGTCAAAAGTCTCTTAAAACTTCGTCGTAAGCAGCTGTCGCGTAACGCGTTGCAATAGTGACCTCCATCGCAAAAAATTAAGACTCAATTGAATCTGTACAAACAATCAGCCGACAGAGCCATATGTTGTAAGTGGTCAATGTACGATTCAATATAGTAACTGCATTTTTCGTTGCTTTGGCTATTGCCAAAACTGGATGTTGCCCGTAAATTCTTTGCTAACTTTTACCCTTGGTTTGGAAGTTTAAACTAGTCCCAAGCAAAGTTTCATCAAAACATACAACTTAATCATATTAAAAATAAAAACAAACATCTTATAAATTAGATTAATCGTAGGATATATCGTATAACGTATATACATATAAAACTCAAAGGTGACTGACTGACTGATTGACATAGTGATCTATCAACGCACAGCACAAACCACTGGACGGATCGGGCTGAAATTTGGCATGCAGGTAGATGTTATGACGTAGGCATCCGCTAAGAAAGGATTTTGATAAATTCCGACCCCAAGGGGTTCAAATAGGGGATGAAAGGTTGTATATAATAATACTTCTTAATGCGAGCGAAGCCGTGACAAAAGCTCGTCATATATAAGCAACCTGTTGAGCATCTTATTCTCATATGAAAACTTGTTATCCCCCTAGCTAAACTAAACCAGACATACACTGAAACTGAAATGACTAAAACTAAAGTTCCTTGGCACAAGTTTAAGTGTGGACTAAGTGTGACTATTTATAAACAGACTAAATTATCCTCCAGCGCAGGGAACAATAATACTGGATAGAAATAAATCAATGCGCATCTTATAATGAACTTTGATGAGTAAAGCTTTCACTCTCAAAATAGTGTTTCAGTAAGCTTTTTCAATCCGTAGCATAACAACACATTGTTTTAACAAAAATTAGCACACACTTACAATTTTATTCGCACTTCAAAACAATTTCCCTTTCATCAAATGCACAATCACTGAACGGTATCCAGAGCACAGAATGTCACAGTTTCGGTTATTCTCATTGATGTTTCGTAAACGGGAGTCGAGTGTGACGCGACGCGCGGCTGGCAGTACGTCGCGCGACTTACTAAAGTTCTGAGTTCGGTTCGCATTTCGCTCGGCGATCGTCGGTGCATGCGCCCTGCATGTGTGCGTGGCGGTTATTATTGTACACAATGAAGTTTGATTCAATTCTTTTGGAGCCTTTGTGCATCACAAATTAAGGGAATTAACATGTAAATAGTGTAAAATGAGTCGGAAAAGTTTGGCCCGACTAGCGTCTGAACTCGCGCACCGAAATAGCGCTGAAGTTTTGCTTTGATTTTGTCTGGAGATGATTTTGTTTAGACAAGGTCTAATTTATTCGCTCCCGTGCAAACTGCTGTTTTCCTGAATTTCAGGAGTGAACTTGCAGTTAAGTGAAATGTTTTCATTGCAAATCTGTTTGTTTATTTCCTATGTATTTAGATCCTTATTCCTTATTAATAATCTATATATTATATAAAACTCAAAGGTGACTGACTGACATGGTGATCTATCAACGCACAGCCCAAACCACTGGACGGATCGGGCTGAAATTTGGCCGGTTAAAATGAACGGTTCCCGTTTACAAATAATCGCGGAACGAAGTTGCTGGCAACAATAAATCGACATTTAGATTACTTATAATATTTCATAGTGACCTAAGATCTACAAAAAATGCATTAAAATGACAAATTTTTCATAATGACTGTAAGATGACTTCATTATGACCTCGTCATTGCACCTGAATGACCTTAATACAGCCATTTCTCGAAATCTGTATTTACAAGTACTATAGTTTGATAAGGAGTTATATTATTTCCTGTACAAGAGGTAGGTAAGTATATTATGGGTTAGTGCTGTGTCTTATGTACGTCATGACATGGATTTTGACCTAGTACAGTTGATTCATTGAAGTCGGCAGAAAACCAGTGTTTACAATTATATGGCCGCAATGATTCGATAATAATTAATAATATTTTGAGAATCTTTGTCAGATAGTTACTGGTTCAAAATTCGTAAATATTCAAGCAATTTCTTATACTTATATTGGCAAATAATTACCTGACTTAAATGAAGAGTTGACGAAAAAAATAGAGTTTATGACGAAATATTTATGGGAACAAATATAATGACCACCAAAAAATGCACTGATACTCTAAACTTGTTTACCAAAAAAAGATAATTAACACCAACAAAATAAAGTCTAAAATTGCAATACTACCAGCTATTTTAGTCATGATAGCACTTCAAATTGTAATCGAACACCAAATATAGTAAATGATCACCAAATATAGTAAATGATCACTAAATATAGTAAATGATCACCAAATATAGTAAATGATCACCAAATCCTTGTGAGCAAATCAATGCGATATTTCTGACCAAATAAATCACTACGATTGACAAAACATGTAAGCATATTATTAACAAAATAGTCGGCCAAGTGTGAGTCGGACATGGAGGGTTCCGTACCGTTATAGAACAAAATTAGACCAAAAATTGTGTTTTTGTATGGCTCCCATACAAAAACACAATTTTTGGTCTTTGGCCTTTGAAATTATTTATTATTATTATTATTATTATTAAACCTAATTATTGAAGTTAACATAATATAATCATGGCCTTTGCGAAAATATCAACGTGCCTACCGGTTGCCATTATTGATATCGAGCAAAAAAGGCCAAAAAAATAACGTTTGTTGTATGGGTGATCATTTTACTTTAAAATGCTAGTATAATGTTGGTGATCATTTACTTATTTTGGTGATCATTTACTATTTTTGGTTTTAAGATGTTAAATCTTTGGTTATCATTTTACATTAAAATGGTGGTCTGTATTTTGGTGATCGTTTACTATTTTTGTCTGTGAAATGTTACCATTTCTGGTGATCAGTTAATTATAAGCCAATATTTATTGAATCAAAGTTAAGTTATTAATTAAATCTCTCCTAGTGTAGCTGTTAAAGAATTATATACTCGTATTATAGCTTTTGATTTTTTTTATTTTTGTATTTCAAACATAAGGGCTTATTCCACCTTACTAAATTTAGACACCTAATTAGGATCCTAAAAAGAAGACTAATTAAAAGCTTCTGATTCCACCAATCAGAAGCCACACTTCTTCCGAATAGCGTACTAAACGTTAATTAGGATTTAGGATCAGCTAACTTTGTAAATGCTATTTCACTTGACTACATTCGTCAAGTAAAACGTCTAGAATAGAACAGAACAGAACAGAATAGAATAGAATGATTTATTGCTAAATTTAGTAAGGTGGAATAAGTTCTATGTTCATAAATTTATCCTTACTCCTTATCAAGTCAGCTGACCTAAATAATCCTAGGACCACCCACGAAAAGTCTGCCCACTATAACATACATCGTTCCGCATACGTTACATGAACATGATATATCCCATATAAATTATAACTAGCTATTTGACCGAGCTGTGCTCGGTATTCGGTGAAAATGATTCCTAGCTAGATCGATTTATCGCCCCCGAAACCCCCTATATACTAAATTTCATGAAAATCGTTGGAGCCGTTAAAGATATAAGATATATCCGTGCTCATGCTATGTTGACTACGGAACCTTAACCAGCAGGGTTAAGGTTCCGTAGTCAACCAAGTTTTGTTGATTGCAGAACCCTAAAACGGAACCCTAACCAGCAGATTTTTTGTATATTGATAGGTTTATAGTTATATTATTTAAGAGTAACATTGTCCTACAAATAGAACAATCCATATTTTAGGACCATCAAATCAAAGTATTAAATCTTTTCCATCTCCGTTAGCCACTTTCGTATTTTTCTGAAAAAAAAAACAACAGTTTGTCTTATCAAAATGAAGCTACTCACAAAAAATTAGCTTGATAGTAATAAAAAAAAATATTCTAGGGAACCCGGACCATACCTAAGAAAACTAACTTAAAACAGGCAGAGAGTAGACCGCCGACTCAGTGTAGGAGGGACATAGGATCTAAGGATATACTTTCTATCAGGGAAATAAAAAAAAAACTATTTGTATTTTTCCTTGATAAAATTATAAGTAAAATAGGTACTATATCCATATGATCAAAAAGTATCTCCATGTAACCTTTCATTAAAATCAGTTCAGCGCAGTAAGCCTAAAGAGGTAGCAGTAAGCAGACAGACAAACAGACAGTATTTTATGTTTATGATAATAGTATTAAAATAATATTAGTATAAGTTGATAATAACGGATATAACTAGTTCAATAAAACATCGACCAGCAAACGTATGCGGTACTCAGTCTGCATAGCTTACTGTATTTAGTATACCAGAAAACCTTGGGAGGGCCAAACAAATATGACATTTTATTCTAATACATATAAGGTAAAGCCCAAATGTGGCATAAACACATGCCCACTTATGTACTAGAATGTGCCTGTATTATAGTCATAATATTATATCAAAGGTAATTTATTATTATTAGAAGTAAGTTAAATATACAAGAAAAAATAATTACAGTTATAAAATGTAGAAATATTTCTGTAAAACAACGAAATTTTAATTGTTTAAATATACTTAAGTAAATAAATCAAAATAATCCTGTCATAAATTTAAAAAACGATAAAAATAAAATTAATGATGAGTACCTATACGTAATTAAAACATAATTTTAACGTGGACAAAGGAAAATATAATTTCTCTATGATTTTAATAATAACAAGAAGAATATTATGCATGTATTCAATTCTATAGCAATTATTTGGCTAAATACACACCATGACAATAAAATTGCAACCTTCTGTAAATTATATTTTCCGAAAAATTACATATTTTCATGTCATTTTCGGTTCATCCAAATACACTCCTTTTCCTGTGGCAACAACCTTTGTTTAGTCAATGTAAACCTATTAGTCATTTACTAATTGCTTCTTCAATCTATATCCAAACATATGTCATAAATGCGAAATTGTGTTTGTACGTCTGTATGTATGGAACCTCTTCACGCCCAAACACGTACAATACGTCCGAGAAAGAGAAATAGTATAGTTTACTTCGGGAAAATGCTTCACATCGTCTAGTGTTTTTTTTTTTGATGCAGCAGAATTTCGAATAAAAAGCTGCTTATATTCTGCAGCCTAGAAAGTAGGAACGAAACAAATATTGAGCCCGTTCGGAACTGAATTGATAAACTAATTGCAAACAAGCATTTTTAATGTCACGATTTGTATCAGGAAAGTGCTGCATGCGCAGGCGCAGAGGTCGGCGTATATGGCGCGTACGTGTCGTCGTGAGCGCCGCTCGTGACCCGAGCTATCGCCAGCAGGAAGAGCTGATCGTGATAATTGTTTAGAGAGAGATAGTGAAAGAATAAATAGAATTTAGTGGACATTAAAAAGAGATTAAGCCACTCTCAGTATGACGATCCCTTTTGCTGACAACTCATTCTGTGGTCTGCCACAGAAAGTGGATCGTGACAGATAGTGAGAGTTAAGTTTTCGAAAATTAAGGACGTTCTAGAAAATTAGTCACAAAGTTTCGTCGGCAGGATGAGTTGATCATGATAATTGTTTAAACTTTAAAGAGATAAATAGCTACAGCCGAGAGCCAAGTTTGGCGAAAATCCACTTGATATGCTTGAAGATAAAGAAAGAAAGAAATGAGAATGTTTTGTAAGTCGGAAGAGTGGATAATCCTTATTCTTTACTAATAATCTATACATATAAAACTCAAAGGTGACTGACTGACATGGTGATCTATCAACGCACAGCGTAAACCACTGGACTGATCGGGCTGAAATTTGGCATGCAGGTAGATGTTATGACGTAGGCATCCGCTAAGAAACGATTTTGATCAATTCCACTCCCAATGGGTTAAAATAGGGGATGAAAGTGTGTATATAATAATAGTTCATAACGCGAGCGAAGCCGCGGGCAAAAGCTCGTAGAAAAATATTTATTTCAGAATGTTTCGATCATTAAGCAGACGTTGTTTGAAAAAGGAAGAGAAAAAGACTAAAAGTTACGGAAGTTATAAGAAAATTGCTGTTCCCATCCTCAAACATCTATCAGGAGATACTTAGTAGAAGCATCCAGAGTCATCATAATATTGTGTGTTACAATAATTATCTTTGTGATAATTTGATCCTAGGTGGCGTCGGATGATAGTGTACCTCACGGTATGGTACCTAGCTAGCGTCTAGACCATGCGTCCCCCAAGTCGAAGAGAACGCCTCCGTGGTCTAGTGGTATAGAGCGCGGCTCTTGACTCGGAGGTCGTGGGTTCGATTCCCGCGTTGGAAACATGTTATTTCCAAGTTTGGTTAGGACAATGCAGGCTGATCATCTGATTGTCTGACAAGTAAGATGATCCATGCGTCGGATGGGCATGTAAAAAGTCGGTCCTGCGCCTGATCTCTCGCCAGTCGTGTCGGTCGTCCGTCCCACTGGGTTATGAGAGTAAAGGAATAGAGAGTGCTCTTGTGTACTACGCACACACTTGGTCACTATTAAAATTACTCCTGCGTAGCTGGCCTGGTTTCAATGAAACCGGCCACCGTGACCGAAACCGGTGTGGGAGCTATTATTAATTCTCTTTGATATGAAGAGGTAATAAAGACGTGCATTTAAGTGTACGGTCATATTTTTGTCATAAAATTTAAGTGAAATATTAGAAACTAGAAGAAAGAGGTGTTTAAGAAACTTCGGGACTTAACCTAAACCACCTTAAGCTTCTGACTGACTTTCATCAAGTAGGCCGCGGGCTGACTCAGAGAGACCTCTATAGTGTTAGCGGTAAGAGCTTGTAAAACCACAATTTGTTATAACAGTCATCGTTTAATTGACGCTTGTTCTGCTTTTACAACATTTTCCCTCGTTGCGATCTAAAGCACAAGAATTGGCGATTTGTCGACCAACGTGCTACCTATCAAACTTGTACCTACAATTTATAGAAAATATGCCAGCTCAGATAAAATTCAAATTTTTTCAAATTCAAATTGATCAAATATAATATTAAAAACACGCTTTTCTTTAAAAAAAAATAATAAATTATTGCATTTTCATTGGCTCTTAATACGTATGCAAAGTTTCGAATTGGACTACTGGAGATAGGTAACTAACTTTATGGTAAAAATCATGCTTAAAGATTCTATTACATAAATATTATGTACATGATACAACCGAAGCTTATAATATAAGCGTGGTAAAGAATAAATATCAAATTAAAGAAGGCTCTGGGATTAAGTATCTAGGTAGGCCATATAAAGGGCCCAGGCCTATAACTCCTAGAAGAGAGTCACACAACTTTCCAATATATTTTTTGATGGCCTCGCGGCCATAATTAATTACGAAAATCACTTACTGGTTTTATAGACAGCATCTGGAATTAGAGGACGGGTAAAAATTATGATGTTATATTTGTGACGTCACATCGAACGGTTCATTCACAAATTTGTCGCTGGCGTTTGCGTCATGGACTACCGCTACAGTATAGGTATAATACAGTAGAGCGAATCAAAGTTAACACAAACAGACAGGTTTTACGCGCTTGCGACTTGAAATATCATAATCAGATAAAGAAATGAACTTTAATATTAACTTGCATTTCTCAATTATTTTCAGAATGGGAGCAACCTCCACCTTTTGTGATTTTAATTACGGTTAACTATAAAAGTGATAATTTACTATTTAGTGATGATTATAATTTAATATCATGTATATTGTGTTTACTGTGGAAGGATGGAAGGAATACAAAATTTAAAATTTTATTTATCTACAAAAAAGGTCGCCCAACGTGGGGCTCGAACCCACGACCCTGAGATTAAGAGTCTCATGCTCTACCGACTGAGCTAGCCGGGCTGATGCTATACCTACTGAAATCACTGATGTTTTCCAGGATTTAATAGTTTAATTTTTTTTTAAAACTATAGGTATTATTACACTCCACTGTTCACCTTACATACACACACCAATGTAGTATCAGTTTGTTTTATTACCTGAAGATAAGATTTGACAAAACTCGTTGCTAAGCACTAACCAATGCGTTATATAACTTTAAATATCAAAATTCAAATCCCATACTACTATAAAATATTCCCAGTAGGGGGTTCTACAGCCTACTGTATGTCGATTATACTGTGGCACCCTGATGAGTAAGGCTCGGAATCGCAAGTTAGTTTCCGAGTACTTGACCTAGTGTCTACCGTTAGATGACTAAGTGGATGGACTTATCAAATTTGTCAACACGTTTTTTATTGCGTGTTTGCAATTTAACGACCTCTATTGTTTTCCAAAACTTACTTCATTGATATGCGAATGTGAATGGAAGACCCTTTCTGCTATTTTAATCCAACATCAATATAACTTCGATCTAGTCATAAAAAGCAACAGTAAATCTTACATCAAATAAAGGTTAAATTAAGATAACTGTAACGCAAAAAGAGTATAATATTTAGATTCTGGATAATTTAAACTTGGTTCAGATTTCAAATTGTAGATGAAGATCGGAAATACTATCAGAGAAGTTGATTCCTATGCAAATCGGGAACCTAAGTAGTTTGGTCGCGTTACGTCAAACCCAGCTGACAGATCGCAATTAACATTGAATTGACATATTCGACCAAATAACGTTGGTCTGTCAGTTGCATAGGAATCAACTTCCTCGATGGTACGTACTTCAAGCCCTGTGAAAGGACATAATAGTTTTTGTCCCGCCTCCCGGCATGATATTATGTACTATACCGCGCGATAAACGATTTACAGCGCGAACGAAGTTTCATACGCGTCATCTAAGTTCTAACTATAGACCATAACATATAAGCTATAATATCATCAGCACCATCTATCTTTTTACACAAACTGGTCCTCTTACGGCCGTTCCCAATATTTGATCTATCTCTGGTTTTGCCTTACTAGAGATAGGAATAACTCACATTAGACATTAGAGACATATATTTTATGTCAATTATGAGCTATTCCTATCTCTAGTAGGGCAAAACCAGAGATAGATCAAATATTGGGAATGGCCGTTACTAATAAAGACAATTATACGTCTACTAGATGGCCGCGCGGCTTCGCCCGCGTTAATTAGATATTTCACAGACAATTTAGTCCACAAAAAATAGCCTATGATCCTTCACGTGGTCTACTTCTTATCTGTGCCAAATAACATAAAAGTTGCTCCAGTAGTTCATGAGATAAGCCCTTTCAAAAAATTTTCCCCGTTTTTCCACATTTTCTTCTATTTCTTCGCTCCTATTAGTCTTAGCGTGATAAAATATAGCCTATAGCCTTCCTGGATAAGTGGGCTATCTAACACTGAAAGAATTTTTGGAATCGGACCAGTAGTTCCTGAGATTAGAGCGTTCAAACAAATAAACAAACAAACTATGCCGCTTTATAATATTATAGTATAGATACGAGTAAGTCTGCTATTTTTTGTGACTTTTTCAGTGCGGCAAGCAAGGGCAATGAGCAAACAGACTTCGTTTGGCTGCGTGATTTTTATTATTTACTGGGTGAATGTTATTGAAGCTAACTTCAAGAACATCCGGTAAGCTACTTACCTGAGTTACCTAAGTTAACTCAACTTGTAACTCTATTTAGATTAGACGCAAGAGATTAAAATCTGTTACTACAAAGCGCAGGCGCAGAGAACGACCGCATTATACTTTCATATTATAATTCACGGCTATAGGTAAAAAGTTGAGAGATCTTATCTTATACAAACAATGAGATAACTGTATGCAACGGTTCCTCGAAACTCGTAGGGTTGCAACTTCTACCATTTTTTGAGCAAAAAAATTGTGACGTCTGGGACTAGGGATTTTCTAAGTTTCTCATTAATTTTATATCATTTCATTTTAATAATTCAGTTAAACTTAAATACAGCCATTAAAAATACTTGTATTTTATTTGGAAGGGTAAAGGTCAACAATTAATAAGCGTCTATTTTTGTACCAGTGAGGTCAAATCGCGCCCCCATAGGGTCAGTGTCCCACGACACACCCCTATTACCTTATACATACATAACATAAATAGATAAAAAAGGTACTTCTCTACTAGGTAAGAAGGTACATACTTCTCTACCTATCTTATCCAGGAAGACTTCAAAATTGTAAGATGACTGTTCAATTTAATACTTAGGTAATCCCGCATTATGATTCATAATGACCGCTTTTAATTTATTACAGGGGACTAGATGGTAGCCGTGACTTTGGTCGCGCAGAAATTAATATAATATAGTAAGTATTAGGGCCGTACCACACCGGAATGGCAGCGGCGAGGCGAACACTTTCAATGTCATATGATTTTAAATTTTATCTTCATTATTGTAATCGCTTGAGAAATCGCGACTGTAAGCGGCCATGAGCTGCCACGTCGGGCAGCCGCAGACTTCTCCGCTGCCATTCCGGTGTGGCGCGGCCCTTAGACAAAACCTGAGATTAAGACTTTACGATTCCTCCATAGTCCATACCTACGAAATAGGACGTATAATATCTACCGCAATGTTTTCACGAGACGGCAGCACCAGCACAAACATTCAACAAAAAGTTTTGTTCGACGTTTGACTACGTTTCTGCCAAAATTCTGATGTGAAGTGTGCAACATGTCGAATTGTGGTTGGATTATTTACTGCATGAGCTGGTAGCGCCCTCTGCTCCGACCTTTGCTTTATATTCCCTATTCCATTAAAATAAATGACAAATAAAAATTTTACACACAGATCGACCGACACATTTATATTAATTGTGTGGAGAATGGATGATAAATTGACTATGAAGAAGTAATTTATAAATTGTGGTCACCGCTAGACTGCGGAGTATTTTTAAGAAAATGTGTGTCATTTTTAAGATGCATAGGAAAGGAGTTTATTTATGAATCACCTTCTGTGCGTGTTTTCATTTATATTTTGTTTTCAAACTTCACTTTTCATGATAATACCGTGTGAGACGTGACTGTTAAGTTATATAATTAGCATCATTGCATGTTTTGAGCGTTAAGTATATTACTTTATAATAAAGTTAGTAATATACTTTATAAGAACGTGGGCTGCTGCTGGTAAAGGAGAACTGTCAAAAATGGCATTCTGTATGATGACAGCGTTAGTTCCTTTTTTCGCAACGTGCATTTAAAGCCCTGTCGAGCTCTATGGTTATGGTTAAATATGGCGTCTTGATGGCGTCCATTTTTAATTTAACCAAAGATTTGACATTTTGCATTGTAGTTAAAGTAAGTTGGTGCAGCCCACTCTAAAATTGTAAAGTTCCCGCAAAAAAATATATCGGTGGAACCAGGTAGCGAGCAACACACGTCCTTAATAGTCCTTACCTAATTAATACACCTATTTTTAATGAAATGCTGAATGGAGATGCTTTGAGAAACGGAAAATAGTAAGTATAAGGATAAATGTTGTTGCAGAAAAAACATTTTTGCAAGAAACGCATTTCGCCGCCACGAGTTTGCGGACAAAATCTAGTATTATAAATGTGCTAGCTGACGCCCGCAACTCAATTACGTCAAAATTAATTAATCGCGCTGGAACCGTGCATTTTTGTGGGATAAAAATTATCCCATGTCTATAATATTATAGTCTCGGGACTCAAAGTATCTCCATACCAAATTTCAGCGAAATTGGTTCAGCGATTTGGGCGTGAAGAGGTAACAGAGTACAGACAGACATACACGTGTTTATAGTATTAAGCATGGAAGTATGGATTTTAATTTATAACAAAATTTATTTTCTAGATCGATTAATTAATAATTACATCGAAACGAAGTCAGTGGGCGCAGGGCGCGTTATCAGAGGATGTCGGGGGTCGACGCACGACGAATTAATACAAATTGTAACATACTATGATATTTACAATTATAACAACAATAACTACTATTAATGATGTATATAGTAACTTACATAGTTCAATGTCAGAATATTACATACCTTAACCTACTATTTAGAGATGCGTTATATAAGAGGTAATAGAGGTAACAAACGAACGCCTCAATGGTCCAGTGGTTTAGAACGTGGCTCTTATACTTGGAGCTCGTGAGTTTAATTCCCGTGTTGGAAAGTTCCTATTTGGACAATGCAGGCTGTTTACCTGATTATTTAAATGCTTTTCGGTGGTGTCGATTTCCCTGGGATTACCCAGGAAAATCAGAAGTTAGAGATGCCCTTGTACTGCGCACTCATTATAGTCACTTGGGCACTATAGAACTCATGCGGAGGCCTAGTTTAATAGATATTTTCGAGCAAACTAAGTTGCTCGCAACATCTAGTCTTCAAATAATAAAATGTAGAGATGCGTCGCGTAACCCGTTTCGTGATTCGTCCCATCTCAACGTGCCTTTTATTTGCGCAAAGAAAATCGCAGTTTACCATAGCCTTTATTTATCTATTAACGCATTCTTTATCAAGGTATAATCATACATAATCGTCTCATACTTCACATGAACACTGACAAATCGTTATTTAATAAGTAAATGATGCATGTATCCGCTCTACCTTTGTATTTTCGTGTGTGAATCATATAATAGCCGAGGTGTGAGGTGCTCACGACACGTAGACATTATCGAGTCTATCTACAAGATACGAATTACTTTAGGGCCTGTTTCACCACTTCCTGATAAAGTGCCGGATAGGCTAGTCCACAACTTTTTTGACAGATTCGCCATACTCTTTATTCTGTCAAGTTAAGTGGTGGATAGCCTATCCGCACTTATCAGGAAGTGGTAAAACCGGCCAAAAAATTAATAAACTAATATGTAATTATTACTTATTAGTTTATTAGTTTAATGTTTATTAATCATTTCCCAATAAAAATAAAGCTCTATATTACAGAAATGATAAACACGTAGGCAAATTTTTGGGTGTTTAAACACCTACCGAAATTTCCAGAATTCACCCGTACTCAGCGACATTTAATGATGATTAAACTTCATTTAATGATGAGTTTGGCAGATTATGTTTGGTGCTTATCTTAAAATATTCATTTAATCACAGTTAAGTAATTAAACATTTGCCTCTGAGTACGACAGTTTGGGTTATTTAGAGTTTAGACTTGTAGGTGTGCAGACCCCTAGCTGTTGAGTGATGAGTTGATGAGAATATATTATATAATTTAGGGATTCAAAAGTCAATCACTATTTGCAGCAATACAAATACTTATTGAATCTCAGCAGTCCTGTAACATTTGTTGCAAATTAATTATTCATTTACGACCAAGTACTTACCGAAAGTTGTGAAGCCCTGATTTGTTTCTTGGAAGTACACAGCTGTTATATCCAATATTGATTTTAACACTTTGACCTCTGGAACGAGTCATTGTCAAAACATGCGCACGATTTGATTTAACCCAAAAACGGTAGGTACCTAAAATACTCAAAACAACGGTTTTAACACTAAAGAATTTTGTGTGTTTTTATGTGACATAATTTGTGGTAAACGAAGCCTACTCCGAGTCGAAGGAATTTGACATATTTAATTCCATCGAGCCGGCTCGAAGCGATCCTTCGAGCTGTCAGTTTTGTGGTTATTGCTCGATTTGGAGTAAAACTATCGAGCAAAACCGTATGTGAGTACTTAGCTCTACTAGGAGTGAGGATCAGTCTTACCATCAAAACTGTCAATTCGATTTTGATTTACGAGTCTGACTAATTTCAAATTGAGCTGCAGTACGATCGTGCGCTAGTATAGCTGTTAGGAGCATAATATTAATATACCTAGCGGAATAGAGGAACAATCTCGAGCTGTCAAACGAAAAAACCGAAATTGGTTTCATCTGTGTGTAAAAATATGTGTTGTATACACTTACACAAGCATGATTGAACATGATTTCTATGAGATTAAGGTACATTAACTTTATGGTTACGAGAGAGAAAAGCCGTTGAGATCGAATTACGTCCTGTGATAGACGGCAGACCCCACATCTCTATGAACAGAGTCGAACCACGTCAGATTGTAATGTTGCCTTCTTTACACATCTGTGAAGTACCCATATCGAATACGGAAGTTATTTCAGAAACAATGTGTCGGTAACGGCCAATACACTAATTTAAAATTTATTGCATCGACAGTAAACCACCTCGCTTTATTATTAATAAAACTCATGCGTCTCTTCCAGTCGTTCGGTTTTATTGGAACAGTTAAAATACTGCACCTGAAAATAGTTATATAAAAGTGTTCCATTCATCTCTTATTTATAGCCTCTATAATAGCCGCGGAAATAAAAAGCTCGTAAGTCGTGTACATTACTGCCATTTTCATAATGTCAATAAAATGATCGATGATTGACTTCTTTTTGTTGTGTTTTGATACTTTATCTATGGTTTTTGGCACTGACACCGGGGGTGTATACTTTGCCAGTGGCAGTATATATAGGGTGGCAGGACTGGCAAATGCCACGGGCCCCCGACCTAAAAAGACCCCGGCCCAAGAGGCCGTGAGGTCAGGAATTTTTTAAACTTTGTTTTATTATTAACATGGCAATTTTTAGAAACTGATAGGCCCCATTAATTTGCCACGGGCCCCGGATGTTATAGAATACGCCACTGTACTTTGCCACATATAAAGGCAGTCAGTCTTCTTCATGATAATTTTTATCAACGTTTTACTATTATCGTCAAGTCTAGTCAAAGTCTAAGTAAAAGTCAAAGCAGTCAAGGAGTCGGTCAATTCAGTAAAGTGGTAGACGCTTTACCGAAACTTTCGACGGGGTTTTGGAGGGAACACAAATAAAACCGGCCAAGTGCGTGTCGGGCCACGCGCGATATAGGGTTCCGTATGACCGCTTTACTTTGTTTACAAACTTTACTTGCTGCTAAACCAAACTCACGCGTACGGCGTACCGTAGTAATTTCGCGACTTAATTTCGGCAGGTTTGGACCAAATATTCTACAAATATGAATACACACATAAAAGCCGAACTGAAGTTTACTTGGTTACAAACTAAGTTACTTGCTGCTAAACCAAACTCACGCGTACGGCGTACCGTAGTAATTTCGCGACTTAATTTCGGCAGGTTTGGACCAAATATTGTACAAATATGAATACACACATAAAAGCCGAACTGAAGTTTACTTGGTTACAAACTAAGTTACTTGCTGCTAAACCAAACTCACGCGTACGGCGTACCGTAGTAATTTCGCGACTTAATTTCGGCAGGTTAGGACCAAATATTCTACAAATATGAATACACACATAAAAGCCGAACTGAAGTTTACTTGGTTACAAACTAAGTTACTTGCTGCTAATCCAATCTCACGCGTACGGCGTACCGTAGTAATTTCGCGACTTAATTTCGGCAGGTTTGGACCAAATATTGTACAAATATATTACACACATAAAAGCCGAACTGAAGTTTACTTGGTTACAAACTAAGTTACTTGCTGCTAATCCAAACTAACGCGTACGGCGCGCGGCGTACCATAGTAATTTCGCGACTTAATTTCGGCATATTGTGTCGTAGCACAGGTCGTAGTCGAATAGCATTGTAGCAACTACTCGTAGCAATCGCGCCGAATTTCAGCCCCCGGGCCAAGCCACAACACTACGTTGTGTAGCGTAGTATCTTAAAAATCTACATTGCTCTGCAAGGGTTGTTTTTGCGAGTGTTGTGGCCTGGCCCTAAATTTGGCATCTTGTTTGAACATTTAAGTTTTTAACCTTCTTGAACATGGGTCTTCATCATTCGTTTGAAGTTCATGCTGCGCCGGGTGAGCTCGACAGTCGACAGTCGACACTAAATTAATTACAATACATGAGACGCCCTCATTATACGGCTCATAAACCCGGCCCGTTAATAGTGATGGGCACTGTACAGGTATTTACATCACTAATGCCGTTTCGGAGGGTTTTTGAGAGAACTTTATCTTATCAATAGTGTTGTTTAATGGTTAAAGTTAAAGTCAAAATGTCATCCAATTAAAACAGCTAGCGAATAATTGATCAACTCATAATTATTATGGAGTAGTTATCAAAACCACTTGAAAACGATCGTATTATTATAATATGTATATTGCCGGAACTCTGAGTACATGATATATCCCCATACCAATACAAAACGATTCCACGGCTTGAATGTAAACATACAGACAGACACACTTTCGCATTTACATTATAAATATGTTTTACGTACATATTATATACGTATAGTTAGAATAAATTTATAAAATCAGTTTTTTAAAACTCATATTTTAACTTCAAGTCCCATGCCTAGTCGTAAAGAGTTGAACGCTTCGATCTGCTCACACTGTACCGAGAACGAACATAATGTGAATGAAATCAACCTTTATTATCATAAATTGAGGACACACAGGTATAAAACATGCGTGCGCTCCATTTTTCAATCAGTTTAGGCCTTTGTTTGGAAAATGGTGGGCAATTGACGAAATTGAGTTTGACTCATCCTCATACAGCATTGTATGCGATTTGTATTCTACAAAATATTTGAAATTAAAGGTTTTACGGTAGGCGGTCTATTATTATTTGAGTTACACAGTGTGTTAATGTAACCACCCTTATCCTTGAAACCTAGAAAAAGTTGTTCAATTTGACAAGCTCATTCGATGGTTTCAAGGATATTAAGTGGTAGACGCTTTACTGAAAGTTTCTGAAACTGAGGAGTTTTGGAGGGAATACAAAATTGCACGTTTCTGGATATTGCTGGAAAGTGATTCCTACACTTGTGCACGATAATGAATATCTAATGCTTAATATCCTACCAATATTACTCATTAAAAACCCAGTATTAACACAATTTTAGGAAAATAATACAAAAACACAACATCACTCTTTCACATTCCCGGCAAAACTCCTTAAGTATAAAAGGTTATTGATTAAAATAACAATTATTTTTATTCGACATACATAAAAGTTATATGTAATAATAATTATTAATAATATAATAATATTTAAGTATGTAATAATATATAATAATAATATAATGGACAACAATAACGGAAATAACTAAATTTAGATTTAACGTAGTTTTTCCTGTTTTCACTCATAAGGACAATTCACTCGATGGTTCACCACATACAGGATAAGTGTAATTACTCAGTAATTTATTAATAATAATATATTATATTACAGTTAATAAACTTTGATTGCAACGGGTTAAATTCCGGGAGTGCCGGTAGGAATGAAAAGCGAAACAGCAACAGCAGGCACTCCCGGAGTGTAACCCGCAGCCCGCAGTCTATAAAACACCACCACACCTTTTATTAAATACGAATATCGAGTTAGGGGTAATACCATAATATTATGAAATACATACAAATATTATAAATGCGAAAGTGTGTCTGTCTGTCTGTCTATTACTCTTTCACGCCCAAACTGCTGAACCAATTTTGCTGAAATTTGGTATGGCGGTACTTTGAGTTCCGGGATAGTACATAGGATACTTTTTGTCCCGAAAAAATGCACGGCTCCCGAGCGATAAACGAACTTGGGCGCTACAGAGTTGCGGGCGTCATCTGGTTAAGTATAATCACTAATCAGTAATTTGGTACTAAAATCATTTAGTAGCACTTCAGGTTTTCATAAAGTTCCATAGGTCTTACTCACACTTTCGGAAAAATTCCATTCTTTTCCGAAACTGTGAATAAGACCCATATGACTTTTCCGAAAGTGTGAAAAGCTAAGTCACGTTTCCAACTCGCCGTGATTCACAGGGAAACCCGTCACGATATTTTACGGACGTCAGTAAAACCACATAACTCAACTTTTCATTCTTCCATCGCTATTAAAGACTGACTCACTGTTAATTGTTTCGGTACCTGGAAGACCTCAGGGTTTAAGAAGTATAGTTAATCAGGGTAAGTTCGGACTCAGGGTAAGTCCGGATAATTCAAGTTGACGCTAAATTAAACTACAGTTACGGTACGATATAAATAGCTCCCACACCGGTTTCGGTGACGGTGGCCGGTTTCATTAAAACCAGGCCAGCTACGCAGGTGTAATTTTATAGTACCCAAGTGTGTGCGCAGTATACAAGAGCACTCTCTAATCTCTATTTTCTTCTTTACTCTCATAACCCAGTGGGAAGGAAGACCGACACGACCGGCGAGTCATCCGACGCATGGATCATCTTACTTGTCAGACAATCAGGTGATCAGCCTGCATTGTCCTAATCAAACTTGGAAATAACATGTTTCCAAAGCGGGAATCGAACCCACGACCTCCGAGTCAAGAGCCGCGCTCTACACCACTAGACCACGGATATACTACAGTTTGCGGTTGCAGTGCAGTATGGGGTATATGCCCGTAGCGCCGGGCAAAAAAACACTGACTAATTTAGTGATAAGTTGAATTATCCGGACTTACCTTGTGTCCGAATTTACCCTGATTAAATTAAATAAGATGATATTGACTACTGCAATATTTTGACGCTAGAGTGCAGCGCCAGCACAGACAGTAAACAAAAAGATTTGTTTGACGTTTGACAACGCTTTTGTGCAGTTAGTTAGCGTGTAACATGTCGGATTTTGGTCAATTAAGCAATTGCCTAGGCCATCGCGTCGTAGGGGGGCACCGGAAGAGTAAGGTTCAAATACCAATTCTAGTTGACATACGAATAGGGGGGCCCGCAGGCATGTATTGCTCAGACCTTAGGCTTAGGGCATCAAGTGGTCTCAATCCGTGCCTGTAGTTTAGTTTCTCAGCGTGGTAACATTGTATCTTTTTGCGATATACAGCTGTACGCAATGTATGAGGAGGAGATAATGCAATTCCAGTCGGCGCCACCTCCACTCGTCAGTATGCTGCGCGCGCGCCGCACAGGAAACACGCACACACCTGACCCAATATATCGTGGAGAAAATAAACCTTACACTCGTGTATTGTGGACGTTAGACACATATGACATAGAACTTGGGAAGATGCCGATAATAAAAAGTATGTGTGGCACTCGCGGACTGCCGTGGTAAAGCTATTGCATAGCATTTTTGTCCACCTATTCAATTATAATTCGCATACATCTAGTCGCACGAGCAGTGAGCACATGCACCATGCCGAATTGAAGAGATGGACGGCAACGCCACACCGACCGGCACAGCGGTCGAAGCAGCTGATCGAAGGACGGTGTTAGATTTCTTAAGTTACGGAATGTTTTGATTCGGTCGCCGCGCTCAAACCCCGAGATGAAAGCTATGCAATTGCTTAATAATAATTATACAAAATATTTGGACAGAAAGTCATCAAATTCGTACCCTGACACTACTATTGCAGATTAGTTCCTTTTTCCTACGAAACCATGAGGAACTAAGCATGCACTAGATCGGCATTTCTGCGCCTGGGACCGGAATTTATGCCGATGTCTTCATCCGCAGTGAACGCGTCATTCGGATTCCGATGGTTTCAAGCTCCGACGAATACCATGTTGAGTTACAGACAATATTAGTTGTAAATGTTTTGTTGTCGTCTGTCAAGTGAATTTCTAATATCAAACTGGGGCAAAACTGTCACCAGCAGTATTTCCGGACCTATACGACCTGCAAACCTTCAAGAAGAGAGCGTATTCTCTCCTAAAGCCCGCGGCCCTTCTCTTCTGATGTTGCGAGTGTCCATGGGCGACGGTATTGACTTTCCATCAGGTGACCCGTTAGCTCATTTGCCCCCTTATAGTATATTTAAAAAAAAACATTGTGTAATGTGATGTCCAATGTAAAGTAGATTAAAAAAAATACATTACGTAGAAACATTTGTAGAGACTTGATAGTATGTTGTAGAGACAGCTTATCTTTTACTTATTTTTAAATAAAAAATTAATTATAATAATAGATAGAGGTCACATAAAAATACCTCATTGACCTTTCTTAAAAAAATTAAAAAAGCTTTTCAATCCCGGAAAACATCAGCAATTTGAGTTTTTAGAGCACCAGCCCGGCTAGCTCAGTCGGTAGAGCATGAGACTCTTAATCTCAGGGTCGTGGGTTCGAGCCCCACGTTGGGCGAACACTTTTGCAGAAATCAAAATTTTTCAATTAAATAATTATACACTTTCCTTGCACTTATTCCACTTTATTTTAATATATTTATTACAAAATTGTTAAATACACGACCGGTTTTTTCGAAACCGGTCGTGTATTTAACAATTGGAATAAGTGCAAGGAAAGTGTATAATTATTTAATTGAAGATGAATTTCCACCAAGAAGTGACAGTACATTCAATATCATCAAAATTTTTGTATACAAAAGTCTATACAAAAATTTTGATTTCTGCAGAACTAAAAGACGAAACTAAAGAGTACTAGTACTAGCTAGTACTTCCGTGCTAATACTTTAATTAATAACAAAGTGTCTATCTGTTCGTCATTTCTTTACGTTTAAGCTACTGTCGTGTAGTTTATTTCGAGTCCCGAGAATATCAAGAGTATTGTTTTTATCCGATAAAAAAATGGTCCCACACTCCCTAGCTTCTTTTGGCGCATTCATTGCACCAAATAAGTTTTAAATTGCTAGGGGATTATCTAGTTATTCGTAGTTATTAGCGAATAAAATATGTAGAGATAGTAATATAATTATTAGAAACTGGTTTTTCAGCCGAAACCGAAACCGAAACCGAACTTTCGGCCTTACTCTCAGTTTCGGCCGAAACCGAAACCGAAACTTGGTAAAATATTTAAAATTACGATTATTTACTGGAATTTATTGATTTTTGACATAAATTACAACTTTTTAAACTAAAGAAAAAGTACTGCATTGAATTTTTTACTTTTTGAGACATTCCTTAAAATAAATATTATTATCTACTTAATCTTAGAATCTAATAATATGTTCCCTAGAATTTTTTGTACTATATTCCGTTTTTATACGATTCCAAGTAGGTGCGATTTCACCAAAGAAATTGAACGCGCTTAGCGCACACTAAACCAGTTTTAAACGTATAAACCCGTTTGTAACACTCATTTGCATTTCACCAATATAACCTAAACTCGTTCACAGCAAATCCGATTTTTTTCTTCTGAAAGCCCAAAATTCGGGTTTTAACTTCATAAAACACACTTAAGTCTTGTCAGTGTAGTGTCATGACAGATCGAAAAACATAGACGAAAAACTTGTTAAGATGATTTGGGGAACTTATTTATCGTTTTTGCTATTTTGTTAATAAAACAACGTGACAAGGCTCTAAGATGATAATAACATAGAAAATTCATCGTGTGATGTAGATTTATTAATCGCGATTAAAAGAAGAATATGAAATCTATTTCAAATAAAACGAGATTTACGTCGCCATACAAACGCGTTCATTGTTCAATGAGAACTCATTTTAATAAAACGAAGTTTTAAAGTGATTGGTGAAATTCCCCTTAATTTCACCAATCACAACAACAAAGGATTACCCTAAAAACAAGAGCAGAAATTATTTGAAGTCATTTTATTTAGTTGGAATTTCACCTAAGAAATAGGACGCGCTTAGTGTACACTAAATTGGTTCTAAACGTATTTAAATGCGTTTATAGCACCAAATTGCATTTCACAAACAATGTTCACAACAATTTAAGACAATTTAATAAAAATAAGTTAGGACTAATCTCGAAAACATAATCTCGAATCACGATTAAATAGATGTGGTGAACTGAGCCGGTGCCTCGCTGGCAGGCAAGCACGAGTTAACTGCGAAGTTTACCGATCGACGCATGAGTTTCGGCGGGGCCGAAAGTTTCGGCTGTATTTTAGCCGAAACCGAAACTATGGCCGAAACTAGATTTTTTGGCTGAAACTGGCCGAAACCGAAACCGAAAGTTCGGGCGGTCACTAATAATTATTTAGCAGCATATCACAAGTTTTTAGAAGCTTTTAAGTTTAGTGTGTAGTTTTAAATACTTTTTTAATTGCCTTAACAAAACATTGCATTTCTTTTTCAGGAGTCATCGACATTCGGCCATCGCCATGCATATCAAGTTACATAGCAGCAGGGAGTCGGGCTTTGATGTGGAGAGATAACAGAAAAGAATCGTACTTCCCGATTTAGATAATATTCTTTTTTTTTTTTTGTCTTGCCGTATTCATTGTGACGCTAGCCTTTAGCAAGCAAAGCAAGTGATTTAGCGCGCTCATAAATTTTTAGTATGGATTGGCAAAATTCCCCGCCTTTGCTATAAATGAAAAAAAAACTGACAATAAATACAAAACGTTCCAAAAAGTCCTAGAAACTTTTTGGTGACATCATGTACAATCGCGATCATTAAAAATACATTCGTACGAGAAATTCCTTGTAAAAGGAAGCGCTTGAGCCCCAAAGTGGAGGCGATAAGACCCTGTGTGCTTAGTACGTGATTTACACACACATTACACTTATCTATATGAAGCTATTACTTCTGATAAAATGTATGCAACAGCCAACAGGGTAAGAGTAGATTACAAAATGTGAAAAGTTTTGGAATTTTGGCGTTGGTTTAAGCAGTTTAGTTGCTATGCATGGAGGATGGAGGTATCGTTGGAATCTTAAGAGGAGTCCACACCGCCCTTTTTTCCATACAAACGTTGTCCCCTGTTTCCTCCCTGGATAATGCTCGTAAAGTTATAATTTTTTTCCTGAATATCTACGGCCACTAATACAATGTCCCTATGTTTTCTTTTTGTTCATAATTTAATTATTAAATAAGATATGAACGTTCCAAAACCCAAAAAAATGGCCAGATTTTCCGCTGTGTTTAAACGTCCAGAAAACAGATTTGGCTAGATTATACAAAAAAAAGCAAAACATAGGAACACAGCTCAAGCCTTTCTTTAATCCTTAGTGAAAAAAGTACTTAAATCGGTTAAGTTTTGGAGAAGGAATCAGGGGACAACGAATCGTTGATTTTCTGGATTTTCTGCAGTTGTCTCTATCGCGTTCTGCGGTATAGGCTTGAGGTAAGGGTTAGGTAAGCTATAGATATTACACGTACTTTTAATTCACTTCTCTAGCCCCTGGTGTAGGCCAAAATGATGTACTTATGTCCAAAAATATAAAAAATCAAAAGCTCTTAAACATTATTTGTCTCATCTTTTGCCAAAATTTATTTTTTGGAAATTAATGTTGTCTTATTCCGATTATGAGTAAATTAACTTAACCTAAACTTCTTCGTTGTGTATCTCCAAACTATTCATCTTGTCCGATGCCCAAATTAAATGTAATAAAAGCTTAATAGCTCCCTGTATTACATAAACTCTCTCCTCAACTTTCGTGTAAACATTATCAAGGAAGATTTATACGGGGTATAACGATGCGATAAGTTATCGGGTCCCTATCGCCGCCCGCGGTATGATTCAACAGTGACACACACAGTAGATATTATTTAATGACAACATAAAAAATCGATATGCATTCCGACATCCCGTTCCCTTTTAGGGTTCTGTGAATAAACAGAATAATTTAAGCTTTAGAATTTGTATTCGATAGTTTTGATGGCGGAAAAAATTTAAATAAAGTTTCTTTAAACATGCATAAATTGCCACTAATTAATAATTATTATGCACAATTAATGCTCATTTAACTTTAAAGTACATAATAAGTAATATAATTATTTCTTAATATAAACAAATGATGATATTATATTCATGATATTATTCATAATGTCTTGTCTGGATTAAGGAGACTTGACTCACAGATTAAAAAGAAAATTGGAAAAATAAGTAAGTAACATGACTACAGTGATTGGACAGTACTATCAATAGTCATTTCTCATTGGACAGAGCACAAACACTACATTTATTAAGGTTGCTTTAAAAACTACCTGTTTTTCTTTAAAATCAGGTGTTCTATTACTTTAAATACATGCAGTTTTTAAAGCAACCTTAAGAACTGCAATTTATTACCAAGCTACGGAACCTAGAGTTTAGATTATTTTTGTTCCGCGATTACATCATGATATCAGTAATGAGGCATACTGAAGATATGCAAAGAAAGTCTTCTTGTTAGTTGTGACCTATTGAGGAAAGATTTTTAATGTTTTTTAGACATTTTTGGTTTTATGACTTTTTGCCTTTTTTAGGTTCGTGATGCGCGAACCTTTTGCACTAAAAAAATCTTCATTACAAAATGCAGTGATTTTGAATAGGTAGGAGAATTCCCAAAAACTAAAAGTAACTTATTTTGGGTACATACGTATTATATAGTATAATAGTATATACCTATAGGCTATATTGTAACTGAACAAACAGTTCTTAACCCATCAAGCCCTATAAGCTCATCGGTAAGCGAGATACAATAGAATAACAATAGATTTCCAAAAATCCACGATCAAAGAATTAATAGCTAAAAAACTTAAATCATAGCAACTAAGAAAGGAGTTTGAAAATCCCCACCCCAAGGGGGTTCAATAGGGCATCAAATACTGTTTTTACTTTTTTATACACATGCGATTCCGCGGGCGAAAGCCAGTGAGGTAACTGCAACATCTCTCCTCTTCCTACACTGTAATATATTATGTATTGGATACAAGGGTCCGATTCTCATACTTCTAATGTTTCTGAAATTGCTATCTGAAGGCCCCAATACACTGGAAGGCCGATTAGTCCTAAACTGATGGCAGGCCAATCTAACCGCACTCGTGCACTCGTGCACACTGCACTGCGTGTCCACGGTCAGTCTGCGATCCAAACTGCTGATCTGCAGTGATCAGTCGGACCAACCTCCCCGTATACATGCGGGTGAGACAGGAGAATGGAGATCGAAGCGACATTCGAAATACAAGAATCAGGCACCAGAACGAAACCAGTCCTCCTACACCGAGCTACCCTAATTTTGAATCCTTTAAGCCGATTTAGCAAACAAATAACAATAACAACTTCGTCATGTCTTGTTGTATGATCGTTTATGATTTACACACGTCACACACTTAAATCTCATAACAATATTATTGTCTTGCATAATTTCGAGGCAATGTTTTTTCCTGCTTAGAAGTAGTATTTTTGTTAAGCCATAGGTATATTCCATACCTAGCCTAATGTCCATACTCGATACGTACTAAACAAAATTATTGTTTGTCAAGAACAGGTGCGGTCCGAAGGGGAGGGGGTCACAGGGGACATGAACCCAAAAATTTAAGGTCAAGTTGTTGTCTCAAAATCTTGCCAAATAATAAAAGAAAATTTCTAGTTATCCTATTAGAAATTTAGTGTAGTGACTAATGAGTAACCCCCTCCATAACTTCAGGCTGCGACCGCGCCTGGTCAAGAATCTATTTGCCAGAGGAAGTGCGATAAAGTCTACAACAAATCAAGGTGTGAAATAGAACATAGTCGGACAGGTAACACAGGGCTTTTTCTACTTCGGGCGTTTAAGATCTTGGCGGCAAAATTAGCCCTAAGTTAGGGGTGGTGGGGGTGAAGCCTCACACGAGATTTAGGGTAAGGTATGGGTCATGGATATTATGGTAGGTTATGAAAATAATGCCTGGCTTATAATAGTCGTGCGTCTGCTTGATCACCGGTGGTTTACTTAAAAAAGTAAGTTAAGTAAGTTCTGTAATAAGTAAGAAATATCACAAACATTTGGCGCGATTGCACCGTTACTTGAAAAACATTGAAAATACCTGTCTTACAAGTCACAAATTAACTGTCTGTAGCCCGGAACAATAATTGTATCGCATTTCTGATAGTAGTAAAAAGCAGGTTATCTAAAAATCAGCCAAGTGCGAATCGGACTTGCGCATCAAGGGTTCCGTACCGCTATAGAGCGAAAGTAGGCAAAAATTGTATTTTTTGTATGGGAGCCCCCCTCCTTGATATTTATTTTATTTTATTATTAATTATTAAATTAAGTACAAATAAAAGTAAGGATTTAGTGATAGTTTCAACTGCCTACGTGCCTATATTGACTACGAGCAAAAAGGCCAAAAAATTACGTTTGTTCATAGAGGAATGAAATATATGATCTCTGGTTTGTTGTATGGGAGCCCATCTTGAATATTAACTTTATTTTATTTTTAGTATTTGTTGTTTTAGCGGCAAGAGAAATTCACAATCTGTGAAAATTAGCTATAGCGGTTTTTTAAATACAACCTAGAGACGGACAGACATCGAAGTCTCAGTAATAGCCTTTTTTACCCTTTGGGTACGGAACCCTAAAAAGTGACGATACCTCAAACCACTCGTCCTCCAGGAAAAAGTAAAAACGATAAAAAACTCACTGGTTTTAAAATCTGATATCAAACGCCATCTCTTATAATCTTTTATAACTACTGAGTTCTGTGGTAGGTTTAAATAAGGCCATGTAACGTGACCGTAGGCGTGATAGTTCTTATTTAATGTAACAGATGGCGCTTCTATAAATATCAATTTATTTTGTTTTATTTTCATGAACGTTCATATGTTTCACATTCTTATAAAAATAATTATAAAAAAAAATGTAGAATAATAACATCGAAATAAACAAAAATATTTCATTGAATCAAAACAGATTGCATCGGCCGGGAATCGAACCCGGGCCGCCCGCGTGGCAGGCGAGCATTCTACCACTGAACCACCGATGCCTTGTGAACACTAACAAAATTAAGGCTTTAGATTTAGGTTTAAGTTAACAATGGTTTAGGTTAAATTAATTTTAAAGACAGAAAGTTAGCAGAAAGTATTTAATTAGAACGGATATTGTAAATGCTCTACAAAATACTTTTTAAAACTTTAGGATAGCCACGATATATTATTATTTATTTGGTAGAACAAAATTTCATACAAGAAATGTTTTGTATAAACTTAAGTAATATCTTCTATACTTATTCATACATCACACCACAGTCGTCAAACTACCTCCATATTGTACAAAACTCAATACTCATAGTACCTCGTCTTTTTTTCCGAAGGCAGCTGATCCTTGTAGCCCAGACGTCACTGCGACCCTTGAGGATCTCGCCTGCCTCGTCTTACTTAAATTGTCTGTCTCATATAGATAATATTATGTAGATAATACAATATATTATATTGTCTCTTTATATCTAGTGCCTATTAGTTATAAACTCTTCACGACGAATCTACTGAACCGAGTTTAATTTGGTAGAGACTATAGACAAACGTCAAACATTTTTAAATAGAAGTTAAAGCGTCTCCCAGACAGACGCGGCCTGCCGTGGCGGTGGCGGTGGCGCACAGTGGTCCAAAATCGCTAAATAGTGGACATTCGCAAAAAAGTTCGATTTTGGTGTGGAAAAAAATACCATCCGATAGATTTTAAGAGGAGTAACAATAAATCCTTATTAAGTTTTTTAATAAAAATGTATATTTAAGGTGAAAAAAAATAATTACGAAAATTTTGTATGGGAAAGAATCTATAAATAGATTTTTTGCAAAAACTACTAAGTCATTCTGGTTCATTTTTGAAACAAGTAAAGTTCTAGTGGTATATAAGGCTTAGAAAAAAAAATTACGAAAATTTACGTGCAGCCTTTTGCAGTAGGGGGGTTCAACATTTTGAAATAATTTTACTAACTTTTTAGGTGTGGAAAAATACTATTAGAAAGATATCCTAAAGAGTAACAATAAATCCTTCCTGAGTTTTGTATAAAAATGATGTTTTAAGGCGAAAAAAAATAATTACGAAAATTGTATGGGTATAATATAATACTTATATAAAACGAGTCCTTAAAAGCAACAATACTTATATGTACTTACAAACATGGATAGCAAAAACAAAATTAAACTAAAATTAACTACTGACTAAACTATTGTAATTATCTATACATCTATACATATAATACATATAAATAAAATTGGAGTGTCTGTTTGTAATATTGAAAGAACCGTTTTTAACTACATGCATATGAATCTATATACGCTACATACACCAAAACAACATTTTTTACAATTTTTGTCTGTATGTCTGTCTGTCTGTCTGTCTGTTTGTTCCGGCTAATCTCTGAAACGGCTGGAGCTATTTTGCCGGGACTTTTTTTGGTACCAACGCGCTTTACAAACATAGTGGATCTCCAATGCTATCATCGCCTTGTAATGACACAACTTCACTTTCATTTTTCATTTCATTTTTTTTTATAATTATTTTTATAAGAATGTGAAACATATGAACGTTCATGAAAATAAAACAAAATAAATTGATATTTATAGAAGCGCCATCTGTTACATTAAATAAGAACTATCACGCCTACGGTCACGTTACATGGCCTTATTTAAACCTACCACAGAACTCAGTAGTTATAAAAGATTAGTATTTTTTCCGCACCTAAAAAGTTAGTAAAATTATTTCAAAATTTTGAACCCCTCTACTGCAAAAGGCTGCACGTAAATTTTCGTAATTTTTTTTCTAAACCTTATATACCACTAGAACTTTACTTGTTTCAGAAATGAACCAGAATGACTTAGTAGTTTTTGCAAAAAATCTATTTATAGATTCTTTCCCATACAACATTTTCGTAATTTTTGTTTTTCACCTTAAATATACATTTTTATAAAAAAAACTTAATAAGGATTTATTGTTACTGCTCTTAAAATATATCGGATGGTATTTTTTTCCACACCAAAATCTATGTCCACTATTTAGCGATTTCGGACCACTGTGATGGCGGTCAGTTGGATGACTTGGCAGAGTGGCGGCGTGTGTCTGTGTCGTTCCTAGAACTCTCAAGTCATCCGACCGCCACCGCCACCGCAGGCCGCGTCTGTCTGGGAGACGCTTTAAGCTCATGATGACTTATGTCTTATAATGTCCAAAGGTGGCGTAAGGCGTGGATGACGTGGGCCACCGCCCACGGCTTCACGGTCGAAGGGGCCTCGGCCCTCGCACCTCATAAATCTATAAATAAAAATTTGAGTAAGTATAAATATTTAAAAAATATTTCTCTCAACAAAATCCGTCCTTTTGCGTCATTCATCAGGGGGCCTCATCTCACTCAAAAACATAATACTTGTCCAAATCTGGTCTTGCACCGCCACTGATGATATCTATTAAAAAGATACATATACAAATGACAAAACATAGTAGATATCATGATAATATCGAATTAACGCGGAAATTATGTGGTTTTGTGTAAAAATATTTGCACTGGACGTTTAAGGCATACGCGTGGGCGGAGTTTGCCCAGTCTCTAGACAAAGGTCAAAAAGTAACATCCTTGTTACAAGGTAAAGTTAACTAAAGTATCTAAGTATTTGACCAATAACTAATTAGTATGTAATTACTAATTAGTAATCTATTAAGTAGCCAGTACACAATGGCCCACGATGGCACACAGCAGACCACGACATTGCTCGCCACGCCTGAAAATCGTCCGTCAATATACACCATTACCCCGTCTACACAATGGCGATGACTTGTAGACCTTGTAGTAGCCCAGCAGGCGTAGCGTGGTCACCATAGAAACGGTTTCTTCCTACCGGAGAATATGTAACAAAATGACAGTTAGCTAAGACAAAGTGACAGTTAGACAACGGAAATCCGCCATTTAGTCGATAAAATTTGTCGATTCTTACCTATGTCTACAGTTACTGTAAATTGTTGTTATGCTAGCCATGTATGTGGTCAATTGTGAAGACCTTTTAAATCCAGTAGCGGCGTTTTAAAGAAACAAAGTTATCTCGCATAATGTTATGGTTTATGATGAAATTGTTATAATTAACTTACAATACAAAAAAATAAAAATTGGGAATGTTACCCAAAGAGCAGAGGGCGATACTAGAACGTACCTCAGAGGGTCCCGGTTGATTTAATCCGACCAGAGTTCGAAATGTAGAAATTGTAAAATGTAAGAAAAAAAATCTCTAGAATTTTTTAGTGTTTCTTTAACGGGTTTGAATTTCAAAATGACATCATTGTTTTCGTCCCTTGGCTTTACCCACATGCATTTTAGTTGATATAATGATCTACATAAAAATACGTGTTAAGTATTTGTGTTTCAACTTAAAATATTGGATTTTATTATGTTAAGTATTCTTAGGTTTCGTTTCTTTGAAAGTCCAAAATTTAGGTCAAAATATGAAAATAGTATTTAATTGATTCAATTTAATGATGAGTTTAACACTACACTGTGTGGCTTATGTCAATTTTTTCATTTCATTGTAATTAAGCAATTAACATCATCCCGCGTGGCAGTTAAAACTTACTTTACTCTGTAAGTTGAACCTTAAATAATACTTCTGCAGATCAAGATTATGATATTTACACTGTGACAGTACTCTACAATTGTGGCACAATATTATCTAAGTAGCCCGCTACGATTAATTATTAGGACGAAATATCGAGGTTAAGTACATGGGCCAGTTTTGCATAATGATAATTTGTTACTTTGTTTACCTATTTCCGACTAATGGAAACATACATTAAGAATTAGAAGCTAAGCAAACAATAAGGGGGCGTCCATTATTTGCGTGAGACATTTTTGACCAGTTTTGCGTGAATTTGGGCTAGAAGATCACAAAAGAGGTCTTTTTAGGGTTCCGTACCTAAAGGGTAAAAACGGGACCCTATAACTGAGACTTCGATGTCTGTCCGTCTGTCTATATCTAGGCTGTATCTGAAGAACCGCTATAGCTAGACTTCTGAAATTTTCACAGATTGTTGCCGCTATGAACCAATGATAGCTTCATGGTGTAACCTAATTATCGGACTCTAATTATTATTATTCAAAATGATTTCCTCAGCGGTGATGACCGCTTTGTTTTGATTGCAATAATTAAGTATTTAACATTGTTTTATTTTAACATCGGACATAGCTGTCCTTTGCGATTTCTGCTAACAATTCCCAGGCATGTTTTCCAAGAAGGTTACCATCTTCCATTAATACATAATAATATATTTTAATTTACGTTATATGCGTGTAAAATGTACTTAAATACTAAGAAGATAATAAATATTTATTTACTCAACTACCTAACAACCTTCTACAAAATACATTACTTAAACCTTTGTGGATTTCCTTAATTGATATGCCCCAAATATTTCGAATTGTAATAATTTTTGACGTCGATCGTCAATAAGCAACCTAAGGCAGAATAGCTAATCGTAATTCGTTATCTATGTTAAATGTGGGGTCAAGAAATCTCACTAGTAACCTTACATCATTATCACTACTTTTATTTACTCTTTACTGGAGCGGCTCAGTCACGCACAGGCTAGAAAGTGAAACAGCCGACCGCGTGAAGTTGCCTCACTTCGGACGGCAAATTCTCGTATTAATTCTGATTTGGTTGGCTTACTCTGGTATTCGGTGACAACAAAACACGAGTTGCCGTAGTCGGTTAACTGGCCGCACGCGGGGAGCGCGCGAATTTGATTTTCGAACGAAAAAAGAACGAAAGCGCCAAGTGAAAAGTTTGAATGAAATAGTTTGACAGATAAGTTTTTTTTTTTTACTTCTAGCGAGAGTTAAAAATAATTGCAAAGGCGAAGTTGAAGAACTATATTTTTTAAACGTAAGTATTTATTTATTAGCTATGAAAATGTTGATTGTTTACATAATTTAACTATTCATCGTACATAAGCAGAAGCGATTAAGTTTTAATTTAATCGACTAATACCTTCAAACACAATTACCTAATTAAAGCAAATGATGTGTACGATGAATATGATTTTACCAGCACCAATTACCGATTACCTTTAGATATTATTAAGTAATTGTAATCAAATATCGTTTTAGATATCTATTTTGTAAGGTTGAGTATTTTTAAATGGTTTTTAATTCATTGAGCGAGGGCTACCTAAAATATTATTTGATATTCTAAAATCAACAGATTTTTCTTTACTTCTTAACATCTAAACTAAAAGGAAACCGATACTTTGAATTAAAATAGCTATAGGTCATTCAGGCAAAAAAAATGTAGCTGTAGATAATTATTTATTTAGTACTTAAGTATAATTATTATAAGTAGCTGTCCCGGTGAACTTCGTGTCACTTTAAAACCTTCCCTGGACTTCTACGAATATTTTAAGACTAAAATCAGCCCAAGCCGTTCAGCCGTTTTCGAGTTTTAGCGTTACTAACACAATTGAAAATCCATTTTTATATATTTCATATACCTAAGTCCTAAACCAAACAAATATTTTATAAATTTTACGCCATCCAATCCTTTGCGTCCTTATCCATACTAATATTATAAATGCGAAAGTATCTCTATCTGTCTGTCTGTCTGTCTGTCTTGCTTTCACGCCAAAACTACTGAACCGATTGCAATGAAATTTTGTATACAGTTATTCTAGAGTCTGAGAAAGGACATAGGCTACATTTTGATGTGGGAAAATATCTTATTTCCATGAAAATATCGATGAAAATGAATTCGCATTGCGCGTGGCCAGCGCTCATCCCGGGGGTCCTGGGTTCGAGTCCCGCAGGCGGAACAAAAAGTTTTCAATGTTCCTGGGTCTTGGATGTGTATTAAAATAAAATTTCAAAAATCTTAAACATATTTTATGTATAATATTATAAAAAATCCAGAAATATATCGATGCAATGAACATTTTAGTTCTAATACGATTCAACAGATGGCGTTTTATTTTTTACTTTATTGTAACATAGAACTAATCATACTTATTAGTTAGTATGTTTTTGTTTATAGTTTTTAATACGTTAGAATATTATGTTTAATAATATAATCACTTGGTATAATAATAATCAATCTATCTTATCTTATAGAACTCCTACTGCATTTCTAATATATGTGACAAGTTGACAACAGAAGGCGCTCTAAAATAAAGGAGTTCGAGTGTACCGTGTTGGCCTATATTCCATCCAGAAAATATATCAATGCAATCAACATTTTAATTCTAATATATGAAAACAGATGGCGTTTTAATTTTTACTTTATTATTGTAACAGAACTAATCATACCTACTTTACTATATAATATTGTTTTTATTCATAACTAGCTGTTGCCCGCGACATCGTCTGCGTGGACTTTAGTTTATAGGGCGCGGTGTCAACAAAATTTGTGTCAAATTTAAAAACTTTTTAAATCCCTGGTAAGTGCTTCCGGTGTAGCGCAGCCCTTAATTAATCAAAATACCCAAAAACAGCTGTGCAGTGTGCACATAATCTATACTAATATTATAAATGCGAAAGTATCTCTGACTGTCTGTCTGTCTGTCAGTCTCGCTTTCACGCCAAACGCCAAAACTACCGAACCGATTGTAATGAAATTTTGTATACAGATAGTCGAAAGCCTGAGAAAGGACATAGGCTACTTTTTTACTGGAAAAAAGTAGCCTAAGTAGTAAGGGGGTGAAAATGCGTAATTTTTTTCAAATTAAGTTAGTTCTAACAATTCATAATAGATGGCGCCGTGCGTCTTCTACATCGCGCTGACGCTTGCTCAAAAGTCTTCCTATAAGACGTGGTGATACCACGTCTTATAGGACTCTCTTACATTTAAGTTTCGATTTAACTCAGTACTTTATCTGTGCAGTGACGTAACCTTAAATCTATCAATGATAAATAGTTTATGGGTAAAGTTGTGTAATTGGAGGGCTAAATAAGCTTTAAAATTTGGCATAAAATATAAAGTTTAATATAAAAAAATGAAATACTTATTGTTTGCACACTGCACAGCTGTATTGATTTAAGGGGTACCAGGGTTTTTTTATAAAAGCTTTTGACACCAATTTTGTTGACATCGCGCGCTATAAACTGAAGTCCACGCGGACGAAGTCGCGGGCAACAGCTAGTATTTTATAAGTTAGATATTCGTGGCTGACCATCACCTACAACTTCTAAATTAATTTTAAATAAGTATTGTAAGTACCTACCTAATATTATTCTTCGTGTAAATTAATCTTCATGGATTAAATTTAATTAGTATTTCACGTATGAGTCATAAAATATGACCAAAATAGCTGCAGTTTTGGATAAACAAACGACCTCTGTGGCTCAGTGGTTGAGAGCTCAAGCCGAGGGTCGCGGATGCTGGTGCTGCCTCTAGCGTGATAACATTGCAGTAATATTATGTCCTACTAGATGATGCCCGCAACTCTGTTGCGCCAAAACTCGTTAATCGCGCGGGAACCGTACATTTTCCGGGACAAAAAGTATCCTATGTCCTTTCCCGGGACTTAAAGTATCTCCATACCAAATTTCAGCAAAATCGGTTCAGGGGTTTGAGCGTGAAGAGGTAACAGACATACAGACTGACAGACAGACGGACAGACAGACACACTTTCGCATTTATAATATTAGTACGGATTGCAAAAATATCCTCCAAGATAATATATTATAATATTACCCAAGTATATTCTATTCCAGTCAAATAAAACGTGCTTGATTTGCCTAACACTTTCAATCTTAATTTAACACTTTAATCTTAAAATCACGTACCTACCTAACTATCGATTACGAGGATAATATTAAAACTGTAGTGCAGCCTTTTTTCGACGTAGGCTTCCGTAACAATATGACCTACAAAAGACTTCTTGGTCTGTCGTCGGTCCAGTTATCTCATGAAACGTGTATTCAGTTAAAAAAATCTTAGATTAGCTATTTAGGAAACATGAATTACTAAAACTAGAAGATAAATATTTTAGTTCACGTACAGACCAGTAAAAATATGCTAACAAAAATGTAAGCGCCATATGCCCATGTCACATAGTGTTGCGATCACTATAAATTTTTTCATATGTAGGGGGGCCCTTAAACGATCAATTTTATTGTGCAATATCACGTATCGTGCAAATTGCAATACTATTGACCGTCTAGGGTTGAACGCGCCCGCCTTTCAATCTTAATGTCAAATGAATTGTTCAATGATATTGCACAATAAAACTGATCGTCTAGGGGTCCACTAACTTCACTGTCTAAAATCTAAATTATCGAATGCTGCTTGACTAAGAGTGGGTCGCACCAGAGGCGTGCAGGTTATAGTTATGATCAAAGTTAAGGTTATAGTTAAGGCTAACTTAACTTTAACCTTAACTTTGACCATAGAATTTGACAGATGTCTGTTGCGTTTATTTTTTTTATTAAAGCTACAGTTAATGGGATTGAGAGTATAAAAATTGAATTATCCGTAAAAATCGACAGGATTTTTTTTTAATAACTTACTAGATGACGCCCGCAACTCTGTTGCGCCAAAATCCGTTTATCACGCGGGAACCTTATTTGTTTTTGGGATGAAAACTATCCTATGTCCTTTCCCGGGACTCAAAGTATCTCCATACCAAATTTCAGCAAAATTGGTTCAGCGGTTTGAGCGTGCAATCCACCCTAAGTACTCTATTGCCGTTAGTACGGAACCGACTGCCTACTCGAACTTGGTGGTTTTTTTAACTTCAAGAACTCAAGTCAACAAAACAACTTCCTTCCTGTCTTGTGAAATTTGACTAAGTAAGTAACTATACTCTACTTTACGGTCAATGAACAAGGTTAGATTTTAATACGAAATAATAAAAATCTTATATTAACGAGAGTATAATATTATTAAACACAGGTAAATGCTTAATTAAATATACAGCAAAAACATATCTTAACATTTTTACAAATATCGTGAATTATTGTTGTTTTCAAAATAATATTATCCAGAATATTATGTACCATCGAGGAAGTTGATTCCTATGCAATTGACAGACTAACGTTATTTGGTTGAATATGTCAATTCAATGTTAATTGTGATCTGTCAGCTGGGTTTGACGTAACGCAACCAAACTACTTAGGTCCCCGATTTGCATAGGAATCAACTTCTCTGACAGTACTTAACCTAAAGTTTCGCATCTTAAGAGGAGTCCACACCGCCCTTTTTTCCATACAAACGTTGTTTCCTCCTTGGATAATGCTAGTAGAGTTATAATTTTTTTCCTAAATAGCTACGGCCACTACAATGTCCCTATGTTTTCTTTCTTTTCATAATTTACTTAATTATTAAATAAGATATGAACGTTCAAAAACCCAAAAAAATAGCCAGATTTTCCGCTGTGTTCAAACATCCAGAAAATAGATTTGGCTAGATAATACAAAAAAAAAACATAGGACCACAGCTCAAGCCTTTCTTTAATCTTTAATGAAAAAAGTACTTAAATCGGTTAAGTTTTGGAGAAGGAATCAGGGGACAACGAATCGTTGATTTTCTGCAGTTGTCTCTATCGCGTTCTGCGGTATAGGCTTGAGGTAAAGGAGACAGCTATAGATATTACACGTACTTTTTTTTCATTTCTCTAGCCCCTGGTGTATCCTCTTAAGAACCTACCGGTCTCCGAACAAGTGGAAATTCGACCACCGACCACAATGTAATAAAAAAATAATTTCTTAGTTACGTTACCCTAATAATATCCGGTAACGTAACTAAGAATTGCATATTTTGTAAAAATGTTTTTGCTATTTCAACGTAAATCGGTAGTAATAAACATTTATTTTGTTTTATAGTGCTAAAATGCTAAAAAAACTTAATCACTAGATGTCACTGGCCTCTTAAAATGATAAAAGTAAATACTTATATTATTTTTACAATTTTAAGAAAATATTATTATCTCAGTACTATTTTTAGAAAATATTAAGAGGACATGTCATAAATAAAGTGGATATTTTATCTTGTCTGCGATATTATCCTGATAATGTCGTCTGCTTGCATAAACAAAACTGATAAGAAAATAATAATTATTATTTTTTAACAAAAAATTAAAACCGACTTCCAAGGTAAAAACAGTAAGAATATTAACTAAAAAGTATTAAATAATTCTTTCTTTAATAGTGCCTTTTAAAGAATTCGTCAAAATCCCAACTATTTCTGTTCATATTATAGTCTTATTTATTAGCTAATTAAATCATGACTTCGTCAGAATATCTGAAATATTTGGGACTGGTACCGACTTCAAAGTAATGAAGACTATAATATGAACAGAAATAGTTGGGATTTTGACGAATTCTGGAAAAGGAACCAATAGAGAATGAATTATTTAATACTTTTTAGTTAATATTCTTATTGTTTTTACCTTGGAAGGCGGTTTTAATTTTTTGTTAAAAAAACCGGCCAAGTGCGAGTCGGACTCGCGCACCGAGGGTTCCGACAGCTTAAAGGTATTATAGACCGAGTATTTGGTATGAATTTCAATTTAATACCTCTACGCGTTTATGAGGAAATGGGTAGCAAGTTTAAAATTATTAAAAAAAAATATATTATGTGATGTAACTAAAAATTTATGGTTTTCGTAATTTTTCCTTTATCTATGCTATAAGACGTTGCTTCGTACCAAATTTCAAGATTCTGAGTTCACGGGAAGCACCCTGTAGGTTTTGATTCCCTTGCAAGTGTCGAAAATTTGCGGCATAAACGGCTGTATCTTTTGATTGCGTTGGCTTAGAAGTTTGATTTTTTCACAGCTTCAAGGGACAGTAGACCTGAGTAATTGATATAAATTTCAGCTTCATACCTCCACGCGTTCCTGAGAAAAAGGGTCTTGACAGACGGACGGACGGACAGACGGACAACAAAGTGATCCTATAAGGGTTCCGTTTTTTCCTTTTGAGGTACGGAACCCTAAAAATAATAATTTCACTTTTTTTAGTTATTTATGTAATGGTAAATACATAAGACGTGTCAGTTGTAGATAGATATGATTTAGGTATGAAACTATCACATCTATTAACTGTAAGTACTTAAACTTGAATTACGTTGAATAAAATTTACATAGTAGCATATTATTATGCTTTCAGTTCTTAAAACAACAATGAAACCGAAGAGTCAGAAGTTCTCTAAGCACTTTCGGAACCATGGTATACCCGTGGCAAAATCTTACTTGTCGTATGCTTAGAATACTTCTCACTAAATCGAAATCACTATAATATTATGTTTCCTTATACATTTTGAGGAGCTCCCTATATAACACATGGATATCATTATCAAATTGCCAACTTAGTAACCGTAGTACCAAAGTGGTATAATAATATACTTTAAAAGAACAAAATAATGTTCAAAATCGTGTATAATGCTGGTTAATAATGTAGGAACTTAATTTTGCTTTTCAGCCCTGGATACCCTATTTTATGATTTTTTTTAATTAGCCTATACTGTCCCACCGCTGGGCAAAGGCCTTTCACTGATTTTAGTTATCTACAAGACAAGGCTTTATGCGAAGATAACCACTACGAATATTAACTATCCAATATCCATATTATATTCAGGGCCCCCGCTACCATATGTGCAATGTGTGCAATGCACACGGGCGCCACCCCTTAGGGGCGCCAAATCCCCAACCTTTAGGGGCGCCAAAACCAAGGGACAAAATTTTTTTTAAAAGAAAAAAATATTTGGTCTATTTTTGCACTTTAATGGTACGGAACTTTTGGTGCGCGAGTCCGACTCGCACTTGGCCGATTTTTATTTGCTTTATTTCACCTACCTACTATAGAAAAAGATTTAAAATGCCTTAAGAGGCGCCAAAGTCCTTTTTTGCACACAGGCGCTAGTATCCCTTACGGGGGCCCTGATTATATTACTGTAAGCAAAATAATTGTGCTAAACGCTTGGAGTTATCTAAGCGATGCTACAATTTCCAAATGTTCATCTTTTAAGGTTCAAAAGTTCTGTTCAGTGCCTTTAGACCAAGAGACACCTTCGTATGAAATTTCTCTTACTTGTAACATAATATATTTAAGTTACTAGAAACAACAAGTGCCTCAAGGTGGCGTTCTCTCTCCTCTCCTTTTTTCAATATTTATAAATAATATCACTCTATTAATAACATCTTACTTCCATCTCTACGCGGACGACTTGCAGATTTATCGTCATTCTCACATTCTGGATATTGACTCTACGGTTGGCGACATCAACTCAGATCTCGAACGCATAGCAGATTGGGCTAAGTCATTCGGCTTGTTAGTCAATCCTGGCAAATCACAAGCAATAATTATTGGCAGCAGGTATATGACACAACGGCTTAGTAACGTGCCTAGTGTCATTTACAATGGTACCATAATTAATTACACAGATTCGGCCAAAAACCTAGGTATAATTCTAGACTGTAACCTATCGTGGATTCATCAGGTCACTGAAGTGAGCAGGAAAGTGCATTACTCACTGCACACGTTGAGGTGCCTCCAAAACTTTTTACCCATACAGACCAAAATTTTCCTTGTCCAAGCACTCATATTTCCCATCCTCGACTACGCCGATTCCTGCTACCTAGACGTCACTGAAGAGCAGTTAACGAGGTTGGAGCGCTTACAGAACCTCTGTATCCGTTTCATATTTGGTCTGAGAAAGTATGATCATATCTCGGCCTACCGCTCCAAACTCAAGTGGCTTCCTATTCGTCTCCGTCGCAACTCCCATATCCTTTCCATGCTTTACAACATCCTTTATAATCCTCTCTCTCCTCCATACCTCCTTGACCGCTTCAACTTCTCTCGCCCTCCCGATATCCCATGCAGGTCCAACGTCCGGTCAAACCTCTCCCTCCCCTCCCATCGTTCCAATTTCTACTCCTATTCCTTTACTGTTCATGCTGTCAGATTGTGGAACTCGCTTCCTCACACAGTCCGTGACAGTCCCACCATTGCTGTCTTTAAGCGTCGATTGAAAGAGCACTACCTTGAATCTCTATCCATTTAAGTACCATTATTATATGTACATATAGTACTTATTTATTATAGTTATATTATTATATCTTATAAATATAGCATTTTGTATTATATTGATATTTATTATTTATTTGTTTTGTCATTTTCATATATATTATCTTTTGTCGTTTTAGTATTATAGTAAGTATTAGTTTTACTTTTAACGAGCATATATTATTATTGTAAATTTATTGTAATCATATTCGTGCACGTCCTATCTGCTGTTTTAATCCTATCTCTCTCCGTAGGGCTGCTGGAAGAGATTTCTTTTAGAAATAAGCAGATCCTTTGTGTCGTCTTTCTGTGTAAACTGTTATATTGTTATATTATTTCCTGTGCACAATAAATTATAAATTAAAAAAAAAAAACATTTTAACCACTATGAGTGTTTTGATAAATTTCAAGGATTTCCCTCGATTGCTCATAGATCCCATCATCAGCTCACCACTTTCGTAATTGTCATACAAAATTAAGATTATATCCTATACAACAATACGAGAATTTTTAAAATCGGTCCACAAACAGCGAAATAATCATCAAAAACATCTGCTCCGATGTAAATATCATGAAAAGTACCAACAAGTGTCAACAAGTCTTTGTGTGATGACCCATGGTATAATTATGATTGTGATGATGATGATCAATCAAATTGTTGGCTTTTGCTTTCAGTTGTTTAAACAACGCCGAAATCCCGAACCTGTATCTATAAAGATTCAAAAGTTCTGTTCGGTACCTTCGGACCCAGGGTATAAACTGATGCGAAGTCTTACTTTTTGGTAGCATTTACCTCGAATGCTTCAGAAAAAATCGAAATCACTATATGTTTCTATACAAATTTCAAGGAGCCCCTCGATTCCTCATGGATCCCATCATCAGATCACCACTTTTATAAACATGGTATCAAATTCGGATTCAACCCTGTACAACAACAAAAAATCATGAAAATCGGTCCACAAACGGTGAAGTTATGGTTGAACATACAAAAAAAAATTTACAGATGAACATATAACTTTTTGGAAGTTGGTTAAAAACTTGAGAGGTGTCAAGGGACACCCGGATGGAACGAAGTTATAAATAGGAGTCTATTTCTCATTACTAGAGATCGCCCAATGGTCAAAATTCGACCTCAAATAAAAGAAATATGAGTTTAAAATTTCAACGCTTTTCTATGGATATTCTATTGTCAAAATATATACTTTATTATTTTTAAGACATAATTCCTGCCACAGTCTCAGATTAACTAAGCCAAATGATGAGTGATGACAGACTGACCGTGTGTTATTTGTCTAACAGTATTTAAAATTCAATATAAAAAACTAAACTGTCAACGCCCTCTGCCATGCAGGTACTAATAAAAAAGTGTCGTTAAAACTTTTTCAGTCTAGTCCCCGCAAGGCGCAACGCGCGATAAGGAACTACGTTCCAAAAGCCAATAATATACATAATGAGAAATAATATATTTTGGTGCCGCATACCTATAATTATAGCGAACAGTGTGTACACCGTATTAACGTTTTTTATTTTTAGGGTTCCGTACCCAAAGGGTAAAAACGGGGCCCTATTACTAAGACTTCGTTGTCTGTCTGTCCGTCTGTCCGTCTGTCAGTCCGCAGGCTGTATTTCAAAAACCGCTATAACTAGACTTCTGATTTTTTCACAGATTTTGTATTTCTGTTGCTGCGATGTCGATATAACAACAAATACTAAAAACAAAATAAAATTAATAATGAAGGGGGCTTCCATACAAGAAACTGATTATTTTGGTATTTTTTGCTCGATTTCAATAATGTTACAATTAGACACTTGAAATTTTTATAAAATCCTTCAATAAATGTGTGCTTTAATAATTCATAATAATATTAAAATAAAATAAAATAAAATAATGAGGCTCCCATACAAAAAACACAATTTGTGGCTTACTTTGCTCTATAACGGAACGCGAGTCCGACTCGCACTTGGCTGATTTTATTAATTTTAGTTCTTGATAAGAAAAAGAGGAATAAAAAAGCGTTTTTACTTAATAATACTCAATAGTAAAGGATTATTATCCAGTAACAAAATATCAAGTTACAAAACTTAATAAAAAAAAAAACATTCGAGCAATATAAATCAAAACTATTGTTATAAAACCGAGTGACGTCATACTTCATTAAACAATACTCAGTTAAGTAATGTTACAACTTTCTTAATATTAGTATTCCCAGCGAGTAAGGATACAATATATTACGATATTGTATGTAATGCTAGAGACCAGTCATGCTCAACCTTTTTAATAGGGGCCGTAAATAACCCAAGAAATAATAATAATAATACTCCCCACACCGATTTCGGTGACGGTGGCCAGTTTCATTGAAACCAGACCTATTACGCAGGAGCAATTTTATAGTGCTCAAGTGTGTGCGCAGTACACAAGAGCACTCCATATTCCTTCACTCTCATAACCCAGTGGAACGGAAGACCGACACGACTGGCGAGAGATCAGGCGCAGGACCGACTTTTTACATGCCCATCCGACGCATGGATCATCTTACTTGTCAGAGAATCAGGTGATCAGCCTGCATTGTCCTAACCAAACTTGGAAATAACATGTTTACAACGCGGGAATCGAACCCACGACCTCCGAGTCGAGAGCCACGCTCTTAACTACTAGACCACGGAGGCGTTAACCCAAGAAATACATGAATTATAATAATAATGAGACTGATCTGCGATGCCAATAAACTATCTGATCTAATGTCTATAGAGTCAAACTTATGACTCTCCGTGGAACTCAGAGACTTTTAATTATGATTACCCTTAAATTTAATGAAGAGTTTGACAGATAATCTATGGGGTTTATGTCAAAATCTGTAAATGAAAAAAATTTCTACTTTGAGTGCGGCAGTTTATCCTCTACATGACTTAACTTAAACTCTACATTAGTCAAAATTATATTTTGTTGTGTGTACGATCCAGTTTTTAATGATCAGACATACAAAAACCGTGGTATTACCGTAATTCTACATAAAACATATGGACTATGGGCTGCCTATTCTCCAAAGTTTTATAACTTGTACCAAACATCGTCTATTTTCTAGGTGTCTGCTATTTGTATACCACTGATGAGTATTGTTGAAAAAGTTTCTAGTTTAATTATTTTAAACCAACATCATATTTTTATTTTTATACGGTAAGCGTATATTAAGTAAAGACATCAGAAATAAAGCCCAATTTTTTTAAAGTTGCCTTGGGCATTGAAAATAATTATTTATTTACTAATTGCGGGCCGCGAGTTGGCCACAACTGGCCTGAGCTTAAGCTCGTGCGACTGTATCACAATTCACAACAGCTGTATGTTGCGTCACGACACAAAAACGACATAACTCCAGCACACGTAAATCATTATCGATCATAATCCTGAAGGTCTATTCAGAAAAAACTCTTTACCATTATTAATAGATCATACCCCTTGAGGTATGTTCATAAAAACTCTATCGTTGATAAATCGATTATATTCCTAAAGGTCTGTTCATAAAAAAGATATAATATATCTACATAAACATGATCATTGTTATCCTTTATGACAGACTAGATGACGCCCGCAACTCCGTTGCGCCAAAACTCGTTTATCGCGCGTGTGCCGTACATTTTCCGGGACAAAAAGTATCCTATGTCCTTTCCCGGGACTCAAAGTATCTCCATGCCAAATTTCAGCAAAATCGGTTCAGCGGTTTGAGCGTGAAGAGGTAACAGGCAGACAGACACACTTTCGCATTTATAATATTATATATTACTTATTTATTAGTATGGAACTATGGATTTGAGGTTTAGAGTAATAGTATATTATAGTTTTAAAGCAGCTGTAAGTCTCTTTTGGCGATATTGCAAAGCCTAATCTTGATAGACATCTATTTATTACGCGTTGCGCCTACTTAATGTTATCCAAGCCCTTGACAGTATCATAGTTTGTCCGTATGGCCGAAATGAAAACTATCGCTGGTGTCATTTGAGTGCCAGTTGTTGCGCATCCACTTATTATTGTTGCTTAAAGTGCGACAAGCTACGAATAATAAAAACTAAGGAAACGCTAAGGAACCGCTCAAGGCCACCTAAATATTGCAAATGTACTGAAATGTGTACCTAAGGTACACATTTTTGAGAAGTATTGTAGAGCATGTTTTTGACGGAGTTACTTTTCCTTAGTTTTTATTGTTCGCAGGCGACAAAGCTTTATATGAGGTAAAGGAGAACTGTCAAAAACAGCGTTTTTGATAGACTGGAACTAACGCTGGCATCACACCAGCGTTAGTTCCTTTTTTCGCCACGTTCATTTAAAGCTCTGTCGAACTAGAGTTCGAATTCGGTATAGATACCGAATTGCGTCCTGTTTCAATTGAAAAAAAATCCTTATTCGTCGATTTCCTTAACTCTATATTTAACTTAACCTCTTAATAATTCTGAAATCAATTTGTTACTAAGAGAGACTTTTCAATCGAATCGGTAGGTTTCGCTTAGTAACAAACTATAAAAGCTATTCGAGAAAACTTTATAATAATTGGTATGTTTTCTTACTAAATTGAAAGATAGGAATAATGAAACACAGAGCAAAAAAAAATTAAAGCACGTAGTGGACTGTAGAGTCTAACCTAAACTCTTAACTTAGTAGAGTTTCATTAGTTTTATGCAGTGCAGATTATCATTGTAAGAGTTACCAAGAGATTTTCCGATGAATCTATAATAGTCTCTATTTTTATAATACTTAGGTCAATTTTGTATAAACACAAATAAACAGTATTACGTTACTACAAATAAACACGACCGGTTTCGATATATAAATCATCATCAGGTGTGATGAATAATCAATTTTGTATAAGTAACTTAACATAATACGGTGCGAGCATTTTTCTCATCGCTCCTAGACTAGAAAGGTCAATGACCTCTGATGCCATCATATCTTATTTTGACTATAGAGTAGTTTAAGATGTTTGATTTTTTGTGTGTTACGTCATATGTAGAAACACCTATGTGCGGTGGGCCTGTGTCTCTAGGTGGCCCATGGGTCATTAGAATAAGTCGGATCAATTGACTCTTGACTCTACGAGATGACTCATGTTGTTACAGCTACAAATATTGCTTAATCTTAGCGTTTATACTGTAATAGTTCAAATTATCGCTGCAATCCATACCCATGTTTTACACGCAGTGCGTCTTTCTGTTATCTATTCAAGATTAATCGAATTTAATTAGGTGTAAGTATATATCTATTTTTGTCACAGATCCTATAAACAAATCTTTCTCAAGAATACAGTTGCTTATTAAAATTAATTATTATATTCAATTATGTCTATACTGCTGTTAAAACTCTACAATCTTGAATTTCCATTGTACTTAGTATTATTCCGTAGGCTTAGTGCTTACGTAAAGATACGTTATCGGCGACGTATCCACAAACCCTGTAACCCAATAGCGAGTAAGAGCTAACCCGGTGCCCCACTTAGGTTTCACTGCGTACATATTATGACAGTTTTACCATTTCATTGGTGAAACGGACTTTTCCTTTACTGAGAAATCACCTTCGCACTCTGTAACTTAATCATTTTATGCGGCGGGTTTGCATTACTCCAATCCAGTGATTCAATACAGCGCTGGATTCTACTGGAATAGTGTAAACGAGCACTGGAATGCACAGGTTCCAGTGCCCGTTTCGATCACTGGATTAGAATTTAGAGTAATGTAAACCAGCTTTAAAAAAAAGTAGCTACCCAATTCACTACCGAATTGAGTAACAATAAATATGGAGGTGATGCGAATATTTAGTTTCTTATCTGAAGTAAGTAACGAAACAGCAAAGACATACATATTTACTGATATGTAGAATTTAGGGTAGTAGGAAGTTAGGGTCAGTAGAGTTAGGCTGTGTAGATTCAGAAGCTTGGCTCTACATCACATGACAAATCTGATATCTTTTTCACAGGGCAAACCTTGTGTGGTCGTCTTGGCAACATTTTACATGAAAGGTTTTTGGTGTGATTTCAGTTCTCTTTGTAAGTTGCTAGGTAGTATTTTTATATAATGTTTATTTTTTCTTCTTTTTGATAGGCATTTTAATAAAATTATTTAAATTATATAACTGAGACAGCTACCATGCGACTCTCGATTAAGGCGGAACCATGCAACTTAGATTACATCAAATTTCAGCTTTAGATACAGCAAATGTAGAATGATAAACACTACTAGACCATATCTATACTATATAATATTATAATTATAATTTTATAATATAATTATAAAGAAGAGTTTGTTTGTTTGAACGCGCTAATCTCAGGAACTACTGGTCCGATTTGAAAAATTCTTTCAGTGTTAGTCCATTTATTGAGAAAGGTTATAAGCTATATTTTATCAAGCTACGACTAATAAGAGCGAAGAAATAGAGGGGAATGTGGAAAAAACGGGGGAAATTATTTGAAAGAGTTTATCTCACGAACTACTGGAGCAATTTTTCTGTTATATGGCACAGATAAGAAGTAGACCACGTAAAGGATCATTAGCAATTTTTTTGGACTTATTTGTCTGTGCAATATCTAATTTACGCGGGCGAAGCCGCGCGGAACGTCTAGTTTTTATATAAGACCGTCTCCCAACCTTTTCACAACATTGCAATTGCCACTAAAGTTTGTCTCCAGAATGAAGGAATTGACCTCCTCATGGCCAATAACTATGTATTTACCTTATTCAACTTATTCAACACTCAAAATTTACCTAAACCAATATAATTGTTCAATTGTTTGCGTTTTAATGACTACTATTATGTAATAGCCTATTAATTTTTTTATGTGTAATTAACTGCTATTTTATAATCGTACACCTAAAGAGCTTAAAATTTTTTCAAATTATGATTCTTAATTGCTTTATATTCAAGGGCAGAAATAGTATTAGCAAATCTTTATTGTCATTATTATAACAGCCGGACCCGGCAGACGTTCTCCTGTACCTACATATTTTATATCATCTTATTGTGGATTAGCGAACCTACTGTTTCGAGTTTTTTTTATAAAATAAGGGGGGCAAACGAGCAAACGGGACACTCGAAACATTAGAAGAGCTGCAGGTGGCCGTGGCCGTGGCAAAAAATGTTATCAACTGTAACTGAATACTTGATGTTTTGTACATGGAAAATGTAGCAGTTGTGAAAATAAAATAATCGTTATGGTGTCGTTGTCAAGTAAACCACGTACTTACTAGAATCATTTTGATAAATCAACATAATATTATTTACATAATATTATATTTCTTTACGTAAGTTGAAATTGTGTCCATATTACACTTTGTATCTATGCAAACTACTTTTGTTCGTGCTTAATACTAAGTTTTGTAACGTGTTTAACAGAATAGCTTTAGCATACTGAGAAAATGTGAATGTTGTAAAAGGTAATCATGAAAATCTATTATAGCTTACGTAAGATTCTCATCGCTAAGTAGCGGACAGCCCACTCGTACCTAAACTCGTTTAGTCACTCGGCAACTATAACGATTTTTCACAAAATATGATCTATAACTAATTTATAAATTATTAACAAAAAACTTTTTGAAAAAGGCTTTTATTTAAATAACTGTCTATAAATAAGAAAAAATTAATATTCCCGTATCTTGGATGAGCTGCCATATTGGCTGTAGAATAGACGTAACATTCGTTTTCGAGTTACTTTCAATGACCTTTTTTTATTTGATAGCTGAAAGTATGAAGAATTGAGTAGAGAAAAATCTGCAAAAGCCACTATTTAAATAATAACAATTATTAAGTATAATATTTAATACTTTTTTGTGAGTTGGAAGTCGGTTTATGATTTTTTTGTTTAAAATAATGTCTGTAGCAATTCAATTCCTAAGCAATTGGCCCGATTTAGATAAAATTTCTCATGTGTATTCAAGTGGGTTCCAGAATGGTTTAAATTTAAAATTAGGTTAACTATGTGCACAGGACAGAATCTATCGGGTCTGCCTGTCTAACGATAAAAATATTAAATAGATTTTATATCATGTTATCAGTTAATACTATCTCCAAGTACGTAAAGCGATCGTTGACACTCAGCACGTGGTCAGAGGTAAATAACCGTTTGGGGGCGTGACTTTGCGACGAGATAATAAATCTAGTACATATTATGCGTGTAGCAATTTGCCATAGACCACGCAGCGGCGAGCGTTTTCAGTGTCTTATTATGATTTTAAACTTTATCTATCGACTGTTCACGCGCCGCCGCCGCGTAGGAGCCGTCAGAGTGCTCGCGGCGTCGCGGGCCGCGAGACTTTCCAAGTTTCTCAAGCGATACTATGTATTACGATAATGGAGATAGAGTTTAAAATCTTAAGACACTGAAAATGCTCGCCGTTGCGCTGCCATTTCGTTGTGATTTGAGCCTCTTAGAGGCTCCGAAATATTTTAAGCATTTTCCGACACTTTCCACCTGCCTATCAAACAGAGAGAACTCTGTTCTTAAAACGAACGAACCCAAAAAATGTTTGATACGCAAGGGCGTATCAAACATTTTTTGGGGCCAAAACATTCAATATCCCCAACATAGAGCCTTCGCGATAACGTGCTTTTTGCCTCAAAGTCGATAATTTTGAAGCTAAAAAGATAATTCTTTAAGATAAATACGTTGATTACAAGCAATTCGATATAAATTACTATTTATGAGGTGCTATAAAGCGTTCTCTGTAGTCGGCGTTTAATTGTTTTGCTACACAATCCCACACATTGTGAGAATAATGCCTTGTCAATAATTATTTCCTCAAACTTATTGTTATTGTTTTTGTAAACTCGTTTCATTTGCCTTATTACATCAATTACGATACTCTATAAAGAGCTATAAATGAGGAACTCTTGCTTTTGGCGTTTCATTTTAAAAATAGCTACTCGTACGGCATGTATTTTTTATACTATCAGAGAAGTTGCTTCATAGGCAGATGGCGGACCTATTAGGCCTGGAGATACTGACACAAAATTCTTGGTCATTTGTACCAGACTGGCGGTTCTACAGGGGTATAATTAAACGTTATTTATCCGACACGTTACCACGTACGATTAACGCCCACGCGTTTGGGCTGCCAGTGCGAGCGTTATGACCATCATTTTCCTTTTTGCCTTTACGTAACTATACCCCTGTAGAACCGCCAGCCTGGTACAAATGACCAAGAATTTTGTGTCAGTATCTCCAGGCCTATATGTAATTTGGTAGCGTTACGTAAAACCCATACGAATAATCATAGCTAACATTGAATTGAAATAAGCCAATTAATAAGGTCCATCAACTGTCTATGAATCAATTTTTTCGATGTTACTTTTTTGGTATGGATTTAAAATGTTAAGGGTGAGTTTCCGCTGTTTGCGAGTTTGTCGATATCATAATACAAAGAATAACCTTAAATTGTGTAGTATACTTTGAGTCCTAGGAAAGGACATAGGATGGTTTTCTTACCGGAAAAGTACATTTCCCACTAGATAAACGAATTTCTATACTTAAGGAGTTGCGTTTAACATCTTGTAAAAACAATGCCCTGTGAAGGTAGCACTGTAGTCTGTACAGTGTACACAACGGTCCATTTGTATGTAAGTATGCCTTAATTAGTCTAATCATGCTTTAGAAAGGGGTTAAGGAGAGGCATTGTGCACTAATGACACACCTGCCAGCATACATTACGCTAAAATATACGATCGTGATGAATGCTTTAACTGTTCCATGCATTGTTTGACGTAGAATGCATTTTTAAGCCTTACTTATGAGTTATGAGGTAGACGCGGGCAGCGTATAGTATACTGGACATTTACCTATAGTTTGATCGCGTTATCCAGCTGTAAATTACAAAATAAATAAAACCGGCCTAGTGCGTGTCGGGCCACGCGCAATATAGGGTTCCGTAGTACCGCTAGTTTTTGAAATTTTTTGTATGGTCAATGAATGTACATTTATAACGTGTTTTTCACTACTAACAACATCATCTCAGTTACTCTAACGAAAAGTTCCTTTATACTTTGCCGAATACATTTTTTTTAGTTGATTGACTATTACTCAATATTCAATAACTTATGAAGTCTTCTTAGCCGTGATAGTTTTCCCTTTAAACTCAGCATATTTCCTACTCCCATTAATTTTTTCACATTTCCAGAAGCAACCGTTTAGCTGGTAGAAGAGAGGGAGACTGGACTTTAACGATTTTTTCCACTTTAAAACTTAATATTTCACAAATGGATCTCTTAATACAGAAAATGATCTATGAATACCCATAATATTTTAAAAAAAACCTTTCCAACGACACCCTACACGATGGCGTGGGCGCAAAAAAAAAACATCCCCGCTTGATGTGTAGGGGTACCTCCCCAAATTCATAAAAAATATATTTTTCAAAGATTTTATGTACCATTTTGTCGGCATCATTAATATGTGTATTCATGCCAAATTACAGCTTTGTAGGTAGGTCCTATATACAAACCGCGGACAGACAGACGGACAGACGGACAGACAGACAGACAGACGGACAGACAGACGGACGGACGGACAGACCGAAACTAGATTCCTTGTTGAATACGGAACCCTAAAAAACATACGTACACACCTTCAAGGATGTTCTAGTGGATGCAGGATGATGTTGTAAGTGGCAGCTTGTGGAGCAGCGCTGTCGCCTAAAGTTGTCGTTTCGACCTAATTTGTTATACCACAAATTACTGATTAAAGTTACTACATAAATAATACTTGCATTTTAAGGTGAGATGGGCCAGTTTCACCACTTGCTGATAAAGTGCCGGATCAACAACTTTTTCTATCTGTCAAGTGGTGGATAGCCTATCCCGAACTTATCAAGAAGTGGTGAAACAGGCCCTAAATAATGTAAAGTTGTATACTGTTGCACAGTATAGCAATATGGCGACTGTTGTATAGCTAATCAAATAAGTAAACATCAACTTTTCACTTCCTACACTTAATTGCTCTACATAATATTTTCGTGATCTTACTATTATATAAACTCAGTCAACAATTTTCGTATGTACTTATTACCGTATATACCTCTTGTTATCTACCACTTATTTTTATAACATGATCGCATTATTATAATATAGGCTTAAATTGTAGAATGTAGAGTATTAAAGTTGTACCCGAAACAATGGATCCTTAATATGCAGTATAGTATTTGTGGAGCGCATCACAGATCGTAGATAAGCATTTCAAAGGGTTCAGCAACTCTGTAACATTCATTGGGATACGGTCAGCAAAACTATTTTATAAATACTATATTATTTAATATGACGCCCGCAATAATGCTGCGCCAAAATTAGTTAATCGCGTACATTTTTGAAGTGAAACTTCTTTAGGCGCGTTGAGAGTAAAATTTCAAGGACGCGTCATGGCGATACCGTCACGGAGTGGCGACGATTTTATTTATTTATTCTTCATGCACAAGACACATTTAAACGTTTGTAATAATGCATCGGCGTACTTATCTCTTAAAAGAGATCTCTTCCAGCAAACCTTATATTTTTGTGGATGTATTGTAATAGAGGGGGCATGTACACAAAGAGACAAAAAAAAAGAAGAAATCAAACAATCATAAGCCTATACTGACTAATACTCACTAAATCGAAATTAAAATAAACTTAGATAAAATTATTCTTACTTACTAATAAAAATATTTACTTAGTACTTACATAAATACGCAAAATACATATTAGTATACTAATTTTATACACATATAAATACTATAATAAGATAATACATAATAATATATAAATAAATATAAGTAACAAAAACGTCAAATAGTGTGAAAACTGATGCACATTGGCTAAAAACTAATGAAATTTAGTAAAAGAGAGAAAAAAATTTTTTGACTACTTCTGACACGTGTACTCGGCACACTCGCTCTTTTTTTCGAAATAAAAGTATCCTATGTCCTTTCCCGGGACTCAAAGTATCTCCATATCAAATTGCAGTAAAATCGGTTCATCGGTTTGGGCGTCAAGAGGTAACAGACAAACACTTTCACATTTATAATATTACTAGATGGCACCCGCAACTCCGTTTTCGAAAAATTCGTTTATCGCGCGGGAACCGTACATTTTTCCGGGATAAAAAGTATCCTATGTCCTTTCCCAGGACTCAAAGTATCTCCATGCCAAATTTCAGCAATATCGGTTCAGCGGTTCGAGCGTGAAGAGGTAACAGACAGACAGACAGACACTTTCGCATTTATAATATTAGTATGGAAGTATGGATTATGTATGGATCCACAGCTGAACATATAACCTCCTCCTTTTTATGTAAGTCAGTTTTACCCATGTACCTACCATAAGAAAAAATATTTCCTTGGCAGATCGCGGAAGGCAAACACCTGATGAAACAAGTAATTCTAATTTCTAACTTTGTCTTGACATAAACAGACCAAAATATAACGTATAGTATGACCGCTATCCATTCTACCATACTTACTAATATTATAATTCAAAAGTGTGTCTATATCTCTATAACCTCTTCACGCCCAAACCGCTAAAAAGAAAAGGATAGTGCTTTGAATCCCGAGAAAGGACATAGGATGGTTTTACCCCGAAAAAATGTACGGTTGTCGCGCGATAAACAAGTTTCGTCGGAGTTGCGAACATTAACTAGTAAGATATAAGGTAGGATATAAGTAATAGTAATAGTTTAAAATATATTAATATTCATTCAGCATTGATTGTGATTTGTTGCATTCGATAAGTGCCGAACGCACCTTAAATCGATAAAAGTTTTGGCTGTTATCTTGAAGAAATTCTCGATGTTTGTTTGGTTACATAATAACGTTAATCGTTATCATACCATAATTAAGAGTTTATTGACTTTATTTTTGATAAGCTGTGAATTTAAAAATAAAAGTATTTCTAATGTTTTATTGGTTAAGATCTTTTAATTTGGATACTAAAATAAAATGTTTTTTTTTTTTATGAAATAAGGGAGCAAACGGGTCACCTGATGGAAAGCAACTTCTATCCCCCATGGACACTCGCAGCATCAGAAGAGCTGCAGATGCGTTGCCGGCCTTTTAAAAGGGGATTGGGTAATAGGAGAGGGTAGGGAAGGGAAAAGGGTAGGTGATTGGGCCTCCGGTAAACTCACTCACTCGGCGTAACACAGTGCAAGCGCTGTTTCACGCCGGTTTTCTATGAGCCCGTGGTATTTACCCGGTCGAGCCGACCCATTCGTGCCGAAGCATGGTTCTCCCACGTCGAAATTCTAGAAAAAATAATTTGTGATCCATACTAATAATATTAATAAAAATGCGAAAGTGTGTCTGTTACCGCTTCACAATTCACGCCCACAACGTGAACCGATAATGCTGTTTGGTATCTAAGACTATAGAGATACTTTAAGTCCCGGGACATAGGATACTTTTTGTCCCAGAAAAATGTACGATGTCTAGGCAATAAACAAATTTTGGCGCGGCTACAGCAGGGTGTAACAAAACTAAGGGATGATACTTTAGGCCTTAGGGTACAATTTTTTTTTTCACTTTTGTATGGGGAAACCCATGACGCTGGGGCGCTTACCCATACAAAAGTGAAAAAAAAAATTAGTCTTTCAGCGCTGCTACTATCACAGTGAACTCTATAGAGAGTTCACTGTAAACACATACACACCCTAAAGTATTATCACTTAGTTTTGTTACACCTTATATTATGTATAGTTTAAAAAAATATTAAGGTAGTGATCAATAATATTTTACTAATTACTGTATTTTTTTTGGAGCTGCCTCGTATTTGTTTATGACAATACAGCACAGTCGTAGTTTTATAGCCACAAAAATATTATAATATAATAAGTATATAATTCTAAAACGTAATTTTTTGCGAATGATAATTAAGAATATTAAATTAAGCCATAAATCGCGCCACTATGATAATAATTAATACAGTGCGAAAATTGACTTTTGTTTTTTTTCCCCATGTTTTTTTACTCGATGACAGTGATATCTCCTTTTATTTTTTGTGTAATAAAACTTATTAATGATATTCCAACCGATATGACATCACGAGATCGTCGTTCGCTTGATAGCGAATTTATGACTTCGGGAAAATAACGTGAAAGAATTCTGCCACAGAGGTAAGTGAACTGCCAAATGATCCGGGATGACCTCTAAAAGAGATGAACTTCAGTCAATGACTTGAATATTTATTACCTAGTCGGTTTTTATATAAACAAAATTAACATAAGTAGCCATTATACTATTTATAATAGAACAGTTACATGCAAATTGATATGAAAAATTAATAAAATAAACATTAATAAATAATACAGCTGATGTGATGTCTGGTTTTTACAGTTTATTCACAGAATACCGTTTTTAATTGTAAACAAACATACGATATCTTTAAGAATATAGATAATTTATTTATTTTATTATATGTAACTTGTCTAAATTTATTTAATGTCCTTCCAAAGAAAGCTCAGAAATTATAATGCTAAGTTTGGCCATGAAAGAAAGGGTAGAATAGACAAATTGACATATTATTGAACAAGAAAATCTCTCGTTTTATCTCTACAACTATCAGTAAGTATTTCTATTATTTCGAATTTTTATACTCTAGCCCAGAGGCAAATTTTTCACGACTTTCACGGCCACTTTGTACCATTTTTCCGGTAGGGGTAAAATCAAAATGCTACACGCGGAGCACTGAAAAAGTCTCGGCGGGTCGCAGGTTGGGGATAGCTGCTCTAGGCATACCTGCAGGCATTAGTAGTGAATTAAAACAATTTAATATTAAGTTAACATTATTTTAAATAATTTTCTCAAACACAAAATAAGCGTGTATCCAAAACTGAAATGTTTTCTTCGGGTGTAGACGCTGAACTATTTTTAGAAGCTTACGTGACTAAGGACGCGTACTTCCGGTTCAATGTAAAGGTTACTTTTGAATAAGGGCTGTATCCGGCAAAGGTTATCGGAATACCGATAACTTTGTTTCGCGTGCATTTTGTAATTACAACTCAAGGGTTGTTCTAATTTAAAAAGCCTAATTGACATTTTTTTTTATATTACACTTAAGTTATGACGTCAATTAATTTGCACGGGAATGTACTTTTACCGTTGTTAATCTATAAATAAAACAAACCGTTTAGATTTTATGCTCTGTTATACATAATAATTAATAATAAATTAATAATTATTAAAGCCTTGATATTAAAGGTACCAAGGACCAAAGTATTGCTTTTAGATAAGATCAAAGATGAAAAAAATGCAATAATATATTCTTAAAAAATATATATTTAAGTATAAAACCCAAACAAACGGAACGTACCCTAGCTATAAACAGATAACGTTTTTATAAATTTTATAATAAATAATATATTATGTTTTCAATACCCTGCTAAACGATTATCAAATAATGTGAATCATAATTTATTGTTTGATTTAATTATAAGTAGGTACCTATCAAAATATATTAATGAATAATATTTGTTTTAGCGCGGTATTTGAATAATATTAAAATACCGGATTCTTAAAAATTGATTTATTTACTGAATACAAACTGAATGTCAATGAACTGGACAATATAATTTATAAATATAGTTTGATTCATTTCATTCAGTGAACAACATTTCTTTGACCTCAGCCCCGTCTCGCTCAGGTTTTTTATCGCTAAATCATTTTTTATTTTCTTCCGAAGAAAAAAATATTTAAAATAAAATATAATAAAAAACAATGATCTCTTAATCTGAATTTTAAGCAACAAAAAACCGGTCACTGAATAAACAAATATTTATATTTGTTTTCTAGATAGGGGGTTAACGAACGAAAATGTCCAAGAATTGTTATACAGGGTGTAACAAAAACAAGTGATAATACTTTAGGGTGTGTACATGTTCCTTGTAGAGAGTTCACTGTGAAAGTAGCAGCTCTGAAAGACGAACATTTTTTTTCACTTTTGTATGGGGAAACTCGTGACGCTCGGGCCCTTGCCAAAAAAAACAAGTTTATTATAATTTTTCACCGTCTGTCGCCGTCACCTTCCTCATTTTTTCCTAACGTTACATTATTATTTATTATGATCCAGTATAATCTTCTTTGTCGTTTTCTTCACAACTGAAGGTCACGCCTGGAAAAGTTCTCCTCTACTTTGGTTGTTAAGTTTCTTTTCGGTCTTCTGCTTCTCTAAGGGCGGCCCTGTTAAATTCAGTCCAGTGAGTGTCGTCCAATATAATATTATCTATAATGATATTACCTATCTGTAATATTAATGAGAGCAATCGTTTGTTAATATTTTTTTTGTTTCTTATTTGTATGTTTGTAATATAAAATTTTGTACAGATATCATAGGTACCTACATATTATAGAGTAAGCCAAAGGGAAGGCTATAATATTATCATTGCTGTACAAGGTTTTCTTATGATACAGAAAAGTATTTCAAATTGGGAGCGCCAGGGGCAAAATCTTGTGGTGGTCTTAATTTGCAATAAAACAGAAAAAATAATTATTTAAAAAAATTGGTAATATTTTTTATGGATTTCAACTTTAAACTTGGCTTTGGAAAACGACTGCTATAAATTTTATAATAGCATGTGTTTTATGTTTAGCAGAGAGTTGCTTTTCTTTGGTCAGCATTTCAGCAACCTTTTTGACGCGATATTTTTATAATATTTGTATCACGTTTCTGTATTTTAGTCCTTAACAATATATCAAAATGATTAAATAATTAAGTATTGAGGTTCCTCAGATAGTGCCAATTTGAAAAAATATAGAAGTTAGACCCAAACTAAAAGAAAAACACAAAATTAATGGGTTCATTGAAATATTCTACATACTTAACGCACTTTTGTACCATTCCTTTTTAAACGTTTATGAGATCACTTCATTGATATTCATTCAATTAGGTACTATCATAAAATGTATCTTATAACACGTTTAAGTACAGTACAATACAATATATTGGCAAAAAGGTACACACTATACAGTGAACGATATAAAAAAGTGGAGCAATAATCTTCTGAATTAAAAATATAAAATTAACAAAATATAATGATGAAATGAAAATGAAATAATAAACATGTTTTTTGCTAAAAAAAATAAGATGTTTCATGTAGGTATTTTGATATTTTTTTAGAGAAATCTATTTAGAATTTGGGTAAGTACTAATAAATCACATACTTAGTTACATAATATAAATTATAATTCGAAATCGAAGTACAAAAATAATATTTATAATTATCTTTTATCCCATAAGAAATATTAGGATTTTTTACTTTTTTGTGCCATTGTCTTTATATTAAGTACCTATTTTTAGATTTTTTACTGCCGCATTAATGACGTATTGACTTAAATGATAGTAGGTATATTGTTAGCATTTTAAAAAATTACACAAATAAGTTGTAATTCAATACTAATCGAGATAGGTAATTACGCTGAGCATTATCGTGTTACATTTTGCAGTATTATTCCATGTTATGTGTAAAATGCAAAATATGTAACAAAACTGTCAATCTAAACTGTTGCCATTGTTATCTAGTTATGCGAGCCGTGTAGAACATTTTGTACGGACCGTCCGCAGCTTTTTTACCCCTCAAAGAACGTTTATGCCGAAAACATAAGGTTCAGAATGTAGAGGCAAAATAAATCTGAACGATGTTTATATTATGGTGGTGTACGGCATCTGACACAGAATGTACACAAATGAGTTTCGCAATGCTACACCAATAAATAGTATTACATGAAAAATTTTTAAACAATAGCTAGCCGCCAGTGGGCAAAGCTTATGGTAAGTCAAACCAAGTTAAGATTTTTTTGCATTGATTTTATGGAGCAAAAACTAAAAAAAAAACTTCTTAATGCAAAAAAAATGTTTTTTTTTTTTTTTTTTTTGACAAAACGCTTTTTATAAACGTTTGATTTGAGCTCTACTTTAGCTCTATATTAAAATTAATCATTTATCTGAATGATTAATTTTAATATAGATGGATTAGGGTATCTACCCTAATCCACGTCTTTGCCGGATTTGTGGGTTTTCCCACGATCAGGCTAACAAATCAAGTACAGAATGGAGCACAAATAAATATTACTAGAGATCGCCCAATGGTCGAAATTCGACCTTACCTGCAACGACATTAGGACTACTACCTATATTTTGTAAAAAATATTGACTTCATCATAGTTTTTTTCAATTCTTGTCTCTGGAACTCAGCTGATCTCAGACTGGCCGTTTAAGCATTGTCTAATAGTATCTAAAATTAAATAAAAAAAGACAATAATCCATTTTCAATTTGTCAACTTGTTGTCAACAGACTTCAACCATAAATAAAAGAGTATAATTCGTATGTATAGGCTTGTCACTCAAAAATCTGTCAATTTTCCTAGTAGTGTCGTAGTGTGTGTAACGTTTTATTTGTTAAAAATATATATGATAAAAGCATTATTTTAAAATAATTTTAGCTCCATGCACTCCTTCACCACATAAACTATAACTGTTCGAAATTTCATGTACCTACGTTTCCCCATTTTTCGTAAAAAGGGTTACAAAGTTTTTCTCTCACGTATTAATATATAGATTATTATTTGCATGATGCGTTTGGCGTGTCTAAAGTCTAAACCACTCTCCGTTTTTGGTAATCGCTAAATTCTTAAAACATTTAACAAAGGTTACGTATCAGAATTATTTTTAAAATGCTATTGAAATAGCTATTGTGCCTCCGTTAAGTTTTTTTTCTTAAATTTTTAACACTCCTCAATATTGAAATTTTCATGTAAAAAAATATATAAATCGCATTACAATTATTATAAATACTTTAGCCGAATATTTCCAAAAACAAAATTAAGTAGGGTATTCACCCTTACCTAATAAAGTTATTTTTTAAATTTTATTAATTTAGGGTACGTTACACTCACCCAATTATTTGTTTTCGGAATTTTTGTCACTACATCCTGAGCTGTGATAATCCTTGCTTAGTCAAAGTATATAAACAGGTACGGTTTTTGTTTGCCTGTTTGTTTTCATTCGTCTTTCCTTGAGTGCGTATCTCAGAAATCTTCTAGTAATAGGTCGTTATTTTTATTTTATTTTTTTTGTTGCAACTTATTTTAATTTCCAAATAAACCGTTACTCGTTGATTTATTTTAATTTTTGAAAGTTTTTTTTTTATTTTATTTTAAATTTGTTTATGAATTCTTTTAATTCATAATAATCATTTACTCGTTGATTATTGTAATTTTTTTTATTCTTCATGATTTAGCGCGCCACAATTTTTAAATTTAAATCGCATTTTATTGATGCTGCTATCACGTCTTGCTTCTTTTGTAACAGAAACATAATATTGTTGCAGATAATGATTGTGAGGAAGGCACTATGCGTATGCCTCCTGGTGTTGCTCGCGGGAGCGAGAGGGCTAGTACCAGATACTGCGAGTGCGAACGAGATAAATGAACTTCAGAAGCAGAAGACCACATACTCGGGGGCGGCGCTATACCCCCGCACCACAGAGACCAGAGATCTCAGGAGCCTAGATGGTATCTGGAACTTCCGAAAGTCTCCTGCTGATCCAGAGTATGGATACAGACATGGATGGTACGAGAAGGATCTTGATAAGGTAATAATTTTTTTAATTTCTAATGAGAAATAAAAATCTGCTTTTTTAGAATATAAACAAGTGATTTTTTGGGCGGTAGGATTAGCAGTACACACATAATCGTACTCCAGCAGCGCATACTTCTGAATGCATAGTGTTTTATAAAGCTCTGTAGAAAAAATAAACACGAAATTCCTCGAAGTATAGATATAATGTAAGAGATATAATTTATATCTCTCATAATAGGAATGTACGTAACATACCATTACACATACATTTATTCATAAGCACATTTAAGACGCTCATTGTTGGTGTTATCTAGATGGGTATGTGATGTGGTCAACCTTGGTTAAAAGTCCGGGTCGGTTTGAATTCTCCCGGTACGTGTTTTTGTTTTTTTGGGAGAAATATAGTGTAAAGTCTACAGATTATCAGACTAATTTGTGCTAATTTTACGACTTATAATTTATGCAAATTCTTTCACACGTCGATTAAGAGATCATAAAGGTATCCTAATTTACATAGTCGTGTCTCACAAGTCACACAACGGTTTCGGTGACGATAGCCGGTTTTTTGTGAAACCAGCTATGCAGCAGTAGTAAAACCCAAATGAACGCATAGTTTTAATTCACAAGAGAACTCTCGTAATCCAGGGGGGATTGGGACGGATAACCGATATGACTGACGAGATCAGACGCAGGCTAGAATTTATCCGGCTTGTCAAACAATCAGATAACCGATCTGCATTTTTCCAATTTGCAACAAAACTTTTTTGCTGTTCTAACGCAAGAATGAACCACAACCAAATTAGCAACTTTAACAGCACTTGGCGTCTAGGTTTAGTCGCGAGCTATTAGTGTATAAGGCTGATCCAGCGCAGGATTTAGATTTAGTATTAATATAGTTGCCATAGATAATTGTTGCCTACAGCCTTTCACCACCTTATATCTTCAGACAGGTCCAGTGATCCCGATGCCAGTGCCGTCGTCCTACAACGACATCGGGGAGGAGGCTTCGCTACGTGACCACGTGGGCCTCGTGTGGTACGACCGGCGGTTCCACGTGCCGGCCTGGTGGGCGCGCGGCGAGCAGCGCGTCTGGCTGCGATTCAGCAGCGTGCACTATGCCGCGCAAGTGGTGAGTACTATGACCACGTGTGCATTTCAAGGGTCCTGAGACATCCTTGATGATCACGTTATGGTATTATGGTATCCTGTGCCGGGATAGGTTTCGTACTAGTTCCTACTATCCAAAGGACATTTCTGTAAAGGCGTGATCCTACCATAACCATAAAAACTTCGACAGTGACTCGCGTTTTGCTCTACACGGGAGTTCGACCAAACTTGACTCTACCAAAACCTATCGATAATTATCGTTTCAGTTAATTGTTTGCACATACCTAGGTATCCTAAAAAGATCTAGGCGACTTAATCAAAGCCGCACTTGTCCACATATTATGTAGAAGGAACAACTGAAACGTGAAAACCCTAAAATATTGTCAGGCAGCATTATTGTAAAACAAATTAAGCACTCCGAAATCCTAATGGATTATTTAAACCATTACTGTGAAAGAAGCTTAAAGCCGTAGGTGTAGGCTGGATAATCCTTTACGACGATTACGTACGAAATCATTATGCTATTACTTCGCACTTTAGTCCCTGGAATTTACATGTATCATAAAGCTTAAAGCTTTAAGTACAGGATTTATGAGCCAGAAGTACTTATGTAGAGAATGTAGAACAGACTGGTGACAATTCCATTTTTTTTTATATATACCTACATTTTTATCTTTTTAAGAGGATACACCAAGGGCTAGAGAAATGAAAAACAAGTACTTGTAATATCTATTGCTGTCTTCCTTACCTCTAGCCTCCCCCCGCAGAGCGCGATAGAGACAACTGCAGAAAATCAACGATTCGTTATTCCCCGATTTCTTCTCCAAAACATAGTACTTTATTCATTTAAAAATTAAAGCAAGGCTTAAACTGTGTTCCTATATTTAATTTTTTTTTTATTTAATCTAGCCAAATTTGTTTTCTGGATACGAACACAGCAGAAAATCTGGCCATTTTTTTGGGTTTTTGAACGTTTATATCCTTTCTAATAATTAAACTATGAAAAAAAAACATAGGGACATGCTAATAGTGGCCATAGATATTCAGGAAAAAAATTATAACTCTACCGGCATTATCCAGGGAGGAAAAAGGGGACAACGTTTGTATGGAAAAACGGTTCTCTAGTTGCATTTTAAATATTGTAACCACGAAGGACGTAGATAGAGCCATAATTTAAGAGTCGAGACTGTCCCTGAAGTGTTTAAAATACCTATCTGCTACAGTTCTTTAAGTTATGGTACTTACATTACTTTATTAGTATTGAATATTGATAATAATATTACATAACTAATAATAAGGTATTTTTTTCATGTGAATGATTTTTTCCGGTCCGTACGTATGCGGGCCTTGTAATAGATTCTCGGTGTATGATCTCAAATAGGACATCCAAAAGGTCAAGACCGAGACGACCACGCTACTTAGTGATTTAGAAATCATATTGTTGTTTCGTGGTAAGCCATTATTATATTATACAATCAAGAATTTGCAACTTTAAAATTGTAATCCAAAAACATTTGCGCCAGTCTTAGTTACTTTTGTTATTTGCAAAGTAGTATTGATGGTCCTAAAACATGGACTGTTTTATTTGTAGGACAATTTTACTCTTAAATTATACAAAAAATCAGCTGGTTAGATTAGGGTTCCGTTATAGGGTTATGTAGTCAACAAAACTTGGTTGACTACCCTTTAGCTTGTTAAGGTACTACTACCTTAACAAGCAGATTTTTTGTATGTTGAGGTTAATAATTACATAATTTAAGGGTAACATTGTCCTACAAATAGAACAATCCATATTTTAGGACCATCAAATCAAAGTATGAAATTTCTGTTAGCTACCACTTTCAAGATTTTTCCCAGATAAAAATGTTGTTCATCTTATCAAAATGAAACTACTCACAAAAAAATAACCTTGATGAATGAAAAAAAATTGTTCTAGGGCTCCCGTACTAAAGAGGAAAAGAGCAAACAAACCTACAATGTCAATCGATTATTTATCGTTTTGCCATAAACGCAACAATATATTTTTTCTTAAAAAGCTGCGAACTCATTAAAAAGAAAAATTACGATTGCAGATTAAAATCACCGCTCGAGACAAGCTAATATTACTGAACGGATTTTAATATCATAATTAATACTCTGAAATCTGGATAGGCGCCCGAAAAAGATCCCGTGAGATGTAGAATCTAGGTCAAAGGGTAGTCTATAAAATAAAGGCATCTAGAGTTTACAGCGGTCTTAGAAAGTTGGAACAAGTGGTCAAGTGTTAGTTGTTACAGTTAATACTAGGTAGTGTCAATCCCTTGTCGCTAGGCAATTGTAGCCAATTGGCTATTTGTCTGGGCCCAGTTGGCTAACTGATACCTCTGGCTGCTTATTCTCGCATAAATATATTATTTATACTTTATAGCCACTAAAACACCATCTTATGAGATTAAATAATAAATAGGACACCAATATAAGTTTATTGCAGTCTATATTTTATTTGATCTTTTTACTTGCCGATAAAAACATATTGTTGAATAGGGAATATTTCATGAAGGCCGGAGCAGAGACTGCAATTAGCACATACAGTAAATAATCTATAAATAATCCCGCATGTTGCTGCTTCAAATTCAGAAAACCGGCGTGAAACAGTGCTTCGCCGAGTGAGTGAGTTTACCGGAGGCCTAATCCCCTACCCTATTCCCTTCCCTACCCTCCCTATTCCCTTCCCTTCCCATCCCTGCCCTCCCCTATTACCCTATTCCCTCTTAAAAGGCCGACAACGCACCTACAGCTCTTCTGATGCTGCGAGTGTCCATGGGCGTCGGAAGTTGCTTTCCATCAGGTGACCCGTTTGCTCGTTTGCCCCCTTATTTCATTAAAAAAATTTTGCTGCATAATTATCATAATATCAGAATAAAGACAGAAAAATTGTCAAACGTCGAACAAGGCGTTTTGTTTACTGTCTGTGCTGGTGCTGCGTCTAGCTTGAAAACATTGCAGCAATATATCCTCTCGAAGATGTCAAGTGATCAAATAAAATTAATCTAACAGCTGTAGTTTATTGATTACATTAGGTTCTACGGATTAACCGTAAAAAATCAGAATAACAGAAGACATTTTTTTATTGACCGACTTCCAAAAAGGAGGAGGTAATACGTTCGGCTGTATGTATTTATTCTTTCTAGATTTTGTATCTTCCTGTATGTAATAGCTCAAAGATATATTTTAGGTCATATTTATTAGGCTTAAGACATGAGGTGTAGTATAACATTGAGAAACATGTACCTCGTCTGACCTGCCTCAACTGGCCGCTATTACCACTTGCTGCATCCTCTTACGTCACACTAATTTGTTTAGTGTCAACATGCGCTCAATATCACTCACAGTAACACCGTTTTACACAATGATATTCTATGTTACTAACGTAACTAGATTGGAAGTTTACGGTAGCAACGCGTTGCCACTTCGAAGATGCCTGCAGGCATATCTCACATACATAATGACATAACGAATATATGACTTGACATTGTCTTTTGAACAAAAAAGTGGTTACGCATTTCTGAGAATCTTTTGTAAGACATTGCTACTCTAGTATTTTAGAAACTCATTGGTTTTACACTAATCTAATCTTTGTTTTCTGTAGAAATGACGGATGTATGAAAAATAAAGGATTGCCCATCGCACGATGATGCGTCCATGGGATTGCCAAGCAAAAATGTGTATTGCAATCAGCGTTGCCAGACGTCCCGAGTCTGGCAACGCTGATTGCAAGTAATGTTTACCGGCAAATAACTTGAAAGATTTCGTAGACCCTAAAATAATAAGCAATGCATTAAATTAAGAAATTAAAAAAAAAACCCCGCGAAACAACTTTAAAAAGTAATGAAATAATATTAACTGCCTTTAAGTTCAAATAATTCCTAACTTGTGTAAAGTAATATTTTAGTCCATAATTGTTGTCAAGGAGTGTCGGGGGACCGCCAAGTAAACTACAACCTACAACCGCCAAGTCGCTGATTATCTCGATTCAGTTCGCTGTGAATTGATCCTTAAACTTGTTATGTGAAATCAAACATCTACATTAGCGGTCCCCCGACACACCTTGAAAACAATTATGAACTAAAATATTACTTTACACAAGTTACGAATTATTTAAACTTAAAGGCAGTTTATATTAGTTCATTACTTTTTAAAGTTGTTTGGCGGGGGTTTTTTTTATTTCTTAATTTTATTTTATTTCATACTTTTTAAACTTGTGTTGGTTTAAATAGTGCAGAATAATTCCTATCAACACAATCAGATTCGCGTGATTACCTTATATTCTATTCTATATTCTATCAATGTCCTTTTCGATGAGGCCGTTAATATGAGCCCAAACATGAAACCTCCACTTTGGGTTCATACGAGCTCGGTTCCTATAGAATCCAGGTGATGCTGCAGCAGCAGCATGTAAATATTTACTGGTTATCTACTTCTTACTGGTTGTCGCAATTAAAATGAGCCCAAACACGAAACCTCTGCTCTAAGTTGGCGAGGAGTTGGATATCCTATTGATTACCAGGTGATGCTGCAGCACCAGGTCAACTTTCACATTATTATGTGTATACGTATATTGTATATTCACAAATGTCACGAACTAGAATGAAATATAAAACCAATCAAACGACTACAAGTTGCCAACGGCCTTTCATGAACCAGATAAACCCTGATTGTTCAGCACTGAACAGTCTGATGATGATGAATCATATCTAAGAACACTATCGATCATGGCAGCTTTCAAACAAAAAAAACTAGATCAAAATCGGTCCACCCGTTTGGATGCTACGATGCCACGGACAGATACACACACAGACAAACAGACAGACAGACAGACACGTCAAACTTATAACACCCCTCTTTTTTGTCGGGGGTTAAAAAACACTAGATAAGAAACAATGAAATTTATAAGAACATTTTCCAGTTACAAAGTAACGTTTTTCATAAGGCTAAGCGAAGTTATTCTTTTTATTGAAGTATGATTATAAGATGATTATTGATTATATTATCATAATGATATAATAACTCGTACCAAGTACCAACCATGAACCAACCAACCATAATGAAATCATTATATTTTCCAGTATCAACAAAGTAAATATTATATACTACGATAATTTATGACCATCCATTTAAATATGACGGTTTATGGTTATACTTTTCTATCCAATATGATAACTAGTGTAACTGCATCGGATTTAAAAACATCATTATCTGATGAATATAACAAAACATGTCCTTGCGGTCGTGGTGGTCCCATAAATGGGTTTATGAGATCATGTCTGTCGAATAACTTATTCGTCTATCACTGTACCGCAAAAACCATTCTGTTTTTATAATAACCAATAAAATGTCACTCCATATAATTATTATGTATATATGTGATATATTATAATATGAAAATTATTCTGTATGTCTGATTTTCACATTTTCTTCCTTATTAAATATTAAATTTTCACGCTTACGATGGACTAAAAGAATTAGCATAAGCTAAGGTCCTTTATGCTCAAACTCTATTTAAATTCCGGATAATGACGGTCCATCCAGGACTATCTCAATAGTTTTTATCGAGACAACTTTTTTATACGTGGGAGAGCCATGCTTCGGCACACTTTTGAGAAATACAACGTTCTCACAGAAAACCGGCGTAAAACAGCGCTTGCGCTGTGTTTCGCCGAGTGAGTGAGTTTACCGGAGGCTCAATCCCCTACTCTATTCCCTTCCCTTCTCTACTCTCCCCTATTCCCTTCTCTTTCCTTCCTTACCCTCCCCTATTACCCTGTTCCCTCTTAAAAGGCCGGCAACGCACTTGCAGCTCTTCTGATGCTGCGAGTGCCCATGGGCGACGGAAGTTGCTTTCCATCAGGTGACCCGTTTGCTCGTTTGCCCCTTTATTTCATTAAAAAAAAAAAAGACAAAATCTACGGTGCCCTCGCTTTTAATACGAATTTCTACGTAAACAAAATTGCAGGTAACATCTAGTTTAAAATAATCAAAAGTAAATCCGCATTCCGTAAACTTTTACGGATTATATTTACCTAATTTCATGTAAATAAATGCTGTTACTTCAAGGACACATTCGTACATAATCAATTCTAATCAGGAGCTAAATGAAGCTTATTTCCTTGTTGCTGTTGTATAATATGTAGAACAAAATTTGATTATCGTGAGAAAACATATATTTTTTAATTTCATCTTATTTCCGAACTACTTTTTGTATGACGTATACGTTGCGCTATCGCAATCAGTATGTTAATATATTTTTCTGTTACAAAAAATCGGTCACCTTTTATTATCGAACTGGCACCCTTACGCGTAGACGGAAGTAAGAACCCGAGTGTGTAATTATGACGTCATAATATGCGTGTGACAGACTTGACCCACTGACCCTCTTGGGTCCCGAACTTCCTATAATCCTCACCATTGAACCTTGCGTATCAATCCCGCAACCTCGCATCAGTAAACAGGGTTATCGCTACTGATAGTAGTTACGATAATAAGGACCTGTTTCAATACTTCCTGATGAGTAACGAATAGGCTATCCACCAATTAACTTGACAGATCAAGTATGGAGAATCTGTCAAAAAAGTTACGAATAACCTATTTGGCACTTTATCAGAAGGTGGTGAAACAGGCCCTCAGGCTGCCAGATGTCATGTATTTATTAGACAATTAACAAATTGCATCGAATTCGCGAAAGCTGTTTTACCGATAGGCTTGTTTTAGTCGTCGGTACGGATCGCTCCGTATCTAAGACCGAACTGTATGAAGTTGCGGACCTGTCCGTACGGACCTATCTTAATTCTTAGAAAGATCTGTGTTCATAATATTTTGTGTATTAAAGTTGATTAATGTCGTAAAAGGCTGGGAATTTTTATAAGATGTTACTTTATAGACGTACGCAGGAGTAGTTTTATAGTGCCCAAGTGTGTGCGCAGTACACAAGAGCACTCTCTATTCCTTTACTCTCATAACCCAGTGGGATGGAAAACCGAAACGACTGGCGAGAGATCAGGCGCAGGACCGACTTTTTACATGCCCATCCGACGCATGGATCATCTTACTTGTCAGACAACCAAGTGACTGGACCACTGGAGATAGGAACCTTCGAGAACCGTGATTACCAATGCTGGCTACCCAGCATTGGTAATTACGTTGCTCATGATTCCCGACTACCCGACCAAATTAAGAAGATGTCTTGCTCCTAATTAATCTTTAGTACGACAAGAAACTTATCAAAATCTCTATTTCAGTGGGTGAACGGCAAGATGATGGCGTTCCACGAGATCGGTCACCTTCCGTTCGAAGTTGAGATCACCGACGTGGTCAACTACAACACCAGCAACCTGCTCACCGTGGTCGTCGACAATATACTACTGAGCGACACCGTGCCGCAGGGATACGTGAAGGACATCGTGGTCGCGTGAGTATGACAACACTTGCAATACGCCCATCGTGGTCGTCATCAATATATTGCTGATCGACACAGTGCCGCAGGGATACACGTGAAGGACATCGTGGTCGCGTGAGTATGATGTTGGAACTATTGCTGTCAACGCCCATTGGTTGTCGACAATGTACTGCTGAGCGATACCGTGCCGCAGGGATACGTGAAGGACATCGTGGTCGCGTGAGTATGACAACACTTATTGCAACCGTGGTCGTGTACAACATCTTGACTCCTCTAGTGCCTCGGATGGCCTCGGGAAAGCCCCAAGCAAAATTAAATGAAAAACATTCATTTAATGTAGTATAGGTATTAGGTACCTAAATTTAATTCCACGTGACTAAAGTTGTGGATCAACTGATCTTCTGTCTTTTATGTCGCTTCAAGATAACGTCGCAGTCTGATATTCTTATCTACAGGTTTATATGGATAAAACTGCATTGCTGTAGCCAACAGTCATCATTCAAAATATGACATATTCTTTTGATGCGACTGCAAAAAAAATTACTGTTATCTACATAACTTTTGGACTTTGTCTTTATCTTTCCGCTACAGATAACAAAATGTTATGAAACTTCCTTGTGTTTAATATTAAAAAAAAGCGGTTTCCTATTGAATTATTATCCAAAAACTGGACACCGAAAACATCATCTCGAATCTCGGGCTTGCAGTACGCATATGCTCGAATTTATAATAATTTTATTCACCAAAAAAACTAGGCCTTTACAACCGTTGTGGATGATTTATACAGTACCTACCAGATCTCCCGCGCGGCTTCGCCCGCGTAAATTAGGAATTTTACGGAAACCGTACCTTTTCCCATAAAAAATATCTATACTCCCTTCACGTGGTCTACTCTATATCTGTGCCAAATATTGCCATAAAAATTTCGTGAGATAAACCCTTTCTAATATTTCCCCCGTTTTTCCCACATTTTCCTGAGTTTCTTCGGTCGTATTAGTATTAGCGTGATAATTTATAGCCTATAGCCTTATTCGATAAATGACATATCTAACACTGAATAATTTTTTAAATCGGACCTGTAGTTCCTGAGATAAGCGCGTTCAAGCAAACATATTCTTCAGTTTTATAATAATATTAAAGTATAGATTTTTTAAATTATAGACTCGAGTCTCGATCTAAAAGACTATGAAAAGTACCAATAATAGCCTCATAATCATGGGACGATGCATGGTATAATATGGTAGTAATGATGATGATGAATGTAATTTGCATAGTAGCATATGCTTTCCGTTCTTAAAACAACGCCGGAACTCCCAAACTTGTATCAATAAAGAATCAGGAGTTCTCTCAGCACCTTCGGAACCACGGTATACCAGGTAAACCTCAGTGCAAAATCTTACTTATTGGTAGCATATGCTTAGAATACTTCTCAAGAAACCGAAGTCACCACATGTTTCCCTATAAATTTTGAGGAGTTCCCTCGATTACTTATGGATCCTTCATCAGATCACCACTTTTGTGAATATAATACCAAATTGGGATAATACCATATAAACCAAAAGAAACATTTTGAAAATCGGTTAACAAACGGCGGAGTAATCGTTGAACATAAAAAAAGGAACATAACACATTTTGAAAGTCGGTTAAAATTATGGCCTATGTGTTATTCTGATGTTTAAGCTATATTATTGTAAAGTTCAGTAGTTTTTTCGTGAAAGAGTAACAAACATCCATACATCCATAAGTAACCACTCCTCAAATACTGTAGTGCCTGGGACAAGATTTTTAAATGTCCGTATGGTTGCCCAAGCGCATACGGCATTCTCGCATCATAGTCGACCTAGTCCAGAGGAAAGAACTAGTCAATACGTCTGGGACCAACTATGTGCGGGTTTCCTACAATGTTTTCCTTCACCGTACGACCACCAAAACTCCCTAAATACTCAAGAAGATGCTTGGAGTCGTTGTCGATAAATTTAATACAAGACTTTCTTGTATAAAGCATAAAAAAACATATTATATTATAAGGTAATATAATATCATAGTAAAAGATTAATGGTATTATTCAATGAGCTGTTTATAATGCTCATACAGCTGTTAAGGTCAATGGCTCGGCTGAGACGGGCAGTAGCTAATTATTTCATTAAATGCAATTCGCGGTATCATTCAATTGACCCCCTTTTGACCAGTTCCCTGTTCTCTTGTTTGGTTATGGATTCCTGGTAGAAGTAGCAATGGACTTTAGGAGAACACTTAAACATTTCGGGCCAAATTCTATGATGCCCGTTTTCAGCTTTCACCAAATGCCAAGGGCTTTTCGAGGGTCATGAATCTTTAACACAAGAGTTGGAATAACTCTTGTGTTAAAGATTCCACCAACTCTTTTGTATCTCCTAAACTCTAAAGCCTAAGGACTATAATGGAGGCCCGCCTAAAAATCACAAGAAATAGGTACACTAAATGGTCACTAACTAGGACACGGATGGTGCAAACGGAATAATAGGAACCTAAAGATTAACAAAATCGAAAGCTTTTTGTTGTGCTCAGCTTAGTGCCAATGTGCAGAGCAGATTATATAGACTCTCCTTATTTGATTGTCTGGGAATATCGACTTTACTTTTAAACATTGATATCTCTGTCCAACCAGGAACAACAAGGTGAGACAAGAGCAGTCGTACACGTTCGACTTCTTCAACTACGCCGGCATCCACCGCTCCGTGTTCCTCTACTCCACACCGCAGGTCTACATCGATGACGTCATCGTCAACACTGACATACAGGGACTCACAGGTGAGAAAGAGACAGCCATAGCTCGTCTTGAAATAGTAAATCTATGGTCGAAGTCGGGTTGGATCCTTCTTTCTTTAAAACTATCGTCTCATCAGAGACAAGAGTTCTTCAGATAAAAAAAGTTTAAGTACCATTAATCTTTATTTACCAAATATTTGATATTTCTTTTTGAAGTTGATTTTATTACCTTACTTTATTTAGTAAGTATGTAGTTACCTACAGAGTAGATAATCATTTTGTTTGAATTTATGGCTGGTAAACCCAAAGAACTCAAAAAAATTGACAGTATCATAATATCGTACTATGATTGATGGCATATTGTGGTAAACGGCTATGATGTCCTAACCACATTGATTCATAAATTCATGTTGATCAAGAGCTATATAGAGACGAAACTAAAAGTAAAATAAATTAAAAAGTAAAAATAATTCTTCATTTGGTATTAGCTTTAACTCGGATCAAAGTAAGACCTTAATATTTTTATCGCATTAACGAAATTAAATAGCGGAACCGATCACTTATAAAATTAATTCTATTAAGGAGTTTTCACTGGTAATTTCACAAGCCCATCGCGCACAACTAATTAATCTCATTACACCCTATAAATTGTATGAAGTCACAATAATTATTATTAATGATAAAATATAATATTATTATGTACAGTGTACTACTGAATATAGTGTACTTTTAAAAAACTAGCAAAGAATATCAGCCTAATTCCTAATATTTTAGTTTAATTTAAGGAAGAAATTAAGGAGTAGGGGCACGTTCTTCAGCTTCAGTTTAATAATTAAAACCTACCTAGTGATATAGAGAACCACAGGTTGCATAATGCATGGTTAATAAGAGCAAAATGAATAAATCTTCTTAAAAGGTATTACATCCACTTACAATGTAACTAACACTGTGTGTAATATAATTATGAATGTTATTAGATTAGTTAGAGGATTGGTATCAATCCCTTATTATACGTATAATAACCAGTAATGATGTGAAAGGGATGAGTTCCAAGGTAACATGATGTACGGTTATTAAAGCATACAAGATAGTACGTTAAGAATAGGATAATATAATATTGTTTCTGCAATATTTTAGCTAGCTATATGTATATCCCACAATAACATTTTTTATCATTTACTTTTTAACCGACTTCCAAAAAGGAGGAGGTTATACGTTCGGCTGTGGATATATTTTTTACTACAAATAATGGCTAATTTTCGAAGCGATTTTAACCAATACGGCATTAATCCCTATCCATTAAATACTTTAAATACATTGTTGATTTAATATAGATCAATATGACCCTTTACAAGCACATGATTTAAATGAATATTTTTGAAGATATTAGGTACAGATTTAAAAATTGCGAGACATAGCTTTTGCGGCGGTACCGACCAATACGGGCTACGGGTAGTATAATGAATATACTTACTTTGATTAAATAATATTAAATGAAAAGTATTGAATCGATTTTAATCATTTTTTCAGTGAGTAACATAGGCTTTATATTTTATATCCGTGCGAAGCCGGGTATAATTCTATTCCCTATTTTATATCCTTGGATATGCAATACTAATTCTATGCAGGAGTGCATCACATATTGTAACAATCTAGGTATCATCTTTGGTATAAAGGTCCAGTCAGTCAGAAATTCGAGTATAATTAGAACTTTGTGAGCAATAACTTAATAAGTGATCTAATAACTTAGAAAACTCATTTCCGTTTCAATCTATAGTTTTATTAAAAGACAAACTACCTACAAACTACCGACAAAAACTTCACAAAGCGATAAACGAGCTTATAGTGTATAATCCATATTGTGGAATTAGGACTATTCCCGCAAATACTATCATCTACAAATATAGGACACCGCACGGTGTTATAGTCTAGGGAACAACAGCGGTGCGTGCAACGTGTGACAATGCAGCGATGGTATCTGGTGGATGTCAAAACCGAACAATAAGTAACGGGGACTGCGACAGATTGAGATCAGAATTATTAGCAAACAATCGCTGAATACTGATGGATGCAAGGGCGATGTTTACATGTCAGCTCTCGGACTATAAAGGGAAATACGCACTATGGATCAGATGGGTCACTCGGATAAAATTTTAAAGCTGCATGACGTATCATCTGGAGAAAATGTCAAATTAAAGGGAAAATGAAAAGAATATACAAGGTGTAACAAAAGTGATAATACTTGTGTGTGTATCGTTCCTTATAGAGTTCACTGTGAAAGTAGCAGTACTGAAAGAGCCATTTTTTTGTGATTTGTATGGTCAAACGCCCCAGGCGGTATGAGTTTGCCCATATAGTTAAAAATAAAAAATTGCTCCTTTAGCGCTGCTACTTTTACAGTGACCTGTAAAAGTGGCAGTATCACTTAGTTTTGTTACACTCTGTATATGAACCATCGGGCCTCGGCTTAACCTAGTAATATTGAAGTAAAAATAATGTTCTGTTATTATTGCACGGTATTGAAACAAATTCAAGATCTGTGTTATGTGCACCAGAGAATTTAAAAGTTTTTGTTTAACAACCGAACCTTGTCCTCGCGTTGAGCAATTCGATCTTGTCTGTATTTTCTAATACCGTCGCATTAGAACTTAAGTTGTTGCGACTGCGTGTCTTTGGTTTCGTTAATTACCAAGCCGTAGTAATTATATTCTCTTTATACCAAGCTACAATGCTAGAATAATTTCGTCCCTGTTAACCCTGACTGCAGGCTGGCTGACACATTACAGCTAAATTAACAATGTTTGTTTAAACAATATGGCACCGGGTTACGCCATGGCAACATGCATTTATATCATCAGGAGGGCAATTTGAAGAGGATCGCATAAAAAAATTCAGGTGGAATAGTTTCCGGTACTCATGCACCGAGTCGTGCTGGACTATCGTGACAGCAGTTTAACTCGATAGACCCTAAGGCTACATAGCGGCACCTGGTGGCAAATACAATATCAAACACCCTCATTATACCAAACAATTTTAATCTCCAGGGTTCATAATCTACAACACAACCTACAAGGGCGCGTCTTCGGACGTGGGCTGCCTCATCCAGATATACGACAAGAACGACACACAGGTCGCCGCGGCGCAGGAGTGCGGAGGGCTGATAGAGATCCCCAACGCCAACTTCTGGTGGCCCTACCTCATGCACCCCGACTCGGGATACCTTTATACCTTCAAGGTGAGTTGTAACTTGTAGTGCAACCTGCCCAAAATCCTGCCTTACTTTGCACTTAAAGAGGTACCAAATTCTCCCCACCTCCTTAGACGAAGAAATTTTATATTCAAGAAATCAAGGCGCGTGAGCTTCAAAATAATCAATAGCTATACGTCGTAAAGTTTTCAAGTAGGTAAAATTACTTTTTCGTAGTCATGAAAACCAATCAAAGCTCTTTCATCTCATTTATGACTTACTGTACGCCAAAAGGTATTAAGCCTATCTCTCCATATTTAATCTATTAAATATAGAGAGATAGGCTTAATACCTAATAAATATTCTAATATTTACCCCTACCGGTATGTATGTATGTATGTGTGTATGTATTGTTTTTTGATTTCTTTCAGGTGTCCCTCCTAGGTCCGCTGGATGAAGTCATCGACACGTACCACCTCAAGATCGGCATCCGGACGGTGACGTGGAGCAACACCACCATGTTCATCAACGACAAACCCATCTACCTCAGAGGTTTCGGCATGCACGAGGACTCTGATGTGAGTAAAATGATTAATACGTGATTATAACATTGGTATTCGGTGATGAAGGTTGATTTCAAGGAAGAAGACCAGCATACGTAGCGTAGTTTATGGTGGGAAAAACGCTATTTTTGCCTTTATTTTCGTAGATCTGTTACTAGGCTCTAGGGGCTAACACTTAGTATTAGCTTCGTGGGCTAACACGACTGACAAGAAAATAGGTGTAGTACCGACTTCCCAATTGCCATTCCGACGGTTGAATGATCTGAACTCAGATTGCGTGCGGCCTAACAAGAGGGCCACGAAATAATAGGGTTAATATCAACTCAACCTACCTAACTCAAGATCAATCAAATTTTTGTTTTTCCAACGCTAAAATCGTCAAAATCTATGCTCTAAACTACATGAATACGAAGGCGTTTAATATCTAAGCTACGAAATATTATTTCAGCTCCGCGGAAAAGGCTGGGATCCAGTCCTCTGGGTGAAAAATTTCAATCTGATCAAGTGGGTTGGTGCAAACGCCTTCAGAACTTCCCACTACCCCTACGCTGAGGAAATCTACGACCTGGCTGATGAGCAGGGCATCATGATCATCGACGAATGCCCAGGAGTTGATACTGAGTGAGTCATTTGTTCAATCATTCAGGAGTCCATTCGTTCCTTTGTTATTCGTTCATCTTCACATCATCGAGGATACAAATATCTCTCTCTTACCTTAAGTGTCCAAAGGTAAGCTACCAATGTCAGAAAATGGAAATCTCCTAAAAATGACCCCTGAGAAAATCCAAGAAAAATAAGAAAATGTAATATCAATAAATTGAAAATTGCTATGGTTTATGAAAAATTTAAATAATAGAAGTTCGTGGCTATCCTCGTATTTTGACCATGGAATCTGTAGATGCTTTAAGAAGCAACCCTCTTTTGTTTATGAATTTATGATAGAGCATTCAACATCTAGAACTCGAATCTAGATCAACGTACCATTATGTAGATTATATTTTATATACAATTAAAATACAGACGGCTTACCATGCCTTTCTAGCGATAATATGAACAAAAAGCATAGTATACCTACTTCTAAGTTGTAATAAACAGTTTTTAGTGTTTCTTTGTCGTATATTTCCGCTAGCACGTCCGCGTTTCGTACGCCCGTCGCGTGTTGCGTTCGGAAATTACGGCAAAAAGCGCGATGCGTGCGCGCATAATTCAGATCAATATTATGCAAGATGCATCTCAAGAAAAGTGAAAAACGAAACTGTAATTACGAAGGAATTATATTACGAAGCAATATGTATCTAGAAAAGAAAATATGGAAAATTCTGTTTTCTTTTTCATCAATCATCAAAATCAACATTACATTGTAATTTGTAAACTTGTCCTAATAAAATATGGCCGGCTTCAGAGATAAATGTTGCGGTAGTTTATACTCCCATTATATAGGGCGATTGATTCGATAGCTTGTTTCCGAACATACTATTGACAGTAAGTTTAATTTGATTCTTGAGTCAAGACTCAAGAGTCAAGAATTCAAGACTCAAAAATAAAAATCAAAGCTTTTAATCAACTTATAGTAGCTTTTATGGAGGACGTGAAAAATTTTTAGAAACCGAGCTATAATAATTAAATGCTTTTTAAACAAACTTTATATAAGTATGCAAAATTTGACGATCCTCACAATTATTGTTGTGAACCACTTCTCCAATACTTTTGCTAATCTATAACAGATGTTATCAGCTGTCAATATTATCAATTCCAGCATCTTCTCCGACAACCTCCTGGAGAAGCACAAGCAGTCGCTGACGGAGCTGATCAGGCGCGACAAGAACCACCCCAGCGTCATCATGTGGTCCATCTCCAACGAGCCCCGGTCCGCTAACGTCAAGGCCGACCCTTACTTCGGGTGAGTGACTAATGCCCTTTAGTTTGAGTTTATCTTTTAAATCAAGTTATTTACAATTCTGTCCCTCTTGTTCGATAAGTATAAAACTTGTAGAAGACAAGGCATTTTTTGACCAACGGTTGGTAATATAACATGCGTTACCCGTAGGAGCAACGGGAATGCATGTATTGACAGAAGAAGAATATACATAGCACATAAATGAGTAGCATTGTTACATAGTTACATATTAGTGCATAAACAGAACCCAATACAAGGCGAGATGTTCCCGCAAATAGCAGAGGAGCGAGATTACGACCGGGCAAGATATCGTCTAACCCAGGGGTTCCCAAACTGTGCGCCGCGGCGCCCTGGTGCGCCATGGAAAGGCAAGAGGGGCGCCGTGAGTCGATCCTCCATCATTATCCGAAACAACAAATATTATAAAATTAAATTATAATATAATATTAATTATGTAAAGCAGGTAGATGATTGAATATTTGTTTAAATTACTATTTAGTATTTACCTGCTTAATCCAACTATAATCATTAAATGTAAGTATTTATTTATGTATCTTTCTCTAATAGCTAGGTAGAGTAGGTCGCCGTGACAAAATATTTTACGTGTAACTGCGCCGCAGGCTGAATAAGATTGGGAACCCCTGGTCTAACCTACAACACCTTTACAGTAGTCAGTAGTTTAAAAGTTATACTTGAATGTGAAAATCACCGTATTCTTACTTGCAGAAAAGTGGTGAAGCACGTCAAATCCATGGACCTGTCAAGGCCAGTCACTATCGCCATCGCACAGAGCTACCTGGCTGATAAATCGGTAAGTACTTACCACAGTATAATGATACCCCCACACCGGTTTCGGTGACGGTGGCCGGTTTCTTTGAAACCAGGCCAGGTACGCAGGAGTAATTTTATAGTGCCCAAGTGTGTGCGCAGTACACAAGAGCACTCTCTATTCCTTTACTAGAATAACCCAGTGGGACGGAATACCGACACGACTGGCGAGAGATGGGGCGCAGGACCGACTTTTTGCATGCCCATCCGACGCATGGATCATCTTACTTGTCAGACAATCAGGTGATCAGCCTGCATTGTCTTAACCAAACTTGGAAATAACATGTTTCCAACGCGGGAATCGAACCCAAGCCGAGTCAAGAGCCACGTTCGTAACCACTGGACCACGGAGTTTTACCATAGTATAAACACATAGAGTAACTCCATTGGTCGGAAATAGGTTGTATAATGTATAGTATCGTCACAATACGACAGACATGACATTGTTGTACTCATCATACAGTAAAGTTAGTAGGTGTCCTTATTTTAATTAAACTCGCTCAGCACGGACTAGTGTACTCTACAGTAAATTGTTTAGCTATTTAAAGTTATCTCAAAGCACGCTAAAGTATGCGTGAACATGATACGGGTACTCTAAATAAAATATGGCCTACTGTATTTTTCATATTGTGTCCAACTCCATGCCATACCATCTAGTATATATTAACCGATTTTTCATTGTCGTGTGCTAAAGGTTACTTGATAGCTCTTTGTAAATGTCGAAAAAATTAACGTCGGCATTTTAAATTGATCATAAATGTATTTATAAAGAGAATCTTTTAGTCCATATTTAACCTGGGGGGGGGGGGGGGCAAATTACCCAGGTTCTGGGCCAGGGAGGGGGGGCAAATTACGCAGATTTTGGGCCAGGGGGGGGGGGCAAATCAGATTTTTTTTTTTAGTTGTAATTTTTAGTTTTAGTATTGATTAATAATTTTTAGTTGTAAAACTATTGTATTGCAAACAAATGGCAAAAATTCGTTTTATTATTTTTAATTTTTATAGATGAAAGTACTAGATAATATACTTAGTAGGGACGTCAACATGATCCAGGGGGGGGGCAGCTGTCCTCCCTGCCCCCCTCTCGGTACGCCCATGGGTGCGTGCTATTAATGTCTGGTGTGACAAATATAGCCTTTAGCGATAAAAAATTTAATAAACAAACCAAAAATATAAGCCATTTTAATACAAAGGACCGTGGAATACTTAATTTGATGTAGGTTTGAAGAAGTTGTAATAGCTACCATTTAAAATAAGAAGAATTTAATCATTTTAAATTCGTCTTATTTATGGTAGCCATTTCACAAGAATCCAATAAATGTTTATAAAATGTAGCAACTGAATATTTAGATATCTCCATCTAAGTCCTTTCACATTGATTAAAAACTGAATTGAGTAACAGTCGTTTGAAATGCAATTTGGAACACTCCAAATACGTATTTGACCATAACAAATTAATGGCTAACTTTTACGGCATAACGATGATGTCAATATTTAAACGTTTGTTACATAAATCCCAGACATTGCCGCACTCAGAGTGGAACATTATTTAGTTAAATGTAATTAATTCAAAATTTTGACATAAGCCCCATAGTTTATCTGTCAAATTCTTCATTTAAATTGAAGCATAATCATAATTAAATGTCTCTGAGTACGGCGGATAGACTATTATAATATTACAATTTAATTGTAACAGAAATGGAAATAAAAATAAAATTTAATGACGCACGGTATTGGTCATTATCCTCGAGCGCTTTCTCAATATTTCGGCTACTTTATAGCTCGTCAAAATGTCGAACTAAATAATGAAACAATAAGTATAATAATTATTGGCCAACAATATTTTGGGACTCTACGTCTCCAAATCGCCATGGTTACCAAACTGCGAAAACCCTTTGAAATGCTCTTAGGAGTGCCTGAACAGAAAAGCTTGCTAAAGTTATCTTAAGACCCGCAACCGAAGAAAATAAGAATAGGAAGTATTCTAATTTTCTCTTTCCCGAAAAGGCGGCATCCAAAAAAAACTGGAAGAGTAGGGACAGTACAGAATTGCAAAGAACGGAAGTGTAAAGTGAAACATCACCGAAATAAAGATAAAATATAATATTACTAGATGACACCCGCAACTCGCAACTCCGTTGCGTCAAAATTCCGACGTAAAAAAGTATCCTATGTCCTTTTCCGGGACTCAAAATATCTCCATACAAACAGCAATATCGGTTCAACGGTTTGGGCGTGAAGAGTAACAGACAGACAGACACATTTCGCATTTATAATATTAGTATGGTACTACAGTCGATTTCTACTATAACTAATGTTTGTTCTCAATAGGGTCAGCATCTAGACATAATCTGCTTCAACCGCTACAACGGATGGTATGCAAACCCCGGTTCCCTGCAGAACATCGCCGCTTACGTCACTGAAGAGGCTACCGCCTGGTTCCGGAAGCACAACAAGCCAGTCATCATGACGGAATACGGCGCTGATACTATACCGGGACTGCATTTGGTAAGTCTTATCTTAAACCTGTAGGATATGCGTGGCGACCCTAAAGGAAGATCTTCCGTCAGAGCGAGGTGGTATGGCATCCATTATCCATATGGCAGCTATCGTATACGAGTTTTGATACACCTTGTATACAAGGTGTATCAAAGCTATGTGATAATATTTTAGGGTTTGAACCTATGTGTTCCTTGTAGAGAGTTCACTGTGAAAGTAGCAGCGCTAAAATACCATTTTTTTTTCACTTTCGTATGGGGAATCTCGTAACACTGGCGCGCTTGCCCATACAAAGTTGGGCTGCGACTGAGCTGAGTCAAAACGCAGTCGCAGCCCAACAAGGTTGCGTTTTCATCAGGGTTTCGCAAAATGTGTTTTAAAAGAATCTAAGCGCTAAGCGAATTAAGATTATTGCAACGTTCCTCGCAACGCAGCTTCGGTAAAAGCTGGCTAAGAGCAAACTTTAGAATTTAGTTACAATTTTTTCACTAATATTTAACTGGATAGGACATACACTCACTATTAGATTTATTTCATAATATCTCTTAAATGTTGCAATTCGATAAAACATTGCATGAGCAATATTTCACGTCTATCCAGACTGGTCAGCGATCGTGCCCTGAACCTAAAGGTCAGGCCTCAGCTAGGCCTATATCGACTGTATTGTACTCTAATTGCGAAAACCCTTACGTAAGTACCTAGGTACCATATAAACTACAATCGTTGTTATAGGTATTTGAATCAAATCTTTGGAAAGTAGTTGATAGGATCTATTTGAAAAACCACTGGGAAAATACGCGCTAAACACATAACCCTCCTGGCAGTCGGGTAAAAAAAGGATGAACTCATAGTCATATTATCAGCTGTCGCAGGACAAAGAGTTGCCTATTGATCTTTTGCGGATTGAATGTCGGTTACAAAATGGTCGCATTTTATATCCGTGTCACTAAACATAGTGTAACGGCCGTTCCCAATATTTGATCTATCTCTGGTTTTGCCCTACTATAGGAATAGCTCACAATTGACATAAAATATATGTCTATAATGTCTAATGTGAGCTATTCCTATCTCTAGTAAGGCAAAACCAGTGATAGATCAAATATTGGGAACGGCCGTAAGGCGAACTTAAGTTCGAAACGTATAACTGGCATAATATGATACTTTTTGTCTTGGGAAAATGTACCATCGAATTAATTGATTTATAGGCATTTGACAAACCCACGTCATTTGGTCGGATCATGTCAATTCAATGTGGTATCAGGTATGGTGGCTGGGTTTGACATAACTTCTCTGATAGTACAATAACCGCGTCATACTATTTCTACTTGGGGCCGAACACAACATCTAATCCTACAATAATTTTACCAGTGAGATTTGAACTTTTGTTTATGTCCTCAGCTTCCCGAGTACGTGTGGTCTGAGGAGTACCAGGTGGCGCTGATGTCTGAACACTTCAAAGCGTTCGATCGGCTCCGTCGGGCCGGTTTCTTCGCCGGAGAGTTCATATGGAACTTCGCTGACTTTAAGACTGCACAGAGTGAGTTTACTGTTTACTATCATTTGTGATGAAAAAACTTGGCGTAGGTGCTAATCATCATTACCGGTTTTAGCACTACCAGCGTCCTGGACGAGTTTTCTTGGTGCTGGTATATGGTAGTGCTAAAAATGCGGCGCTCCTGTGTTTGTTTGCCTTCGGCGCACCTTTTTGTCTGGCGCCCTGGGTGGTCGCCCAGCGTCGCCCTCCCTAACGCCGCAACTGCTAATCACAGAGACGTTCCAACTTTATTGAATAGCGGTGAAAAGCAGACGAAACCCGATAGAATCCGTAAAAGTCATTATCTGACATACTGGTTACTACTTTTAACCCCCAACGAAAAGAGAGCTGCAGTTATGGGTTTGACGTGTCTGTCTTTCGGCGTTCCTGTTTGTCTGTCCGTGGCATCATAGCATCCAAGCGGTTGGACGGTCTTTGATCTAGTTTTTTTAAAGCTCACATAATGGAGTGTCATTAGCCCGCTAAGCACAAAAAACTAACTACAAAAATTGAACTTATTCATTTCATGAAGTTAATTTGTGTTCATTTCTGACACGTAGAGTTCTGAATCAGGGGTTGCATTTAATTTTTTTCATTTTCGTGCCTTGAGAGTTGAGCCTAGTTTGCATCGCTAATGATTTGTTCTTTTTTTTTCAGCAACCACCCGCGTGGGTGGCAACAAGAAGGGTATATTCACGAGGTCTCGCCAGCCTAAGGCCTCAGCTCATCACATGCGCGCGCGGTACCTCGCGTTGGCCGCTGCCGACGCCGGCGCGCCGCCACCGCCACCACCATTGTACGTCAGCGACGGACGACCTGCGCACCACGAGCTCTAACCATAGACTAAATAGTAAAGCATAGAGTGTAGACCGTAGAGTCTATAGTCTATAGCATACAGTTTATACTGTAGAAAACGAATTGATAGACGTGACTCCTTTGGCCATTTGAACGAGAGTATTTTATTTTGTCGTGGTTTAAGTAGGCCAAAAACCAAAGACCTTAAAGATAAGGGCCTCATTGACGGTGCTAAAGATCCAGCCAACAAAAAAATCATACGAAAAGTCACGTGGTCACATTTAAACGAATTTGTAGTATTTTAAGTTATCAAAACTCGAAACCACCGCCCGGCGCCCGAAATGCTGCCAATATGCCATGTGTGATGCGATTCACTAGTGTATAGGTACTGTATAATACAATACAGCACTATGTAGTAGTTTTATGGGGTTCTTCTCACCATCCATTCGCTAGACTCTAAAGGAGACACAATGTCCGTCAAGTGTTCATTTCTATTTGTATCTTAGTTAAGACCAAGAAGTGTTTTTTTAACTTCTTGGTTAAGACTCAAAGAGTCGTGGCTCGTGAGTCGTGAGTCGTGATCTTGTTGACGATTCTATTGGGCTAGCGATATTGGATGATAAGAAAGAATAGTACTTTATAATAATATTATCATTGTTACGGTGTTACGGTGTTACCGATAGGTATTGTTGATGAAATAATAAATTTATTAGTACCTAATATTATGATTGTCAAGTACCAATTAGAAATTAATTAGTTTCTAGATTTAAGTTTAAAAATATTTTACGATAATATTATGGGACCCAAATTAAGAACAAATATGCATTTCTAAAACATATTATTATTGTGTGTATGAAAAATCATAGTGCTAAAATTTGAAATGGCGATCACATACAATAATCAATATTGATTGAACAATTATTAACAGGCAAAATTTTTAGGTTGGGTACTTAAGTTTTATTCTGTAAATTGTACTGAAATATTTTTAAGAGGTATTATTTAAAGTAAGTACCTACTTAGTCACAAAAATTCGAATTTTACTGATCCGTAGAGATCGGCTCAATAGGTTGTGTTAATTTTATAGACATGAGTAGTAGCAAAGTAAAAGTTATGTCAGCAAGAAAAACTTAAAAAAATCTGTTGTAAAAATTTCAGACGTGAAATGTACGTTTTATGATTATATTATTTATTGTTACATAATAAATCTTTCATGCATACCTATTGATTTGTTTCAAAGTGTAAATATTTATCACATAATAGTTATTATGAATAAAAGTACAAAAGTGTAAGAGTCTTTACTTTATTTACTTAATTAGTAAAAAAGTTGAATTGCAGAAAATTACATAATATCGTCATGTTATCAAATCGATAGTAAGTACCTACATAAAATTATAAATGTGAAAGTGTGTCTGTCTGTCCATCTGTTACAGACCGACAGACAGACACATTATACGTATACGTGAGAGAGCCATGCTTCGGCACAAATGGGCCGAATCGACCGGAGAAATACCACGTTCTCACAGAAAACCGGCGTGAAAGTGACGTGAAACAGCACTTGCGCTGTGTTTCGCCGAGTGAGTGAGTTTACCAGAGGCCCAATCCCCTACCCTAATCCCTTCCCGTCCCATCCGTTTGCCCCCTTAATTCATAAAAAAAAACCTCTTCACGCCTAAACCGCTGAACCGATTTGTCTGAAATTTAGCATGGAGATACTTTGAGTCCCGGGGAAGGCATATCCTTTCTTTTTACCCCGGAAAAATGTACGGTTCCCGCGCGATAAACGAATTTCTGCGTAACGGAGTTGCAGGCGTCATCTAGAACAACCTCGATCGTGGGAATTGCAGACACAATAGATTTTGAATGGTTATGCGGCAGCCGGGTGCCGCTTGGGGATTGATGGGTTAAATAATTTTGTAAATTACCCCTGAGCTATATTATCCGGTGATAGAGTGGGCCCCGTCGTGTCGTTTAAAGGAGTGAGCACACTGAGACAGGCCGTGCCGGGGCTCTGCGTGCCTGCTGCACCCCGACACAGTGTGCGATACGCGCATCCGCTTCCATACAAATTGTATGGAGGCGGATTATTGCGATGAGCCCCGGCACGGCCCGTCTCAGTGTGCTCACTCCTTAGAGGTTCGCGCACACTTTGTCGGCGCGTGCCGGGGCGAGTCGGGGCGCAGCGCAGCGCAAAATACGCTATAGCACACTAGTGCTGGGTCGGGTCGCATCGCATTGACGGATTTTAACGCTTACTGTGCTGGGGCGTGCCGTGAAACGAGCTATTTTGTGTTTCCCTCCAAAACTCTATCGAAAGTTTCAGTAAAGCGTCTACCACTTTACTGAATCGACCGACTTGACTCCTTGACTGTATTGACTTCTTACTTTGACTTTGACTAGGCTTTTGACCTGACGATATAAAGAAATGATGCTAAAATTGTATGCAACAATTATGCTGTTTTCCCGCCAATTATAATACTTGACACTGGACATGGTTATATAGTCGAAGTGCCATAATTAGAAAAGAAAAAAATGTTTTGTCACTTGTCAGTTGTCAATGTCTCCTAAGTCAAACTCATGTGCTTTTGTGTACAAATTTGGTGCTGATATTTTAACAAAATTATTTTAAAAGTTTGGTCAATATTTTTTAGTAATGGATTGCATTGAATGTGGTGAAGATTCTAAATACAAATGTCCTGTATGTAGACAACCTTAGTAAGTTCGATTTATTCGTTTTACAACGTTTGTTTAGTTAGTAATGAAGTCTGACTTAAAATTTATCACAGCTTATTAAGTCCTCCACACACACTCCACAAGTATACACAAATTATTAAGTCCTCCCGTATCTTGTTCTCTACATATACATATTAAAAATATACTTTTAACCTTTTAGTTGTTCAGTAGCCTGTTGCAAAGTTCATAAAGAAAAGCAATGTACACCGCCATCTCCGCCAAAAAACGATGCCATAGAAGAGTCACAAATAGAATATGAATTCCCTACCGATCACACAGTGCCAATAGAAAAATTAAAATCATTAGGTAAGTAAAGAAGTTGGGTTTGAAAATAAAATTATCCAAACCCATTGAACATTCATACAACATTGATGAAATCAATTGCTTTCTGGTTCTACTTTCTATAAAAAGGCCCCATGGTGTGGAGAGTTATAATGCTAAGTACTCACATACGGTTTTGCTCGATAGTTTTACTCCAAATTGAGTCATAATTACTGTATGCGAGCTGTCTCGGTGGAATTAAATACTAAATTGATTTAGAGTAAATGTATCGAGCAATGCTGAATGTGTAGACGAAAGCCCGAGCCGCAGGTTTTGCTCGACATATTTATTGCTCGATCAAGCAAAACCGTATGTGAGTACTGGGTACTTTAGCATACAACATAGCTTGAATTCAATAAATGCTTTATCTTTCCTAGCAAATAATTTGTCTATGGTATAAATTAAGTCAAAACCATAAAGTAAGCTAGGTATATTAAATGTGTGTGTATCTGTTTCTTTTATTAAGTTTGTATATGGTTTGTATAGTTAGTTAGTTTTTAAAAGAATACATTTTCACCTGCTGGCTAACATCTATGACGTTTATATTTCAGAAAATTCTAAAGAACTGCAGGAATGTATATCAAATCCACATGTAAGGGAGATATTGCAGTTGTTAGACAAATCGCCTCATCCAGATAAGTTAATGCAAGAATACATGCAGGAACCAATATTTACGGAGTTTGTTGATGCCTGTTTGAAAGTTGTGCAAGATGAGCCTGATGATGAATAATTTACAACCAACTTAAAAAAATGGCAGTCTTATCTAGAGCCAAGCCTCCTTCAAGCTATATTCAAGATGAGCCTGATGATGAATAATTTACAACCAACTTAAAAAAATGGCAGTCTTATCTAGAGCCAAGCCTCCTTCAAGCTATATTATATTAAGCAGAGTGTAACAGAACGTAGTGATAATATTTTCAGAGAGTGAAAACTCATGATCATCTGTGACCATAATATGTTTCTATGAGAAACATAGATGGTCCTATTGGGCTAAATATTATTGATAATACCTGTTATGTTATTTGAAAACAATTTGAAATCTTTATTTATAATTCCATTTCAAAGAAATTAAATTATAACATTAAATAATTCAAAAACCTTTAAAAAATTATTTTATTATTATTTCATTCATTAACATGCATTCATGCTTGATACAAGGCCAATCTTATCATATTCTCCAATGCTTCAGATTTCTTCTTCTCCTCTTCGAGTGCTTGCTCCAACTGCAAAATAGAGTGCTCACAGAAGTTGTATACTTTTATGTTACTCTCGACCCTTTCTATACTCTCTTCGACCATTGTACAATCTTTATCTCCCAACATAAGAGGTTCCATGGAATCAAACTCAACTTTACGCCGTTTCGCTTCTATAAAGAAATCTATATCGTCTTCGTTAATCATATCTTCATTATCTACCGAGTACGCGTCGACATCGTGTAACCAATTGAAATTCCTAAACTCCTCCAAAACCGGTTTGAGATATATCGCAAATGTATTGTCGAAGTTGTGTAAGTCTTTTATTTTTTCGTAAACTATAACATTTAATACATCTATTAAATCGTAATTATGGTAGTTCTGACTAAACTCCTCATATGGCATTTTTACTATGGACACTTCCTCCGGGAGCAGTGCAACAACTTTACAAGCAACTTCCTCGGGGTTCTCAAACCATCCTATTTGTTGACAATACTTTTGGACGTGCTCCTGCACATTCGCAGCAGTCAACGCAGTGGGAGGGATTCTAGGCGTCGGAAGCTTTAACCTCTCCATAATTCGCTTAATGGCAGAAATATTATCAGAATTCCTTACATTACTACAAATAAATTCATATGGTTTTGGGTATGGTGACATATCATTTAAATAATTCTTTAACTCGAGTGGAAATGTGGAGTAATTAAACAAGTCTTCGTTTGTAATAACTTCAGTCAGTTTTGACACTGCTTCATTATAATACAAAATCAGTTTCACTAAATTCTTTTTATTCCTTGGTTCATATTTTAATCTGCACCATATTTCATTACCTAAATATCTCTGACATATTGATTTCAAACAATCTATTTCTAGCGGGGGCGGCCGGGGATAGTTCCTAGCTAGCCATCTCAGGGCTTTTCTAGTCATCGTAGTTGCAGCTTCTGCTAAATTATCAGACGCTATTGTAAACAATGATAAGTCTGATATAATGTTTCTGCTTTTGTATGTACGTAATATTTCTTTTAATCTATTTAAAGGCATTTCTTCTGGCACCATGACAGCAACAGGTATTACCTGGTATGAGTGCTTGTTGTTGATTGCTTCTTCAAGAATTTCGATATCTCGATCATCAGTTACAAAATGTAAAATTCCATGGGATCCTTCAATAGCTTCTGTGACATAAGTAGGATTTTCCTCGCTGAACATACTAACAGATATTGCAAAATCCATGAGGTTGTTCCAAGACTCTTTACCGACATACAACAAACTTTTACTTGCAGCATGTTCTTTCTTATCACTGAATGCACTTGTGATCCAGTTGTTCACATTGATTCTTTTGTAAAACCATTTGGATGATTCAGGCGAAATAATTGTTAGTTTCCAGAAAAAACACTTATCATACGGATACTGGATTTCTTTCATGCGCTTTAGGAAAGATGAACGAATTATATCAACTAAATTAAATCTTTTAGGTGTAGGTATTTCATTCAATTCTCCAGAAAATTTGTAACCTCTGTGAATTGCGTTCATATTTTTCAAGGATGACTTTTCAATAGATCTTCTCAGGCAAAGAGCTTCTTCTTGAGGTGTTTTGTCAGTTAACCAAATCGGAGTATCTTCTAATAGACTTCGCCTTTTGTAGTTCCTAATAAAATTGTTTCTCCAAACATGAAACCATTTCTTCATTACTTTATTACTTCGGAAAATTTCTGCTTTCATTTCTGACATGCAAATTTCATTTACTAAATCGTTAGTAAATTCATTGCACACTTCTTCAGCATATGCAAATAATTTATTTTTTATTTCGATTTCTTCTTGTAACATTATTCTGACAGTTTCGTCTACAATGTCAGTCTGTAACTCACTAACGAGCTCATCAGATTCTCTTTCAACCCGCTCTTTAAATAATCTTTCTTTTTCTTTTCGTTTCTCTTCAGCTATTCGCTTTTCTTCAGCTATCCGTTTTTCTTCAGCTATACGTTTTTCTTCCGCTTTCCGTTTTTCTTCGGCCTTTCGCCGCTCTTCAGCTAGTTTCTCTTCTTCCAATTTCTTTTTAAGTTCTGCTTGTTTTCTTTCTCTTTCCCTCTTTTCTTCTTCCAATCTTTTAAGTTCTTCAATTCTTTTTTGCTCCTCCTGTTTTTTCCTTAATTCCTCTTGTTTTCGTTTCTCTTCGGCTTGCTGTCGTTGCATCTCTAGCAGTCGCTCCATCTCTTCTATTTTAGCTCGCTCCTGCAAATCGGTCTCCCCACTTCCCGCTTGGTCAAAAGATTCATTACTTTTCTGATCAAAGTCATATACATTGTTGTTTGGCATTTTCACTGAACTAAAAATACTCTCAGCAACAGTCGGTGCTTTGTTTTTAGATTGAAAAATAGAATATTTTGTAGTCGCAGGAAATATAGGTTTCTGATTCACACTTTTAAACAAGCTGCCGGGTGAAACTGCAGTAGTTTCAGAATCCCCATTGGTTGTAACTGCGTTCTGCGACGAGTCCTTAAAGGAGCCAAATACAGCAGTGGGATTCTTTACAGGATCTATTTGGGATTTTGTAAATATGTTTGAACTGTTCTCTGAGGCACCATAAGGCTTTGTAAATAGACCACCACTACCGGCATTAGAAAATATACTTTTTGGACCGAGTGCTTCATTAGTCGAAGTAGTAGTGGATAGTATTTGTTTGTTAGCACTTACAAATATATTTTTACTGTCACCCACGGTAGCATCGATTTTCTTTTCTGTAGCTTGGCCAAATATAGATTTTGGAGTCGTTGACTTCTCGAAAAGATTTTTAGAGATTTTAAAATTCTCTGATGCAGGTTTACTGGCGGTGTTGAAGATATCAGAATTATTTTTCGGTTGATCGATCGTATTGGAAACCGGTAACTTCTTTGTAAATAAATTTCCTGACGAAAATACATTTTTCTCCATCTGTTGAGGCTTAGAAAAGGTAAAAAGATTTCCTTTGTCAATTCCTACAATTTTTTCATTTATATGTTTAACTTCTTCACTGGATGCGACAGGTATCGCTGGTTGAAAAGAAAAAGATTCTTCCTCCTCAATTTCCTTAGGCATTACGAAAAAATTAGGAATTTTCCGTGGAGTGGTATCAAATAACGGTTTACTCGGAGCCACTTTTGGAGGTTCGATTGCCTTTTCTAATACTCTCGAGATGACATTCCCCTTCGATAACTTCGCTAACTCCGCTTTCAACTGCTTAATATCTGTGTTTGTATCGTTAATAGTGTTGTATCCTAAGTCCTCAGCGAGTAACGCAGTTTCTTTCAAAGTACCATTCCTATTAAAACTCGAGTAAAGATTATGGGTGTTTGCATCGAAAGCTGGTAGTTTACCACCACATATAACATCGCCGACTGACATTTTTCTCTTAGACTCTATTAGATTGACCGCTCTCGACAGAGGGAACGGATCGCTGTCCTCTATAAACTGTGTTCTGTTGAGAACGATGGACAGCTCCTCTGTGCTCTTGGCGAATCTCAAACCGTAGTGTGTAATAAATGCTCTCATGGACTCTACATTTTCGAATGCCAGGTTTTTCATGAGATATTCACCGGGGAACAGGAAGCCTCCTTTCGGTGCGTAAGCTTTAACGATTCTGGCGAGTGCTCGAGCACGGACGTCGTTGAAATATCGTAGAAGAATACATGCTTGTAGATAGGTAGCCTCTTCTCGCACTAGGCGAAAGAATTTAACGTAATTATTGTTGTCTAACGCAGCAAATACGTCCAGTGCAAACGTTATGGACTTTGACTTTTGTATTTCTTGCGGCAGCTGCTTAACCTGGAAAGAGAACATTAATTATTTAGGTTTAAAGAACATAACACATTATCATTTAAAATGAAATCAAATCTGATTTGAATATTTTTTTTATAAAATATGGGGTCAAACAAGCAAACATGTCACTTGACGAAAGCAACTACCGTCGTCCATGGATACCTTTTTAAAATTGTTAACTTTAATTTGTCAACACTTATTTAAACATAATCGCATCGATAGGTATTGCTTTAAACTTTTAATTGTCTATCATCAACATTATACACATACCTCCCACCAAAAGTTAGCATCTCCGAGATTAAGCAAAGCAATGTATCCTCTGAACTCGGCTTCATTTGGTTTCATGTGCGGTTGAACGTCAGCGTACATGTGCTTGAGTGTTTGTAAGCATTTGGTCAGGTTATCGGTGTTTAGCTTCTGATCAAACTGTGTATGCTCCAAGTCAGCTAACCGAGCCCCACAGTGGGCGTGGAACCGAGCACAGATCTCTACGAGGCGAATAGAATCTGTGAAATAGAAAAGAGATAAACTAAATTCTTGTAGAACTATTTGTAACTCATTCTATAACTTGAGAATTCGTGCGTACAAATAGATCTCGAGCAAGAAACCGCACATTTTATTCCAGTAACAAGTAATTTGAGTCCTTTAAGTCTCATTTAAGTGTGTGTAAAAATACAAAAAAATATTCTTACCTGCACAACACAGGGCCTGCTGTGTGATATCTTTCCGTATGGAGCGAAATCTGTCCCACATGAAATGGAACCAATCAGCTAATGTCACCTGAAACAACAAAATAACAAATGGCTAGATCACGTCCAATGTTGTAAAAGTTACCGATTTATCGGTAGATTTCCCGATTTTGGCAAACAAATACCGATAAAACGATTTTAGGGTATAATCCCGCGATTTATAAGTCAATCTTAGAACATTAAACTTAATTTATATTCATTTTGTAGTTTGTAACACCAAATTTAACATTTTTATTATTATTATTTTACTCCCCAAGTTAGGGTTATTCCCCAAGGGGCAAGGCATTAGATTGGCCTTTCAATAAACAAGCAAATTTAGGCTGTAATTCATACTCACTAAAGTTGAATATTATTGTAGGGGAATATATTTTTTAAATACGTCGATATGAATGCGACAGGTTTCAAATTTTCAATTTTCAATTCTTCATTTTCTAATCATTCGTCCGATACGCAACTTCCCATATTGTATTAACGCAAATCAAATGTCTAGTTCAGACCCAGACAGTGATTTTCCAACCACTAGTAGTGGTACGTTCGAAACAAAAAGAAAAAGATATACTACAAAAATATAAAAAAAAGAGTGGGAAACACGCCCGGAGTTTGCTGGGTGGTTACAGTCAAGCAGTAATATTAAAGATGCAAACTACGCCTATTGTCTAACCTGCAAGAAGGAGGCTAATCTACACTACTATTATAAAGAGGAAAGATTTGATTTTTTGTTTGTTTGTTTGTTTGTTTGTTTGTTTGAGTCGAATAGGCTCCGAAACTACTGGACCGATTTGAAAAATTCTTTTACCATTGGAATCCTGCATTATTTCTGCTGAACATAGGCTAATTTTTATTTTGGAAAAATATAAGGTTCCGTAAGATATTTGGGATTTTCACCGTTCGAAAAGTTACTTATTTTGCGTACGCTGCCTAAACTATAAAAGATAGAGGCATAAAATGTTCTAAGTAATTATAGATCTTTTAAATATCTACAAAAAAGTCCGCGACACACTATACCTATCTATGTTGAGTGAGGCACAATAACCATTTTTTTATTAAAAAATCTAGAATTTTTTTTGGACTATATTTAAATGCGTTTATTTAAATCATGCTATTGACCCTTATCAAAATAAATTATTTCATCACTAAGTACAGTTAATGTAGATAATATTCGGTCTTTGAATGATTAAAATTGGACGTTTGGTTTTAATGTTATGGCGAAATTAAAATATTACAATTTCTGCTGCACGTTGCGAATTGGGCGTCAAGGCGCGATGCGCGGGTGTGCGTGCGGTAGGGGAGAGATTTAATTATCAGTGCCACAGACTCGCCCGGAGAGTCCACGTAAATATTACCTCGATCGTGGGAATCGCAGACACAATAGATTTTCAATAGTTATGCGACAGCCGGGTGCTGCTTTATTGATTTGATATAGACTATCGTGCTTCATTATTATAATCCTAATTTCAAAAAAGCTTTAAAAGTTATGACTACGAAAGTAATATTTTTAGAACTTTTTAAAATAAGTTTTGAATGACTATTATTTTTGATTGCTATTATAATTAATTAATTTCTTTAACTATAAATCTCCAATAGCGGCAGCCGGCTGCCAGCATAACAATTGAAGATCTATTGTGTCTGCGATACCCACGATGCCGATGCACGATGGAAGTATTAATGCATATTTTTTAATCCACACTATTTCTGCTGAATATAGGCTATATTTAATGGGAGAAAAAAGGGAACCGTATTAAGTGTTAATAATTGTGTGAAAAATCTAGCAAAATATTCCTTCTTGCTTATCCATACTAATATTATAAATGCGAAAGTATCTCTGTCTGTCTGTCTGTCTGTCTGTCTGTCTTGCTTTCACGCCAAAACTACTGAACCGATTGCAATGAAATTTTGTATACAGTTATTCTAGAGTCTGAGAAAGGACATAGGCTACATTTTGATGTGGGAAAATATCTTATTTCTATGAAAATATCGATGAAAATGAATTCGCATTGCGCGTGGCCAGCGCTCATCCCGGGGGTCCTGGGTTCGAGTCCCGCAGGCGGAACAAAAAGTTTTCAATGTTCCTGGGTCTTGGATGTGTATTAAAATAAAATTTCAAAAATCTTAAACATATTTTATGTATAATACTAGCTGTTGCCCGCGACTTCGTCCGCGTGGACTTTAGTTTATAGCGCGCGGTGTCAACAAAATTTGTGTCAAATTTAAAAACTTTTTAATACCCTGGTAAGTGCTTCCGGTGTAGCGCGGCCCTTAATTAATCAAAATACCCAAAAACAGCTATGCAGTGTTCACATAATCTATACTAATATTATAAATGCGAAAGTATCTCTGTCTGTCTGTCTGTCAGTCTCGCTTTCACGCCAAACGCCAAAAGTATCTCTGTCTGTCTGTCTGTCTGTCAGTCTCGCTTTCACGCCAAACGCCAAAACTTCCGAACCGATTGTAATGAAATTTTGTATACAGATAGTCTAAAGCCTGAGAAAGGACATAGGCTACTTTTTTACTGGAAAAAAGGGTTGTAAGGGGGTGAAAATGCGTAAATTTTTTCAAATTAAGTTAGTTCCAACAATTCATAATAGATGGCGCCGTGCGTCTTCTACATCGCGCTGACGCTTGCTCAAAAGTCTTTCTATAAGTCGTGGTATCATCTTTTTAAGTTTCGATTTTTTTCGATTGTTATATCTATTCTACGGTATTAAATAACTCAGTACTTTATCTGCAGTGACGTAACCTTAAATCTATCAATGATAAATAGTTTATGGGTAAAGTTGTGTAATTGGAGGGCTAAATAAGCTTTAAAATTTGGCATAAAGTATAAAGTTTAATATAAAAAATGAAATACTTATTGTGTGCACACTGCACAGCTGTATTGATTTAAGGGGTACCAGGGTTTTTTTATAAAAGCTTTTGACACCAATTTTGTTGACATCGCGCAGCTATAAACTGAAGTCCACGCGGACGAAGTCGCGGGCAACAGCTAGTGATTAATAACTTTAACACGTGTTATAATTTGATTTATTTAGGCAGCAATCTCCCTATTTCTCCCGATTTTTAGTTGGTAGCAATCTCCCTATTTCTCACGATTTTTAGTTGGTAGCAACACCGATTTCATAAATGTCATTTCTGCAACACTGATCACGTCTGTTATTCGTTGCGTTGCGCCGATATTCGTTTATCGCGGGGAACCTTACACTTTCCGCGACTATCGATGTTAAGCATTCCTGTTCTAACCCACATTGTTATTGTTGTTAAATTTTGAATACTAACATAACTGCATTCATAACTAATTAGGTTTTTTTTTGGTTAGTACACGAATAATTAACAGCGTCTATTACAATTATTATACTCAATGTCATCCATTTTGTAACATGATAACTCTCGCGTGATTATTTTTATTTGAAAAACTACATTTCACGTAACTTTATTAGTGCCAATTATACCAATGTCATCCATTTAGTAACAATATGATAATCGCGTCATCATCATTATTTCTTTTTTTATTTATTTATTTAAGACGTTACAATAATTTGCAGGACAAAGACAAACTTAAGACAGAGGAATAAATAATTTGTCTATACCTGTCTGGGTGTATCAGCGATCTGCCGTAGATGTTCAGCGGTCATCAGCAGCACCCGGGGCGGTCGGAGCTCGTAGCACATGGGCATCTCCTGGTCGGCTGAACTCCGGCTGTACTGCTTGATCGCCCACGCAGGCTCCAGCTTGCCGTCCGAGTCCACTTCCGTCTCTAATGTCATCACCTGGAGATAAAAAATTGGTTATAAGGGATTAAGCATACATACTGGCACTATGCAATCCGTTAAGAGAAGGAGAGTGCTTTATCATAGTAACATACAGTAGGGCATCGATAATCCGAACCCCAGCTAATCCGAATACCTTGATAATTCGAACGACCTCCCTTGCCTCCACAAATCACTCCCACAGCTGCGCCGCAGCATTATAGCGCCGAGTTAGACCTCCTTAGTATTACACGTATTGTTTTTGACCGCCCGCGCGCTATTCCGCCATTTTGTTATAGGTATTAGGTACATGTATCTTTGTACTGTATTTGTGCGTTTTATCATGGCTTCGATATCCAAAAAAATGCCTTTAAAAATGTCTACATACTATAATCCGAACGCTGCGTACATCCGAACAGGGTATATATTTTGGGTGTTCGGATTCGGAGTTCGGACTATCGAGGCCCTGCTGTATTTTGTTTTTTAATGATTTTAGATTCAACTTTATAATGAAACTAAATTATTTATTTTGGCGCAAGACTGACTCGCGAAAAAAGAGTGCATGTGAAAATTCGACAAGTTACGTTGGTGATCTAAAGCAGATGACAGACACTCAGATAAAAATGCCTAGAAACAGCTAGTGATGTTGTATTTCATTTTATATCATCCGTAACTAAATAAATAAAATAAAACTCTTAAAAGAGACTATAGTTTGTGCGTTTTGAGATGATATGGGTGACAGTTTTCATATTCCTTGCTACGGGTTTTTTACAAGAAAACAAAAAAATCAAATTGTAATAAATTATATTCCATCTACAAAAACAAATGTTTCCTATAATTGTAAATGAATAAAAAGGAAAACTTGCTAAATGCTAACTTATTAATATAAAATTATAAATATTAACTGTGAAATAGGAGTATAAAATTATTGTTACGAAAACATTTGAAAAATGTCAGATGCATGAAACGGAACTTATGTCAATAGAGATTGACTCTGTTGAATCGAAATCAAATCGATTAAAAAGGGCGGCCATCTTAAATCGCCGGCAAAACTGAAATATCAGTACGGAATCGATATTTTCGATTGCAATTCCTCGATATTATTAAATTATCGATTAATTTTTGTTAGGTAACTTCCCTACTATTGTCAATTATAATGTGTCACGCATATCATCATAAATCGCACAAACTATAATAATAATGGATATAAGATGTACCTGATGTTCTGCCTGCCTATGTAACCTCTCCTTCTCTGGACACATGTCTGGGCAGGTGCCAATGGTAGCCCCACCAACCTTCACCCGGGAACCAGCTCCGCCCCAACTCCTCAGTATCCTGAGAGCAATTAAATAAAATCAGGTAAACATGTAATAATATAGGAAGACTAGCGGTGAACTTCGTGTCACTTTAAAACCTTCCCTGGACGTCTACGAATACATTAAGACCAAAATTAGCCCAATCCTTTTAGCCGTTTTCGAGTTTTAGCGTTACTAACACAATAGGGAATCTCAGTAGAAAAACATAATATTAAAAGTTTTTGCAGACCTCCAGCCCAACTAAAGATTTCCTCCACATATTTAGGTCCTACAGGCTATAGGACCTAAATTACCCTCCTTGACCCTATTAAGATACCCTAAATACTATTAAGACCCTTGGCTATGGGCTAAGGCTAAGGGTTCCTAATCCATACTATCCACACTAATATTATAAATGCGAAAGTATCTCTGTCTGTCTGTCTCGCTTTCACGCCAAAACTAATGAACCGATTGCAATGAAATTTTGTACACAGTTATTCTAGAGTCTGAGAAAGTACACAGGCTACATTTTGATGTGGGAAAATATCTTATTTCCATGAAAATATCGATGAAAATTAATTCGCATTGCGCGTGGCCAGCGCTCATCCCGGGGGTCCTGGGTTCGAGTCCCGCAGGCGGAACAAAAAGTTTTCAATGTTCCTGGGTCTTGGATATGTATTAAAATAATATTTCAAAAATCTTAAATATATTTTATGAATAATATTATAAAAAATCCAGAAATATATCGATGCAATGAACATTTTAGTTCTAATACGATTCAACAGATGGCGTTTTATTTTTTACTTCATTGTAACATAGAACTAATCATACTTATTAGTTATTAATTATTATGTTTTTGTTTATAGTTTTTAATACGTTAGAATATTATTATGTTTAATAATATTATCACTTGGTATAATAATAATCAATCTATCTTATCTTATAGAACTCCTTCTGCATTTCTAATATATGTGACAAGTTGGCAACAGAAGGCGCTCTAAAATAAAGGAGTTCAAGTGTACCGTCTTGGCCTATATTCCATCCAGAAAATATATCAATGCAATCAACATTTTAATTCTAATATATGAAAACAGATGGCGTTTTATTTTTTACTGAAATATATTTTATGTATAATATTATAAAAAATCCAGAAATATATCGATGCAATGAATATTTTAGTACTAATACGATTCAACAGATGGCGTTTTATTTTTTACTTCATTGTAACATAGAACTAATCATACTTATTAGTTACTAGCTGTTGCCCGCGACTTCGTCCGCGTGGACTTCAGTTTATAGTGCGCGGTGTCAACAAAATTTGTGTCAAATTTAAAAACTTTTTAAAACCCTGGTAAGTGGTACCCCTCTTAGGGCCGCGCTACACCGGAATGGCAGCGCTGAAATTGCTCGCCTCACCGCTGCCATTCCGGTGTAGCGCGGCCCTTAATTAATCAAAATACCCAAAAACAGCTGTGCTGTGTGCACATAACCTATACTAATATTATAAATGCGAAAGTATCTCTGTCTGTCTGTCTGTCTGTCAGTCTCGCTTTCACGCCAAACGCCAAAACTACCGAACCGATTGTAATGAAATTTTGTATACAGATAGTCTAAAGCCTGAGAAAGGACATAGGCTACTTTTTTACTGGAAAAAAGGGTTGTCAGGGGGTGAAAATGCGTAAATTTGTTCAAAGTTAGTTCCAAAAATTCATAATAGATGGCGCCGTGCGTCTTCTATATCGCGCTGACGCTTGCTCAAAAGTCTTTCTATAAGAGGTGGTATCATCTTACATTTATGTTTCGATTTTTTTCGATTGTTATATCTATTCTACGGTATTAAAAAACTCAGTACTTTATCTGTGCAGTGACGTAAGTCGTAACCTTAAACCTATCAATAATAAATAGTTTATGGGTAAAGCTGTGTAATTGGGGGGCTAAATAAGCTTTAAAATTTAGCATAAAATATAAAGTTTAATATAAAAAAATGAAATACTTATTGTGTGCACACTGCACAGCTGTATTGATTGGTACCAGGGTTTTTTATAAAAGCTTTTGACACCAATTTTGTTGACATCGCGCTTTATAAACAGAAGTCTACGCGGACGAAGTCGCGGGCAACAGCTAGTTCCTATATAATAAGTATGGCTGATAAAGCAGATTTTTAGGGTTCCGTACCCAAAGGGTAAAAACAGGACCTTATTACTAAGACTTCAATGTCTGTCTGCAGTGTGTCTGTCTGTCTCCAAGCTGTATCTCAAAAACCGCTATAGCTAGACTCCTGAAATGTTCACAGATTACGTATTTTTGTTGCCGCTATAACAACAAATACTAAAAATAATATTTAATATCCCATACAATAAACGTAATTTATTTGGCCTTTCAATAAAGGCACTATGTAGGTAAGGTCAATGCGTCGAAGTCCGGCATACTTTTCTCGAATTAAAGTTTAACATACTTTATTCACTTGAGATTTGCTTTTTAAAGTAACTTGCGTAATTGGAAATTATAGGCTATATATTAATTAGACCTATAATGATCTAAAAATAGTCGTTACTGCAGTACTTTTTTATAAACGGGCTATTTTTTTAAAACTCGGCGTGTAGACGGACTTCCCTTACAGTTTGAGGTAAGTCCGTCTAGTAGCAATATAGCCCTAACCTGTGAAATAATATGCATGGCAACGGTTTCTAGCAGAGCCGCAAAACGGCCATTCAAATATGTGTTTAAGGTGTCGGTAATAAGGTTCGCATTCCAGAGAAAATTCATTTTATAACATTTTAAGGCAAGTCCGGCATATCGTAAGTCTAAGTGGTTGCAAACATTTTTTGAAAAATTAAACACTAAGTATAAACATAAAATAATGTTTATTACAAATTCAAAATTATTAGTGCCGGCAAAATCAATAACTTTGCTTCATTATCATTCACGGGATAAGGCATTTTTCAACATACTCCCCTACTTAATTTTGATTTGATTATTGTTTATTGATAATATTATGTCTACTTTGTTGTGTTAATTAATGTTTAGTTCACGTGGCAGATTGGGGCCATGCACGCGCAAGTTACGCGTTTTTACCATTATTTTTGTCGCTCAATTAAAATTATAAGGGTGGTTGGTTTGAAAGGGTTGACAATATCTGATTCGAGGCAAAACCGGCATATGACGGCCTTTCCTTATGCAAACTAGACGGACTTCCCAATAGGCTACTTGACCTCATTTTTTTCTTCATGCTAATCGCTTCATAATCATTCATTATTACAAAAAAAAACAATATTTTAATATTTTACACAGTAGAAACCCATAAAAATGTTAATTGAAAAATATGCCTTATAAATGGCGCCGAAAACACTGTCCGCCATAGTGTGACGTCATACGTTTTGTATTTTAAGCTCTCTTTATTGAACGTTTTTTTATATGCTAAATGTACGCCTCTAAAAGTGCCCAAAAATTATAAAAGAATTGAATAAGAAATTAGAAATCATTTGTAATGTTGAAAACTTTTGGAGAAAAGTTTTGGCCATTTCATTTCCCGTCTACAATAAATGGAGATAATTTATAAAACTTTTTATTTGAATTATTCAAGAAAATATATTTTAAAAATCTTTCTACGCTTAATTTTATTATTTATGTACAAATAAACTTACATATAACGAGCACGATAAATAAAATATATTAAATTACGAATAGAATGACGTCACATCCAATTCGGAAGTACCGCAAAAGCGTTTTCGTCAGTACAAATCCTATTTTCATAAAATTATATTTTCAAATCGACTTTAATTATCAATCATAAGCTTTTATTTGATGATAAGGGTGAAATACGGTTTCCTATGCCAAGTTCTACTAGAAATATGTATTTGTTCAATGAAATTGAATATAAGTCAAGTAGCCTATTATTGAAATTTTAGGTTAGACATGTGTTGCAGGTGATAATAACGAAATTAAAGCGATATTAACAAATTGAACACCAGTAATAAGTAAAAGGATCACTAAATAACTTACGTAATCCAAGAAACTCCAAAAACTCCTTCGTATTCCCACTTTTTTTTTAATTTTTTTGGCAGAGACTTACACTCCGACTGCGAGTACAAAATGGGAAAAAAATGGCAGACCGTTTTTTCGTAACAGGTAGTTAGTAGCGACATGTCTGTTTCTTAGGTCAAACTAACTCTCCAATATTGTTTTACCCACTGAGCCATATGAAACTTGTCGTTCAAATATGGAAGTTATTGCCGATAGACGGACTTACCTCCCAGACGGACTTCGACACATTGACCTTACTTAAAATAATAATAATAAAAATTAATAAGGAGGGCTCCCATACGAAAAACGCAATTTTTGGCTACTTTTGCTCTATAGCGGTACGGAACCCTTCGTGCGCAAGTTCGACTCGCACTTGGCCGATTATTTAGCTCTGACATTATTTCTCTTCTCTATTCTGTAGTTACAAATCACGATTCACAACTGAAATCTGAAATCTGCTGCAAAGTATAGAAAGAGAATAAGATGTGGTCCTCCAAGGACCACAATGTCTTATTTTCATTAGCCCAATAGGAAAAAAAGTATTTATTTTATTCTTGACACAACAGAATATGCAATTTTAAAAAATCTATAATTTTCTTTAGCTAGCTCACCTATCTCTAGCATCCAAAATCCTCCACTGGTCGTCGGGGGCCAGAGATATTTTGGATCTCAACTGGTGAAGCTGTTCGGCCGCCTCTACAGTGGTGAGGGTTGTTGGCACTGTCACTACAGCCACGGGAGGCGACTCTCTGCCACTTGCTGGCTGAGTGCTAGAAAAAGTAAATGGTTAAACATAACACTTGCTTTTATTGCCTTATTTGTTTTTCTTTCATTTTCATAAACAATGAATATTTATGCCTGCTGTCTTTGTATGTCTTGTGACTTTTCCACAGTGTCGGAAAAAAGCAGCAGACCTATAGCCCTAGCACGGCCATCAGTAGAAATGCGAAAGAATGGACAAACTGTGGAGATAAACTTAAGGTAGCGTTCCGATCTTCTTTTGTTCCCAAAAATTCAACTATAATGCCAGTTTATGACAGACTATAATCCTAAAAATTTAAATAATATCCTACTCTATAACATTATATAGTCTGTCATAAAGTGGCATTTTAATTGAATTTTTGTCGGTCGCGATTGGCCGCAGTAAAGATCGGAACGGCACCTTTAGTTTATGTCCACAGTTTATCTATACTTTCGCATTTCTACTGGTGGACGTGCTAGGGCTACTTTTTTTTTATGAAATAAGGGGGCAAACGAGCAAACGGGTCACCTGATGGAAAGCAACTTCCGTCGCCCATGGACACTCGCAGCATCAGAAGAGCTGCAGGTGCGTTACCGGCCTTTTAAGAGGGAATAGAGAATAGGGGAGGATAGGGATGGAAAGGGAAGGGAATAGGGGAGGGTAGGGAAGGGAATAGGGTAGGGGATTGGGCCTCCGGTAAACTCACTCACTCGGCGAAACACAGCGCAAGCACTGTTTCACGCCGGTTTTCTGTGAGAACGTGGTATTTATCCGGTCGAGCCGGCCCATTCGTTTCGAAGCATGGCTCTCCCACGTATAAAGTACTACTACTAGTGTAGTTACTAAATTAAATTATGAAGAATAAAATATTACATTACTAGAATATGATGCCCACAACTCTGTTGCGCCAATACTCATTTATCGGCGGGAACCGTACATTTTTCCGGGATAAAAAGTAGCCTATGTCCTTTCCCAGAACTCAAAGTATCCCCATACCAATTTTCAGGAAAAACGGTTCAGCGGCTTAGACGTGAAGAGGTAACAGACAGACACACTTTCGCATATATAAAATTATAGTATATATATATATATATATACTATATAATATATAGTATATAAATACTTTAGTATATTATACATATAGTATGGATTTGTTACTTCTTTCTATGCAAAAAGAACATGAAATATCACTTACATAACTGGTTTGGCTCTAGCTTTCATTGTAGAAATAGGACTCCTTTTAACTACTTTCTTAGCTTCTTTCACTGGTTTTTGAATGGTGTCCAATTCCATAGCTAAAAAAATTAAAAGTATGTATTTAATTTGAATAGCATCTGACCCCCAATATATCCTTTGATTAATGTTATTTGCGGTCTATTGTCATGGCTTAAAACTAAAAAAAATATATTTTATAATATACAAATGCCTTACTCCCGAAACTGATATCAATTTCGCTTTTCGATTTCAACGGTTTTTGACACTTTAGACATCTAAAATAGTGCTATTTTAGATGTCTAAAGTGTCAAAAACCATTGAAATAGAAAATCGAAATCGATATCAGTTTCGGGAGTAAGGGCCCAGATCAGCTGCCCATGAACAAACTCCAATAGTACAAATATAAATTTATGACATTCAATTTCTACAAAATGATTGTGAATTGTGCATGTAATTCTTACGTTTCTGTCTAGACAGTCTGTATATGGGCAGACCACTCATGGCTGACAACTCTTGCTGTAAGTCTTCATCGGGCAACCACTCTGGATCCTCCTCTCTTTTGCTTCTTGTTCTTCTGTAGATAAAAATTTCAAAAATTTAATTTGCTACAATATTCCAACAAACATGTACAAAACAAACAAATACTTACTACAAAATTTTTTAATTGACAACTGTAATGTTTTTTACAAATAAATAATTCTTATACTACCTTCATTATACAAAACTTTTTATGCACACCAAAATACATACACAATATGAATTATAAATATTATAACTTATTGATGTACTAAAGACGAATTACTTACACTCTCGGCTTAGTCCTTGTGACATCAAACATAAACCCATCATATGCCCCAGCATTCAACACTGCTCTCTCCGCTGACACAGTCTGATGATATTCCACTATACATTTCTGTTTCTTTGGCAACAAACAAATCTTCTGAACCTTGCCAAATTTACTAAAGTGCTTTTCTGCTGCCTTAGCCTCGAATAAAACTTCAGGGACATTGGTACATCTAAAAAAATTGTTGGTTACAGCTTGTATGTCTTATGATGTCATACCTGTTTACTCCAAAATTAGCTGACGATTACTTACGTTATCGAAGTCTTGCTGTTAATGTTCTCCAACATTTGACTCATTGGCTTCTTTGGAGGACTTACTGCTTTCTGATCCATGTTGTTTTATAAAGTTAATTTTTCCTCGAATTTATAACCTGGACACTCGCATCCAACGCTTAATCGACCTTTTCGGGCTCTTGCTCTCCACCATTATTTTTGAAACATAAAAGAATTTAAGGTAAACCATAAGAATAACAGCTTAGAAAACAAAATGAAACAATCATGATAATAACATTATAAATTACAAAAATAAATGCTTGACGGTTTACAAATTACGATTGAATTTGACAGTTGGCAATATGTGAGTTGTGACAGATGTGACAGATGGACAGACTGACATAGGAGAAATAATTTTTCATAATATGGCGCTCGGCTTTTTAAGCATGGCCAGTGTCAAGTAAAATATGGCGGGAAAAAATTTTTTTTCGTGAATAGTTTACATTCAGATGATCGTCAAGTTGAAAGTCTAGTAAAAGTCTAAAAAAGTAGTCAGTAAAGTCAACGAGTCAAGTCAGTTGTTTTAGTAAAGTGATAGACCCTTTACTAAAATTTTCGATGGAGTTTTGGTTTAGTTTTGGTGCCACAAAATGTCACGTTTCTTGAAGTTGTATCACTTGCCCACACTTGTGCACGACATCGAATATTTAATGGTTAATATTTTACTAACATTAGTACATTAAAAACCGAAATAACACAATTTTAGGAAAATAATACAAAAACACAACGTCACTCCTTCGTATTCCCAGCAAAACTCCTACACTCAATTTGAACTCCTAGGAGAAATATGAAAGACGCAAATATTGACACTAATTTTTGTGAGGAAAAATATTTTTGGTAATATTAGATTGTTGACGGAAAAGCTTTTTTTCTGAGGTGATAGATTAGAAAAGTCTTAGCAATAGGGTCCCGTTGTTATCCTTTGCATACAGAACCCTAAAAAGTGATTTAGAGAGTTTTAGACCCAGTTTCATCAAGCAATGTTAAATAAATAACGGCTTGTTAAATCAGTTAACGGCCTGTTAGAGCTATCGAGTGTTCCACCATACGCTAATGTCATGTCAAATCGCCTAACACGGTGTTAAATTTTAATTCCTGCTGGGGAGGTCCGTTAAATATATAACAGGCCGTTGTAATAGTCAAAACAACAACTTTTTAAAGACAATATCCAATATCAATAAAAGAATCTGTTTTGACTTTTGAGTGTTGCCGCCATGTTTCGCCACATCCTTACATAATATTATTTATTATTTTTCATGTTATGCATAATTATTTATTTTCATTATGTCAAAAATTCAGCCTTCGGATTTTCCTTGACATTGCAAATACACTGACTTGTATCAAATTTACCGAGCCGAAATAAGTAAATAAAAGTTTGCATCATGATTCATGTTTTCAGCTTTGACAGATCATAATTATTAACCTGGTAAATTAAAAAGAACTATTGTAGTGTAATAAATGTATGCGATCAGTGATATTTTAATTTGGTCGCATTATCTGGACCAGATGACGTATTATACGAAGGTGAAAGGTGAAAATGACACATTGCAGCCAACATGTCGTATTAAACTTGTACATTGCAATTTCGTCGCCTTATAACAAGAACGAACGAATTGAATGTTATTCACTCGTTGTTCACTTAACGTTGCATTTACTAATCCGCTGTTAAATTTTTAGTGTGGGACATAAGTATTTTAACAGTCTGTTTAATTTTCCAAGGTCCGTTAAGTAATGCCTTGTTAGGATTTAACAAACAGAGGTTGGTGAAATTGGGTCTTAGTGTGAGAAGTAGAAACTTTTTAGCTCTACTATCTAACATTAATAAAACTTACCTACAGCGGGGCTAAAATGGTCACATTTAGCAATTCCTCTCAATCAATTCAGCAAATGAATTGTCAAAACTGTCAAACTGACAAATGTCAAATTAGTACGAATTACTAAATATGAATTGCAAGCAGACTTGCATTTTGCGATTTTCAAAGAATGAATCATAACATGATTCATAATGTGATTCTTCAAAGCGACCATTTTAGCCCCGCAGGCTACACCACGGAGCTAATACCATAGAGTAATAAATATACTGGTCTCTGCTAATACTAAGACGAGGTGTTGTAATCAAGTTTCCCTATGAAACGACGCGTGACAATTTGCGGGGTGAGGGGGTGTCAAGCTCCGCCCATTTCTGAATATTTCATCTATCGGCTAAAAGCCAAACTACTAGCTTAGGTCGATGTTGATGTTACTACGTAGTTCAACTATCTTACACTAGATGCCATTTTGTCTTGAATATTATGGGACGTACTACGGCCCTGGATAATTTTTACGTTTCAAATAGTTATCATAGGTGACGACAGATGGCGGTTTATAAGTAATATCATAATAAAAGCTATATAATTTACACATTTAATAGCTAAAACCGTGTTTAGCTATTAAATGTGTTTAAGACTAAGTGTATAACGGTTTTCAGTATTCAAGTATGATTATTGTAATAAACTTATGCAAAATTATACGCATTTACGTCTGTATTATCTTTCAAAGGTTTGGCCACCTAGCGTCAAGTAGTATAATTAACGCTGAAAGCTGAAATGTTCTAGAACTTTTATATTTAAATTACATTTAAAATTATTTCCAAATGAAATGTGATGGTATTTATATTATCAGAACGTCTGTCTGAGTGTTTTCGACATTGTAAAACACAATACTTCATCCTTTCCTTGTTAAATACGCAGAAAACACCAATTTTTTGGGAGTCTCGTTACGTGTGCACCTGACAAACGCTGAAAGTGTACTGACAAGCCCCGCCCACAATGATGACGTCAGGACCTAGTTGAAAATCACAGTGCACAGTTGCTTAGGCCAGCTCCTCTTTGTATGAGCTCCGTGGGCTACACTCGACTTTATCATAAAGGGTATTTTCCGATGATCTAAAATTGATAATATTGACAATGGCATAGGAATATGGATATTGAATTTAATTAATACTATTGCAAACTTACTTCTTAAAGTGTTCCTGTCTTTTAGGAGTTTACCTAGTTTAATTTTCCTGCATGAGATGTCTCTGTATTACAACTTGATGAAGAATTTATGATTCTGGTCTTGTAGTTCTATAAATACAAATTTTTCATCTTTGCACATATTATTCTAGTTTCTTTCTCTAGCACTGAAGTGTCATATTATCATTTAAAAACAAAGTGATAATACTTTTGGGGTGTATCTACAGATTTCAATGTGAAAGTAGCAGCGCTGAAAGAGTATGTGGTAACATTTCTTCGGGTGTAAATCTGCTGAGGTTCAGGCACTTACATGTCTTCTCTCGCAGATTTCATCTCGCTCACACGTGTCCCTCTCGAGATCTCCCCTCTCAGTTTTTATCTCTTTCACACTGTGTTTAATCTTCCCTCTCAATTTTTGTCTCTTTTGTAATATGTATTCCCCTCTCAATTTTTGTCTTTTTCATATGTGATATGTTTTGTCTCTATCTTTGTATATTATATTGTCTCACTCTCACTAACCAAATTTTGTATATATAGCCGTAAGTTTTGTAAATAAATCACTCATTTCTGATCCTACAGTCGAGTATCATTTATCTCCTGTACCAAACTCTTACAAGTGGTGACCCCGAAAAGAAGAACACTATCCTCAAGCATACCAACGCTTGAAAGAAGAAGAAAATTAGAAGAAAACTCACAGAAAATATTTCAAGATGGAAAATCCGACCGAAAATCAAGCCGAAGCTTTGCCCGTACCTCAACAACCTGCAGCTGCGAGTGCTACGACTAGCAACGACGTCAATTCCATCGATTTGGCCGCCATCTCCGTGCAATCTCGACTTCTACCATTTTGGCGTGAATACCCAGATCTATGGTTCAACCAATTTGAAGCCCTCGTCCTGCCGATGAAGACCAGCGACGACAACAAATTCAGATACGTCCTAGGCCAACTACAAGCTACTGATTTACGACATCTCACGGACATATTGTCGAGTCCCCCGCAAAAAGGAAAGTACGAAGCTGTCAAGACAAGATTACTCTACGTGTACGGAAAATCGCAAGTCACGAACTTCAAACATCTTCTCAGCGAACTGGAACTGGGAGACCAAAAACCCAGTCAACTCCTACGACGAATGCGGGAACTCGCCGGCAACATGCTCACAGAAGACGGCATCAAGATCGAGTGGCTAAACAGATTACCGCAGCAAGTGCGAGTTGTATTATCCGTCAACAAGGACTCACCGCTCGACGTACTCGCGGCGATGGCCGACAAAATGCTAGAATACTCATCGACCAGTACCATCGCAGCTATAGCAACATCTCCGCCGACACAGTATCAGCATCAGCCGGGTCCAGCCCCCAGTACGACAAACGAAATATTCATGGCCACGCAAATACAACTTATGGCTAAACAAATCGAAAAATTAACACTCGAAGTCGCCGAGATACGCCAAGGAAGACAGAGGCAGCACTATCCTCGTCACTCTCGTTCCCGTTCAAGATCGATGAGACGGCAATACAACCATCAAACTAACAAAGATGAATGGTTATGCCGCTATCACTACAAGTTTGGAGATCAAGCTCGACAATGTATATCGCCGTGTGCAAGACGCAACAGAAATTCGGAAAACTAGAGTTAACACCGACCGTGGCGGACGTCGGTGTTTCGTCTGCGAGCAACCGCCTATGTGTCATCGACCGCAACACCTCACAACGTTTCCTCGTCGACACTGGCGCTGAAATCTCAGTCCTCGCTGCCTCAAGAATACAGAAGTCGAAGCCAACACCGAATACCTGCAAGCTCTATGCCGCAAACAATACGCCAATCAATACATACGGCGAGAAGAATCTACTACTAGACTTGGGCCTCCGTAGACCGTTCAGATGGTCATTCATCGTAGCCGATGTCAAGACGTCAATACTCGGCGCAGATTTCCTCCGTCACTACAAGCTACTCGTCGACTTACACCGAAAGAAGATAATCGACAGTGTCACTGAACTAGCTATCAACGCGGTATCAGTGACCACATCTCAACCGTCGGTCCACATCCTGAGTCACGATCAAGTATACCACGACATTCTGCAACAATATCCAGATGTACTCCGCCCGATGTCTACAAATTCGCCGAGCAAGCACAACGTCACTCATCACATCGAGACGACCGGCGCGCCACTATTCGCGCGCGCGCGCCCTCTGCCGCCCGAAAAGTATAAAGCGGCGAAACAAGAGTTCGAGCGACTGATGGAGATGGGCATATGCCGCCCGTCTAAAAGCCCGTGGGCCAGTCCACTTCATGTCGTAACGAAAAAAGACGGAAGCCTTCGAGTGTGCGGCGATTATCGCCGTCTCAATGCTGTAACACTGCCAGACAGATATCCGACTCCGAGAATTCAAGATTTCACCTATGTACTTCACAACAAGACAATATTCAGCAAGATCGATATCAAAATGGCATACTATTGGATCCCGATCGCCAAAGAAGACGCCGAGAAGACCGCCATTATTACTCCATTCGGTCTTTTCGAATTCAACTGTATGACCTTTGGACTGCGGAACGCGAGTCAAACTTTTCAACGATTTATACATGAAGTTCTCCGCGGCGTCGAAGGATGTTTCGCGTTTGTCGACGATATCTTGTTGTGCAGCGAAGACGAAGAGAAACACAAACAACAATTACATGACGTACTCGAGCGCCTAAACAAGTACGGCGTAACACTAAACGTCGAAAAATGCGAGTTTGCGAAGACAACAATCAACTTTCTGGGCTACGAAGTTTCATCGCAAGGCATCAAACCTACAACAGATCGAGTCGAAGTTATATCAAACTACCCAAAACCGAAGACTATACTCGAATTAAGAAGATTTCTCGGCATAATTAATTTCTACAGAGATTGTTTACCGAAACAAGCCGAGCGACAGAGACTACTAAACACGTATCTTCACAACAAGAGGAAGCGAGACAACACTACCATTGAGTGGACGCCGGAGGCCGAGCAAGCTTTCTACGATTGCCGTAAAAGCATCTTAGAAGCGACATCTCTGTCTCATCCTATCGCCGGCGCACCTCTAAGCATAGCCACAGATGCCTCGGACCACAGCATGGGTGCAGTATTGCAGCAGCGTGTAAACAACGTGTGGAAACCGCTCGCATTCTTCTCGCGAGCTCTCAGCGACACTCAACGCCGATACAGTGTGTACGATCGTGAGTTACTAGCGATCTACACAGCTGTTAAACATTTTCGTCGACTCATAGAAGGCTGCAACGTCACCGTGCACACCGACCACAAGCCGCTATCTTTCGCCCTGTCGAGACCGGCCAGCAGCAGCGACACACCTAGAAGAGAAAGACAACTCAATTTCATCAGTCAGTTCTGCACGAAGATTATCTACGTCCAAGGTGAGAACAACCCTGTGGCCGACGCTCTTTCCCGCATAGAAGAGATCGACGTGCCGTCGAACCTCGACTACAATCAAATAGCGAGCGACCAGCAGCACGACGCAGAACTAAAAAAGCTAAGACAGCAAGTGAATCTCAAGTTCGTCGATATCGCCGCCCCCAATGGCAATCGACCGATCACCTGCGAGTATTCATCATCATCGCCTCGCCCTTACCTGCCGCCGGCGCATCGACACGAAGCTTTCAAATCGCAACACAACTTGTGTCACCCAGGGGTACGAGCGACAAGAAAACTAGTTACATCGAAGTACTTTTGGCCCTCGATGAATAAAGATGTAACTACGTGGAGTAGAAGCTGCATCGATTGTCAACGAGCGAAAATTCAGAGACACACAGTGACGCCACTAGCGAGTTTCCCGCCGTCAGAACGTTTTGAACATCTGCATATGGACATAGTCGGACCACTCCGACCATCGCACGACTACCGCTACATAGTAACGATGATCGACAGATTTACAAAGTGGCCGGAAGCCGTTCCAGTATACGAAATTACAGCGGAGACCGTCGCAAAAGCTCTCTACGAAGCGTGGATATCGAGATTCGGCTGCCCCCTACGAATATCTACAGATCAAGGCAGACAGTTTGAATCCTCACTATTTAACGAGCTAACGAAGAAACTGGGAATTAAACGCATCCATACTACCGCATTTCATCCGCAAGCAAACGGGAAAATCGAGCGCTGGCATCGCACTCTAAAAGCCGCGCTAGTAGCACGTGGCGCCGCCAAGCGGTGGAGCGAGGAACTACCGACAGTACTACTGGGACTCCGCACCGCTCTGCGCGGAGACAGCAACACTAGTCCCGCACTACTCACCTACGGCGCACCGCTACGAGTACCTGCAGACTTCTTCATGCCATCGAAGCCGAAAATACAAGAAGCTGACTACGTGCGTTGCCTTACCGAAATCATGGCAACGCTATCTCCGGCACAGAACACCGTGCGATCGTCGTGTCGACCCTTCGTACACAAAAACTTACAAAAGTGTACGCATGTGTTCGTGAGAAACGACACCGTCAGGCCGCCGCTCACACCGCCCTACGACGGACCGTATCCGGTACTACAACGACACGAAAAATATTACAAGATCCAGCTGCCCAACCGAGTCACAGTTGTATCGCTGGACAGACTAAAACCAGCATACATCTGTCACGAAGAGGAAGATGAAGAGGAGGAGCCGAGCCCTACCCCGCCGAGCCCTGCGCCCGACGTGCCCGCCAGCCCGCTGCGCCGCGAGAGTGACCGCGCGCCCGCGCCCGGCCTGCCGTCATCACCGCAAGTTCGAGTAACGAGATCCGGCCGCATAAGTAAGCCATCCGTACGTTTCACTTGAAGGGGGGTACTGTGGTAACATTTCTTCGGGTGTAAATCTGCTGAGGTTCAGGCACTTACATGTCTTCTCTCGCAGATTTCATCTCGCTCACACGTGTCCCTCTCGAGATCTCCCCTCTCAGTTTTTATCTCTTTCACACTGTGTTTAATCTTCCCTCTCAATTTTTGTCTCTTTTGTAATATGTATTCCCCTCTCAATTTTTGTCTTTTTCATATGTGATATGTTTTGTCTCTATCTTTGTATATTATATTGTCTCACTCTCACTAACCAAATTTTGTATATATAGCCGTAAGTTTTGTAAATAAATCACTCATTTCTGATCCTACAGTCGAGTATCATTTATCTCCTGTACCAAACTCTTACAAGTAACTTTTTTAAATTTTGTACGGGGGCTGGAGTGCTTGTCCATACAAATTGCAAAAAAATGCTCTTTCAGCGCTGCTACTTTCACAGTGAACTCTATATTTTTATGAAACACCATAAAGTCATGATACACACCCTAAAGTATTATCATCCTCTAAAAATCAAACATCGTCCTTCTCTCTTACACTCACGCCCGTCTTTCATATACCAGGTGAAAAAGGACGGCGCGGAATCATCACCGAGTTATTTTTACTTGAATAAAAGACGAACTAAGTATAATGATTATGAAAAAAGTGTTTTGAGCAAATTTTGGTTTTATCAACACCTTTTTAGATATTAAAAAATGTTAAAGAAAAGACAGCAAACTTCGAAGATCCTAGCAAAAATGTGTCTAAAACAAGGTTTTTTGTAAAAAAGAAACTATCGAGCATTTTTTGAATAATCGTGTTTTCGTCTTGAGCATTTAATCTTTATGAACTGAAGTTACTTGTGGCAAAAATCAGTTTTCTGGACCTTACAGATTTTGAGATCTAGGTTAAAGTATGTAGTCAAGTTAGGGTCATATGGGCTCTTAACGTTGCCAATACACGAGTTCTTCGAAGACTTTTATGTGAATTCCAAAGCTTTCTAGTTTATGTATGCCTGATCCTGTACGAACTTGTCTGGGTCTGAGTCACCGTATTGTGACACAGAACTGGCTGCGAATGTTTTTTACTTTTTATTTTTCGAACGTGCCCCGCTCGGCCTTGTTAGGTCGTTTAAATTTCTTTTTAATCCATATTACTGCAATGCTGTGGCGAAATATTTGGCTTAGCAACAATTAAAATGCATTTAAGGTAATCGATTTCATCACCTTTGAAAAGGTAGGCTCAAAAATCTGAGAAATTTTACAAAACTTTATAGAGCAAGGGCCTGTTTCACCACTTCCCACCTCCTGATAAGTGCCGAATAGGCTATCCACAACTTAACTTGACATAATATGAAGTAAGTATGGAGAATCCATCACAAAAGTTGTGGAAAGCCTATTCGGCACTTTATCAGGAAGTGGTGATAGAGGCAATATTACACTTGGCGGTGGTTAGCCAGTTCCTTTGCTTGAACTTGGCTTGACATGCTACCGCGTGTCTAGTTTGATAATTACAGTTTAGCTAAGCTGCCTATACAGCACAAAGATAATATTTTTATGGCAGGTGAAAGGACGCTACAGTTCTCGTTTCTTAAAACTCTCAAGACAATCATTAAACAGTCTTCCGATTACTGTCAAGTGTCAATTCGGCCTTTCCAACAGGCCCAACACCGGATCTGTCAAGTGTTAAATCACGTGACGTCACGGTGTCGCATTCCGTCGCCAAGCTGGTTAAAGAAAGCGGCCGTGAGCGACCTTGCGCGGTGAAAGGCAAGTGGGCAGCGGCGCGGGCGCGAGCGGAACTCTTCCCACGGACCACCGTTAGGCCCATAGCACACGGCGTATTTTAAACGCGCTGACGACGCGCAGAGAACGCGCCTATACGCGATTCAAACGAGATTGGATCGCAACCAAGGTAATTAAGCACACGGGGCGATTGTAAAACGTTCCTCTACTGCGCGTATACGCGCAGATACAGCAGTACAGACGCGCTGTAGTCGCTCGTAGCTTTTGCGTTTTGATCAGAGACTCCTCTTCTTCAGTTGTACAATGGCGTCGGTTGAGACAACACTGCTTACGTTGGCTTTAGTACTTCTTTTAAAAAGTAAAAAACGTAAAAAAAAGCGAATTTATTGGATAGACCCATTTACGAGTGAAAGAAGATTGGGTGGTCATTATCATACAACTTTTAAAAAATTGTTAGTACATAGAAGATGGAAGAAATTTTATAATTGTTATCGAATGTCATATTCGTCATTCCAAGAACTTCTTTCGATTCTAAAACCTGAGTTAACTCGTCAAAATACAGCAATGAGATCATGTATATCGGCAGAAGAACGTTTGCTCATCACATTGAGGTAAGAAAACAACTAGTATTTATTTATTATGTATTTATTTATTTATTGACCTGTTACATTTTAAAATCAACCGTAAATTGTTATAAGTGCACTTAGATTATGAATAAGAGAAAAAGATTTATTCAATATCATCATACATGTCAGATATGATGTCGGAGTCATTTGTAACCGATTCATTGCTATCCAAATTTTGGAGTGAACTGACAGATTCATTTCTTGGCGCTGATTGATTACTTGGATATTGTGGCTGAAATTCAGACTGATATCCAGATCCAGACTGATATCCAGACTGGTATCCATACTGATGTTCATATTGAAATGCACCTTGGTATCTATTTTCATTTAATGTCCTCGATGACTGTCCCATATTTTTATATTTACGAATTAAATTTATCATATCAGCTTTGGCCTCTAACTTAAATTCCTCTTTGATAGCAGAAAAATCTTTAGCCAACGAAACTAAGAACAGTTTGTCGGGATTTTCAGATAAAATTGTATTATTTGCTTCCTTAGACTGTTTGAGATTTGCTGTCAGTGCTTCATACAATTTGTCTTGTGGGTCTTCATGTTTTGGAGTCTTTTTAGACTTCTTTGGTGAATGTGGTTTTTGAAAATCACAGTCTTGGTTATTCCGCAGAGCTGCATCATCATTTTGACTTGGAGATCTTATTTCGTAAAGCGGGTCTAAAAAAGTTAGCAAATTGGAATATATGTAGGGTCTTCTAGGTTTAGCTCCAGATCCACTGGAACAGTTATTGTTCTTCGCTTTGTCTCTTTTATAAGCGTCCTTAATACTCTTCCATTTTCTTTGAAGTTCAATGACTGAAAACGATAAATAATGTTAATAGTTTAGTTGTTTTTTAGGTTAATTTTAATTCATTTGAAATAAGTAGTTGTAGGTTTATTTTAATTAAAATATGTAAAATTTACGATAATAAGTGATTTTTAATAATGTTATTCTTTTCAGGTATTTAGCTACGGGTTGCTATTTCTCAGATATTCACTATGACTTTAAGTGTGGACAAACGACGGCAGGCATTATAGTCCGTGAAACAGTGAAAATAATATGGGATAAATTAAAAAACATCTGTATGCCAGAACCAACCGAAGAATCACATCTAAAAACTGCTGAAGGATTTATGAAATACGCAAATTTTCCCAACCTACTTGGGGCTATCGATGGGAAACATATTAGAGTTATAAAACCTCAACATAGTGGATCAGAGTATTTTAATTATAAAAAATATTTTTCCATCGTATTGCTTGCAATATGTGACGCAAATTACAGATTTATCGATATAGATGTTGGATGCTATGGAAAAGCTGCAGACTCAACAATACATGAATTTAGTGAATGGACCAAAAAGATAAGGCAAGGAAATTATAATATACCAAATGCGAGACCAATATCTAATAATGGGGTACCAATACCATTTACGTTTGTTGGAGATGAAGGCTTTGCATTATCTCAACATTTACAGAGACCATATGCTGGAAAAATCTTGCCACGGCAGAAAAGAATATATAATTACCGCTTGACACGTGCCAGACGATACATTGAATGTACATTTGGTATATTAAGCAACAAATTTAAAATCTTTAATCGGCCACTGAACGTTAGCGTGGACTTCAGTGTGGCTATTGTGAAAGCCTGTTGTGTACTGCATAATTTCATACGTGAACGTGACGGTTATAATTTTCATAATTCTTTGAGTGTAGCTGGTTTTGAAGATCCTCCTGAAGATGCAAGTTTGATTTCGATTGGTGCAAGACTGTCACAGGGACAACTAAGCGGAACTATGATACGAAATATGTACGCTGACTATTTTATTAGTGATGAAGGTGCAGTACCATGGCAAGATTCTAAAATTTAGGGTACCTACCTAATTACATTTTCTACTGTTTTACTGTTCTATGTACCGTCGAACTATAAACTATAATACATTATTTTTAAATAAATATAAGAAATCTTACCTGCCAGGTTTTTTTCCTTACTGGTTTTTTCATTGAAATTGTCATAAAAAATGTGGCACAATTCATCCCAAGCATTTCTTTTTAACACTTTGTTTGAATATTCGGGCAGTAGTGAATTCCATGTAGCTGGACGATTGTTTATTTCTGTTATAAAGCGGTCGGTGTCGAAGGGTTCCATTTTAAACGAAATACACGCGCAGCACACAATAAAACCTTATTGCAACTGAGGCGCGGGCGCAGTGGTGGCGTGAGCACCCCCACCCCCTCTGCCCGTACTCCGCTCCTTTGTACGCGCGTTTGTACCGCTTCAAATGCACGTATACGCGCTTCATGCGCGCGTTTCTATTATCAGTGCAAACGCAACTATCAGCGTTTACGGCGCCGAAGAAGCGCGTTCCTGAAACGCGCGTCGTCAGCGCGTTTAAAATACGCCGTGTGCTATGGGCCTTATGCGCCCGCGCAGCTTTCGGCGATCGCGAAAAAAATGCAAATATTGGAGCGACGCTTGCAGGTAAATTAGTTTAACAATAAGTACATTATACAAGGACGAAGGAAATGTGAGCATTAAATATGCGCTTACACCAAAAGCTCTTAGCTTAGTAGACAAGATACTTCACTCGTCAATTAAATTATATAATAAGATGTGTATAACATTCAAGTCTTACTTATAATATCCTCTTTTCCCGAAAACCATTTTTGTAGAGTCCATTATCTTATTAACATTTCTTGTTCTTGAATCTTGGGGGATATTCGGTAGATTATCCAGCGTAAACCTCAAAGTTATCTTGCGGTCACGTCAAAGCGAGAGCCCACCGCAATACTTCTTCACTAGGGTTGGGTGCAAAATATTTGTTTGAGATCAAAACAAAACTTACATCAATGGAGATCAAAAGCTTTATAAAAAGCTTAAAAATCTCTACCAATTATTTCACTGAAATGTGCTACTTGTGTCCAGTCCAGTTTAAAATATCAATCGATTAATCAATGATAAAGGTGTCAGATGTCAGTATACGTTTTAAAGAGAAACATGTTAATTGATAATGTAATATGTATTTGACAAACAATTAGAAATAACTCAGATTGTCGCAAATGAGCGTAAGTTGGACTATGCCATAAGTAGCCCTGTGGTAAGGAGGTACATGGATAAAAAAAAGCCTGTGAGACTTCTAAAGGGCCAGACAAAGACAAGCAGAACTTGTAGTTCACTGTGTAAAAATTTAATTAGTAGACGTATGTGGAGGACTCATGCCGTAAAAACTGCGATCAAAATGAAATGTTCTAGAACATTAGCACTAAAAATCTAGACCGTCAGACATCAGGATATAGCATGGCGTCACTCGCATCACGTGCTCACTGCTCAGCAATGACGCACTCTGTACAGGAACGTTTATAGAAGAGCAAAAAAGAAAGTTTTATTTTTAACTCGACCTCTCGATCATGTCTTATATTATGAGTTTACAATAACGTTGATTATGTATATTAGGCAGAGAAACTTGCCTAAGTGTCTAAACACACTAGGCCGAAGTTACGCGGCAGAAATTCCGCATGATTACGCCTGCAATATGTTTCTTGATTTTAAATTACCGATGACACACTATTCCGTCGCGTTCCGTCCGTATATTGCATGCGTTTGACATTGCGGGCGTAATCATGCGGAATTTCCGCCGCGTAACTTCGGCCTAGTGTGTTTAGACACAAGTCGATCGTAGAAGGCATAATTATTAAGTAAGTAATTTTCAAATAATATTTTCACAACAACAACTTATTTTAAAAAAGTAAATGAGATTTCATTGCCACTTCACTTTGGTTTAAGCAGGTCTTTATAATATTATTATAATTAAAGACCTAAACCAAAATTAGCTTACCTACGACCGTACCAAATTCTTACAATTTATTTTACTTGAATCTCGGTTAGCAACAGGTAAAACATTTTTTCGACTCTCGACTCACGCATGGCTGAGCTTTCGTTAACTACTTACATATTTTTGATGTCATTATAAACACGCCACTCGTTAAAAACAAAACATAAGTTTTACGGTTTATGTTTTTGTGATATAAAAAATACGGTTATAATACGATTTACTTTAAATCTCCTTAAAAAAGCAGTTGCAATGCCCAAATGTAGAGTACCGACAGATCTGTAAGAACTCTACATTTTTTACTTTTCTTTACAACACATGTAAACAAACATAACTCATTTAATTTACTTACTTATTATTAAAACTATAATATACAATCTTGGGGCGGACGATGGTCTTCATTGCTAGTGGATATGAGAAGATTTGTGTTTTATTAAGATTTTAAGGAAATGTTAATGATGTACCTACTTATTTATAACAAATTCATTCCGACCTAAGAATGGATTTTAGGAATCATTTTAAGTAAAATGCAAATAAAATGTGTGTGCAACAATAATTATTGTTATTTTGCGATGAAATCACTTTTCGTCGGCGAAGCGCAAGATGGCGGTAAGTGGACTAGAATCCGGACGATTTCCGATTGCCGCTGCGCGGAGCTTAGCAACTGCATGTCGGACTGAGGTGAAAAAGCGCGGGAAACAGCAATAAGCGCGGGAATACCGCGTGTTCATACTTTTTTACTCGGAGATTACTGTCTGTCATATTAATTATCATTTTTTTTTAATATTTGCCATAATTGAGCATATGCTCATTTATAGCAAATATAAAAAAAATAGATTGTTTACTTATTTTGTATATTTTCCGACAGTGCCTTTTTGTAGCAAAAAGCTCAAAGAAAAAAGTATTTTGGGTTGGGTTAAGAAAGTGTTTGTTTTTCGGAGGATAAGCCACTGAAATAAATAACGCAAAGCATTATCACGCTTCGGTGACTTCGGAATCCGCTGAGGATTTGGGCCTAAGTTACATAAAGGCTTCGAAATTTTCTAGCCAAGAATGTAGATATAGCCAACAGGGCCATCATTTCGGACAATAGTGATCGGCGCGTGCGGCCGTCAACCCGGATGTGGCCGTATGACGTAACGCAGCCTTCCCCCTCCCCCCCGCGCCGGCCGCGCCGCACCCCCGCGATCGCCCGCGCGCGGCGAATGCAGTCGTCTGGCCGCCCGTCTGTGCCGACGCCTTCGCTCGGTAATTGCATCGGCTATTTATAAGTTTTATCAGCCGTCCCGCGACTAAATTATTGGAAATTACAATCTATTAATGTCGAATGGCGGCATATCAACGTTTTTAATGCATCGCGCAGTGTAAGAAATTATAACGAGATATTAAATTACCAAAAACACAAAGAAGCTAGCCATAGCTGTGATACTTGATGATCTATCCAAATTCCAAAACTAAAATAACCTAGCAACCTTCGCGTGACTCTTGAAGATCGTGCCTTACTCTATCTTTGGTATTTCCGTCAAGAAACGCAAGCGCCAATCTTCAATATTGTTACTGTTTTAATGATAAATACTTATTATTAAGTGGTTTTATAACCACCAATTCTTACTTTTACTATATATCCTACCCTACTCAGGTTTACCATAGCATAGTGGCGTAGAGCTCTACGCTTCTTATAGGTTCCTTCCTTTAAAGGTCTTCCTTTACTTTTGGGACATCGTATCCAAATCTTGACAGCTAGGGCTTCCCTCTTTTAAAAAAAAAACATCCTTCGCTACTGCCATAGAATGAGAAAATAATTCATGAAAAAATATTTTAAAATGAGTCAGTGAATTATAACCCTCCTTTTTGCTTCGCCGTAGTCAGGTAAATAGTAAGGAATATTAGTGAATATCATAATAATAAACAAACAGTAAATACATACATACATAGAGATAATACATATATACATACGAGTTTCTTACGCCGGTTCTTCTCGGCGGGGTAGTTCCCGAACCGGTGCAGGTGGCAGGCAACGTAGTTTCTTCGTTCGGCTTTCAAAAAGTGTATCATGATACCCATTTTGAATAAAAAGATATTTTATTTATTTATTTATTATTTATACAGTAAATTGCTCTCTTTAATGCCAGAAGTCAGAACTCAAAAGAGAAATCACAAAGCAAAAGGCCTTTCAGGTTATGGTATCATTATACATTATTAGACTGTTCAAGACTTTTAATTAGCCAGATATGAAATAAAATAATTGATGTAACGTTACCCCGAGCCCGTCACGGTCTGAGGCAAGGCCGTTGACGCTACTGCATTACTAAAATCCATCGTAAAAGCCAAAGATAAGCGGATATTCTATTCCAATTTCCAAAAGCTTACGAAGATTACAATGAGATACTGCCTATGTACAAAACAATGATATTATTTTTGTTGCTAATGACCGAGGGTTTCTGACAGGAACAGGACAGATTTTTTTTATCAATCCACTAGAGATATCTTCAAACAATAATAATTAATCAATAAACAAATCTTTCGAAAAAATAAGCTCATCTAAAGCCTCAGAAACTAAGCATATTGAATGTCTTCAACACTCTTAAATGAATATTAATACTACCAGCCTGCCTAGCATACGCCAACGAGATAATTAAAAACTAATCGTCTCATAATGTCAACATCTCGACATTATCTCGACAAAACTCTATAAAAATGTGTTATTTCGATGATAGATCTACGCGAGAAAAAATGTTTGTCATGCTAGGGTCAATAGAGATGAAGAGACAAACCATCAAACATCGAGAAAACATGTAGATATCTCGTTGGCGTATGCTAGGCAGGCAGATCAAAGCTTATAACTACAGAGAGTAGTGTGTTAGTGAGCCAAAGTTATACCAGTTCAATTAATCTACTATAATTGACATAAATGCTGGTAACTCAATTACAATAACTCCCTTCTAAGTAGCGGGACATATCTCTCGAGCTGCCGGCCAGTCCAAACAACATTCTGAGAGATGGCAACACTAATCATCGGTGAAACGCAACACGCAACCCGATGAATCAGCTCTCGCAACCTCCGGGAATCGCCACACGAAATACGCCACTATTCCGATAAACACAAGTGTCGTTATTGCCTACCCGAGTTGCCGAACATTTCATGGTTATTACCAAGAAATAATTGCAAGGTAACGCAGTTTAACATGTGTATCGACATCTCTGTAGTTAAGTAAGAAATTGTTATTATTATTCAATAAAAGTTGAAACCATTAATCTGTCTTGAATTATTGTAAAGAAAGTTTAACACTTATGTAGAGTCATTACGTAAAGGAATTTTACATTCAATCTGGTTACAAGTAAATGCCTTTCGTTTCAATCTTATAAATAATTAAATTACTTATAAGTTAAAACAATGTTGAAATATTTAGAAAGTTGTAATCATGCAGTATGGTTGGTGTTGCAGATGAAACCTGAGAGCCTTAGAGGAGAGCACCGAGTTTGTCACTCGCGACTTCTCTTGTCGCGATTCTAAATTGAATTCATGGTTATTTCACCTCTAACAAGATCTTATAACGATGGCTTAAGATGTACTTTCATAGATTATAATAAATCGGATACTCTACCAACCGGCTTCAGCTTAGTGCCTACTGAATACGGACCGGTTGGCGTTCCCCAAGGCCGCTAATTATCAATTTTATCATCGTATGGGTATAATTTCTTAATAAAATGTTTGTGTTTGCCTCATTTTTTTTTATTTAAGCATTAGGACCATGTTATGCATGTTTACATTCTTTAGCTTATTTTCCATACTTTACATTTAGTAAAAAATAGAGCAGTATCCCCATAAACATGGCAACAATAAGGCTAAAACCTAATTAGCTGATAGCGTTAAAGTAAAAATGTCCTTTAATCAAATGTTCAGTGGCGCAATAAAAAAATCAAAGTGTTTAGTGGCGGGAAAATGTAAAGCAACCTAGCTGGGACAGTTATATTCAACAACAACCACAGCGCTTACATCACCTATTGGACATTGAACGTCGTGAACAAATAGGACCTCATTTTATTTAACTGTCTGATGAATCATGGGACCTGTTTGTTGTCAGCCTGTATTTTCTTTTCTAGTCGCAGACTGGCACAATACAATTTAAAAAGGAATCCAAATGTTAGTTGCCACTTGCCAGTGTAATACTGGCACAATAAAAAACTGTAGTGTTCCAAAGTCGAAAGACGAAAATGAATTCACAGGAAACATTATTGCAATTTTCGATCGCATAGTTAACCATATCGATCTAGCCAATCTTTGCTAGCCGTAAGAGGAAGTGTCGGCTAGCCGGCTTCGGCTAAGCAACAACGGTACCGGCTAAGGGCGGGCCTGTATGCCGCTCAACTAGTTTCTCCTGAACGGAATGTCACCTACATGTATCGGACCGCTTAATCACTGGATCATGATCACTCGGACAAATAAATCGCCTCATGTCACGTCTACATTGGCTCATGCCAAGGTTTGCATGTTCAGGTTTTCGATAAATTCAGTTACCAGCTACCACTTTTCTGTCCAAAGTTGGTAATGAGTAATGACTCATTGCCAGTTTCGCTAATGCAATACATATTTGAAATTTGAATAAAATATGCGTTTTGCGTAAAAGTACTAGCTTCCAAAATACCAGAACATCGCAAAACTGTAGCGTACTTATCCTTTTAAATGAGACCACATGCGTCAATGTAAATGTTAATTTTAATGAACATGTTGTTAGTATAGGCGCTGCGGAGTGCGGTCGGAAGACATAATGGGCGCGCGGCGTGACGGCCAGCGGCTCCAACGCGGTCGGCGGTGGCGACTGTTCGGCGGTCACTCACCCACCTCAGCGCTGCGCCCGCGCATCTTATGTGCCAAATATTACCGTCAATAATTTGGCATAAGTCTCTTGGAGTTATTCTCCATACCAAAACCTCTACATAACCAGTACCTCACTACACTCCCTTTGACATGCATGGGGGTTTCCCTCAGAAGAGCTGAGAAAAAAAAGTAGGCTTCTAAATTATTAATAATATTATACTTATTAATATTATTTTCTCTATGGTGGGTTGTTAATTGTTGTACCAGGAAAAATATGTTTAATGAAGGTTGCCATTTTGAAAAATGAGCTGATAAAGTCCACGTGTTACATTGAGATGCTTGGATCTCAATGTAACACGTGGACTTTATCAGCTCATTTTGGCGGCATTAAGAGTGGGTATAATGAAATTAAAAATCTTTTGGAAAGCTGATTATCAACCTGCCTTGGCCTGGATCACATACGTGGTATTGCTTGGAATCTTTTACGGCCGTTCCCAATATTTGATCTATCTCTGGTTTTGCCCTACTAGAGATAGAAATAGCTCACAATTGACATAAAATATATGTCTCTAATGTCTAATGTGAGTTATTCCTATCTCTAGTAGGGCAAAACTAGAGATAGATCAAATATTGGGAACGGCCGTTAGTGTACAAAACTTTTAATTTCAAAACTTGTTCGATGATTATAGCGTGGTGTAACTTGTAAGGTCTACGTTAGAGGCAAGATTGATATGTTATAGAAGCTATAACAATTGTTAAACCTTTCATATCAATTAATTAACAAAACATAAAATCGACCGACTTTAATATTATCAGTTATCACCAATTAATACCCATTACATATAAATTATATCATTAAAGAGTTGAAAATTGGTTCGCATGTAAAAAACGCAACAAAAAGTGCGCCGACTGACTGACTGCTTTTTTATGTAAATAAGGCATGAGCTGTCACTTCTTGGAAGCGCTGGGGGCAGGGTCTACATTCATACAGGCTGTGGCTAGGGGCGTGTGTGAGCCTCCAGGCTGTTTACTTTTAATGTTATAACAATTTAGGTTGTCCTTCCTTTCCATCCTCGTTGATTCATAAGTTTTTGTACGTTCTAGCTTCACTGGTTCTGAATTTCTTTATACTTTTGCCAATAAGTAGACATGAAACATCATAGAATATTTTTGTTCATTTTTCTCTTTAATTGTATCCTTTCCTCCAATTTTATAGACGCATCTAAACTCTAAAGTCTGAACACAAACTGAAATACTAATGTTTGATTTTGTGTTCAGACTTGCGACGCGAATGTAATCAAAGAAAAGGGTGTCCACAGCCGAACATACAACCTTCTTCTTTATGGAAGGTTAAAAATGAAACCGTCACAACTATGGAGGGTAGATAGAGGAGAACTATCTTATGGGGGATATTTGAAAAAGTGTCCAGCTGTACGCAGTAAATAACAGTTGAAAAATCCTCCAAGAGTGGCGCTAGCTGCAACAAAGGGTATGGAACGAATGTAGCCGTTGGTGACAAAATATAAATTGAAGTTAGCCGAATAGTCGAGTCACAGAATTACTGGGTTAATACCAATATATTTTGAAAAATATGACCTAATAGCTGAAATAAAAGCTGCTAAATGATTTAAAATTTACGCTGTTGCTACTGTAGCGCCACCTTAATTTAACGCATTTCAGCGGACACTTTTTACATACAGAGATATTTCTCCTCCATCTACACTCCATAGTCACAACTCACAAGTGAAGCATCTCCTAGCAGCCTAACACCTCCTCAAATCACATTACCCATCAAACTTTATTATGCTTTCTAATACGGTGAATTTGTTTGTTTAATAATAATAACTAGCTTCAATAATAGCGGATGTACCTATAACTCTTTAGATTCATAATTATACAGGTTCATGACCATGGTCCATGAGGCATGAGTCACTCTACATTTTGGCGGGAAATGTTCCTTTCTCTAACTTTAGGTACATTTATTACAGAACTTTATCCTACCGCCTTAAATATAAGAAAATAAGAACAGTGGAGTTCTTATTTTCTTATATTTTAGCAAACATTGTGAAAAAATATATAAATAGCAATAACAAGTTTCATAACCTCGCACACGTCAACACATTGTGCTTCGTAATCATAATTAATAAAGTAGAACGGTGATTCTATAATAACAATTTATTGATAACATAATCCTTAATCGGTGAAAACAATATGATAGAGGTTGATAATGACATTTACCGAGTTCTTTGTTCCGAGGTACTGTCGGTGAGTCAGAGTCAGGGGGCGGCGCGGAGGGCGCTACGCCCTGTCCCGCCCCTTTGCGGCCGACGCGCCATTTTGTTTTTTTTTTAATCCGCGTCAGTCCTAATGTGTTGTCAAACACAGCCAAGAATCTGTGATCATAATTATGGTGCCCCCGCACTGCCCTTAGAAAATGTTTGTAAACATTTTTTTAAATAAAACATTTACTAAAAATGTTGTGAATTGTTACGTCATAAGTGCTTCTACACATAGAAAATGTTTACTAACGTTTACTAACATTTTATAACATTTAAATCTGGTATTGGCTCACCGCATGGGCCGCATGGTCGTCGTCACTAAGGGCTTTCGCTGCGTTGAGCGTGTGCCCGGCGTGGCTGCCCGGCGCGGGCGCCCGCGCCTTGCGCCCGCCTGCGTCGTCGCGGGCGGCCGCGACGGTCACTGCACCCGTCTCTCGCAGCAGCCAGTATAATTTCGATCGCGCGGGTGTATAGTCGATACCTATGGATTTTTATTGATATATTACCTAGTCGGCAGAGGACGACGCAGACGTGTACAAAGGCGTCTAAATTGTTGACCCGTCGCCCGTGGGGTGGGCACCGCTACACGCGCCGCGTGCAACGGCTGAACCGCCTCCCGCAGCGCCGCGCTGCTCTATGGGATGATAATATGAAACAAGCACGCCTCGCGGGTGGCCGCGCCGGGCGCACGCTTAACGCAGCGAACGCCCTAAAAGGTAACACATGTACTTGTACTATTATCTATCCTGTGACACATGTTGTATTTTTGACCGACTTCCAAAAAGGAGGAGGTAATACCTTCGTATGTATCTTTTTTTTTATGTTCAACGTTTACTCAGCCGTTTGCAGTCTGATTTTCAAAATTCTTTCTGTGTTTTATAGGGTTTAACTCAAATTTGGTACCATGTTCACAAAAGTGGTGATCTGATGATGGGATTCTTGAGGAATCAAGGGGACTCGTTGAAATTTGTATGGAAACTTATAGTATATAAGTATAGTGATTTTGATTTTTTTCTGAAGTATTCGAGGCATATGCTACCAAAAAGTAAGATTTTGCACCAGGTTATACCCTGGTTCCGAAGGTACGCAACAGAACTTTTGAATCCTTATAGATACAGGTTCGGGGATTTTGGCGTTGTTTAGGGGGGGGGGGGGGGGGCGCGGGGGCAGCTGCCCCCCTGGATCAAGTTGACGTCCCTACTATATATTATATAGTACTTTCATCTATAAAATTAAAAATAATAAAACGAATTTTTGCCATTTGTTTGCAATACAATATTTTTACAACTAAAAATTATTAATTTTTTATTCCTTATAAACATCTAGCTTATAAAAAATCTGATTTGAAGAATCTGCGTAATTTGCCCCCCCGGCCCAGAACCTGGGTAATTTGAAAACACAAATGGTGATTAAGATGTTGTTTCTAGTAACTTAAAAATATTATTATGTTACTAATAGGTGAAATTTCATACGAAGGTGTCTCTTGAACCGAAGCCTCTGAACAGAACTCCTGAACCTTTAAAGATAAAAGTTTGGAAATTGCAGCATCGCTTAGGTAACTAGCAAATACCTACCACAATTTCGCTTTAACACTAACTTAATGGGAATAGTTAGGTAACATTCGTAATGGTTATTTACGCATCTTTATGCGTATCTTTTACATCCTTATCTTGTAGATATCTAAAAAGAGTAAAATTATTGAAACAGACTTCCAAGGTAAAAACAATATTCTTAAAAATATGATCTAAAAAGTATGAAATAATTATTTTTATTCATTAGTGCCTTTTTCGAAATTCGACTTAACCAATTCCGTACTCAATTTTCATTCTTTTTAAAGTCGGTACCGGCCAAGTTTTATGTCAAGTATCTGATCAGGTTCTGGGCTGGTATCGACTTCAAACGAATGAAAATTGAGTACGGAATTGGTTGTGGTTAAGTCGAATTTGTTAATGAATAATAAGAATTATTTCATACTTTTTAGATCATATTTTTAAGAATATTGTTTTTACCTTGGAAGTTGGTTTCAATTTTTTGTTAAAAATAATGTTATAATTTCTTACTTTACTTTTACTAAACATTTTCTAACATGAAATCATTTTTAACATTTGTGATTAAATATTTGCTAACAAATGTTTACGTTAACGTTACTGAACATTTTCTATCGGCAGTGTGGGAGCACCATAACGAGGCTTATTGAGCGGATTGTAGCGGTATTGAGCACCGAAAACCTTACACGTGCCAATTTTGAATATGGATTTAAATAAAGCTGTTACCTGTCAAACAAAACTTCTCCTAGGATATCCAAGGGTTGCGCCCTTAATAACGTTTGCAACCATGTGTTTGGCCGCGTAAGCCTATTCCTCGACCTCGTTATCGACAATATACATTATAAGTAAGTAATATTTAATATGAAATATGCCTGCCTATTCAAAACACACAATCAATAATTATTTTTCCTCTTTCAAGTACTTATTATATTAGTACTAGTTTTTAGACTAGAATTTCTTAGTTGCCAAGCATTATACGTAAGTATTTGATTTAAATATGTGTCTGACCTTACAAGGTTATAATATTTTTTGTTTTATTGAGCCGGTTTTATATCGTGCGGATACACTTAATATAAGTAATGAAAGGAAATCTAAGATCGACTACATATTATATTATCTACTATACAATCTATACATATTATAAAAAAGTCGCTTTTTTCCCTCATGTCCCTTTGTTCCCTTTAATCTTTAATACTACGCAACGGATTTTGATGATCATTTCAGTGTTAGGTAGCCCATTTATCGAGGAAGGTTATAGGCTATATTTTATCACGTTAAGACTAATAGGAACGAATAAATAGAGGAAAATGTGGAAAAAACGGGGAAAATTATTTGAAAGGGCTAACTTCAACGCGTTAATCTCAGGAACTACTGGTCCGATTTGAAAAATTATTTCAGTGTTAAATAGCCCATTTATTGAGGAAGGCTGTATGCTATATTTTGTCACGCTAAAACTAATAGGAGAATGTGGAAAAACGGGGGATATTATTTAGAAGGGCTTATCTCGCGAACTACTGGAGCAATTTTTATGTTATTTGGCACAGATAAGAAGTAGACCACGTGAAGGATCGCTATCGATTTTAATCATTTTCAGTGGCTATATATTTTATACCCGTGCGACGCCGGGTCGGGTTGCTAGTATATTATAATTGTTGAATATTTCATTATATGGGAAAGCCCTTAAAAGATCCACTCTTTATTTAAAAGACGTCATAGTTTTAACTTTTTTTGTCTGACAAGCGACTATCCTAACTTTAGATAAAGACAAAATATTGTTTAACAATACCATCTATCAATCGCAATCTTGTTATATCCATAATCCATTGGGTTCTCAGATTATTGGGTCCATTCCAATCGGCTTTTTTTTTCTCTTTCATTTTGAAGATGTCATTAAAATATCTACCATTAGCCTTTACCTTCCTAAAGACTAGACCTCCCTCTAAAAATGAACTATTCTTTGCCACTGATAAACTCAGTAACGAACTGTCGCCAGCATTATTTTCGGACCAATACGACCTGCAAACCTTCAAGAAGAGAGCGTATTTCCTCTTAAAAGACCGGCATGTCGGGAGTGTCAATTTCCATCAGGTGCCCGTTTGCTCGTCTGCCCTTATTTAAAAAAAATACTACATCGAGTGCCAACCATGTCTGTGACAACTTGTTATGGTATTTTGAATTATCTCTTACTTTGGAAAGCTACTTCTACTCTCACGAAATAATCTCATGGTTTTGATTGTCGTAATTCTTCATGTAACATCGCGTCGTCCATAGTTAGGGTTGCCATCACCCAAATTCCCTTCGCCGGTCAGGCACGACAAAATTCCCGGACATTTGGCCGAAATGTGGTTATTTCCCCAGACACCTCTTAAACAGTATTTACGATAACGTCTTCCCAATTTTTGCTTTTCCAACAAGAATTTGTAAAAAACTCAAGTCCATGCTAGAAATCGTGTGTATGCTTAGCGAGTTTTTATCTTTCGTTAGTTACTGCCTGGTTAAAAAGTTGGATTTCTCTCAGCAAAAGTGTCCGGATTTTAACCGGACACTTTTCAAAAACCCGGCCGGACGCACCCCGGACGCCCTTCAAACTAGGACAAATCCGGGGAAATCCGGACGGACGGCAACCCTATCCATAGTCCATACCAATACCAAGGGACTATATAATTCGAATCCATCAGAAGCGTAGCTTTCCTTGGCGCGGCACTGTATAACATTTTGTTTGGGGGCCCTATTTAAGAGGGGGGGAAGTTTTTATTATTTTTGCTGCCGTGACATGGGGCAATGGGCGTATATAAGGGGGTCCTGGGGGTCCGGAACCATTACTATCCATCTTACTTGTCCAATCGACAATATATTATGTACCCACCGATTTTCATCGGCGAGGTACATTTTTTTTTTCTATTTACAACCTTCCCCCCCCTTATCAAAGCTATATATACGCCCGTGCATGGGGCCCTACATAATTGATATGTCAGATATTGCGATATCTACGCCCCTGGAATCCATGGATTCCTCATAGATCCCTGAGTCATATTCGATCTCGCTATATCCGCCAACGCATCTCGCGTCTATAAATAGAATGTATCAAAGGTACCGTTCACTTTTCGGCGGTCGCTGGTACTTTCTCGCATTCTCCTCGCGACGGCCAACGAGACGTCTGGGCGCCGCGGATTATGAATGAAGTTGCCGCCTCTATTTAAAACAAGTACGTCGTTCAAACGCTTGAACTCTACATCTCTTCTCTAAATAGTATAAAACAAAGTCGCTTTCCGCTGTCTGTATGTATGTGTGTATGTATGCTTAGATCTTTAAAACTACTCAACGGATTTTGATGCGGTTTTTTTTTATAGATTGAGTGTTTCAAGAGGAAGGTTTATATGTATAATATATGCATAATATGGTAGAGAAACACTGATAATTTTAGAGGTTTCTAATGTTATGTCGTAAATAAATTCATTTTTTTGCGTTTATATTGCAAACGCTGGCTAAACCCTACGAGATAGATCAAAATAATGTACTACAGTATTGTACACCTTAATAAGGTAAACAAAAAAGTCCGCGATGGTATATGTCTATTTCTTAGGGATAACTCACAATAGCCATTTTTGTTCTTTACTTTTTACGAAAAATAATGGCTTATTTACGAAGCGATTTTAACAATTTACAACATTAACCCTTATCCAAATAAACATGTTTGGAAGCTAAGACATTAAATGTAGATTATAATTGTCTTTTACACTATACAATTTCGATCAATACTTTAGAAGTTTTCAAACGTATAAACTTACGCGGAATCAAAAAATATGTCGCGCGGCGGCGGCCGAGGGACATAGCGGTAACGGCGGAACCGGCCGGGGGCTCTCATAAGCTTCGGGCTTATGTTATTGTAGTAGATAGTGTATTTCGTCATTGTGTGGTTGTGCAGACGGTAACGCAGAGGAGCAACCACAGCGCTTTCTTTCAGATATTCATTGTTTCTGGTTCTTTGGTTTCTGAATTGTCGATAAAAATATATTTGACTTGGTTAGAAAAACGGACTTTTGTTTTTGCTTTGCGATTGGGTTATTTGTTGCTTTGTGGGTATTACTATACGATCATGCCTGGAAGACGTCGTCGTTCGAACATAGGTCGTAGTACAGTGAATGCCAAAAGAGCACGTTCAGCAAGAGATGAAGAATCGTCAACGGAACGTGAGACTCGCCTCAGCCAGAATAGTGATAGAAATCGGATACAGAGAGAAAGAGAATCGTCTGTAGAGCGTGAGGCTCGCCTCAGTCGGAAAAATGATAGAATTCGGATACAGAGAGAAAGAGAATCGTCTGTAGAGCGTGAGGCTCGCCTCAGTCGGAAGAATTATAGAATTCGGATACAGAGAGAAAGAGAATCGTCTGTAGAGCGTGAGGCTCGCCTCAGCCAGAATAGTGATAGAAATCGAATACAGAGAGAAAGAGAATCGTCTGTAGAGCGTGAGGCTCGCCTCAGCCAGAATAGTGATAGAAATCGAATACAGAGAGAAAGAGAATCATCTGTAGAGCGTGAGGCTCGCCTCAGCCAGGATAGGGATAGGCATCGAATACTGAGAGCAAGAAAATCATCCGCACAGACACATACGAGTAGCAACACCGAACAAAACGAACAACCAAACAGCCACAGACCCGAGAGAGTAACTAATTCATGGGTAAATAAAGAAAATTCTGCCAATTTTTGCGAAACTTTTATCGTTTACGCAGCACAATAGGAAAAATCACCCGATTTTGAAACATTCTTCATTGGTGCTCCGCTTCTATTGGTCTTAGCGTGATAATATATTATAGGCTACATCCTACTAATATTATAAAGGCGAAAGTTTGTTTGGATGTATGGATGTGTGGATGTATGGATGTTTGTTACTCTTTCACGCAAAAACTACTGAACGGATTTTAATGAAACTTTACAATAATATAGCTTATACATCAGAATAACACATAGGCTACAATTTTAACCGACTTTCAAAATGGGGGAGGTGTTATGTTCGTTTTCTTATATTCAACGATTACTCCGCCGTATGTTACCCGATTTTTATATTCACAAAAGTGGTGATCTGATGAAGGATCCATAAGTAATCGAGGGAACTCCTCAAAACTTATAGGGAAACGTGTGGTGACTTCGGTTTCGTGAGAAGTATTCTAAGCATATGCTACCAACAAGTAAGATTTTGCACCGAGATATACCTGGTATACCGTGGTTCGGAAGGTGCTGAGAGAACTCCTGATTCTTTATAGATACAAGTTTGGGAGTTTCGGCGTTGTTTTAAGAACAGGAACCATATGCTACTATGCATATTACATTCATCATCATCATCATCATCATCACTACCATATTATACCATTTCATAGTCTTTTAGATCGAGACTCGAGTTTGTCAAGCGATAATTAAAAAAAAATCTTTATTTTATTTCTAAAAATAGTTTGACTAAGTATAGGCTATATTATATAATATATTATCACGCTAAGACTAATACGACCGAAGAAACTCAGGAAAATGCGGGAAAAACGGGGAAAATATTTTTTATGGGAAAATGTACGGTTTCTGTAAAATTCCTAATTTACGCGGGCGAAGCCGCGCGGGACATCTAGTGAATGATAAAATACTGTAGAGTTCCATCGGTCCGCGCGTGACGTGTATAAGTTAAGTATATACTTATACAGGCTACAAGCATTGTTAGTAATCGATACTAATATCCATACTCAATACTTACTGTACTTGAAATAATATACTTACTGCGTGAACTTTTAATGGTTGTTTTCCCGCAGTAAAATGATTCTATCTCAGATTTGTGAAGTTTTTTTTAATCAAAAATGAAATTCGGCCGGGTCATTGCCGTTCGCGCCTATCGGCATAAAGTTACCATAACTTACGTCATACTTGAAAATATTTTTAATAAAAAAAAATACTTGCAGGATTCGATAGTAGGTACTACTATTATAGGTACCTAAATATAATTTATATAATTGGAATCTCGGAATCGGCTCCAACGATTTTTATGAAATTTAGTATATAGGGGGTTTCGGGGGCGATAAATCGATCTAGCAATTAATAATTTTTAGAAAATGTCATTTTATTCGTGATTTATCGAATACCGAGCAAAGCTCGGTCAAATATCTAGTTATAATAATAATAATAATAATATCTATGGACGCTTCACGCTGACGCTGTATCTCAAGAACCACTACAGCTGCTAGACTTCTGAAATTTACACAGATTTTGTATATCTGTATTCTGTTGCCGCTATAATAACAAATACCGAAAACAAAATAAAATAAATATTTAAGGGGGGCTATAGGTACAACATATTTTATGTCCTTTCCCGGGACTCAAAGTATCTCTATACAAAATTACAGGAATTTTGTATTTCGCTATTTTGGTTAACCAAAGATTTCTGTATTACAATCAGAGACCAGCCATATTACAATCGAAAACACTCAATATATTTTTTAGTTTTGGAACTAAAAATTGTATCTCAAGCTCTTTAAATAATGTGCTTGTATCAAATGTCAATGCACTATTTAGTATTTTTGCTGTGAATCTGTTTCCGTCCGTCGTTATAATTGATAAAAATGAAAAATAAACGTAATATCATTAAGATAGATTATTTATCTATGCATAATATTAAGTACAATATATTGTAGTGACTAGTGAGCGTTTTCATAAATCAGATAACTCGCAATAAAGTAAGTTATACAGGGTGTACAAAATAAAGTGATATTAATACATTGTGATTTGTGGTCTACATATTATCTAGACCCATTCTGGTCCCTTAAATTTAAATTTTATTTTAATATTATTATTAAATATTAAAGTAGGTACACATAGCTATAACAAAATAATGTGTGAAAAATTCAAGTGCCTAACTCTTGCTATTATTGATGTACTTAGAGCGAAAAAGGCCGAAAAAATCACGTTTGTTGTATGGGAGCCCCCCTTAAATATTAATTTTATTTTGTTTTGAGTATTTGTTGTTATAGCGGCAACAGATATACACAATTTGTGAAAATTTCAGAAGTCTAGCTATAGCGGTTCTTGCGATACAGCTTGGAGACAGACAGACGGACAGACGACGAAGTCTTAGTAATAGGGTCCCGTTTTTACCCTTTGGGTACGGAACCCTAAAAAGGCCAAAAAAATACGTTTTGTTGTATGGTACTGGGTACGCGGTACGCCCATGTATTTGCATATTTCACACACAGAATCAGCCGTCAATTTATTTTCTCACTTTTTGCCATCAGATTTAGGTAGACCCATAATTTTAATTTAGTTTTTTTTTGTTGTGTTCAAAAATATGGATGAAAACACAATACTTATTAAATTATATTATTAAGTCTATTCAATTCAAACCTACTTTTAACCTTGATGGTATCTTTAGTATGTAAGTTTCTTGTAAGTTTAAACCACTTACTATAGCCTCTCTAGCAATATTTTAAAACATATAAACTAACTTAATTTTTGTTAAAAAATATTATACTAGTAAGTATGTACTACTACGGCCAATTATCATATTAATCACCCAACCATCAAACGTAGCTATTATGATAAATTTAATTGCTTTCTACATAATCAGAACGTTTAAATGCTTAAACTGTCTTACATTTTATTATAATGCAGCTTAAACTTAGGGGATAAAGCACAAAGTTACTTATAATCAAAAATAATATTTTACTTTTCGACCTTGCTTTATAAAATTATGATTTGTGGCTTCTCCCGCCTAGAAAGTCACTCAGACCTCTGTAATTTTGAGGTATATTCTTAAACATGTTAAAGTTAAGAATAATATGTTGAAGTTAAGAATAATTATAATATGTTGAAGTTAAGAATACCAATGTAATATTATAAGCATTTACTTGGTTACTTAATAATCTGCATGGCTTAGAAGTTAGAACGGAATAGAGTATCTTTATCGCACGAATTTGTAATTTATTATACGACGTTTCAAAGGTCTTAACATTAATTATGTATAGTTCTTACATTATGCTAGGTATACAAATTTTTAATGGCGTGCATTTTTTAAGAAACTGTTCTGTCTATCCCCGCGTTCCATTTAGCGTGAAAAACGACCAAAACGTTCAAAATGCCTCCTATTTTGAGCGTTTTGATCGTTTTTAACGCTTAATGGAATGCGCCTCTTGTTGAAAGTTATTCAATTTTGAATTTAAGCCCGGCCGCACATTTTCCGAAATTTCTGATCAGAAAAATTCGGACGCCCACCGGAACGCACTCTGTTTATACATTTTGTTGTAGACCCCGCACACTATCAGAATTTCTTACGTGTCAAAATGTATGAGCGGGGCGGGGCGTCCGAATTTGTCTTATCAGAAATTTGGATAATGTGCGGCCGGGCTTAAACTCTGAATTGTTTTTAACTCTTTCCTATAACTTTGTCCGTGGACTGTAACTTCATAGTAAAATTATTAACACTGCCGTACCAAAGTATGTATCATCGTGGAAATTGATTTCTAGGCAGTTGACGGACCTACGTCATTTGGTCGGCGTATGTCATTTCGATGTTAGCTGTCATGTGATAGTCGATGACCGATCGACGATCACATGACAGCTAATGGCGAAGCGATGGGTTTAACATAACGCGACCAAGTTACAGTGGTCCGCCATCTGCCTAGGAAATCTAGGAATCGACTTAGGTAATAGGTATACTATCAGAGAAGTCGATTCCGTCGAAAGGTCTACCAGAATCTGTTGGCAAATTTTGACAGCAGATTTTGATTTTGATCATTGGATAAACTTATATACAGTGTGTAACAAAAATAAGTGATAATACTTGAGGGTGTGTACGTGTTCCTTGTAGAGAGTTCAATGTGAAAGTAGCAGCTCTGGAAGACGATTTTTTTTTCACTTATGTATGGGCAAGGGCCCGAGCGTCACGAGTTTCCCCATACAAAAATGAAAAAAATTTTTGGTCTTTCAGCACTACTACTTTCACAGTGAACTCTCTATAAGGAACACGTACACACCCTAAAGTATTATCACTTATTTTTGTTACACCCTGTATATTTGCATGTTTCACACACTCTTTTGAATAATTTACTCTTTTGAATAAAAATATAATTTTATACAACAATATATGAATGTATTTACAACACAAATTATAGAATAGAATAGAATATTTTTATTGCAAGAATGTAGTGTTACATAGGTCTTAACATTAATTAATATATTGTTCTTATACATTCTGCCATACAAATGGCGTGCAATTGAACATCGAAAATATCAGCTACTGAACTATAATAAGTAATTACAAAATACGATAGGATTCAATTAAGTGCTTATTATTTTATCAAAATTAGTGTAACAATGTCAAGGTAATGTCAGAAAGTTAATTAATTAAATATAATTTAGTGTTAGTAATAGTAAAATGCGAAAGTCAAAATGGAAGTCTTAAGTTATATTATAATAAATAAATTTCTGGTACATTACATTGGCTCTGACGCATGAGACATGTATTCATTTAAACAATAAAAACAATGTTTTAGCAACCATTTGCATATCTCTCTTTTAAAGGCAGTTAAAGGTAATTCCTTAAATCGATTAGGCAGTTTATTATATATTTTTATAGCATTTACGTAAGCATTTCGCTTGCAAATGTCCATTTTCCATTTTACATTATAAACAAAATAAGTACTTATTTACTTATTAATACATAACTTAATAGAAAAAAAAAGTAAGTTACAGCGGGAAATATATATTACATAGTTTACGATATACTGTGGTTAAAATAAAAGTCGAAGTTGATAATCGAAAACGACGAAAAGTGTCAAAAGTTAAAGGGTTATGTACTACGGTAAAAAATACTTAGATATTAGCCCTTACAGCAAAACCGTGGCATCTTTTACGAATGTTGCAAAGACAACACACACGCACTGCGCACACATTGTCTAAAGATAATGCCTGATGCCTTTATGCTGGCCATACACCATCCTTCCTATGGCATGACTCATGCCAATCCACTCCCACACACGGTTAGTTCTAACTGATCCAATCGGAAGCGTCATGCCGATTGGACGATAGAAAGGATGGTGTATGGCCACCATTAGATTAGAAATTTTGTAAAAAAAATGTGACACATATTATACATGCACATCTGAACTATGTACAAGAATTACACAATCATTCTAACCTTCCACTCTGTTTTCATACAATACCAATCACAATATTATGCGAATGTGAGTTTCTTACGCCGGTTCTTCTCGCCGGGTTTTAAAATTGTGCGAGTTTCTTACGCCGCTTTTTCACGCCGTAGTTGTTTATGAATAATTGGTATTATGGTGATGTGTGATAAGCTTTAAAGCAATCCTCTACACACAATGGCACGCGACAGGATTCGCAACAGTGTGAGGTTTGTTGATTTTTTTTGCCATTTTTCAGGCAAACAAAGCAACGCTTCCTGATTTTCCGGCCTGTTGAGGTCCTCACTGTTGAATCCAATAACACAGGCCAATGTGTAGAGAGGATAAATCTATCGGGTTGATCGTGCGTAGATCTACTGCTAGACGCAGTACGTTTACGGCTTTCCGGACAATGTAATAGATGTTTTGAAAGGATGGTATCTACAAGTTGAAGGCGATAAGCCAAATGATCATGGTGTTTATGAGTAGATGATTCTACAAGAATGCGAGAGTTGAGAATGGATACATTGAGAAGGTGTTTAAAAAGCTTCATGTACCATTTTTTGCAACGTTTCCTTTCTAATAAATAAGGCTCCAACATCTGATCTTTCATGTCTAAACCCCTCATGTATTTATTGTAGTCCAGCACCACTTGTGGTTTAAAGGGTACTGCCCGAGATGATGGTCTAGAAGAGACCGTAGGCAAGGCTGTAGATGCTCCATGACAAGTGGAAACCATGGTTACTCGTTTCTTGTCTTGCCATGATAATACAGTGACATCGCCTGAATGTCTGGCGATGTACTCTCCCCTATTAAGAGGAGCCTTACTTATTACAATGGGAACGTCGCGATGGGAAGATCTCAACGTACCAACGCAGTCCGTACCATTGAGTTTCAGAAATCTAGCTAATAGGGGGGAATTGTACCAATTGTCCATAAACAATCTATACCCTTTGTTTAGTAAGGGACCGATGAGCTTTTTTACAACAGCTATGCTTTTAAGCACTCCGGGCGACTGCTTCAGATCTGTTGCGGACTGCTTACCGGTGTACACAATGAACGACCACAGGTAACCGGTGGTGCTCTCACAAAGCTCGAACGTTTTGATCCCAAACTTAGATGCTTTGTTCCGATTATACTGTTTGAAATTCAATCTGCCTTTCCAAAGTGTAAGGCTTTCATCTATACAAATGTCTTTACTTAAAATATAATTTGATTGAAAAGCTGAATTTAAATGTGTTAATATTGGTTTCAAACGGTGTAATCGGTCAAAGCTTCTGGCGCCAGTGTTGGAGGGATTTTTGTTATCCATAACGGGGTCGGAATCTACAAAATGTAACGCTCTATTTAACATTTCATACCGTCTTCGTGTAAAGATGCGTCTGAAAACTTCCGTTTTCAAGAGAGGATCGACAGAAAAACAACTAGTAGCAGTTGGCATTCTGACGATCCCCAACATCATCCAGAACGAAAAGAGGCATAAAATTTCGTGCAAATTTGTGGGGACCCATTCAGCCTGGAATGCAGCAGAAGAAATTTTTGAAGCATGAAGGTTCGTTTCGGCCACTATTAAACCTAAGACCTCATCGCTCCAATAGGAACGAAAAGCGTCATAGGCTGAATCGAAATACCAAACCGAACCAGTACGCTTTGGCTGAAAATTTTGTTCTTGACCTTGATAGGTATCCATAGGATACCATTCAAAGTCAAGGTTCTGGCGTTCCAGTCTATAGAGGGCATCGGCTCCATCCCTGGCGTCGACAAATTCATCCTCATCTTCGCTCTCGCTAGCGACCCCTTCTCGTTCAGTCCTATCGACCACGGCATCACCTTGCAATCTCCTCTGTCGACTCCTCAATACATCCATCGCCAATCTAAGCAATTCAGGAGGAACGTCGTCATCGTGTAGCCATATTTCACGGAGTGGCTGTCCCAACGCCCACTGTCGTCCTCCTCTATGGGCCCGGTTCGGATACCTACCCCCGCGTGCACTCTGTCCTCGCACACCCCTGACTCCCCTTCGACCACCCCTTCTCCCACTGGTTCCTCTATCTCTTTCATGCTCTCCTATTTCATACAATGGGTGGGTATCCGGGGCAAAAAACTCATCGCTCGGTGTCTGGTCGTCGAGGGGCGCACCATACAGCAGAACCAGGTCCTCTGGTCTGGCGCTCTGGTCGCCCGTGATAGTGGCACTATGGAAGCAAAAAAAATTTAGAATTGATTTATACACTAATAACTAGTATAAATTATTCGCGAACAACATACAATAGCACACTTACGATTCTGACGAAAACGACAATGGCGAACGTGACCTATCGCGGGACATCGCTCGTCGTGGAGGCATTGTTGGGTCGTGCTGACAAAAAAAAAATAATGAAGAAATCCTATATATCACTATCGTAAACCTAACAAATTAACCAATGCATACCATTCGCGACAGCCTCTCGCGGCGCTCTGGGGACGTGAAGTGTAGTGGAGCCTCCAGTGAGATATCTCCATCGCTATCTTCACCCTAGGCCAACATAAAAAGCATAATTTATACACTGTAACCCATGAGTTTTATAACTATTTATAGCCACATCACTACATAATATTATAAAACAAAGTCGCTTTTTAGGGTTCCGTACCCAAAGGGTAAAAACGGGACCCTATTACTGAGACTTCGATGTCTGTCCGTCTGTCTGTCTGTCTCCAGGCTGTATCTCAAAAACATGTAGACACTTGAAATTTTCACAAAATCCTCAATTATATGTGTACTTCAATAGGTATTAATAAAATTAAAATAAATAATTAAGGGAGGCTCCCATACAAAAACACGATTTTTCCCTACTTTCGCTCTTTAAGAGGATTCCACACCGCCATTTTTTCCATACAAACGTTGTCCCCTGTTTCCTCCCTGGATAATGCTAGTAGAGTTATAATTTTTTTCCTGAATATCAACGGCCACTAATACAATGTCCCTATGTTTTCTTTTTTTTCATAATTTAATTATTAAATAAGATATAAACGTTCAAAAACCCAAAAAAATGGCCAGATTTTCCACTGTGTTCAAACGTCCAGAAAACAGATTTGGATAGATTATACAAAAAAAGCAAAACATAGGAACACAGCTCAAGCCTTTTTTTAATCTTTAATGAAAAAAGTACTTAAATCGGTTAAGTTTTGGAGAAGGAATCAGGGGACAACGAATCGTTGATTTTCTGGATTTTCTGCAGTTGTCTCTATCGCGTTCTGCGGTATAGGCTTGAGGTAAGGGAGACAGCTATAGATATTACACGTACTTTTTTTTCATTTCTCTAGCCGCTGTGGTATCCTCTTAACTGTACGGAACCCTTCGTGCGCGAGCCCGACTCGCACTTGGCCGATTTTTTTTCCCTCATGTCCCTTTGTTCCCTTTAATCTTTAAAACTACGCAACGGATTTTGATGCGGTTTTCTTTAATAGATAGAGTGATGAGTATAAAAACATTCATTAAATAGTGGAAAAATACAGTTAATTGGGGTTTCTAATGTGATGTCGTAAATAATTACATTTCTTTCCGCTTACATTGCAAACGCAGGCTGAACCCTACAAGATTTATTAAAATAATGTGCTAAGTATAATTGTACACAATGAAAAGGTCTACAGAAAACTCCGCGATTATACAGGGTATAACAAAAATAAGTGATAATACTTTAGGGTGTGTACGTGTTCCTTGTAGAGAGTTCACTGTGAAAGTAGCAGCGCTGAAAGACCAAAAATTTTTTTCACTTTTGTATGGGGAAACTCGTGACGCTCGGACCCTTGCCCATACAAAAGTGAAAAAATTTTTTGGTCTTTCAGCGCTGCTACTTTCACAGTGAACTCTCTACAAGGAACACGTACACACCCTAAAGTATTATCACTTATTTTTGTTACACCCTGTATATGTCTATTGTCTATCACTTATGGATATCCCACAATAATTTTTTTTGGTCATTTACTTTTAACTTCAAATAATGGTCAATAATCCTTATTCAATTAAATACTTTAAGTAAATACATTATTGATTTAATATAGATTTATATGGCCCTTTACAGCATATTATGATTTAAATTAATATTTTCGAAGATACCTATTATAGATTTAAAAATTGCGGGACGACTTTTGCGGCAGTACTAAGTCGGGCCACGGGTAGTAATGAATATAAATCAAAACTACTGAATCAATTTTAATCATTTCTTCAGTGAGTGACATCGGCTTTAATATATTTTATACCCGTGCGAAGGCGGGACGGGTCGCTACTCACTAGTCTATACATATAAAAATGGATTTTCAATTGTGTTAGTAACGCTATAACTCGATAACAGCTGAACCGATTTGGCTAATGTTGGTCTTAAAACAATCCTGGAAGTCCAGGGAAGGTTTTAAAGTGACACCATAAAACCATTATCACTTCAAAGAGTTCTGGCGGTGGATGGCGCGAGGGTGGACTGCTAGCCCTCGTGTTGCAAGTTTCAAACTAAAACACGAAGAGAAACGTCCATGCAAAAAACTGCCACCCAAAGCAAAAAATAAACAAAAATAGGTTTAACCAACCTCGTCTTCCAGGTCCGTTTCAATCATCTCTGATCCATCGGATTCACCCTCTTCATAAGAAATCTCGACCTCATCTTCATATACGAGCTCGAGGAAATCTTCAGGTGCCACAGGGGGATCCTGATCGCCGCGCCAGTTTGACATGCTTTATAATAAAACAAAAAAGAATAAAATTAAATTCAAAATTTAAAAAAACCCCCGCCAAACAACTTTAAAAAGTAATGAAATAATATTTACTGCCTTTAAGTTCAAATAATTCCTAACTTGTGTAAAGTAATATTTTAGTCCATAATTGATGTCAAGGTGTGTCGGGGGACCGCTAAATGTGTAGATGTTTGATTTCTCATAACATTATAGTTTAAGGATCAGTATTCACAGCGAACTGAATCGAGATAATCAGGTGCAGCGACTTGGCGGTTGTAGGTTGTAGTTTCCTTGGCGGTCCCCCGACACACCTTGACAACAATTATGGACTAAAATATTACTTTACACAAGTTAGGAATTATTTGAACTTGAAGGCAGTAAATATTATTTCATTACTTTTTAAAGTTGTTTGGCGGGGGTTTTTTTAAATTTCTTAATTTAATTTTATTTCATACTTTTTAAACTTGTGTTGGTTATAGTGCAGAATATTAATTCCTATCAACAGAATCATATTCTCATGATTACCATTTATCAATGTCCTTTTCGATGAGGCCGTTAATATGAGCCCAAACATGAAACCTCCACTTTGGGTTCATACGATGCTGCAGCAGCAGCATGTAAATATTTAGTGTTTATCTACTTCTTACTGGTTGTCGCAATCAAAATGAGCCCAAACACGAAACCTCTGCTCTAAGTTGGCGAGGAGTTGGATATCCTATTAATTACCAGGTGATGCTGCAACACCAGGTCAACTTTCTATTATTATGTGTATACGTATATTATATATTTACAACTAGAATGAATTATAAAACCCATCAAACGACTACAAGTTGCTAACGGCCTTTCATGAACCAGATAAACCCTGATTGTCCAGCACTGAGCAGGCTGATGATGATGAATTATAGCTAAGAACACTCTCGATCATGTCAGCTTTCAAACAAAAAAAACAAGATCAAAATCGGTCTACCCGTTTGGATGCTACGATGCCACGGACAGATACACACACAGACAAACAGAGACAGACAGACAGACAGACACGTCAAACTTATAACACCCCTCTTTTTTGTCGGGGGTTACAAATCAATAAACGCAATATATATATATATATATATATATATATATATATATATATATATAGAATGGTCTAAGTTCTAACCTAACCTAACCAACTTTTGGACTTTCTGGATTGTGTTTGTTTTTGTTTGAATGGAGCTGCGTCCATCCATTTCATAATCCCGTAATTTCTCCTCGAATATTTGTTGACATTTTAATTCACTCGTATGTGCCTCCACAATTTTTGTCTCTATAATAACACTAATTGTAATTTTTATTAACTACTTTCTTTCCGAAAAACAACCACAAACACCAACAAACACCTGCTAGTTGACGCCATATTGTAAATAAAACGCACCTAGCGCCGCAGCGGTGCGCGCTGAACTACTTCAATTAGACGGCGGCTTTTGAATCAGCTGTAGTGTTGAACGTTTTGAGCGACTAAAATATTCAATATAAAAGCTAGACGTGTGATTTAATGGCGTTGTTCAGTCAAAGGGCTAGCTGTTTGATTGAACGACTATTTAAACCAGTCGGCTGCGACATATATATTATGTGCTTATTTTAACAAAATGTAATTAAGGGCCTTCCCTACGGAGATATTTTGAGTCTTGAGAAAGCACACAGGATATTATTCTTCCCAGAAAATGTATGGTTCCCTATTGTAATGTATTGTATATCAGGCTTTGTCGAACGATTGATCAATATAACCGCTTTAGCTAATTTTCTAAAACTTTGTCCTCCCTCTTGTTGAGTTTTGTGGTCCCACTATATAATAATTAACTAGCTGTTGCAGTCGACTTCGTCCGCATTAGTATAGTAGATCACGTCCCAAGTATTATTTATTGTACAGAAATATTCAATGTACAGCATTGACTTTCCTACGATTTTATTATCTATACTAATATTATAATTGGGAAGAGTTTGTTTGTTTGTTTGTTTGAACGCGCTAATCTTAGGAACTACTGGTCCGATTTGAAAAATTCTTTTACTGTTGGATAGCCCATTTATCGAGGAATACAGGAATGAAATAATTATATATTATTAACACGGGTTTAAGGTAAGAATAATATATATGTAGTGTTATTTATTAAACATACCTGTCACCTGTGGCTTCCATCTCCATAATTAATATTTAGATTTTTGGCCGAGGTGAACAAAAATATCATGTCTTAATGTTATAGGATTTTCCAGGCAAATAGCCTTACACTGCAGCTGCACAACGCTTACCTGTCAGGGCCTCATGCGCTTTTGTTATTTTGTTGTTAAGTAACAAAGGGTTTTAAGGTCAGTGCGATGGAGCAACTACCTGACTTGAAGAATACAAGCAATTTTAAACCTTACATTAAAGTAGAAAAATCTATTTTTGACCTTCTAAATTGGCCATTTTGCCGTATGTGCGCCGGCGGGACGCCGTTTTGAATGCATTGTACGTCAAATTGATTTTGGTTATTTTACTAAAATTAGGCATAATACGACGATGAATAGTTTTGTAGACGAGTTATATTTACTTATTTAGGTTTTTTACTTCATTTATTTACAAACAAAGTAAGAAAATCACGTCTGAATCAGTCCCATAGAAACAGTGCATAGAAACCAATTTTTTCAAGTGAAATCTATAAGTTATTACGATGTATTTCTTTCAGTATCTGCTAAAAATACTTATAATGAGTAAAATAAACTATGTACCAATAAAAAAACAGTACTTACATTCGAGAAAACCAGAAAAAACTTCGAACAAACAAAGTATATAAACACAACACAGGTGATGTAGTTTCTATCCTCTTTGACAGGTGACACTTGACAAATGACAAATGACAGAACCATGCGGCATGCACAGAATATTGTTTATATTATACAGTTCGACACATAAAGTTATTATAATATTATGACCTACTAGGTATATTAACTTTATGGTTCGACAAGGCTTTAAATGAACAACGGGCGCTGCTGGTAAAGGAGATCTGTCAAAAATGACGTTTTTGAGTAGGTAGTTCTTCAAAAATTATTCTCCGCGTAACTTCGTGGGGATTTTTTATGTTAGAGTTATCTTTAAAACAAATGCAAATACATTTAAGGCTTCTTACAGACGAACGGCACGTGTCGGCTGTAGTCAACGGCACGTGTCGGCGGCAGTCGACGGAAGTTGACGGCACGTGTCAGCGGCAGTTGACGGCAGTCGACGGCAGCCGACGGCAGCCGTTGACAGTGTATGACGCTTGCAGGGGACCTACCACGACCTTTCCTAAAACGATCATGTTTCCAGAAAACTTTATTGTAAGATTACAATAATATTACCGTACTCACTTTTAAAAAATAATTTTACTAAAAAACAGTAAAAAATGCAAAAATATTGTTAAATCCGCTGTGAAATATCAACTTTTTTAAGATCACTAGCTTGACGTTAAAGTAATTATTGCTTATCTGTCAAACGGTGTCGCTTAGTAGAATTGGTGGTAGGCCCCCAGTATTGACGACCGCCTAAAGGTAAGCGGCCACAGGTCAGTATCATAGGCCAGTCATTAAAGCCAAAACCCGAAAGAAATTATTAGTAACTTGATAAACTTTTAAGGGTTTGTTAAAGAAGGTAAATAACTTACCGTGTGATTTTGCAGCGTTCTGGGTTGTACGGAAAGGGTTGAAAAAAAGGGGTGAAAAAGGTTTTTTGTTAATAACATTGTGTAAAAAATTTGTAACACGCTGCAAATTTGGAATTAGGTTGTTCTTATCGTTTTGTAACGTGTATTAAATTTGCAGCGTTTTGCAACATACGGAACATTGTTTATTATTAAAAAACAATAAAATTTGTTAATTTAAGGCAATGATATTCTATGTTACTAAGTATTTTAGAAACTCATTGATTTAAGGGGTAAAAAAAATTAGTAACTCGGTGTAAATTTAGAATTAAGTTGTTCTTTTTCAGATAGAAATACTGATAAACTCTTCACTTACTTTTTTACCATCAATACTAAATGAAATATTTGTTCATATAGTAAATAACAATGTTCCGTTCGTTGCAAAAAGCTGCAAAATTAATACACGTTACAAAACGGTAAGAACAACTTAATTATAAATTTGCAGCGTGTTACTAATTTTTTTTACCCTTGTTATTAACGAATTTCATTGTTTTTTAATAATGAACAATGTTCATTTTGTTGCAAATTGCTGTAAATTTGGTATACGTTAGAAAACGGTAAAAACAACTTAATTATAAATTTGCAGCGTGTTACTACATTTTTTACCCTTGTTATTAACAAATTTTATTGTTTTTTAATAATAAGAAATGTTCCGTATGTTGCAAAACGCTGCAAATTTAATACACGTTAGAAAACGGTAAGAACAACCTAATTCCAAATTTGCAGCGTGTTACAAATTTTTTACGAAATGTTATTAACAAAAAACCTTTTTCACCCCTTTTCTACCCTTTCCGTACACCCCAGAACGCTGCAAAATCACACGGTAAGTTATTTTACCTTCTTTAACAACCCCCTAAAATTTTATCAAGTTACTAATTTCTTTCGGGTTTCGGACGTGTCGCATCAAACGGATAATTTTTTCACAGTACTTCCGCTGAATCGGCAGCGTACGGATTATCTTTAACTTTAACTGCTTCAATCCACTTGAAGCAAATTGGGAAGATAAAAAAACTTGAAAGGTGGGTACCTCATGAATTGAGTGAAGCAAACCAGAAAACATGAGTCGACTGCTGCGTTACATTGCTCAACCGACACAATAACGAATGGATTTTAAATCGGATCATTACTTGTGATGAAAAATGGATCCTTTACGATTTAAATCGGAAGCGTTCGTCGCAATGGCTGTCCCCTGGAGAATCAGCCAAATCCTGCCCTAAGCGAACATTGACGCAGAAAAAGTTACTTGTGAGTGTTTGGTGGACTAGTGCCGGTGTCGTTTACTACAGCTTTCTAAAATCTGGCGAAACGGTTACGGTAGATATCTATTGTAAGCAACTGCAAACCATGATGGAAGAACTAGCTGCTAAACAACCAAGGCTGGTCAATCGCTCTAGGCCACTGCTGCTTCAGGACAACGCTAGACACTGCACAACAGACGGCCGCAAAACTGGAGGAGCTGCAATTAGAATGTCTGCGACATCCACCGTACTCCCCGGATCTTGCTCCAACAGATTACCATTTTTTTCCGAATTTGGATAATAGTTCCTACAAGGAAAAAAATTCAACTCTGATGTTGCCACATCAGAGTGGACTGCCGTCCAAACCGCATGATTCAAAGAATTTATTGAGTCTCGTCCCTCCGGTTTTTCTTCGTAAAGGGATCTACGAACTACCCAGATGGCAAAAATGCATCGATAACGTACCTACATACTTTGATTAATTAAATATAATATTATTACTTTAATACAAAAAAATCGACTTTATACTTATATTCCTCCCATACAAAACGCCAATTTCATATTATGTAAGGACCTTTTTTTTTTGTTGAGGAGTATTTCCCATACATTACGTATCTGCCACCCCCTCGGGGGAAGGGGTGGGGGTATGTGGGACTCCCTCTCGAGGTTAACCCACTAAAACTCCCCCTGCCCTCCTTCCTGCACCATTCCAGTGGGACACGGGAACTCTACAAACTCCGCGTCCTCACTGTGCTAGCCGCGTCCGGCACATCTCCGTTTCGGCGGCTGATGTTCTGCCGCCGCTTTCCGTCACCGAGAGCTCCCCGGGCATCTAGGGAGCTTTCTTCTCGGGGCCCTTGGTGCGAGCGGTGATCCCCCGATCAACCGCCCGCGGGCCTATTGCTCCACCTCCATGGCGGGCTGGAGCTGACTAACCCCAGCACCACCGGCTCCGGGCTCCTGCGGCCGAGCCTTATCGGAGGGAGCTCCTCTCCTGCGGCGGTTCGTAGCGGGGGGCGGCTTGGCTGTTAAACAGCCACCGCTTCCTGGACGTGCCCGCTCTCCTTGCCGAGTGCCTCGCAGAAGAAGCAGTTGGATTGCTTCTCCTGGCACTCGGCGGCCTTGTGCTCTGGCTTCCCACAGCAGAAACAGTTCCGGCTGCGGTCCATCGCGCACTGGTATGTCGCCTCCAGGTGGCGGGTGTCAAGGCATCGGTAACACCGCATAGGCCTTGCGGCCAGTGTCACTTTCGCCGAGACCCAGCCCACTCGCAGCCGCCCTAAGACCAAATTTTTGTCCAGTAGTAGAACGCCAATTTCATATGTAAAGACCTAACATATATAACTCATTATTAAGTTCACAAATCAGCTACTCTACATTTTTGACACATCATTTGCCGCCAATTTGCATTACAAGGAAAAATTTGCCTGTAACATAAAAAAAAATTATTAGACCTATATTGCTTAAATTATAAAAAAGTATAGACGACTTCCGAGGAATTCATAAAAATAACATACAAAAAAAAATCCACAGCCGAATATATAACCTCCTCGTTTTTTGGAAGTCGGTTAATGATACAGCAAATGAAAATAAATTACGTGTAGTTTAAAAATAAAAAGCCGCGTACGAACTCTACATTTTTTGGGCAGCCTTCACCGCGAAAATTGGACGCGCAATCACAGTGCAATAGAGGCGGGGGGTGGGGTGACGCGGGCGGTGAATTGGCGAGACGTGAAAAATATTTCAGAGGCGAACGTGTCCGCCCCTCCATACAATGACAGTGACCCAAATGGAGTGGCAGCGCAGTGAGTTCCGTGAGCGCGCGACAGTTTGGTGGATGCGGTCGCACGCGCACGACCAGTGCGCCCGCGCCGCTCGCGACTCGAATGTGATTGTTGGATATTGCCGTGCACAGTGAGTGGGAACCGGCCGATGCGCCGGCCGTGTGCCTTTAGTTTGCTCGCGGACAAGGTAGGTGATTCAAATTTTTGCAAATTAAAAAGCCAAATAGAAGCGGTGGAGCGACACCGTTTAGCAGAAGTGAGTCAGAGGCGTCTCGAATTTTCCTTTTGCGAGGAGAAGTGCGGTGTATGCGCGCGAGTGCAGACGGGTCGCGAATGCAAAGCGCCGCCTGCCCGGCAACAGTATCTAGTCTGTCGCCAGTCGCCACGCGGTTCCCGCCGACCGCCGCTGTCGCCTCACCCGGCACTCTCTCGCACCCGCGACGAGGTAACGGAATCGGATTCCTCACGGCCGAAATTCCACCGCGGCCATTCACGCTGCGACTGACTGAAATAAATCGCTCCTTTAACACAAATAGCGCGGCATTGTCGCCACATTGACAGACGGACAGGTATTTCCGCTTTTCTTTTTTTCTGTCCCTCTCCCTCTCGAGGCAACTCCGTCCATTAGAACATCTTCCGCTGACGTAAGCGGCACCTTCCGTCACGGAGGCTAATACATTTCTTCGCATGACGATATGCGCGTATCTAATTTAAATAACATTATCGCACAGGTCGCTGCGAGGCTACGAAATTCGATTCCATAATACATAAAATGTGAGCGCAGCTGAAATAATGTAACTCTGTCACGTGTCGTCGACATTCAAATCGTTTATGTAAGCTGAATAATTCTCGGCGTCACGGAAACGACTGAGGTTTCGGTGATATTTACGTAAGATATTCGATTAGGTGACGGTTTATTCCGATTTCCGAGATAAATCCTCAGACATATGTGCGACCGTCGACCGTGGAGGTGATGGATGATAAAACACGTATCGGCGTGACGTCACGAGCGCGCTCCCGCCACCGCGGCCGCGAGCGCTGAACTTTGCGGCAATGTCACTGATAACAAACACTAATAATTCCAAGTAATGAACATAATTGTGCGCTGACTACCTTGATATTTTCGGTGAAGAATATGATAGCACGTGTTATCAAGCATTTCTAAATAAATGCCTAACTTGTATCACAGTCACAGATTATATCTAGTTGACACGTGCTCTACATTTTTGCTAATTACAAAAAAAGTTAGTAAATCATTAATTCGTTATTAAAAAACAAATATTATGTCTCTTTTCTTAACCAAATTTTTAGCTGAACTAGCTGAACTACATAAAAAATATATGAATATAAAATGTAAAAATATAAAAATCATTTTTGTAATTCCCACAATTTTGAAGTGCTCCCTTCAAATAAACGTTTATCCTCATCATAATCCAAATATTTATAATTCTTATCACTATAATCGCATCCATATTACAATTACCTGCGGACTAAAGTCCGAAAAACTTCACAGTGACTCTACATCCGGAACTCTACATTTGAATTTTGAGCACATTTCGACAATTTCCACAGGAAACCAACGTCGGACGAATTTAAATCTGTTGCTAAGGACTGCAATATAAAGGTTGCGAGTTCTAAATGTGGTGAGGACTGGAGACTGAGAGGTTATCGTGCGGGGAGGGCGAATGCCTTCAAGCCGAGACTTGTCGCGACCGTTTATTACTTCACACTCGGTACTCGGTAGACACTGTTACTAAGCGCTTTCTCTCATGTTTTGTTTGAATTTAAGCGGATGTTATTTTGACCTGTAAATAAGTAACATTTAAAGATTTTAAAGTTATTATGGGTATTCAAAGTTTCTTTCGTTTAGGTTAGAGCACAAACTACATTGAAAGATGACCTTTGAGACTTGAGAAGTACGTGTTTGTTTTGAAAGAAAATAAAGATTCAAAGGCCACAATAACAAAAAAATATATTAGGAAAATCTTAAACTTAGCACGCATTAAAAATGCAATCCAAAATTCTATGAATCCAGCAACTCTACAAAATTTGTAGCTCGATATATTGCATAGCGACAAGTCAACAAGGTGGGAGGGTTCTTGCGATTCGTGGGTATTGGGGACTCATGAATGACTCACCAGCCGGTTCCAGCATAACCCCGCGCAGCCTTGATAACATAAACACTATCTGCATATCGACCATATTGCTGTCATTTAAATTTCGAATTTTCACCTAGCTTCTTAAATAATTAATTTAAAAGAATATTACTTTATGTAGGAGAAATAAGAATTGTTTAGTTACGAAAGTGTTTTTGTTTGTTACCTTTTATATTGTTTTAGAAGTAATAAAATATAATATAATTAAAAATGTAGAGCAAAAAATTCGTAGAGCTAGCTGTTATTTTTTCTTAGAAAAAATTGTTTATGTACACCAGTTGATTATTTTTTCTATACGGAGAAATTACATTTTATAGATAAAGTATTTGCAAGATAATATTCTCGTTGATAAAGAAATCACGAAGATATTGCGAAAACTTATCAGTTATTAACTTTCTTCGTCGGGCTAGAAAAATGTTATCTGATAAGAGTTAATGCAGGGCGTTTACATTTTGACGATTTATATTATTCTTCTTATTGTTCAAATGTTCTATTGCAATAATAAAATAGATAAAAATGCAATAATAAAATATATTATGCAATTTTTATTCTTGATGTCTTACAATTTTTGTTTCAATGATTTTCTTGAAATGGCTTGTAAGTTGTAACAAATTTCTCGAGAAATAACGAATCATTTATACAACATTATAAAATTCAATACTAATAATAATAAATAATCGCTATCAAGCGTAATTATAACACTCAATCTGTCATATAAACAGAACATGAGCCTTATCTGAATAGTTCGGAAGGTTACGATAACATTAAACATCTATTTATACTGATTGACTCAAAAGGTAGATTAATAATTTATGTGACAGCTAATTAATACAATAACCATATAAAACGTATTGTTTAAAAAAGCATAACACTCAAATCTAACATTTTGTCGACGTACATGTAGAGGGGGCAAAAAGAGAATACCTAAGCGATGGTACTGCCATTGTAAATTTTATTTTATTTAAATATTATTATTAATTATCAAAGTACACATATATTAAAGGCCAAAAAATCACGTTTGTTGTATGGCAGCCCCCCTTAAATATAATATTATTTTGTTTTTAGTAATTATTTGTTGTTATAGCGGCAACAGATATACACAATCGCTGAAAATTTCAGCAGTCTAGCTATAGCAGTTCTTGAGATACAGCCTGGCGACAGACAGACAGACAGACGGACGGACGGACGACAGACAACGAAGTCTTAGTAATAGGGTCCCGTTTTTACCCTTTGGGTACGGAACCCTAAAAACGCTTTTATTTTTTTATTATTGTTTTACCTATAATAAGTAAAAAATCTACTAGGTCTCCATGACGCTCGAGTGACTACACGAATAGCCCCCTCCCCTCCCCTACTATTATTATTGTCAAAGATAAAGACCAAGAGAAGTTACTCCACTCATAGACGTCTATTGCATTTTACCTCTCAAATATATTTTATCAATGTATATTTCCAATTTCCATCCCAATAATTATAAATTATTGTTGGAATTCTTCCAGTTATGTGATCATTTTGACACTAACGTAAACTCTACCAAGGTCTACATATTAGAAAGTATTCCAATTTTATCAGCACACTCTTCTGAACTCTACATATTAGTGTATCATTACTCTATCCCAGTTGCATATAGTGGGAGGTGCGCGTGATTCAGTGGGTGCTAACAGCTGACGTGAGCCGCGCGGCGCCGCGTCAGCGCCACGTCACGTCCCCGTCACGTGTATATTTAGAACGGTATGCCAAATTGTTTACATATCAACACTTTTTGGCGAAAGTTGCCAACACGCGGGATGCAAATAAAATGTAGAGTAGGAGCTTAAATAAAAGAGATATTTGTATATTTAAGATTAGAAGATAAATCAAATTTTGGGACGAGGTGTGTAAAATGCTTAGCATATGGTTTGCAAGACTCTACCTTTTTTTGTAATGAACTCAAATGAACTAACTACAAGCCAATGTGGCAAATTGCACTATAGAAAATGGCATTTATTTTTCCTAAATAACAAAAAGGAAAAGATGTAGAGCAGGAAAACAATTTTGAATTTTCCTATACTTACTTACTACTTTACTCAACACTTTCCCCCTTACTAATAAACGCTGTATAAGCTTTGAATAGTTATACAGTGTTTTGTCTTCTTCAATCCAATTAAAAATGACACTTGTGTGACAGGAACAAAACACTGTATAACTATTCAAAGCTTATACGAGTACAACGTTTATTAGTAAGGGGGTTTATCTATAAAATAATAATTAAGTATTATTATTATTGGCAACTACATTGACGTGTCATACACTGCCATCATTAAACAGGAAATATACAAAATTATTCACATACCTAATAATATTTTTTTCCAGTAGATCGTCTAAAGCAAATTGCGTCAACAGCTAGAAAAGTAGAGAAAAAAGCGGCAATGCGAATAAACATTTTTGCGATTGAAATAAACATTTTTCCTACGCTTTTCTTAATGGCGTATCGTAAGTATATTATTTAGAACGAAATGCGAAAATTGTTTACAACTCTACTTTTTAGCGAGCCCGTTTGCTAAAATATGCAAACAGCTGCTAAAGTATAATTTAGAGTAAAAGCAATAATAGGGCTTGAAAACTACTTATATGATAATGCTAGAATTAAAATGTAGTGATTAGTTCTTTTCAGCTTGAAATTCAGCTTAAAAAAGTTACCTTTGTTAATTGTGTGACAAAAATATTTATCACACAATAAAAGTAAAAAATAGCAAAGACATCGATTTTTAGAATGCCAGCAAGGTTCTCGCAGGTGTTAAAGCGGCATTATTCAAACATTTTATCGTCCGACTTATATCATGTGGACATTGGTTAGAAATAGCGATTGGTTTACTTCATACACACCTGCTTGAGTGCGGTAAAATAATTAATTAATTGACTATTAATATTAATCTTTAGACCACGGCGACATTAAAAATGCATTAAACAATAATTGCAATAAAATAGCGAAAAATTATCAATAGTATAATAATTATAGAGGTTTATATTTTCAATACCCAGTTTTAATATTTTAAAAAGGTAAAGTTTTATTTTATTTGTTTGCATCGAACAAGCACGGCCGTTTTTATGAAATTTTTCATAATGATAATATGAAGCACTAAGCAGACAACATTGGATCCTACTTATTAGATACTTTACCAAGAAGGGAGAAAACCCAAAAAAATCCTCAAAAAATTCTAACGCAATTTATGAATGCCCCTCGACATTCAAAAACTATTGTCAGAGAGTTCACGTCATTAGCCATCAGCCATCAGCCAAATTGCCCCGCATTTGTCATTACTGTGTTGGCACTGGGCGTCATTTGATGTGATAATGAGCTGGTGTACAGCACTGGACACCTGTTACTGGACTTGCCGGTGAATTAATATTTGGCGTGAAGCGAAATGGTTTAAGGACGGCTTAATATATTTGTGTATTTTTGAATAACCTTTAAGCAGAGTGTTTTAATTTTATACACCACAATAAACAATATCGTTAAATCGCTAAGAAATTACAAACGAATAGAAAGACAATTAGTATCTAAGACATTGGTAACATACTAGATCTTGTCTATTGTAATTAATCGGGTACCGTACACGGAAAAACCATTATAACAACTATTCTATCTTCTTTTCCCGGACTCCAAATAATTTTATAACAAATTTCGTCAAAATCATTTCAGCGGTCTAAGTTCAAAACGGGGCCGTATCAATAGGGATGATAACAAGGTCAAAGATTAGCGAATTTTGTCAATAAAATAAAGAAATCACGGTAAAAAATAAGTGTTCCCAAAATTTCAGCATGATAGCATTTGTAATTTTTTTTATGCGCCTTCAAAGTTGGATATTCAAGTCGATTTTTTTTAATTAAATTTCTTAATATTTGTATACAATTCGATAACTTATGCAATTAAAAGCAACTTTTGTTATGAAACCACTTTCATAAACGCAATATTTAATATACCTGTCGAACAAAGTTGTCTCCCGATGCGTACAAACTACGAAAGACTGACGTCATACTTTCGTAGCACTTTATATGGAGCGTTTCGGGCAGGTCTTTTTTATGAGATATTTGAATTGTCATATCTTGGTGAATTTTTAAGCTATCAGAGTCATTTTTTCAACGATGTTTTTATTTTTTAAGTGTCTTTCAATTACCGATAAGAAAAAAAAATAGTCATCATGCCTATTATACGGTGCCCCGGGCCACGGGGTCCCCAACGTGCATACAGCGTAGGTTACCCTTCCTGAGGGCCCCCAAACAAATTTTTATACGGAGCCCTACCAAGGCAGTAGGCATACTACGCTTCTGGTTCAAAAGTTAAAAAAGAGACAAATAAACAAGTATACTTTTGCATTTTTTAAAGTACGAATTATCATACTACAAATCTAACCACATTAATAAGACTTGGTGAATGTCTGATAAAAATAACCCCAACAGTTTACATTGTATGCGGCACTAATTACTGGCACGGCATTTGGCAGCGGCCGCTGGCGTTCCCTGGGAATGTTGGGCAGGTGCTTGTGCAATCACAACAGTAATACCACCTGATGACTCGCTGTCATACCGTGTTGTATGACTAGTGTCTGCTGCACTGTGGTCTGTGGCTATTTACACTAACATTTTTTATTTTTTTTATTAAATAAGGGGGCAAAAGAGGCAAACGGATCACCTGATGGTAGGCAACTGCCGTCGCCCATGGACACTCGCAACATCAGAGGAGCTGCAGGTGCGTTGCCGGCCTTTTAAGAGGGAATACGCTCTTTTCTTGAAGGTTTGCAGGTCGTATAGGTCCGGAAATACTGCTGGTGACAGTTCGTTCCAGAGTTTTGCAGTGCGCGTAACATACTCATACACCGTTAATGAAACAAGTATGTATGGGTAGTGGGTACTTACTTATTGTCTTTAATCTACTAATATTATAATTCTGCAGAGTTTGTTAGTTTGTTTGTTTGAACGCGCTAATCTCAGGAACTACTGGTCCGATTTGAAAAATTCTTTCAGTGTTAGATAGCCCATTTATCGAGGAAGGCTATAGGCTATATTTTATCACGCTAAGACTAATAGAAACGAAGAAATAGAGGAAAATGTGGAAAAAACGGGGGGAAATTATTTGAAAGGGCTTATTTGAACGCGCTAATCTCAGGAACTACTGGTCCGATTTGAAAAATTCTTTCAGTGTTAAAAAGCCCATTGATTGAGGAAGGCTATAAGCTATATTTTATCACGCTAAGACTAATAGTAGCGAAGAAATAGGGGAAAATGTGGAAAAAACGGGGTAAATAATATGAAAGGGCTTATTTGAACGCGCTAATCTCAGGAACTACTGGTCCGATTTGAAAAATTCTTTCAGTGTTAGATAGCCTATTTATCGAGGAAGGCTATAGGCTATATTTTATTATTCTACGACTAACAGGAGCGAAGAAATAGAGGAAAATGTGGAAAAAACGGGGGAAATTATATGAAATTGCTTATTATCTTAAGATTTTTAAGAACTACTGGAGCAATTTTTATGTTATTTGGCAAACATGAAGAATAGACCACGTTAAGGGACATAGGCTATTTTTTGCGGAAAAATGTACGGTCGCGTGAAATTCCTAAATTACGCAAGCGAAGCCGCGCGGAACATCTAAGTATATATAATAAAATCGTAGGAAAGTCAATGCTGTACATTGAATATTTTTGTACAATAAATAATACTTGAGACGTGATTTACTATACTAACGCGGACGAAGTCGCGGGCAACAGCTAGTATATTATAAATGCGAAAGTATGTCCGTCTGTTTGTCTGTCAGTTTGTCACCTCTTCAAGTTTAAGCCGCTGAACCAATTTTGATCTCTAGTAGGTACGCAGATACTTAGTGTCCCGGTAAAGGACATAGGATAGTTTTTGGTGTGGAAAAATGTACGGTTATGCGCGATTAACGAATTTAATTATGACATAATCTAGTAATATATAATTTTCATACTCGAATTATTTACTTTTGGTTGTGTTACATGATGTTAAATATAAAATTCTCGTATCACAATGTTAGTAACCGTACTCCTCCGAAACGGCTTTACTGATTTTTACCAAATTTTATATGCATATTCAGTAGGTCTGAGAATCATCTACTGGCTACTTTTTTAATGATTAGTTCATTTGTTGAATAAATATTAGTAAATTATTATAGCTCGAGACCGACGGCGACCACTGTTTGTGCGACGATAGCGATGGACGTTGCCATGGTGACATACTTATTTAGTCACTTCAATAAAATAATATGGGCAAAATACTTTGTATGGCAAAACAACGTTTGCCGGGAATGCCGGGATAGCTAGTATCTACATAAAATATGTTATTATTTGGGTAATACAGACGATAGCCTCAGTTTACTAGATGACATCATAATAATCTTCATGCGAAATGCAAATACACAACAGGCACAACTACTCTTCTGCGAATTCATTCGTCATTCGTTACTGAGAGACGTTCAATTGTTTTTCATGAATTCATTGAGTTGGAATCAATATTCAATAGTAAATTACCATTAGTGACGACATTAAATACACTGAGTAAAGAACTGTGGGCTTTGAATGGCTTCAATAATCGAAATAGGAATATTCTTCTTTACTCAATACAACTAGTTAATATAAAATAACTTCTAATATATAAAATTCTCGTGTCACTGCAGTGTTTGTGCGCGATCGCCCCTTTAAATATTAATTTTATTTTGTTTTTAGTTGTTGATATACACAACCTGTGAAAATTTCAGAACTCTAGCTATAGCGGTTCTTGACATACAGCATGGAGACAGACAGACGGACAGAAAGACATCGAAGTCTCATGAATAGGGTTCCGTTTTCACCCTTTGGGTACGGAACCCTAAAAAGAAGGATTCTAAAACTAATAATACCCGGTATAGAGCTAAAAGAAATGATGATTATAATGCTTTTATTAATATTATTATGTAATATGCCATTTATTTTAAACATTTCCAAGATATTACCAAGAATTATTTATGACTTAACTCAGTTTCTCATAATTTATTATGATATTGCTCAAGATTGTACCTTTCCAATTTTTTGTACCAAATGACAATGTGTTATGTGGGTATTTATAGAATTCTAATTTTAAACTCTGCGTGGGTCTACTAATGGTTTGCACTATGGAAGTTTGTTTTAATAATAAAATTCGTAAGCTGTTCTGATTTCAAATGATATTATAATATTAATTACATGAATAAAAACAATAATGCAGTCTGTGCAACTTACAGAAAATTTTATACATCGGATGTGATTCCGAACATGAAAATTTCGAGTTTTAAGTTAGTTTGCCTTAGCTTCCCTATTGCCCCTGGGCTTCTACCATGGAAGCTTAGGGAAGCTAAATACAAACCCATAAACATATCTTACTATAATTTGGTACTACTAATATATATTCTGTGCTATAATACAATTTAAGTATATCTTATCATATTTTTTTTTTGTTTAAGGTACGGACTACGGACTACATAGGTAACTATTATAATAACTACTAACTATAAAACTATTGTGAAATTATTCTTACAAAACAAACTGTAAGTAGCTTCGACTTGTTATCTTTATGTGGAATATTAAATATTAAGATGTCTTATTAATAATTTTCATATATTTTTATACTTTTTATTGTTAGATTTTATCTTAGGCTCTTCCATTCTTTATCAACATATTTAAAACTGTATCTACAAAGTAATTTTCTGGAACTCAAAGTACTAGTACAGCTACTCGACATACATAATTTTAGTTCAGCGGCTGACTCCTGAACAAACATTAAAATATTCAGTCTAAGTGCTGTTTGCACGAATGTATGAATAGTCTGTAGATATTGATACAATTAGCCCTAAGGTTAAAGGTACTTTTGTTTTACAAAAGCTTATTAATATTATTATAACTTTTTATAAAAATAACTGTATCAAAATTAAATCATCGACCGATATTAACAGTGACAAACAGACATTGTAATATAATGGGAACTAACATTTAAGTGCCTCACAAACGCGTGCTGAATACAAATCACAAGTTTATGAATGAATGATTGAATAAACGGAAGGAAAAAGACATCGTCCCTTCGACTTCCAAGAAGTGTGAATTAAAATGTTACTTTTCCCTAGAATTGCAGTTAATTGACAGGTATATTCATATTCCATAATAATGCGACAGTGTGCATGTCTAATTGTCTATTACCCATGGGCGTGGGGGGGGGGGGGGGGGGGGGGGGGGGCAGCTGCCCGCCCTGGATCATGTTGACGTTCCTACTAAGTATATTATCTAGTACTTTTATCTATAAAAATTAAAAATTAAGAACGAATTTTTGCCATTTGTGTGCAATACAATATTTTTACAACTAAAAATTGTTAATTTTTTATTCTTTATAAACACCTAGCTTATGAAAAATCTGATTTGCCCCCCCCCCCCTGGCCCAGAACCTGGGTGATTTGCCCCCCCCTGGCACCAGAACCTGGGTAATTTGCCCCCCCCCCTGGCCCAGAACCTGGGTACGAACCTGGGTACGCCCATGCTATTACCTCTTCACGGCTAAACACCGAATGGGATAAAAGTTATAGAGATACTTTGAGTGCCGGGAAAGGAATAAGGATGGTTTTTATAATGCAAAATCGTATTTCGCAGATAAATAATAGGTTTGTCAATAAGAATATATACAGATAACAGTGTATTGAAGTATAAAAAATCGTAAAAGATTCTGTAGGATCGCCTGTAAATTAGAATATAATGATGTTTGGTAAGCTAGGCGTAGCTAAATTGTTTCAGCCTTCGTTTGTTGTTTGGTTAGGACTTGCTGCTGATGTTTTAAATCTTTGAATGGGGTTCAAAGATTTAAAACATCAGCAAAGGCTTGCACCAACTAACTTTAACTATAACTTTAACCATAACAAAATGTCAAATGAACTGTCAAATCCCTAGTAAAAGTCCATAATGGATGCCATATTTGACGTTAACCTTAACCTTAACAGCTATAACTATGCCTCTGGTGCAACCCACCCTAAGTTAAAGTTACGTCTAGACTTTCAAACCTCAAAATTAAAATAGGGATATTATGCAAAGGTCGGAGAAGATGAATAATGAAGAAGACTCGCACATAAGTACAGTGAATTATCCGACCAAAATTCGACATGTTGCACACGTATCAGAATATAAGCTGTACTCGGAGAATTGAGACAGTAGCGGTCATTGACTTCCTGTCAAAAACTTGTCATTTTCTATATAACCCGCGATTAAGAATGAAATGTCAGATGTGGCAATATCGTATTTTGCATACTCGATGTGATCTGGATATGAGTTATGACGCAATATTATCATTCTAAGAGTTACCAAGAGGTTTCGCGATTAAGGAGTGAGCACACTGAGACGGGCCGTGCCGGGGCTCAGCATGCCGGGGCTCATTGCAAAAATCCGCCTCCATACAATTTATATGGAAGCGAATGCGCGTATCGCACACTGTTGCGGGGCGCAGCGGATTTCCGCTTCCATACAAATTGTATGGAGGCCTCCGATCACTAATATACCGAAGATGGAGGCGGATTTTTGCGATGAGCCCCGGCACGCTGAGCCCCGGCACGGCCCGTCTCAGTGTGCTCACTCCTTAAATCTGTAATAATCTGTGTCTTTATAAGAGGTCAATTTTATTATTAGGTAAGTAAATATTCTAAATACAGTGCGAGAATTTTTCATTTAGCGCCTAGACTGAAAAGGTCAATGACCGCTACCTCCATATTTCGCCGAGTACAGTATAGACAGAAACGTTGTCAAACGTCGACGAAAACTTTTTGTTTACTGTGTGTGCTAATGCTACCTCTGGCGTGAAACCATGTGCAGTTTAAGCTATAACCTATTCTATATTTTTCCCTTTCTTTCAGTTTTTAACAGAGTAGATAATTCACTAAGGTTCACTCGGCGTAACTTGGCGGTAGCGGTCATTGACTCCCTGTCAAAAACTTTTAATTTTCCATACAAAGCCGCGATTGACAACATCTGACACCTTATTGTCAATCGCGGTTTATATAGAAAATGACAAGTTTTTGACAGGGAGTCAATGACCGCTACCGCCCAGTTACGCCGAGTGAACCTTAGTAATATAGAATACCACGAATACTAACCTTGATAGCTTCACGCACTAAATGCACCTGAATTAGCGATTTCTAGGAAACGACTCCGATCGAAAAACTGCGATCTTGCGTTTTCAAGGCTGTTGCCACTTGCCAGTGTTGCTACATCACAATATCGGATAACATTGACATTATGTTATGAATAACGATGTAATATAATGATATTATAAATCTTAAAGTTTGTCTGTCTGTCTGATAAGTGTTACGTCTTCACGTTCAAACCATGAGAACCTCACACACAAGGTCCCAAGGACTCAGTAGTCACTGTCGGTATTACTCGATAGTTTTACTCCAAATCGAGTAAAAATGACCGCAAAACTCACAATTCGAAGGCTCGCATGGAGCCGGCTTGATGGAATTAAATAACGACGACGCGGGCCGTCGAGCGTGTGAGTTTTGCGGTCCACACGATAATTTTTACTCGATTTGGAGTAAAACTATCGAGTAATGCTGAATGTGTGGACGAAAGCCCAAGCCGTGGTTTTTACTCTACAGTCTACGTGATTGCTCGATCGAGTAAAACCGTTAAATGTGAGTACTTACTAGGTACTTAGCCGTTAGTACGTATTTGAAGAAAATATATTTCCCTTTTCAGGACCACTTCTGCTTTCTATATTATCGTTCTACAAGCCTATAAAATGAGCACGGAGAAAAAATAACATATTATAAACAAATAAATCTAAGTAATTAATATATAACTGTAGACCATAAAATATATCGTTCTACAAGCCCATAAAATGATTAAGTATACAGGAAAAATAACACATAAACGAATAAATATACTTACGTAATGAATATATATATTTGTAGACAAATATATTTTCGTTTTAAACGAATAAATAAGCTTGTCATTTAAAAAAATAAACATGCCATAACCGCTGAATCAACTGCACATAAGCCTATACTCATCAAGTGTTTAGGTAATCGGAAATAATTCTAGAAAATTGTTGATATAATTTGTTGTTAGACCAAAGTGTTGACTCGGGAGGTTGTTGACTTGTGAGTCACATCCTGCGACTCGCGTTGCCTTCACATGTCCTTCGCTTTTTAACATAATCTCGTTGCTGATGCTCGTCGGCAATCATCGTAGAAATAAGAGAAATTAATTTTAAATTTTAATTAACTCCAAATTTTTAGAGTTTACTTAGCGTAGCCTTATCTATATATATAAAACTCAAAGGTGACTGACGGACTGATTGACATAGTGATCTATCAACGCACAGCCCAAACCACTGGACGGATCGGGCTGAAATTTGACATGCAGGTAGATGTTATGACGTAGGCATCCGCTAAGAAAGGATTTTGATAAATTCCAACCCCAAGGGGTTCAAATAGGGGATGAAAGTTTGTATATAATAATACTTCTTAACGCGAGCGAAGCCGCGGGCAACAGCTCGTTTTAGTTATAGTTACGATGTTTTAGCTTTCGATTTGCCCGAGGACTGTACAAATTACAATGTTTCCATTATACTTTTATTTAAGCGAGAAGATAATTAATACAGAAAATATTAGTTTGGATAATCCTCCAAAATCCAAACTATTGTTATGAGTATGCACAGCTGTTATGTATGTCTTTATATAAACGAAGTGACTACAATAAGTTTGATGTACTTCTGAAACCCCACTCAAATCCTGCTCAAACCTGAGTCACGCGTCTGGGTCTTATGACACACCTTTGCGGTCAGACCCTTGTCTTAATGCATTTGATTAATGGCTCGCAAATCTCTGATTGCAGCAATAAAGTTAAAATTACTTTAGATTTTTGGTTATCATCATTTCAAAATAAAATAAATTGAGGTTTTTTTTTATGAAATAAGGGGGCAAACGAGCAAACGGGCCACCTGATGGAAAGCAACTTCCCATGGACACTCGCAGCATCAGAAGAGATGCAGGTGCGTTGCCGGCCTTTTAAGAGGGAATAGGGTAATAGGGGAGGGTAGAGAAGGGAATAGGGTAGGAGATTGGGCCTCCGGTAAGCGCACTCACTCGGCGAAACACAGCGCAAGCGCTGTTTCACGCCGGTTTTCTGTGAGAACGTGGTATTTCTCCGGTCGAGCCGGCCCATTCGTGCCGAAGCATGGCTCTCCCACTTATAAAAACGGTATTATTGACTGTAAAGAAAAGTAAACAAATTGGTTGGTTAAGTAAAATTGTAAACAATTATTATTGTTTTTGATTACTTACCTCATTACGCACTAAGTTCAAACCAATTTGAATGAAGTTTGGTATGGAAATAGATACTTTGGATCCCATGAAAGAACGTTAAATTAAAATATTTTTGTTTTCTGTTGCAACAAACGTATGCAAGGAATTTTCTAATAGGTACTCTAGAAGTATCTTTAAAATAAATATTATGAGTCGTTGTAAGTATATTTTTTATACATATCTAAAAGTATTGCTATATTAAAAGTGATAGCAAATAAAAAGCAGTAGTTAAACTAAAGTAAAAACAATACTAAGTAGTAATATGGTGTAATATTTTAGCATTTTTTTACTGTTGCTAGTTGCTACGGCGTAGGCTCGTAGCACACTGATCCCGTGTTCCCGTCGGCCGCCACTTTTTTGTCTCTCCTTATTTATTATGCGTATTTATTATTTAATATTTATTATTAATTTATTAACGAGCTTTTGCCCACGGCTTCGCTCGCATTAGCGAGTATTATTATATAAAAACTTTCATCCCCTATTTTGACCCCTTGCCCGATCCGTCCAGTGGTTTTAGCTGTGCGTTGATAGATCACCATGTCAGTCTTTCAGTCACCTTCGAGTTTTATATAATATATAGAATATAGATATAGAAGATAGAAGAAGAAGATAGAAGATAAGATTGTAATTAGTGTACTCACAAATTCTTCTTCTGTTTAATTTGTCTTTTATTACTGTTTTGGCAGTTCTGAAATTAATATAATCTTATATCTTTAAACGAGCTATATAGTTCGAGTTAGTTGGTGCAAACCAACCTAAGCTAGATTATCATGTTGCTACAAGCATTCATTTAAAAGTTGTGCAATTCTTAATAGCTTTAATTTTCTCAAATAAAAGTTTCAATGAGAAAAAATAAAATAATAAGGTAATAGATGATCGCACTTGAAGATAATATTGTAAAATATGTACATGAATAAATATCATGCCATTTGACAATAAAAAGATAAGAATAATTTGAACGATCTATATGCGGAAAGTACTTGTAGCGTAAATAATTCAGCAATAAAAGACCGGCTGCCTTTTTATTATTTTTGTAATTGCACCACCATGCAAGGCTTGTTTTTCCATCCAAACAATAATACGTATGCAATTATTGTCATTATAAGCCCGCATGTGCGTCGGCAACTAGAGGAAAATCTCCCGAGGAGGTATGACTCAAAAATTCATCACCAAACGAAGCCGCGCCCAAGTTCTCGAATTGACCAATCATTACCAATATTATATTTTATGAGTAATTTGTAGGTTGGTTTTGGCGGGCTTTTTGTGATGCGTCTCTGCATTTTTTTGTTCGCCATCTTGTAGGTTATGCTTGGCGGCAAATTCATAAAATATGGAACCCGCGCGAGTCGTGTCTATGACCCGCATCTAACATGTTGTGTTTCGATAGGTCACTGAAAGTGTGGCACGGCCGCGCCGCGCGCCGCCCGCGCACGCGTTCCCGCCAAAACTCGCAGGCTGTGGCGCGAAGCGCTGCGATTGGTCGAGCGCGCGCCGGCGCAAGGCCGCCGGTTTTCCCGCGAACAATGCCAAATGGTGCATTTGTCAAGGTTCGTTCACCGCCGACGCCGGCGCCGCGCGCGAAGGTCGCTCCGAAGATAATCATTGCAGGTGAAATAAAATTAACCTTATTAATGTAACTGTATTTTTTTAATTTCTGGTAGCGTTTTTATTTATTTTAATTATTTTATGGTTATTTAAATGCAAAGAAGTTTAACGAGTGTGATTATGTTTTCCACATTTTTTGGTATTTCTGTATGATGTTTGTGCACTATTATATCGACGTGTTTTATAACTTAATTTTATTTTAATAGAAAAATAAGTTTTCATTATTATTAATTTGTCTAGAATTAAGAATGCTGTAGGCGTAAATGTTGCTACATAATTGAATTTTAATATTGTGTAAATTGTAATATCAGAATTTAGAATCATAAAAGATTGTTACAATTCTTTAGTCAATTTATTACAATAATAACGCACTTATCAAACGTGAAACGAGTAATATGAAGAATATTTGAAGAAGAGAAGAAAGAATATAGAAGAAAAGTATCAAGTGCTACGCCCGGACGAACTTCCCAGTTCGGCCGATATGGCGGGTCGGTGGGATCTTCGTCCGTTTGTATCGCTTATACGTGTGTTCTACCATCCTCGACACGGGAGTCAACGTGATCCGACGTAATTCTACCCGATGCGACGTATTCCGACGTGCTACGACGTGCTACGTCGCGCTACGAACGTTCTACGAGAAGGCAACTTAAGCCTACGCGGGCCGTCGGCAACCATGAAATCGGCCACCGACTTTTTCTAAAAAAAATGTCTCTATTTTTATTTGTACCGGAACATCCTTTGGATATTGTGTTCTTTATAATAATTATTAACAGTTCCTTATGTCTGGATATTTATTTCTTGTAGCATAATAATATTATGTTTAAAATATATGCTACGACAAACGCATTCTGTTGGTAAATTGAAAATCGGTGACTATTGTATTGTATATAGTGGTTTATGTTTAGCTAGAATCTAGATAAATCAGTTTCTTGTACAGAATTGAATTTGTTGTTACTTATTAGGATTAAAAATACGTTAATTAGTCAGCACTATAATTGCATTCATATTTAAAAGATATTGTGCACTGTATAAATAAAATTTAATGCAACAATTATAATATTAGGTATGGGTTGTTAATATTATTAAAATATTAACATACTGTACTGTAAATATATCTTATATATTTAAACGAGCAATTATTGTATATTATATAAATATATAATTGGAATGAATCTCGGAATCGGCTCCAACGATTTTCATGAAATTTAGTATATAGGGGGTTTCGGGGGCGATAAATCGATCTAGCTAGGAATCATTTTTAGAAAATGTCATTTTATTTGTGTTTTATCGAATACCGAGCAAAGCTCGGTCAAATAGCTAGTTAATATAAAAGTTCTATAATTATATTTAATTAAAATTACTTAATGTAATTTTTATTCTTTGTACTAAATAAATAGTTAGGTTTAAATTTGGATAAGGATAAATGAGGATCGAAACTATAAGTTTTACAGTTGTTTCTACTATTGTAAAAGCAAAAATATTATGTCGAGTGCACCTACATAATATATGTATATTATTATATTTTTTGCACCTTTGGATTATGAAAAAGTTGATTAAATACGCATTTATCGTACGTTTTCGTAGATTAAGAATTTAAGACATTTCATTAAAGATTAATTATTAAATAATATAGTATTAATAATGTATAATACTCAGGACATAATTCCAATTCTTTATGTTACTGTCACGTATGTTTCGCCAGAACAATGGAGGCATACTGTAGAGCATTTCAGGCCTACTTTTCTGCAGCCACACATAGTTCCACAGTGTTCTTTTACATCTGCAGAAAATTAATTTCATGAGATCGGGGGTAGCTGGAGACTTGGGAGTTTGTATTGGCATCCAAATGTTTGCAGCATGCTTTTTCCAGCCTCAATCTTCAGGATTTTGATATCTTCCGACTTCTGAGCCACGACTGGACCTGGTGATATACTCGGAGACGGTGAAAACGATCACCATTTTGTGTTGAAGCCAGCGATGACAAATTAAATGAACTAGAGATCGCCCAATGGTCGAAATTCGACCTTACTTGCAACGACAGGACTAGGTACTACCTACCTATATTTTGTAAAAAATATTGGCTTCATCATAGTCTTTTTCAATTCTTGTCTCTGGGACTCAGCTGATCTCAGACTGGCCGTTTAAGCATTGTCTAATAGTATCTAAAATTAAATATAAAAAAACAATAATCCATTTTTAATTTGTCTACTTGTTGTCAGCAGACTTAAACCATAAATAAGAGTATAATTCGTATGTATAAGCTTGTCACTCAAAAAACTGTCATTTTTCCTAGTAGTAGTGTCGTAGTTAACGTTTTATTTAAAATATATATGATAAAAGCTACGGATAATAAAAACTAAGGAATCGTAACTCCCATACTATTACCGTTTTAAATTTGGTTCCTTTTGATCTGCCATGTAACGTCAGCCTAGTACCGCTCAAGGTCACCTAAATATTGCAAATGTATTGAAATGTGTACCCAAGGTACACATTTTGACAAGTATTGTGGAGCATGTTTTTTGACGGAGTTACTTTTCCTTAGTTTTTATTATTCGTAGGATAAAAGCATAATTAAAAAAAAAAATTTATTAAATAAGGGGGCAAACGAGCAGAACGAAATTTCATGCACCTACGTTTCCCCATATTTTAGTGTCCGACCGAAGGTCTATTTTTGGCCGAAGCCGAAGCCGAAGCTGATTAATCGGCAATCGCCACAACCTTCGCCGAAGCCGAAGCCGAAGGTTTATGATTTTATTCTCGACTCTCAGTAATTAATTTTGTTTAAAATTGTCTATAAGCTACAATGAATATTCAAATTAATTCAAAACTTCGGCTTCGGCCGGGTTTTAGGCCGAAGCCGAAGGTTTCGCCGAAGGTGGATTTTTTGGCCGAAGCCGAAGCCGAAGCTTCGGTCGGACACTACCATTTTTCGTAAAAAGGGTTACAAAGTTTTTCTCTCACGTATTAATATGTAGATTTTTAGTCACTGCAAAGTTTTGTTGATTACAGAACCCTAAAACGGAACCATAACCGGCTGATTTTTTGTATATTGGTAGGTTAATAGTTATTTAATTTAAGAGTAACCTTGTCCTACAAATGAAACAATCCATATTTTAGGACCATCAAGTCAAAGTATGAAATCCGTTTTATCTCTGTTAGCTACCACTTTCGAGTTTTGTCGAAAATAAAAATGTTGTTCGTCTTATCCATGAGTTTCTAAAATACTAGAGTAGCAATGTCTTACAAAAGATTCTCAGAAATGCGTAACCACTTTTTTGTTCAAAAGACAATGTCAAGTCATATATTCGTTATGTCATTATGTATGTGAGATATGCCTGCAGGCATCTTCGAAGTGGCAACGCGTTGCTACCGTAAACTTCCAATCTAGTTACTAAGTTGTTTAATTCGACTAATACTCAACAAGCCTAAGGGTCTGTTTCTCCACTTCCTGATTATTATTTTTATGAAATAATGGGACAAACGAGCAAACGGGTCACCTGATGGAAAGCAACTACCGTCGCCCATGAATACTCGCTACATCAGAAGAGCTGCAGGTGCGTTGCCGGTCTTTTAAGAGGGAATACACTCTCTTCTTGAAGGTTTGCAGGTCATATTGGTACGGAAATACTGGTGACAGTTCGTTACAGAGTTTTACAGTGCGCGGCAGAAAGTTACGCGAGAAACGCACGGTGGAAGACTGCCACTCATCAAGGTGATGAGGATGGTATATTTTTGGCGTGGGACGATGGCGAAAAGTTGCAGGTGGTATGATTCCGACCAATAATTCCTCTACAGAGCTCTCCTCGTGATACAACCGATAGAGGATGCAGAGTTAAGCTACATCTAGGCGTAATTCTAAGGGGTCCAAGCTGTTTGAAACACTATGGCAGTCAACAATTCGAGCGGCCCTCTTCTTCCTGATAAATTTGGGATGTCCACAATTTATCTGAAAGATAAAGTTTGAGTATCTGTCAGATAAGTTGTGGATAGCATATCCGATACTTATCAGCCCCTTAAGTTTGCGAATTGCGACTTGCGATTTACTATAGTCGAATATGTAAGTTTGAACTGGGAAGATTTAGGTGTGTACAGTTATTATGACGGTGGAGAAACCGTCATCCAGCGATATAACCAATAACCATACTTCGAACTCAATGTATCTGAGGGCGTCGTGTAGACGACATTTCCACCTACAAACATATTCAGCTGACGACGATATTCGTTACTATATCTACTTCGATAGTAAATATTTGTGAGGAAGAATATTATCTTTATAGATTCTACGTATAAATAGCGCCATCTGTTGTTACATACTAAAACACCTATCGAACCTAAATAACTATAACCTAGATATGAACCTTTATTGGGTGCGAATTGGGATCTTTATAATGTCAATCCATACTAATATTATAAATGCGAAAGTATCTCTGTCTGTCTGTCTGTCTGTCTTGCTTTCACGCCAAAACTACTGAACCGATTGCAATGAAATTTTGTATACAGTTATTCTAGAGTCTGAGAAAGGACATAGGCTACATTTTGATGTGGGAAAATATCTTATTTCCATGAAAATTTCGATGAAAATAAATTCGCATTGCGCGTGGCCAGCGCTCATCCCGGGGGTCCTGGGTTCGAGTCCCGCAGGCGGAACAAAAAGTTTTCAATGTTCCTGGGTCTTGGATGTGTATGAAAGTAAAATTTCAAAAATCTTAAACATATTTTATGTATAATACTAGCTGTTGCCCGCGACATCGTCTGCGTGGACTTTAGTTTATAGCGCGCGGTGTCAACAAAATTTGTTTCAAATTTAAAAACTTTTTAAAACCCTGGTAAGTGGTACCCCTCTTAGGGCCGCGCTACACCGGAATGGCAGCGCTGAAAGTGCTCGCCTCGCATGGCAGCGCCATTCCGGTGTAGCGCGGCCCTTAATTAATCAAAATACCCAAAAACAGCTGTGCAGTGTGCACATAATCTATACTAATATTATAAATGCGAAAGTATCTCTGTCTGTCTGTCTGTCTGTCAGTCTCGCTTTCACGCCAAACGCCAAAAGTATCTCTGTCTGTCTGTCTGTCTGTCTGTCTGTCTATCTGTCTGTCTGTCTGTCTCGCTTTCACGCCAAACGCCAAAACTTCCGAACCGATTGTAATGAAATTTTGTATACAGATAGTCTAAAGCCTGAGAAAGGACATATGCTACTTTTTTACTGGAAAAAAGGGTTGCAAGGGGGTGAAAATGCGTAAATTTGTTCAAATTAAGTTAGTTCCAACAATTCATAATAGATGGCGCCGTGCGTCTTCTACATCGCGCTGACGCTTGCTCAAAAGTCTTTCTATAAGACGTGGTATCATCTTACACTTGAGTTTCGATTTTTTTCGATTGTTATATCTATTCTACGGTATTAAATAACTCAGTACTTTATCTGTGCAGTGACGTAACCTTAAATCTATCAATGATAAATAGTTTATGGGTAAAGTTGTGTAATTGGAGGGCTAAATAAGCTTTAAAATTTGGCATAAAATATAAAGTTTAATATAAAAAAATTAAATACTTATTGTGTGCACACTGCACAGCTGTATTGATTTAAGGGGTACCAGGGTTTTTTTATAAAAGCTTTTGACACCAATTTTGTTGACATCGCGCGCTATAAACTGAAGTCCACGCGGACGAAGTCGCGGGCAACAGCTAGTACAATAATAAGGTTGGGTTGCACCAGAGGCGTGGTTAAAGTTAGGCCTAATTCACACCAGATCGGCAGCGGCCGGCAGCGGCGCGAAGAGCACTTTTAGTGTGAAATAATTTTAAACTTTATTTACATACTTATAACTACTAGTATCTTGAAAACTTCAAAAGTGCTCGAGGCGCCGCGCGACCGTCGGCGGAAAGTACTCGCGGATTCCCGCAACCGCGCGCGTCGTCGCGAGGCGCCTCGAGGCGCCTCGAGGCGTCGCGAGGTACCGCGAGCACTTTCCGCCGACGGACGCGCGGTGCACAGTGGATCGAAAATCGAGTATCATAGACATAAGAACTTGAATTTCCAGATGTCATTTTTTTGGGCTGAAAAGCGTCCACAAGCGGCCGCGAGCGTCCACAAGCGGCGACGCGAGCCGCCTCTGCCGGCCTCGCCGCGCCTCACCGCGCCGCTGCCGGCCGCTGCCGATCCGGTGTGAATTGGCCCTTAAGAGGATACACCAGGGGCGAGAGAAATTGAAAATAGGTATTTGAAAATGTATTGCTGTCTCACCAATCTCAAGTCTCCCACCGCAGAGCGCGATAGAGACAATACGACAAAAGTTCTAAAAAAAGAACAGAAAATCTTCAATTCGTTGTCCGCTGATTCCTCCTCCAAAACTTAACCGATTTAAGTACTTTTTTCATTAAGAATTAAAGCAAGGCTTGAGCTGTATTCCTATGTTTTATTTTTTTTTGTATATTTTAGCCAGTTTTGTTTTCTGGGTGTTTGAACACAGAGGAAAATCTTGCCATTTTTTTGGGTTTTTGGACGTTCTTATCTTTTTTAATAATAAAAATATGAAAAAAAAGAAAACATAGGGACATGCTAATAGCGGCCATAGATATTCAGGAAAAAAATCATAACTCTACCGGCATTATCCAGGGAGGAAACAGGGGACAGCGTTTGTATGGAAAAACGGCGGTGTGGATTCCTCTTAAAGTTATGGTTATAGTTATAACTTTAACTTTGACCGGAGAAATTGACAGATGACAGCTGGTCCAACAAGGTTATAAATGAACGTATGCGGGGTGCTGCTGGTAAAGGAGAACTGTCAAAAATGGTGTTTTTGTATGATGACAGCGTTTATAGTTCCTTTTTTCGCCACGTGCATTTAAAACCTTATCTAGCTCTATGGTTATGGTTAAATATGGCGTCTTGATGGCGTCCATTTTTAACTTTAACCAAAGATTTGACATTTTGCATTGTATTTAAAGTTATAGTTAAAGTTAGTTGGTGCAACCCAACTATGCCCAACAACAACTTTGAGATACTCTCAATTTTTATTCCACCCGTTCTGAAGCAGCTGACGATCAAAACTCCTAAGTATACAGGTGCGGTCCGAAGGGGGGGGGTCACAGGGGATATGACCCTTCCCAAAATCTAAGGTAAAATTGAAAAATTGAAAAATCTTGCTAAATAATAAAAGGAAATTTCTAGCTATCCCCTAACCACCACTTTGTCCGACCGTAGACAGCTGCTGTGAACCCAGAACCGTCCGAGGGCGCAGATAAAAAATAGTGTAGTGACTACTGAGTGACCCCCCCCCCCAAATTTCAAGCTGCGACCGCGCCTGTATGTATGGGTGGAATACTATTTAATGAGCGTTTCTCAAAAAATTTTTACCATTTTCTAGAAAATATGATAAAATAAAAATGTTCAAATATTACCGATTTTTTTTAAATGTCTACAAAATTTGGAATAGGGATTGTTTTCAGATATAAAATGTTAATAAATAGCAAAATCTATTAAAACAAACCCGAGGTGCAGAAAATTTCCTATTTTGTTACCTTTACTAGATTACGTAAATTGAATGTTGAATTGTGTTATTAGAAATTTTATTTGATTAAATGGGATAATAAAACACATTTTAATTTGTTTTTAAAATATCTGTCTATTTTTAACAGTAAAATCTTAAAATATAGGCGGTAATGTTTCCTTTACGTTACTATTCGGCCACAAATCTTTCTCATCTTTACAATATTGAGTCTATTTTATCTTGTATAATTTTTTTATACATATATAGTGCAAAAACGATTTATTTTTGTCTTCATCACAAAAACATAATAATATCCTAATAAAATGTTAAAAAAACCAAAGAAATATGCGCCCGCTTTTATGGGACAGTAACCAAAATATAATTTAACAAAATAGGATTTCTTAAACTTAGTCTACAAAGTAGTACAAATAATCTGTTATATTCAAGTGTATCATTTCTCTGTTTCTTTACGATCCTTTGGTTAATAAATCAGTATCTGAAACAAAATATTGCACCGTAGGTTAGGATGGGCAGAATACACATGTCGACGAGTCTGCGTTTCAGGGAGATTGGCAAATCTCACTTCATTAGCGTCTTCATGGACCAGTAGCTCTTCCAGGCGTTTTCAATTCGATGGTTGACTTCCTTTCCTAGTCTATTGTTAAAGGAGACTATCTGGCCCAAGTAGATATACACGTCGACATATTGTAATTCTTGCCCATCTACCTCGATCCTACGTTTTCCGCTATTGGTCATTATTTGTGTTTTGGACCGATTCATCGCTAGTCCCACCTCGAGGCTTGCGTTGCTTAGGTCTTCAAGCATTGTTTGTAATTCCAAGGCACAGCCTTGTGCGTGTGGTGCGAAGAGAATAATGTCGTCGGCAAACCGAAGGTTTGTTAGCCTCCTGTCACCGACGACAATATCCCTCGTCGCTCATGAAGCTGCCAGCTTTCGAAATACTTCCTCAAGGACACTTGTAAATAGTTTAGGAGAGAGCGGGTCTCCTTGTTTGACTCCTTTCAGGACTCGGAATGATGGACTAATGCTGTTTAGTTTTATATTGGCTGTACTGTTGTGGTAGATAATTTTTAATAGATGTGTATGTATGTATTTTCTATCTTTTGGTTGTGGAGGGCTTGAAATATTGCTGAGTGTTCAATACTGTCAAAATTTTCATAATTATTATAATAAAAATCACATAGTCAACACTCTGCCTTACAATTTCCTATTTTGTTACCTTATTTTTCTTATATACGTTACCACTCAAAATTAACAAAAAAGGAAGTAACGAATAAAGTTAAATAAACTTTTCAACTTGTATACGCGTACAACTAAAACTAATACTTACTCGTTTATTTGACTTACGAAATTAAAATTGGGAGCTTTAATGGATCTTAGGGAGAAATAATAATAATATTAGAGCTTACCTGCGTTTCTTGGGTAACAAAGACTGGAAATTTTCTGGACCACTATGCTAATAGACAACCTTCTGTTTCCGCACGTGGAACGTAAAAGAAATATCAAAACGAAAATAAGATGCATATCGAGCTTAACAATTTTGCCATTATACTAAAACATTTTTATACCTACCAAAATAGACTCCAAAATTTTAAAAAATATGGTCACAAAAAAGGAAATTCAAAGAGGAACTTTTTCCGCGATACAATAAAAACATTATTTATTAAATAAACTTGTTCTAACACGATCAAATATTCTTTATAAATGATTTATGGTCTTGCAGCCCTAAATAAATACATAAGTTGTTTCAAAAATTTCCGCAAGGCCTTACAAATACAATCAATTGTTTGGGAAGGTATGAAATTGGGACCCTTCACTTTTCATAGAATTTCGACTAGATTAGACCGATTTTCAAATTATTTTATAGTTAATAATTTACTAATATAATTCTGATTTGTAAATGTTTTTTACTGAATTTATTTAACTTACTACGTATAAAATTTAAAAGAAACGGGTAATGGTCTATTTTATTTATAGAAAAACATACTTATTTTAAAATGTGGGACAAAGATTTAGATAGAAAGTACACTTTTTTGAGAAATGCTCTAATTATTGTAACGATTTTCGCTCGATATGAAATGACTTTTTAAAATGAGCCTCCAACATGAACCACCTCCTCTACTATTATGGATCAGGCTGTTGATGAAGATTGAAGATGATTATGATCGATGAAGTGCATCTGAACTTGGCATTGGATTGGATTTCAACTCTTTTTTTTGGGCCAAAAATTAGCCGATAGGAACAAGGCCCCATTTTAACAGGTATGTTTTTTGGTGGGATAACAACTCTACCAAAAATGTTACTGCACCAATACCTTAAACTCTAGACCTTAATGCGCCGAATTCATTATGAAGTTACGTGTTGACTGTTCGAAGATTGCAAATCATTGCCGACTTGCCGACCTCCTTTTACCACGTAGTTTTAAGAGTAATAAGAATATGCATGGTCATGGGCGTACCCAGGTTCTGGACCAGGGGGGGGCAAATCAGGTTTTTAATAAGCTAGGTGTTCATAAAGAATAAAAAATTAATAATTTTTAGTTGTAAAAATATTGTATTGCAAACAAATGGCAAAAATTCGTTTTATTATTTTTATTTTTATAGATGAAAGTACTAGATAATATACTTAGTAGGGACGTCAACATGCTCCAGGGGAGGGCAGCTGCCCCCCCTGCCAACCCCTCGGTACGCCCATGTGCATGATTCATGAATATACTCGAAATATAACAAGACGACGCCCGCAACTCCGTCGCGCCAAAAGTCGTTTATTAAGTTTGTTTTAGCTTCGTGATTACTACTAACATAAAAAAAACTTTTATTATAAGTAAGTAAGTACATAATATTAGGCTAATATTAATAAAATAATCCATGGTAATCCGACCGTGGCAACTATGGCCGACTCGAATTATTTTATTGACGTAATAATAAGAGTCTACACTATTTTCCTTATACTAACCACAGGTTTAGGCATACGAGATGTACAAAAACAAAGTAATAATACTTTAGGGTGTGTATGAGTCATGTATAGAGTGCTGAAAGATCAAGAATTTTTGTGATTTGTATGGGAAAGCGCTCCAGCGTCATACATTTTCCTATACAAAGATAAAAAAAATACTCTTTTAGCGCTGCTATTTTTACAGCGAAACCTATATACTATAATATACTCTAAACCATCTCATAAAACCCTTCGGCCTTTACCGTTTTTCTTTAAATTAAGATTTACTAGATGTTGCCTGCAACTATGTTGAACCGAAAGTCGTTTATCGCGTGGAAACCGTACATTTTTGTGGAATATAATTTAAAGGGCATAATAATACAAAGTGATAATACTCCAGAGTATGTATGAGTCCCCTGTGTAGAGTTCTTAGTCAAAGTAGCAGCGCTAAAAGGGTAACTTTTTGAAACATTTTTACTGTGAACTCTATATAAGGAACACTTACACACCCTAAAGTTTTGTTACACCCTGTGTAAAAACGGGACCCTATTACTAAGACTCCGATGTCTGTCCGTCTGTCTGGCCGTCTGTCTGTCTGTCTGTCTGTCTGTCCGTCTGTCTGTCTCCAGGCTGAATCTTAAGAACCGCTATAGAACTTCTGAAATATTCACAGATTATGCATATCTGTTGACGCTATACTATAACAACAAATACTAAAAACAAAATAAATTAAATATTTATGGGGGGGGGTATATAAATTAAATATTCCCATACTAAAAATGTGTTCTTTTTTCCTATTTTTTGCTTTATATCAACAATAGCAACAGGTGAGCTCTTGAAATGTTCACAAAATATTTAGTTGTATTTATACTTTAATAATTGATGGCAAAATTAAAATAAACTAAAAAATTAAGGGGGGGCTCCCATACAAAAAATATTTTTTTGGCTATTTTTACTCTATAATGGTACGGAACCCTGCGGGCGCGAGTCCAACTCGCACTTGGCCGATTATTATGTAATTGCAAGTTTTATTATTGCAAGGACGGTTAATGAGTATACTCTATATTATTATATTATGCTAACACTAACAATTGTTTTATTTTTTTCAGGAACCCGATTAAGATGAACGACATTCAAATCCACCAGTTTCATAACAAATCAACTTTTACGTTATTTTACAGGCTAATAATAATAAAAATATCTATTCAAATACTGTGTTTCTCTTCACCCATTTTTCGATCATTGTATCACCAATGTATTTACAACTACACGAACTTTGTAATTTTATAAAAGGTAAATTAAATAAATTTACTTTATCTCCACAAAACATACATAGCAGTAAGCACTAGTTAGAATGCTTGTTATAAAACGATATAATGAAAAACAATAGGCTCATATTTCGCAAGCATCAAATTACTTTAAAGTTTAGGTGTATTCTAAAAATATAAAAAAATGCACTCACTGCAATATCGAATAAATTAGTTATAGTTTTAAATTATATGTATACTTACTACCCTCTTAGAAAACTTAGCCACACCACGTTTAAAAATTATGTTTGTCCTTGTCTAGCAAGGTACTTTTCCGTTGCATCAGACAAGGACAAAAAATGATATACTCTTTTGTCCTTGTCTACGAGGAATATAAAATGAAACATGTTTTTAAACAAATCAATATTATTTTCAATTAATTTATCAGTACATCCACATTGAACGCCTTATTTACTTTATATAAAACGAAAAATCAATCGACGCATTAAAATGAAACATAAGGGACATTATATTATAGTCTATTTACAATCAGGTGGTATAAACACAAATAAAACATCGAACATAACAATAATCTGTGCAACAATGAAATAATAAATATTCTCAAAAGAGTGTTCCAACGTGGTAAAGTTAATTCTAGAGATATAATTAATCATTTGTTAGTAATACATATCCGTTACAAAATTATCTATTGGCCTTCACATCACAGGGAAAGCGAACCCGAGCCGAGCGTCGAAGCTCGCGCGGTCGGTGAGTGAACCACCAAATATACGACTATCCACATTATTTATTAAAATTTGAAATCGATTGCGCGCATCGATAACTGCATAATTTAAAAATCGATTACGCACATCTATAACTGCATTCGAAACACCTCAAGCGTTTCCTGTTCGAAACCGTGGACGAGGAATTACCGTGTATCATCTAAACAATAAGATATCGACGTCCAAGCGACCGGCTTAATAAAACGATTAGCATAATTCAACTAAGGATAGATCGTTACATTTGTCAAGGTGCCTATACACGGGACAATTTGTCGTTTCGATCGATCGTCAAGAAAATCGTCCAATCGATCTTTTGAACGTAAAATCGTTTGCGATATTGCTACACACGTACAATTTGTCGTTCGATTTTAACATCGAGGAGATAAATCGTTACGATAATTGTCCCGTGTATGGCCACCCTTACGTATAAAACAACTAAACAGCTCATTAATATTAACTGAATATCCTACAAGAAATCGATCCTTCACGGTATAACATGACAATTAATTTAAAATTATAAACATAATACTCAAAACAACTAAAACTTTAGGAGCTGCTAAATTTTATACAAAACGAACGTAATACCAATTCTAGTAGCGCCACTCGAGAGAGATGCAATACGTACATCGTTAGAGACTAGAAAAATGCAAAAGATTTGTAACAGACGTGAGCCCGCATCGGAGTTCCCACACACTTACATTTATACGAGTGATATGTGTAGTTTATTACGAACCGAGCGATATCGCGACAGCCGAGTTCCGACGACCGGCGAACTCCAATCTCGATGAACACAGTTACAAATATCAACGAACTATCAACAAGAGGGAAAAGCTTCCGACTTCAGTCGACTCGAAAACGTCCTAACAATAATTTAGTACGACTCAACAGAGCCGGTAGGCCTTAAGAGTAACAATAATTTACAGTATTATGGCAGACGAGTTTATCGATAGTCACGTACACCCGAACGGCACTAGTGACGCAACGCGGAGCCACGCTTTTAATGGCACTTTCTATACAATTTCATCGATCAAAACCGCACCTCGCACCGATACAAAGCTCGTAAAATATAAAATTACAATTCATTGAAAATATTATATATTAATTTGTCTAGACTATAATACGTCGGCCTCGGGAGGAAAGTCGTTTCACGGGCGAGAATTTGCAGCATATAGGAGCGGCCTCATCACATAACATCTTCGCTCGAAACATATACAATTTGGTTAATCGCGAATTTACAACCCGTCGCATATCGCTACTTGTACCCGGGCGGGTCCCAGGTGGCCGTCAATCAGGAGGCCTGGGGTTGGAGGAACCACACGAGCAGGGCTGCGAGGATGGGCAGGGCGACCACCAGGTAGCGGGTGATGTCGGGGCCCTGTCTGCGGGCGAGCTGAGCTGCCAGCCGCGCGCGCTCCGCGTTCACCGCCTCCCAGCTCTCCTTCACCCGCACCAGTTCCTCCTCTAGCGCGTGCAGCGTTCCATTGTTGAGCGTCACTTCCAAACGCTTCTCGTCGTCTAGCCGCACGTACTCGTCGGACTGGTCGGACGCGACGTTGATCTCCGTCGCGACGGAGTCCGTCTCCTCGTCGTCGTCGTAGTTCAGTTGGAATATCTCGTCGATCTCCTCCGATATTCTCTTCGCGTCGAGTTTCTCCTCTCGCAGGTCCTCGAGCGAGGCGGACGTTTCCACGGCTTTGTCAATGCCGGTGTTTTTTCTCTCGATCGTCATCTCGAGGTACTCGATCGTCTTCTCCCGCTCGAGCAGATCTTCTCGAAGTTTCCCGATGACGGACGTGAGGTCGTCGACGTCGGCCCGAGTGGGTCGGAAGGCGAGCTCGGCCTGCATCTCGGCGGCGCTGGACGCTAGCCTCTGTATCTCGGCGATGTTCGCCTCCTCCGCCACCGTCGACCTCGCCAGCTGCTCCTGAAATATTAGACGGTTTGATTGTAATATCAGTAACGAACTACGTTTTATTATGTATGTAAATAAACAAATCTCTTTTAAATATTTTTCAACATACAGCAAAAGTAAGTTCTATCACAATTACGGTAACTTTCCGACAGTATATCTATACCGTCACTGGAACATCACATCACGTGCACCATATCACCCACCTGCAGATCAGCCAGCCTCGCTCTAACGGCGACGGCGTCTTCAGCATCAGTATCCCTCACGTCGCCGGCAGCGAGCAGCTCGTCGCGCGCGGCCCGCAGCTGCGCGTTCTCGGCGCCGCACGCCGCGACGCGCTCGCGCAACACGCGTATCTCCTCGTTCAGACCGCCCATCACGCGGAGTATGTTCGCCATCTCGACTGCCGCTTTACCCTGGAATAGTAATGATAGTCAAAAAATATAGACTACGCTAAGGAGTTCGAGAAAAATTTATGGCATAGAAACAACATGCGACATATTAATAAATAATATCATTGGAAAGGTGTTTTAGTATTTTAAGGGCGAGCGCTAATTTCAGATTAGACATACTATTGCAATACAACATATTTATGTGTGCTTATCTTCGTGTGTTCTTTACATCAATATTCTGTCTTGCTTGTTCTAACACCTGTTGGTGGGTATAAAAAAATATGGATTACGCAACAAATAACTATATGTATTTGAATCTCATTCTGCAAATTCGGTTCAGTAGTTAATTAGGCGTATGTATGTTTGTTCCACCATGAACAAGCAACATAATTTCTGCTAGAAACGACATCCTTCCATCTGACTTCAGCATAATCGGGAAAAAACTGGAAATACAAAACACTCACAGAATCTTCTTTGCTATCTGAATCGTTGAATTTTGAGTTGGCATTGTTGTCCGGTGCCATTTCACCATCCAAGTTACTCGAGGACTCCGTCTCGTGTCCTGCATCTAAAAATAACAAGTATAATAATCTTTTAGTTTAACAAGTCTGATGTTTAGCTCTATACTTACTAGGTATTGGGTAATACAGTTCTCTATTTTTTCCAATAAAAAGAATAACACTTCATAATACATTGAGAGATTGTATGTTTTCTAGTCTGGTACCTTGGAAAAGTTGCTTGACAGATAAGGACAAAACAAACATTTGAATAAGCAGTCACACTATAGAGTCTAGTTATTTTAATATAAAGGAAGTAAATACTATAAAATTGTCTAAAAAAATATACTAATTGAATTCATACCATTATTCAGTCTAGAGTTCTTCTCGTCGTCTGTGCACGAGTCTGTGTCATTTGGCTTTGCTTCTACGACATTTTCACTCTCAGTCTTTATTTCTGTAATCACCAAAATAATAATGAAATAAAATTATTTTAAAAAATTATGCGAAAAAACATTATAATACACCATTTGACCCTTACACATGTAAATATGCAGTATAAGTTTTTAATTTCATAAGTAACTTACCAAGATTGTCTGAGTTAAAATTATTTGATTTCAATATTAATTCGATTTCTTTGGGAGATTTTCCATCGGCGGTTATCGATTTTATTCCCACCTGTAATGAAAAATAAAACTCCATTGTAAGAAACAATATCAAGATCATCGTTAGAAATAGTTTTAGTTAGCATAATATAATAATAATTTACCTAACTGGGTAAGTGTCGATATTAAGGCCTATTTCCAGTTTCCACATTCAATGTCCAACATGGACAATCATAGACAATGAATATGTTATCCACATATTATGATAATATGTTAGAATATGTTATCCCTCTACACGTTAATAACTTAGAGGTGACATAATATTATATCAAGAATAGTATACTACATTAAGGGCCTGTTTCACCACTTTCTGATAAAGTGCCGAATAGGCTATTCACAACTTTTTTGACAGATTCTCCATACTTGATCTGTCAAGTTAATTGGTGGATAGCCTATTCGTCACTTATCAGGAAGTGGTGAAACAGGCCCTAAATAGTACAACTACTTATTCACCTTATTCAGTAAGTTCTGTGGTAGGAGCAGCTTGATGTAGTCTGGCAGCGAGAGAACAGCGTCTTCTAGAGAGCCGCCCTTCTTGGCCTCCTGAAGCTTGTTGCTGTCCGTGCAGACAACTAGGATCTTCGCCTCGCCGTTTTGTACTGAGTACTGAAAACACACAAAATTTATTAGTAGTCTCAGAATTTTGAAATTAACGTTTTGTCTATAAACAATCGGTCAAGTGCAAGATCGCTCGGTTAAGTTACTACTAGGACGACACACGAATGGTTCCGTGCCATTGACTAGTTAACAACAGTACAGTCATTTAGAACCTATAGCCATTTTTGATTTGGCCTGAGATCTAATGCAGGATTTCATATTTTTAGAGGTTGTAGCAACTTGTCTCTAAAGATATATCATAAATTTACGTCGTCTGTATTTCTGTGTTACATAACATTATAAATCATTGTATACAAATATTAACTGTTAAATAAATAATCTTACCGCGAGAGGCAGATGTTTTCTCAGCGTGAGTTCCCGATCCTCCGCGGCCGCAATCGCCAGCCGCGCCGCGCACAGTTTGCGCTCGCACCGCGTCGCCAATTTCTGAACATAAACCGTATTATTCTATTACCTTTACGTGCAACTATAATGATATCTGTGGATTAGGCTGCAGTGAAATAACTTGGTGTATTGTCAAAAATACCATTTCTTCTGGCTTCGCTGTACCGGGATAAAATTCGAGTAATCCGATTTTACGAGACGATAAACGATAAAGTATATTCGAGCGCATTTAATACGCAACTCGTTTGTCTTTGTAAACATAGTATTCCTTACAAAAACTGCGTGTCTACATTTATAGAAAGATTTATTGAAAATTTTGTTACATAATTCCTTACTTTATTAACAACCCAACCAAATGACGTAGGCCTGGCAGCTATGAATCTCTTATACGATACCTGTAGCTCCTGCAGCGCGTTGTTGGCGGCCATCCGGAGCGCGTAGTTGTGGTGGTGCAGCGCGGCCACCTCGCGGTTGCGCCGCTCCACCTTCTCCTCTAGCGCCAGGCGCTGCTCATGCGCCGTACGCAGGCTCTCCAGCGCCACCTCCTGGAAATTCAAGAGTGAATCAAACGCATTAAATAAAAAACTTGACAGGTGTCAAGGGACACCCGGATGGAACGAAGTTATCTTATGTGAGTACAAAAAACCTGCATACATTCAACATAAAAAAAATCGTCGCTACACCACACTGTTCAATGCGAAATAGAAAGACGAAACGAAAATAACTTGCTTTCTATGAGAGGCAGAGAGAGAAACACGCGCTACCGCACCGCTAACAATGCGACGTCACAACGACACAAAAAGTGTCGTTACAACTTTTCGTCTTAACTTTTTCTGTCTAGCCCCCTTTCGCAACGCGCGATAAGGAAAGTCCCTCAAAGAAAGATCTTCAAACAGAAATAAGTGGTACTATACTCTCTCCAACATGTGAAAGGCGACAAATACAGTTTCTGTTCACGTGCATATTAAATGGTGTATACGATTCTCAACGACATCACGTAATAAAATGATAAAATTCGACTCTTAATAAATACTAGCTGCCCATTGACCAGTAACCAGACGCTGCTATTTAAATACAATAAAATTACAGCTTCGATGCAGTCCACACCCAATCAAAAAACTACTTTATAGTTTTATCACACCAAGACTATATCTGATGTATCTAAACTGTATTAACTTTTGAAATAGCCAAATCTAGGTACAGTAACTGCTCAAAAAGTTGTATACGCCATCCAAAATCCTGCTGCATACCTGGTAGTTGCGCTTGTCAGTGAGCAGGTCAGCTATATGGTGCTGTTCCGGCGCGCGGCCGGCTGCCAGCATGTGCTCGAGCGTGTGTACTCGCATCAGCAAGCGCTGCTCGCCGACAAACAGCTCCCAGGACGCCGCCGCCTCCGCCCGTGTCTTTTCCACGCACTCCCGTAGAGTCCGAAGCCGACTTTCGAGCGCCGCCTCGCGTTGTATCGCTTCCTGAAATTATTGTATTGATTTTTTTTTTTACATAAAATAAGGGGGCAAACGAGCAAACGGGTCACCTGATGGAAAGCAACTACCGTCGCCCATAGACAGCACTAGAAGAGCTGCAGGTGCGTTGCCAGCCTTTATGCACGGTTTTGATTTTTATACAAGGTGTTATTTTTATAATAATGGCACATTATGACATTGTTTTAGAATATGAGGCTTCTATAATTTATATCTACCATTAAACACAAGTTTGCTCATATTAGGGTAACTATACATAACTCACAACAAAACACATGGAAATACACAGTGCACACCCAGATATAATATGAGGTCCCGGACATATTTTAATATGGATCGATAAAACTGGAGGGGGTAATCGGAGTGTGGCGGTAAACGCCACAGTCCAGCATCGCGCTATCAATAGTGCGACGGTGTGTGTACAAAATATTATACCAATGACTAGTCAATATCTGATTGCGATCTTCTAATAATGATTTGTCTGATTACTTAGACCAATAAAGACACTTAAGAATTGCCATTTTTACAGAGCGAACTTAATGATGTGGACTGTATCAACCACGCATTTATCTTATCAGTTGACGTTACCTGTACGAAGTTATTGAGCTGGTATATCTCCTCGAGGTGCAGGGGCGTGGTCATGGTGGTGGTGACGGACAGCTTGGCCTCGCGACCGTCCGGGTGGTACAGCTTGAGCAACGCTATCACCGGCGGGAACGTGTTCTGGAATTCACGACACATTTATTAGGGATTTTATTTAAATAAAATTGATTTATTTCCTAAAATGTACCATCGAGGAAATTTATTTCTAGGCAGATGGGGAACCTACGTTAATTTTTTCTTTGGCTTATGTCAATTCAATGTTAGCTGTGATCGATTGGCTGGGTTTGACATAAAGCGACCAAACTACGTAGGTCCCCCATCTGCCTAGTCATCAACTTCTCTGATAGTACATATTCACCTCGTAGTGTGTAAACTCTAAACACACTAGGCCGAAAATACGCGGCCAAAATTCCGCATGATTACGCCTGAATTGCGCTACACATATAGAATATAACGCGACGTTATTTCGGCATGGTATGCCATCATTAATTTAAAATACACAGGCGTAATCAAGCCGAACTTCGGCCGCGTATTATTGGCCTAGTGTGTTTAGACACTTGCTACCAAAAATGTGTGTATGGTTCATACAGACGTTATATTTATAAAATGTTTTCTCTTGTCTAATATTATGTTAGGAAAGTCTCAAACTTAGTGAGATTTTATTTTTTAGGTGTCAAGTGAATGATAAATATTAGTCAAGCTTTTAATATCTAGATTTATACTACCTGCAACAGCCTGACAAGCTCATTAGTCATTACAGTTTCAATATCAGGTAACCTCCTATATAATCCTACCCCTTGAGTGAAAACATTTCCTTGTTTTCGTCAAGCTTCAAACATCTTTAACCGCACTTCCCTGCAATATCTCTATTTACCAAATAATTCAGTGTTTGGAAAGGGTAGAATAGAACTCTCTTATTTTATCAATTATAAATATTAAATTAAACACTGAGTGAATATTATTTAGTTGCTAACTGACGAACGCAACATATTTTGTTATAATTTTTTGTTCTCATGTAAGTGACATATTGTAAGTCTTAATGAGAATAAATATCTTTAAACCTAAACCTAAACCTACCTGATAAACTAGCTCAGACACATCAATCATCATAACTGAAGACGTGAGTGGAAAAACCAGGTAAGTAACAGTAAAAAATTGCCCTTTTTTGATAAATGGAGGCTTTAGGGCAAGAAAAATGATTTGAAATAAAAAAATTGTTCATTTCATGTGTAGCCAGATACATTAGCCAGGTGATGAAGTAGATAAGTTAAAAGGTTTGTTCAAATTATAAGGGAAAAAAAATGAGTTAGGCACTTTGCAGACGACGGGGCGGGGCGGGCCGGTCAATTTCGCTGCGTACGCCCGTCGATGTCTGCGGCTGCCCGCGCCGCGTACACAAAGCATACGCCGTCTGCTTTACTGCATGTAGTTAAACTGGTTTGTGTGATCCACGGCGGGCAGCCGCGGACATGCGCCGCCAGTGCACGCCAGGCACCTGCGGCGCGGTCTTTTTGCCCGCCGTGTGCGTTGGTAATACAGGATTCCCTTTGTGCTATCGTTCGCAGCGAAATTGACCGGCCCGCCCCGCCCCGTCGTCTGCAAAGCGTCTAAATGTCCGTATGTTACAAAATGTTAGTTATCGTGTTCTTCAACTCACGTTTTCAACTCTCACCTTCTCCGTGTTGCCAACATTCTCGACGACCGGTATGCCGAACTGCACGAGATCGCCGGAGAACACCTCGTGCGGCTCCTTCGACAGCGAGCATCGAGAGTTGTTCACGAACGTGCCGTTGCTGCTCTGGTTATCCTGGAAAATTAAAAAGTTTCGCTAAAGTGTGTTCCGAAACTCAAACAGTATATGGTAAGTGCGATTTGACGAGACTAGAAGTACCGCGCAAATTAAATTACACCACTATAGAAATTCCTAGTGTCCACAAGAATAGAAAGACTAACCTAAAAGAAAAATAGTATTTTTTGTAAAACAGCTTATGCACATTATTATTTTATTGCAATAAATAAGACATTTAAGTAAATAATAAAATCCTATGGTACAAATATTTTATAAATATTATATGTATAGGTACATAATATATCCAAAAATATTATAACTTAAAATAAGTATAAATAAGTATCTAACAAAATAGTTTCAAGTTATCTATTCACCTTCAGTCTACAAAGACAAGGTTGAGAGCATAATGGATTCTTTGTTTTAAGACTTTTAAGATATTCTTTATCTTTTTCGAAACACGCGATACGAAGATTGCAAGCTTATCAACAAAAGTTCTTTGAACTTGCATATAAATCACTCCTAGAATATTTATCACCTGCAGTTATAATTCATCACTTATTAAAGTACTTACTTATAATTAACTAAGTAGATGACCCAGTGAAACCATAATATTACTGTCGTTTTTTTGGATTTTAATCGCAATTTTTACATATTTTCTCACCGTACAAACGGTCCCTGGACTATAGTTAATAGAATCAGGCGTTACTTTGCGGAAATCCATAGATTAAAATTTAGTATGTTATTATTTTTAGCAAAAGACTCTACGAACGTTGTCATCATCCTGAGGATCGAGGTTTTCAACCTGCATGGTGGTGAGAGGCCCTGCCCTGCATTTGCCAACATTATTGCTTGTGTGGTGGAGGTTCTTGCATGGCACTCCCATACGCATAGGCAGTGTGGGAGAGGAGGGAGGTGCTGCACGCATACCTATGCGTACACTCACTCATTTACTTACAGGTTGAGGTTTATTGCGCGGAATATTGCTAAAAATAATAACATACTTAAAGGTTCCCTGGACTTTCACGAATATTTAAAGACTAAAATTAGCTAAATCGGTTTAACCATTCTCGAGCTTTCGCGGGACTAACAAAATTTAAAATTCATAATTTTTATTCCCATACCTGAGGATGAATATTATTAATAAATAATAATACACCCGCTTTTCTAATCGGCCTCCGACCTTGCTACTTATAACTAATACAAGTATTCATTACCTTAGCACACACATACAAAAAACATATTATAATGTAGTATAAAGAAAAAGGTACCACTATAACCGGAGAATACTACGCATTAATATTGGAAAAGTTAAAGGAGGCAATTAAAGAAAAACGTCGTGGAAAATTGGCCAAGGGTGTGTTGCTTTTGCAAGACAACGCGCCGGTTCACAAGAGTTGCCATGGCTGCTCTTCACACGCATGGATTCGAACCACTTGTTCACCCACCCTACAGTCCAGACCTGGCCCCTAGCGATTTTTATTTGTTTCCAAATTTAAAAAAAGAGCTAAGGGGAAGGAAATTTTCCGACGATAACGAAGTGAAGGAGGCAATTTCGGCGCATTTTGAGGCCAAAGACAAAAAATATTTTTTCGATGGTTTAGAAAAATTAATCCATGATCAAATAAATGTATTACACTTAAGGGTGATTATATTGAAAAAGGAAAAATAAATTTATTTTTCCTTTTCAATATAAACAACCCTTTCATTCCGCGAACTTTTGGACCTCCCCTCGTATGTATTTACATTTTACAGAGTGTAACACAACAAATTGAGAATACTTTGAGGTTGTATGTGTCATTTGTATGAAGTTCATCGTGAAAGTAGCAGCTGAAAGAGTTAAGTTTTTTGTGATTTGTATGGGCAAACCCCAGCGTCAGAAACTATCCCATACAAAAGTTGAAAAAAAGTTTATCTATACTTTGTACCGAGTTAGTTACCGCTTGGCTAACATCTTTTTTTTTACAATGTTCGCTTATCAAAAACGTGGAACATTAATCAGCTGTTTTTCGATTATTTCCCGACCGTAGCGGACGAATTCATTGCCAATAATTGAACAGGGAAATCCTTTTCATACATCAAAACATACAAAAGGGCAAGGGATAGAAACCTATCGTGTAATATTATGGATTCAAGCTACTTACGTTACTAATAAACCACTATTTGTATAAGCGGGCTCCTAGACGATCAATTTTATTGTGCAATATCACGTATTGAGCAATATAACCGTCTAGAGTTAATATTGAACGCGCCCGCCTTTCAATCTTGTTGTCAAATAAGTTGTTCGATAAAATATATTGCGTGTGTAATAAAATTGATCGTCTAGGGGCCCGCTTACAGACTATTATTTAAATTATTAAATGTCTTTTCCCAATCGAATACATTAGAAAAGTCGCTTGATAGACATGGTTTTCTGAAGTTTAGGCCTCTTACACACTGCGACTTTTAACAGCGATGCAGTCGCGCGTTTTTTAAGCGCGCGACTGCATCGCGACACCAGCAATTTTTGTATCGATTCAGTTGCGCGTGAAAGCAAAAACGCCTACGTTACAGAAAATTTAAAATATTTATTTATTTCAGTACTCAAGTAATACCTTGGATACAACATATCAAAATAAAATATACGCCAATTTCCTTCTAAATACACTTGAAATTTGTTTTATTTGTTTAGATAAAGATAAGATAATATAAAGACTAGGTACACCAGAAACGACAATTTGTCATCAATACTTAGAACAAGTGATAGAAAAAAAATTCTGGCATTTCAAGTCCATGATAGACCATATTCTATAATACTTACATACAATTTAAAACAAAAATTAATTTTTATTTTTTGTTGGTCTTTTCGGTCGAGGTTTACCTCGAGAATGGCTGAACCGATTTGGCTAATTCTAGTCTTGAAATATTCGTGGAAGTCCAGGGCGAGTTTGTCTAGTCTACACTAATATTATAAAGAGGAAAACTTTGTTTGTATAATTGTAATGACTAGGCTCAAAAACTACTGGACCGATTTTTAAAATTCTTTCACCATTCGAAAGCTACATTATCCACGAGTAACATAGGCTAAATTTTATTTAGAAAAAAATTGGTTTCCGTAGGATATTTGGGTTTTTCGGAGACAAGGTGTAAAAAATCGACCAGAGAAGTTACTTATTTTGCGTACGCTGCCTAAACTATAAAAGATAGAGCCATAAAATGTTCTAATTAGTTTTAGATCTTATAAATATCTACAGATAAGTCCGCGACACACTATACCTATCTATGTCGAGTGAGGCACAACAACAATTTTTTTATTTAAAAAATCTTGAATTTTTTTGACTACATTTAAACGCGTTTATTTTACTCATGCTATTAATCCTTATCAAAATAAATTATTTGATCACTAAGTACAGTTTATGTAGATAATATTTGGTCTTTGAGTAACTAAAATTGGACGTTTGGTTTTAAAGTCATGGCGAAATTAAAATATGTATTACGATTTCTACCGCACGGCCCGTTGCGAAGTGGGCGTCATCAAGGCGGGGGTGCGCGTGCGAGAGGGGAGTTTAGATCTATTAGTTCTTTAATCTTTTCAGAGCTAGAATATTACACGCTATTAACATTTTCTTAAATATTTGAAAATGCCTAAGATACCAGGTCGGACGACCATGGCGCCATACTTATACATACGTATATTAGTCACTTCAATAAAATAATATGGGCAAAACAACGTTTGCCGGGACAGCTAGTATCATAATAAAATAAACTGTAAATGCGAACCACAATTCTTTCTGACAAAGTTAAATCCCGCTGGATTCTGGAACCATACAAACAATCCTACTTTTACCCAGAAGTATTTGAAAAGTTTCTTCAAAATCAGTAGTTTCGGGACTTATTAAACATACAAACTGATCTTTCTACTTTATGGTATACATAAAGACAAGAATAATATTTTACACATGACTGTGTATGTATGTTACAGTCATACTAGCACGTATATTTAATGAAATAATCGACTTAAGTACTTGTAAATTTGTAAATATTTTTGATGAATGGACAAATTATATGACAGAACTATTACCTATATTAAAAGTTATACATATACATACAGCAGATAAATAATAATAGGTTCTAGCTTCAAAAACTCAACAATTCTCTCGTCAGTCGTCATACTTAAACCTCAAAAAATATTTCCGGCGAACATAAAATCTTTTTTTTTGAAGTCGTTAAAAGAAAAAAAATCTTTATCTTGATCGTTCTCATTGACCATTATCTCTCACGTAACTCGTAATTATTCCATATTTAACTTGAAAACAACGTGTTTGTGACAAAATCGAAAGTGCAACTTTCTAAATTATTTCAACGATTTATTATTACTTTTACTCAAATATTATCCGAATATAAGCTACATTTTGTTATTTATATGCGTTAATAATATAATATGGTCAATCTCTTATGTCATAGCATTAAAAACTTGAAGGATATTGGGCCTCTATCTTCATATTTCTTAGTTTCATACTACAAGAAAGAACTGCTGATTTCAGTGCATCTTTGTACAAATTTTAGCCTTTATTACCTTAGAAATAAGATCTATAAAGTACACTGGGTACAATGACCGTACGTGGAGGGAATATTGGACTAGCCCACGCGCTTAGACAGTTTTTTTTCTTCCGGATTTAGAGCATCCTGCCTTCTGTCTTCACTTTCATTTTTAGCGACATTGGCAAGTGTGGAAGCTATTCAAAAATATTACAACAAAATATATATTAGGTCCTTACTCCTTACATATGAAATTGGCGTTTTGTTGTACAGGCCACTTTGATCTCAAATATCTCCTCTTTGGTTAAGAATTCCAAAATATTCAAATTTATAATATTCATTTATTTGGTACATTTGAGTTTCCACAACTGTCATTCATTTGTTTTTTTTTCTTGATTATTTTTTTTTAAGTCATTTATTATATCGCACAATGGAAAAATTTTAATATCGCTTTATTTACGAATATGAGTTCTACCGTGGCACGAGTGCTGCAGAACAGCTCGAGCTGGTATTAATTAATTATATTCCTCCCATACAAAACGCCAATTTCATATGACGTAAGACCTAATGTTAAGCATTGAAAAAAAAGCAACTTTTATATTATCTTAGTTGAGATCTTCCCATAAGAGTACACTCAACTCCTTACGGCTGTTCCCAATATTTGATCCATCTCTGGTTTTGCCTTACTAGAGATAGGAATAGCTCACAATTGACATAAAATATTTTATGTCTAATGTGAGCTATTTCTATCTCTAGTAGGGTAAAACCAGAGATAGATCAAATATAGGGAACGGCCGTTAGCCTATATTGGGTGCGGTAGCCGATAACCGAACTTAAGTCGACTCCCTCTCTATTCTCTATTCTCACTAGTATTCTAGTTCATATTGGTAGCGTTAGTTGGTTGTCTTGCTATGGCTATTCAACCTAAATCAAGCCAATTTCATATTATAATTATTTATACCAGTACATAATATTATGTAGAGAACTTCGCCCATGGCCTTAAACTGACCTAGACCATTAAATATTAGTAGGTACTTAGTCAACACATTTGAGGCGATTTAAAATCTTATACCCAAACGCTCTACTAGCCAAGAACCAGTATTTATTATTAATTTATTATGTATACTTCGCGAGAGATCCAAAATATAAGAGCTAAGGAGTAAGGACTATCGGAAACCCCGTTGATTTTTGAGAGTTCGCGCTGAAATATCGTCAGAAAAGAGGCTGATTTGTAAAGGAAAATTATACATGTTTTCAGTATACTGTATATAGTTTTTCTTTACAAATTATCACACTCTCGTTAATATAACTAATTCACACAACGTGCTACTAAACTACTAACGTATTCACCGGCTGTTACTGTATAAGGTTACATCAATAGGAAAACTAGTTTTTAATAACGTGCCTTGCTGTATCGAATTTGCATCAAACAAACCGTTTATAAACAAAAAGCTATTACACAATAGTAATTTGTATATTATGTTGGTCAGGAAGATAACCAGAATTTTGATGGTTAACTCGGTTGCTAAAATACAGAATCCAATTCTCGTATTTAGCTTTCAATTGATCATAAATGAGTCATCTTTCGAAAAGTCATAAAAATCTCAAGACGGTTCGTTATTATCAATTGAAAGCACTGATTGAAAGTTAATTGAAAGTGTAAGCATAGAATATATATGGTGTAAGTTAGATATTGCGAGAATAGGACATATTAGTGCAATGTTTTCACGCTAGAGGCACCACCAGCATAGACAGCAAACAAAAACTTTTGTTCGACGTTTGACAACGTTTCTGTTACTGTCATTACTCTGACAGAGTAGATAGAATTATAGAGTATGCCGACTAAGTGCCAACCCAGTACCCACACGTACCACAACCACACGACATCGCAACGACAAAATGTCGTCGAGCTGTGGTTACGTGTGAATGGTGTTGCTGCAGCATTTTGTGGTTGCGTTGTGGTACCGACAAAATGACGTTGCGATGTGGTTGCGACGTGGTTGCGTCATGTGCAAGTCGAACTAGTTACTCAGAGTCACAATAGACATAACAACCAGTAGTTCGACTGCTAAGAAACGGACAGGTTTCAATATCTGTCAAATTCGTCGGGTTTCACTAGGATTATAAATGGAATGTGCCTCGCGCTGGCTGATATAATTTATTTTTAAATATTTAAAATAAAGATTTCAAAATTGGATTCTGACAATTTTAATCACATGTGCCAAAATACAAACAACAATACGACCAAAGAGGAACACGTCCAGCGAATATGTCATAGTCTTAAATTCGTAGGTAACAAGTTAACAACCCTAGCGACGATTTTCGTCATAATACGTCAAATTTAAAAATTTCAACATCAGTTCTAAGTCGGCATACTCTATAATTCTGTCTACTCTGGTTTTGCTGCCAGTTTTACCACAGTCATGACTGTGAGTGTTGAATAACCTGCCGTGTAATGCAGTGACTGATGGTTGCATGAAATTGATTTACAGTTATTTGGATATTTTGGTTTTTATGTCATGCAACCATCAATCATGACTTTTGAGTAAACGTTTAATGGCATTTCGTCAATCCCGCGTCAGTCAGTCAGTCGTCCATAATTATCTTGCGTGAAAACGTGTATTCTTTGTGAGGTTTTGCGTATGACTGACAATCAGTCGGAATGACTGTGTAAAGCGAAATTAATTTCAACACTCACCAACTGTCAAACGAAAGTCATGATTGATGAAATTGACTGACCAGGGCATGACTGTCTAATGGACGCCTTACTGTATGTGCTAGTAGCGCCCTCTTCTCCGACCTTTGCGTAATTTTCTTTGGTATTCTCAGATTTTTCAGTTGTAACTTGTAATACTGAGTAAGATCCTCGGTTAGTTGCTACTTTATTTCGACTTCAAATTACTTATATCATTTCGTATATAATATTTCGCCGCCTACTGATTATTTTAATAATCACTATCCTTTCGTACACGAGCCAATTCTACTATCAAGATATTGATTCATAAGGGACCTACGTGATTTGATCAGATTATGTCAATTCATTGTTACTCGTGATCTCTCGGCTGTGTTTGGCATAACTCGACCAAATCACGTAAGTCATCACCTATGAATCAATAACTCAGTACAAAGTTTCAACCAAATCGACTCAACATTCAATACAAATTAAATCATTTTTATTGCGCACTATATTTGTATATCATGTGTACATTCAAAGTGCGTCCTATCAACTATCAAGTCCTTTTTGAGGTCAGTCAGTACTCATATTATACTACAATACGAGACCAATGTACTAATTTTAATATTGTAATAATGATTTATTATTATTTGTTTTATTATTCATCTAAATTAGTATTGTAGTGCGGTGTATATAATAATTAATAATAGTAGCACGGGAGCCCTAGAACATTTTTTTTTTGTGATTAATAACAAGCAAAATGTTTGTGAGTAGCTACATTTTGATAAGACGAACAACATTTTTATTTTCGAAAATTCTCGAAAGTGGTAGCTAACAGAGATAGAAAGGATTTCATACTTTGACTTGATGGTCCTAAAGTATTCCGTACACCATACTACCCTGGATTCTAGAATGCGTAACGCTTGTATGGGTTGAAAAAAAAACATTAGGTTGAATTTCTGATAGTCCAGTCAAAAGAGGAGCATTAACTTTGCATTTTAGAACAAAAATCATATTACATTAGAATTTGTATTTAATAGATGTACCCAGTATGTCGTACTACTCTACATATATCTACTTTTACCTATTCTTATAGAAAAGCGAAATAATGATAACTTACGTGTGACCGACACACTATCTCCATTGAACTAATCAGATCATTCCACTAAATTAACGGTTTTAACGTATTCCACGTTGTAATTACGTGACAATACGTGCTCTGAACGTATGGGGGCATGGAGCATTCTAGGCCGAAGATAACTAGGCAATTAAGACGTCGTTTGGAAACCGCGTAGGCAACCATTGAGTCACCAGCTCCTAAACTAGACATTATACCATAAGCAGGTATATGTAATTCAGAATCAATCCACTCGGCTCCACTAAAGTGGTCCGTATGGGGAAGCCATAAAGGCTTTGCCGGAGGTTAAATAATTCCGAATGTTTACATAACTCGACGTAACATAAATTTGTTTTCCATTCAACATGGGAACATGTTTTAGAAATTAAAAATTCTTTTGTTATGCGCTTGGTAAATTGTAGCCGAGTGAAATTCTTAAGAATTTAAAAATGTTGTACTAACAAAGAGAGGTTTTATGTTAATTACACAATGTGGTTCCCAAGACGACCTGCAGCATATTTTATTCATCATTAGTAGTTGTGAAGACACCGAGCACCTTACTAATAGAAAGATCCACAAACTTTTTATGTACGTTTATAGTGTTTTGTCCTTGTCTGATATTTAATAAATGTGGCTTGACAGACAGACAAAACGTTGCACTAACTTTTGTATGCACAGGTCTTTTAAAATAAAAAGGGTTAACTGACACGCTAGTAAAAACTGGCATGCATTAGGCTTAATGTCCAATTTTTAGTAAATTAAAAACAGTTTAAAATAATTATGAATTTTCAAGGAAAAATTTTTAAGTAGGTGAAGCTGGGATTCAGGTTTTTTAAATTCGTGATCATAGCTCATACATCTAGTAGTTTTTGGATCAAGGACGAGGCTTTGGCTAGTTTTTAGGCCAGTCAAATGGTAGAGCAACCTTGCTCTGACCAAACTGTCTCCATTTCTGGGTAGTTTTTTGGCTTTTGGCTTAGTTTGAGTTTTATTTTACGACTACTAAATAATTAAACCGAATTATTCTTTATTTATAAAAGAAAAAGATTAAGAGAGGTCCAAAAGTTCCAACTCATACATACATATAGCTGTATTTGTCTCATACTTTGATAAGCCAAGATTTCGCAAACAAGACAGCAACATGGTTAAGTTATTTCTGTGTTGATCTTTGTGTAGGATTTTCAGTTGAATTTTTTATATTACTTTTCCCTAACCAAACCTTTTACGCCTCTCTGCTTACCAAATAACAATACAATGGAAAATGTTCACCCTATTTACGAATTAAAATTAAACCTTTAATGAGGAAGTCGTATGTTTATTAAACGTCGCCCATATTACCAACCACGCAATTAATTAAAAATAAATTACCCCGCCTAGTGAAGAAAGGCCCTTAGACAAGGCATTCAATAATTTCGACAGCAAAGTAAGACATCTAAAAATTTATTGGACTTAACATAGGGAATCGCAAGCACCATGTCAACTTTTTCGCCGAGGAATGTCGTTTCGCATTACACAGGAGATTGGGGCTATGGTGGAGTCACCGCGCCAGAGGTGGTAAGTGGACGCAGCCGACCTTACCCCAACAACACCGACCTTGCCGAATCTACGGGAACGAAGACCTCCGCGACTTTGGCGACAAGCACCATGTCACCTAGCGATACTATATCAAATTATTAATACCCTATATCTTTATTTTTATCATACTAAATTATTGAATATAGTTAGACCTAAGGCTCCTATTCCTTACAATAAATAATAAAGCCTCTGTACTCACCACAAGGTAGAAATGTCCCTTGTCGTAATAGAGCGTGGCGTGGTGTCGCGACAGCACGCGACATTCGAATATCGTGTTGGTCGCCGACGGGGTGGCTCGGTATACATTTCGCCCAATCTGGAAATATGGAATATCAATGTTAAAATTTCTTTCGATTTATTATAATGGTATTTGAAAAAGATAAAACCGACTTCAAATTATTGTACCGTGTAGTTAAGAGTTAAAATTCCCTATCTCAAAAACTACTGAACCGATTTTAATGAAACTTGCAATATTCCCTAAGTTGAACAATACCTAGTACAACAAAAAAAGAATCACTTAAATTGGACTTGTAGTTGCGGAGATATATGTGCACAAACATAAGAACATACATACATGTACCATCGAGGAAGTTGATTCCTATGCAATTGACAGACCAACGTTATTTGGTCGAATATGTCAATTCAATGTTAATTGCGATCTGTCAGCTGGGTTTGACGTAACTCGACCAAACTACTTAGGTCCCCGATTTGCATAGGAATCAACTTCTCTGATAGTACATAATTACACTTCTAAAATTTGGCACATTTGTTCAGAAGCTGCTATAGATTAACATATACAGAAACTGGACAGTTTTGGAAATATTACATACATACGCGTCGAATTGATAACCTCCTTTTTTAAAGTCGGTTAAAAATAGCCGTAGACTGTGGAGGTTTTTGGTATTCGAACTGTCTCTTGCTATAAATAGCATAGCAATAGGAGGTAAACCTCCTATTCATTATTTCTACCATGTTTCTGCTTGGGAATCAAGAAATTGCTATGGTTGTATAAGCTTACACTATAGAATGTAGAGTTTGTAACTTTTATAAGGAATGCCTTTTAAAAGGTACAGGGTAAAACTGAAACTTGAAAAAAACAGTCTTGAAAAAAAGTCATCCATCGATGCAACAACAGTTATAAAACAATGAAATTAATCATGTCAGCTTCTGTTTACTTCTCTATGAGATCAGCGTTGCATGATGCCATTCGTATTTAGAACGTTTATAAATATGCAACGCCACTGGCCGTTCATCCGTGAATATTTTTAATTAATCGTTTATCTGTTTCATGGCTTATCCTCTAAGGCACGGTTTCTTAAAGTGGAGTACGCGTAAGTAACCCCTAGGGCCCCTAGGTAGGGTTGGCAACCCTACCTAGGGGGTCGCCATTCGACGGCAGAGGGTCCGGTTCGCGACAAGATTTACGTAATGGTGGCTGATAATAATTAGCAGGCACACGCGGCACTCTTTTGACAATTCATGTGTTACATTTTAATCAAATAAAAACCTTATTTTCTTCAACAGTATTTTTTTTTATTTTCTTGGGGGTAGAGGTAGCCAAGGTGATAAGAAGGCATAATAATATAAAAGTTCATTCATAATTTTCGTCTTCAATTACATAACTCTTGATTTTTCATGAATGAGTATCGATGGGACACGCAAGTTTTGGCTTTACATTTGTATCTTTCTAGTGTTTTGTGTTACTACCCCCCGAAAATACGTCCCGCGGAATTCGTGTTTTTTCGCCCATTAAAAATTTTCTTATGTTCCTCCCCGAGTCTAGTCGATGCAAACAAGCAAATCAACTTTTGCTCTTTATAATATACCTACTCTACATAATATTTAAATGCAGAGTCCATAAAAAGATTCAGAACAAAATAGTAAAGAAAGAATTCGTTTGTTGTACGTCGATTTTGGTAAGATCGTTTTTTTTTTGTTATAAAATAAGGCGGCAAACGAGCAAACGGGTCACCAGATGGAAAGCAACTAGCGTCGCCCATAGACACTCGCAACATCAGAAGAGCTGCAGGTGCGTTGCCGGCCTGTTAAGAAAGTAATACGCTCTCTTCTTGAAGGTTTGCAGGTCGTATTGATCCGGAAATACTACTGGTGACAGTTCATTCCAGAGTTTTACAGTGCGCGGCAGAAAGCAGTGGTTGCGATTCGGTCGATTTGGCCCATGCATCCTAAACATGCACGACTACTTCTCCATGATGTGTAAAAGGGCCACATTAGACCTGGCCATTTAGCCGAAACTTTTTCGTTTCGCTTCTTTATAGAGTCGCCGATCAAAATGTATGGAATTGACATAAGTCATATTAACGAACGCTTATGTCAATTCCATACATTTTCATCGGCGATTCTATAACTAAGCGAAAACGAAAAGATTTTACCTCACCTGCACCCCCCTGTTGATCCTAAGATCTGACGTACGAAATTTAAATTAAGTACAAAGCGATCCTTGTTCATAATTCATATGAATAAGTAGTCCTTATTTATTTAAACGCAATACCTCCGAGAACTGGCGGCGTAAAGGGGGGGGCGGCGGGGGCGGACCAACGCTGCTTGATCCCAAATTTGAAAAAATCTGTGATGAATTTTGTGCAGAGAATATTATTTTGGAGATCTTACGACTGAGGCGCCACTTGGAAGCCGCCAGCATTTCCCTTGAAGCGGTCAAATTTATAGTAAAATGGGACTATTCTGAGTCTGCTCCAAGTCCTGCGCTCTGTTTAAGATGTTTTTGTAAGCACGTTTAGTATGTTTCGTTTTATTAACCCCCGACAAAAAAGAGGGGTGTTATAATTTTAGGGGTGCTTAAGAGGGCGATTAATGCAAAAAATCAAACATCGTCCTTCTCTCTTCATATTTACGCCCGTCTTTCATATGCCAGGTGAAAAAGGAGGACGCAGAATCATTGCCAAGTTAGTTTTTTTTCTTAATAACTCGATAAATATACAACATTTTAAAAATCCGCTAGGTCAGTGTCTTAATGATAGAGTTTAATACAATGTGTTAAAATATTAACTTCGTTTAATGCACGGTTACGGCAATATATGAAAAATTCGTGAAAATTAGATGCATCTTTGTGATTTTTTCTATCGAAAAAGTTTTAACATAACGTGTTTTCGTTCAGATCAAATTCTTGGAAATCTATGTTTAAATAATGAATCAGTTCAGGGCTTATTTTCAAGTATAAAATGAATTACAAAATCGACAATTTTGGGTTAGTCGCCCCCTTAATAGAAAGCCGTCCCAGGTGCCAAACTATGCTACGCCGCCACTGCCTCCGAGTCCGACCTACTGACGCCGCGCCGACACCATTATCTCGACGAGAGATACCTCTACTTCCTGCCCCATGCCGATAAGTCCACATGCAGCTAGGAATAGCAAATGTAATCTCATAAAATTTAATTGCCATGCACAATTGTAACCGTCTCAAGTGGTAGGTCAAGCTGAGTCAGCCTGACATCCGTATAGGGTTGCCAGGTGTCTGGATAAAGCTAGACATAGTCAGGCTTTTTGATTGGGTGTCCGGCCAAAATTAGAGGATTGACACACTGAGAGTTGAGATGATAAGTAATCCCTACTAATATTATAAATGCGAAAATGTGTCTGTCTGTCTATCTGTCTGTCTGTTACCTCTTCAAGCTCAAACCGCTGAACCGATTTTGCTGAAATTTGGTATGGAGATACTTTTAAGTCTCGGGAAAAATTGTACGGTTCCCGTGCGCGTGCGATAAACGAGTTTTGGCGCAACGGAGTTGCGGGCGTCATCTAGTAACTAATAAGTAATAAGAATTCAATATCCGGCCTCTTTATACGTATGTCCGGCTAAGCTGACCCTTTTGTTAGGTGAAGTTTGGCGATCTGGCAACCCTACATCAATGACATGATGAATGTAAGTCGCAATTGAAAAGAATGTAGTTCGTGACTTCGATATGTGCCGATACTACATTTATAACGCAGTGGTCCAGTCACCAGTGCTTAGGGCTCGATTACACCTATCGACTCTACCGAGTATATAGGCGAGATATTGGCGAGCCGCGAGACAGTGGCGCGACAGTGCTTTTGGCCAATTTGATTGGCCGAGAGCACTTCGTTCAGACAATGCAGGTTGATCACCTGATTCTGACAAGATAGATGAAACAATGAAACATGCATTGGGTGGCCACGGGCATATGAATGTTCGGTCCTGTTTTCGTTGGTCGTGTCAGTCATTCGTCCCAAATTGGCAAATTCCAATGGGTTGCGAGTTGCGACACAGGGTAAGGAAGAGAGATTAGTACTATAATTGTGTACTAGGCAGTGTTGCCAGATGGTCTCGGCGATTTCCCCTGAACTTATTTGATTTCCCCTCAGAAATACCCTATTTTGCCCCTATCTTGGTCGAAAACCCCCTAAATCTAGCTAAATCTAGGGAGAAATCCCAATATTTTGCCTCTATTTTGCCCCTATCTTGGTCGAAAACCCCCTAAATCTAAGGGGAAATCTCCTGATCTGGCAACACTGGTACTAGGCACTAGCACACTTGGATACTACAAAACCCTATGGTTGGGTACTACAAAATCAAGCTTTATATACCAGCTATTATTGCATAAACGGAGAGGTATTATCATATTATGCATTTTCTTATCGGAAATTTTGTCACTTTTGACACGTTTGTTGTTTATGTAGATATAAGTTTTGAAAGGTTAAACACTATAATTATTATGACCTATGTTATACTTATGTTAGTCTACACCTCAATGAGGAATATATTTTCAGTAAAAATAATCTACCAAAACACATTAATTCATCAATCCCCAAGCGGCAGAAGGCTGCATAATAATAATTGACAATCTATTGTGTCTGCTATACCCACGATGGAGTTAACAAATATTTTATAACAGATTTTGTATTATTATAAAGTTTCACCTAAAAAATTGGAAATATCTAGTTTATAAAATTATATTAGTTTTTCATTATTATGATAATAGTTTTTCATTATTATGTTTACTTAACGGGCATTTTCAAAAAAATGTGTACCCCTGGTTTTTACCTTGTCCCTTGACTTTGCTACAGATTATTTGTAAAAAATGACATACTAACATTTTGTAATTTTAATGTAGGAGCATAAACAAGTTTTCTTTTATTAAAATACATTCACGTTTGTATATAATTTTATTTAGTATGAGATTTATAAGGGTTTTTAAGTACCGAAACCTATTAAATTCACCTGTCCCCTTCCCAGAAGTTGTAACAAAATCTTTAATAACTATTTTTTTTCTTAAAGTAAGTTACTTAAAAAAACATATGTTAGATTCTTAAATACTTAATGTATCAATTGAGTGTCTTGTAATTGAAAAATCTAACATAATTTAACTACAAATTAATTAAAATTATAATCATGAAAAAACAACCCGGCCGGAATGTTCGGTTTAGTGACCGTTTTTTTTAGTTTTATAAACATACTACAAAAATATTTTCGGCACTAAATGATAGCACTATATTTCATTGTACATCGAGAAACTTCAATTTAAATTTAGTAGTTAAAAATCTGCTACAAGACGCGGACGCAGGTTGGATGGTTCTTCAGGAACGGTTTATTTGTTCAGATAAGTGACCATATTTTGTAAGCATTATTATACTTTCTCCAACTGTTTTTACTGTTGACACGTTGCAAAATTAGTTTAGTATTTAGTATAAAAAATGAAATTGTGATAACTATTATCGGTTATTTACAAACACTTTAAAAGTAAAAGAAAGTAATATTACGTGACTTCCGACTTGTGACTTTTCGTATGGTCACATATAATGGAACGGACAAGTCACAACAGGCGGAAAGCATAAGGCTTAGTTCACATTTTAAATAAATTATTTTTTTATTCACAGATTTTATTAAGAAAATTGGAGATTTTTAAACTGGTACGATTAACGTACAAATATATTTTTTATTACTTATGTGTTAAGGTGACGCCGCGTTAAAGTAAAAAACCGTTTTGGATATGTTTTAGATTGCTATTTTTGCTTGTTTTCTGTGAGAGGCCGGCCCGGCCTCTCACAGAAAACAAGCAATGGAACAGCAAAAAATGGAAAGGGCGTAAGCGACAAAATAGTTTTGTCGCGTAATTTAAAAACCATAAATACATTTCATATAAGCTATGGGCAAATTAAAGTGTATGCTTGAACCAATCCATGTACATTTTTGGAAGCTTAAATCACTCTCTGTAGGGAAAAATAGGAATCCTTTTTTTTTACACAGGTCTATTTGATTGATTATTCTGTGTTATAAAAGTTGACCAATCGTGTTATGCTATGGGTAAATCAAAGACAAAGACATGATAAATACTGACAATGAACTTTAATTTCTTAGCTTTAGTTATTGCTGAGAAAAATCGATATCGCTACAGCCAAATCATAAAGGCGTCGACTTTACTTAACAATAACAAATATACTATTTAAAATTTAAGTACCTAAAAGTTTTATGTTTTTTAAAAATTTTGATTTTATTTCCACTACTTTTCTATCAGTAAAGTTGAAAATCATTTTGTGTCGTTGATATTTGCAGATTTATAATAACTAGACATCAGATTATATGCATTTGCATACTTGCATATGCAAATGCATATAATGTCACTTTTTAGGCGATAGTGCATATTTTGGCAATTTTTCGTTGATAGTGCATATTTCGGTAGTTTAACTTCCATGGGCATTAAGATTGCAATCGGAAAATGTTGGTAGAAAATTATTATTGGCGTATAATAAATAAATAAAAAGTCTTTATTTCAAGAAATTAAAGATCCTGGATTTTATGAAATTATAAAAATTGGCGCTTTTATTAATGTCACTACCGGAAAAGTCTTCAAAAAAATAATACATTTTAATATTAAGTGACTTTTGATTGTGCATATTTTGTGCATATTTCGACCATTTTTCGTGCATATTTGCATGGATATTTCGGCACTTTGATCGTGCATATAATCCGATGTCATTAATAACTTAGGAATTCGTAGACATGTGAACACATCTTTATGATTATGAGATGTTCGTCCCTCTAATTATTGAAGTTAAATCTATGAAATCAAAGAATTTTTTACTTTTATAAGTAGTGCAACAATAAAAATGTTTAAATAAAAGGTTTTTGTGTTATAAAAACTCCTTTAAATATGTTAAATATTACTTACTCATGTAAAAAAATGAAAAATAACCTAGTGGTTGGGTCACATAGTCACACTATGGATTAAAAATAATTGCTACTCTTGTTGATCCTTGAAATTATCTAAATTTTTTTTAATAAACAATTAAATATGCATTTCACTAGATTAAATTAACGAAGAAATCCATTTATTGCTGTATTTTTTTGTATTAAATTATATTTTACATTTAGTCGCACAACGGAATCTGTTTCGTCGAAAATTCGATTTTGTTTCAATAATATCAGAATAATATAACGTTTTCAGCGTTCTTTTTAACTTATTCCATTAGTTCAATATTTTTCCTTGTATATGACATTCAAAAAAAGGTAAATAAATGACCTTAAAAAATATAGACATATTTTTGCAAGGGTACACGTTTTTTTGAAAATGCCCTAACATTACTTTTGATTAACAAAATAATTACATTTAATTTCTACAAGTTATCATTGCACAATTATTATTATAAAGGTAAGTCCGAAAGCTTTATACTTTCAATGCCAAATCACAACAATTCTAATATTTTTTTAAAGAAGGCTAAAGAATTTTTTTTCTTGTTAGTATTATTGTTTTTTCGTTATTAAGGAACCATTTATAATATTTTATATAGAAAAGCAGCAGTTGAACTTGCTAGACAGCTAGGTAGCAGTAAAGTCAACAAGCCTTTAGGCTTGCATGTCAATGTAAGTATTTAAGAGGTGTTGCACTTGCACCTAAGCGGACACAATTATTATAGTCCAATAAATATTTTTGGTTTTCGGAATCAGTCAATCAGAAGTACTTGCATAGTAAAATGTAGACTCGTAAAGTCTCTATCTTTAAGTATTAAGTGTAGTACTCCTTTTTGGTCTAGAAATTAGAATATTACCTTATGAAATCATAGACAAAGCCTTAGTAGATTTTTATCATTGGTTACAGACATGCATCTTGTGTATGACCTTCTACAGTATGATGTAAGAGACAGTATGGCCTCATAAGTGCAAAGCAAATACTACTTGGTAATATTTGTGTCATGTATTGTTTTGCATTTTTCATACTTTTTAACCCATCAAGCCCCATAAGTTCACCAGTGAGCGAGACACAATATTAAAATAACAATAGCTTTCCAAAAATCCACTATTACCTAACTACCAACCAAGGTACAGTCAAATAAATGTGGACTCTTGATCCTTATTGCCAAGAAATAAAATCATCTGTGTCTGTACAGTTTTGTGTCTTCAATCAACATTATTATTGATTTTCCTAATATTTTGAAATATTTCAGATTGTGTTAAAAATAAATGTACAAAGATTAGGGTGTCAATTGTATCGGAAAAGATTATTAAGTCAGACACTATCTGTTTTATCAGAATCAAACTATTGAAACTTTGCACTTGAGACTATTTGATAAGTGATTTCAATGATCTTAGGTTGGTACACTACATATAATTCAGACACTTTTGGTATGACACAAAATTAATACCTCGATGGTGGAAAAATCACACTCAATAGCTTATTTATTGTTATTGCGGTCACCGGTGACCACTTGGGGCTTTTTACTTTTAAAGCTTTTTATCCTATTTTTGCCTATCGCAGTGAACTTTCTATTAAATACAAAATTTTTAAGTGTCAATTTTTATAACAGCTTTCCTTTGTAAAAAGTCAATGAATGTTATGGAACTTTGCAGGGGTATTAAATTGGTATGTTTCCAGTGGCGTAACTACAATAATCTACTATGAATAGCCAAATGCAGGAGAGTAAGAGGGCACCTGTAAGGTAATAGATGAGATTTTGAAAAGTAACATCATATTAATAATGCCTAGAAGAAAATGTTCTTAAACATAGTTCGGTCAACTGGACAAATAAAAAAATATATTAGAATATATTTTTTTATTTGTCCAGTTGACCGAAATTTGTTTAAAGAACATTTTCTTCAGCTGACTGGTGGATGGATGGATTTCTATGGTGATACTTAGAATATGAAGATACAAATGTTTGTATTACCTTAACTGCTTGTTCTACAGTGACACGTCGCTCTTCAAAGGGCAAGGAGTTTGTATGGGGGCTGAAGATAGCCCTGGGTACACCCACTTCTTGGTTGCTGGCTGGTTCTAAACCAGGTGTCCGGTTGCACTCCATGATTGATGCACTCGCTTCTGATGGTGTCTTCACTTTTTTACTCTTTGTTAACACCATGACACAGAGTGACTTTAGTGAATTCATCGATAAAGCACAAACGAGACATTGAGAATCAAAATAGTCCTAGCACTTGTCCAAAAGTAGTGAAAAGAGAACACTTTTTTCTGCCATCTTGTAGCAACTCCTGAGTGCAAATTTATTTATACGGCACGAGCAGATATCTTCATTATCTGAACACAATATACGAAACACTTATAAAATCAAAAAATGAAACTCGATTCCATTCGCTAACTGGTTTAGGTTTATTACATACACACACTTTAGAAAAAACATTATACGTAGAAAATACTAACTATTTATAGAATATAGCTAAGTAAAATACAAAGTAACTAAGCCCACGTTTCATAAAACATTAATTAGAATGGGCGTTAATCGAAATTGTCGTTCAGGGAACTTACGAAATGGGTGCACAAATCGGACATTTGTTTTGTTGAGTTGGGTAGGTAGATTAGACCACAGATAAAAAAATCCTAGTCTGTGTCCGTTATTTTTACGACAGTATAGGTATTATAAGTTTAAGGTTATTTTCATACTTTGAGGCTTGAGCTACGTTTTTATAAAAATAATTATATGAATTATTACGTTAAAGACCAAAAATATACCTGATTCATAATATTGTTCAAGTTAATAAAAATAAAATTGTATATTATTATGATTTATGTACACAGTACAGCTCGACAAGGTTTTTTAGAACGTCGTGGGTGACATTGACGGAGGCGCTGCTGGTAAGGGAGAACTGTCAAACATATCGCAAAAATGACATTTTTGTATGATAGAAGCATTTAGTTCCTTTTCTCGCCACGTTCATATAAAGCCTTGTCGAACTGTACAGCTTGGCAAAAAAGAGTATGGATTAAAATATGACGAGAATCCTAAATTAAGAAGACTAATTCTTATTCCACTTGTCCTAATTTAGTAACTAAATCAGTTGTGACTTGGTTGTGACGACGCGGTGATTTTGGCCAGACGTCTTCATAATGGCTCCAGTTCTGTCAAAGCAACAAAAAATTGGTCTTCTCATAGGCTTAGCTGTTGGCTCAATGAAAATCCAAATAAATAAAAGGCGAAAAAGATGGTTGAAAGAATTTTTGCTCCACGAAAAATTATGAATTATGAACTTTCTGAACTACAGTAGGGCCTCGGTAATCTGGACTCCCGCTTGTTTAGTGATCGCTGCAATCCGGCCGGCCAATGGGATTCGCGGGGAAGTCCGGTGAGTGTAAGTGCGGGCTGTCATAACTCATGAGCCAATGCGCCGTCAGTCTTTTGTTAATCGCTTTTCATGTTAAAGGGTTGATTCAGAGAGCAACGCAACGCGTAGATGCATTTCTAAATTTATATGGATTTGACAGATTCGCAAGACGTCTCACGCATGAAATTTGTCAAATCCATACAAATTCATGCCGCGTCGCACCTCGCCTCACCATGTCACGTTGCGGTCTGAATTGACCCTAATACGTAGTACAGTGTCAATTTAGCGCGTTGGCTAAGATCATGGCGCCACCACGTAAATATTAGACATTGATATAAAAAAATTGATTATAGAAACTAAGGTTATACATGTGTTTTATTAGAACTATCTAACATTAAATATTGCTATAATCTGGACGCCTCGATAATCCGCAAAGAGTCGTGTTTTTGCCTCTCCGGATTAATGAGGCCCTACTGTACTTGGAATCAGCAGACTTTAAAAATTACCTACGAATGGATTCCAGATCGTATAACTATATATTGACTTTATTATAATTAACAATAAAAGGTTGAAACCATCTGGCAACACTGATTTAGTCAGTCAGAAGCCACACTTTTTCCGATTTAGTACACTAATTAGGATCCTAGCTTTCTAAATGTTATTCCACTTGACTAAATTTTGGTTACTTAATCATTAAGACTGGATTGCACCAACTAACTTTAACTTTAACTGTAACTTTAACTTTGACTACAGTGCAAAATGTCAAATCTTTGATAAAGTTAAAAATGGACGCCATCAAGACGCCATATTTAACCATAACCATAGAGCTTAACAAGGTTTTAAATGCACGTGGCGAAAAAAGGAACTAACGCTGTCATCATACAAAAACGCAATTTTTGACAGTTCTCCTCATAGATAAAATATTTTAAAGTTGCTGATGAAGTTGCCAGACTGAAAAAATGTTTCCCATTAGTGAACATAGATGGCGGTAAATGAAGTCTTTTGAAGGAAAAGAAAAAGAAAAATCGAATTCGCCATTGTATTGAATAAATTTGAGCCACTGCAACGAAACGGTTTTCTGCCTCAGGTCTTGTGTGTAGTGTGTTTATAGTGCGAGTGATATTTATCTAAAACAAAAGTGCAATATTTAGTGATTTCTATTTCTTGTAAGTATTGAATCATAATTTATTGTCGAAAAACCTTTTACAGAGTGACTGTTGTGAACCATGTCTAGATTTTTTCAGCTGGATTTAGTTCAATATGGCCGTTCCTCTTTCCAACGATTTTATTAAACTAACAAACTTAAGTGGAAATCTGGATTAGTAAAACCATTGATATTGAGATGAATTTGCCTAAAAATTGTATTTATAACCATTTTAGTTGATGTGGCAAATTGACATTGCATTTTGACATTTGATTTCTGAGTCATTTTGGAATTTGGAGTACCTACCTACCTAAGTAGTGCTGTAAATTACTACAAAATTCGCGCAAATAATTCCTAAAGTAAGCTGAAAGACTAACTTCTAGGAAAATATCTGTATATAAATGTCCACCGAATTGATTAATATTCTTCTACACTTGTTATCCAAAAATCAATAATTTTATCAAAACTTTTTCTGTGGTACCTGCAAGAGATTCTAAATATTGTGTATTATTATAAAATTATCATTATTTATTTTCCACTTTCTAATATCTTAAAATATATAGTAATTTATGTGTTGTTTACACAAAATTCTTGCAACTTTTTCTGTAATTAGTAATCATGGCAAGTGAATGTAAAAATGCAAAACATTGTAAGATAATCATAATAATTAGAGTATTATAATGCGCTTTCTTTACAAATTCATAAATAGAGGTAGTTGTTAGGTTTAAGTTGTAATTCACTTGTAAAGATTTTTATTATTTTTACCCAAGAGTGTACAGAAAAATTAGTAAATAACTATATTTTAAATATTTAGAGGTTAAATTCATCTAGTCATACTTAAACACTGTTCAGATTCATGTTCAGGCAAAACATAAACAACAGCACATTTAAATAGCGCTACAGCTTTTTAACTGAATGGATCAATTATTTTAGCTTTTGCTACTTTGCTGCATCTTTCACATCTTGTGTACATCTTGTTCTAAAATAGAATATTTTATATATATGACATATCTATATATATATAAATGGATTTTTAAATGTGTTAGTCGCGCTAAAACTCGAAAATGGCTGGACGGATTGGGCTCATTTTAGTCTTAAAATATTCGTAGAAGTCCAGGGAAGGTTTTAAAGTGACACGAAGTTCACCGGGACAGCTAGTTAGAATATATAAGTTTATATATTTTTAAAAGATGTTTTTTCGATGTAGCACCTGATAAATAACTAATTAGAATCGGACCAAGAGGTCCGATTCTAATTAGTTATTTATCGACCATAAATTCATAATTGTTTAATGGCAGGTTAGGTAACATATTTATCTTTTTTTTTTTTTTTTTTTTTTTTTTATGAAATAAGGGGGCAAACGAGCAAACGGGTCACCTGATGGAAAGCAACTTCCGTCGCCCATGGACACTCGCAGCATCAGAAGAGCTGTAGGTGCGTTGCCGGCCTTTTAAGGGGTAATAGGGGAGGGTAGGGAAGGGAATAGGGGAGGGTACGGAACGGAATAGGGGAGGGTACGGAAGGAAATAGGGGAGGGTAGGGAAAGGAAAAGGGTAGGGGATTGGGCCTCCGGTAAACTCACTCACTCGGCGAAACACAGCGGAAGCGCTGTTTCACGCCGGTTTTCTGTGAGGACGTGGTATTTCTCCGGTCGAGCCGGCCCATTCGTGCCGAAGCATGGCTCTCCCACGTCAAAAATCTTTTTTAATTGTTAAATTTAAATTCTAAATAGAATTATAAACATGTTGCTAAAACTCAATAACAGCTTTACAATATTTTTAAAATTTTTTAAGTGAAATAAATGTTTGAATTCATAAAAGTTGTGAAACGAATTTCAACATTGTATTTTAATTTGTTATAGGTGTGATAATGGCAACGGCGTTTCTGCCGGCCCCAGTGTGAATTGTTAAGACTTTAGTGCAGTGAACCCGAGGGCTCGCCGCCTCAAAAGTTAACCAACCACAATGAAAATGGTGTTGTCACAACGGCAGCGAGAGGAATTGTAAGTGTACCTTGTAAATTGATAATTTGTGTAGTGCATATCTTTGTTGTAGAGACAAATATGCTTAGAATACAGAATGACTTTAACAGTCTGTAAACTCTTTTAATGTTTATTTTAGAAATAGTTTATACAGTATTTCCAAGAAATTTTGGGGAGGGAAAATTGATTTATCACTTGATAGGTGCATTCTTATATCAATGTATTTTTAAAATTTTATTACTATTAAAACTATGGAGGGTAGGTGGAGGAAAACTATCTTATATGGGGGATATTTGAAAAAGTGTCCAGCTGCACGCAGTAAATAACAGTTGAAAAATTCTCCAAGAGTGGCGCTAGCTGCAGCAAAGGGTATGGAATGAATTGGTGACAAAATATAAATTGAAGTTAGCCGAATAGCCGAGTCACAGAATTACTGGGTTAATACCAATATATTTTGAAAAATATAACATAAAATAGCTGAAATAAAAGCTGCTAAATGATTTAAAATTTACCCCGTTGCTACTGTAGCGCCACCCTAATTTAAGGCATTTCAGCGGACACTTTTTACATACAGACATGCCCGTACCCAGGTTCTGGGCCAGGGGGGGGGCAAATTACCCAGATTCTTGGGCAAATTACGCAGATTCTGGGCCAGGGGGGGGCAAATCAGATTTTTATAAGCTAGGTTTTAATAAAGAATAAAAAATTAATAATTTTTAGTTGTAAGAATATTGTATTGCAAACAAATGGCAAGAATTCGTTTCATTATTTTTAATTTATAGATGAAATTACTAGATAATATACTTAGTAGGGATGTCAACATGATCCAGGTGATGTTTTTATCATTTGTTTTATTGTACACTAGCGACCCGGCCCGGCTTCGCACGGGTGGACATTGGTTTTTAAATTATTTTTTTTAAATAAAGGTAGTCAATCTTTAAGTTAAGCAGAACATAAAAATAGTTTACATTATTTAGCCTGCAACTACTATATTATAATTATTATGTACATATAACACATTTTTATTGTATTTTTTTTTTATATTTTTATATTTTAAGTGTTATGTTTGATTATTTTATCCTTACCTGCAGTCTTCTCTCATTAAATATAGCCTATATTCAGCAGAAATAGTGTGGATTAAAAAATATGCATTAATACTTCCATCGTGCATCGGCATCGTGGGTATCGCAGACACAATAGATCTTCAATTGTTATGCTGGCAGCCGGCTGCCGCTATTGGAGATTTATAGTTAAAGAAATTAATTAATTATAATAGCAATCAAAAATAATAGTCATTCAAAACTTATTTTAAAAAGTTCTAAAAATATTACTTTCGTAGTCATAACTTTTAAAGCTTTTTTGAAATTAGGATTATAATAATGAAGCACGATAGTCTATATCAAATCAATAAAGCAGCACCCGGCTGTCGCATAACTATTGAAAATCTATTGTGTCTGCGATTCCCACGATCGAGGTAATATTTACGTGGACTCTCCGGGCGAGTCTGTGGCACTGATAATTAAATCTCTCCCCTACCGCACGCACACCCGCGCATCGCGCCTTGACGCCCAATTCGCAACGTGCAGCAAAAATCGTAATATTTTAATTTCGCCATAACATTAAAACCAAACGTCCAATTTTAATCATTCAAAGACCAAATATTATCTACATTAACTGTACTTAGTGATGAAATAATTTATTTTGATAAGGGTCAATAGCATGATTTAAATAAACGCATTTAAATATAGTCCAAAAAAAATTCTAGATTTTTTAATAAAAAAATGGTTATTGTGCCTCACTCAACATAGATAGGTATAGTGTGTCGCGGACTTTTTTGTAGATATTTAAAAGATCTATAATTACTTAGAACATTTTATGCCTCTATCTTTTATAGTTTAGGCAGCGTACGCAAAATAAGTAACTTTTCTGGTTGATTTTTTAAACCTTGCGTCCGAAAATCCCAAATATCTTACGGAACCTTATATTTTTCCAAAATAAAAATTAGCCTATGTTCAGCAGAAATAATGCAGGATTCCAATGGTAAAAGAATTTTTCAAATCGGTCTAGTAGTTTCGGAGCCTATTCGACTCAAACAAACAAACAAACAAACAAACAAACAAAAAATCAAATCTTTCCTCTTTATAATAGTAGTGTAGACAATCAGTAGAAAGCATTAAACAGGTGAGACGTACAATGCCATGACTGTTAGGATGTTTCTATTTGTCATTGTTGCATATAACAAAAAAAAAAGTTTTTTTTGTTTGTTTTTAAGATCATTATCAGCACAAGCTCAGTGATTGTAAAATGAGTCAGCTCTACCATAATATATGTGTGCAATATGTAACATGTGGGTATTAAAATGGAATCTGAAGGTCGATTCTACTAAAAATAAAGTTTCGATAAGGTTTTGCTGAAGTTTTGATGTAATAAAAGTAAGCTGACGTCAAAATGTTTATTAATCAATATCAGCTCCGGATTAGTAGGTATAGTTAATCAGGGTAAGTTCAGAATTCGGATACAGGGTAAGTACGGGTGTCCGGATAAAGCCGGATACAGTCAGGCTTTTTTTTAAAACACTGTCTAATTTAGTGATAAGTTGAATTATCCGGACTTACCCTGTGTCCGAACTTACCCTAATAAACCTTGTACCTTAAACTTCTGTCCAAAAAACGTAAGAAACCAAACAAGTAGTTTATTTGAAAAGTGACAGGTATTAAGAAACTAGACTTAAAAATGTTGGACATTGGAAAATTACGGCATTATAGTTTTATACGATAAAGTTCTTAATAGGGTTCCGTACCCAAAGGGACCTTATTACTGGGACTTCAATGTCTGTCTGTCTGTCTGTCTATTTCTCTCCAGGCTGTTACTCAATAATCGCTATACCTAGACTTCTGAAATTTTCACAGATTGTGTATTTCTGTTGCCACTTACAACAAATATACTATAAAAAACAAAATTAATATTTAAGGAGGGCTCCCATACAACAAAGTAAGTTATTTTTTGGTCTTGTTTCGTCGTAATCAATAATGGCAACAGCTAGGCACTTGACTGCTTTAATAATTTATAATAATATATATATTATTATTATATACAAAAACACAATTTTTGGCCTATTTTTACCCGACTACGGCGAAGCAAAATTCCTCTATAATGGTACCTTCGTGCGCGATTTCGACTCGTACTTGGCCGATTTTTTTTTCTAGATTAAAAAAAGTGGAAAATGCGCAATAGGTACGCATCCTCAAGTTTCTACGGATGTATTTTTAATAGCAACATTCTTACGATGGGACTTCCTATCATCAATAACATCAATTCCGTGTCGTCATTGTGTTCGCCGAAAAAAGTGAAATCAATTTGCTTTTTTAGCGTCGTATTGTTTTGAAGTTGAGCAGTCGGCACGACCTTTGAAAGTAACAGTTCTCTAGTCGATGAACTCAGCTCAGCCTTGTGTAAGGGCAACTTTCTTTGCCTAGAAAACTCATAAACATAACGACTTCTTGATTGTACAGATTTATCTACCTTGATTGTGAGCTTATCAGTGTATCGCGATTCGCGTTTATCTATTACGTTACGAGTAGAATCAATGCTCGTAGTCCTTATTTATCTGTGATTACTGATTACTGATTATAATTTTTGATTGTGTTCCAATTTTAAATTGACCTTTTTGGTTATAGTTTTTACTTTTTTTTAATTTTAAATTTTAAGAAATTGGTTCAACCGCTGCATAGATTTTTATAGCGATGACAAAGGACAGTTGTTGGCTCGGGAATATACTGCGAGGTAAACAAACGACATAGTTCTAAGTAAGTGTACGTTAGAAAATTCTAAACTATTTTAACCCTCTATTGCATGAATTATGATTTATGATAGAATGAAGAAAAAAAAAATGTTTTGCTGGTTAATATTGCTTCATTAGAAAATTATTAAGAAAAAAAATTTTTTAGTAACTTATTTTAGAAAATAATTTGAGAAGCCATTAATGGCTTCATATGCATAAAAAGTACAGAATTTAGCTTTCTAAAAATCTTTGAAGGAGTTTCTTTTCTCGTTTAGGCATAAGAAAACGTAACAATTTTCACATTTTATAAGCGAGCGAAACATAATTATTAATTTTGATGAAGTAGGAGTATTTTTGTCGAGGGTTACTAATGTGATCATATTGTGGAGGCCGCAAAGGAAGACCTTCCGACTTGTCAAGGGTGTTTTTTTTGGTCAGGCCGAAGTGGTACAATTATTAATTATGTAAGAATATATTATCCGACACAGTTAGAAAACTTCGATAGTGCGATGCAGAATTGTAGTACTAGTTGGATATCCAGATATCGCCACAATAACCATGCTTTTATTGTATTTGAATTAGAGAAAGTTAGAAAACGGTAATTTATTCTCATTCGAGTCAGATCCTAACTTATCACTAATGAAATCATCACCAGGGATAGTTCTTGTGAACTTATTGGTACTATAAAAGCGTGCAAGTAAGATCGGTGAATGCATACGAAGCCAGAAGTGGCTTCCACGGAAAATTCAGAAAAAATAGCAGAGAAACCAACAACCAACCAAATGTTCAAAGGTTCTTATTACAGAAAGTAAAAAGAACCTTTGAACATTATAATCGGATTTTTTAACACACGAACATCGTACATTTTTTCAATATTATACATCGTCAAAGTCTCATAAAATTTTGCTTTGTATGTTTCATGCGCCTGCGCCGCTAAAAAGTTAAATTACATTCGCAGATGACATTTTTCCATCAGCAAAAAATACGTTTCGATCGACAGAGAAGTAGTTGATATAGGAGTGAAAATATATAATCCATTCTCATTATAATAAAGGCAGAAAAAAATGTTTAATCTGAAGAGCCAGAAATGGCTTCATATGCAGTAAAGGGTTAACGATTTTCTTTATTTAGCAGTCCTACCTTACTCTCATCAGGCTAAAAAAATATCCAAAGAAAGTAACAGCAAGGCACGATTAATAAATATTTTCTAATAAAACATTTAAAAAAATCTAAATGCATTATAATCTCCATTGCCAGGGCTAGATAATAATAATTAATAAGTGTTAATGACTCGCAAACGAGCTTATAAAGTGATAAGCGCGGTCTAAAAACCAATTAACAGCAAAGTATTAAGTGAATGCACTTACACTGATAGGTTTTATCTCGTAAGTCTAGGTTACTTGACCGCACAAGTAGGAAATTTCTCCTGAGAAAATATTTAGAAGTGAAACTTTTTATTTTGACAGAATCTTCATTTTAGCTACATTCAGCCGCACTCACTGTCGCATTCAGAGTGGAACATTAATTACTAAAATGTAATTAATTCATAATTTTGACATAAGCCCCCATACATTATCTGTCAAACTCTTCATTAAATTGAAGCTTATTAATAATAATTGAATGTCTCTGAGTACGGCGCGGCCTGGCGCGGCGGTCAGAGAGTCTTTACATTAAAGTTAAGTTATCATTAAATCTCTTTAAAAGTGCCGCCGTAATTCCTAATCCTAATGTTGTTAAAATATTAGTCCTTTTAAATATCACCCCATTTTGTTAAATTTTTAGTAACCAAGGAAACATTAAACAACACAATATTGTTCTAACTTCTAATGCTGGGTTTCCATGCTTGCCAAGGTTTGGCAAGCATCCACAAGGCACAAGCGTCCACAAATCTCGCTTGGCATTGGAAGTCGTTTACACGCTTGTGAATGCGTCAGTGTGTTAAGTACACGGTACATCCAAGCAAGCGCCCTTTGATCTGTGTCCAAAAACCGAGTACCGACACCATACCGGATCGAATACATCATATACAAGCGTCCACAAGCTCACGCTCACCAAGCCACGCCAGATACTCTCTTTACACGCTTGTGCTTGTGGACGCTGGTCAAGCCTTGGCATGCATAATCGCATAGAAACGCGGCATAACGATTTACCCTACGTATGCATATCGCGTTGCATTGGGGAAATTGTCACTTAATTTTATCAACAAACTTTTGGCAAAACTCACTGGTTTATATCACGTGATCATCACGACTTTTATACACTTTACGACATTTTTGTCACGTGATCGAGAGTGTTGGCCAATGATGACCTTATGATAATCTCAGAATATACAAAATTAGGACACGATTTCTGTATAGCCTCCCCAGATTTCGCACGCACTATGCTCTATTGCGAAGATCTAGATTCAAATAAACGCTATTAATATGATCTTATCACCTCTCTGTGTTTAACGAAATAAATAGTAAAAAATATTATCTTGTAATTCAAGGTTTACTTACAATCTGCAAGATACAGCTGATGCGTTATACCTCTCTTGAAATTGGAAAGAATGCAGGTTTAATTTCCAGGACCTTCCTCTGGACTTAAACTATCTAAATTATGAGAATGCCGCGCCGCGACCGTCTTAACAAATTGCGTATCTCAGGCATTACATTTACTATTAAGGTTTAAGGTGTTCCGTGTTACTACATTTGAAGCACACTGTTCTATACATGGATGACACGAAATCTTATAATAACGAAAAAATAAAAATAAAACGGCTTTACTGATTTTAACCAAATTTTATATTGCATATTCAGTGGGTCTGAGAATCGGCTACTGGGTACTTTTTTATATTGATAAGTGAATTTTTTAAATAAATAATAGTAAATTATTACAACTCGAGACTGACGGCGACCATTGTTTGTGCGACGGGATAGCGATGGACGTTGCCATGGTGACATACTTATTTAGTCACTTCAATAAAATAATACGGCCGAAATACTTTATATAACAAAGAAACGTTTGCCGGGACAGCTAGTAATTATTAAATATTAATTACCTTCAAAACTAATTTGATTCTCTAAACTAGAAAATGTTTTGATAAGACCTACATTCTCCATCTAGCACTACATTGTCCGCCGACTCTGACCTGCAGTGCCCTCGGTAGTCGGTACTTCTGGCCGAAGCATCAAAGTGAAAGGAACTGACCTATACATCTAGCAGTGATGATAAACATGCTAGTAGATTGAGATTACTTCTGAGAATACTAATTATACGATCTCTAAGTGATATTAAAAAAGGTTTCCGGCCTTTTCACGTTGGCCCATGTTGGACAAATAGCCCATTTGATAGTATTGCCAACGATAGATGTCAATAATCAATAGATGCACACAGACAAGCTAAGCCTAATTCGGTGCTTTTTTGCAAAATTGCAACCCAGTGCATTCCGGGGCTAAAATGGTCACATTTAGCAATTCCTCTCAATCAATTCAGCAAATGAATTGTCAAAACTGTCAAACTGACAAATGTCAATTCAGTACAAAAATACAGAAATGAATTGCAATCAGAGTTGCATTTTGCGATTTTAGAAAAATGAATCATATTATGATTCATATCATGATTCTTCGAAGCGACCATTTTAGCCCCGCTGTGCCAGTTAACATTATTCCAATAGTTTGTTAATAAATTAATAGCGTTGGTTTGGAAAACGTTAGAGACAATATGTAGATTATAATTAGATACCGACAGCTTTGTAATTTAATTTTGAGGATTGAGGAACTATACTCAAGTACTGCCAGACAACATTGTGCCTTCATCTGTCTTTCTTAGTTTCTAATGCCTGGTTTCGGTGCGAGCTGACATGCGAGCAGGATTAGTCAGTTACTGAGATGCAGCTACTTGCATCATGTGACCGCATCATACGAGTAACTTAAATGTGCGAGTGGGTCAGCTGCTCGGGTGCAAGTTACTACAACAATTTTTGTATTCACTCGCCACTCGCCTTCCCCCACTACAGATACAACTCGACTAGGCGATGTCACTGGGACATTATAACCTATCTACTGCGACGTCAGCAGCGTGCATGGTGTGACTCAGGGAGGCGAGTCGAGCTGCTTTCGTGCGAGCATACAGGCACAGTAGCTGTCTGCTGTCACTTCAGTTGCTCGCACTGTGTAACCTATCAACACTGTCTGGACTCTAGATTGATCACAACATTTTCATCAATTAGTCATTGGTGCCAATCGTAGCTACCTAATCGAAATATTATTGATTAAATTACTTAAATCGGATTAGTTATGTCGGAACTCGGAAGTTGGAACGTATAATAAGCAGCTTAAAGCTAAGTACTCACATACGGTTTTGCTCGATCGAGCAATAACGTCGAGCAAAACCTGCGGCTCAGGCTTTCATACACACATTCATCATTGCTCGATAGTTTTACTCTAAATCGATATAATATTTAATTCCATCAAGCCGGCTCGATGCGAGCCTTCGAGCTGTCAGTTTTGAGGTCCACACAGTAATTATTACTCGATTTGGAGTAAAACTATCGAGCAAAACCGCATGGGAGTACTTAGCATAAAACGAAATTACAAAACTTGACGAAAACTAGTATGCGCAGCCGTGGACCATGAACAAGGTTGTTGGTACGCCAAGGTCCAAGATGTGTATGTTCACACTGAGGTCATGATACAAGAGAATAATATTATTATAATAATTGCATATTAATGATAAAGTTAACGTACAAATTGGTAAAACTTGTCTATTGTGCTGGCACTTGGCCTCAAAGTTTTAAAAATATTGGTTTCCTGTTTTCGCTGCATTCTAATGATTGCTGCTTCTTCTTGACAACCTTTGCTTTTAAAATGTACTCCGTTGAGCCAAAATCTCGGGAACCATAAATTTTTCCGGGATAAATAAGTGTCCTATATATCCTTTCCCGGGACTCAAAGTATCTCCATACCAAATTTCACAAAAAAAAAGGTTTCAGCGGTTTGAACGTGAAGAGGAGACAGACAGATAGACACATTTTTGGATTTATTTGGATATATTCCAAAAGCATTTGGGCATTAATAATTAAAGGTACCTTACATTTCTTGCTTTGTTATTTGGTGAATTCTTTAAAGGAATTTTTCTTCCCAACCGAGAAAATACGAAATAGTCGTGACTCGTGACCGGCTACCGTATAAAGACGGCCAGCTGTGTTGTATATTTCACATAAGTATCGACATACCATAATTTATAGAAGTGCATTCGAATTGGCAAATTATTTTTAGAAATCATTTTATAAAAGAAAAAGAAAAATTCCCGTGCCCGTTTGTGCCAAGGTAAAAAGTTTTAAGAATTTTATATCACTGCTAAAGTTGTTTAGCGTAGCTTGGACTATGCTTAGTATTGCCATAAATGATGTATTTTCAGGTAAAAAAATAATTAATCTACTGTATAAGTATTATAATTTAGAAGTATGTAGAGCAAAAAACAAAAGTATTGCATAGATAGCAGCCAGCAGGTACGTAGTAGTTATTCTACTGACCAGTGACCACTCATTATTTACAATTGCTAAACTCTTCGTAAGTTAACAGTAAACATAATTAAGGTTCAATTGAACTGAGTCAACACAATAAAGAAATTACTTTGCATAACCTAAGTGGTACATAAAACATTTTAGTCAAAGCAGCACCGACAGTCTTGTGATGCCCAAATATCTTGCGTCATTGCATTATCATAGACGATTATTATCGTAATGTAAATTACGTAAGATTATTGATTATGATAGAAAGTGTGTTAATATTTATTAAAATTGGACCTGACCGATATTATGATAGGCATTTATAATTTGAGTCTAGATATGAACGTGTTTGCTAAACCGTTGTTGCAACCGTTTTTTGATACTTATAATATATTTTTTTTGTTCTTTGCATTAGGCTAAGGAATTTCCATCATGTAGAGATAAGTTTCGTACTCAGTATGTCGTTAGTCATTAGAAAAACTAGCGGACTTCCTCTGCAGTCGGCTTCCGTTAGTGCAGTAGATAAGCAGAAATTAGAACAAAAATATATCACGTTACACGTATTTACAATTACGGTTAAAGACTTGAAGCATGGGCTTATTGGAAGATTTTTCATTTACGAGAACAAAGAAAAGAAAAATGAAAGGGAATGGGACTAAAGGCCCAAGGGGGTAAACGAGCAAACGGGTCACCTGATGGAAGGCAACTACCGCCGCCCATGGACACTCGCAACATCAGAAGAGCTGCAGGTGCGTTGCCGGACTTCTAAGAGTGAATATGCTCTCTCCTTGAAAATTTGCACTTTGCAGGTCATATTGATCCAGAAATACTGTAAAATGTTTAAAAAGTCTTCTAAAAGTGGACCAAATCATTTCTTCAGTAGCAAGAGAACACAATAGTAAGTAATGGAGGTCTATAATAAATAATAATCTATCTAGAATCTAGATACATCTATACATATGAATAAAATTGGAGTGTCTGTTTGTAATATTGAAAGAACCGTTTTTTACTAAATGCATATTAATGTTTATTGGGTACAGACACCAAAACAACATTTTTTACCATTTTTGTCTGTATGTCTATCTGTCTGTCTGTTTGCTCCGGCTAATCTCTGAAGTGACTGGAGGGATTTTGACGGGACTTTTTTAGGCACATAGCTGATGTAGTAAGGAATAACTTAGGCTACTTTTTAACCGACTTCCGAAAAGGAGGAGGATATATTTTACTTTTTTTAAAGGAACCTTAAAAAGGGGATTTTTTTTATATTTAAATCTTTGTTATCACATTTTGCTGACGCGGACGAAGTCGCGGGCAACAGCTAGTATATAATATAAAAGAACAGTTTTAATTGGTGAAATAAAAATGTACAGGTGCTTTCGTATACTCATTAGTGTAAACATCGGAATTGATGGATTGCGGCCTTGGAATAACGCGGTTGATGTTCGCGTAGGAAGTGTATGACATATTGCCACTGGTCATGCCTCTTGACACTTGGGAGGCAGTTTGGCTCTCTCCACGTTGGTAATATTATTTTTAATATAATTTTTTACGCGATTATTTGATAGATAGAGATTAGAGGGGCATATTTGTGTATAGTTGCGACTGTTCACTGTGCATAATGTGAGTTGTAACAGAAGCAAAAGTTTTTTTTTTATTGAATAATTACAAATTAATACATAATGTGCAGTACAGAAAAAAACGGATGGCACATATGCGCTTAATTCTAAATTTTTAACCCAGATACAGGAACTATAACAATATCCTTTACCTACTGGTGTCTAGGTAAATGTTAATCGTGATTCGTGGATGATGTTATGTCTGAACTAGGTCTAAACTATCGTTATTTATTATGAAAGAGAGAGCATTATGTTTGTACAAAAGAATAGTAAGACTAGCGCAAATCGGCCTATAACGTCCGCAATGATGAATTGTCGTCTTAATTTTTGTGTGAACGCAAATAAACACGGATGAGTCAGTAACCGTCATCCGTGAATGACTTGTTATATCATTATGTGACGGTGTGACCTCACACCACTTGTGTATGAACTATGAACGTTCACTTCAACACCACTCGTGGTGTTTTAACTTGAGATTTTCAACGTGTTTTTACTTTTTATACATTGGCTCTAAATAAATATTTCATGTTGCTTACAACTTTGTGCTCGTTTATCGCGCAGGAATATTCTATATAACTAGCTGTCCCGGTAAACGTTGGTATTTCGCCCTACCATATATACTATTTTCTTGAAGTGACTAAATAAGTATGGCACCATGGCAACGTCCATCGCTATCCCGTCGCACAAACAATGGTCGCCGTCAGTCTCGAGTTGTAATAATTTACTATTATTTATTCAACAAATGCACTTATCAATTATATATAAAAAGTAGCTAGTAGCCGATTCTATTATATATTATTTATATTCATGTAAAAATCAGTAATGGCGTTTCGGAGGCGTCCGGACCCGGTAACTAACATTGTGACACGAGAATTTTTTATGTTATGTATAAGAAGATTATCCTTTCTTGGGACCCAGAGTATTTTCATACTTTTCGAAGTTGATGATTCAGTGGTTTAGGCGTGAAGAAATAAGAGTTTGTTCTTTACGGCTCTACATTAAGAGCCCATATGACCCTAAAAATACTTTAACCTAGATCTCAAAATCTGTAAGGTCTAGAAAACTGATTTTTTGACACAAGTAACTTCAGTTCATAAAGATTAAGTGCTCAAGACGAAAACACGATTGCTCAAAAAATGCTCGATAGATTCTTTTTTACAAAAAACCTTGTTTTAGACACATTTTTGCTTGGATCCTCGAAGTTTGCTGTCTTTTCTTTATATTTTTTAATATCTAAAAGGTATTGATAAAACCTACATTTGCTCAAAACACTTTTTTCATAATCATTATAGTTCGTCTTTTATTCAAGTAAAACTAACTCGGCCATGATTCCGCGCCGTCCTTTTTCACCTGGCATATGAAAGACGGGCGTGAGTGTGAAGAGAGAAGGACGATGTTTGATTTTTAGAGTCAGGTGAGCTCTTAATACTATTATGATTTATAATGCGATTTACATCAGTACATTTTGTTAAGTAGTGATTAGAAGCAAAAATGCATTGCTTTGGATAACAAGCTCAAAATTCTCATATAAACAACTGTATGTTAATTCCGCTGTTGGTGTTAAATTTGGCCCAGATTTTTTCACTTTCATAACAGCGCAGTAGTTTTCGACATTAATATTTCAAAAACTTTCTGATTTAACCGACTTGAAGCTTAATTAGAGATCGCTAACCGTTCTTGCCCGAACCGTTGCCAAAGTCAACAAAGTCTACGGTCTAATGATAGAGTAGGTAGCTCTTATCTCTACCTCGGTTTATCTTCTCAGTTTATACATTTTTTAAGAATATAATATTAATTTTTAAAATTAACTGGGAACAGAAATAATAAAGAATGGTAATATTTCAGATTATTTTATTTACTATCAAAAACGAAAAATTTTGAAAAAAATCCAAACTTTAAATGGCTTGAAAAGTTTGGTAAATGGAGTGACTCTTATTTGTATCGCGTTATGACTTGTCTTTTTTTTTATGAAATAAGGGGGCAAACGAGCAAACGGGTCAACTTCCGTCGCCCATGGATACTCGCAGCATTAGAAGAGCTGCAGGTGCGTTGCCGGCCTTTTAAGAGGGAATAGGGTAATATGGGAAGGTAGGAATGGGAAGGGAATAGGGGAGGATAGGGAAGGGAATCGGGCCTCCGATAAACTCACTCACTCGGCGAAACACAGCGCAAGCGCTGTTTCACGCCGGTTTTCTGGGAGAACGTGGTATTTCTCCGGTCGAGCCGGCCCATTCGTGCCGAAGCATGGCTCTCCCACGTATATTATATGCACGTATATATCTTATTCAAACTTGAGGTCGTCTCGCTGAAACTTGAGATCGGCTGGACCGATTTGGCTAAATCATTTAATCTTATCAGTCCAGGAAATGCTTTTAGAGTTAAAAAAGTTAAGCTTTCTAGAGTTTCTGAAATTTACGAGGTTAATATCCATATGCCATACTAATATTATAAATGCGAAAGTGTGTCTGTCTGTTACCTCTTCACGACCAAACGACTGAACCGATTTTGCTGAAATTTGGTACAGAGATACTTTAAATCCCGGGAAAGGACATAGGATACTTTTTATCCCGAAAAAAATGTACGCTTCCCGCGCGATAAACGAGTTTTGGCGCAACGGAGTTGCGGTCGTCATCTAGATTCTAGTTGATACTATTCGTATAATAACGTATGTCGGGACATCTAGTAAATATTATTCCCAGTCTAGACTGGTGAACACTACTCACTAGGCACTAGGCGGTATGTGCTAGGGTCCAAGACCCGTTGTCCGGGGCTGTGGAATGCGGTCCCCGCCGGTCGCTCTGCCGCATACCGCAATTCGCACGTTGCATCCCCATTACCTATCTATTGCGAATGCGATAGCTATGCATATAAGAGCTTGATATACGAGTTTTTGTCTTATAAGAGCTTTTCTAAAGTTGATTACGAAGCGTCTGTTAATGGAATTTATTTGTGGTGATCGCATCTTTTTTGCGTAGAAATATTTTGTTTATCGTGAGGGGTTACATTTTTGGAATAAAAGCTATCCTATGTCCCAAAATATATCTGCAAAGTTAAAGGTTTAAGAGTGTAGACAACCGAAAGCACACTTTTCTATTGATATCAGTATGGATGTTCACTGCACCAACATGGTTGATGGTTCACAGAAACATCCAGTCCCCAGTTAGGTCAAAATTGCAGTAATTTAGTATTAACCGTCTTAAAAAGGAGCTATGTATCCAGTATCGCATGTTAAGAATTTGTTGAGAATGTTGCAAAAATGTATTCCATTACCGGTAATGAGAATAGATCTCCATGTGTAAATTAATTACTCAGAAGAACAACAATAATTTATCTTATCGTAATAAAACTAATGCTTTGATGAATAAATTTAAAAATAGTTACTAATTGGACATTAAAATAGGCTGATGGGATTTGTGATACTTTTATGAATTTGTTGCTAGTTGCTGTGGAAAATTGAAATTTTTAGTACTGTGTCATACATTACATAAACAATTTTTAGTATTAGCCAAAATCCGTTTATCGCGCGGAAACCGCACATTTTTCCGGGATGAAACGTATCCTATGTCCTTTCCCGTGACTCAAAGTTTCTCCATACTAAATTCCGGATGCAAAATTGGCTCAGCGGTTTGGCGTGAATAGGTAACAGACACCGACAGACAAAATGTCGCATTTATAATTCATTTTATAAATGAATATGATTCATATTTATCAAAAGAATATGTTAACTTTCTTTTGATAAAATGAATCTTTCCCTAACGTATAATCTTAAGCCAATCAAATCGATTTTTAAATCCCATACTTCACACCACTATGTAACTGTTATACCGTACCCTATCGTAAGTCAATAACCTATAAGACCCTCCTGAAACCTTTTTAATTATATAATGTCACATTAGATTACACGAACAGCCATACTAGGGCTTCGATCCTGTTACTGAAGTCGCGAATTCGTTTAAAATAGGGCAACTAAGTCCTAAGGGTAAGTCCCTTATATCGATCAAATAGATATATTATATCTAGTCACAGTAAGAACTATGAATAATTAATCAATTGTTAATATTAAGCAATTATAGACGGAATAATATAAACCTCTACGGGTTCGTTCGGAATCGCCTATATTTGTCCATCATGGGTCAACTGCAACGTGGAGAGGCCTTAATAAAAGGTCTGTTTTTATAATCCTCAACAAAGCTGAAAAACAGAATGAAACCTTTTAAGCCTCATTTATGTATGAGTTATGAGTTTATGACCCTAAAAGTGAAATAGTGGAAAAATTAAACTGTTTTTGAACCCCCTTTGAAATAGTCACACAAACGGTCATAAACACCCCAGTCCCCAACTCGTTAATTAAAGACGCAACGGTCTGTTGACAAACATGTCCTCGGCCCTCGGGGCCCTGCGATGACGCAGTTTTGACGTAGCCCGGCGCCCGTGCCCGATCGATACGGCGTAGGCGACCCTCGCAGACGAATAACAAGGGAACTTGAGCGGTGAGCCACTAACTACGGTTAATAACTTGCATAGAATTCTCTATCGTTTATGTGTGGTATTTGCTAGGTATTACTCAAGCTAAGCATAAGGTCGAATAAAATATGATGTACAGACTTGATTGGGTCCAAAACTATCTTCAGCTTGATCACATGGTGACGTAATATAGAACTTTTTAGTCGGGAAGAATGTACGGATGAAAATTCGGTGCAATGAAGTTGCCCGGGGCGTTACTTAGTTAGTAATAATGAGACTTGGTTTAAAGTTGTGCCTTAAGTTCCTCAGCAGTCTGCTGCAGGCTTATTTCCTTTATCAATCCGTTACTTTGTCTACTCTTCCGTAGAAATAAATTCGATGGTGCGATAAAGAACCATTCTTGAACTCTTATTATAGTCTGATCACTGATATCACTATTAGATTTTAATTTTAACTAGAAATAATGTTTTTTAATACCTAGGGCCTGCAATATTATCTAGGTTCTGTATATCGTGAAGGGTTCATTGATATAACAAGGTTTACATGTAAATGTAACAAGCCTGTTACCTAAACCCATGTTCATTGTCCAAAGTAATATCAATAAAAGTTAATGCATTCGGTCAGTTTTCGGTTTTCATCGCAATCGGGTTAAGTGCGTTACATCACAGTCAATTAGGCACGGATTCTGTTGGTTCTACAGGAAAATTAACAGTTTTGCGGTTCATATTGCACCAACAATTTGCATTTTGAAAAGATTAATTGGTGCATGTATTTCTTCAGAGAAATTCTGTAATAATGCGTTGTTAGGGGGATGTAACTTGACTTTATTTTTTGAACATCCATACATCTATAATAATTTTATAAATGTCACAGTGTGTCTGTCTGTTATCTCTAAATCTCTACACATATTATGTACCGCTAAACTGCTTGGGTACTTGTTATTCCGGGAAATGTATGTCCTCTCACGGGGAAATGTGTGTCTTCTCACGATAAATGAATTACTGCGGGGCAAGGCAGTTGCATTCAATATCTTATCATAACATTATAAGGATTAGAAGTGCAGTTCCTATGATGTTTCTAGGTAAAATTTACATCTGGCTTGCAAATTTTACGCATTCAACATAGGTAATATATAATTTGCCTAGGAAACCTTCACATATGCGACTCGCACTTGGAACTTCTATCAGGTTTATATTGTGCTCACGTACGTTTGTAAATAGTAGAGACGTGATGTACATGTTTATTGGTTTTTAAAGGTTTTATGTCGTCTTCGATATTCTTTATTGAAGTTATTGTCCTACGAATTACGATATGAGACTCATGTATTAAGAGGGCGACTAACCCAAAAAATCAAACATCGTCCTTCTCTCTTCACACTCACGCCCGTCTTTCATATGCCAGGTGAAAAAGAACGACGCGGATTCATCGCCAAATTAGTTTTTTCTCAATAACTCGATAAATATACAACCTTCTAAAAATCCGCTAGGTCGATCTCTCAATGATAGAATTTTATACAATGTGTTAAAATATTAACTTAGTTCAATGCACCGTTATGGCAATAAATGAAAAATTCGTGAAAATTAGATGCATCTTTGTGATTTTTATCTATCGAGAAAATTTTAATATATTGTGTTTTTGCTCAGATCGAATTCTCAGAAATATAATGTAGTATCTAATTTTAGAAAATGAAACAATTCGCGGCTTATTTTTAAGTATGAAAATGAATTATAAAATCGACAATTTAGGGTTAGTCGCCCCCTTAAGAGTCCGGGTGCCATCGCAATTCTCATACAAACGTAATACCAAGATCATTTCCCATGTACGAGAATATATTTTACCATATTTGAGTTATTAAGATAGTAATTTTAAGATATTAATTTTAAGATTTTATGATTTTAAGATTTTTAGTTTAAGATAGTAATTACCTAGGTTCCTGTACAAAGATTCAATGCAAAATATTTACATACCAAAAAATATGAACGATTACAATTTTGTATGTAAATATTGTACCGGAGGCCCAATCCCCTACCCTATTCCCTTCCCTTCCCTACCCTCTCTATTATCCTATTCCCTCCTAAAAGGCCGGCAACGCACCTGCAGCTCTTCTGATGCTGCGAGTGTCCATGGGCGACGGAAGTTGCTTTCCATCAGGTGACCCGTTTGCTCGTTTGCCCCCTTAGTTCCACAAAAAAAAAATCGTAATGAAAATATTTCCACTACGTCTACGATAATGTGCTAGTTACTAGTAGAGTTGTGGCAGGTTCTATCGTACCCGCAACTGTACCTTAAGCGGGAAGTGGAGCACCATGTAGTTTTAGTTGTAGTAGGCCGACGCGAGGAAAATCGCACATCCTTCGGCCGTTATCCCGAACCCTCGAGAATGTGTAAAGCAAAACTCAAAAGGTCTAACATTAATCCACGTCGCATCAGGCTTGGTGTAATATCTTTTAAAAACATGCTCGTTGCTATATTTAAATCATGCCTATCTTATATCTTTATTGTAATGAAATTTTGTATACAGATAGTCTAAAGCCTGAGAAAGGACATAGGCTACTTTTTTACTGGAAAAAAAGCTACTTTTTTTTCGATTGTTATTTCTTTTTTATGTTATTTAATAAGTCAGTACTTTATATTATATACAGTGACGTAACCTTAAACCTATCAATGATAAATAGTTTATGGGTAAAGTTGTGTAATTGGGGAGCTAAATAAGCTTTATAATTTGGCATAAAATATAAAGTTTAATTTTAAAAAATGAAATATTATGTGCACACTGTACAGCTGTTTTGATTGAAGGGGTGCCAGGGTTTTTTTTATAAAAGCTTTTGACACCAATTTTGTTGACATCGCGCGCTATAAACTGAAGTCCACGCGGACGAAGTCGCGGGCAACAGCTAGTTTACTATATAGGGGGTTTCGGGGGCGATAAATCGATCTAGCTAGGAATCATTGTTAGAAAATGTCATTTTAGTCGTGTTTTATCGAATACCGAGCAAAGCTCGGTCAAATAGCTAGTATTTATAATATGCAGAAGGCTGTAGATTAAAAGCCACATTCATGCGAGAAGCTTAACGATGCAAGTAAAGAGCACACGTCTATTGTCCACGAGCGACAAAAAGCTCTGACACATAACCACAATACTTATGCATACAGTAGCGTCGCCTAATGGGTGAACATGAGTTTCTTTGGGAGTTAAGACAGCTATGTTAACGCAACAAAATAGATTGTGGAATGTATGGAAACTGTTAAAATTTTTATACTTAATAGTTTCGATAAACATTATAGACATAATATTGAAATTCTAGGAAAAAAAACGCTTAAGTCAACCCCCATTAGTTCTTGAAACCAAGTTCGTGCCATAAAGAGGCAAGAAGTATGCGCGCCCGACGCGATTCTGCATGAAATTGCACTTGTGTGTGCGTGCGAGTATTAAGATGGTCTACTGTTTATTTATACTATGGTTTAGCTCCACAGCCTACTATGTACGTGGAGCATTGTGTTCAGACAAGGTGAGGATCGTGCATTTTATATCGCATAGAACAAAGACCTAAATAAATGAACATTCATCTGTATTTTGCGCCCAGAAAAGAGCAGAATAAAAGATGGTTGTACTTTAATCTTACGTTAATGCAACTTCGATGAGTTTAAGATAAAGTCTCAATGTAATTACCTCTATTATGTATATTTCATATTGGTATTCTCTAATTTTTTAAACGCGTCCTGCAACTCCGTATTGTTCAAAACTACGTGACGGAGTTTGGCGTATACGACAATCATAGTTATTAGTTATATTTAGTAACTGATAAAAGATTTAACAACAGCTGCCGCACGTGATGAATATTAAAGGTGTACCAGGATCTGATGGCAAATTTTGATGGCAGATTTTCAAAAAATATCCTTGATCATTGGATCAATTTTTATATAATGCATGTTTCACACACAGAATCAGCCGCTATAAGAAAAAAAAAAGGATCAAAATGATTTATTCCAAAAAGTGAGAAAAGAAATTGACTAGCAATACCGGGGGGTATTGCTAGTCAATTTCTATTCTCACTTTTTGCCATCAGATTCTGGTAGACCTATAATATTATTACAATGAAGATTTTGACATAAGCCCCAAATTACCTTAATTGTCAAACTCTTACCCCCGGTTTCTGAAAGGTCTGTCAAATCTCTGATCAACTAACACTGCTGTTAATTAAGCATGGCTGTCCAATCAGTTTGAGTTTCTGATACATTGATCAGCCGAAAATTAACTAATCTATGATCATTTTTAATTTGACTAGCGATTTGTTTGTTTTCGTTCATTGCTTCACTATTAACTATCAAAAATGCAAATTAAATGTGAAAAGAAGGAATCGCAGACTAATGACAGTCTGCGATTCCTTCTTTTCTTTCAAAAATGTTCTGGGAATTTCAAATCTGGTACTTTTTGAAACATTGATCAGACGAAAATTAACTAATCTGGTGATCATTTTGATTTGACATGCGATTTTTTTATTTTCGTTCATTTGTCAGAATTCCGAATTTCAATTTTTCAGACGCTATCGAATCCTAAATTCTTCTTCATTATAGAAATGAAATTGATTATAATATACATTTTTTGCAAATAAAACGAGTACTGCAAATAAACAGTTTATTTGCATAATCGACGTATTTCTTACGAATTTTTATTAAAACTTCATAATTAATGTGTTTACGAACCTTATAGTAACGTAGTTTCAAAGGGAAAATGTAGATTCACATAAAAAATAAATTGAATTTATAAGTTAATTCACCCACAACTACCGATTAGTTGACACAGCTTTTGACAAAACTTTAATCTATGATCACGGCTTGACAAGCGTTTCGGAAACCCAAAATGGCTGTTGACATATCGTTCTCGAGTCAAATTGAACAGCTACCGTCAACTGACGCGCTGAATTAAAGTAACTAACCGTGCTTCTAGCAACCCAATTGTTACTTGACAAGAGATTTAACAGGCGATTAGTTAATTTTAGTGTTGATCAGCCTTTCAGAAACCGGGTGTTAATTAATTACAGTTAAGTAATTAATATTCATCTGTGAGTGCGGCAATTAGTAACTGATCAAAGCTTTATTATATTGTAGATTTGTAGAGTCACTTATTTTTAATTGTCATAACTCACAGTCATGTACATATTATGTAGTAAATAGTAGTAAATGGCGAGTGGTCATGTATTGTAGAATCACTAATGTTTAATCGACACCACTTTGGTCAAAGACTGCATAAGAGTATTTAGAAGTATTCTCATGGTACTATAGTCGCGTAATGTCCTGACTACACAATAGTTATTAGTCGCCTAGATCATTTCTTTTGGAATAATTTATCCAATCAGCGCATGTACCTGTTTGTAACTTTCTAAGAGCGACATGTTTTGCGTGGGCGAAGTTTGATACAATGTCGTAACTCCGATTATTCAACACTTATCAGATGCTATCGACTGATCTATTGAGATTCGTGAGTGGTGTAACCGTAATGGAACTGAGGCACTACACGTTCTCTGAGACAGGGTTTTCCAAAGTTTTCTTGGCTTAAGGGCTCTGCCCATTCCCGCAACAAGAATGATGCTACTTGAAGTTATCTATTAATACCAAGATATTTGGTAACAAGATATTGGATAGATCATACAATGTGTCATCATAGTTACAATGTGTCAATGTGAATACAAATATTTGGTATTAGCGGCTTTAGTCTTTACAGTTGAGCCAAAATTGTTATCATGAATATCAAGGTGTCTTCGAAGAATATATCTTGCGTACGCGATCGCAATAACTTGTATTCCTGTCATCACAGGCTAATGTAAAGACTATAGTTGCAAAACTTCTGAAAAATTCCGAATAATTCCGGAATACTTCTGGGAAAGTTTCTTTAAATTTGAATTATTCAAAATGAATTTAATAAAAAAAATAATATGAATATTTATTTATGCTGAAAAATCGAATTTTGCATCAATCATCGATCGCCGCCGCGCATAGAGCGTCGCCCGCCGGCCGCTATCACCGCTTCGCACGCGCCGACTGCCACGGCGAAATATTCGACGGAAACATTCGATTGCGGGGTACGAATCTTTCCGCGGGGTGAGGGAAAACTTCTCCGGGGAGCATCTCCCTTCCGCACCGCCGTCGCCCGCTCGTACGGGCGAGCGAGTCGTGCGAGCGGGCGACGGCGGCGCGGAAGGGAGATGCTCCCCGGAGAAGTTTTCCCTCACCTATAGGTTTAATATTATAAATGCGAAAGTGCGTCTGTTTGCCTGTCTGTCTGTTATCTCTTCACGCTCGAACCGCTGAACCGATTTTGCTGAAAATTTACATGGAAATACTTTGAGTTCCGAGAAAGGACATAGGATAGTTTTTATCCCGGAAAAATGTACGGTTCCGGCGCGATAAACGAATTTTGGCGCAACGGAGTTGCGGGCGTCATCTAGTTTTATTATAAATTAGTAATGGCCAATGGGATTGATTAATCTATACTTACCTACTTATATCCATACTATCCATACTAATATATCCTATTGTAAGTAAATCAGAATAAAAACCATAAAAAATAAACGAACTCATATGATTAGGTATTATCATATACGTGGGAGAGCCATGCTTCGGCACGAATGGGCCGACTCGACCGGAGAAATACCACGTTCTCACAGAAAACCGGCGTGAAACAGTGCTAGCGCTGTGTTTCGCCGAGTGAGTGAGTTTACCGGAGGCCCAATCCCCTACCCTATTCCCTCCCCTGCCCTTCCCTACTCCCTTCCCATCCCTACCCTCCACTATTACCCTATTCCCTCTTAAAAGGCCGGCAACGCACCTGCAGCTCTTCTGATGCTGCAAGTGTCCATGGGCGACGGAAGTTGCTTTCCATCAGGTGACCCGTTTGCTCGTTTGCCCCCTTATTTCATAAAGAAAAAAAAAATCCAAGAAAAGTAACAAGCCGTTACCAGCCGCTATTTATCGCTAGTAATGATAATAAGCCAAAAAAAGCCGTTTCTCGCCGCTTGGCTTATAAAGTTAGTAACCGGCATCACATATTTTTAGATACACAACTAAAGATAAATAGTTTACAACTTCCAAGCGCAATTTTCTTCGTTTTATTTGACAGTTGAAATATTCCCAAAGTTTCGGAATATTTCGGAATACTTCCGAAGTATTCGACGGGAATAATTCGGAATCTTTCCCGCCAGCATCTATAATGATAATAAGCCAAAAAAGCCGTTTCTCGCCGCTTGGCTAATAATGTTAGTAACCGGCATCACATATTCTTAGATACGCAACTAAAGATAAATAATTTACAGCTTCCAAGCGCAATTTTCCTTGTTTTTTTTGACAGTTGAAATATTCCCAAAGTTTCGGAATATTTCGGAATACTTCCGAAGTATTCGACGGGAATAATTCGGAATCTTTCCCGCCAGCATCTATAGTAAAGACTTAATGGATCGCACATATTCATTATTGTTAAAGTGGTCAACAAGGAATGAGCTCTGACTTGGGAACAAGCAGGTAGTAGATCCATAAATGTATTCGTATTTGTCTGTTTTTCCACTATGTAAAAAGTTTAGGAACCCCTGCTCCAAGCACAACTCACAAGCACCTCACTGTATTGCTTTCGTGCAATCTATTTTGCATCACCCGCGGGGAGAGCATACTTGATTTATATTGTTTGTACCTTGTTTTATTTAGCCTTATCTTTCGATGAAACTATGACAGACAAGTTTTAGTCCGATTCATTTAATCCAGTTCTCAAGGACAGCGTGAATCCAGCATCTGCCCAGTTTTTGAGGATATTTACAGGAGTTTATTTTAGCTTTGTTGATTGGTTATGGAGTTCAGCTATCAACAATAAAAAACTCTAGTAAACAAATAAATTAAAAAAAAAAACCTTTACAAAACTGGACATTCATCAATCTCCAAGCGGCACCCTACTGCCGCATAACAATTAAAAATCTATTCATTCCCACGATCGAGGTATAAATGGTAAATTAGACCAAGATAAAGCAGAAATAATAAAGGAGCTACATAGAACTTACATTAATATTTAATTCACTCTTTGATTCCTAACATTTTTATTGAACCTTACTAGTCAAGATACAGTATGCACTTCCGTCTCAGTATTATTAGGTGCTCCGTCTTACCACGTAGATAGAGCACTTAACAACGACATACAGCATTTAATCAACTTTTATGTCCACGTTTCCGCGTTTCCTTTTATATTCGCATGTCATTTGTTTTGGCACTTTTACTTTTCGCTTTGTGCCCGCCGCTCATGTTCTAGATCAGTGGTTCCTAAACCTTATCTACAAGGGACTGTTTGGAAACTGTTTTGATATCACATTGCTGGCAAGGATTTTAATTTCGTTGGCACCTTGGACTGGTTCTCAAAAGTTTTTTTTAAGTAGGAATAGTTTTGCGGACCATTTGGGATGCTTCCAGAATCCAGAGACCACTAGTGGTTGGCAGTTAGTATTTTTATTTCGTTGGGCAAGCGTCGAGAGACGAGAGGGATTTATAGACTAATCTAGCTTTTTGTTAGAATGGCTCTGCGGACTTGGCATACTCCCAGAGACCCATAAGGGCTAATAACAACAGCTTTTCTACATGGTATTTCTTTAACATTCTCACAGATTTGTACACAATAATCTCCCAAGAGCATGCGCCACAGGGAAAGTGGTTTGTCCCAGGCCCGGGAACCACTTGTTTACTTTCACACCACATTTCTAGCGATACAATTCCGATTGAAATACGATTTGTCTGATCTAACAAAGGCAGACATTGGTGATGTATCTCTGGTTTTACAATTCATCTTCTTTCATCTTTTTATATATAAAACTTAAGGGTGACTGACTGACTGATTGACATAGTAATCTATCAACGTACAGCCCAAACCACTGGACGGATCGGGCTGAAATTTGGCATGCAGGTAGATGTTATGACGTAGGCATCCGCTAAGATTTAAGAAAGGATTTTGATCAATTCCAACTCCAAGGGGTTAAAATAGGGGATGAAAGTTTGCATATAATAACCCTTCTTAACGCGAGCGTAGCCGCGGGCAAAAGCTCGTCCATAATAATATTAACAACTCGGTCATTAGTCAATATGCCATCATCAAAAAAGGTTTGTCTCTGTAGAGTGTAGACTGATGATATGACATCATTTCAGTCCGTCATACGACGCGGCCTTTGTTATTGTATAACGGCTATAACCAAAGGGGTGGCAATGAGTACCTACCTGTAGACATCTGCTTAAATCGTCACGTTGTTTTAAGATTGTGACTACTGGCTACTCGTATATTAAAATACTTACTTTGACCTAGACTGGTACAAGCGGACCTCAACTCAGAGGTGACTAATGTTATAAAGTCTGGTGTCCATTTTTCATATTTAAGTATGTATAAGACTTTAAACAATAAGTAAAGACAAATGTTTTCCATCGCTTTTTCTGGAAAATATCATGTCACGATTAAAAATCTTTGCGTTATTCCATAAAGCTAATGGAAAAGTTTACCGACTCCCACACGTGCGAGTAGGAGGTTGCGTGCTTCCAGAGGAATTTATACACGAGATAAATATAATGTAAGCTTAGGTTGTATTTCGTGTGGAATTTCTTCGCACGGATAAATTATGTAAAAGAACCCATTCAGTCCGTAAAATAGGAATAAATGGCGTGTCTTATACTTTATACAACAACCGCTTTTCTTGGTATCAGCAGTCAGCACAGATTACTTAACAGTTACTAAGCTCGTAAGCAAGTGGCAACGGCTACAATATGCCCACAAAATTTAGTATAGGTAATAAAGAAAAAAAAATAAAGAAAAAATCATATATTTTTTCTTTTTTCTTTAAACGCAGTCCTAGCAAAACACAATCTCTGTTTTATGAGCAAATTGCAACGACATCAGTACAAAGTAGTTAGCTGTTAGATAGTAACATGTGACCTCTTTTCAGTCGTTTGTGGGTTAGCTCTTTTTGCAGATGACCGACTTTCTGTCCGTGCGCTGATCAAAAACTGCCGGAGGGTATTTACTGGGTAAAAAGCTGCTATGTCCCAAGACTCCCGAGTATTTTATTGTCTGTGAAAATGAAACATGCGTACCCTTGGTTGAGCCAGTTGAGCGTTAAAAGTTAAAACTGAAAAATATAAAATTTACTTGTCATGATAATGATTGAAAATAGGTAGAAAAATAATCTAGAATCTAGATTATAAAATGCGACTAACTTAAAATTTGAATGGTGTAAAACCATCATCGGGACAGTACTCAGTTTTTCCGTAATTCGGGAACAAACGTATAAAAATTTACATTTGAGTAAGGCCTAAGTCAACAGTAGTATTTTTTACTACACTTGATAAGAAGACATTTTCCGGTAGAACACGTGGTAGGTACTGTTAGTCGAAGTTTATCAGTACACACTACAATGTTTTCACTTGTCGATAAGAAGCGGTCGTCCCACGCGGTACAATGGTAATAGTAATTGTCTGAGATCGATTTTCACTTGCTCTTGCTCAACTTGTTTTTAGGCGCCAGACGCCAGAACAATTTGTAAGATAGAGCACCATGAAAAGTGAATTTGGTTTGCAGAATTGGTTTTGTTGTAGGCGTATTTTGATGAAAGATTACAGTGCCTGCATGATTTGGCTTAATAGAAAGATTTTTTTTTAATGTAGAAAAGGCAAAGTGACATAATGTACACTTTACATTTCTATTGTGATTATGCTGATTATTATTATTTATTACATTAGATGCAAAACCATATTATCGTCGATATAAAAGTTATGCCTACCAGACATTTTCCACAAGATTTGGGGCATACTTTATTTTATTCCTTTTTGCTACAAAATTATTTAAATTACTTATTATATTCTTTTGTCTGTAGCAAGGAAGGTCGTTTGAAACTTTTTAACACATGAGATGTTAACATGACGCCTTGTTTAAATTAGTAGGTACAACAATTAAATGTCAACTCCACTTACTAGGTACTTAGCTTTCTACTGTCTCGCCCTTTGTAAGACCCTAAGGACACAACTTACTAAAAGGAGGATGTTGGATTGGATACATTCTGGATATGTCAACTGTAATAAATATAATCTATATTCTACAATATGTAGATACCCATTATCCGCAATAGTTAAAATACAGTAGACTACCTTGTGTTTAAAATTTTTCAAATTAAAAAATCATCAATTTTTTATTTGATGTAAATCCATTCTGGCAAACCCTTCATTCTTCAATGCCGCCGCATACGGTAAAAAATAAAAATCCTTGTTACTTATAACTTGAGCAACGTCGGAATTACATGCTAATGAGTTTCGATTAAATTATGGCCTTTTTATTCATATTAAACTAACACGTAAAGAGGATAAAGTAAAACCGTAAGTTGCTCGTAGTTTTCCGTATTTGACTGATATCCACGAGTACGTCATAGCCCATAGCTCACGCCTCACACATAGGGTTAACGATAGCGCAATTCTGTCCAAGTTTTTTTACTTACCTTTATCTATTCACTAGCGTTTTTGATTGGCTAACGGCAAAAAATATTAACTAATCAACAACTCTGTTGACTAACTCCTATCAAGAAACTTAAGGTGCCTCTTCACGATGGTCCATGCTGGCCCACTACAAGACATCGCCATTGTGATTTGTGTAGACGGGCCGGGGTAATGGTGCATGATGGCGGACGATGATCAGTGGATTGCGAGGCAGTAATAAGCCATGCGCCATTGTGTTTAACACCAAGTGATCGTAGTCTACAGTTCACGAGGGCCTGCAGTGGGCCATTGTGTACTGGGGGCTGTAGAAACTCAGGATTACAGAAGTATTCTGGGCATTTATTTAGCTTTTATCAACTTAGCATTTTTTTTTCATAGCTACTTGTAATTTTAATTATGATAGGTTTATTAAGCGCTTCCACTAAATAATGTGATCGCCACATGCAAATTAAATGATTCTAACGTTTCTATGCGAGGGTTTTCCGTCAGGTGCCAGCCCTGGCCATACGGGCGATAAGTGTCCAAGGGCGTCTAATTTAATCTATTTGGGCCAAGTTCAATGCGTAGATAGTCCAAAATCCCTTACCAATAAACTATAGTGATTCACCAAAAAAAAATCCGTACTAGTCTTATGAATATATACATATAGGGATTTGTCTGTCTTATCTATCAGTTTGTGTGTTACATCTTCACCGGCTGAAGCAATTGTTATGTATTGAGTCAAGGAAATAAACGGAGTTGAGTGCAAATATATTTTTAACTGAAAAAATGTATAGTTCCTGTGATTTGGGAATAATTTGTAGACATTAGAAGTTTGTATTTAAACTTTTAAGTTTTAACCCTACGAGTGTATTGGTTGTAACTGCTGACACAGAATCTATATATTAATACGTGAGCCAAAAACTTTGTATCCCTTTTGACGAAAAATGGGGAAACGTAGGTGAATGAAATTTTGCACAGTTATAGTTTATATGGTGAAGTAGTGCATCGAGCTAATATTATTTTGAAATTATGCTTTTATCATACATTTTTTTCACAAATAAAACATTACACACACTACAACACACACACCAGGAAAATGACAGATTTTTCAGTGACAAGCCTATACATACGAATTATACTCTTTTATTTGTGGTTGAAGTCTGTTGACAACAAGGTGACATATTGAAAATGGAATAGTTTTTTTATTGAATCTGAGATACTATTAGACAATGCTTACACGGCCAGTCTGAGATCAGCTGAGTCCCAGAGACAAGAATTGAAAAATATATGATAGAGTCCTAATGTCGTTGAACTAAGGTCGAATTTCGACCATTGGGCGATCTCTAGTAGATAATATTACATGCTGATTAAATACAAGTAGGTAACACAAAAGTTTGTTTATAATGTTGACGTGATATGGCAAAAAGTATATGTCCGCATATCATGTGCTCATAAGCAGACAGGTTAATATGTTAACGATGCTATCATTGTAATGTTCATCGAACAAGACGAGATATTTTTCATTCGGCTCACTAGTCATGACTCATGTCTAATTTAATAAGCATAATTATTATTAAGGAATTTAAATAAAATCCAGCCGGGAGTGTGATGAGAAAGTATTGTTACGTGCTAGTCTTCATAAGAGTCAGCAGGTCTTTCTCTCCAAATCCTTCGAACCCTAGCACGTAACAACTTGTGTCAGAAGTGGGATTTATGCTGTCCGAGTTCCCCGAGTGGTTCCGCTGATTGACGCTAGATGGCACTGTGTGTCCGTATCCGTAACATATCTTTCAAACAAACCAAACTAGACCAAAATTGGCTCACCGGTTTGGATGCTACGATGCAACAGGCAGTAACACAGACAGACACGTAAAACTCATAACATAAAAAGGGGTTAAAAACAGAACATAATATTAGGACGTTTTAATGAGCAGTTTTCTAGTATAGTTTCTCTCAATTTGCCTTTAAGATGCCACTCCTACTAACCAAAATATGGACTACATTTCCGTATCGTTATGTAAGCTGGGTAACATGTTAGTTGCTTCAAAACTTATCAATCATCACGAATGATATTGATTTTAATAACATGTTTGATGATTTCTCGGCTTGGCCGCGAGCGATCGAACATGTTGCTTATTGATAGAATAACTATAGTTTGAAAGATACTAAAGACTATTATATTAGCAAGAAATAAGCTTGACTAAAGTTCTCGTTTCTTGTTTTCTTGGAAAAAGCATGAATCTGAACTTTCAAACGCGGGATTTTTCATATGACTCGTAAATCGATTTTTATGATAACTAACCTAACCTAACCTAACTTCACTTCACCCTATGCGTTATTTAAGGAATTTGGATGAAACATAAGTGTGATAAACCAATGTTTAACAGCCTCCTATAGGTCACCAATGTCCGGTTTCTAAAGTTTTTGACAGGAGTTTTTAAGTATTCAACAGAGTTGTTGATTAGTTTACCTTTTGACGTCAGCCAATCAAAAGCATAGAGCTTTTGATTGGAATGAAATAGCTGTAAAAGATCATAAAATAGTTCAAGTACATGTAGCGGAGTCCAAAGTCCAGACACCGGAGATGGCACTAGATTTAAACTTGTTTACAGTATGTTTACACGCTGGACATCTTTACATTGATACCGTGCTGATTTAGCACTTGAATCTAGTGATTCTGGCGCTGTATTGTAAAATGATGTAGGTCCATACTAATATTATAAAATATGTGAAAGTCTGTTAACTCTTCACGCCCAAATAGCTGTACCTACCGATTTTGCTTAAATGTATGGAGATACTTTGAGTTGTAGGAAAGGGCATAACATGATACTTTTATCCTGAAAATGTACGGTTAGCGAGCAATAAACGTATTTTGGCGCAACGGAGTTGCGGGCGTCATCTAGTTAAAAAAGTAATTAATTAGCACCATTATTGAAAAATCCTAAAATCTCCATTGCTGGTTTAATCCGTACTATGAAACATACTAATTTTATATTTTTTTAAACTTCAGAAATAAAGCGATCGCCGACTACTTGGGCAGCAATGGGTACAACGACGCGCTGGAGGCGTTCAAAAAGGAAGCGGAAATGACCGGCGAAATGGACCGCAAGTTTGGCGGCCTCCTCGAAAAGAAGTGGACGTCCGTCATCAGGCTGCAAAAGAAGGTGAATTATTGTAACGGTTGTTCTAGAGCAGGTTTTACCAAACATTTTCTATGGGAGCTCACAGAGGAGAAGAGTTTCGCCCAATAACGTAATGTTCCCAAATCCCAGTCCTGTTACGGGAACATTGGCCATTTGTGGGCCAACTATACGGGACTCCCGTAGTTGGCCCGCAAATGGCCAATGTTAAAGGCTGTTAAAACGATTACTGCAAACAGTTTGCTTTATTTAATCTTTTAAGTATTTGGTATCAGATAGAACACCACGGTAACCTTTAATAATTATTATTATCCTGCGATAAAAATCCCCTTAGGAGTTGGTGCACATCTGTTATTCTTATGACTTATCTCTGTGCCCAGACAAATTCAGACCAATATAATATTTCGGAGCATGATTTATGCAAACAAGTGAATACTATGTCTTCATAATATTATGTCTCTATATTATAGCTTGACCGCTGTAAAGTCGACCTTCGTAGCATACTCGTAGCATACATTTAGTATGCTACGAGGGTCGACTTTACAGCGGTCAAGCTATAGCATAGCTGCTATAGAGGTATCGATAAGGAATATATATTCATTAATACAATACAGTGTAACAAAAAACTATTTTAACTGGAATTGAGCGTTTAGAATGTAGCGACATCCAATACCTCCCCGGCTCGGGCGATCGATACTGCGACATTTGTAGGTCAGACTTGAGCCGAGATTTTTTGCCAGCTATTACCAGCTAGCTCCTCTAGACTGATCTGTGAAAAATTCATACCAAAGATTAATATCAGGAGGAATCCCATTAATTTGGCAGTTGGCACTAACTAGACATTAATTCAGTAATTATAAACAAATACAGTAAGCATCATTATCAAAGCAATTAGCTTCTTCCTATGCTGTAGTTTGATTGATGGTTATGCCTATAATATTGAGGTACTTAATAGGCATTTATGTAATTAAAACAATTCATTATTTATTTTAATGATTCCGAGTTGCCTGAGGGCCTGTCCGCACTGCGAATTTTAACCGCGTGGATTTTTTTTTTCGCAATTTCATATAGACATAATATGACTTAATATACAGGGTGTAACAAAACTTAGTGAGTACTTTAGAGTTTAGGGTGTGTATGGGTCCCCTATAAAGAGTTCGCTGTAAAAGTAGAGGCGCTAAAAGAGTAACTTTTTTCATCTTTGTAGGTTAAAATGCATGCACAAAAAAATTGCTCTCTATGTATAAGGAACACATACACACCCTATAGTTTTATCATTTAGTTTTGTTACACTTTGTATACATTCTAGTAAGACATTGAAACATATAAGAGTATCCACACCGCAGATGAAAAAATTCAGAATAAAATCCGTGCGATTAAAATTCGCAGTGCGGACGGGCCCTAAGCAGCAATAGTTAAAGTCTACAAAGTATTGGCTATTTATTGGAACAAAGTTTTGATCTGTGGTATTGGTAACATTATCGTCAATTAATGAATGTTGAAAGGTTCTTTGTTGCCAAATTGTTTGTACTTGGTCTTATTGTAGTCTGTTTTTATGCAGAGTGCAGACGCAGAATATGCTTTACTTGGAATTAACAATGAAAGTAAATAGTCAATTTTGTCCAATTCGTATGCGCTAGGTAAACTTTAGGTAATCGTTTTTGTTTAGTAAAAATTTCGACACAGCAATCATGCACGATGCCAAATGATGTAAACTCTATAAAATTAAACTGTATAACTTAGGAATGTGAATTCCTCGTCTAAACGGTCTGATGCAATAGCCTCCGTAAAATACTGTGTAGTTACGTTAAACAATGCTAATGGACCTATGCTGGAACTTTCGGGAAAGTTTCATTTCTTATTTGATCCAGTTAGTTTTCTATCAAAAACCAAAATGGTATTCTCATGAACGTCAATCGGAGTTATGATCAATAGGGAATATAACGCAACACTGTCTATGCTGGTGCATCTGTTTCTGGCGTGAAAACATTCACCTAATATTATATCCTATTAGAGCACCTTCGGAGTTGATTTGAAATTCCATTAGATAGGACTGGATGGAATAAGGAACGAAACTGCGTTAAGTTGCATAAGAAAAGTAGAATCGGGGTACAGGACCAAATTCATAGGTGGCTTGGTCTCAGGTAATTAGTAGGTACTGTGTTTTGGTTAACCGTTAAAGTACGCATAGTACTAATTTCATTAGACTGTTAATAACAAAATATTTTCTCTAACATAATAATTATTATGATGTTAAAGAGAAAACTTAATCTTGTTAACAGCCATAAAGAGAGAGCTCTTAATTTAAATTTTAATAAACATCAGTTATATATTATAAATTTTCATAGAGTAAAAACTTTTCGTTCCGAGTGTAGGTCTAGTGCAGTGTTTCCCAACCTGCGGTCCGCGTACTCCTGGGGGTCCGTGAGTAAATTATGTATGGCCTATGGGGGTCTGTGGTGTCATCTCTGGACCATACATAAATGCGAATGTCTCGTAATCGCTACGCTTCGCTTACTTAGCAAGGCCAACTCGATTTTTTTTGTTTATTTTATTAAGGGGGTTTGTGAAAACTGTGGTTGATTTTGGTTGACAAACACTGGCCTAAAGCACTGTCTCCCCACTATATCATACTCTACTCAGTAGGTGTATTCAGGACCTAAGCCCACTACACAAAGCTGGAGAGCTTTTATTTAGTTTTAATAACTTTATCATTGAAGTTTTATATATTATTTACTAACAGAAGCTATACAATAGCTTACCGAATCAGCAAGTAGATGTTTAAATATGGTAGTGACACCAAAAGACCGCCAGATGTTCAAGGATTAACTTATGGGGCTTCCTACACATTATGTCCGAAATGTTCTACCGCGTTAAAACGTTCATAATATTGTGTAACACTATTATGTTGTACTCGTATTAAATATTCTCTAATAAATATCTGGCGTTTTGCCTAGTGAATTCTCTGATAGACATGTATCAATTGAGGCTTGCTTATGATATCTTATTAAATGCCTTATTTATATGTTTGGATATAATGTAATTTCATCTGCTCGTTTAGTTGGCAGTTGGCACTCGACACGATTTTATCTTATTGAGAAAATATATAATCATCACTCATCAGTATCTAAATGTTATAAAAATCGTAATACATAATATTATGTTAATATTTTGTGTTAATAATACATCATGACCTCCCAAATAGTTTGTTACTGCGCCGCATTTAAAATTGCTTTTTCTTTTCGGGACCAAGGGTATATTATCAATTTTAATCATTTAAATCGATTTAGCAGTTTTAGTGCGAAGACTGTTCAGCTCTTGACGCTGACAGACAAAATTACGTAATTTCGTAATTATATAGAATCTATTTTTGCAATATTATATAATATTAAACTGTAATTGTGTATATTCCAATTTCCAGGTGATGGAACTGGAGTCGAAGCTGTCGGAGGCACAGAAGGAGTTCATCGAAGGCGCTCCGACGCGCGCCAAGAGAACGCCCACCGAGTGGATTCCGCGGCCTCCGGAGAAGTTCTTGCTGACCGGACACCGAGCTACTATTACCAAGGTTAGTGAAACAGTGCGATATGATAATTGCTATCACGTTCTGTGCATATTCTAACTAAATGACGCCACGCCCGCAACTCCGATGCGCCAAAATTAGTTTATCGCACGGGCACCGTACATTTTTCCGGGATAAAATGTTTTTTCATAACAAATTTCAGCGAAATCGGTTCGGCGGTTTGGGTGTGAAGAGCTAACGGACAAACAGACACACTTTCGCATGTATAATATTAGTCGATTATGAATTATTATCATAAGCCAAATGTACGTTTTGTTTTAGTACTAAATAAGCTTATCCCTTAAATTTTCCCCATAATAATACTTACTGTGTACTTTAAATTTAAATCCATGTAAGCCCTCCTTGAGCCCTATTGATTCCGACGTTCAGCCTTGAGTTCCAAATATTTTATTAAGTTAGGTAATAGCCTAACCTCGGAACCTAATCTATAAGCCTAACTTAACATGGTTAGTCTGGTGTGGTAACCGAGACCTAATTTGGCAAATTTTGCCGCTTTCATGTCATCTTTAATCTTAGATATTAAATATTAGTACAAGCGCTGGATAGATTTAATATATCTATGTCTATGGACGCTTCAGACCACGTCAGTCTGGCCCCGTGCTAAGTACCTTGTGTTACAGACAACGGAAATATATTTAATACTTTTATACTATATATTTAAGATTTTTATTATATCATACACATATTTGATACACATCCAGACCTGGGAACATTGATAACTTTTTGTTCCGTCGGCGGGATTCGAACCCGCGACCCCCGGCTTGAACTACCAACGCGCTCACCACTGAGCCACAGAGGTCGTCGGTTTTGGAGGAGGTCGGTTTTGAGTATGCAAAATAAAAAATATATAAAAAAAGGACCAGCACCCGGCACCCCGTCTATATCCAAATCGATTTATCTATCTTGGCCAAGGTCTCAAGGCATCACATAATTTAGAAAGCCCTGGTCTATCCTGTGCTTAATAATTAAGTCTTTTAAAAAAAAGATTTACTAATGTCCTATGTTGTGTGTTCCAGGTAATATTTCACCCAGTTTTCAGTTTGTTGGTATCCTCGAGCGAGGATGCTACAATCAAAGTGTGGGACTTTGAGGGTGGCGAGTACGAACGAACCCTGAAGGGACACACTGACTCCGTTCAGGACATAGCTTTCGATCACCACGGAAAGTTACTTGGTGAGTTTACATTTTTAATGTCAAATATTGTATTATTTTAAAAATTCACAATTAAAATCACTTGCGCCCACTGAGGTAGTAAGTACTACGTACTAGAGCAGCTATTGCGAACAAAAAACATGTCGCACTTGAGGCATGAGCGGGGAGGGAGGCGGGGTGGTGATTGCTATAGATCAGTACCGCAGAAGTGACACAGTTTAGTGCCTACACTCGAATGAATGCAGAATCCATTTCAGTAAGTGGATAAAATAAAAATAAAAAATCACTTTTTTATAAAATTTATAATTAATATGGATCTATAGTCCACTATAGCTAATTACCTTATTTAAATTACTTATATATTTTCAAATATGTACCATAATAAAATTATTATAATGTACGCATGTATAATGTACGTAATATTTTAAATACATATTACCAAAATACAAACTCGTCTACGTGAGTAAGTACTTCATTCATCGTCGTCTTATCATAGATTTGTATTCTGCCTACATTACACTCTGCATCTACTACTCTATGCCAATGCAAAATGGCGCGCGTCTTCGCCTAGTAATTGAATGTTCGTATTTTAATTGAAAATAATTAAATAAGAATGCTAATACCGATGAAATGTTATTCCGTTGCATTTGGAAGTGTTACTGGAATCATTTTTGCAGTATCTTAACCCACAACTAGGCATTTTTGCAACTTTTTTTGGTTTCGTTTTTGATTGTGGTACGTAAGGCGTGCAGAAGAGCTCGCGGGCGACTAAGTGCACTGCTGCTATATAGATTACGTTGAATGTGGCCAAGCATTGCGTTGCGTTGTCGAGTCTAGTACGTAGTACATACTATGTCAGTGCTTGCGCCAGTCTGTCGAGGATTTAAAGACTTTGTTAAGTCTTTCTTCTTCGCAATTTATTAAAGAGAACTTATGATACTTCTTCTGATCTTCACATTTTAAAGGGCATGGAAACTTTATTTTCCTCCATTTCTTCGCTCCTATTAGTCTTAACGTGATAAAATTAGCCTTCCTCGATAAATGGGCTATCTAACACTGAAAGAATCATCAAAATCCGTTGCGTAGTTTTAAATATTAAAGGGAACAAAGGGACATGAGTGAAAAAAGCGACTATGTTTTATAATATGTATAGAATTTTATACATATTATGATTTAAAAAGAACATTTCGTTCCTGTCGACTGTGAAATAATTTTAGAGACTACTCCAAAACGTCTTCTTTACAAATATATTAACTCCCACATTCAACTCTTCCAGTATCTTGCAGCGCGGACATGTCTATCAAGCTGTGGGACTTCTCGCAGACGTACGAGTGCATCAAGACGATGCAGGGCCACGACCACAACGTATCGTCCGTGGCGTTCTCGCCCAGCGGGGATATTGTGTACTCCGCCAGCCGCGATAAGACTATCAAGGCGTGGGAGGTGGCTACCGGGTGAGTTATAATGGTTGGAGGAGGGAGGATCCTTTCTAAGGATCACTTATGAGCCTCAGGACTGAGCCTAGTACTCTAGATTCTACTATTTTATTTCAATAATACAACGAATCATTACGGAATCCTTATCCCCCTATAATATAGAAAGTGCCCTTGTGTACTGTTAACTAAGGTTCTGCTGAAACATAATATCTAGATATGGCAAAGCTGATCTACTTACGGCCGTTCCCAATATTTGATCTATCTCTGGTTTTGCTCTACTAGAGATAGGAATAGCTCACATTAGACATTAGAGACATATATTTTATGTCAATTGTGAGCTATTCCTATCTCTAGTAGGGCAAAACCAGACATAGATCAAATATTGGGAACGGCCGTTATAGATTAAAGCACAGGTTTTAACAAACTATTAGAGCTAAAAATGTCAAATTTCGCACAAGTGTTCCTGTTATTATGTACTCACCTCGTAATAAGTGATAAAAGTTTATAAAGCGTACTGCGTAAACGCGATAGTTCCGCGTGTCCAGTCAAGTTTAAGCCAATATGACTGGCAGGCAGTGTCCGTGTGTAATTCAAGAACCGTTTGGTACTACTTTATGCCCCCTCAACTATTTTACATAAACCTGTCAAAATTGGCTCATTAGAAGTGCTCTAAATTTTAGCAAAACTCGAACAGTTGTTGAGATATTGAATAAGAAGTAATGATTATTATTGTGTGTATTCAGGTACTGCGTGAAGACGTACAAGGGTCACCGCGAGTGGGTGCGCATGGTGCGAGTGTCGGCGGACGGCGCGCTGCTCGCCTCCTGCTCCAACGACCAGACCGTGCGCATATGGAACGCCGACACCAACGAGTGCAAGGTATGACACTGAGGCGGGCCATAGACGGACCGCATCTTGCAGTCGAAACCGACTGCTAGATGGGGTCGCCGCACGCCGATCTGCAGTTTTCATACTCCGGGCTGGTTTTAGCACTACCAGCGCCCTGGGCGAGATTTTTTCGGCGCCCAGGGTGCTGGTGGTGCTGAAAAAATTGGCGCCCTTTTTGTTTGCCTTCAGCGCCCCTTATTATGCCTTAACGCCGCTACTATTCATACTAAATTCATATCCGCCATACACGGACCGCTCGAGCAGTTCTTGAGTGGTCGGTGCAAATTTCAACGCGACCGCTCTAGAGCATATTCGGTCCCGGCTGCAACTTGCGGTCCGTCTATGGCCGGGCTAAGGGGTCTGTAGACAGAAGACGTACAATGCCTCGGAACTATAGGTGGCAATACTTAACAGTCTACTACCCTATAGACACCACCTGAAGTGGTGCAAATTGGACACCGTGCAGGAACTATAAGTGGCAGAAATTAGACTCTACTATCGACATGAAATAGTGTCAGATTTTGTTTATTTGTATCACTCACTGTCAAACGTCTCTGTTTCTGCATTGCTGTCATATGATAAAATATAATCACATCATTATTGTCACATTTGGTATGACCTCCCCACCAGCTTAAACTTTTATGTAATATGTGGATGGACCCCAATCAACAATGCTAAACTTTCTAAAGGCTTTCACGGTACTCCATGTCCCAACCTATCATCATCATTCCAGATGGAGCTGCGCGAGCACGAGCACGTGGTTGAGTGCGTCTCGTGGGCGCCGGACGCCGCCGCCGCCGCCATCAACGAGGCCGCCGGCGGGGACAACCGCCGCGCCGCACACGTCGGACCGTTCTTAGCCAGCGGCTCCAGGGACAAGTCTGTTAAGGTAGGACCTAATACAGTAGACCCTCATTAATCCGGCCCCTGGCTAGGCCGGCGCCCCTTGTAATCCGACACGCATGGTTAATTTAGGTACTATCAGAGAAGTTGATTCATAGGCTCTAAATTTTAAATGAACGTGGCGAAAAAAGCAACTAACGCTGCCATCATACAAAAATGCCATTTTTGACATCCTTTACCAGCAGCTCCCGCCCACGTTCATAATCGACCAAACGAAATAGATCCGGCAACTGCCTATGAATAAATTTTTTCGATTTTTAATATGGGGGCAAACAAGCAAATGGGTCACCTGATGGAAAGCAACTACCGTCGCCCATGGACACTCGCAACATTAGAAGAGCTGAATGTGCGTTGCCGGCCTTTTAAGAGGTAATACGCTCTCTTATTGAAGGTTTGCAGCTCGTATTGATCCGGAACACTACTGGTGACAGTTCATTCCAGAGTTTTACAGTGCGCAGCAGAAAGTTACGCGGAAAACGCACGATGGAAGACTGCCACTCATCAAGGTTGTTGGTTGGTTGGTTTTACTAGCGCCACAATCCTGCATCGCCTTATCGAATTTACTGAGATCAACGTCTGAAATGGCTATGATGGGTTGTGCACCACGTCACGAACTTCCGTCTCACCGAGTTTTACCCATGATCACCAGCCGCTGCAAGGCTTAATAGACCTTCTGTTTGGCTTCGCTGTCATATTTCAACCTTCTGTTTGCCTAAAAAGAATACAGAAGCTATAACAGACACTGATGTTCTCACGATTTCTCCGAGGATTTGTGAATTATGTTGTGGAGATATTACTTTCCACCGTCATAAATATAGCACGGAACTTGGTGAATGGTGGCTCTCGACAGCGCTAACTACCAGTGACGGAATAAGACTACTCGATTCCCTAAGCAATCCATGCCTGTGGGCCCCCACTTTCCGTATGTCAACTATAATCGGTCTTTGAACCTTTACTCTTCTGGTGCCCTCTTAGACGTGATGCCCTAACCAATTTCTTAACTTGATTAAGGGTTAATCCGTCACTGCTAACTTTCACACATTATTTCAGATCTGGGACGTCGGCACCGGTCAGTGCCTCGCCACGCTCGTGGGCCACGACAACTGGGTGCGCGGCGCGGCGTGGCACCCCGGCGGCCGGTACCTGCTCACCGCCAGCGATGACAAGACGCTCCGCGTGTGGGACGTGGCCCACGCGCGGTGCCTCAAGACACTATATGCTCACCAGCACTTCGCCACCAGCCTCGGTGAGTTGGTTTTTTTTTTTTTTGGACAACTTGAAGCAATGGTTACACAGTTTTGTTGACAAGTCCTAATAAGTTTGTAAAAGGAAATTGTATTTTATTGTAAATTTTCACATATTAATGGATAAGCTACTGACTGTAATTGGTGTCTATTATTATGTTTAAAGCCTGTAATTTCCGGGAAAGGACATAAGATAGTTTTCGTCCCGGAAAAGTACACGGTTCCTACGCCATAAGCGTATTTTAACGCAACGATATTGCAGGCAATAATACGCAGTATTGCGAGTTTGAATAATATAACATTTTCTGTAAATTTTCAGATTTTCACAAGAACTTGCCATACGTCATATCTGGCAGCGTCGATCAGACCGTCAAAGTTTGGGAGTGTCGCTAAGAGCATTGCCATTTTAGTTAACTTAAACTCACCGATGATATCTTTATCATTTTCACATTAAAGGAACTGCAACAGATGAGAAAATTGTATGCGGTGTTTTTTGTTGTAACAAACAGAAGGTTAAACTTTATGTAAGCAAGTCTGGGCATTCTAATTTTGATGAAGGTTTTTTTAATCACAAAATAGTAGCACAATTCTTTGCAAATGTTTTGATAGTGTTTTTTTTTATCTATATTCTACTTGAGATCATAGTGAATAGTGCCATTGTATCAATTCAGATTAATATCAATAATTACTACTTATATGCTGCTTATTGTAATCAGTATAAACATATAACTGACTAATTATAATGGCACATCTTAAACGTTTCTAATCATACAGCTCAACTTTGCTTACATAATAGTCGGTGACACCTATAGTTTTGATAATTTGTTGATATTGATTCGTCCCACTCATTGTCGTGAGTTGTTACGATGTTGCTATGTTCCGTTCACCAATTGGACTCTTCATCGCTTATAGAAACACATTCCATGAAAACGCGAGTGCTCATAGTTTAGTTGTGATTAGTCAAAATATATACTCAAAGATTACGAAACTTAGTTAATATCAGTCTTTCGAAAGACGGTTAAAAAATGGCATAGCAATCATCAGGTACGTTCACACAATGAGACGAGGAGTAAAAGCTGTGTTATAATTTAACATTTCATTATTCTGTTTTATTTTATAGTTATTTTTATTAGTAGGAGCGTTTAGATGTAACTTTATTTGGTATGAATAGTTAATATAATTTTCTTACGTCCACTCTAGAGGAACTCGTACCTTGTTTATTGATAATTTAGTTTTATTAAATTTTATATAAATGGGTATTCATGACAAGCTGGAATTAGTTTTTGGAAGTTATTTATCATCTGTGTTCTGTGCATAATGATGCCTGTGGGTCTCCCGGGAGCTTCATTATGTGTGTTAGCTCGCGCCAACATCATCAATGATCGCCGTCTCGCTAATTCTGTTCGTACCGACGAGTGGGCCTCGTGTAGATTCAAAGAGACTTATTTTAAGTTTTGTTTGATTCAAAACTTTAACTATAAGTTAGAGTGTTATATTTTAAAAGGATTTTTTACTATTTATTTATATCTGCAATGTTTAATGGATGTCTCAAACGCCTGTTAGCTAGTACTCTGAATTGCTAGTGAGCCGGTTCGCCGGATCGGTTAAGTTACGCTGTCATACCAGAGTTTTACGTAAACTGAAGTGTGTGATATAATTATTAATATTATTAACGCTATTCGTGGTAGCTACGCAAAGAATTACCGATGCTGTTTCTTTTTAGATATTTATTATAAATCGAGGAGTTTGGTTGCCCGGTATTCTCTAGGATTAATTGTAGGTGTAGTCGAGTATTGTCATACTATTAGAAGCTTGCAGTGCTAGCGTATGAATATGTTAGCTCAGATTATGGAGTAAACCTGGCAGAAATGAAAAATCATAAGTGAAACTATGCCATCCTAGTATAACTACTGTGCATTCTTACTGGTTTAATCTGTATTCTGAGTGTGTAAAGTATGTTTATGAAGCCTTTCTACCGCACTGTGTTGCTAAATTATGAGTGAACTAAATCATCTATTGCGGTAGATGTAGGCGATATGCTTAATCAGTGTAGTATCCAAACGATATGAGGAGATTATATTATGATTCATAACATAGGTAGGAAAGTCCTTTTGTTCGATCCTCCTTGGTTAGTCATAGAGTAATTCTCATTATAATTTGTACAATGATTTCATATTTAACTCACCTCGTTTGTATGGTTCCTTTTTGTCTATTTTTTTTCGTGTCTATCGTTTGTACATGTTAGTAACTTTGTGAAACATTTGGAAGTACTACCTATTATAATCTCCTTGTGAATATTTTATATGCAGTAGTTTATGATTTGATGCTTGCGGATTATTGTATGTCTAACATAATATAAAAATTATTCAATTATAAAGTAAATAGTATCGCACTCATGTTAAAGCTTACATTTAACAGAATCCTCAGGCTACATAAACTCATATTAAAGTATACCGAAACTTTTCAATAGGAGGATTTTGTGTATTTAACCACTCAAACATTGTATTTTGTCTAAATTTATATAGAACTACATACCGGAACTTAAATAGAATTTGGTCTAATATTTTCTGTAAATAAATCAAATATGTAATAATTTAATGGTGTGTGATTTATTATTCTTTAACCCCTGAAAACCTTATTTCTGTGTAAAGGCCCCAACCCACCGCGGCGCACGGAGAGGCTACGCACGTGCGTCAAGCTTCGCTTTGTAAAAAAATATATGTGACTGTCCACTGCAACCCACGCACACGCTACGCACGAATTGTGTCAATCAAAGAAATAAACCCTTAACCCATGCACCTCCACGCGTGCGCGTGGCCGTGCACAGCGTGCGCCGCGCTAGGTTGGCGGCTTAACATGAGATTATTGTGATTCGGTCGCTTTCGCTGTCTCAAAGGAATATTCCTTTGAGACAAGCGAACACTCGAAGCGTAATCAGTAATCACCATTCACCACTGACCTCCATACAAGTACGCTGGACTTATGATACCGTATCCTTTGAAATGACATCTATTTTTTTGTGCCTATTTGAAGCGGAATCAGCGCCCCCAATGCGGGGGCGCTGATTCTACTCCATCCAATATCCAAGTACTCTATCTATCTATCAGCGCCATATTGGCGCTGATAGATAGATAGAGTACTTGGAACTAATACTAGTTTCTACAACCAATAACGATTAAGCAGCCATTTGCAAGTTACGTCAGATTTAGTTCTCTTCCCCCGCATTGGGTCGCTGATTCCGCTTCAAATAGGCACTAAAAGCAGGTGGGTATCATAAGTCCAGCGTACTTATATAATGGATGTCAGTGCTAATCACAAATAACGCGGTTCAACTCAGTTGCGCCGAAGTTGAAACATAGTTTTTTTTTTATGAAATAAGGGGGCAAACGAGCAAACGGGTCACCTGGTGGAAAGCAACTTCCGTCGCCCATGGACACTTGCAGCATCAGAAGAGCTGCAGGTGCGTTGCCGGCCTTTGAAGAGGGAATAGGGGAGGGTAGGGATGGGAAGGGAAGGGAATAGGGGAGGGTAGGAAAGGGAATAGGGTAGGGGATTGGGCCTCCGGTAAACTCACTCACTCGGCGAAACACAGCGCAAGCGCTGTTTCACGCCGGTTTTGCAAAGAGAATAGTGATAATATTCTCTTTGCTAAATTGCGACTATGATAACAGATGGAACCCACGACCGAATTCTCGAAAATATTATCGACGTATTTACAGTTGAGTTACAATAAAAGGGTTCCGTAGCCAAATGGCAAAAAACGGAACCCTTATAGATTCGTCATGTCTGTCTGTCTGTCTGTCCGTCCGTATGTTACAGCCACTTTTCTCCGAAACTATAAGAGCTATACTATTGAAACTTGGTAAGTAGATGTAGTTTGTGAACCGCATTAAGATTTTGATATAAAAATGGAAAAACCATAAAAAATTTTAGGGGTCCCTATAGGTACAACTGAAACAAAAAAAAATTCATCTAACCTATGCGTGTTCTGACTCTATGGATAGGTCTTTAAAAATCATATTGAGGTTCCTAATATTATTTTTTCTAACCTGAATACTTTGCGAGAGAGACTCTTCCAAAGTGGTTAAATGTGTGTCACCCTACACTAACTTCTAAAGTATCATGATAAGTCTAAAAAAATATATGATCTACATTGATGAGATTTAGCAAATAGTTTTTTCTATACGTCATAAATCGTAAACCTTAAACCAAAAAAATAATAAATTCATCTAACCTATGCGTGTGGGGCAATGGGGTATCTATGGATAGGTCTTAAAAAATTACATTGAAGTTTCTAATATATTTTTTTTCTAATCTGAATAGTTTACGAGAAAGATTCATTTACACTTGCAAAGTGGTAAAATGTGTGGTAAAATGTGTGTCGCCCCCCTCTAACTTCTAAATTGGGGGCATGATAAATCTAAAAAAAATACATGATGTACATTACTATAAAAACTACCAACGAAAATTGGTTTGAACGAGATCTAGCAAGTAGTTTTTTTTACGTTATAAATCGTAAACATTAAATAAACTTTCATTAAATTAACTGAAATATAAAAATAAATCAAAAACTTTTTAATTTCATAAAAATAAACCTTATTGCTGCTGCAGAACCCTCCATGGGCGGGCGGGTCCTAGTTCAACTCGCACTTGGCCGGTTTTTTTTCATGAATGTGACTTAATATTGTGTTCAATATTGTGTTTCGTCGTTGATTCTCATAATGTATTTTTAAGAGACACTAACGGCCGTTCCCAATATTTGATCTATCTCTGGTTTTGCCCTACTAGAGATAGGAATAGCTCACATTAGACATTAGAGACATATATTTTATGTCAATTGTGAGCTATTCCTATCTCTAGTAGGGCAAAACCAGAGATAGATCAAATATTGGGAACGGCCGTAAATAAACGACATAAGTTGATTTTTATAGTTTTAATCAGTACAGACTACAGTCAATCCCTCAATGAATAATTTACATTTTGGCTTAAGTATTATGTCTTATGTACAAAAATATTTTCAAAGAAATTAAAAAGTGATAATCTCTAAAATCAATAATTTTTAGTTGCGTCTATATTCTCGCAAGCCAGCGGTGTGATTAGAAAGGGACACACTACCAAGGCACAATAGACATAATTCATAAAGGAACCCTCTCGTTCGAATCGGTTTTTGCGCCAATGTACCGTGTACGCATTCCTATCTGTATCCATAGAAAATCTATCTACTTTTTACATTAGTAAAAAACCATGGAAAGATGAAAATCATCCAAAACGAAATCAGATCTTTGTCAGATCCATAGAAACTAAAAGCGCTTATTCCACTTATCTTAGTTAAGAAGTCCTAGCTAGGATCCTAAAAAATTAAGTCAAGTGGAATAACATTTAGAAAGCTAGGATCCTAGCTAGGATAAGGATCCTAGCTAGGATCCTAGCTAGGACTTCCTAGCTAGGATAAGTGGAATAAGCGCTTTACATAATATTTGGTATGAAAACATTTTCCTCAGAAACCGTTTATGCTGCCTTTTATAAACAAACCTGTTATCTAAAAAAATAAAGATGTAGAAGAAGTAATACACTCACGTGTGACTGCTGACTGTGGCATTTGACCAACATTTGACATATGATTTTGACATTATTTTGAAAGAAATTTACGACGAAGCTCGCAAGCACTCGCAAAGATTGCAGTGCTGCCAACTATGGGGATTTCCCACTAAATTTAGTGGGAAAAAATACATTTAGTGGGTTTTTAGGGGGTAAAATATTTTGGGGATATTTTTGGGGATAAATTTTTTGAAGAATGGAACTTTTTTTTTAAATAACAACCTTAAAGTAGCTTTCGGATCTTTGCCGCGAACGACCGCGACGGACGAAAATTCAAACTAAATGCCATTTTATGATATAGGTTTCATTTTACTCCGCCACTAGCTTATACGCCGCCCGCGCCGCCGGCGGCAGTATGGGTCGCTACGTAAATGTCAGTAGAAAATGATACCTATATTCTATATAACATTTAATTTGAATTTTTACCGGTTGCGGTCGCTTGCGGCAAAGATCCGAAAGCCACCTTTAAAATGAAACTGCCGCACAAAGCACATATCTCTATAGTCTTTTGAGTCGTACCAGCTGACACTGCTGAGTGCTGACAGTAGGCTGACAGATAGATATTATATTAATTATTGTCGTTGTAAATAATGAAAAAAAATGTTGAAATATTTAAAAACTGCTGGGCTGTTTGTTGGTTTGGCCTGTTGAAGGTGTAGTATTTCAGCGTTTTGACCGCTTAGTAGAACACACCCCAAGTAATTTTAAATATTTTGATTTTTTGGGGAGTTTTGGTTGAAATTTAGTGGGTTTTAAAGTTAATTTAGGGGGAAAACGTTTTGAATAGTTGGCAACACTAAAAGATTGCGATCATTTAGACTAGTTATAATCTAGTTATAATCTGTGATTGCGATTTTCGCTAGATTTTTGTGTAGTCGGTGTATGCTTGGAATTTACACTTTATTGCTGTTTTTACTTTAGTTTTTTGGTACTTTTAGACGAATAATATATTATTTCATCAAAGTAAACAATGGATATTGAGGAAGTGCAAAAAGAATGGGAGGATTTAAGAGTCGATTTCAAGAGACTGGAGGTACTGTTTCTATTACTTATAATAAAATCAAATTTATACAACACTAACTGTTTTCTGATGAATATGGTAAAAGATAATTAAAATGAAATAATTAATTTATTAGTGTATTCAAATATTGCGCTAGAACAACTGTTTTCATTGGGTATGCCAAGCATGAATTCGGCGTAGGTTATTTGTGTATGTGTTATAAATTTTATTATGTGAAGAAATTTACTCGTTTACAAAGCATTGTAATTTGTAATATAAAAAATGCGAATGTCTGTATATTGCTTATTTTGCTTACCGAACTAACCAGAGTCTAGATAAAATTTGTAACAGGGATACTTTGAGTCCTAGGAATGAACGTAGGGGAGTCCTGAGAAGGATTAGGTAAAAATTTTGAGTCAAAAGCACATTAGTATATGTAATGTATGTTTTTAGACAATAAACAAAGATTATGCGACAAAACTTGAAGAAGTGGGAGATCTTCAAGGAGCGTGTATGAAGGAGTTAAATCATCAACGGTATCGCATGTCCCTAATTGCAAATGCACTCAAAAGGTAAGGTTATCTTTTGTTTCTTTTTACATTATCTTAATCCACATAGTTATAGATGATAACAAATAAATAACAGATTTAATGTTGCTTGGTATTGTTAATTTTTCAATACCTCGATTGTGGGAATCTTAGACACAATAGCTTTTCAATGCGACACCAGGGTGTCGATGGGTTAAGATCAAAAGTTATTCATGGAATAGATGCATGATTATCGTACATGATTATTATAATTTTCATAAACAGAATTATATACTAAGTAATAATAGCGATTGGCTGAAGTTTATCTACGTTATCACTGTCATAGGTATAGGTAGAGACAAAGGTCAACATTTAACAAAGTAACATCATAATTATTGCTTATTTTAAAATTGAAAAAAAGGCATTCAAAATATATGTTATTTTAAACTTATCTCTATATATAAAAATGGATTTTCAATTGTGCTAGTAACGCTAAAACTCGAAAACGGCTGAACGGATTGGGCTAATTTTAGTCTTAAAGGTCCAGGGAAGATTTTAAAGTGACACAAAGTTCACCGGGACAGCTAGTTGTCTGTATTATTTATTGAGTAGATGGTCATTTATTATAAGGCCCAGGCAGTTTTATAAAACAAAACATTTTAATTAAGTTAGTAAAAAAAGCTATATTTGCAAGTATGTATTTCAATATTTGAAATTACAAAATTGTATTTTATAATAAACTATTTTTATAAAAAATATTGTAATATAACAAACAATACTAACCATTGCTTTTGATTAGAAAAAAAAAGCATTAATCTTTTCTAACCCATCAAGCCCCATAAGCTTACCGGTGAGCAAGACACAATAGAATAACAATAGATTTCCAAGAATCCACGATCAAAGGATTAATCAATTTTCAAGGCAACTACTGCTTTCCTAGTGTTAATTTTGCTTTGAATCTAATAAACAAAATATTTAATTACCTAGTACCCGCTACTTGATCATTTTATTTTTGTCAGTTAAAATTGATGTAGTAATGGAACTAATAATTCATGATGATGTATATTACTAGACATCGGATTATATGCACAAAATATGCACAATCAAAAGTCACTTAGTATTAAATTATTTTTTGAAGATCTTTCCGGTGGTGCCGTTAATAAAAGCGTCAATTTTTATAATTTCATCAAATCCAGGATTTTTTATACAGCACCAATAATAATTTTCTACCAACATTTTCCGATCGCAATCTTAATGCCCATGGAAGTTTAAAAAAATGGGTAACTATCTTATTCAAATTTTTTACTAATGTTGCCACCTATAAAAAAAAAATGTTTCTAGAAATATATTGTACCTATCGGGTGTATTGCATTCTTTAAATGGGGATGGAGCCACATATTTTAAGTGTTTTGATCTATCGTACCTCTGTTTTGTGGCCTCAGTGTGTATCATGATATCATAAAACTACCGAAATATGCACTATCAACGAAAAATTGCCAAAATATGCACTATCGCCTAAAAAGTGCCATTATATGCATTTGCATATGCAAGTATGCAAATGCATATAATCCGATGTCTATATTATTACACTACTCATACTCGTAGTTTATATCTTATATCTTACCTTAATCTCTTAAACCTTTATGATTTACATTTTACATTAGTCATTGTTAATACTAATGTAAAATGTACCCACTAGATATATTATTTAATATTTATTATGCACAATTCACAAATCACAATACACAGTATTATAATATTTATATGTTCATACATAGGTTCGTTCCGAAGCATGGCTCATGCCATGCTTCGGAACGAATGGGCCGGCTCGAACGGAGAAATACCACGGGCTCACAGAAAATCGGCGTGAAACAGCGCTTGCGTTGTGTTTCGCCGAGTGAGTGAGTTTACCAGAGGCCCAATCCCCTACCCTTTTCCCTTCCTTACCCGCCCCTATTTCCTTCCCTACCCTCCCCTATTATCCTATTCCCTCTTGAAAGGCCGGCAACGCACCTGCAGCTCTTCTGATGCAGCGAGTGTCCATGAGCGACGAAAGTTGCTTTCCATCAGGTGACCCGTTTGCTCGTTTGCCCCCTTATTTTATATAAAAAATACGAGCGCACTCCTAGTCCTAAACAGCTTTCGAGGTATACTTACATTTTAGGTATTAATGTTATTATCAACAAATACTAAACTAAGGCAAGCTATCCAGGCTATTTTACTTGGTTGGCTATAGCTGTTCTTATTCTACAATAAATTGGCATGATGCAGGTACTGACTACTGACAAATCAGTGTACCACCTTAGATTACCAGGTTGTTATAGTTTTACAAATGGTACAGGAATTATAATTCAAAAGTAAAATTATATTTTGTCCTGAATATAAGTAAACTTCGGACTTCGTTACAAAAAAATATGGTCATTGCACCAAAGGAGGCATGGACTAATAAGTGAATTTATTTGATAAGAAATCGGTGTTCTGATAACTAGAATTCTTATATCATCACACCTTTATTTCGTAATCATCAATTAGTATGATAAGGAGTCATTCTTGTATGCATGGTTCAAAAACATTGTTCAAATAAACATCAAAAGTGAAGCTATTACTATGTTGTAGGAAAGTCCTCTCAGCGGAATAATACTACATGATAACATTAATGATCAATTTGTATAAGATTACATAACAGTAGAAAATTGTGGGAACTGCACTTAGGGATATCAATGAAATTGTCAATCATGAGTCATGACCCTTGACTACTTCTCAATGAGCATTAATCTGAACATATAGAGGGGGACAACCGGAAGGTCACTTACTTCGCCCCTATAGCTTCAGAGATTTGCAGTTTATCGCAAATCTATAGTCTAAATCGTGAGACGAGACACAAAACAGTAGCATACTAAAGTAAAAACGAAGAAGCTAGTCTTAAAATATTATAAATGACGAGCTTTTGCCCGCGGCTTCGCTCGCGTTAAGAAGTATTATTATATCCAAACTTTCATCCTATTTTAACCCCTTGGGGTTGGAATTTATTAAAATCCTTTCTTAGCGGATGCCTACGTCATAATATCTAAATGCATGCCAAATTTCAGCCCGAGTCGTCCAGTGGTTTGGGCTGTGCGTTGATACATCACCATGTCAGTTAGTCACCTTTGAGTTTTATATACATACTTATATAGGTATATAGATTATATACTTATTATATATTTAGTGATAATAATTTCATGTGAAGTTTAAGACTAACCTCTTTATACAGGCCATAGGTCTAGGAATTAATTTCAAAGATTTTTAAATCCGAAAGTATAATTACTTTGAACGGAACGGACTATAGGTACATTGTATACGAAATATCTGTCTTTTTCTTTGATAGTCTATTGATTATTCTATGTCTATTCACTCTATTCTATGTCTAACATATTTCTTACTTATATGTTTCAGCGTGGACAAAAAGTCAATAGAGAAAGATGAGAGGCTACTTACGTTAGAGAAGGAGATAATGAAGAGAAAAGCGATGTTACACGAAATAGAAGCGACACTACCAAAACAGAACAGCCTGTACCTCAAAATAATACTCGGCAATGTCAACGTGTCTATTCTCAACAAAAACGACAAGTAAGAGCGACCGCAGGCTTACAATTTCAAGTTGGCCAAGTAAATCGCATAGTATACCAAATACCAAACTAAATTGTACAACTAAATAATTGGACACCGATCGTATAAGAATCTTTCCTTTCTGATTACCTACAACCTACAAATTAAATAGTTGTCCAATTAAATTGTAAAACTACGCATTTAAAAATACGATAGTCGGCCAACTTGAAATTGTATATCTGCTGTGACCCTAAGTTATACTACGGACCACCTATAATAATTAGATCGAGCTTTGGTGTTTTAGTGCTTGTTCAGACACAACGGGAACCGCGCGGTTCCCGTGTTGAAACCGAGCGGTTGAACGCTGTAATACAACGCCTTTGTACTCTTAAGGGGCTCCAATACGCGAATGACCTTGGGCAAACGAGTGTTTCCACACCCCACTTCCGTACCTCACCCCCGCGCCATTCGCAATAACGACATCTAGTGCAATATCGAACAATCAACACAACGCAGTCTAAAATACATATTTTAATGTAAAGAGGAAAACTATTATAGACAGTTTGCTTATTTCACAAAATATTAGTGAGTCATGGTAGCGCAATGGTCAGGTCAGCATGAACATTCAATATACAATATGAGTCTCAGGTTCGCTACGCGATGAAAATTTGATTTTTATTAATTGCTTTTTTACAACATTTATTTGGAATATTTTATTATTAATTGGGTAAAACAAATGTTTTTTTCTTCAAAATGTTATTTATTCAAATTGCTGTTTTAAAATCCCTTCAGAATGTTTAGCTCATTAAAATGTAACTAGAGTAAGTACTCAAAAAATACGTAGGTAATGAATGATAGCTTATTTATTGACTTTTTTTTTAATTTTTTATTCAGAAGTAACGCGGCGCGGCGCGCCGTGTGCCTTCGCTTTTAGTAGTCGACGTTGTTTCCGTGGACGTTTTTTGCCAAATAATAAATTAGTAAATAATCCATGGTAAATCTACTCGACACAACTGTACAGTGTACACGCTCGAGAATAAAATTATTATACTAGCAGCGCTAAGGGCTGCTGTAAACCGGAATGGCAGCGGCGAGGCGAGCACTTTCAGTGTCATACGGTTTTAAACTTTATCTTCATTATTGCAATAAGTACATAGTATCGCTTGAGAAGTCTACTAGTCTAAGCGATAAGTTGAGAATGGCGAAATATAGAGATAAGGGTCATAAAAATACGTGCGATAGCTCATTAGATTCGGGAAGACGTCTAGAAAAATGTATCGGAAGCGTGTATTAGCACACAAAAAATTGCAAAAGTTATAAGCAAATTAGGTTGCCTAAAAAAAGGTATTACGTTTTTTGTTAAAAACTCCGGAACTATTAACATTTAAGAAGTTTAAAAAAAAGATTCTTAAAGAGGAGGAAATATCCATAAGAAAACTCGCAACCTCCTAACTCCTAAGTAGGGCATCGAGACCGGGTTTTCCCGAAACCTGAAAACCCGGGTTTTTTGAGCTTTTCGGGTTTTTCGTTTTTTTGATAATTATTAAAGGCCAGACCTGATTTAATGGTATTTATAACAAATTTTATAACATATTGTATAGGTTTAATTATTTATATTGGTCATAATTACACAACATATAATATTTTTAAGAAAAAGTTTCGTTTTAGGAGCATTAAAGACTAATTGTCATAAAAATATTTCTTAATAATAATTAATAATACATATTTTAAAAAACCTACCAAAACTATTTAATGTAAAAAAACCAAGTCTCTTCAAACAATCTGTCCTTCGCAAAAAGTTTTCAAATTTCATAGAAGCCAAGTCTTGTTAAACTTATTTTATAGTTTTCAATCAACATTCAGTGATTGACTACAGTTTTGTTTATTATGTGATCACAGACTTACAAAATAAAGTGTGGACAGCTTCAAAGGGTTCTAAAGACTTAGAAGTAAGTCTGCTGAAAGTACCGTAGACTTTTGATGATGGGCAAGTCAGCCACTAGGTGACAAAACGTTGAAACTTGTTGGTGATAAAATACACCCATCAATAAGGTCTTAGGGATATTTGTATTTTTGGAATATCTAAAAACCTGTCAGGAATTTTTGAAGACAGTGTATGGAACAATGATAGCTTATTTTTTAATATTTAATAAAATATTATTAAAAACACTTTTCCGAATTTTATCGTTTATAAAGCAATCACAGGTATCTTACAGTCACAAAAAGTCAATAATAAGTAAACAAATCTTTATTTCCTTTCATAAACTGAAAATTTTATTCGAATGAGATATTTTTATTGCTGATTGTCAAATTAATAGTAATAATTTATACTGATCGATTTTTGGCTGCATACAGTATTTTTACAAAAAAATATTTATTGTATCCTGCTGCGGTATGACACCCAGTTTTCTTTGCAATTTAAAGTCATTATTTTCAGTCGTCTAACTTACTAAAAACACTTAAAGGTTTTTGTTTGTCGTTATGCTTTTTGTCATTATTTGTTATATTCACAACATAACAAAAAGCGACAATATGAAGACAATGCAATCAGTAAAAAGGTTCCAGGAGAGCAACCAGCCCCTATAAACTGACAAAACCATGCCGAGGAGTTTCCATCAAGTATATTTTGAACCCATATTTTTGTATTGCCGTCTGACAAATGCGGCAGATTGCTTTTTATTGGTTGAGAGACTGATGTTGGTAACACATAATAGGACGAATGGTGGCTTTGTTTAGCCGGCCGTGGATATCATACTCACTGCGGAATTACTAAAACACGTGATTTCGGTGAATCGAGATGAAATATAACAAGCAGAGTTTTTATCAGCACCAGCGCCAGAGACAATTTCTTGTGTGTAACAGCATGGTAATCTGACATGAATTTTGTCTATTGTGACTAGAACTAATGACTACAAAAAGCTTTGAGGTGTAGTGTAATGTAAAATTTTTCAGTAAGATTTTCCAGTTTGTTGGATAACAGAAAAGTTACCTTAAATTGCAAAGAATATTCGGCTTCATACCGTAGCGAGGCAGACAAAAGGCAATTTCAAGTAAAAACTAGGCACAAAAATTTAATTACAGGTATATCATCAATAAGGACCAAATAATTATTAATAACGTGACAATCAGCAATAAAAATGTAAAAGATGAAATAAAGATTTGTTGGCATACGTTTTATATTTAAGGTTATTCTTCCATTTACTGTCTTCAAAAATTCTTGATAGATTTTTATATATAAAAAACAAATACATTTAATAATATAATTATGCAATTTGGAGGTGAAGCTTGTTGTAATACTTAATCTTGGGCCGAAAATCTTAATCCCTAGCTTTGATAAGATCCAATATGTATAATAGGAGAGGTAAATAGTCGCTTTTCTAAAAGTATGTGACCGCACACTGTGGTATTTAAATAGTATTTTACTGAAAAGGTGTTGGCAATCGCTGAAAATCATATTTTAAGTATTTTCGCTTCGTTAATCTTTGAATTTTAAGAAAACCCGAAAAAACCCGAAAAATCCGGGTACCCGGGTTTTCGATAAAAAAAACCCGAAAACCCGGGTTTTGAAAAAAGCCTCCGCGCGACATTTTTAGGTAGCGCGCGCGGCTTCAAATTTCAAAACCGAGCAAGTCACACTGATTATTTTTTTAAAGGTATTAAATATTGATTTAAAAATTTCAAAAACTTATGGTGTATTCCGAACACTTCAAAGAATTTGCCCCCGTTGGAAATTTAACTTCAAGTTAATTTTTCAACAAATTAGACAAATGTTAACTAACGAATTTTTTTCGTGGTGCCCTTGTTACAAACATACTTAACAAGATCACGCCATAAAAGTTTAAAAAATTAATACTTTGTTTATAATAATTTTTTAACTTGAACAAAAAACTAGAAATCCAAGTAATATTGTCAAAAAAATTTTGTTTCATTTATTATCACGTAAGTAATTGTTTTCATATCAATGAAGGACATGTATAAACTAAAAAAAAAATTTTTCCCGCCATTTGCTAATGAAAAATTTATAAACCAATGAACTATTTCGATGCTTTTAAAATTTTTTTTTCTTACCTTTATTCTCTTGAAAATATTATGATTTTTAGAAACAATTTTTTTTCTTAATAACAATATTTTATTGTTTATAATCGTTTTTTTAATATTTCAATTGTTTAAATTATTAGTTTAAAATTAAAAAAAATCCTCTTAAAGATCATGATTGATTGTCCTCAATATGGTTACAAAAACAAAATTTTTTTTTATCAACAATTTCATTGTTTATTAACTTAACAATTTAAAAAAAAATCCGAACTTTTTTATATCTATCAAATTTGTATTTTTTAGGAGATTCAGAAAAAGAATATAAAAAAGTTCGGAATTTTTTTTAACAAATTGTTAAGTTAATAAGCAATGAAATTGTTGATAAAAAATTTTTTGTTTTTGTAACCATGTTGAGGACGATCAATCATGATTTTTAAGAGGAAATTTTTTTCTAAACTAATAATTTAAACAATTGAAATATTAAAAAACGATTATAAACAATAAAATATTGTTATTAAAAAAAAATTTAAAAGCATCGAAATAGTCCATTGGTTTATAAATTTTTTATTAGCAAATGGCGGATTTTTTTTTTAGTTTATACGTCATGTCCTTCATTGATATGAAATCAATTACATGATAATAAATGAAACAATTTTTTTTTGACAGTATTACTTGGATTTCTGAGGCTGATAATAATAATAATACTTGGATTTCTAGTCTTTTGTTCAATTTAAAAAAATATTATAAACAAAGTATTACATTTTTAAATTTTTATGGCGTGATCTTGTTAAGTATGTTTATATCAAGGGCTCCACGAAGTGAAAAATTTTTACGAAAATTATTTAAGATTTTATTTAAAGTACAATGAGGACGGAAGTTCGAAAAAATTTCGTTAGTTAACATTTGTCTAATTTGTTGAAAAATTAACTTGAAGTTAAATTTCCAACGGGAGCAAATTCTTTGAAGTGTTCGGAATACACCATAAGTTTATGAAATTTTTAAATCAATATTTAATACCTTTAAAAAAATAATCAGTGTGACGTGCTCGGTTTTGAAGCCGCGCGCGCTGCCTAAAAATGCCGCGCGGAGGCTTAGGAGGGAGTTGGGAGTTTTCTTATGGAATTTTTTTCCTCTTTAAGAATCTTTTTTTTAAATCTTCTTAAGAGCTCACCTGACTTTAAAAATCAAACATCGTCCTTCTCTCTTCACACTCACGCCCGTCTTTCATATGCCAGGTGAAAAAGGACGGCGCGGAATCATCGCCGAGTTAGTTTTACTTGAATAAAAGACGAACTATAATGATTATGAAAAAAGTGTCTTGAGCAAATTTAGGTTTTATCAATACCTTTTTAGATATTAAAAAAAATTAAAGAAAAGACAGCAAACTTCGAAGATCCAAGCAAAAATGTGTCTAAAACAAGGTTTTTTGTAAAAAAGAAACTATCGAGCATTTTTTGAGTAATCGTGTTTTCGTCTTGAGCATTTAATCTTTATGAACTAAAGTTACTAGTGTCAAAAAATCAGTTTTCTAGACCTTACAGATTTTGAGATCTAGGTTAATGTATGTAGTCAAGTTAGGGTCATATGAGCTCTTAAATGTTAATAGTTCCGGAGTTTTTAACAAAAAACGTAATACCTTTTTTTTGGCAACCTAATTTGCTTACTTATAACTTTTGCAATTTTTTGTGTTGCTAATTAATACACGCTTCCGATACATTTTTCTAGACGTCTTCCCGAATCTAATGAGCTATCGCACGTATTTTTATGACCCTTATCTCTATATTTCGCCATTCTCAACTTATCGCTTAGACTATATGGCCGCCCGTGGCCGCTCGTGGCCGCTCGTGGCCGCTGGCGGCCAACGATATCAAACTATGTACTTAGATACGACGTACATGCCGTCTAAACTCTAAACTGTAGCAATCAGCAATGTTTTTGCATGCAAAATGTGCATCGAGAAAATATTGTCGTCCTTTTTTGTCTTACAGTAATATCATATACTACTTTCTCAATACTTATTATTACAAACGGACGTTTTATTGTTGTTCATTTTGACGGGCTCATTCATGGTTTCAAGGATAACGGTGTTTATACTAACTCACTGTATATAATCTATATCATAATATATGTACCTACCTATACATATAATAATTATATTATAAATATACATGTAGTAAAAAGAATAATTTCAATATTACAAACGTCCGTTTGTTATATTGAAATTCACTCCAATTTTATTTATTTGTACATATAAATATTTTGCACGTATCATTACATAATAATATAATATTTAAAAAAAAATTGCATCGCAATCGCGTGCATTTGTGACCTTGACATCGGGCTCGCCCACGCCGCCGTCTATTCGGTGCGTATGCATGTTACTATAGCAAAGCAAGTTCATTGTAGTTCTGAATAATTATGACAGATGGCGTGCCTGATTTTACGTAATTTAAATCGTAGGCGCAGCGACGCGAAGCGACACAACCTCCCCCTGCAAAGGCGCGCAGCCGTCTGCCGCCCGCGTCCCGCTCTGACCCCTCTCTTCAAAAACAGCTATAAGTTGTCATATCTAATAAAATATTGCATTAAATAAAAATGTAAGAAAACACATTTGTAATTGACATAAATACTCATAATTTGAGCCAAAATTTCTGGCAATATATTTTGAAACAACAGAATTAACACAATATTTGTAGGAAAATTATTGCGTTCAAATTTATTTTTTTTCTCGTAAACTATACTTCTAAATTAGAATTTTTTAAAAAGGAAATGAAGGTCAATAAATTAGCTATCATTACGTATTTTATATTGAGTACTCTCTTTACATTTGAATGAGCAATAAAGAAAAACTCTGCGGGCAATATGGTATTTTCACGTAATGAAGCCCCTTAATAAGCTGCGAGCGGTCCGCGCGGGTCCAAACCGCGGTTCCCGCTGTGTCTGAACAACCACTTAGAAATATTTTCTTCACTCCCATTTCAAAGAAAGTAGAAATTAATAACTTTAAATTCACGGTTTCCCAGGGATAAGATTTATTACACTTTTAACCGCTGAAGAGATGTTTTTGAAATGGTGTTAAGATACTTTGAGTAAAAACACATCGATAGTTTATATTGTGACTGCGATACCCACGCATGATTTTTAATTGTTATGCGGCAGCTGCTTGGGGATTGATGGGTTATTTTTTATACAGGGAAAATGTACGGTTCTATTGTGTTAAACGGATTGCGGCGCGAAATAAGACGTGCCCTATACTTTAATTTCTATAAATGTTTTATGGGCCGTTAGCTTTTATGGCACTTAAACTCGAAAAGAGGCTATTTTCAAAGAACGTACACGTTTCAAATAACGTTTATTGCCATTTTTAAACGCTTCATAAAATGTGAATAATAACGAATGAGTAAGTTTAAGAGAGTTTCTAAAGACCCATTGATTCAATCCCTATATTTAAACTGTTTACGTGCTTACATTTTCAAAAGCATCACAAACGAGTAGTTAATAAGGTGTTAAACAGTAAACAGACACAATATAAATGTATGCAGTAGAGCGTTCTTATACTAGACTGCCTAAATTGGCGTATGCTCTCGTGAGTGCGTTTTCTGATATCTTTAGATATCAAACCACGTGGCGAACGCGTTAAACTTTTATCTGTGTTGAGCGTGTTGGAGTACACTGTACACTCCTGAGTCACACTACTGTAAATATATTTGTATTGTGGCGCTGATGTAATCGATAACATATCGTCATGATCTCGGGGCGTTGAAAGGTCGAAATGCAAAATAAAATAGACGTCAGCAAGTCAACACTAATATTAATTATCATCAGCTGCTAGACACATGTATTTGACATTTAACTGATATGTTACTTACTATGTACTTATAGTAGAAATGGGAAAGCATACTATCCTCTTCGTTTTACTTAGTGAATAAATTAAATAAGGTACATATATTATGTCTTTGTCTAGCGCATTGGAAAAAAGTCATATATACCTGATACCTCCGTCTTCCTGCAACTTTTCGCCATTGTTCTACGCGAAAAATATACCACCCTCATCACCTTGACGAGTGGCAGTCCGCGCGTTTTTCGCGTAACTTTCTGCCGCGCACTGTAACACTCTAGAATAAACTGTCGTCAGCAGTTTTTCCGGACCTATACGACCTGCAAACCTTCAAGTAGGCAGCGTATTCCCTCTCAGAATGCCGGCAATGTATCTGCAGCTCTTCTGATGTTACGGGTGTCCATGGGCGACGGTAGTTGCTTTCCATCAGGTGACCCGTTTGCTCGTTTGTTCCATTCTTAAAAAAAAAAAAGACAGGGATCTTGGATATTGGCGATGCGTAATTGTTTTATGTTTATTACTTATTAGTTAGAGGATATATATATAATCACCTTCACTAATAAAAGTAATTAACACACTATACAATGATACGCTATAGTCTATACCAGGGGTCACCAAATGGCGAACCGCGGTCCGCATCCGGACCGCCGACCCATTGGCCATTGTGTGCGGACCAAGTATGTTCGAAGATGAACTTGTTAAAAATAAATTTAGGTCTCGACTTACTGATCTCCAGGATTTAATGTCAATAGCTTGCACGAATTTCACTCCAAACAAGCAGTGAAAAATTGTCACTTTTCTCTTTGTTAAGTCTTGTATGTAAATAAATATACCTTTGTAATTTCCGTAATTAACATTGTTTATTTTTTTATGTGCGGACCGTGAAAGTCATTTTATTTCTTAAAATGGACCCCGAGCGAAACTAATTGGAGACCCCTGGACTATACAATGTTTTGTCCTTCTATGAAACGTCTTTTCCAATATATGAGAAAAAGACAACACATTGTACAGCTTATGTTTAAATATTTTTATTTCTCTGTTTTTTGTTTCAGATTTAAATACAAGGATGAATATGAGAAGTTTAAGTTAATACTCAGCGCAATAGCGTTTGTCTTGGCGGTATTAAATTTATTAATCGACTTCAGGTAAGCCTATGTTTTTAATACATTTTTAGGGCCTGTTTCACCACACAATTTCCTGATAAGTGCCGGATAGGCTATCCACCACTTAACTTGACAGATGGAGTATGGATAATCTGTCAAATAAGTTGCGGATAGCCTATCCGGCACTTTATGATGAAGTGGTGACCCTTAGGGTGCGTTTCCACTGACGCGGAGCGGAGCTTAGCTGTGCCCGAATTGACCAATCGTGCTGTTCCAGCGGAATGACAGCGAAGCGGAGCGAAGATTTCGAGCATGGTGATTGGTCAATTCGGCACTGCTAAGCTCGGCTCTGCGTCAGTGGAAACGCGGCATAAGTCTCATATATTTTAACAATATGAGGAGGTTAACTAAAGCTGGTACTTAGTATCTAAAAATGGTAGTTTGCCAGCGTATTATTATCAGACCTTAAAATCAGTGATAATTTCAATAAGTAAATTTAGCTTGACTCCCTTTTTTTCATTTTTTTTTTATTTTAAAAGACCACACACTTTCAGATGGGGACGTATTGTATCGTATGTAAGCGTTAAAATTGGTAAAAATTGTGCTTTTTCGCTTTTTGATGTGCTATGTTACGGAACATGTACTATCATAGAAGTTGATTCCTAGGCAGATGGGGGACCTACGTTGTTTGGTCGTGTTACGTCAAACCCAGTCGACAGATTACAATTAACAATGAATTGACTTGATCCGACTAAAATATGATGTTGGTCTGTCAACTGCCTAGGAATCAATTACCGCGAGGGTGCAAATTCGTACATTGACTTACTGCTTTAATCGCGCACAAAAATGAGACGAGTAAAAGAGACAGGGTTGTATCAGTGTATCTATGGGTTGTACGAATTTGTTGTGACCTGCGTCCGCCGTCCGGGCTGTAAACTTATGAATTTTTTACTAACATGAATTAAACTTCGTGCATTTTGTAAATTGGCTTAAGTAACTACTAGACCGCGAGTGTTTTTTTATCCTGTTCAGAGTTTTTCTAGAAATTCAGCATGATGTTTTTTCCCCGAAAATATCAGTCACGATTTGATTGATATCCTATTGTTAATCATGTTTGCGAGATTTAGGGCCTGTTTCACTACTTCCTGATAAGGCTATCCACCAATTAACTTGACAGATCAAGTATGGAGAATCTGTTAAAAAAGTTGTGAATAGCTAATTAGGCACTTTATCAGAAAGTGGTGAAACAGGCCCTTAAAAAAGTAACAATGTTGCCAGCTTTAGTTAACCTATCTGTATGATGCCTCTGGAGTCTGGAGTAAAATTGAAGATGCAAGCTATCCTTATTTCATTCCTGAGGACATGATAATAAAAACAGCATGTTTCCGAAAGTCACGAAAAAAAGCAAGTGACAAGAATATATTTTGTTACTAGATGTTCCGCGCGGCTTCGCCCGCGTAATTTAGGAATGTCACGGAAACCGTACATTTTCCGCAAAAAAAAGAAACCTATGTCCTTTCACGTGGTCTATTCTTCATGTGTGCCAAATAACATGAAAATTGCTCTAGTAGTTTCTTAAGATAATAAGCAATTTTAAATAATTTCCTCCGTTTTTTCCACACTTTCCTCTATTTCTTCGCTTCCATTAGTCTTAGCGTGATAAAATATAGCTTATAAGCCTTCCTCGATAAATGGGCTGGACATTGAAAGAATTTTACAAATCGGACCAGTAGTTCCTGAGATTAGCGTGTTCAAATATGCCCTTTCAAATTATTTCCCCCCGTTTTTCTACACTTTCCTATATTTCTTTGCTCCTATTAGTATAATATAGCCTTAACCTAAAGCCTTCCTCGATAAATGGGCTATCTAACACTGAAAGATTTTTTCAAATCGGACCAGTAGTTCCTGAGATTAGCGCGTTCAAACAAACAAACAAACATACTCTTCCGCTTTATAATATTATAGTATAGAGTGCTGACTTCACCTCATTGTTATATTGTAATGATGTGATTTTCTGGTGGTTAATTGTTTTTGCATACTTGAAAACCATTTTCACTTCACAGGCCCCTCCAACTCATAATGATATTCCTGCTAGTCTGGTACTACTGTACCCTCACGATAAGGGAGAGCATCCTGAAAGTCAACGGGTCAAGGATCAAGGGGTGGTGGCGGCTTCACCATTTCATATCGACGGCGGTGGCCGGCATCATACTAGTGTGGCCGCAGAACGAACCCTGGAATGAGTTTAGACACACCTTTATGTGGTTTATTGCTTATATCAGTGAGTATTGGTTGTTTGGTAGGTATGTTAAGGGCCTGTTTCACCACTTCCTGATAAGTGCCGAATAGCCTATTCACAACTTATCTGTGAAAGAGGCCCTTAGACCTTAGTCTTAAAGTTGCGCGACAATGTGGCGGGAATAATATTGCGGTGGCAATGTTGGGAGGACAATGTTGCGCAGCAATTTTGCGAGGATATTTTGTGTAGCAATATTAAGGTGGCAAGGTTGCCATGGGACAGAACAACATTTGTACTGTTCGTACAGTTTATCTGTCCTTGTTTCTTAGGGTAATACCAACAAAGCATACTACAGCTTGGACATAAATAGATTAACAAAATTAGGGCTCTAGAGCCTCTAGTTTCTTTGTAGCTCTCAATTTTTAAGTACCGTGTGTTTTTAATATGTTTTTCAAGTATGGCAACAATGTAGTAGTTTGGCCAGGCTGCAAAACGCAAAATTCGCATTTTTTGCTATATGAACCCTGCTTGAATAACATTTTCAGGTGTGGTCCAGTACATGCAGTTTAGATACCAGAGTGGTGTGCTATACCGGCTAAAGGCTTTAGGGGCGAGGCATAACATGGACATCACTATAGAAGGCTTCCACTCTTGGATGTGGAGAGGACTGTCCTACCTGCTGCCTTTCCTCTTCGGTGGTTATATGTTCCAACTATACATAGCGTACACGCTGTACCAAATAAGCTATCACCCAGAGGCTACATGGCAGGTACGTGATTTTTATTTCATCCATTAATACAGGGTGTCACAAAACTTTAGAGTGTGTACGTGTTCCTCGTAGAGAGTTCACTGTGAAAGTAGAAGTGCAAAGACCAATTTTTTTTCCACATTTGTATGGGCAAGCGCCCCAGCGTCAGGAGTTTCTCTATACAAGAGTGAAAAAATATTGGTCTTTCAGAGCTGCTACTTTCACAGTGAATGCTCTTCGAGGAACATGTACATACCCTAAAGTATTATTACTTAGTTTTGTTGCACCCTGTCTAAATGTTCAATCGAGTCCAAGTTTATAAGACTGTTTGCACACTGATATTAACTGCAGAAAGTGGTGGATTGATCTACCTACTGTCTCATTTGTCAAACGCTTATGATTTTGCCTGAATGCTAAAGTTTTTTGTGCAGGTTTTCATTTAATCACTGGCGTATTTGATTGCCTAACTTCAAAACATTTTAACCAATCAACAGGACTGTTAAAAAGTGAACTCCTGTAAAAAACCTAATTTATTAAATGTTAATTCCATCTCGCCGTTTTTTGGATTGAAACGTCGGTATGCAAACGGCTCTTATAAAATTACAAGCATCATAAAATAGTACGCTTAGTAGGGAAAATAAAAACAAATGTCATTAATAAGTAAAAGCATAGACTAAGGAAAATTTTCTCTATGGTAAAAGTAAACACGTCTTGCTATAAGTACTTTTGTTGTGCTTGTGTTTGTATGATCTAGTAGTTTTAAGTGGTTAAAGTAAATACCCTATTATTGGCACTATACTTTTGACCTTTCCATAATGAAAACAGACAATAAATATTGTGTGCCAGTAATAAGGTACTTTACGTAGAAAATTAGAAACTCTTAAAGCAGTGGACTCACAGGTATTACAACATTGATACAAACAAACAGGTGCCAGTGCTAAGTATGTCGTTCCTACTTATTGGCATTGGAAACACCGCTACAACACTCATGCTGATACCGCAGAAGCTCAGCGAACAGGTACAAGACTGAACAAGACGGACGCATGGCATGGTAGTATTGAGATGAGTTAGGCCGGTATAAATAGTCAGTACTCAAGATGCATCTCGGTCTCAAGACGCGATTCGGCTCTATGATTGGTCCATAAAGTTAATATACCTAGCGGAATAGAGCAACAATCTCGAGCTGTCAAACATAACCAAAATTGGTTTTTATCTGTGTGAAAAATATGTGTACGTATACACTTACACAAGCATGATTGAACATGAACTCTATGAGATTAAATTGTCAACGTGCGGCACGTGCCGACTGAACGTGAAAACAAGAGTGCTGCTGTCATGTATCACACGTCTCTTTTTACCACGCAGTGTTACTGATAGTGACATCTCGCTTGCTCAGGCCTTTGTTTCTCTATTTCACTAGGTATATTAGCTTTATGGATTGGTCCAAATTTTGAGAGCCAACCAATCACAGAGCCTGAACCGTGTCTTAAGACGCATCTCATCATGAGACGCATCGAGATGCATCTTGATATGAGTACTGACTATTTATACCGGCCGTGTAATAATGCCATAATAGCACTTTTAAAGCACTCCTTTACCATTTAAACTGGTTCAAACCATAACAGCACTTTTCAAGCTGCCACTCCTTTTTTATAAAATAAAGGGGCAAACAAGCAAACAAGACAGTGTCTTTATGTAAAACAAAACAATAGTTATTAGTTATTAACTCATCTCAATCTGTTTTTAAAATGTTTTTTTACATTGTAGATTAGTTTTTGCCGAAACTCAACTTTGCATTTAGTACAATATTTGACCAAGAAATAATATATGGCTTATGAATATCTAGTTTTCAACTTTGGTCAATTTTTTTTTGACCAACAAACTTTTGTTTTGTTACTTTCTTTGAAAATGGAATGTTTTAATTTTAATCTTTTCACGCAAGTACGGAAATGAGTTTTCTTATTAGGTTTTAAATTGCATCTATTGATTTTTATGTGTTTTTTTGCACAATTTCTTTAAAAAAATGCATTAATAAAAGGGAATCAAATTAGTTTTAGTTATTTATATTAGTTATATTGTAGGCACTATATGATCACGACGTGCCTATGTACCTGAGCTTATGTTATATGTTTGTAAAAATATATAGATACAGTCAAAAGATGTCTAATGTAGAGGATTTCTATGCTGATTTTTTGCCTTGCATAATATAATCATGTTAGAAATTGTTAAAAATTAGGGTCACAGAATGTTTACATCCTTACTAATAAAAATATTTAACTTTTAAGTATACACCATAAAGTTAATATACCTAGCGGGATAGAGCAACAATCTCGAGCTGTCAAACGAAACCGGCATTGGTTTCATCTGTGTGTAAAAATATGTGTACGTATACACTTACACAAGTATGATTGAACATGATTTCTATGAGATTAAATTGTCAACGTGCGGCACGTGCCAACTGGACGTCAGAAAAGAGTGCTGCTGTCATGTATCACACATCTCTTTTTACTACGCAGACTACTGATAGTGACATCCGCTTCATATATTCTTCATATAGCATTCCGCTAGGTATATTAACTTTATGGTATAAACATGATGCGCGTATCGCATTTTGTGTTAAGTTTTTTTCTCTGTCTAACTCAATGTAAAAGTCGCTCGAAAGACAAAGCCAAAATAGTGTATCTAGCTTATTCATTGTGTAACTTTTTTTATTAGTAGGGGAGTTAATGTTTTATTTTGTTTTGATTTTGCTGATCGTGATTATTTTTCAATTGTAAAACTGGCGTAGTTGTCTGTATATTGTGTTAGATAGATCTATAGAGCAGAAATCTACTTTTTAAATTTAAATTGTCTAATGACTGTGTCTTGTAAATTGTAGCTCCACTTGCAAAAATCTTAAAAGTCGAATATATTTCTATTTTTTTTTGTATCTATATAGCTAGAGCTTGGCAAAAAAAAAGTCTGGCGCGGTTACAGCTGGAACTAAAAGTTTATATTTGTGGCAACATAACAGTACTTGTCAGCACTAGTACAAATTGTGTCAGAAGTAGTATGGAGTTGCCTATAATAAAAGCGCCTTCATTTAAAAACGCACTCTTTTTTGCCAAGCTGTAGTAACTTTTAGATGTAACGAAGGTAAACGTTGTGATAACTATTTATTACTAATTTAATAAAATCAATAATCTCCTTTAGATATAGTCTTAGTCGAATTATTTTATGTATTATTTATTTTAATTGTATTAAGTTAACGAATAACGCACAAACAACAATATTTGTAACTGCTGGACAGACGCAAAGTCAATCAATGACCTCTCATTTTATGTCTGTGTCATAACATGAATATAGCTGGCGAGAGTATTTTTTTACTATTAATTTCAATGCTTTTTCAAATAACAAACCTAGCCCTTCAAATGTGATTCTGTCTGATAATTTTATTTTAAATATGTATACATAATTTTATTCGGTTGTAATATTTTTATTATATTGTGTGTGCGTTTAGTAGTGATGTAAAATTGGATTGCGTTATGATTTTATGGAATGCGAATTGTATTTGGACTAGTCATTGTGTAGTTCATAAAATACTATGTGAATCAAATTAAATACGTCTTGTTTTAACCCGTAAAATATGTCTTTTACAACAGAAAGTCTATGACCAAAAAAATATGCAAAAATTAATAATGCTAAAACAAGATGTAAATTATTGTGCTAACTTCGCAGTTATTTTATGGTCTGCTCCAGTCTATAATTTTGTATTGTAATTATAGTGGCTACAAGATGCTTATTTTAGCATGTATTTATGAAATAGTCGTACTTATTCGCTTTGTACATTTTAGTATTTCTTTATTGTTTGTATATGGTTATGCTTAATAAATAAGGTCTTTATTTGCACTCTGTCATGTTTTATTTTTGTTTGCGTTGTAGGTTTGGTACCTAGTGCCTTTGTTTCTCACGTTGCACATCTGTAATATGTACACGATATTGCGGACGTTGCGTAAGAAAACGAAGGGCGGCCTCAAGTTGCGATACAAATTGCGCGCGATCGCCTACAGGCTGTCCAATGAGATCGCAGTTTTGGTACGTTACATGTGTTGCCTGACCAATCAAATGAACCCCTCATCACATCGATGCCTATTTTGATTTTGAATGTCATAACTCTCGAAACGTTTGGCAAAAAATGTTTTATTTTTATCTTAAAATGAATTCTCAATAAAACGCCAAAAATGTTCCGTTCACAAGTTCACACAGTTCACAAGGGGAAAGGCACATAATACCTATTATATAGCGTTTTCGGCATCTAAAACTGCCCCGGGGCAGCGCAGGCGGGCCGAGATGATACGAAAATCGCCAAAGTTTAAATTAAGAACATAAACTACGTATTGCACTAATTCTAAGTCTACGTGCTTCGGGGATCATCGGTTTTTTTCGGCTACTTCCGTATCCATTCGGCCTGCGATCCCTGCTTGCCGTGGTCCGGGGCAGTTCCAGATGCCGAAAACGCTAATAGTGTCATATTCCAAAGAGATTCAAAATCAGCAAAGGCAGACAGACATTTACTTGTATTGTCAGGATTTCTACGTCGCGTATGTATGCGTTTAGCCAGGAAATAGCTTTTGTCACGAATGGAATTTGGTTTGTAATGTTATAGGATTGCTGGTTGGAGTCTTAGAGACTGGTGGGGGGATCTTAATGTTGGGAAATCGGTGGTTAACATTCTAGGGAGTGAGAGAGCAAACTTTTTAGATGTCACTATAATCTCTAGCAATATTTCAAATAGCTGTAAGTTTCAAAGGACGTTATTGGTACAAGCCTAAACCGGTTCCGTTTCATTATGGGTGTAAGAACGTCCACAACGGGGATTGGTTGTGGTATAGTACCTAAATATAACGAGGCCAGGTTGAAATGTTCGTTTCAAGCTTAAAAAAGTAGGTGCTTTTTATGGTTTTGTTTTCAACATTGGTTTTTTATGCTTTTATTTAGAGATTAGAGCATTGGTTTCTTAAAGTTTTTTTTGTTGGAAATTAATAGTAATAATTGAGCATGAAAATTACATTAGACGACATATTCTTATACTATGGCTTTTTTAACGATTACTGCTTTTTTTAAAGTCTTTTCCTATCTTTAAAAACTAGTTGACAATTAACACAAGTGTTAAATAAAAAACTGAGGCGTATTAAATACAAAATCAATAAAATTTAATTTCAATAACAGGTGCATTTTTTCTTTTTGTTATTTAAAGTAAATGAAAACAAATGTTAACACCTTTATTAATTTTCCAGGATCAGAAATGGCGACAGAATAAAGGAGAAGCTAAAACGGAGTGAACGTTATATTATTTTCGTAGGTGACCGGTTTAATATAAACGTATCTTTGTACTTGACTGTGAAACATTTCTATTTTCGTATTACAAATTATTCCTGTTAGGCAATGTGATGTTATTTATATCTATGTAAACTGATAAAAATAAAACTCGTACGTCTTATAAATAAGCTATTTAATTTTCCCAATTTGTAGGCAACCAGAAATGTCAGTCGAGAAATAAGTAAGTAAATACATTAATAAATAAGTAATTTACAGACACACTATTTGAGACAAACAAAAATAATATCCTGTCGATAACTCCATACCTAAATCCATCAATAGTAGCATCTTACTATTATTATTTATAATATTTTTAACAATACAAACAATATTTACATCTTGGATATTTTAGTGCTATATTTACAAATACTCAGCATTCGTAGTCTTTAGGTAGGTTCATCACATAAAATGATAACTTGGGTTCAGTCACAATCACAAATGAACTAACAGCTATTAATCATTGTTCACAATTATTCTCCTCGTCACTCTCGCTATAAAAATTCTGTTCATTCGTTTCTTCGACGTCAATCCTAGGTTTTTTAACTAAAAGTCCTAGTTTTTGTAATTTTTCTATACCTTCTAAAGTGTTTCTTTTTGATGCACTAATTTCACTTTTCTCCTCCACTTGTGTCGCTTGCTTTGTGCTAGTTTTCATTACTTTCAACCCAGACATGTTGCTGAGTCTACTCAACTGCTGCTGAGTATTGACCTCGGATCGCGTTTGCGTCGCCATCATCGCCTTACCGCCTTGCATCACTTTGGTTACACTAGAAAACTCAGATCTACTCGTGGACGCGGTAAATTGCTCCATAGGAGTGTTACTTTTTTGAGTCGCCATGGACATTGTAGATTCCTTGTATTTCTTTACATTACTTACAATGTTTGCCTCCGAAGGCCTCTTTGCGTTCAGTTGTTTAACAACGTTTGGCGACATTTTCAATTTGTTTGGAGTTGGTCTTTGTTGGCTATTTGTCGCGGGACCCACTTTTCTTATTACTTGCATACCTGGTGAAAGTTGATGTCTTTGTATGGGATTCATTTGCCGTACTTGACTAGGTGCATTCCTAATTGGAACTATTTGATTCGGTATCCTAATATTACCAGGGCTACTCTGTCTTATTACGTTTCCGGCAGTTCTCATCCTCATAACTCCAGGAGCCGTATGCCGCGTTACTTTTACTTGTTGCGGTGCCCTATTAGGCTGATTCCTGTTAATTTTAAGTGGTGTTCCACAATTTTGGTTGCTTGTTTGAACTACTGAATTACTCGATTCGTTAAATGTCCTTATAGTTCTGGTAACGGTCGTGATTTCTTCTATAACAGTTTCAGTTTGATATTTCTTAACCGTTTTGACGGTATTAACTTCATCTGAAGTATTAACGTTACGATTTACTGTATTCACTTGACTAGAAGACCCACTAGTTTGTGCAGCTGTTTTAGAAGGCATGCTACTTTTATTTTCATAAGGAGTTAAAGCCATATCGTCTGGATTGTTTTTTTGATTAACGGTTTTGATCACTAAATCTTTATTGAGACATTTAATGTTATCAGGAAATTTACTTTTAGGAGTCTGTTTATCGGATGCATTTAAAACGTTTGTTTTAATTTTTGACTCAAAATCGAAATCTTCCTCGTTAGAAAAATGATCGCTGTCATTATCCTGTGCTTCAGGTGACCGGACTACGGCGACCGCATTACACTCGCCATTAGCGGCCTCGTCAACATCACTTGTTTCTTCAGTTACTTCTGTTATTTTTACTTTTCCCACTTCGGTATCGGAGTCACTATCAAAATTGTCACTGTGTGCCTCATCCTCATCGAAAGAATTATGTTCTTCATTACTATAAGTCGACGTACTGTTAGATTTTATTGTTATGTGACTGCCTAAATTTTTTAATTTGTTCTGTATGTTAATACTTTTTTGAATTTCCGGAGTTGGTTTGTTAACTTTCTTAGGTTGATTTGTATACGCATTACTATCTAATTTTCTTTTCACTTCAGTCCTGTGAGTAGCGGCTTTGATAGTGATGTTAGAGCCAAGATTGTGCACTAATGTGTTTGATTGTTGTGGTTCTTTCTTTTTAGGTATTTCTATATTATTTTTTGGTTTCTGCACCTTAGCAGCGTCATCGCTGTCTGAATCATCTATGTTGAATATTTCTATTTCATCATCAATAGCTTTTTTTTGTACAGGCTTTTCAATTTTAACCTCAGGCTTATTATTCGATGCGTTTGTACTATTTTCGTTTCCGTTTTTCGCGGCAGATAATTGTTTTAATGGCAAATTATTCACTTTGTTACCCTCAGCCATGCTTACAATAGTAGGTCTTTGTTGATTCAACTGCATTTTATTTAAACTATTATTATGTTCATGTTCCTCTTCACATTCGCTTTCTTTTGCCTCTGAGTCTAATTTGTCGATATTACTCGTGGCAGACTTAATAGTTACATTTTTTCCCAAATTTTTTAACACTTCTGTCATTTTGTTTTGTACACTCATATTTTGTTGCTCAAACACATTATTAGAAGAAACTTCGCTTGTCTTTGTGGGATTGCTGCAGGCATTTTTTGTCTCTGCTATAGTGTTTGTAACTTTTTTTCCATTTTTGTTAACCTGTAATGTTTTAGCTGATTTTATGGGTTTTATAACCAAGTTACTTAGATGTTTTAATGCTCCAATAGCTTTATTAGATGAGTTCGTTTCTGAATGATCATTGCTATCACTACATTCTTCATCTGATGCACATGTATCGGATACATTGTCTTCCTTGGTATCATCATGTAATTCACTTGGTTCGTCTGTTACTGTCGATATATTTGGAGGAGAAACACTACTTGATAATTTTTCATCTATGGTTGAATTTTGAATCTCGGGTTCGATTTCATTTTGTCTTTCTACTCCAGGTTCCTTGATTTCTTCTTTTTCAACTGACTCATTTCCCTGATCATTGTTAGGGGTTTTGCATTTTCTTTCATCATTGTCATCTTCTTTATCATATTTTCCATTTTCAGCAGACATATCGTCTTGGCAAGTTTTCTCACTATTTTGATTACTATTAACAATAGAATTATCTTCATCTTTTAGTTCTGCAATAGTTTCTGACATGTCGTATTTTTCAGATTCATCTTCCAAAGTATTTTGTGAGGCAGTTTTCTTGACTATTTTTATTTGGCTGTTACCTTGGCGCATTAATTTTGATATCAGTTCTTTCGGATCGTTAACTTTTGACTTGTCAACTACGTTTCTTTGAGCGGGTTGATTAGTTATACACCTATTGACCGTTGGCCTAAAATTACTACCAGATTTTGTTTTGACTGTAATACCTATTTTCTGTAATTTATTAATGTCAGCATTCAAAGCCTTAGCTTTATTAGGAGGACACTTCTTTACTTGCATTTTTTTTAGCATTACTCGTGATGGTACTTCTTCTATTCCCTGAACATCCAACCCGTCACCAAAAACATCCTTGTTCATGTTTAGAAACTCATCAAGTGATATAGCTGCCTTTTTTGATTTTTTATGCTTCTTGTGCTTTTTACTCTTCTTTTTTTCACCTCCACCATCTCCAGAATCGCCCATCATTAACTGAAGAAAATTATCCTGAAAATTAACAAATAGTTTCAGTAAAGAGTAAGAAAAAAGTATTTAAATACAAGTACAAATATTTTATGAAGCTTTCTTACTACATCCACAGCTTCATCAGCGGTATTGTCTTGTGAACTTTCGTTTTCAACTTTCTCCATTATTGGCGGCACCGTTTCTAGCGAAAACTCTGTTACTTCATCAGCCCTGTGTAAGAATATCGTCAATACTACTTATCAATATATTTTTTTCTATTTTCAAGATGTCCCATTCAGGCATAGTGCTGGACAACCATTATTTACATAAATCATGTGTTATTTCCAATGAAAGTGCATCCATTTTGCAAATAGTCTAGCACTTTTAGCAAAATGGATCATGCTGGAGTACTAAAACTTTTATTATTTATTAACATGAACAGAACTTTTTTTTTCAGCCTTGAAAGAATCGTGCATTGTGGCTTAAATGGACCAGTGTAAACTTAGAAATACTATATTCTCATAGAAAACCTGTGCAAAATATTATGTCAGTTAGGCTGGTGTTACCACTTCTCATCAGGCTCATTTAATTTTCCCAGTAATTTCTTTATCATTGAGAAAAATGTAGTATATTGTATACTATAAAAATTACTTACATTTCATTCCTTTCACTATATTCATCTTCTGTTGAGTGAAACATTAAGTGCAGTTCATATGCATCTAAATGATGGAATATTGCTTCACAGAGGGGACACTTCAACACTTCATCAGGACTCTGATTCTCATCACTGTGATCATCTGATACATGTTTCTGAAATAAACATCAGAAAAAATTGATGTTCGAATCTTTAAAAAATCTGAGGAACTTGCTGTTCTGTCAAAACCTTTTTTATCCAATACTTGTTACATCAATGTATTAATGAAATTTAATACTGAAATTCAGCAGAGGCCTGGCCTTTAATGTGAAATTACTGATAGTTTGTTACAGAAAATAATGTCATTACATTTCAGAATAGTGCAGTATAATAAAACAGCAAATGTATAAATATTTGCTATTTGACGCAGATTCTAAAACTGATTATGTAATTGTTGCTTAATATCAATCTATATCTTGTCATCATAGGTAATGTCTATTGAAAGCATGGTATGTTCCATGTTCAAATTGAACAGGAATTATAAATATTAAATGCTTCCACAGATATAAATGGTAGTGCTATAATATGTAAAGATTCTTACATGTAAATTAACTTTGTTGTTGTATTCTTCTCCGCAAAATGCACAGTAGAACAGCTGTATCATTTCCTGAAACACATCCATACTATATAATATTATAAATGCGAAAGTGTGTCTGTCTGTTTGTCCGTTATCTCTTCACGTCCAAACCGGTTAACCAATATTGCTGAAATTTGGCATGGAGTCTGGAGATACTTTGAGTTCCGGGAAAGGACATAGGATACTTTTTGTCCCGGAAAATGTACGGTTCCCGCGTGATAAACGAGTTTTGGCGCAACGGAGTTGCGGGCGTCATCTAGTTCATCAAAATAAAAATAATACCATTTTGTTCTTCTACAGAAAGACATTGGATACAATGGTCATGAAGTTGCAAAATTATTATATTGGTAGAAGTCATAATTGTCGTAGTAACTAACTGAAGTGTATACATTTCTGTATAACAATAATTGACAGAGTATCATAATAGTTTACCAATGTTTAATTCACTCAAGCGCATAACTAAGACCCACCTTAGAATACAATTTAACTTTCTTAGAACCCCCTGTCGCAGGCAGTTCCGAGTCTTGGCGGTGAAAGAATTTATTATGGTATAACATTGCTGAAGGTACAAAGAACATTACTTCACAGCTGTCACAGTGGAAATCTGATTTCTCTACACTCAATTGGGAATCATGGTTTGTTTGTATATGCTTGTTATACAAGTGCTGGAACAAAAGTTGAACATAAAATATTATATTTTATGATGAAAGATATTGCATTTTATTACAATTCATAAACTATAATCTAATTCCTCCTTTACTATTCATCTGCCCAGTGATAAGGATACATTGTTCAAGTAATACATCAGTGCAAAGTGTGGATCTTTTTATTAGTAAGGAGGTTTGGAGCCAATCAGACTAGAAATGTGCTACAAATAAAGTCCAACATAACTATATATTTATTTAAAAAATCCTAATGGTTTAAAGCAGATGTAGGCAACAGGCAAATGGACCGCAGTCTGTTTGCGGATGGCGAAAGGTTGAATCTCAGACGATAAAATATTGTACTAATGTATTTTATACCAAGTATCAATTAATACATAGTAAGATATAGTAATTAATAATCATTTATTAATTAAAATAATATTTTTAAGCTACATAGGACAAGTGTTTTTTCTAGACCTTGTTAAAATTTTCCCACAGTATCCGGACCCCACCTAAAATTACTTGCCAACCCCTTCTAATAGTTTAAAGTGTCCAGTGACTGGACACTTTAAACTATTAGGATTTTTTATGGACTCCAGTGTCACTCTGGAGACACTAAATCTCATGATCATATATCTTTGAACATATTGTATAGATATTACAATAATATATTAAATATATACATACAGTAAATATACAAAATCCTAATCCATTTGGTTAAAGTTCAAAGGATCATAATATAACCCTCCTGGCAGTCGGGTACCCTTCTGGCAGTCGGGTAAAAAAGTTTTGTTACTCTCGAGTCTCAAAAAAAATGTATGTATGTATATTTATAAATTCATAACTGAGTCTTATTTAGACACAAAATGTTGCTCTGTAAGGTCAGTTCTCATGCATAATTTTATGGTATTTATGATCATATAAAAGTTACAGAATTATTGTTCGAAAAACAAGAATAACCTAATAACACAGTTATTAGGTTATACCAAACAGAAGTAAACCTTACCTTCATTGTAAATAGTTTCCCACAAAAAGGGCAAAAGTATTTGGCATCATGGTCTGGGTGTACCTTGTGTTTGTGTGTAATAGCTTTGGAAATTGTTGGAAATACCTCCTCGCACACATCACAACCAACCATTTCATTTTCCTCTGTTGTCTTTTCACTACCATTAGGAGAATCATTAGGTGTACCGCTTTTGAAACTAGGGTCTCCATGTTTTCTAAAATTTATCCAAGCATATTAAAATAACACATCACAAATTATTTCATTCCGAAGTAAACAATAATATTGATGTCTTACCGAAAATGTATTTGCAAATCCTCCTTATTAGAAAAAGTCTCTTTACAGAACACACAGTTGAACTGCTTTTCTGTCGTCATTGTAAATTTTTCTTTATTTATTGTAAATTCTAAAGAAATTGCACGAGAAGTTTATCTTTTACCCAAGCTGAAATGTTCATTCTAATTTATTTATTCTCTATAAATTAATCTAAATTACAAATTAAATAACTTAAATTTCTTAAGCTAAATATGCATTAAGCGAATTTGTTCTATTCATATAATAATAACTTCAAATTGTAAAACAGACCACATTATTTACGATTTAGGAAAGCCATTTTGGAATTAAGGTTTTTGAAAACTATACTTTTTAAATCAGTGTTGCCAACTATTCAAAATGTTTTCCCCCTAAAGCAACTTCAAAACCCACTAAATTTCAACAAAAACTCCCCAAAAAATCAAAATATTTAAAATTTCTTGCGGTATGTTCTACTAAGCGCTGAAAACGCTGAAATACACCTTCAACAGGCCAAACAAACAAACAGGCCCTCAGTTTTTAAATACTTCAATCTTTCTTTTTTTCATTACATGCAATGACAACAAATATAATAATCTGTCAGCCTACTGTCAGCTGGTACGACTCAAAAGACTATAGCGCCATGTGCTTTGTGCGGCAGTTCTATCTTAAAGGTGGCTTTCGAATCTATGCCGCGAGCGACCGCGACCGGCAAAAAATCAAATAAAATGCTACTTTATGACATAGAATATAGGTATCATTTTCTACTGACATTTACGTGGCGACCCATGCTGTCGCCGGCGCGACGGCGGCGTAAAAGCCAGTTGGTTGAGTAAAATGAAACCTATAGCCTATGTCATAAAGTGGTATTTTGTTTGAATTTTCGTCCGTCGCGGTCGCTCGCGGCAAAGTTCCAAGCTACTTTAAGGTTGTTATTAAAAAAATATTCCATTCTTCAAAATTTTTATCCCCAAAAATATCCCCAAAATATTTTACCTCCTAAAAACCCACTAAATTTATTTTTTCCCACGAAATTTAGTGCGAAATCCCCATAGTTGGCAACACTGTTTTAAATAAACTTTTTCAATGTGGCAACTGAGCTGCGTCATGTGTGGTAAAGCCAAAAAGCGGCGTTTACACTTTACTGTTTGAATTATTGAATTTCATTTTGTCAAAATAAAATCATCTAATATAACGAAACTCATTGATATAACGTATATTTTATTTATTCGATCGATAGTTGATTGATCGGACTTTTCCAACTCCAACTCTACCCGCGGCGGATTTTCGATTATCGATGGCGGATAATCGGCTCGACCAAAAACATCGAAGGGACAACACTATTTTTGACTATTTTGGGAAATTAAGGATGTATATGTCACCGTAAGATTGTAAAAACCGCGAGATTGTAATATTAGTAAGTGATGGATTGTAAACAACCAGTTTTCCGGTGGTTTTAAATTAATTATTTCGTATTTAAAATAACTTCAATGCCCAATTGTATGAGATGTATAACATAAAATAAAATTTTGTATATTTAAAGTGCTGTTTGAATGTTCGGTTAGTAAAATTAACTTATTTATAATAATTCAAACTGCACTTTAAATATATCTAAATTTTATTTAATGTTATACATCAATTTTACAGGCAATTGAAGTTATTTTAAATACGAAATAATTAATTTAAAACCACCGGAAAACTGGTTGTTTACAATCCCTTAGTCATATTACAATCTCGCGGTTTTTACAATCTTACGGTGACATATATAAGGTCAATTAATTTCGTAGTACATCCAATTAAATTATGAAAGTGCTAAATATGTAAATGTTGACACACAGACACTTATTATTAATTATAATGATTATTTATAATAGATTTTTAAGGAATTATTCGATATTTAATAATTATTGAAAAAAATTAAGATGTAATTTGACCACCGCGCCGCTGTTAAATTATGAAGCTGCGGCCGCACATGCGTCTATCGTTCATTTTATAAATAGCCTTGTCGAGCTGTACGAAGCTTCGTGCTATGGCGGCCACGACACCATACTTCCTGTCGTCCAATCGGCATGACGCCACCGATTGGATCAGTTAGGCAGTGTGTGGGAGTGGCAGTGGATTGGCATGAGTTAGGCAAATCCACTCCCACTCCCACGCTCCGTCGCACGCGCCTGACGAAGGCGCGTATTACCCCATACTATTTTTCGTTTATACACACACGAGCGAGCGCCCGCGCGAGTTTTAGCGTTGCTTGGCCCGTAGACTTTGACTAGACTTTAAACTTGACGATATACCCGCTTTATACTAAGCGTTAAAAATCATCAAAATGCTCAAAATAGGGGGCATTTTCATCGTTTTTAACGATAAGTGAAATACGGGGATAGTAAAACGATGAAGAAAAATATTGTAATGGCTTCTGCCTGAGATGGTGTGTAAATGGGGTATATTACACGTATCAATATTATCAGGGAATCGTGATAATATTGATGCGTGTAATATGGCGGCGATGAATAGTGCACGTTTCCTTTTTGTGGCGAATTAACATCTAACTTGACGCAATGGCGAACAATATGAGTATTGAGAAAACATTTAAATTTATTGGGCTCTATGGGTCTATACAGACGGACTGCATTTCAACTGCAATCCAACCGCATATTGCAGTTCAAGTGCAGTTTGAATGCAGTTGACATGACTGCAATAGAATTGCAAACCAAACGCGCAGTCATCACTTATTTTTGTTACACCCTGTATATGTACTTGGTTGCAAATAAAAATTTTGAATTTGAATTTAAATATTATTTTAGTGTTTGTATTTTTCGCAGTGTTATAATATTAACGAGAGATCGACTAGCGAGCGAACATTTGTTTCATTCGTTTTCGTAACTTGTTGAAAAAAATAGAGTGAAGTGAACACTGTCTTGTCTTCAGTATTACAGAAAGTGTGCGAAAAGTTAGGCAAAATGGACCTATCAATCCCTAAAAAGATTTTTTATGGCCCGAAACATATGCAAATACAACTGCGAGCACAGAATACTACTAGCTCCTCTTTTCATAGCAAAAATTGCAAAATCTAGCTTTTTCTAGCTTGTCGAGTTGCTCTTTTTCAAAAACCAAGGTGCCAGGTGGCAACACTGACCCCCGGTGTCAGTGCCAAAAAGGAGTAATTTGTATTCTGTGGCCAAACGCCAAAAAAAAAACAGTTGTCAATTCAAAATTTCAAATTTTAAATCAAAATATTTTCAAGAAATATCCTGCAATATCTCTCGATAATTATTATGAAATAAATACCGTAGGTACCTAGTTGTGTACTAAAACACTTGTTACGCTATTAATGTACCTACCAAATCAAAATGACGTTAAGTGTAATTCTTAAGAAATATGAAGCAAACTGCGGTTCCAAAGAAGTTAACGTTATAAAAGTTGATTCACCTGTTGGTGAAATCATTGCTTGCGCTGATGAAAATCATCTGTTACTAGTAACATTTGAAGATACTAAAAACTTTGAAAAGAGGTTTGAAGTCATTGCTGAAGAATGTCAGTGCAAATTTATTGAAAAGCCGAATAAAATATTGGAGAGCTTTCAGTCTGAAATGAAGCTGTACTTTGAAGGAAAGCTTAAAAGTTTCAATGTTCCCGTTAGGACTTTCGGTTCTGACTTTCAAAAGGTAAGATTTTTGTTATTAATTTTGTAAATATTACGCTTTTATGTTTAAGGCTTTTAGACAATATAAACCTTACATAATTTTTCTATAGTTACTTAACAAGGTTACGCTGCTATTGCAATTTTGCTTTGCAACAATTAAAGTAGTTTTATAATAGCATACTACTATATTCATTTCAATTCTAACTAGTTTTTTTTTGTTAGGAAGTATGGGAGAAACTCTTAAAACTACCTTACGGCTCGACACAATCTTATGGGGACCTAGCCAAAGAGATGGGAAGGCCGTCCAGCCACTCTCGAGCTGTTGGAGCTGCTTGTGGTGCTAATGCTCATCTTATTGTTATACCCTGTCACCGACTTGTGGCTTCGGGCTCTAAAGGTGGGTTCAACAGTGGAAAAGATAGGAAAGAATGGTTGTTGAATCATGAAAAGAAGTGTTCATCTTGACTTTAACTTGAATTTGTTATAATATAAGGGGGCAAACGAGCAAAAGGGTTACCTGATGGAAAGCAACTACTGTCGCCCATGGACACTTGCAAGATTAGAAGAGCTGCAGGTGCGTTGCCAGTCTTTTAAGAACAAATACACTCTCAGTTTCCATTCATTTTGTTAAACTTTAAAAGTTGTAAGTTGTGATTTACCTAACTATTAATAAGATTTAATAAGTACAAAGAGTACGGTATGTAAATATTCTTTATTAAAGCTATTCCATTACTTATTAATAGTAAGTAGTATGTATGTAACACATATATTTTATTTGGAACTCATCAAATAATCATTTAATAAAATATTATATTTTCTTTATGTATTTTTATTGGTGCAAACTTAAACTAAATGTTTACAAAAATATGGTAAGTATAAAAATAAATATATGCTCATTATTTACATCATTTGTGACTTGCGACTCATGCTCACTTTTAATCTACATTTGTATCAGCTGTAACCTCTTCTGTTCAAGTTGTAGTAGAGTCCCTTGGCTTGCATAAGCTGCTGATGTGTGCCACTCTCCGCAACTCGACCGTCGCGCAGAACGCAAATAATGTCGGCGTCGCGGACTGTGCTTAACCTATGAGCGATCATTACGCATGTTCGGCCCGCCTTAGCTGTATCTAAAGCTTCTTGGACTACCTGCAAATTAAGTTAAAAACAGTTTATGAATCTATGATGGTAAATGCTTCGTTAAGTATTGGCTATTCAGAATTCGGATGATAAACCGAAAATATAGTAGGCAATAATAATGTATCAAAGTGTACAATCTCTTAGAATTCAGTTCGAGGCCTAACTTCTATGTTATTCCTAACAGTATTACTCCTTAGTGTACAATAAGGGCCGCGCTACACCGGAATGGCAGCGGCGAGGCGAGCACTTTCAGTGTCATAATGAAGATAAAGTTTAAAATCATATGACACTGAAAGTGCTCGCCTCGCCGCTGCCATTCCGGTGTAGCGCGGCCCTGCCCGGGCGCGCACTAGCGGCCAAGCCGCGGTGGCCATCGAGATATATACTTTAGTATGAAACCGCCATAGATGACGCGCACCTGGCCGCAACGCGACCTGCGGCCACACCATACTGTCTATGGTACGGGCTAAGTGTTTCGCCTTCACCAGATACGCTACTTACTTTTTCACTTTCGGTGTCTAAAGCACTGGTCGCTTCGTCCAACAGTAGCATCACAGGTCGTCGTATTAATGCCCTTGCAATGGCTACCCTCTGTTTTTGACCACCAGATAACTGTGTTCCTTTGGAGCCGATGTTTGTGTCGTAACCCTAAATAAATTACATAAATTATGTTACTGAGGAAAAGACGAGAAAACACCATAGCCGCACAATCTGAGTGTCAGGTTCTATGATGAGAGATGATGAACTATAACTAGGAGCACTCTCGATCATGCCAGCTTTCAAACAAAAAAAACTAGATCAAAATCGGTCCACTCGTTTCGATGCTACGATGCCACGGACAGACCGACAGGCAGACACGTCAAACTAATAACACCCCTCTTTTTGGTCGGGGGCGTGACATCCGTCGGGCGAATACCCAAGCCATCGAGCAGCAATGGCTTACTGGGTAATAATGGGTAATAAAGGCTCGAAAATATTTGCTAAGCCCAACAATACCCGTTGTAACCTGACAAAGCTCAGTACACCACAAGGCAATATCGTCACCTCGAAACCGGAGATCATCGCTGAATTCGAAAGGTACTATGGGGAATTGTACCCACCAAAAACGAGCCCATCACAAATCCATTGGGGAGGCCTACGTTCAGCGGTGGACGGCAATAGGCTGATGATGATGTTACTGGATTGTTTCATAATACGCACATATTCATTGAAATGCATGCATTAGTTTTTTTTACCGAAAGCGGTGAATAGTAGTTGACTTACTTGAGGTAGAGAAACTATAAAGTTGTGGATATTAGCTTGTCTAGCAGCTTCCATTATTTCGTCCATGTTTGGTTTTCGCGAGTTATCACCGTATGCAATGTTCTGACCAATCGTAAGATCGAAAAGTATCGGTTCTTGTTGTACGAATCCGATAGTTTGTCGAACATCGGCAAGGCGAAGTTTTGGTAGTGGTATACCGTTTTGAGCCTGAAAATAACATGTTGAGGTTTAGATTTATACGTGGGAGAGCCAAGCTTCGGCACGAATGGGCCGGCTCGACCGGTGAAATACCACATTCTCACAGAAAACCGGCGTGAAACAGCGCTTGTGCTGTGTTTCGCCGAGTGAGTGAGTTTACAGGAGGCCCAATTCTCTTTCCTATCCTCCCCTATTTCCTTCCCTTCAAAAAGATTGTTTGACTTCTCTAGAAAATATAAGCATGTAAGAGTGCTTATCATTTAAAAATATATTTATCGTTAGTAATTATAGTCACTTAACTTACCACAATACCACCATCAGGATCATAGTATCTCTGTAGTAGTTGTATAATAGTGCTTTTACCGCAACCGCTTGTGCCAACCAGAGCAATAGTTTTACCCTTTTCTATTTCCAAGTTTAGATTTTGTAAAACTTTTATGAGTGGTCTTGTTGGGTATTTAAACTCGATGTTTTGTAGACTTGCTTCTCCAGTACCTCGCTGCAATATACACATTCACACAATTAAGCAAGTGGTCGTTCTTCCGGCTTATGATATACAGCTTATACTAGTTACAAATGAATTAAAATTCTTAATTAGTAGACATCGGATTATATGCACGATCAAAGTGCCGAAATATGCATGCAAGTATGCACGATAAAATAGCCGAAATATGCACAAAATATGCACAATTAAAAGTCACTTAAAATTAAAATTTATAATTTTTTTGAAGAGCTTTCCGGCGGAGCCGTTAATAAAAGCGCCAATTTTTTTATAATCTCATCAAATCCAGGATTTTTCGTTTTTTATTACCATTACCAATAATCATTTTCTACCAATAACTTCCAATTGCAACCTTAAGGGGGCGACTAACCCTAAAGTGTCGATTTTATAATTCATTTTTATACTTGAAAATAAGCCCCGAATTGTTTCATTTTCTAAAATTAGATATTACATTATATTTCCGAGAATTCGATCTGAACAAAAACACGATATCTTAAAATTTTCTCGATAGAAAAAAATCACAAAGATGCATCTAATTTTCAAGAATTTTTCATTTATTGCTATAACCGTGCATTGAACTAAGTTAATATTTTAACACATTGTATAAAATTCTATCATTGAGAGATCGACCTAGTGGAATTTTAAAATGTTGTATATTTATCGAGTTATTGAGAAAAAACTAATTTGGCGATGAATCCGCGTCGTCCTTTTTCACCTGGCATATGAAAGACGGGCCGGAGTGTGAAGAGAGAAGGACGATGTTTGATTTTTTGGGTTAGTCGCCCTCTTAATATTAACCCATGCAAGTTTAATAAATCGGTAAGTATTTTATTCAAATTTTTTACTAATGTTGCCAACTACAAAGAAAAATGTTGTTTCTAGAGAGATATTGTACCTATCGGGTGTATTGAATTCTTTAAATGGCGATGGAGCCACATATTTGAAGTGTTTTGATCAATCGTACCTCTGTTTTGTGGCCTTACTGGTATGTCATGATAGCTAGTTTGGAGAGTACGAGGGCATAAAACTACCGAAATATGCACTATCAACGAAAAATTGCCAAAATATGCACTATCGCCTAAAAAGTGCCATTATATGCATTTGCATATGCGAGTATGCAAATGCATATAATCCGATGTCTATTAATGAGTGTCCTTACGAAATTCTCCACTGCTGGTTTATCGGGATCGGCAATTTTCGATTGTCTGCTTAGTAATACTATAACTCGTCCTGCTGCTTTGATTCCCTTTTGGAAGTTGGGGGCAAATGCAAATGCCTGTGCTGCAGACGACGAACCCATCAAAAGGGTCTGGGCAGATCTGAAACAATAATTTTCGGTTCATAAAATTTTCATCAAACATACCTATAGCTTATACAGTAATAAAACTAAGTAATTATACTTTAAAGTGTGTACCGTGTATGTGTCCCCTGTACAGAGTTTACTGTGGAAATAGCAACGCTTAAAGATCAATTTTTTGTGATTTGTATGGGCAATCTGCCCAGCTTCATGCATTTTCCCATAAAAAAGTAAAAAAAAAATACTCTTCCAGCGCTGCTACTTTCACATAATTTTATTATCATTTATCACTTAGTTTTGTTACACCTTATACAAAATATAGAATAATGCTTATGAGAGAATATGCTGTAGAATAATGCTTATTTTATTGATAACATGTTGATAACCCAACCTTACACTTACTTCAATATGACGGCGTAGTCAATTCCATCGTACACCATCAAGGTACCACCATAGTACAAAGTGGCAGCATACACGAAATTGAAAAGTCCTCTTGAACAGCCAAAAACTATGCCTCTCCAATGGGCTGATTTCTTAGCGAGTAGTAATGCGGGTAACAATAGTCGACCGTATTCGTTGCAAAACGTTTCTTCCCGTCCTAAAGATGCTACTGTTCGAACATTAGCCACTGCTTCTACGGCTACCTAAAAGAGATTGTTTCCTTTGAAATATCACATTTTGCAACGATGTTTCATCTGTTTAGCTCCAAACAAAGAGTTTTGTATTCTTCCATCTAATATAGCCTTTTTGTTTGGAGGTTTATTTTCGGCTGTGGATTTTTTTACTGTTAAAAGTGTAAATACATATTTTTTCTGACCTTCGAGCTACTTTCCATTGTTTTAGCAGCACCGAAGGATTCGGCGCTGACCATCCTTCCTTGCTTATATAAGATAGCTGCCATGAGTGGGACGAATGTGAGTGCTACCAGTCCCAGGCGCCATTCATAATACAATGACACGCCTAAGGCAAACGCGAATGTTCCTATTGCTTGTAGAACTGTTCCAATTCTTTGTCCAGTTGCCTGTAAAGAACTTAAAAAATTGAGAGGTGTCAAGGGACATCCGTCCCGATGGAACGAAGTTAAGTATAAAAAAACAAAACAAAAACAAAACAAAAAAAAAGAGACAGAGAGAGAAACACGCGCTACCCCACGGCTTACAACTGTAGCATTTTGGCTCTAGTTGTAATATACCGACACTTTTGTGTCATGTCGTTACAACTTTTTCCGTCTAGACTAGCAACGCAACGCGCGATAAGGGACTTCGTTCCAAAACTTCGTTCCAATTAATATAAAATTTTGAGGACAATAATTGTAAATCTTAAAGTTGTGGTTTTCCAATTGAACAACTCACTCCTTGAACAGCCGCGGCTTCTCCCGATAGTCGTGCACACAGAGCCCCTGTTGAATTGTTCTTGTCATCGAAGAAACCGATTTCTTGTTGTAGAATTTTTTCAAACATCAACTTCCTGAGTCTCGCTGTCAGGTATTCACCAGCGATACCGTACATAAACACCTATAAAATATATTTAATTACAAATTGCTATGTGTAAATTAATTGTTATACAATTACGTTATGAGCGAGAAACTTTACCACGTTGAATTGTGTTATCCCGGTAAGTGCACCAATACCAACAAAAATGAGTGCGAACCTGCGTACTTCAGCTAAAACTGCATCTGGGTCTGGATTAGAAAGTACCTGAAAACGATGTTTAGTAAATGTTAGATTTCTTAATATAGATATTTCAAAATATTCACATTTAATATAGTTCTTGCAATCTACGAGCGCGCGTAGCCTTTATTTGTAGTTGGAAATACGAATAGATATTTTCGTAAGTGTGCGTACCTACCTAACGGAGCAGTCAGTAGCGAGCGAGCCATGTACGCGTGTATAGATATGGTCACCAACACAACTAAGGGCGCCGCGCACTCATAGATTGCAAGAACTATAACCGACTAGATGTCCCGCGCGGCTTCGCCCACGTAAATTAGGAACCGATTATACAGAAACCGTACATTTTCCCATAAAAAATAGCTTATGTCCCTACTCCCTTCACTTGGTCTACTCTATATCTGTGCTTAATATTGCCATAAAAATTGCTCCAGTAGTTGGTAATTTCTTATATTTCCTCCGTTTTTTCCACATTTTCCTGAGTTTCTTCGGTCGTATTAGTCTTAGCGTGATAATATTTAGCCTATAGTCAGCTTACTCGATAAATGAGCTATCTAACACTGAAACAAGTTTTTTAAATCGGACCTGTAGTTCCTGAGATTAACGTGTTCAAGCAAACATACTCTTCAGGTTTATAATATTAGGTAGGTATAGATTTTTTTTAATTATCGCTTGACAAACTCGAGTCTCGATCTAAAAGTACCAATAACAGGGTCATTATAGGCTCATAAGTCATAACCATGGGACGATGCATGGTATAATATGGTAGTGATGATGATGATGAATGTAATTTGCATAGTAGCATATGCTTTCCGTTCTTCAAACAACGCCGAAACTCCCAAACTTGTATCTATAAAGAATCAGGAGTTCTCTCAGCACCTTCCGAATCACGGTATACCAGGTATGCCTCGATGCAAAATCTTACTTGTTGGTAGCATATGCTTAGAATACTTTTCACGAAACCGAAGTCACCACATGTTTCCCTTTAAATATTGAGGAGTTCCCTCGATAACTTATGGATCCTTCATCAGATCACCACTTTTGTAAATATAATACCACATTGGGATGATACCCTATATACCAAAAGAAAAATTTTGAAAATCGGTTAACAAACGGCGGAGTAATCGTTGAACATAAGAAAACGAACATAATACCTCCCCCATTTTGAAAGTCGGTTAAAATTGTAGCTTATGTGTTATTCTGATGTATAAGCTATATTATTGTAAAGTTTCATTAAAATCCGTTCTGTAGTTTTTGCGTGAAAGAGTAACAAACATCCATACATCCACACATCCATACATCCATACATCCAAACAAACTTTCGTCTTTATAATTGTTGGCGACACGACAAACTCGGCGGGGCCGTGGTCGCCGGGTGGCAGAGCAGTGGACTGTATCTTGAAGGGTGAAGGATGCCGGATGGAAGATTCCTGGAGAAGGAGGTGCAGGAGGCGAGAAGGAAACACAGGAGTGAACTTGGTACTGCTTGGAGCGGAGTGTGGTGGAGCAGGGCTTACGCATGCATCTGCTTGGCTTGTCGGAAGTGAATGTGTATGCACCGAGAAAGTGCGTGTTTATATATGAAATTTGTACCGTTAGAGCCCGTGGGGTTCTATCGGTTGTTGTCGAACGAATGCAGTCCGTTTATTGAAATATAACATTTTACACATAATATGACATCAAATGGGATTCTTATAAGCTAATACAATGGTAAACAAACATTCTTATAAGATAAATAAACAATAAAATGTGTAAAACAAAGCCATGTAAAAAAGAGACAACAATAGTTCGAGTGCAACTATGCAAGAAAGATACAGCAATAACAATTGTGTGAAACACACTACATTCCCGTGCGAAAGGGACAGCAATATTATAAAAATGAGACACAAGATAAACATTTTCCAATAGGAATTACTAATATGAAATCTTAAATCTAAGTGTAAACAAAAAGAGGGAATAAAACTAAGCTATTATTTACAGTCTCCCCCTCGTGCGCAAGCACCGAAACGTTTTATTCCTGGCTGCTTACGAGAATCAGACGAGATATAGCGAAGGATGCTGCGTAGTCCAATTATGTGGTAGCGCTGTCGGAGCTCGTTCATCACGGTTTGGTGATTGCCGTGGTTAAATACTGCGTGCGTGTGATGCACTAACAGTCGGGTAAATTCTTCCTTCGCATGTAGGACAGGCAGATTATATTCTTCCTTAACTCTGCTATCGAGGTATAATATCCCGCTGCGGTCGAGTTTCACAGCAAGTTTGTGAAAGGGGGACCTCTTCGGAGGTCGTTGCCCAGCCTCTATCGTCTTTATATCGTCCGCGAACGAGATGTTCTGACTCCTCTTGATAAGCAGCCATTCTGCTAGTCTGATGTGATCAGGAGAGATTTCCGTATTTACTTTTCTCTTGAGCAATTTGGCTTTAAATGCCTCAGCCGAGAGCAAGACGGTGGCAGCAGCGCGTACCAGGCGCTTATACTTCGAAAACCTTTCAACTTTAGGCAAGTAATCGTTATTTACATGGTCTACACAGACGTGAACCTGCTTAATTATTCTCTCCTCCCCTGAAGGGGGTAAGGGAACCGCGGTCCGCTTTTCGCACGGCCATGTCGCGGGGTCGTCTAAAATAAAGCTAGGTCCTGTAAACCATCTGTGTGTCGAACTAAAATTCACCGGAATGCCCTTGGTAGCGTCGTCCGCGACGTTGTCGGCGCTCGGCACCCATCGCCAGTCGGCCGGGGTCGTTGTACTTTCGATCTCGGCTAGCCGGTGCGCGACAAACGACTTGAAAGTACGCGGATCGGATCTAATCCAAGCTAATACCGTTTTTGAATCCGACCAGTAATACGACTTTGTAATTTTGTAGTCAGATTCCCGTTTTACTGACTCTGCTAAGCGGGAACCAAGAACCGCGGCTTGCAACTCTAATCGCGGTATCGAAATTGGTTTTAACGGCGCTACTTTCGCCTTTCCCGTAACTAATCTAGCCGTCTTTGTGTTATTATTCATGCTAACGAAATAAACTGCGGCCGAATAAACTTTTTCGCTAGCATCGCAAAATATGTGTAACTCCCCCTCGCCAGAGGGCGGGGCAGGTACGTATCTTTTTATTTCGAAAGTCCTCAGCAAGTTTAAATTATTAATAAACGACATCCACGTAATGTGGTGTTCCTTAGTTATAGGATCGTCCCAACCTACGCCACTACGCCATATTTCCTGAATGAGGCACTTACCTACCATAGTTACCGGCGAAACTAATCCTAACGGGTCGAAAACCGACATGACGGCGCTAGTGACTTGCCTCTTGGTGGGTAAAATTTCCCCTGAAATTACACTAGATGGCGTGTTTCTGAGGTTCACGTTAAATCCTAGAGTGTCGCGAGCGTGGTTCCAAATGAGACCTAAAGTCCTCTCTGTATCGCTTTTTCCTAAAGTCGTCGCGCCGCTAATTCGCTTATCGGAAACGTCTTTTATTACTTCGGGCACATTCGACGCCCAACCGCGTAACTCGAACGAAGCGCCTAAGTTAATCCTATACATGGCATTGACCGCTTGCCTGGCTTCGTCCGCGTCGTCGAATGAGTCTAAGTAATCGTCCATATAAAAGTTCCGTTCCGCAGCTTTAGCTACCTTCGGGTACTCTGAACTAAAGTTTTGCGCGTTTTTATTTTTAACATGAATGGCCACGCACGGCGATGAGGCCGCCCCAAAAATAAGCGAGGTCATACGGTATTCTCGCGGGGGGATGTTTCTATCGTCGCCTCGCCACAGAAAACGAAGGCTGTCGCGATCCGACTCAATCACTTTTATTTGTAAGAACATCTCTTTGATGTCCGCTACTACTGCTATTTTTCCTTCGCGGAACCTAACTAAAACGCCGAAAAGCGACTGCAATAAGTCGGGCCCGGTTAGTAGCGCATCATTCAAGCATTTTCCCCCGCATTTAGCCGCAGCGTCAAAAACCAGTCGCACCTTACCTTTTTGGGGATGAACCACTGAAAAATGAGGTAAGTACCAGGTGCGAGGTGATGTGGCTGGGGTGCTCACTAGTTCTGCGTAACCCGAACTTAGCAAGTTATTTACTTGTTTCGAATACTCTATTTTTAAGTTTAAGTTTTTATCTAATTTGTTCTCTAGATTGTACAGACGGCTTAGAGCTTGTTTCTTATTGTCCGGCATTACTTCATTGTCGGTTTTCCACAATAAGCCTGACTCATACCGATCGCAATCGTTCATTTTATTGCAAGTTCTATTTAAAACAGTTAACGCGCGCTCGTCCGGATCCGCTTTAGGTTTACGCGGCTCTATACCTAACGACTCTATGCTAAAATAATTCCTTATCAATTCTAACGCGGGATCCTCGGACTGCGACGTTCTTACGTGACTTATGAACTGAATATTATTTAAATTACGCGAGCTTGCGTCCTGCCCGTGCAGGACCCATCCTAATTTAGTTAACGACGCCACTGGCTGGCCCTTATTTCCGATACGTAATTGTCGAGACGTAATTAAGTGCCAGTTATCTTGGCCGATAAGTATCGTAGGCTTAGCCTGCTCGTAACACAGTTCGTCTTCTAATTCCGCTAGGTGGCTGCACTGTCTAACTAGGTCCTTGCTTACGGACTGCGGCGTAAGGTTCAAATTACTAATCGTGCTCGCGTTCATTTTTTCTAGATTTCGACTACACGCGCCGCGGATTGTTAGCGATATGTTGCACGATTCGGGGTCGTCAATTTGGTTACCGCCTACCCCTTCCAACTTAAGTAGCTGGCTGCGACCCCTGGGTGCTACACTGTCCGCTACCGTACGCTCAACTAGGGTCAATGTAGAGCCCTCGTCCAGCAAGGCGTATGTAGCGGTGGTGCCCACTGGGCCACTTATCTCAACCGGCACTACTTTGAGGTAGGTGTTTGACGCACGAACGTGATTTATGGAGCTAACATTGCCGCTTGCGGGCGGCGCTGCACTGCCGCTGCCGTGTAATAGCTTATTATGAGACGCTTCGCACCCGTTTATGCCGCACGGAATATATTTACATCTGAAAGTTCGCCCGTGCGAGTTATTTAGACATCTAAAGCAAAGTTTACTATTTTTAGCTGCGTCCCATCTTTCCGATACGCTAAGTTTAATAAAATCTGCACAATTAATAGTCGTATGGGAGCCTGAACATACGGGACAATTATTTCTATTGGACGAGTTTGACGGCGCTTCCGTCGCGGAGCGTGGCGCCTCTGTCGCGGGGCGCGGCGTGCGATGCTTCGGCCTGAATGGTTCGGCCTTTTTAGCTGAGGGTTTGAACGCGGCTGCTACGGTATTACGCGGCTCGTACGTGACTTCGCAATCTGATCTATCACAGGAACTATCGCTATCATAACGCGTCGATCTATGAGTCCGTGTGCGAGTCGTGTTTACCGCGCGAGGTTTCATCTTGCCTCTCCTTTCCTCCCTAGCTGTTTCGTATGCGAACATCGCGCCGCACTGATCCGCCATATTATTTAAAAATCTAGCCATTAATTCGAGCTCCGGTGCTCCGGGTCGTTCAGATTTGAACTCGTACCACTTATATTTTAAAATAATATTTAACTTGTCGACTATTCGACCCACTAACTCGGGAGAATACAAATATTGTGGCTGGTTAAGTGACTTTATGGCCGCTACCGTGTTTGATATTTTACTCGCGAAACTACTAACATTGCGCCCGTCTTCCGTCATACGGGGTAAACGTTTTATGTTTTCTATTTCGGAGAGAATAAGTAGTTCTGGCCTGCCGTATCGCCGTTCTAGCGTATCTATTATTTCGTACGGGTCCGATACTGTGTATAGCAAAGCTCTAACTGTTTCGCGGGCCGCGCCTCTTAATGCTTTTCTTAACCTAGCTACATTTTGAATGTCCGAGAACATATCCGCGGTGTCATTAAAAACGGATTTAAACGCCATCCACTCCGTAATTGTTCCGTCGAAGTAGGGCAACTCATGAATGAATTTAGGCGTCGCTTCCGACCTACTCGAATTGACCGCTTGAACTATCGCGTTGGCTAGCAATGTCATGTCGCTAAGCGACGTGTTACCGGCGCGCGGTTCGATGTTTTCGGTCGGACGCGGGTCTCGTCCCGGGTTTTGAGCGCTTGTTGACGGCCTAACACATTGCTCCGAGATCCAGCCTTCAACTCGGGTTTTATTCGATCTGGGTGGCTGGTCCGCGTCGGTGGATTCTCCTAGCTCTATCCTAGCTATTTCCAGCCGACTCATGGCAGCTGCGGACGCCGCCCTAGCCCGTGCTAGTTCGGAGTTGTGATACTCTAATTCGGCCTGCAACGCGGATAATTTGCTGCTTGCTCTGTCCCCGGGGACGTTAACTATAGTGCCCGGCGCACTTCCTACATTTTCGACTACGTTGTCGATTTGTGCGGGTACTGAATTTAGTTTGGCCCTAGCGTCGGTACGCGTGCTGCTCTCCGTCGTGTCTTCAACGCCGGTGCCTCTGCTCCATGTGTTGGTCTCGTGGGTCGTGGTCTGCCCTGACGATGGCGTCTCTTCCCGCGAGGGCGTGGACTTGCCCGAGCGCAACACACGCGCGTTCTCCATTGCGCACGAGGGGCCCTAACCTTAAAACTAACACTTTTCACTTTCACTTCACTTAATGTCTTTACCTAAGTATACGTAACGCGACCTACCGAGCCTACTACTAACAGCCCGGTCAGCTTGCTACCGCGGTGACGCCGAACCGGGAATAGGATTGCAGGGAATAGGAAGGTAGGAACCTCCCGGTAGAGGGCGCGGGCGCTCACGGGTGCATCAGAGTGCGGGAGGAATGTCCGCACCCGTCGTTGCGTGCCAACTTGTGGCCCCAGAGCGTTACCGTACCGTGCCGGCGGGGTCTGACTGTTCACCTGGGTAGGTGTGTGGAGGCGTCAGGTCGTCCACAATGCTTCCGTGCGCTCTGCAGGGGCCGTTTAACACCGCTAGGTGGCCACGCACGTTAATGAGGATTGCTTCCAAGTAATTGGTAGAGGTAAGCAAAGCCAACCACCAACACTCGCGCGTACTTGTTTCTTTCTTCTTTCTTCAGAAGGTAGACGCTGGCCTTGGCTGCAGGGGCTTCGTCTCTTCTCCTGTGTTTTCTCTCTTCAATCTTCTCTCTTCTCCGGGACTGGGCTGCCGTCTTCAGGGCGAGCTTCTCTCTTCTCCAGGGCTGGCTGCAATCTTCAGGGCGAGCTTCTTTCTTCACGAGCTGACGCAGTGATCCGGCTTCTGAAGGACCAGTTGTTGGCGACACGACAAACTCGGCGGGGCCGTGGTCGCCGGGTGGCAGAGCAGTGGACTGTATCTTGAAGGGTGAAGGATGCCGGATGGAAGATTCCTGGAGAAGGAGGTGCAGGAGGCGAGAAGGAAACACAGGAGTGAACTTGGTACTGCTTGGAGCGGAGTGTGGTGGAGCAGGGCTTACGCATGCATCTGCTTGGCTTGTCGGAAGTGAATGTGTATGCACCGAGAAAGTGCGTGTTTATATATGAAATTTGTACCGTTAGAGCCCGTGGGGTTCTATCGGTTGTTGTCGAACGAATGCAGTCCGTTTATTGAAATATAACATTTTACACATAATATGACATCAAATGGGATTCTTATAAGCTAATACAATGGTAAACAAACATTCTTATAAGATAAATAAACAATAAAATGTGTAAAACAAAGCCATGTAAAAAAGAGACAACAATAGTTCGAGTGCAACTATGCAAGAAAGATACAGCAATAACAATTGTGTGAAACACACTACATTCCCGTGCGAAAGGGACAGCAATATTATAAAAATGAGACACAAGATAAACATTTTCCAATAGGAATTACTAATATGAAATCTTAAATCTAAGTGTAAACAAAAAGAGGGAATAAAACTAAGCTATTATTTACAATAATATTAGTAGGATAATTAATAACACTTACCCCAATAAAGTCACCCAAAATGAGACCAAGAAGTGGCATAGCAAAACCACTTACAATAGAGCAAGCACTAGCAACTGTAATGGATTTCCATTCTGGCTTGTTCAGCTTGATTACATTGAAGAAGGAAACTTCTTGAGCAATAGCTTCAGGTGTTTCCTGAAATGTAGAAAAATACTTTTATTTAACACAAATTTAAGACGTGATGTAAGTTTTTTTTTCCCGTACCATATTATGCGTCGTGTTCTTACTGAGGATATTCCAGTTGAAATATATTTTATACTTTTAAAACCTCTGTCTGGTCTGGTTTCAATGAAACCGGCCACCGTCACCGAAACCGGTGTGGGGAGTATTATTATTATTACTTTTAAAACCTAAACATTACCTCTAATTTTGTTGGTACGATATCATCCTCGTCTTTTTCGCTTGTGACCGATGTTGTTCTAACTACTTTATTCCCATCATCTGTAATAATTGTTATACTTTCATAAAATCAAAATTTATTCTTTTAATTAAAATCATAATATGTAACATAATATCCAATACTTGATTGGACAACAAACCTGTTTCGCTCATTTCAGGCGAATATTGCATCATTACCATGTCATAGTAATGCCCTTTCTTCTTCATTAGCTCCTCGTGGTTACCACTTTCAACGACATTGCCAGATTTAAACACGTAAATATTGTCTACATTTCTTATAGTAGATAGTCTGTGTGCTACTACTACGGTTGTTCGGCCTTCTTGGGCCTAAAATATAATTCCATGTTAATGAAATACAATACAAAACAATACAATACAATAACACTTTATTGCACACCAAAAAATACAAAATGAAACAATTTTACATAAAACAACATATTCTAGATGATGCACAAGAGGCGAACTTATTGCTAACAAGCAATCTCCTCCAGTTAACCTTTTGTTAAGCAATAGCAATAATTGTCTTAAGAAAAAAAGTAATAAATAAAGATGATACCTTGTCAAGAGCGGCCTGGACTTTAGCTTCCGATGCCGTATCTAGAGCACTGGTTGCTTCGTCAAGTAACAATATCCTTGGGTTCCGTACTAGAGCTCGCGCGATTGCAATGCGTTGCTTTTGTCCACCCGATAAAGAAGCTCCTCGTTCACCGACCAAAGTGTCGTAACCCTGAAGTTGTTAAATATGAATTTCTATATTCTCAAATTACCCTACTCAGGAGTACTTTCAAACTATTGCTGAGAACCTAGTAGTTCTTACCAAGGGCAGTTTCATAATAAACTCGTGTGCATTCGCTTGTTTGGCGACTTGTTCGATGTTCTCATCGGTAGCATCCTGTCGTCCATACCGAATGTTCTCTCGTACTGTGGTGTTAAAAAGCACTGGTTCTTGACCCACCAGACCTATCTGATCCCGGAGCCACCGTACTGATAGTCCTCTCACGTCATTGCCGTCGATGAAAACCTTTAAACATTTGGTTTTTTAATAATTAGGTACTAAGAAAAGCGAAATATTTTTAAGCAGCTTATCTTTCCTACTCAATATTATGAAGATAGAGAAGTAAATACTTACGCCTCCATCCACCACATCATAGTATCTTGAAATGAGCTGAATAATGGTCGACTTGCCGCATCCGGAATGACCCACCAAAGCCACCGATTGTCCACGTTGAACGTTCAAAGTGACTCCTTTTAATACCTAAAAACATAACATTATTATTTAAACTCTTCTTGTTTATAGTTCTTACTCAAATTTCTGAATATGTTTCTCATATTCTCACCGGAACATCCGGCCTTGAAGGATAGTAGAACTTCACATCTTTCAACTCGATGTTTCCCTCTATAGCAGGCGGCGTCACCCCACGGTTGAGTATCGGATTTATTGTGGGCACGTTGTCGATAAGATTGAAGATTTGTGCACCAGCGCCTTTAGCAACACCAAACACTTCCATCAGAGTTGATGATATACCAAAGTTCGCTGAACCCATCATTACACCAAAGAAAACCTGTACATAAAATATTTTTTGTTAAAAGTGGTCGCATACTATGAAAAAGATTTTTTTTAAATAGTTTTCATTAAAATTTACATACGGCAATCATGGTGTCCACGTCGTACGTTTCGGGTTCCTCAACCATTAGTCTATACCCAAACCAGAAGGATAACGCATAGGAACCGAAAATGCAGAAAAATAATGCCCCCATTGCTAAACCGTTGAAGAAACCTTAAAAGATTAAATTAGATTATTATTATTTTACTTTGAACGATTATAATTAAAGCAATTATAACGATAAAATGCTAATGTTATCAAAGTTACCTTTCTTAATGTTAATTGACCTAGATTCTCCTAAGTATGTTTCATATCTTTGCAATTCCTTTTGCTGTCCACTGAACGCATAAACAGTTCTTATCGCTGATATGACTTCTTCTGCTATTGAACCCGCTTTTCCTGCTGCTATCGTTTCTTTCTTTGATAACCTAGACGCAATCTGAAAAAAGAATATAAAAACATTTTGGAATGTAGTAAAAAATAAAAATAGATTAGTAATGTTTTGGGGTTAATTTTAGACATTCTTGCTTGGTCTTTTTTTTGGAAAGGAGCACACTCATTTTCATCGATAACACGAAGTGGTTTTAGACCGATTTGTGTTTATTAGTTACGGAACTTGTCGATAAAAGTGTAGAGATAAGTTTATAGCCTATGGGTAACGACTCTTCTGAAACTATTCGTTTTGAATTACTTACAATTCAAAACGAATAGTTTATAGTTTAATTAGTTCTAATATTTGCCATAGGTCATTAAAGACTCTGAGAACCATTTTTTTTCTCGACACAAAAAAACAAAATAAACCTCCAGGAACTATTGCTACCTTGCTCTACTGCGGCATATTAAAAATAATTACCAAGCCAGCCATTCCAACTAGGAACAATGTTATCGGGAATGTGATCAGACACAGCAACGCCAGCTTCCATCCTTTCACCAGCGCCATGATTATGGAACTGACGAAGGCCGACTGGAAGTATATAAACGTTCCCAGCTTCTCACCAATACCGTCTTCAACATTCACGACGTCTCTGCAAATAGATTTATTAAGATTTTGGTACTCAAACATCGCCAATTACAAGTCGCATTTCAAACAAAGCCAAAAGTTTTTATATCAATCAACTTTTTTAATATCTCAAGTGAGTTTCCCAAGTAGTCTTAAGAGGATACACCAGGGGCGAGAGAAATTGAAAATAGGTATTTGAAAATGTATTGCTGTCTCAGCAATCTCAAGTCTCCCACCGCAGAGCGCGATAGAGCCAACACGACAAAAGTTCTAATAAAAGAACAGAAAATCTTCGATTCGTTGTCCGCTGATTCCTTCTCCAAAACTTAACCGATTTAAGTACTTTTTTCATTAAGAATTAAAGCAAGGCTTGAGCTGTGTTCCTATGTTTTATTTTTTTGTATATTTTATCCAGTTTTGTTTTCTGGGTGTTTGAACACAGAGGAAAATCTTGCCATTTTTTTGGGTTTTTGGACGTTCTTATCTTTTTTAATAATAAAATTATGAAAAAAAAGAAAACATAGGGACATGCTAATAGTGGCCATAGATATTCAGGAAAAAAATCATAACTCTACCGGCATTATCCAGGGAGGAAACAGGGGACAGCGTTTGTATGGAAAAACGGCGGTGTGGACTCCTAAATCAACTCCTAAATCACTACCCCCTTTTAAAATTATATAATTAAATAACATTTTCTTTATAAATAGTCCCGTATTTTTTTACAGTTTTCGTTTCGTTGTAAAAAATCAATTCATGCGTTTAATCCTGCTTATCGTCTTAACAAACAAACAAACAAACTTTGTTCGAGGAAACAAAGATTTAAATGACATTCCCGAGGACGAATGCAGGTGCCGATATTATAATATTTTAGATTATTATAGAACGTAGACTGACGATTAAATTCAAGGGCATCATATTGTTACGATAGTGTTTGATAATATTATTATATGGTACTAGCATCCAGGTACTAAGTGTAGATAACGTCGGCCGTCGGCCCAAATAACTTACAAATAAATAAGAATGAAAAACCAAAAATTAGTAAGTACTAAAATTGAGTCAGCAGGGTTAAGATAATATTTTGTTGATAGCGTACAAAATAAGAATCATACATTAAACTTGTTAATTATGATGTAATATTGTGTAATGAATAGACATCGGGTTATATGCACGATCAAAGTGCCGAAATATGCATGCAAATATGCACGAAAAATGGCCGAAATATGCACAATCAAAGGTCACTTAATATTAAAATTTATAATGTTTTAAGAGTTTTCCGGCGGTGCCGTTAATAAAAGCGCCAATTTTTATAATTTCATCAAATGCAGGATTTTTCATTTCTTATATAGCACCAATTATAATAATTTTCTAGCAACATTTTCCGATTGCAATAATGCCCATCGTTAACTACTTTATTCAAATTTTTTACTAATGTTGCCAACTACAAAGAAAAATTTTGTTTCTAGAAAAATATATATAAAAATATAAAAATAAATAAATATTGTGCCTATTGCATTTTTTAAATGGGGATGAAGCCACATAGTTTTTGAAGTGTTTTGATCTATCGTACCTCTGTTTTGTGGCCTCTGTGATAGCTAGTTTGGAGACTACGAGGGCATAAAACTACCGAAATATGCACTATCAACGAAAAATTGCCAAAATATGCACTATCGCCTAAAAAGTGCCATTAATATGCATTTGCATATGCAAGTATGCAAATGCATATAATCCGATGTCTAGTAATGAACATACCCATTCATTTTGGCGGCAAAATCTCCGGTCTGGTGCGTGTCGTAATATTCAAAATCTTGATTAAGCGCCGCTCTCAAATATTCTTGTCTTAATCTGTACACCTAAAATTAATTATTAGATTAAGATATTAAGGAATATCATTGATGCCCTAGCTAAGCACAAGATTTGCCTAAGTCTAGGCTGAGTTTAAAATCTCCTACCATAAATAACTAAACCGTTGTCCATCTCTGATAGTACATACGTCTGTACTATCAGAGAAGTTGATTCCTAGGCAGATAGGGGACCTACGTAGTTCGGTTGCGTTATGTCAACCCAGCCGACAGACCACAATTAACATTGAATTGACATGATTTGACCGAATGACGTTGGTCTGTCCACTGCCTAGGAATCAATTTCTTCGACGGTACATAATGAACCCATGTTGCCATCGTCCATCGTGGCAAGGCAAAATGCGTGACACCAGAAGGCTCCACTTTTTGGTTATCAAATACGGCTATTTTAATATTTTTTCAATTTACGAACTTACGCAACTTTTTCTCGCTAAGATTTTTTCTTAAACTGACCCATCCTTTCTTGTTTTGAAATCTGTACCCTTACCTGATTAAAAGCTGAGATGTTCATGAGAACTGTGGCGCCATAGGACAGTACGATCAGCACTCCGCCAACAGCGCTGTTCAGGATGGCGAATCTTCGAACGGCATCTAAAAACTCATCTCCTTCGGGCTGTCCCATAATAACCGATATCCCGAAATTCACCATGCTCTGTAGCAACGACGAAAACAGCAGCGTGTTGATGGGAATCATGGCTCCACATGTCATCGAAAATATTATGCCGAAGAATATGTAAACCTTGTCCCTGGTGGACGCGAAACGGAACTGAAAAATAAATAAAACGCTGTAAAGTGTAAAAATATCAGAGAGCAATAGATTTTAACGCCTAATATTTATGTTACGCATAAAACATTTTTTTTTTCACAAAAATTAACAAGCAATAGACATTTGTATAATGAGGAGTTAATTTGAGCTTTATCGTATTACGCATAAAATACAATAAAATATTATAATTATTTGTAACTGAAATAAAAGTTATAATAGGACGTCAAGCTATGCTACGCGCTGCGCCACGCGCGTAGAGCTTTCGTAGAAGCCCAAACATCTGTAGAGGGGCTGCTACGAGCGCTCTACGCCTGTAGCATCCTGTAGTACCTGTGGTAGTACGCTGTACGCCTGCCCCCTAGACAAGTGGCAAAACGCTAACGCTAACGCTAGCGCTACAAAATGTATGGATTTGACATTAGTATTCGCTAGCGAAGCGATGACTTATGTCAAATCGCATACATTTTTGTAGCGCTAGTGTTAGCGTTAGCGCTTTGCCACTTGTCTAGGGGGGCTGTGCAATGTGCATAGACGCTTGCTCTCAAGATGCTACGCCATATGATTATTAGGCCATTTTCACATGTTGCGGTAGGTTATATCGTACCCGCAACTCTGCCTTAAGCGATGAGTGGAACACCATGGGGTTTTAGTGGGTAGCAGGAGTCCCACATACCCCGGCCGATATCCCCAATTTGCCGGGGATGCGTAAAGCATTTCCCCAAATTAAAAAAATATATGGCGTAGCATCCCGTACACTGTAGAGCAAGAGTCTATGCACATTGCACAGGCGTACTACAGGGTGCTACAGGCGTAGAGCGCTCGTAGAAGCCCCTCTACAGATGTTTGGGCTTCTACGAAAGCTCTACGCGCGTGGCGCAGCGCGTAGCATAGCTTGACGTCCTATCATAACTTTTATTTCAGTTACAAATAATTATAATATTTTATTTTATGCGTAAGGGGCCTTATTGTTATGTTTCGTTTATTTACCACGCTAGAATGTTGTAGTTGTGTTATGAGTGTATGTAATATTACGTTTGGCACTCTAGTGACAACGGATTGTTGTATCGTAGAGTGGTCACTTTTGAAAAGTCAACGCAGTCGGGTTTTTATTTTTGAAAAAAAAGGGTATAACATTACCCTTTAAATTAAGAAAAAATATTATCATCGTATACTCACTAATGTGATAAACGATATACTTGGTACATCATTTTCAGGCTTAGGTTCATCTGCATCGCTGAAAAAAAAAATCATAACACCTAATCGATAAAATATTATATAAATGTATTAAAAGATTCTAAAAATTGGGGAAATTCGTTTTGGTACAGTACTAAACACATTTTATATTTAATGGCATCATAAACACTTTGTTGTCGTCAATTCAAACAGTGATCGCGATTTTATTGGTAATAATTAATGCAAGTTCCAGTTTAATTGTGTTCAATTGTTTTGTTATTTTTTCAGTGCTGAAATGCAGTTGCAACTCGTAAACCGTATCATACATATTTTAGTTTAAAATTATCGTTATCTGTAAATAAAAGGGAAAAATTTCGTAAAAATTACAATAATGTCTTTCTTGCTACTACCTGATACTTTTAGGGTTCCGTACCCAAAGGATAAGAATGGGACCCTATTACTAAAACTTCGCTGTCTGTCGGTCTGTCTGTCTCCAGGCGGTATCTCAAGAACGGTGATAGCTAGAGAGTTGAAATTTTTAAGTAAGTACATAAGTTATAACCATATTCACAGTTGATAGAAAACTAAGAATTATTATAATTATATTTTATTACTTACATTAAGCACAAACCTATAAAGCCTAGTACCTACTAGATAATTTTATACCTGGATGGCTTTTAAAAAGATTAGAAAGGTATTAAAAACAACTCACCCATTTTTATCACTATTCTTTTTCGAAAACTTCACATTTGTAATATCGTTTATCTCGTACTTGTTCTTCGATTTGCCACTACCGAATTCTGACATGATGCAATGTTTTGATCACCTTAAATAATTCGTTGCAACATGGGACGTCGTTTCCTTTTGCCTGACGCCGTTTCACTGTCGATATCTGTTATCATTCAGGTACATTATAGACAATTACCGATATGGCTTTTAGTTTTTATCACAATACATCGCAGCGTGTTAGATAACGCATTCCAATAAACGTTTCACAGTATGCTTCTCTGAATATTCAAAGTTTCCGACTCGTAGAAGATCCGAAACCAAGACGGCCTTCACCGAGCTGAAAATAGAATGAAACATTTTTATAATAAAAGTAAATATTATCAGAAATATATTTGAGAATTGCTTGGCTATTTTACTTTTTTGGTTTACTTTTTAGCCTTTTTACAATTATAAAGAATAACACGTGTTGCGAGTTGCAACTCCAAGATCTCTCACTGATTACCTGAGTGACGCTGTCATTCTCTGCCACATTGCGCTTGCGCACCTTCTCGTATTCAAGCTATCTTGAATATATTATATAGGACGTGCGATTAAAATGTTGGGTTCTTCATACTTTATATTTCCACTGTAAACCTCTTTTAGTACCAAGTTTTTTCCGAACCCTATGTGTTAATCCAGGATGTCTGCTAACACCATTGACCATGCCAATATTGATATCACTCCAGCCATACTTAAATGTAAAGAAGTAACAAACATACACACTCACACACTCACAAACTCTCACCTTTATAATAATAAAGTATGAAGAATGACTAAGAAAAGTTTAAATTTACAGCTGCGATTTATTGCTGGAAATACTTAATAAGCAGTTATAATGTACTTGCTCTTGTTATATTACGAGGGCTGCTATTTATGTATCCGGAATTAAAAAAAGAAACAAACATATTAGTCCAGGGTCGATAATTTTTAAAACCAAAAAAAATCATAATAGGATGAAACCCATTAGAAAAGGAGGGAAATATGATAAAAATGAAAGGAAAAATAATTTACGGGCGATCTGAGGTTGGGAAGGGGATGGGGGTGAGTTTTTAAGGGTAAAAAACGGTTTTTCTCGATTTCCGGCAAAACTAAAAGTCCTATTGAAAAAAGTCAAATGGAAAAGTTGTAGATAATAAAAAGATCTAAAACTTTTGTATTTACACTTTTTTCACATAACCTCAAAATTTATGTGAAAAATTCAAAAAACCAAGTTTTTGGTTTTTTATTTTTATCTTTTACAAAAATTATTTTTTTATAACGAAATTTTGTGAAAACTTACCTTTTTATGTCCCAAATACGCTGTAATTTATTTAATTAAAAATATTTATTTTTTCACCTTATTTTGAATTAATATCGAAAAAACACCCTAATTTTCAATCGAAAATTCACCCGTCAAAATATCAGCTTTTTTCAAAAAGTTGGTGTGGTTTCTGTTCGTTGGAATCTCTACTTTCCGATGGTAAAAAAAAAATATATGTTACTATGGTAAATCTTCTCAGAAAATGCAAAAATTAAAAAAAAACTTGAATTCGAAAAAATTTTTTTAATTATTATAAATAATTTCATCTAAAAAATGTGATTGCTGCAATTTGTTTCAATTAAAAAGTTGATTTATTTAATTCTAATTACATTTATCAAAATCATTTAATGTGTTCTGTTTTTTAATATACTGTAATACATTATTTCTTGTATCGCTGCTTTGAACACATGAAATTTTTTCTTTTGATTTATTACCGAAAAATCCACCGCAGATACTCGTAAAGCAATGAGATTCAAAATTAAATCCAAGAGCATCTTTAATTACTTCTTTTCCTTCCTTTGCTTTTTTTGTCTTGAACTACAAAATGTAGCTATTGCGGTCTCGTCATTATATTGACTTTGACAACTTCGATGAATAAAAGCTGATGTCAAAGTCTCAAATTTTTTGTATTTATTGTCGATTCTTTTTTTGCTGGATACCACTAAACGATTCAAAGCTGCTTTTTTTATTGCATACACTTGCTTATCATCTGCCTTATTGCAAATGATACAAACAGATTCATCCATACTGATAATCTGAAAAGACAAAATCGAATTAATAATGTCTTCACTATTTAATCGTGAATAAACTCCCATGAAAAAAAAATTAAAGAAATCAATGTCAAAATGTATAAATAATATATTATAAATCTATAAAAAAGTATAAAATATATATGAAAATCGGCCAAAAGTTTGTTTTATTAGAAATATATTTACGATATATATTTTATATATTTTTTATAGATTTTAAATATATTTTTTATAGATTTTGAAATATATTTTTTTTCATGGGATTAACTAAATTTGTTTGTGCAAAATTAAGGAGATAATTATTTTTTTATCTTGTACTAAAATATCATTTAATGTAACAGCTGCTACGAAATATATAGTATATAATAGTAGGTATGTATGTAGTAAGACCCAGACCCGCCTAGCCCCTTCCCCACTTCTCCACGAAATACCTTTTGATGGGCTACAATTTTTCGTAGGTCACTCAGGTATATCTACTCAGGTATATATATAATTTATCTCAAAATAGTTATAAATAAGCATCTACGCATATAATTTAAAGAAAATTAGACAACTTTCTCCAAATATTGTAGATGTCTTATTAAATATTAATTTAATTAACTTATTTGTTTGTTAATTATAGTAGTATATTTTTATTTGCAATTTTTTTGTTATCAATGTCACATGTAATCTAACGTTTTTCGAGTAATTAAAGTCTAAATTTTAATAAATAGCTCAAAATTATTTATAATAATTAAAAAAAAATTTTCAAATTCAAGTTTTTTTTTAATTTTTGCGTTTTCTGAGAAGATTAACCATAGTAACATATATATTTTTTTTCACCATCGGAAAGTAGAGATTTCAACGAACAGAAACCACACCAACTTTTTGAAAAAAGCTGATATTTTGACGGGTGAATTTTCGATTGAAAATTAGGGTGTTTTTTCGATATTAATTCAATATAAGGTGAAAAAATAAATATTTTTATTAAATAAATTACAGAGTATTTGGGACATAAAAAGGTAAGTTTTCACAAAATTTCGTTATAAAAAAATAATTTTTGTAAAAGATAAAAATAAAAAACCAAAAACTTGGTTTTTTGAATTTTTCACATAAATTTTGAGGTTATGTGAAAAAAGTGTAAATACAAAAGTTTTAGATCTTTTTATTATCTACAACTTTTCCATTTGACTTTTTTCGATAGGACTTTTAGTTTTGCCGGAAATCGAGAAAATCCGTTTTTTACCCTTAAAAACTCACCCCCATCCCCTTCCCAACCTCAGATCGCCCGTAAATTATTTTTCCTTTCATTTTTATCATATTTCCCTCCTTTTCTAATGGGTTTCATTCTATTATAATTTTTTTTCACATTTCATTATTTTTAAAGGCTTCTACCCTGGTCTATATATCATTTAATATGGTTTTATTGCTTTTCAAAATATTCGCCGCGATGATCGACACACTTTTGCATACGCTGGAACCAATTTTCATAGCACTTTTTCCATTCTGATTGAGGTATCTCCAAAACGTGCACTTTGAACGCATCAACAGCCTCTTCGCGGCTCGAAAAACGTTGACCACGTAATTTGTTCTTCGCGTATGGAAATAAAAAGAAATCGTTAGGTGCCAAATCAGGGCTGTACGGCGGATGACCAGTCAATTCGATCTTTTGACCCTCCAAAAACTGAGTTGTTTCAGCTGAGGTGTGACAGCTAGCATTGTCGTGATGTAATATGATTCTGCGTTGTCGGTTGTCCTTTCTTATTTCTTCAAAGACTTCTGGTAAACAAATGGTCGTATACCATTCAGAATTAACCGTTTTACGATTCTCTAATGGCACTGTAGCCACATGTCCATTAATTCCAAAAAAACAGGCGACCATTTGCTTCAAAGTACTTTTTGCACGAGTAACTTTTGTTGGTTTCGGCTCATCTTGGAACACCCACACCGTTGACTGTTGTTTAGTTTCGGGGTCATATGCATAGATCCAAGATTCATCACCTGTGTAGATATTATAAACGGCTTTTGACGTACCACGGTTGTATTTTTTTATCATTTTTTTGCACCAATCGACACGAGCCCGTTTTTGATCGATTGTCAAGTTGTGCGGAATCCAACGCGAACATATTTTTTTTACAGCCAAATGTTCGTGTAATATCTTATGTATGCTCGTCATACTTATGCCTAAGGACGCCTCTATCTCGCGATATGTAACATGACGATCACGCATTATTAGTTCCCGCACAGCATCTATATTTTGTGGGACAACAGCTGTTTTTGGGCGACCTTCTTTATTTTCATCCGTGAGCATAGACCGCCCACGATTAAACTCACTGTACCAGTGATAAACAGTGGTTTTTGATGGTGCTTCATCTCCAAAAGTTGCGGTGAGTTGAATAAAGCACTGTTGTTGATTTAGCCCACGCCGAAAATCGTAGTAAATCATTGCACGAAAATGTTCACGCGTTAAATCCATGGCAAATGAAGACAAGCAATTTTCAAAATGACGCCACAATGGAAAAATAATTGACAGTCACATGAAACAAAATGTATTCTTCAACCAAAGAGTTCTATTTTCAAATGTTGTAATTACTTTTTAAATATTGTTCTTGTAAGTGGCCAGTTCCGGATACATAAATAGCAGCCCTCGTAAATGTAGTAGACCCTACTGCGTAATTTGGGCATAAAAATGACTATAAGGACGTTTTTCCTGTCATTTAGATTTACGCCCTACTAGCATAAGGGCGTAAATAAGGGCCGGCGTAAGGGCCGGTAGCCTTCATGACGCTCTCCATTCTGCCGAGGGTCGCCACAGGTGGCGTAATGTGGTCACCTATAAACTCCTAAACTAACTCCTACTCCTTCCTCACCTTCAGCAATGAGGAACACGCCGCGAGGAGATTTACGCCCGTGCGCGAATCTGGTCCGCATGCGGGGTGACAGCATGCATCTGGCCGCGTGCGTGTTGCCCGCATGACAGAGAAAAACATGTATGAAATGAGGATGCGGGTTTCCATGCGAACCATCCGCGCGCGGGCGATAATCCGATTGACAGGAAAAGTACCCTAAAAATATTAACTTGTGAGGATAAAGATTTTATTAAAATTTTACCTTAGTCACTACTCAGTAGACAGTCCATAAAATATAAGCTATCATCCACATAACATAAAGTCCCGTCAAAATTGATCCACGGTAAATAATATGTGGTCGGGATATAATATCCTTCTACTGATGATATTTTAAAATCCGTACAGCTAAGTATACAATTTTGCTTAAGGCGGAAACAGTCGTACAAACATAAACATATCCCCCTTTTAAATAATATCAGTGTATTAAAGCAGTCTTTCACAAATTCAACGTCCTGTAGCCTATAGCCTGCTTTACTTTAGATACCTTTAGATATTGTGTTCAGTTTACTTAATTGTGTGTAGGCTGTGTACAATGTACATCGATGATGAAGCAATAATAAATTGATATTGTGGGTTAAGGGTGTCCCCAGATGACTTTGTTCAATATTCAATATAGAACTAAAATCATCTAAAAATACAATTTCGCGCAAATATCGGCAGTAGGACTTATTATATGTAAAATAACATGCTGATTAAATAATAACATTACAATCACAATATTTTATTTTATTTCCCGTTTCGTGGCAAGTGGCAACCCTGGCATATTTGCTTGTTACGAGTATCTACACCGGCGCGGTGGCGGCATCGTGCGACATCAAAGGCGTTTCACAACTGTAGGGTAAATATATTGCTATACTGTGACAATGTCTTCCAAATCGAGAATGTCCCTGCAAAATTGGAACAGGTGGCAACTCCGTATAAAGTAGACCCAACCCCTACCGGAGATGTGCAAATAAACTACAGTACCTTGTACTATTATCTATTCTGTGACTACAGTATCTGCACTCTCCAGGCCCCAGGTTTCAGATGTCAGGTAATTTGACAACAGTTATAATGAAGTGCAAAATCGATAGGCAGTGACCTCGACTCATCACCGCCCTATTGTAATTTTAAGGCCGTGTTCACACCAAACCGACTGTGAGCCGCCGAATGTGAGCGAACGTTACGCAGTTTATTCTATTTTGATAAATATTCACTTTTTCGTTCACACCTAACCGACAATACGCTATTACGCTAGGCGTAGGCGCGGATTCAGACCTGACACTCTCGGACATAATAAGAGCATTAGTCCGGTCGAGAGAAGCCTGGCAGGCGGTCTCTACTTTCTGCGAGTCCATCATGACGCATAAGGAGGCCGCTGAGAGAAATCGGGAAGCCGATGAAGCAGCTGACCCGATAAGGAGAAGACGCGGAAGACGAAGACGCGCTCAACATGAGCGTCAACTCCCGCCATAATAGGGCTCGGGCGATGGATTGGGGAATCCGTCGCCTATTGCACGAGCTCTTCCGGTAGAAGAGCGGCCGGAGCCCTGGACCGCTCTTCTCCGGAGAAAGCGGCAGAAGCCGCGCGGATGGTTCTGCTGGTAGAGCAGATGCCGCTGTCTGGGCTGCTGCAGTTATCGCCTCAGGCGGGTCCAGAGGTACAGCGACACGCGGAGAGGAGGCACCGTTGGGTTTTAGTGGGTAGCCAAGGGTGCTCCCCCTTACCGCAGCACCCGAAGAGTCCCACATATCCAGGCGCCCCCCCCAGGCTGTCGGGAATGCATGAAGCATTTCGCAATGGCAAAAAAAATCCGTAGGCGCGGACATTCGATACCGTATATTTTCATTTTTCACGTTCACACTGGGGCTCACAGTGAGCCTGCTCACATTCGGCGGCTCACAGTCGGTTCTGTGTGAACACGGCCTAATACGTGAAGTGCTGGTAATTATTATGGCAGCTTGTCGGAATTTTTTTATTTATCAATGTCCATGTTTTCATTATTTTAGTGTTTTGTAGGTACATGGTGGTACCAAAGTAATAACTAATAACAGTATTAAAGTAATATTAAAATAACGTACAAACATAATAATATGATTGCCTGAACAACTTATTATTCAGATGGTTTAGGGTTAATATTAAACATTGCCGCGCCTTTCACTCTTATTGTAAAATAAATTGTATAATAAAATATTGTTCAACATTATTGTAGGTTTAGGGGATGCCTAAGCTTGTAAGCTTAGGCAGTAAAATATGTCATTTTGTAAACGATTTTTTGATTAGATTAGATTTGAACCAGATACGATTTCAGATATAGCTTGCTCTATGGCACTTATAATAATAGGGGTGTAGAATATTTTTAGAAAATATATTTACTTTACAGATATGTACATTTGTTACACCTAAAATATACATAAAAAATAAATACACTCCTATTTAAATAAAAAAAAACATTTATTAAATTTCGTTTTAAAACCCGCTAAAACGCTAAAGTTCATCATGGCGTCGCTATGCCGTCACGGTCCTCCAAACAACAAAAATCTTTGTATGGGTTTGACATCGAAATGTCACTGTCACACCAATGTCACACACAATGTTTTGGAGATTATGACGTCACACTCTGTGATGGCTGTTTGCGATCACGTGATATTACGGATTAAATATTTACCATAATATATTTACATTTTAATAGTGTGTGTGTGGGCCTTACGGGAATACAAGAGTTAATGAAATTTTGCACAGTTATAGTTTATAATTTTATATTATGGCGAAGGAGTGCATCGAGTTAATAATATTATTTTGAAATTATGCTTAACATACATTTTTTAACAAATAAAACATTACACACACTTCCACAATGTGCACACTACCATATCATTTTTTAATTAAAAGCCTATACATACGAATTATACTTTTTTGTTTATGGTTGAGGTCTGTTGTCAAATTAAAACCGGCCATGTGCGTGTCGGGCCACGAGCAATATATTGTATAGGGTTCCGTAGTACCGAGGAGGTGAAGCGTAAGTGGCGAGTGGGCGACATGACGGGACCCTCTGAGTGCAAATGATGCGTTTAAAGTCCAGCGACATCTCTCCTACCTTAAGCCGCTCTGTCAATGTTGCCGCCTCGGCGCACCGTGCGTGCGGTCATTTTGAGGGGCCCATTCAAAGAGTTGGCGAGTCACCGTCTACCAACATTGATATGTATGTTTCCACGTTGTATCGGCAGACGCCATAGTCCTTCCATAGTTACCCAGTCGACTAGCACCTCACTCCCACAGCCCGGCGTCATTTCTTATATCCATTCTCTGAAATAGTTCTACACTGGCAGGTAGCTCTCCTTGGTCGTACAGCGTACGTATAGTGCGGACAGGGAGAGTCGCTGGCTAGTGTCACATTACATTTAGATTGAAACGTAACGGGCCTCTGTGTGTTGGCTTCGGCCCCATGGCATGCCTATTGCCTTCCAAAGGTCCAGGATTTAATTATTGCCTGTAAGTAAGGAATGCCTCACATAAACATAATAATAATAATAATAACCATTTATTTCAGATCACAAAAAACCCATATTGTTAGTAGAATACAATGGAAATTATGTTAGTACATTACATTCCAATTATTATAGTAAAAAAATAAATTTATTAGGAATGTTAAGGCATTGAAACTATTAAAATGAACCTTAATCTCTATCTAACATGCACCCGTAACTCTATCCAATCTTATCAAACCATCAAAATTGTTAGTTGCCCTTAGAATGCTGTATAACTACTTTTGACACGCTGCATCAATGACGCCACTTGTTTCCTTAGCATGGTGTTAAAACCATTTCGCATTTCGGCAAACATTTCTGAGGCACTATAGTACCTCGGTAGTCCTAACAGCATTTTAAAGATATTATGTACTGAACACGAAAAGCATTTAGCTGGATGTAGCTCGCCCATAGATTGCATGAGTAAAAGGACTGACAGTAATCTTTAAATAAAGTCACTTTCACTTCTGCTGTAGAGCACCTTGCAAATCTACGAGCTAACATGTTCCCAGTTCCCACGTACGGCCAACGCCCTTCGCTCCCTCTCAATGTCTACTTCGTCAGCAAGCGTGTCGATTACCCAGTGACCCAGGTAATTGAATTTATTGGCTCTAGCAAGTGGAACTTCATTAAGAAACCCAGGTGGTATAGTGCTAACTTTGTGTTCACGGGGTTGAAAAACAAAAACTTCACTTCTCTTAGAGTTATATCTGAGTCCTTGGGCCTCGGCATACGCTTGACACTTGCCTAGCAGTTGTCTAAGGCCACTGATCGAGGGACTGAGCAACAGCATATGTCATCAGCATAACTAATGTTGTTCAGCATTACTCCGCCAATGGAACAATCGATATTAGTGCTGCTCAGCTCCTCGTTCTGCTTATTTATGTAAAGGTTGAACAGACGAGGAGATGTTAATCCACCTTGTCGAACTCCACACCTTAATTTATACTCGCTAGAGAGAGCCCCAGACTACTTTACAACATTCGCTTGGTTCTTGTACCAGTAATCAAAATATTTACTATCTCAATTGGAAGATCCGTCTCATCCAGCAACAAACTGGAGTGCTGCTATCAGTATAGTATTTGACAGTCTGCTTGAGTGACAAAATTGCCGTTTCTGTAGATAGCCCTGCTGTAAAGCCAAACTGGGCATCGTGTAACTTAAGATGCTTGTCTAGAAATTGATCAAGGGGACTATCTAGGATCTTTGCTATTGTTGTTGCTAGCGATATGGGCCTATAATTTGCTTTACTGCAGGAATCTCCAGTTTTATTTTTGATTACTGGTACAACAATCGTCTTCATACAATCACCAGGCAAATACGTGTGCCTAATGCATAGGGTGTAAAACAAAGATAGAACCCTTGGCAAATGTGAACCTGCGTGTCTCAGATGCTCGATGCTAATACCATCATGACCTGGAGATTTAACCTTTGTCATAGCGCGTATCGTGTTAGACACTTCTTTCGCAGTAAAGCAGTAAAGGATGAGTAGTTGTCCGGCTGGGCAAGTGGTTATTAGACTCGAGCGGCCGAGGTACACAGTTTGGCATGGATAAGGGTTCTATCAATTAGTTCGCCCTAAATAATATAATGGCAATTCCAGCTGCCTGCCTTCTACATTGAGTGGGATGCACATAGTAGGAGTAACATATTATATATTATGCACTATAGTAGGACTAACACAATGGAAAATCCATTTTCATATATTTAGAAGATAGAAGATATACCAACATCCTGTAGCATAAGTGAGGTTTAGATAATATTGTAACGCTATATCAAACGTTAATGTTTGAATCGAGTCCGTGCTAAATGGTCGTCAACATAAAAAGTAAAAATGAAAGTGCAAAACGTACGAGTGAATTATTTTCAGGAAATATGCGAAACTTACAAACTGTTAAATTATTTTTTGAGAATATTTTCGCTTAATTGCACTCTCACAACAGGAGGCGTTCCATTTTTGCACGCTATAAGAATGGCTATACTACTCGTTATCATCGGGAGTTACAATTTATTTACTCTCATTTACAAATCTCTCTACGTTGTAAATGTTGAAATCCATATTGCTCGTTCTATTCAATATATGGATGCTGTGCAAAGTGTATACGACCTATTCCAATATTCTGTGGACATGTGGTACGTTTACAAGTATGGCGCCGATATCTACCGGGAATACATCAACCGGTACTGCTACATGGACGGTCTGTTGGGCATGAAGTACTACTCAGATATTAAGAGCTCGTCAGCGAAGTTTCTGGGTTTCATTGTTACCCTATGGTTTATCACGAGCCTCTACGATTATCTGGTATGGGCCTTTAGCTTCGGACCTATCATACCAATTTTGTACTCAGGAGCATACATTCACATGCTAATTAAATCGTTGACAAGTATATTTTTATCATTGAACATCATGCACATTGAGTCGCGACTGCGCACTGTCGGGGACCAAGTACAAACGTTGTACTCAAATGCTGAAAATCTTCTTCCAATGACCCAAGAAGTCTTAAGTTCTACGTGGTTCTGCCCATATTCAAAAAAATCTGTTAACACAGTCATAGAGTTTGTAAATGCAAAGAAAAATGTTAAATTATTCAGGTGTTACTACTTGTTGTTGTCAGAGCAATTAAAGTTTATAAATAGAATGTTTGGAATGCGGGTAGGTTTATTTTTTTTTAATATTTGTAAAACATCTTGAAGTCGAAAAGTTCTTCCACGGCTTATTAAGTTTTTAGTCAAATATTATTTATTTCAGATACTACTCAATACTTTAAGTTTGCTTATTGATATGGTTCACTCGATAAATCTTGCGGTGAAGGTTATAATCGGATCACAGGTAAATAATTAAAGAAATATCTACTTACCTCGCTACTTACGTAAAAAAAACTAGAAAAAAGACGTTGCACAAAAGAATCTTGTCCAAATTTCGAAGGCTATCAGGCGTCCAGCACTCCAGCCCCTAGATTCGTAGATTGTTGGTAATTATTCTGCTCCTAAAGTTCTTGTATGTTTTTCAGGAAGCGGCAGTAAAATTTTGTCCTGCAATAGGATCTTTGGTCCGATTGCTAATGTGTGCTGTTTTGTTGATATCCATCGTGTGGCGCAGTGAGAAGGCTTACGAGCAGAGAAGTAGGCTAATGTGTCTTATTGACAACCTCCTTGTCAATAAAAAGATTGGTATGTTACTGAATTTTTGACTCCTTTTTTAGGCCAGCCATTAAAGCCAAAACCCGAAAGAAATTAGTAACTTGATAAAATTTTAGGGGGTTGGTAAAGAAGGTAAAATAACTTACCGTGTGATTTTGCAGCGTTCTGGGGTGTACGGAAAGGGTTGAAAAGGGGTGAAAAAGGTTTTTTGTCAATAACATTGCGTAAAAAATTAGTAACAGTAGTTGTTTTTACCGTTTTCTAACGTATATCAAATTTACAGCAATTTGCAACAAAATGAACATTGTTCATTATTAAAAAACAATGAAATTCGTTAATAACAAGGGTAAAAAAAATTAGTAACACGCTGCAAATTTATAATTAAGTTGTTCTTACCGTTTTGTAAAGTGTATTAATTTTTCCGCTTTTTGCAACGAACGGAACATTGTTAATTACTATATGAACAAAAATCGGGGGCGGGACGCTGACCATCTAACGGTCCAGGTATAATCCCGAAAAAGCATGACAGTAGAAAGGGAAAACTTTGGAACAAAACTGTAATTGAGAATTTTCTTCAAGAAAATATGAAAATAGTAAATTATGAAAAACTTTATCCACGAAATATTATTTACATATTTTATTAAATGTTCCGTAGTATTATTACTGTAAGATATTAATTATGCAAAGTTGAAAAATGTTTCTGATACATGCTGACAGCATTTTCTTTGCATTGCAACTCTTCACTTACTTTTTTACCATCAATACTAAATGAAATATTTGTTCATATAGTAATAAACAATGTTCCGTATGTCGCAAAACGCTGCAAAATTAAAACTTACACTTTACAAAAGGGTAAGAACAACTTAATTCTAAATTTATATCGAGTTACTAAATTTTTTTACCCCTGTTAGTAACAAATTTTATTGTTTTTTAATAGGTAATAAACAATGTTCCGTATGTTGCAAAACGCTGCAAATATATTACACGTTAGAAAACGGTAAGAACAACCTAATTCCAAATTTGCAGCGTGTTACTAATTTTTTTTACCCCTGTTATTAACAAATTTTATTGTTTTTTAATAATAAACAATGTTCCGTGTATTGCAAAACGCTGCAAATTTAATACACGTTACAAAACGGGAAAAACACGCTAACTCCAAATTTGCAGCGTGTTACTCATTTTTTACGCAATGTTACTAACAAAAAACCTTTTTCACCCCTTTTCAACCCTTTCCGTACACCCCAGAACGCTGCAAAACCACAAGGTAAGTTATTTTACCTTCTTTAAAAACCCCCTAAAATTTTATCAAGTTACTAATTTCTTTCGGGGTTTGGCTTTAATGACTGGCCTATTTATCAATATTATAGAAACGCTAAAGTTGTTTACAGATTTAACCAATTCTATATTTGATTAAATGAGAAAGGATAAAGAATACTGAATAACTTGTCCGCCATCTTGGGTAGGCCGCCATATTGAATTTGTAATGACTTTTATTAGCTAGTCATGTATTGTAATCAGAACTCAGAGCGTGTGCAAAATTTCATCCTAAATCCTAATCGAAGACCGGGAAGTGGGTCAAATTAAGATAAAAACATTCTTTATTGCTACGTCGTTAACATGGTAGTGAAAAATATGCCATCATATAATTGTAATCACTTGTTTTTTTTTGCAGATGAAAGTATAGTAGAGGACATCAAGGATTTTCACTCCCTGATACAAGCCCGCCCGATCTCGTTCAGTATGGCTGACTTTGTCCGAATTGATAATTCTTTTCTTGTTTCCATTGTGTCTGCTGTTGTTACGTACTCTATAATATTGTCACAAAGTGTCAATTAAGCTAAGTATATTTGACACTTTTGAAACACACTATTGAAAAACCACTTCACATGACACTAGATGACGCCCGCAACTCCGTTGCATAACAATTCGTTAATCGCGCGGGAACCGTAAATTTTTTAGTGTAGGTAAAAAGCATCTCTGTTTTTCATGTCAAGCAAGAAATAAAAGGCATTTTTATTTTATTTTATTTATTTAAAAATCATCCTATCCCCTTTCCCGGAACTCATAGTATCTCCATACCTTTCAGCAATTTGGTTTATCTTAGATCCAACTATCTATCTTAAATGTTACAGACAGATCTAAGAGTGAGTTGCGCCAGAGGCGTGGTTACAGTTACAGATGGTCAAAGTTATGGTTATAGTTAAGGCTAACTTAACTTTAACCTTAACTTTGACCACAGAATTTGACAGATGTCTGTTGCATTTATTATAGCTACAGTTAATGGGATTGAGAGTATAAAAAATTTAACCATCCGTAAAAATCGACAGGAAAAATATTTGTTATAACAACACTTTGAGCCATGGTAAATTTTCACGAAAAAATTTCGATATAAGTGTTAAGGTTATCGTTAAATATGGCGTTAAAGATTTGGCATTTTGCACTGTAGTTATAGAAGTTACAATTATAGTTAAAGTAAGTTGGACGTTTATCTTAGATCTGTCTGTTATCTCAGACAGACCAGCAGACGACAAATTTTCGCATTATTAATAGTATTAGTATGGATATGAAAGTACGGACATCTTGATTCCAAACGTGTTTCACCTATTTTTTACTTAGCGTTGTTTCAAAGAAAGTCAATAAACTGAAGCAACCTAAATAAAACAAGTATTTTTCCGCCTTTTTAACTGGCCACTGGCGTTGGTGGTCATTTTTTCATACCTACTTACTAATAATTAGTTTAAAAAACTAAAAACACGCTTTCAGCACGCACTATTTTTGGCACGCGGATTGGCTATCCGCCATCTTGGATGTCCGCTATATTGGATTTAAGTCACGAGACTATTTTTTTCGTATTCCTGACAGAAAACCCTTTCATTTGATACCCATATTATCATGGTGGTGCATTTCAAATAGCCTGTCTGCCATCTTGAGGAGGCCGCCATATTGGATTTATAATGACGTTTCTTAGCAAGTCATACATGTATTGTCATCAGAACTCAGAGCGTGTGCAAAATTTCATCCTAATCGAAGACCGGGAAGAGGGTCAAATTAAGATTCCAATATTTTCTTACATACCTACATAATAGTTACAAATGAAGCTAATTAATATAAAGCGTGTAAAAATGTCTCATACTATGCCTCACGTCTGTCAAGTGGGTTTTATTGGCGGGCATGTGAAAGCATTGAGATAAGACTATCTATACTGTGATCTATACATAAGTATAAAATTAATACTTAATTCTGTGTGTGATAGAATAAAATCTATTTAAGGCGGTCCCCCTACGGAGATGCCGTAATTTACCGCATTTTAGAGCTTTATATTTTATTACTAAGTGATTATATTAGTATTTGTACTTTAATATTTATTATTTAGTAATAAAATTTAAATAAATTAAATAATTAAGGGGGGCTCCCATACAAAAAAAATACAAATTTCAGCTTTATAATTGTGGTACGGAACCCTTCGTGCGCGAGTCCGACTCGCACTTGGCCGATTATTCAAAGTACAAAAGTGTGTTCTTTCTTTCGTATTATTAGGGTTCCGTAGCCAAATGGCAAAAAACGGAACCCTTATAGATTCGTCATGTCTGTCTGTCTGTCCGTCCGCATGTCACAGCCACTTTTCTCCGAAACTATAAGAGCTATACTATTGAAACTTAGTAAGTAGATGTAGTCTGTGAACCGCATTAAGATTTTGATACAAAAATTGAAAAATTATTAAAAATTTTAGGGGTGGGATAGGTACAAGTTACAAACTGAAACAAAAAAAAATCATCTAAGCTATGCGTGTGGGGCATCTATGGATAGGTCTTGAAAAATCATATTGAGGTTTCTAATATCATTTTTTCTAACCTGAATAGTTTGCGAGAGAGACTCTTCCAAAGCGGTAATAATAAATAGCTTTTAATAATAAAAAAAATTATAATGAACGCTACTATAAAAACTACCAACGACAATTGGTTTGAACGAGATCTAGCAATTATTTTTTTTTATACGTCATAAATGGTATACCCCGTATATCTTAAACCAACAAAAAATCTATGGGCTATCTAAGGGGTATCTATGGATAGGTCTTCAAAAATCATATTATAGTTTCTAATATAATTTTTTTCTAACCTGAATAGTTTGCGAGAGAGACTCTTGCAAAGTGGTAAAATGTGTGTCGCGCCATCTTTAACTTCTAAAGTAAAAGGGGGGGGGGAGTCATGATAAATGAAAAAAAAAATTTGATATACAATACTATAAAAACTACCAACGAAAATTGGTTTGAACGAGATCTAGCTACTAGCTAGTAGTTTTTTTTATACGTCATAAATGGTAAACCTTAAATTAACTTTCTTTAAATCAACTGAAACATAAAAATAAATCAAAAACCTTTTAATTTAATAAAAAATAAACCTTATTGTTGCTGCGGAACCCTTCATGGGCGAGTCCAACTCGCACTTGGCCGGTTTTTTATTGTATGTTTCGTATTAAGTTCTTTAATATTATGAAACGAAATATTTTCTGTTCCCACTTCCCTCTGAAACTCCGATTCTTCAAGTCCCATAAGAGCTCCGGTGATCGCGAAAACAATAGAATACAAAATCATTTCCTGGAATCTGCGATCGAATTATTAAAAGATTTAATTGCACTTGTCAGGTTTCTGAGGATTCTTGACAGGAGTTTATCTTATCAACAGCGTGCTAAAATTTTAACGTTAGCCAATCAAAAGCAGTAACTAACTCCGCTGGCTCAGCGACCCGAAGTTGATCTTGGCCTCCGAAATGAGCTTCCGCCATTGAGCCCTGTTCTCAATGTAGCATACACTTATTCCACCCTACTAAATTTAGACGTGTAAATGATTCAGTAACTAAATTTAGTCAAGTGGAATAGCAGAAAGTTTAGTCAAGTGGAATAGCATTTAGAAAGTTACTAAATGCTATTCCACTTGACTAAATTTAGTTACTGAATCATTTAGACGTCTAAATTTAGTAAGGTGGAATAAGTGCTTAAGTAAACCCCAACCCACACCGGAAATGTGCAGAATATAAGTAGTGCAGAAACAACTTTCCCGGGTTTCAGATGTTAGACAATTTGTCAACAGTTCATTATAATGAAGTGTATAATGAAGTGCAAAATCGATAGACCTCGACTCATCACATCACCCACCACCACCCTGTTGTAATTTTGATTAGTGAAGTGCTGGTAATTATTATTATGGCAGTTTGTCGGAATTTTTTAGGGTTCCGTAGTCAACAAGGAACCCTTATAGTTTCGATCTGTCCGTCCGTCTGTCTGTTCGCGGTTTTGCTCAATGACTATGAGGCCTACAAAGCCGTGATTCGGCATGAATGCGCATATTAATGATGCCAACAAAATGGTACCTATATAATAATATGATCTTTTTAAAAAATTGGTTCTCTGTAAATTCTGATACTGATGATAGTTGAACGTGACAACGTTTGAAAATACTGATGGAATGGTTTCATTTTTCAAAATAAAATTTTAATTTTATTTGTTTGATAGCTATAATAGAACACCTCAGAGCAAGAGTCATGCGTTTTAGGGTTCCGTAGTCAACAAGGAACCCTTATAGTTTCGGTCTGTCCGTCCGTCTGTCATGTCCGTCAGTCTGTCTGTCTGTCTACAAAGCTGTAATTTAGGCATCAATGCACATATTAATTATGCCGACAAAATGGTACATGAAATCTTAAAAAAAAATATTTTTTATTGTACCTTCCCAACACATCAAGCTGGGATGGATTTTATTTCTCGCGTCCACCCCATCGTGTGTGGTGTCGTTGAATAGGTTTTTTTTAAATATTATGAGTATTCAAAGATCATTCTCCAATTTCTGGGTTCGATTTCTGAAATATGAAGTTTTAAAGTGGAAAAAAACGTAAGAGTCCATAGTGTCCAGGCTGTCCACCCCTTCTTCCAGCTAAAGTGCTAAACGGTTGTGGAAATGTAAAAAAAAATTACGGGAGTAGGACATATGTATGCTGAATTAAAGAGGAAAACTGTCACAAGTTATTAATAAGTAATAGTCGATCAACTAAAAAAAGATACATACAGCCGAACGTACAACCTCCTCTTTTTTGGAAGTCGGTAATAAATGAATTCGGAGAAGTATAAAGGAACTTTTCGTTAAAATTCCTTTGAACGTAACGCGTAACTGAGATGATGTTGTTAGTAGTGTCAAAACACATTATAAAAGTACTGCATTCATTGACCATACAAAAAATAAGTATCAAAAACTAGCGATAGGTACTACGGAAGCCAATTTTATGCGTGGCCCGATACGCACTTGGCCGGTTTTTATTAATCAATGTCTATGTTTTCATTATTTCAGTGTTTTATACATGGTGGTGCCAAGTTCTGCCAAAGTAGTTTAGTAATATAATTTCCGTATAGAATATGTATAAAATTCTCGTGTCACAAATCCCTAAGTAGTCTGTGTGTCACAATGTTAGTTACCGTACTCCTCCGAAACGGCTTTACTGATTTTTACCAAATTTTAATATACCTGGCTACCTACTTTTTATATTGATAAGTGCATTTGTTGAATAAAAAATAGTAAATTATTGCAACTCGAGACCGGCGACCATTGTTTGTGCGACGGGATAGCGATGGACGTTGCCATGGTGCCACTTAGTCACTTCAATAAAATAATATAGACGAAATACTTTATATGGCAAAACAACGTTTGCCGGGACAGCTAGTAATACTTATATATTTATTATTCAGAAATCAGTTTAGGTCTGCGAAAGACATTGATGCTGCACTGTTTTTATCTCGATTAAGTTTCCTTTGTTTCCCTTATTAACTAGACGTTTTTTTATTTATTTATTTAACAGTTTATTGCACACAAAATCATTTAACAAATTATACATATGAAGAAAAACGACACAAAAGGTACTGCTTATCTCTAAAGAAATTTCTTCCAGCAGCCCTAAGAAGAGAAATTTGATCACAAACAACAGATAAAAAACAAAAAGATCACAAAAACAGGCGTGCAAAAACAGAAATGAATAATATAAATTATCTATAACTATGTGAGTAATACAAAATTATTATTATACTTACATATTATGTTCAACAAAAAAAACTACATTATACTAATAATAATAACAAACTATAATATTAGAATACATACTATAAGTACTATAAACTATAAATACTTACTAAAATAAATACACGTTCCTTGCGAAACGTACAATTTCCTGCAAACAGTAGCCTACTCCGTGGTCTACACAGTGCCCATGCCGTAAACACTCTTTTTTGCGCCCTGTGCGAGCTTCTACAACTGCGCCCTTGCTTTTTGACATATTATATTACCCAAAGCAATGTATAGATCTATTTTACTGTTGGAATCGTGCTCTAGGGGCGCAGCGGGAACTTCTTTCGGCAGCAGCGGGATTATCGGGAGCAAACCGAAAAAATAATACTGCCTGGTTTGGCCATTTTTGCGCCCCCCCAGAGTCTACGCCCTGTGCCTGGGCACCGGTGGCACCGCCCTATTTACGGCACTGTCTACAGCTCTATACCTACCTGTGCCAAAAATATAAAAATCGGTCCAGTAGTTGAAACTAGCTAGCGCTTGCACGAAAACAAAATAAAAAGCTCAGGCTTTATAATATTAAGAAATAAGTAAAGATAAAACATTAGATTGTGTATACATACTAATATTTTAAAATATGGGAAAGTGTCTGTCTGTTTGTCTGATATCTTTTCACGCTTAAAATGCCGAACCGATTTTGCTGAAATTTGGTGTGCAGATACTTTGAGTCCCGGGAAAGGACAAAGGAACTACTGATTAATAAAAGTAATAATATTATTATGCCAACATCCTGTACCATACGTGAGTTTCAGATATTGTAACACTTATATTGGTGCTATATCAAACGTTAATGTTTAATTAGAGTCCGTGCTAAATGGTCGTCAACATAAAAAGTATTTTGATTGTTAAAAGTAAAAATGAAAGTACATAACGTTCAACTAAATTACTTTCAGGAAATATGCGAAACTTACAAGTTGTTAAATTATTTTTTGAGAATATTTTCGCTTAATTGCACTCTCACAACAGGGGGCGTTCCATTTTTGCACCTACTGAGAATGGCCGTACCACTCATTATTGTCGGAAGTTATAATTTATTTACTCTCATTTACAAATCTCTCTACGTGATAAATGTTCATATCCAAATGGCTCGTTCTATTCAGTATATGGACGCTGTGCAAAGCGTGTACGATCTGCTCCAATATATTGTTGACATGTGGTACGTTTTCAAGTATGGCGCCGATATCTGCCGGGAGTACATCAACCGGTACTGCTACATGGACGGTCTGTTGGGCATGAAGTACTACTCAGATATTAAGAGCTCGCTAGTGAAGTTTCTGTGTTTCATTGTTACCCTATGGTTTATCACGAGCCTCTACGATTATCTGGTATGGACATATGGCTATGGACCTATTATAACAATTTTTTTCTCAGGAGCATACATTCACATGCTAATTAAATCGTTGACATGTACTTTATTATCATTGAACATCATGCACATTGAGTCGCGGCTGCGCACTGTCGGGGATCAAGTACAAACGTTGTACTCAAATTCTGAAAATCTTCTTCCAATGACCCAAGAAGTCTTAAGTTCTACGTGGTTTTGTCCATATTCGAATAATTCTATCAACACGGCCATAGAATTCGTAAATGCGAAGAAAAATGTTAAATTGTTCAGGTGTTACTACTTGTTGATATCAGAACAAGTAAAGTTTATTAATCGAATGTTTGGAATGCGGGTAGGTTTTTTTTTTTTATATTTGTGAAAAATCTTGAAGTCGAAGAGTTCTTCCAAGGTTTATTAAGTTTTGAGTCAAATATAAGTATTATTTATTTCAGATACTACTCAATACTTTAAGTTTGCTTATTGATATGGTTCGCTTGATAAATCTTACAGTGAGAGTTGCAGTTGGATTACAGGTAACTACAGGTACAGCGCGTGAAACAGCGCCTGCGCTGTGTTTCGCCGAGTGAGTGAGTTTACCGGAGGCCCAATCCCCTATCCTATTCCCTTCCCTACCCTCCCCAATTCCCTTCCCATCCCTACCCTCCCCTATTACCCTATTCCCTCTTAAAAGGCCGGCAACGCACCTGCAGCTCTTCTGATGCTGCGAGTGTCCATGGGCGACGGAAGTTGCTTTCCATCAGGTGACCCGTTTGCTCGTTTACCCCCTTATTTCATAAAAAAAAAACTAAAAATATATAAATATATTTGCTTACGTAAAAAACGAGAAAAAAGACGTTGCATAATATAAAGATTATTTTCCTAAGTTGTAAGGCTGCCAAGCGTCCAGTCCATCCGTGAATAATTGTTGGAAAATAATAATAAGGTACTTCTTCAACTATCGTTTTTTTTTTTTAAGGTAACGACCGTAACGTTTTACCCTGCGATAGGATCTTTGGTCAAAGTTCTGATGTGTGCTGTTTTATTGATCTCCATTGTGTGGCGCAGTGAGAAGGCTTACGAACAGAGAAGCAGGCTGATGTGTCTTATTGATAACCTCCTTGTCAATAAGAAGATTGGTATGTTACTGAACTTTTTACTTCTTTCCAGCAATTTAATAAATATCTTAAAGGAGTTTTCCCGTTCGAATTGAATGAAAAAGGATAAAAAATTCATACTCCCATACATTTATAAATGCGAAAGTGTGTCTGTCTGTCTGTTACCACTTCACGCCCAAACCACTGAACCGATTTTGCTGTTGACATGGAGATACTTTGAGTCCCGGGAAAGGACATAGGATACTTTTTATTCCGGAAAAATGTACGGTTCCCGTGCGATAAACGAATTAGGCGCAACGGAGTTGCGGGCGTCATCTAGTACTGAATAACTTGTCTTTGGAATATAGGTAACTTAATAGGAAGACGCGTTTATATTCAAACAGCATGACATTGACTGGTAAAAAATTTAGTTTTTGCGGTGCAGTACCGTAAAAACTCGTTTAATTTTCATGTCGTCGTCACAGTAGTCATGAATACATTGTGGCGCCGCGGTATCCACAATTAGCGCCACATTTCTGCATCACGCTATCGAAGTTTTCCAAGTGCGTCGGTATTTAATTTATGCGATGGCTGCAATCGATCACGTGGGCCAGAACGTGCGTACCACCACGCACGGTCGGAAGATCTTTCTTTGCGGCCTCCACGCATATTTACCTAAACTTCATCACTCATCAGTAGGTATACTACTTGTATGAATTTGTAATCCCTTATTTTTTTTTGCAGATGAAAGTATAGTAGAGGACATCAAGGATTTTCACTCCCTGATACAAGCCCGCCCGATCTCGTTCAGTATGGCTAACTTTGTCCGGATTGATAATTCGTTTCTTGTTTCCATTGTGTCTGCTGTTGTTACGTACTCTATAATATTGTTACAAAGTGTCAATTAAGGTTATGTACAGTACTTGCTGTCCCGGCAAACGTTGTTTTGCCATAAAATGATTTTCCCTGTTTTCCTGCTTTTCTCTTGAGTTTTTCCTGATTTTTTTTCTATAGACCTCACGGAGCCTGAGACCTTTCCAACGAATGCAAAACAGTGGAAATCGGTTCGTGCGTTCTGAAGTTATAGCGTCAGGAAGGAAAACCGACCCTATTACTGAGACTTCGATGTCTGTCCGTCTATCTATCCGTCTGTCTGTCTCCAGACTGTAACTCAAGAACCGCTATAGGCTATAGCTAGACCCAAATCAAAATTCAAATTTTAATTAAGATTAGAGATGTGCCGACGATCCGGCCAAAAAAACGAATAGTCGGCAAAAAGCGCCGACTATCCGTTTTTTTGCTACTATTGGAATTAAATTAAAGAATAATAAAAATATCTGGGTTTTTAATGCACAATATTGGTAGGATATTAACCATTAGATATTCGTTATTGCGCACAAGTGTAGGAAAGTGATATAATATCCAGAAACGTGTTCTTTTGTGTTCCCTCCAAAACTCCATCGACAATAAAGTGTCTACCATTATATTAAGTCTATGGTGTCTACCACTTTACTGAAACGACCGACTTGACTTCTTGACTGTATTGACTTTATTCTTGGAGACTAGACTTTAGACCTGACTGATCTGACGATATAGAAAAAAATGTATTTTATAGAATATTGTTTTCCCGCCATAATATTATACTCGACACTGGCCATGGTTATATTCATAGACATAATATAAATATATTATGTCTATGGTTATATTTTATCCAAAGTGCCGTTATAAGAAAAAAAAAGTCACAAGTGTCAACTGTCAGTCTGTCAATTGTCATTTAAGTTTATGCAATGGTTGTTTGTGTGTTGTGTAGAAGAGTTTAATTAAATATTTAATTATTTATTGAATTCCTGAAGTAATTTAGTTTCCGTTTGAATTTTCAACTGGAAACATAATATTGTATCAAAAGAATATTTTAACAGTATAATGCATACAGTGTAACGTTACCAGCTATCTTTTAACTTTAGCTACATTAAAACAAACAAAAATGGGAGGATGTCGCTGCACATATCGTAATTGTACTGTAAAATCTGATGGACAAGTCCATTTGTTCCACTACCCTGTGTTTGACAAATTGAGATGCCATCAATGGTTGATGAATGCACATAGGCTAGATTTCCTAGACCTACGAGTATCACAGCTCAAAAATAGAGTGGTGTGTCAACATCATTTTGAGGATCACAATTTTATGAATTACAAGGTAATTTATTACAGTAGAACTTTGAAACATCAAACACTTAACCCATTAATCCCCAAGCGGCAGCCGCCTGCCGGATACCCACGATGGAGGTGCTACAGAGTTAGTGTTATATATTAGATATTTGGACAGCATACTGTGGATTTTGTGTGCATTGATGATAACCTAATAGCCATTCAACACTAACATGTACATAAAAATATGTATGTATCTGTCGCAGGCGGATTGGAATAAATGTGGCTGAATTAAAAATCGCCAGAATGTATTCGGCGCCATACGTTATTCGAAACGGCTAGCCATAATGTAATAAAGCGAAAGATAAGTCGCCTCTTTGACAGATCTATAGTTCCGATTCATAATACTCTTGGCTCTGCCTGTGACAAAACAACAATAATGATGCTGGACACTGAAAGTGTGTTGCTAAATTGCAAAATGTTGAGTGAATTAAAGAAAACAGTTAATTTCAGATCAATTTTCAGGTGCAATTAAAGAATTTCTATTAATTCAAGATGTAAAACAGTAAAGAAAGTACCGGTTGAGAAAAGTACAATGCGGCTAAACGTGGGCCGCCTTATTGAAGAATGTATCACAATAACAATCTGGCAAATTGTTTCATAAACCGCCGCATTACGAAACACCCCTGTTTTTAAAACAGCTAGCCATAATTTTAAAAATCGGATTATACAATCTGCCTGCGACATATCCACTTGAATAGAATAGTTGTATTTGTATTACACAACTTGTTAAGAAGTGTTGTAACTGTAAACAATGCATATTGGACACTTTACTTTGTTATGTAAAAGTAAAATGTCCCTATGTAGGGGGCCAAAAAAATAAAAAATTCTTTTTATTACACTATTTTTAGTTAATAAGTGAATAGAACTATTTAAAAATATTGTAATTATGTTATTATACTGAGACAATTATGTGTATTTCAGAAAGACAAACTCAAATTTGATGCTGTCCCAACTAAAGATGGACCCTACTGCGACAAAAGCGAGTGGAGCTCCCAACCAGTAGATGTTCACAAGTTGTGTCCGATCGTACCAGAAGATATTGAGAATACCTACTGTACCACTTATGACAAGAAAACAAACTATTCTTTGAAGTATAGTGACTTCCTGACTAACAGCGACCCATCAGAAATAAGTGAGTTGGAAATAAATAATAAAGATAAGTTTCTTAATGAGAATCCACTACATAATATACAAACAATTGCAAGAAATGACATAGTATTGAAGGTTGAGCCTAATTTTATTGACCACAATCTGAATAACAATACTTCGCAAGATGTAAATAAATCACAAAAGCTAAGTAGCAATATTCAACCTCATGACTTTATTCAAATAAAAAATTTAAATAAATCCCCAACCACCAGAGGGAAGGTTAACAAATCTAGAATTAAAATTATATCTGAAAAAAAAATCAGAGATCCAATACCAATAAAAGGTAAGTTTAAAAAACTACCACCCTCTGTTACATTGCCACCTCCCCAGAATAAATCCCTGTGTGCAGTACCTGACATAATACCTGAAAAAGTTATGGATATAGAAAATAAACTAAATAATATAACCTTTGATAAGAGCTATGTTGTACAAGTGGAATTTGATCCCTCACATAACATACGAGATCCGATGGCAATTAATAATAACACTTCATCAAAAGTTGTTCAGGACAGTTCAATAGTGGAATACCCTCCAAATGATGTTAATCTTACTGAAGATAAGGACAAACTCCAAATCTCATTTACTACACCAAATATTCCGAAAGATGTACCTACCTCACCTCAATCGAAACGATTGCTACGCAAAGTAAATTTGACTCCAGAAAGAAAAGCTGCTATTGATTCAAAAAGACAGTTCAATAAGCTCCTAAGAAATGTTATACAGGCTTGTTTAGAAACAAAGGATGGCACAGAAATCAGTAAAGACTGTGCAGCGACTGACAAAATAGAAGAAATATCAAAACAGTTAAGCTTAGATCTAAAAGATATCAAGAAAGAAAACAAAACAAAAAGTACACAGAAAGTGATTAGAACAAAGCCTACTGTTGAAAGTCAATCAATTCTTAAACCAAATACACCAGTGGATGCAAATGACAGTTTACTAACGTTTTTGGAGTCTAGGTTGCAAACACTGGAAAGCAATGTAATGCATAAAATAGACCAAAATGCAATGCAGATATCAGAGATGAAGAAACAGTTATCTAAAGAACCTCCAAAAGATGCTTCCACCCAAACATATGAGAATGAAGAAAGCTATAAAAAGTTTCTTTTTCAAGAAATATCACAGTTTTTAAGTCCCAGTTGTAATAGTTCAGTATATGAGGAGCTTTTTATAAATAAATATAGTCTCAAAGAAGGAACTACTCAGCCAAAAGCAAAAAGACGGAAACGGTAATAGCTAATTAAATTTTATTGATAGTAGAATAAGTTAATTAGATTTATTTTTGAAAGTACTACATATTAGGGAAATTGATTTATATGCAGGCTGACCTACAGAATTTGGTTATATGACTTGTGTCAGTTAAGTATTTGTGTATTAACCCACAAAAGAAATTGTTGAGTACTCTCTTCAAGTTCTAAATGATCTAAATAATGTAAGTGCATTCATAACTCAATACGTAATTTTTTGTCTGATGACACATAAATGCTTAACAGGTTTCATATAGCCCAGTCACTGATTAAAGGATAGGTTACACAGTGCGAGCAGTTGACTGGATAGTAGGCAGCTACTGGGTCACCTCCCTGGGTCACACCATGCACGCTGTTGACCAGCTGTTGACGTTGCATTAGATATGAAATGTTCCAATGACATAGCCTAGTCAAGTTGTATCTGTGTAATAAAAAATGTTGTAGTAACTCGCACCCTAGCAACTGATCCACTCGCACATGAAAGTAAATCGTATGAAACGGTCACATGGTGCAAAAAGCTGCCCCTCAGTAACTGATTAGGCCGTACCGTGTAACCCAGGCATTACACAGAACTGCATAGCTGCCTATTAAATAAATTTGTTACATACACTGAAAATATTTATAGTAGTTTATATTTTTATTGTGTGTCCCTAAAGAAAATCAAATGAGCAGTTCTTAAGTAAAACTAGATTTTTTAACGGGTTTTTAATGTTTTGCTTAGATTTTTAAACAAATTCAGTTTTATAATATTTGTTTTAGTTAGTAATAATTTATTGGTCCTATTTTAAATGTAACAACAAAAAACAATTTATTTAATTTGTTGATAAATTAATATAGAAACTTATGAGGTGATAGCTCATAAAGGATTATGGATGCGACTTGTGAGTAATAAAATGTATTTTCATTCATATTATTATCTGTTTTATTGTTACATACATATCTCTTTGATTAGTCAGATAAGTGAGACAAAATGCATAAAAATATGGGTTTTTGCCTATTTCAAATAATTGCATGTTTTTCGCCCGTGTAGGTAAGCTTATTTATTGATTAAGGTGACGCCGCGTTAAAGTAAAAAACCGTGTTGGATATGTTTTAGATTGCTTGTTTTCTATGAGAGGCCGGCCCGGCCTCTCATAGTAAACAATCGTAAATACGTAATTTTTTGTCTGATGACACATAAATGCTTAACAGGTTTCATATAGCCCAGTCACTGATTAAAGGATAGGTTACACAGTGCGAGCAGTTGACTGGATAGTAGGCAGCTACTGGGTCACCTCCCTGGGTCACACCATGCACGCTGTTGACCAGCTGTTGACGTTGCATTAGATATGAAATGTTCCAATGACATAGCCTAGTCAAGTTGTATCTGTGTAATAAAAAATGTTGTAGTAACTCGCACCCTAGCAACTGATCCACTCGCACATGAAAGTAAATCGTATGAAACGGTCACATGGTGCAAAAAGCTGCCCCTCAGTAACTGATTAGGCCGTACCGTGTAACCCAGGCATTACACAGAACTGCATAGCTGCCTATTAAATAAATTTGTTACATACACTGAAAATATTTATAGTAGTTTATATTTTTATTGTGTGTCCCTAAAGAAAATCAAATGAGCAGTTCTTAAGTAAAACTAGATTTTTTAACGGGTTTTTAATGTTTTGCTTAGATTTTTAAACAAATTCAGTTTTATAATATTTGTTTTAGTTAGTAATAATTTATTGGTCCTATTTTAAATGTAACAACAAAAAACAATTTATTTAATTTGTTGATAAATTAATATAGAAACTTATGAGGTGATAGCTCATAAAGGATTATGGATGCGACTTGTGAGTAATAAAATGTATTTTCATTCATATTATTATCTGTTTTATTGTTACATACATATCTCTTTGATTAGTCAGATAAGTGAGACAAAATGCATAAAAATATGGGTTTTTGCCTATTTCAAATAATTGCATGTTTTTCGCCCGTGTAGGTAAGCTTATTTATTGATTAAGGTGACGCCGCGTTAAAGTAAAAAACCGTGTTGGATATGTTTTAGATTGCTTGTTTTCTATGAGAGGCCGGCCCGGCCTCTCATAGTAAACAAGCGATGGAACAGCAAAAAATGGAAAGGACGTAGCGACAAAATGGTTTTTGTCGCGTAATTTAAAAACCATAAATACATTTCAAGCTATGGGCAAATTAAAGTGTATGCTTGAACCGCAGACATAGATCAAAATAGATACCGCATGTCGCTCCATTTATATGAAAACGAGCGTGCCACTTTTTTATACCTACTGTGACCCACCGATGATAAGAAAAGTGCCCATTATCTAGGCCAACGTTTCTATTTGAATTTCTACAGCCCGTATTGAGCTGTAGAAATTCAAATAGAAACGTTTTAGGCATTTAGGCATTTTTAGAATTCCGATTGACGTCCGATTCCAATAGCAGACTAAAGAACAGACTTTCGAAAGACGAGCATTGCTCGTCGTTTGGGAGTGTGATATGGCACGCGAAGTACATACACATGCGGTATCTATCATGATCTTTGTCTGTAGCTTGAACCTATCTATATACAAATTTTGGAAGCTTAAATCACTCCCCTCTGTTGGCAAAATAGGAATCCTTTTTTTACAGAGGTCTTTTTGATTGATTATTCTGTGTTATAAAAGTTGACCAATCGTGTTATGCTATGGGCAATTCAAAGACAAAGACATGATGAATACTGACAATGAACTTTAATTTCTTAGCTTTAGTCATTGCTGAGAAAAATCGTTAACGCTACAGCCAGGCGTCGCCTTAAGGACTGTTTAAAATTGTGATAGCGATTGCCGATTTAACTTTACTTAAATTAAAAATCGTATCGTTAAATTAAAATAATCGGCCAAGTGCGAGTCGGACTTGCGCACGAAGGGTTCCGTACCATTATAGACGAAAAATAGGCCAAAAATTGCTTTTTTGTATGGGAATTAAATTAATTTTTTATTTTATTTAAATTAAAATTAATTATTAAAGTAGACATATAACTTAGGCCTTTATGAAAATTTCAAGTGCCTTGCTGTTCCATTATTGATTACGAGCAAAAAAAGGCAAAAAAATAATGTTTGTTGTATGGGAGCTCCCCTTAAATATTATAAGGGGGCAAACGAGCAAACGAGTTACCTGATGGAAAGCAACTTCCGTTGCCCACGGACACATTCAACATCAGAAGAGCTGCAGGTGCGTTGCCGGCCTTTTAAGAGGGAATAGGATTACAGGGTAGGGGAGGTAAGGAAGGGAATAGGGAAGGGAAGGGTAGGGAATTGGGCCTCCAGCAAAACTCACTCACTCGGCGAAACACAGCGCAAGCGCTGTTTCACGCCGGTTTTCTGTGAGCTCGACGCTCGTGGTGTTTCTCCGATTGAGCCGGCCCATTCGTGCCGAAACATGGCTCTACCACGGTTATTAAGTTACAGCCTGGAGACAGACAGACAGACAGTTTATACCCTTTGGATACGGAACCCAAAAAACAGTCTCGTACTTGCCAATTTGTACTTTATTAACACAAAATATTAATGATCTTTTGTGATAACAAAGTCCAAATTTTGTTTGGCATAAAATACAGCGTCGCGTCGTGTTGCGTGTCGTTCTTTAAAGGAGTGAACACACAGAGACGGGCCGTGCCGGGGCTGAGCGTGCCGCGGCTCATCGCAAAAATCCGCCTCCATACAATTTGTATGGAAGCGGAAATCCGCTGCGCTCCGACACAGTGTGCGATACAAATTGTATGGAGGCGGATTTTTGCGATGAGCCCCGGCACGCTGAGCCCCGGCACGGCCCGTCTCAGTGTGCTCACTCCTTATAGTCGCAAAAGACCCCTATGCAGTCGCATGTCCGTACACACTTCTCGCCCTTCCCTTGACCCGCAAACAGTCTCATATATTTCACGCGAATACGGCGTATTAGCATTTACCACTCCACTTTAATGATGCAATTACATAAAACAAACGAACCGCACCCTCGGAGCGCGCGAAGTGCAGCAGACGAATCCCACGGCCCACGCCGCCACATGGGCGCGCTAAGAAGTTTCGCCTTTCGGCCCAGACCCAGTCTGGAAGTGTACGCCGTAGGTGCGTGACGCGTAAATCGCGACTCGCTTATCACTTATCATTATAAAAATGATACATCGAGTTACCTCACGGGCGATAACGTTGTTGATAGTGCACTAGATTCGCTCGGCGTATAATGTGATTTTAAATTTTCAAAATGTTGAAATTAATAGTTCTGTCGGTGCTCGTCCTAAAAGTTTTATCCAACCCGTGCGCTGAGGACCAGAGTGTGGATGTGAGTTCGGGGGAGAGGTACTCGAATGGGTCCATCGTTCATGCCGGGGTGGAGTACACGAGCGGGACCTGGTACCAGAGTGAGAACGGGACCCTCGGCTGCCCGTGCCTGGTGCGGATATGCCTCTGGAAGTGCTGCGGGGAGAACCAGTCTTATGTGAACAGGTCGTGTCAGGACACCAGTTCGGACGAGCCGTTTAATCCGCCGGTGTACAATGGAACGGAATTGACGGAGATTAGCGCTATTCATCACTTCTACTACATGCATAATATCAAGTGTGACAAATACTTGGTGGACTCCAACTCGTCGGCCGAGGATATGTATCTTCAAGAGGTAAGAACAAAATCATACTCTGATTAGTTTTTTTTTAAGAAAAACACATAAGCAACACTTTTCAATACATTTTGGATAATTATTAATTTACTTATAGTATGAAATAAAGAATCTGTACAAACTAAAAGTCGGTTCTTCTCGCTGGATTAGTTCTCGAACCGATGGTATGCGTCGTAGATATTTTTCCTGAAAGTGTTATTTAATATTTTGTAACTAATTCGTAAGTGAAACTTTTTCATTTCATTTGCCTTAATATAAGCTTAAGATTTTGAATTTCCCCTAAGAGCACCGGTGATCGCGACAACAATCGAATACAATAGCATTTCCTGGAATCCGCGATCGAATTATTAATAACAGCCAATATCGAACATACCTAATTCAATTTTGCATAAATCGACCCACTTCGTAGAAGTTTGTTTACAAGTCTTATCAAAATCGCTACATCCATGCCAACTCCTAACAATGAAAGTTACAAGCATTAGGGTATCAATATTTAAGTGGGTGCGCAATCATTTTATACATTTTTAATTTTATATTACATTTGCTTCAGACCTACGCTTATAAGAATTAAAATAAAATATTTATAAAGTTCTCAAAGCTCCCAGTTCCCACGTAATACCTCAGTTTTATAAAGGCGATATAAATGCGAAAGTGTATTTACCTCGCCGTAGCGTCTATAATCAAATAACTCAAGATACTTTTAGAAAAAGACAGGAAGATTTAAAAGTTAAAACCGGCCAAGTGCGTGTCGGGCCATGCGTATTGTAATTTGTACCCTACATTGCGCGTGGTCGGCCGGTCCGTAGTAACTAGTACCGCTAGTTTGTAGGGTTCCGTAGTCAACAAGGAACACTTATAGTTTTGATCTGTCCGTCCGTCTGTCCGTCTGTCCGTCTGTCCGTCTGTCTGTCTATCTGTCTGTCTGTCCGCGGTTTTGCTCAGAGACCATAGGACCTACGAAGCTTTAATTTGGCATGAATGCACATATTAATGATGCCGACAAAATGGTGCATGAAATCTTAAAAAAAACTGTTTTTATGGTAGTATGTAATTTGAACGTACTGGAGCAATTTTTATGTTATTTGGCACACATGAAGAATTGACCACGTGAAAGGGCATAGGTTTCTTTTTTTGAGGAAAAATGTATGGTTTCCGTGACATTCCTAAATTAGGCGGGCGAAGCCGTGCGGAACATCTAGTAATATATAAGACGAGTTTACAATTTAAAATTATACCCCAGGGATAAAATTAGCCGTTCTCCTACAACTTGTAGGCTACAAGTACTTAGGTAATTTTACATTACGACTTTCGTTAAGTATGCGCACTGCTTGTATTAACCGATTCAATGCGGCGCACCTTTTTGAAGACTTTCAGTCGTGGCGGCATACAATTTTCCCGTGACACGTGAGCCGTGTCATACGCCATAGGAGTAGATGACACGGCTACCGTGTCATCCGCCACGTTCAAAAAGCTTTATGGTTTTTTTTTGGTGTTTACGCTTGTATTAACTTAATTTATTTAATTGAACCCAAACTATTGTTGTTGACGGAAGGCTACGTTGTTTTAAGTTGATTTCGAGTAGTTTTACTAAGTGTAAACCTGAAAATGGCAGGTAAGCGATTTTTTTATTCAGATGTTGCAAACCTTTTGTAGGTTTCAAAGTTAGAAAAATGAGTACCTACCTATATTAAATAGATGTGGGCTTCCAAAGTAAATTATACGTTCGTAGATAAATTTCGTAGTTAATATTTTTTATCCGACTTCCAAAAAAGAGGAGGTTATACGTTTGGCTGTGGATATTTTTTTATGTGTGTTCAACGATTACTCCGCTGTTTGTGAACGGATTTTCAAAATTTTTCTTTTTTTGTATAGGGTATTTGTTCCGATTGATCCGGTTCCGAGTTGGTACCATGTTCACAAAAGTGGTGATCTGATGATGGGAACCATAAAGACTCCCAATATTACTTCTTTATTTTCTTAAAAGTTTACTATTAAAAAGCCCGGCCGCACATTATCCGAATTTATTATCAGAAAAAGTCGGACACTCATACATTTTGACACGTCAGAATTCTGATAGTATGCGGCGTCCACAACAAAATGTATGAACAGAGTACGTTCCGGCGGGCGACCGAATTTTAGTGATCAGAAATTTTGGATAATGAACGGTGGGCTAAAAAAGGAGACAGCACCTACTTTTTTCAATTCACAGAATATTCAGAGAGGAAGCCTATAAGCTTGTTTTACGTAGAAAATTTAGATGGTTTTTCGGAGCAGAACCTTCTAAAGTGTAATTAGAGGGAGATACAATCGCTTGACATGACACGGCTCACGTGTCATACGCCACACGTTAAAAACCCATAAGACGCGGCTGTCGTATAATCCGCAATGAATGCACCTTTTAAAAAAGGTTGACGGCCCCTACTTTTTCACAAATTTTTTCACAGAATATTCAGAGGCGAAGCCTATAGGCTTGTTCTACGTGGAAAATTAATATGATTTTGTTCAGAGTAAAACCTTCTAAAGTGTAATTTGAGGGAGATACAATCGTATATCAAATGACACTGCTCCCGTGTCATACGGCACACGTTAAAAACGCGTATGACACGGCTACCGTGTCATCCGCACTGAATCGGGAGTTAAGACCTATTGTCGAGAAAATTGCGACCCTTCTTGTAATAAAGTATTATGAGACTTCCGAATTACACGGTCTCCCGTTTGTTCACTCAACTGGCAAAATTATGTGCTATCATAACGAATATTCTTGTGGACACGCTAATAAACAGTTTCCTCTTTCATTAGGCTTTTTTAGCCCCCTTTCAGTAGGAGGTGGGTACTGGGTACTGTGATATTTTTTACGTTTTTTTACTATCTGAATGAAATATTTCCCTATTCAAAAATGCTATCAATTTACTAGGTTGCTTTTTATAAAATTGGCACGGCGAAAGGACACCTCGAACAATGACATAGCCAACTTCTTGTTGGCAAAACAAAAGGTTCCTCCGAGCAAAATTTAGTTAATTATTAAAGTATTTTTGCCTTCGCTCGTTATATTGAAAAGTTAAAATTAAACGTCGTTTTTGTAAGTTTAGTAAACTGTAATAATGCAGAGCTTTACAGTTCTACATTGGTACTACTATATTTGTATGGACCTTTTTTTTTTTTTAACATCGGGAAATGCTTTACGCATCCCCGGCAAATTGGGGATATCGGCCGGGGTATGTGGGACTCCTGCTACCCACTAAAACCCCATGGTTTTTTTTTTTTTTTTTTTTTTTTTTTAATGAAATAAGGGGGCAAACGAGCAAACGGGTCACCTGATGGAAAGCAACATCCGTCGCCCATGGACACTCGCAGCATCAGAAGAGCTGCAAGTGCGTTGCCGACCTTTTAAGAGGGAATAGGGTAATAGGAGAGGGAAGGGAAGGGAATAGGGGAGGACAGGGAAGAGAATAGGGTAGGGGATTGGGCCTCCGGTAAACTCACTCACTCGGCGAAACACAGCGCAAGCGCTGTTTCACGCCGGTTTTCTGTGAGAACGTGGTATTTCTCCGGTCGAGCCGGCCCATTCGTGCCGAAGCATAGCTCTCCCACGTATAAAATGCTGCTCCATGGTGCTCCACTCATCGCTTAAGGCAGAGTTGCGGGTACGATAGAAGCTATCGCAACTCTACCAGCGATCGTCTACAGACCCGACACATATTTGTTTGGACCTAGTCCAAGAGACTGATTACAGTTTAAGCCAAAAGGCACCAAAGAACGACAGTCGCTTTTTCTACAGTTTAGGACCAACAACATAAAATTGGTACAAGAAATAAGCACCCTACCACAGTATTACAATATTATCTAGTGTAATTGTGAGTTGTGACCCTACGATGGTGGTAAAAAGCTTGACACTTCCTAGACTCGCGTTCGGGGGGGCTGGACGCTGGTGTAAAATTGTTAATGTCTTCGCGGTGGGTCACTTCAGGCAATTAGACTGCTCGTTTGCCCTACAAACAATCCGTTTTTATAAAAACTATAAAATTATGATATGAGATCTATTCACGCCATACGGTCATAAAACTAATTTGGGCTTTGTTTTCGCAACCTCGTGGTAACCTCGCAGGTGAGAAGAGCGGGTTATAAATATTTTCATTCACTAAAAACTAGAGATGTGCCGATCATGACTTTGGCCGACTAGCCAATTAGTCGGCTGCAAAGAAGCCGACTAATCGGCCGACTAGTCGGCCAAGCCGATCATGGTTTCGAAAGGCTTTTTAGTGCTGTTTCGCGGGTAAGTTGCACACGCGGCCTGCCGAATCGTGTTATGTTTATTTCGCGTACGTTACTTTATTTTGTTTCTATGATACATTTAAATACCATTATTATATATACATATAGTATTTATTTATTATACTTATAATACTATTTATTATATTTTATTGTATGTTGTAGCTATAGCTTTTGGTTCATATTTTATAATTTATTTATTTTGTCATTCATATAATATTATCTTATCTGTTCATTATTATTATTACTACTATTACTTTATTAGTTTTATTGTAGAAGTACTTGTTTATATTATAATATTACATTCATGATTGTGTACGTCCTATCTGCTATCCTTATCCAATCTCTCTCCGTAGGGCTGCTGGAAGAGATTTCTATTAGAAATAAGCAGATCCTTTGTGTCGTCTTACTGTGTGAATTGTTGTTTTGTTAATATTTCTTGTGCACAATAAATAATTAAATAATACAGTTGATGGTTTTCATTAAATATTTCATGTACGGTCTACATGAAATCTTTATTTAATAATACATACATAATTTGTTGGTGCAAGTAATTTCAGAAACATTCCCTTTAATTAATTTTAAAATGTGTAACACTGATTGAGTGTGATATGAACACATTATAAATAACTAGCTTGTGTATTCAATAAACACGAATAAAATAACATTTTATAAAAATGATTTCTAGCTAGATCGATTTATCGCCCCCGAAACCCCCTATATACTAAATTTCATGAAAATCGTTGGAGCCGATTCCGAGATTCCAATTATATATATACAAGAATTGCTCGTTTAAATACCTATATAAGATAAGATAAGATAATAATCAAGGTTTTTCTTTAATGTAATTTCAATAATAGCAAAAAAGTAAAAGGCCGATTACTATAGGCCGGGCATAACACCTCGCTCGGTCGGAAGATCTTCCTTTGGCCGCCACATAAATATTTAACGTATAATTTATTAGGTCATGGGTCGCGACCCTAACGTTATTTTAGGGTGATTTAACAAAGATCTCAAATTGTGCTTAATATAGCTCTCAGATGACCTTTCCCAGGGCTGGGAGAGAGGGATTCGACCGATACAATTACAACCAGTTTTATTAACCGATGGTGTCTTCAAAATATAAAAACGCATTTTAAGTACCTAAGTAATAGTTTAAGGAGACGCATTTTACAATCTCCTATATATATATAAAATTCTCGTGTCACAATGTTAGGCCACGTACTCCTCCGAAACGGCTTTACTGATTTTACCCAAATTTTATATGCATATTCAGTGGGTCTGAGAATCGGCTACTGGTTACTTTTTATATTGATTAGTGCATTTGTTGAATAAATAATAGTAAATTATTACATCTCGAGATTGACGGCGATTATTGTTTGTGCGACGGGATACCGATAGCCGTTGTCATGGTAACATACTTATTTAGTCACTTCAATAAAATAATATGGACGAAATTCTTTATAATATAATATAATGGCAAAGCGACGTTTGCCGGGACAACTAGTATTAGTAGGGGAGGTAGTGCTATCGTTTGCTAAGTCATTTCATACCGACCAAATTTTTGTCCAGCGGTAGCTGTCGGCGATTTTCGTTTGAATTAACCATTAAATTGTCCCACATAGCAATTTTAAGTACTTACCTAATTAATTTGATAGTCAATATTTGTGAAGAAGAACATTTTACTTTAAAAGCGCTATCTGTTGTTATAATACTAAAACTAAAATAACACCTACCGAACCTGAACGTGTATAATCTAGATATGAAGCTTTATTGGGTGCAAATTGGGATCTTTTGAATGTCTATTCAATACGATTCCCAACAACAACTTTGAGATAGGTACTCTCAATTTTTATTCTACCCATACAGGAGTAGCTGACGATCAAAACTCTTATGTATTAATAGAATAGTATTATTGTTACGATTTTCGCTCAGTATGAAATTACTTTTTAAAATGAGCGCGACCTCCCCTACTATATTACTTAGTATAGATAAATTCGCGTTAAGAAAGCAGTGAATGAATTAAGCTTAGGACAAACCTACGCGACCAAAGCGACTGCGAAGCGGTAGCGTCTACCGCGTGGCGGACGCTGCCCATGTAATCTTATGGCGCCGTGCACACCTACGCGACGCGACGCGAAATGTTCGCGTCGGCAAAGCGAAACGCGTCAAGTTGTCAGACGCGTGTTTTGAAGTGTACATAACTAGACTTCTTTTTTAAAACCTTTTTTATATTATTTTGTACAACTCTTTAGTTTATGATTTTTTGATTTGTTTACGTTTTGATAGATTGTGTCATGATATTAAGGCACCTACCACATGTGCATGCTTGAACACAGCTGTTTTACTAGCGCATGCTTCTCGCATGAAAAGATGTAAGACTGACTTATCTACCACATGCGTGCGCAAGCCACATTCTTGCCGAGATCGTCGGCATATAAACAATGTTTCACAATGAAGAACTATTTCTTCTGCTTTAATTTTTCCAGTGTTTGCTAGTGACAAAATTTATAATGCATAAATAAAATGTTTTTTTTTTCATATGCGTATTTTTTTTTTTGATCTTCCACAGAGCGAGCAGAGATTTTTATAATTCAATGAATTCAGTTGCAAACTGACGTTTATAATATTTACGTAAATCTGCCATTTTATAGCAGCGTGCGTGCATTTTAACACCATTTGACTGACAAAGAGCGGCTTGAACACTGAAATTCCAACCACACGCTCAGACAAGTTTCTACACCATGTCATTACCACAACTCAGTTAGCATACACCAGATGAAGTCGCGCGTCTTTAGTGACTGTTCATTAACAAATGATGTTTGACGGTTCGCGCCGTAGTCGCGCAGGTGTGCACGGCCAGTTTCGCGTTGCAGACGCTCCCGTATCGCGTACCGCGTCTGACGCTACTGACGCGTAGGTTTGTTCTAAGCTTTATGTGTTACAAATAGTTAGGGAGGGGAAGAGGGGATTTCGCGACAAGCTCGAGCGTATCAGATTAAGCTTTTATAGGCTTCCGACATTTATGTGGGTAAAAAAAAAGATATTTTGGAATATTGAAATGTCATCGGATCTGCCAGATTAAGATAGGGAATGTTTAGTATACTGTATACCCCAAAGAAGCTTCCTTATAACTGAAGCACTGAAGATTCAAAGGTTAGGACATAAAAAATACACATTTTCCTAACTAAGCTTCGCATATATTTTATGCTGCACTAAACTAAATGATTTAGTCCTTGTTGTCTAAAATCTTGTTATAATTTAACTAAATAAGCAATTTTATGAATATATTTTCTTTTTCATAACTTTAAAATGGCTGCAGTTTCTAAACCCACCGCTAAAATAAAAAAAGGTCTTATTTTTTTTAAATCAGTTTTACCTTATGTAAAAAAAACCTACTAGGTCTCCATGACGCTCGAGTGACTACACGAATAGCACCCTCCCCTCCCCTACTTTGTTTTACATTATGTTACGATTTACGAATGACAGCTTGCGGTCCGAGGTCCAGTCTACCACGCAATTAATGATGATTAAACTTCAATTTTGACAGATAATGTATGGGGCTTATGTCAAAATCTTCATTTAATTGCAGTTAAGTACCTATGTCTAAGTATTCGTCTCTGAGTACGGCGGCAAGAGTTTATAACACCAAAGTAGAGCTAGTAAATCCAATTTTATTTTATTTGTTATTACAATAGACCTATTTCCTGGCTGCATGTAGACTTTAGATAAATCAGTTCAAGGATCTTCAAAATATAAATATGGAAACCATTAGTTTGGGCTAAGACGGATGTGACATCATTAAACACACCATACGAGAAACAATATTATGGTGTGGTGTACTACATGTTAAAATGTAAATAAAGCCAGCAGTATTTTGACAAGCAGCTGTTTTGATAAAGTGTTTTAGCTAGATTTTGTTTGTCTTGTAACATCTGTGATCGGCATTCCCATGAGCTTAATTTAGGTTGTTTTTGTATTATTTTGTACGACCGCCAAAATTTCGTTTATCGCGTGGGAACCGTATATTTTTCCGGGATAAAAAGTATCTTATGTCCTTTCCCGGGACTCAAAGTATCCCTTCACCAAATTTCAGCAAAATCGGTTCAGAGGTTTGGGCGCGAAGAGGTATTACTGACAGACAGATAGACACACATTTCGCATTTAAAATATTAAGTAACTCAACACGTTACTGATGTAAGGATATATGGATTTTACTTAAACCTACTTTGAGGTATACTATATAGCCACTTTAAACAAAATATAAATTTAACCTTTAACCTTTGGTATATCTGGGGGCACGGAAGTGCCCCCCGCCAAGATGAGCCAAGCGAAGCGCGCAAGGGCACTACCTACCTTTTCTCGATTAATTCTTCAGCAAATATGTTTTTGTACATGACATAATATTATGTATAATATGTATACAATATACATAATACATAAACTCTGCATAAACTATACATAAACTATAGGTGGAAGTATTTTTTTTTATTGCAGATATATAAGTTTTATCAAACTCTATGTAAGTACGAACCTACTACTCAACAAAGATTTAGTCATACGTGGTCATACTTTTGCTTTATCCGTTATCTATATTCTCTATAAAGAGCGGTTGAGAATGTTTGTCATGTATTTTTCAATAAACAATGACGTGTCAAAAATGAACAAAATGACGCCTTCCAGACAGTACGTTATATTTATAAACTTAAAATCTGAGTTAAATCGTGTTAATTGGCAGGATATTTTGCGATCTAATGATATTAACTCGTGTACAGATGCCTTTTATGACACACTGTTTAAAATAATAAAAAACCATACTCCTACCGTATCTAACAAAACTTTATCATACCCTATTTGGTATAGTAGAGCTTTAATAAAATGCAACCAAGAAAAAAATAAATATCATAAACTTTACAAAAAATTTGGAAACCCCCGCGACTATGATGTGTTCTCTATGCTTAGACATAGGTGTAAAGCTCTAACTAAAACATGTTATGACAAATATATTTCCGCGACCGAGAATTCTCTAAAAACTAACATGAAATCATTTTGGCGGTATGTAAATAGCAGAAAAGGTAACGTTTCAATACCGAACACTGTCAAATTTGATGGTAAATCGTCATCAAACGGTCAGGAGGTTTGTAATCTTTTTTCCAGTTACTTTGTTTCGGTTTTTGACAGCAATGATGACCTCCAATGTGATTATCACTATTGCACTAGCTCTAACAGCAATTGCATACCTGACACGTTGTCCAATATATTAATTAAACAAAGTGATATAATATTAAAAATAAAAAAACTAGATACTAATAAAGGTGGTGGACCAGATTTGTTACCCCCTTATTTTATAAAGCTGCTTGTTACGGAGTTATCAATACCTCTAACTATCATTTATAATAAATCTGTAGCCAGTGGAGCTTTCCCTGACCGTTGGAAGACAGCACATATTATCCCAATATTTAAAAGTGGCGATAAGACAGATTGCAGAAATTATCGACCTATAAGTATTCTTTCCTGTTTCGCTAAAATATTTGAGTCTTTAGTCTATGATCATCTTTATAGTCACATGAAACCACTTCTTTCACACAAGCAACACGGTTTTATAAAGGGTCGATCAACTGTCACAAATTTATTGGAGTATAAAAATTATCTCTGCCAAGCTTTTTCCATTGGTGGCCAAGTAGACGCCGTATATACAGATTTTACGAAGGCCTTTGACAAAGTAAATCATCGCCTACTTTGTCGTAAATTAGCGTCCTATGGTATTCATGGAAACTTGTATAGATGGATATGCTCCTATCTAATGAACAGGAATCAACTAGTAGCGTTGAAGGGTTTCATTTCCTCACCAGCCAATGTTACATCGGGAGTACCTCAAGGTTCCCACCTAGGGCCTCTATTATTCGTGATTTTCATAAACGATTTAATACTTGAACTGTCTTGTAATTGTCTATTGTACGCAGATGACCTTAAGATTTTCAGATTGGTATCTAAAAATGAAGACTGCTTGGCCCTTCAGCGAGACATTGACAAAATATCAGATTGGTGTAAAGCAAATCGTATGTACTTGAACGTTGGTAAGTGCTCTGTTATTTCATTCACTCAAAAACGTAATAAAATTAACTGGATATATAGCATTGATGGTCAAGCACTTACCCGCGTTCAAGTTGTTAAAGATTTGGGTGTCCTTTTTGACGAGAAACTTTCCTTTCGTGCTCATTATGAACACATTATTTGCAAAGCCAATCAAATTCAAGGATTTGTTTTAAGGACAACTAAAGATTTCAAAAAACCTAACAGTTCTCTATATCTATTCTTAACTCTCGTGAGGACTATCTTAGAGTATGGGAGCCCCGTATGGTCTCCTAATTATAAAGTCCACGTAGAGGACATTGAGCGCGTACAAAGGAAATTTGTCAAGGTTCTTTTTTACCGTTATAACCCAGGACGATCTAATTTAAACTATCACGATAGGCTTATTAATCTCAAAATACAGACTCTTGAGAATAGGCGCATCTTCTTTGATCTTCTTTACTTCTATAAAATCATAAATAATTTATTAGACTCACCTAACTTGCTCTCGCATATTAGCTTCAATATTAAATTTAGTGCTCGTAGAGCAAATAACATTAACCTGTTTGCCTTACAAATATACAAAAATAATATATCCTATTTTAACCCCTTAACACGCATGGCTCGTCAATACAATAATTATTCAAAACAAAATAAAAATTTAGACATTTTTGATAAGCTTCAATCGTTTATAAAGATTGTTAAAGACATCCTCCATATCACCTTAGAAGGTTCCCAATAACCTATTTTTATTGTTCACCTTTTTTTTTTCTTTTTCTTTTTAAATACATAAATTATAAGTATTAGTTAATGAGCTAATGTTATAGTTTAAAAGTATTTTTTTTAATAGTGTGCACATATGTTACTTTACAATCCAGGTCATAAACTGTATTTATCATGCTATTTCATTTCGATTGTAATGTGTTTTGTGCATTAAAATAAATAAATAAAAAATAAATAAATTTATATCTTGTTAGGGTTGGTTGCACCAGAGGCGTTGTAATAGTTAAGGTTACGGTTATCGTCAAATATGGCGTCCATTATGGACTTTTACACTAGGAATTTAACAGTTCATTTGACATTTTGTTATGGTTAAAGTAAAAGTTATACTTAGTTAAACTGCAACCCATCCTTAATGTCTCTCGACAACTCCTGAAACATCAACAATGTGGTTTACAGCTGTACAGCTAAATACGTCAAACGTCGTCATGGAATTTAGGAATAACTCTCGACCAAATTAGCGAGTTATTGCAACTGATGATACTGGATGTGACGTGAGTCGTGACAATTAAATTGGTGAATATAGCTACTCGTCCATACTTCGGCCATGCTTCGGCCCAATTTCACCATGAAATTGTAGTAATGTAATGCTCGAATTAGTAACACTTTACCACTTACCTGTTTCGTTTCTTCTCTTTCACATGAATGAAAGAGAAGACGTGACAATTTAACAAAAGCGCTGTTAACACTAACAGGCATTGGTGAAATTAGACCTTCGCTTACATCAAAGTGAACCTAAACTGCAATTATGCCGTTTAGGTTAAGAATCACGCTAACAAAATATTAAAACATAACAAGCTCTTTGTTTTATTTCGTAAAACAAACTAAAACTAATTTGGTTTAGTGAGTCAGTGTTAAATGGAGCAAACTGTTTGCACATTGTAATGGTCTATTTGATGTTGGCTTAGGTTTGTAAACTTGCATAGCAGAATCTCGTAAAAAATGCCACTAAATAAGGTGGTCATTTCGATTTCGATGACGTAACTGGATGAGTGGATAAGCAGGGCCTGATTAACCCTTAGGCTAATTAGGGGAGGGGGGGGGGGGGGGGGGGGGGCTGAATTCGTGTCTTCGCAATTCTCATGCACTTATCTAGCATCATTGCATCTACTCTACAAATTTCAACCAGACCGAGACCAAACATTAAAATTCAATGCGCTTGAGAGTCCCAAAGTTCAAAAGTTCAAAAATTGTAACACACCTAGCGGGGGCACGTCTTCATAATTAGCTAAATTAGCCTAGGGCGGTCAGAACTCTTGATCAGTCGCTGTGGATAAGTAACATTGTATAACATAAGGGCAGTAATTACTACTTTTTCCCTAATACGGTCTTAAAAGGTAAATAACCTTGTAACTTACCTACTTCATCAGTTCATACTAGCTTGAGTGATTAGAAAAGAAAAAATACGTGTATTTTTATTTTTAACTAGCTGTCCCGGTGAACCTTGTGTCACTTTGAAACCTTCCCTGGACTTCTACAAATATTTTAAGACTAAAATTAGCTCAATCCGTTCAGCCGCTTTCGAGTTTAGCGTTACTAACACGATTGAAAATCCATTTTTATATATTTTTAACAAGGATCAATACAGGGTGCAATTAAACCTACCGACCAAATTTTTTAGGTAGGAGTCCATTGAACCAAAAAATACAGTGTGATTTTTTTACTATAACATATATTTTTATCCTTTTGTTAATTGCAACCTGTATATCAAAATTTGGCCGGAAGGTAGGTACCATGTATATCTGGCTAATGTCTAAATCCATTTTTTATTTTAAATTATTTTACCGGTCCCAAAACCTTATTGGTCTGGTAGACAGACCAAACAAAAAGATAGTTCCACGAAACACAAAGTGAGTCAGGTCAAGTTATTAACGCACGAATCCTTCGCCATACAAAAAGTTTACTTTTGCCTAATTTTCGGAAGTTATAAAAACATAATAATTTATACTCGTCTCGCTCCAGGCTAACCTTTTATTAGTTTCTTAAGTTTCTGTGCCCTAAGGATAAATTCCTGTCGGTCTACTATTTTTCTGTTAGGTTAGCGTATCAATTTTCACTGTGCTATAAATTAGTGCAATCAAAAGGCCTTTTTTTTTGCGCAGGGGAAACCCATCAGGGGTGCCCCGGGTTGGGGATGTGCCTCAGTTAGCTGAAGCACCCCGGGGGTATGTGAGACACTTACTCACTAAAACCACCTGCGGTTCGCCTTCAGCCGCAAAAAGGAGGGATGTCCCGGATCTAACAAACACAGGACTCCTTCCACGACCGGCCGGTCTACCTCAGAAGGGACCGGACTTCCACCAAAGTTAGGGAACACTTCGGCAAACTGAAGCGTTCCCCTCGTCGCCGGGACTGGCTAAGCCGGGGAGGTTCCCATCCTCTCCCGGAGCCCCGTTAGACGAGACTTAGGAGGTTCGCATAGCGTCGCCTCCGCACTCCCGTCCTACGCCGGCGGAGCGGCAGAGAGGTGGGATCGTCCTCTCTGTCCCGCTCCGCGGCCTCTTTCTGCGACATAACAATTTCGCAGAAAGAGACCGCCGCCTGCCAGGCCTCATCGCTCTCGAGCATGCAGCGCATCATGCTCGGGAGCGAGAGGTCCCCTCCTAGCACTGCCACGAGATCGTGGCGCTGCACGGCCCAACGATCGCACACCTCAAGGGTATGCTGGGCCGTGTCCTCCACAGCGCCGCACTCATGGCAGGCTGGCGTTGGCTCTTTACTGGCGACCTTACACAGGTACTCACCGAAGCATCCGTGCCGGGTGAGTACCTGCGTAAGGCGGAAGGTGAGGGGTTTCTTCTTGCGGCGCATCCACGCCGCAAGAACTGGACGCAGTGCCTCAGCGGTACGTTTACCGTACCGGGTTTGCGCCAGATCCTCAGCCCACCTCCTCAGCAGCCACTGCTCTCCGAGTCTCCGGAACCGCCTGAGCTCCTCCCACGAAGGGGATTCGCCATTCGACCTCCCCTGAGTGATGAGGAGGTTCAACTCGGCGAGCACCCTCGCCGTGAGCTCCCATGGCGGTTCCCCCGCCAGAGCAGTTGCTGCCGCCCAAGAGACTGTACGGTAGCCTCTGATGACTCTCACCGCAATGACCCGCTGCATTTTGTGCAGCAGGGCCCTATTACGCAAGGTGAGAGCATCCACCCATACTGGGGCACCGTACAGTGCCATACTCCGGCACACCCCGGAGTACAGCTGCCGACAGGCTTGACTGGGCCCTCCTATATTCGGCAGGAGTCGACCCAGAGAGGATGCCGCTCTTATGACCTTCGGTCCCAGCTGCTGGAAATGGGGACCGAAGGTCCACCTTCCATCCAGGGTGAGCCCAAGATACTTGATGGTGGGGCTCACCCTGATCTCCTCGTCTCCGATACGAAGTCGTGCACCTGGAGGAGGTCCCCTTTTACCGGGTCTGCGAAAAATAATTGGCGACTTATCCCTCGCCACATTCACCGATGCCGTAGAGGTACCAGCAGCCTCACGGGCCGCCCTCTTGCGATCCGCCGCTAATGGCGGGCGAATTACCGGAGGAGGCGGCAGCCTGTCCTTAATGGCAGCAAGCCGGCTATCAATCATATTGCCGACCATTCGAGCTATGTTGCCCTCAAGGGAACTCAGCTGCTCATCACTCAGCGTTGGGTGACGCTGAGCTGTTGTCGTCTTCTTTGCCTCTTCGAAGTCGCGTCGATACGCGCGTACTTCCTCCTTTAAGTTGGCCACTTCCCTTTGCAACCGATTATTGTCGGCCCGAAGACGACGCGTCTCCTCCACCTCTGTCCTTGTAGCCAGTGTCTCTAAGACCAACCTGATGACACCAGTGGCTCGACGAATCTTACTAGCATATCCACCTTTAAGATTAGTGGACTTGCTAGCAATATGGAGGATATCGTCGAGTCCCTCAACAGCCGTAGACATCAGGTCGTCAGCCGCCATCTGGTCTACATCAAGGTCCAAAGGACCCGGCCTCTCACAGGCAATCTCCTTCACCGGGGATTTCCGGAAGGATTGCTTCTCCAATGAGGCCACAAAATTCTCTGCCTTTTGTGCCTCCTTCTCTGTTAAAGCCTGCCAAGCAGCCGCCAACAATTTGGCCGCCCCACGGCCTCGTCCACGCCTGGAAGTGGGCATCTTCTTGGCCCTGCCTGACGCCACATCTGTGCCTTCAGTGTCGGAGCCGGAACGCACCGAGTAAAGGCGTTTACGAGACAGGTGTTCCGACTACGACACCGAGACCGACGCCGAGGGCATTGCCCAATCTTCACCCAGGATTTCTCCCAAAGTGATTCCTCTACGGACAATGACTCGGCTCATCGAGGGCCCAGCCACAGCCTCATCGGAAAGGACCAAATATCTCCGACCAGTACTCCTATCAGAGTCCATTCTACCCCCACTCCTACTTCTACTCCTAACCACATCCCCTCCCTTCTTCTTAGACCCCCTCCCTTGACTCCTTACATCACTTCCTACCATATTGACACCTCCTTTTCTCTCCTCCTTCCCCTCCCTCAACATCTCCTTATTCTCCTCCTCCTTCATCGCAATAGTTGACCCCTCTGTATACGTGGGCCTGACATCCCCTTTCGGGGATGTGCTGGATTCTCGGCCCCTGAGGAGCCGGGACCCGCCCGGAGATTATTTTTACTGTTGCGACCTGTCATCTTTACTAAACTTTTTTTCTCCTCACACTGTGGGCGCAGCCATTCACACACACAGACACTCAGCCACTCCTCCCGTGTCACCGAGAAAAAGCTCACGATGGCACGGGGTAGGCGCCCAGGGACACGACGTGGACGGACCGGTATCGCCCCCGCAATCTAAAGGCCTGTATTAGCTTTGATTAGTCGAGTGCAGGTGATTAGTGATTAGGAGAAATTAAAAGAATTGTACTAATCAGCCGCTGTCTACACTTGCTTTCTCTTGATTAGTAATCATCTGCACTAATCACCTGCACTAATCAAAGCGAATACAGGACTTTAGATTGCACTAATTTATATCACAAGCCATTAGCCACAGCGTACCTAAGTCACACTTTATTTTAATAACCACCCGGTGAACTTAGTACCACTTAACTTTTCTCCTAATATAAACCTTCTCTAGTTCTCTAGGCTTCCACGAATATTTCAAGACTGAATTTTGCCCAATCAGCCGAGTTTTATCGAGACAAAATATTATTAAACTTTTTAATCGGGACTTAACGCGACTTATTTAAGTAGTAATGCTACTACGAGTACATACTTTTTCTCGACGTTTCGGCCGTGTTGCAACGGCCGTGGTCACGAGGGGACTGCAGGAGCGCGACGTCTTCGTTTGCACCGGGCGGTCGGTTCTACGACTACTACTTTGGACAACTCGAGGGTAGTCGTAGAACCGACCGCCCGGTGCAAACGAAGACGTCGCGCTCCTGCAGTCCCCTCGAGACCACGGCCGTTGCAACACGGCCGAAACGTCGAGAAAAAGTATGTACTCGTAGTAGCATTACTACTTAAATAAGTCGCGTTAAGTCCCGATTAAAAAGTTTAATTATAATGCAACGCGAAAGTAAAATGTTAACAAAATATTATGTTATATTATGTGACAAAACTATTTAGTGACGATACTTTTAGGTGTGTATCTTTTTTTTCTTTTTTTTTAATGAAATAAGGGGGCAAACGAGCAAACGGGTCACCTGATGGAAAGCAACTTCCGTCGCCCATGGACACTCGCAGCATCAGAAGAGCTGCAAGTGCGTTGCCGGCCTTTTAAGAGGGAATAGGATAATAGGGGAGGGTAGGGATGGGAAGGGAAGGGAAAAGGGGAGGATAGGGAAGGGAATTGGGCCTCCGGTAAACTCACTCACTCGGCGAAACACAGCGCAAGCGCTGATTCACGCCGGTTTTCTGTGCGAACGTGGTATTTCTCCGGTCGAGCCGGCCCATTCGTGCCGAAGCATGGCTCTCCCACGTATATATATCTGAACTCTATATAGGGGACCCACCCCTATATAGAGTTCACTGTAAAAGTAGCAGCGCTGAAAGAGTAACTTTTGTATGACGCAGGGCGCCTACCCATACATATCTCAAAAAAATGTTGCTCCTTCAGCTATGATAGCAGCAGTACTTTTAAAGCGAACTCTACATAGGTGCCCCATACACACCCTAAAGTATTATCACTTAGTTTTGTTACGCCCTCTATATTGTTATCCCGTACAATACGGATATTATCAATCCCACCTTCACTTAGAAATCTACAAATATAACAACATAATTTTATGGCAATTATCAAAACATCTGTAGAACAAAGGAGATCAAAGATGCGATGTTTGAAGTGATGCATTTTGGTTTTATGCTACGTTTTATGTGAAACTAATTGTTTGTTGTAACAAAGCTGCTTGTTATTTCCATCCGAAGTTGTCGGTTGAGGTTTACCACATGTTATCAACACAGTGGCTACACACATGATAGCGTTTTACAAATTGGATACTTTTCACAGCTTGCCGATAAAAACTGTGGGAATTCAAGTGTTTTTAAAGTTAATGGACTTTTAGCCAGTTGATTGGATGACGATTGCAAATATTAAATATAAATTAATAACAATTTAAGAGAAAATCTTTAAATAATTTATGCACATAACAGTATAGAAGAGTTTTGAAAAATAGAGGACAATATAATAGGTGTGTCAAAAAAATGCACAAAACATGCAAAATAAAACCAATAATTAATCGCGTTTTTATACAGTGTGTAGCAAAAATACGTGATAATACTTTGGGGTGTATACGTGTTCCTTGTAGATAGTTCACTGTGAAAGTAGCAGCGCTGAAAGACGAAAATTTTTTTCACTTTTGCATGGGCAAGGGCCCGAGCGTCACGAGTTTCCCCATACAAAAATTCTGTTCTCAAAACTGTGAAAGTCACAGTGAACTCTCTACAAGGAACACGTACCTACACATCACTTATTTTTGTTACGCCCTGTATAAGAATAAGTACCTAATACTTATGCAATATTCTTGTAATTTTTATATAGAAGGTATTAGAGGAAAATAGTTCTAACAAACATGAAAAACCTTCCAAGTTCCAACTATTTAGATTGCATGTCCATTTCACTTTTGCTTGCGTATGTAGATTTTAAACCATGTCACAGCTGAATACATAATATTATTAGTACAAACATGGTACAAACCATGTTAGGAAACATTTTGTTTTTGTCAAATGCACTTAGGCTTAGTTGTTAGAATAGAATAGATAATTTTTTATTTAAAAAAAAACTACAGAAGATACCCATAACATTATACTATCTTGCATCTAGGTGCAAGGCCACTACCTACGAGTACTAAAGTAGACTAAAGGCTGCAGTGTAGACTAAAGGCTGCAGTGTAGACTAAAGGCTGCAGTGGCGACTAAAGGCTGCAGTGTAGACTAATGGCTGCAGTGGCGACTAAAGGCTGCAATGTAGACTAAAGGCCAAAGTGGCGACTAAAGGCTGCAGTGGTGACTAAAGGCTGCAGTGGCGACTGAAGGCTGCAATATAGACTAAAGGCTGCAGTGGTGACTAAAGGCTGCAATTAAGACTTAAGGTTACAATTGTGACTTAAGGTTGCAATGTAGACTAAAGGCTGCAGTGGCGACTAAAGGCTGCAATGTAGACTAAAGGTTGCAATTGCGACTTAAGGTTGCAATGTAGACTAAAGACTGCAGTGACAACTAAAGGCTGCAATTGTGACTAAAGGCTGCAGTGGCGACCAAAGGTTGCAATGTAGACTAAAGGTTGCAATTGTGACTAAAGGCTGCAGTGGCGACTAAAGGCTGCAATGTAGACTAAAGGCTACAGTGGCGACTAAAGGCTGCAGTGGCGACTAAAGGCTGCAGTGGCGACTAAAGGCTGCAATGTAGACTAAAGGCTGCAATAGACTTAAGGTAGCAGTGCAATGTAGTAGACTAAAGGTTGCAAAAAGGCTGCAGTGTAGACTAAAGGTTGCAATTGCGACTTAAGGTTGCAATGTAATTCATAATTCATAATTCTTTATTCACAAGAATGCAGTACAAAGATAGTATTAAGTCATAACAAAAGATTCTGTACATTCTACCATAACAATGGTGTGTGAATGTAGACTAAAGGCTGCAGTGGCGACTAAAGGTTGCAATGTAGACTAATGGTTGCAAAAAGGCTGCAATGTAGACTAAAGGTTGCAAAAAGGTTGCAATGTATACTACAGGTTGCAATTGCGACTTAAGGTTGCAATGTAGACTAAAGGCTGCAGTGGCAACTAAAGGCTGCAGTGTAGACTAAAGGCTGCAGTGGCGACCATAGGCTGCAGTGGCGACTAAAGGTTGCAATAAAGACTAAAGGTTGCAGTGGCGACTAAAGGTTGCAATGTAGACTAAAGGCTGCAGTGACGACTAAAGGCTGCAATGTAGACTAAAGGTTGCAATGTAGACTAAAGGCTGTAGTGGCGACTAAAGGCTGCAATGTACCAATGTCTCTATTAGAGAAAGAATTATTTAATACTTTTTAGTTAATATTCTTATTGTTTTTACCTTGGAAGTCGTTTCGAACTACGTTTTAATTTTTTGTTAAAAAATAATAATTCTTATTGAGAAAAAAACTAATTTGGCAATGAATCCGCGTCGTCCTTTTTCACCTGGCATATGAAAGACGGGTGTGAGTGTGAAGAGAGAAGGACGATGTTTGATTTTTTGGGTTAGTCGTAGGGCGTTGCGTCTCGAGAGCCTTTTAATTTGAGTAGCATTTGAGTTATCGGCCATCGTCCCACTGTAAAATGGATCAATGCCACCTTATCTTGCTTGAAGTAACATTCTGTCCATGAATAAAATGTTTACGTCTTTATCGCTCGGTTGGATTTTTACAAACGAACGTTATTTCGACTATGGGTCACTTAGTTCAAGATAAGATTAGCAGACGGCTTTAATGTTTCACAGATATTTGCTATTAAACTGTTAATATATAAAAATTTGCTGGAGTAATGTTTTCAAACGTACCGTCACCTAACGATTTTTGAGTTTTTCTAGTCGACTTCTAGTGCAAACTACGGGCAAAAAGCAAGTTGGGTATAGTAGAGCGCTCAAATCTAATTTGAGCATGGTTAGATAAGAAGTTATCAAACAGTATACTGTCTGGGGTAAGGTGCCTATAAGAGGTCTCTACATACCTAGTAGCTAATGGTTTTATAAAGGTATCTACATACACAGTAGCTAATGGTTTTATAAATAGTCTTTGTTTAAAAAAGAATAAGACAGTGTATAAAAAATATACCAAGAAACTCAAAAACCATTACAAATATTGTCGCACTATACCTACCTATTGGGAAATCACTCACACAAACAATAATACATCAAATCACAAAGATAAATATCATAAGATACTCATGCCTGTTTTCACCAACCACCTCCTAACGCTAAGTGGTCCCCTGGGTACATACCCTTCAAGATTTCACGAATTTTTGTGTGTCACGTTCGTCCTTAGGGCGTAAGAACTTTTGCAAAACATTACTTTTTTTTTTTAAATGTGTTATAAGAGATATTTGACCCGCAAAGATCGCTAGGGAACACTTAGCGTTAGGAGACCGTTGGTGAAAACAGGCAACATCTCCACAAATTCCCATTCCAGAATGGCACCCTCTACGAGATCTCCTACACCTTTCACCGTTGGTACCCGGCGTCGAGGTTCTGCATGGAGACGATGACCGACAGCCGGTCGCAGCGCCTGGTCGCCGGTGTCTGCTACCCTGATGAGGAGGAGGAACAGGACGAGCTGCTGTTCATCGGACATGCTGTTGGTGAGCTACCTATAGCTATAATAGCATAGAAGTAGAGAGGTGTGGAAAAATCGCGGATATCCATACTAAATTACTAATATTATAATAAATGCGAAATTGAGTCTGTCTGTCACCTTTTCACGCCACAACCGCTGAACCGCTTTTGCTGAAATTTGCTATGGAAGTTCCGTGGAAGGACAAAGGATACTTTTAATAAAAATGTGCGCCGCGAGATACACGAATTTTGACGCAACGTTCATTCATTCATTCATTCATTCATTTCCTTCAACGGATGGAAAGCAACTACCGTCGCCCATGGACACTCGCAGCATCAGAAGAGTTGCAGGTGCGTTGCCGGCCTTTTAAGAGGGAATAGGATAATAGAGGAGGGTAGGGATGGGAAGGGAAGGGAATAGGGTAGGGGTTTGGGTCTCCGGTAAACTCACTCACTCGGCGAAACACAGCGCAAGCGCTGTTTCACGCCGGTTTTCTGGGAGAACGTGGTATTTCTCCGGTCGAGCACGCCCATTCGTGCCGAAGCATGGCTCTCCCACGTCTAAATTGATTGATTGGTGTAGAATGATTTTTGTTTTTGTAAAAATTGATCAATTATCTAAAAAAAACCCGGCCAAGTGCGAGTTGGACTTGCCCATCAAGGGTTCCGCAGAAGCAATATTTTTATGAAAGTAAAAGGTTTTTGATTTATTTTTAGGGTTCCGTAGTCAACAAGGAACCCTTATAGTTTCGGTCTGTCCGTCTGTCTGTCTGTATGTCTGTCCGTCTGTTTGTCTGTCTGTCCGCGGTTTTGCTCAGAGACTATAGGACCTAAAATCTGTAATTTGGCATGAATACACATATTAATGATGCCGACAAAATGGTACTGTATAAAATCTCAAAAAAAAAAATACACCACCCCACACAATATCAAACGGGGATGATTTTTTTTTGCGCCCATCCCATCGTGTGGGGTGTCGTTGCATAGGCTTTTTAAAAATATTATGAGTATTCATCGATCGTTTTCCGATTTAGGGATCCATTTGTGAAATATTAAGTTTTAAAGTGGAAAAAGTCCCCCCCCCCTTCTACCAGCTAAATGGTTGCTTCTAGAAATGTGAAGAAATTCACGAGAGTAGGAAATATGCTGAATTTAAAAGGAAAACTATTACTGCTAAGAAGACTTCATAATATTATTTTATTTTTTCGTTATTGAGTAATAGTCGATCAACTAAAAAAAATGCATTCGGCGAAGTATAAAGGAACTTTTCGTTCAAATTCCTTTAAACGTAACTGAGATGATGTTGTTAGTATAGTGTAAAACATGTTAAAATGTCCTGTCATTAACCAATTAAAAATAACGGTACTAAACCTTAATTTAACTTTCATTAAATTAACTGAAATCTAAAAACCGGCCAAGTGCGTGTCGGGCCACGCGCATTATAGGGTGCCGTAGTACGGTACGGAACCCTATAATGCGCGTGGCCCGACCGGTTTTTAGATTTCAGTTAATTTAATGAAAGTTAAATTATGACGTATAAAAAAATCTACTTGCTAGATCTCGTTGAAACAAATTTTCGTTGGTAGTTTTTATAGTAATGTACATCATATATTTTTTTTATACTTATCATGCCCCTAATTTAGAAGTTAGAGGGGGGGGGGACATTTTACTACTTTGGAACAGTCTCTCTCGAAAACTATTCAGGTTAGAAAAAAATGTTACTAGAAACCTCAATATTTAAATGATTTTTGAAGACCCATCCATGGATACCCCACACGCCTAGGCTAGATGAAAATATTTTTTTTGTTTCAGTTGTACCTATGAGACCCCTAAAATTTTTAATAATTTTTCCATTTTTGTATCAAAATCTTAATGCGGTTCACAGGCTACATGTACTTACCAAGTTTCAATAGTTTCGGAGAATTATATATTAGCTCTTATAGTTTCGGAGAAAAGTGGCTGTGACATACGGACGGACGGACGTGAAAAACGAGACGGAATCTATAAGGGTTCCGCTTTTTGCCATTTGGCTACGGAACCCTAAAAACGGTATTTTATAATCACACAAAACAGAATTATGATGAATTTTGTACCCGAATAAGAGATCCACGTATCATTTGGCGTTATCGTGTTTTGCTAATGGACTACGCTTGTCACGGACCGACAGAGAATAATTACACACATAAATTTTACGATACCTTGACTGGAATACATCCCCAAGCCACAAATTTGACCGGGTCTAAGAACGCTTGCCGAGCTAAAATCCATCAAAGTTTAAGCTATAAAATATGTTGGCTGTACTGTACAAACGTATATTTCCGCCATCATATGAATCAATTTCTCCGATAGTATATTTAGATGACACATCATTAAGATTTTTCATTGAACTATCTTTAAATTAAGGTGTGTTCCAAAATTCAAACAGCATACGGGCCAGATAATTTATTACCTATCGTTGGCTACTGAGGTTTAAATGGTATCGATCAGCACACTGTTGAACCACGATATTAAATCTAATATTAGATTCATACTACTAACCATAAAATATCCTATAAAGGGCTCCATATAATTGCCTCTCGTAGGACCAATAAAAGGGCAAAGGTTATGTACCTAATTGGATGTGTTAAACCGCAAATAAACTTTATTGCCTTACATACCTAATATGTATTCCCACAATAACGCTCTTGATTTGAAGTTTTGGGCAAAAATGGATTTATGTAAACTGACCCTAGGCCCTAGCTTACACCAAGACGATGATGATGATGACAAAGGGTCGATTCACATTGATTATACCATATTTACTGCTCAAGCAGATGTATTTAAAATTGTCAGACTTGCAGAGTTCCAGATCAGCGAGTCTTTATGAGGAGGTCAGAGAACATCAGGCAGTCAACTATGTGTTTCAAAAACACTTTGTCACATTGCATAATGAACCGATCCAAACTTTTTTTCAGGTCTCCTGATATCAGTGCCATTTCTGATAGCGACATTTGCGGTGTACGCGTTTGTGCCCGACCTCAGGAACCTGCATGGCTTGTGCCTTATGGCGTACACTGGTGGTCTGATAGTGGCATACATCATGCTGGCATACCTCAAGCTGCATACCACGACACTTGGTGTTGGCATGCACGGGTGTTATGCTTCGGGTAAGTCAAAGGTTTTTTTTTTAAATTTACACTAGAGAAGGCTATGGGCTTTCCGCCCACATCCTTTTTTGTCTTGATAGCAATTACTATATGCACCAAGGATTGATCAGTCAATGTTAGCACTTTTGAGAAAGCTCGCGAAAGTTTAACGAAGATTAATGGTGAAGAAATGTTTCAGCTTTCTCGTTATTGCGAAATTGAAATACCAGTTATAGAGACGTTATAGTTATACCATGTTTTGTCCTTCTCTGATATACGAAAGTGGAAGCCAAGGGTAAACAACAGTCTAGAATCTAGATGGTCTGATTCTACACTAGCACTGTTTCTTTCTTGCTCAGTAATCAGTATATATAATTACTTAGTACTTATATCTGGTCCCTGGTATAATATAATAAACTTAAAAAAACTTTCCAGAGTTTTTCGTTTCTTTCTCGATTAAGAAGAACGCCTAGGAATTACATACAAATACTAATAACACCTATCTTTTTTCGTCGGGTGTTAAAAATAAAATTAAATCGTATTATATTCAGCATACGGGCCGTACAATGTAGGTCTATGACATAGAGTAATAAATTAAACGAATCCTACAGGGTGTTATCAATCTACATAACATGGCGTCACCGAACACATGAGGAGTGACACATTTTTGGGTGAAAATTGTAATAGCGGTGCCCACGTCATCGTGGCCCTCCCACAATTGAATTATTTCGTAATTTTGAGTGTAACATTATAGCTAATGACGGGCGTGGTCGTGTTTTGTCAGGCCTAATGACCCCCAAACACTGTAACACAAGACAACTGTTGGTATAAGTTCCAATTAAGAAGAGTCAATTTGGGGGCATTGTTTGTTGACTGTTGTTTATATGCTAAGAACTTTTGTGGTTTAAATCGAGACAATATTATAACTATATTCATAAAATATGTTAAAAAGCAACAATAATATGTACCTGCAGTGGCCGAACAGGGGCCGTTAAGCGCTCTATGCGTATGACGGATCTCTCTGGGGTGTACAACGTCTACTTACCTTATACAGAGCTATAGCTTTCAGGTTTTAGCTATAAGTTATTGCTAAAATATCTCATTAGGCCGCATCGGCCGCTATCCGGTCATAAGTCCGCATCGCTGCGGGCAGACAAAAGTGTTAAAGTAAAAAACCGTGTTGCATATGTTTTAGATTGCTTGTTTTCTATGAGAGGCCGAGCCGGCCTCTCATAGAAAACAATGAAAACAAAGTTTATATGCTAAGAACTTTTGTGGTTTAAATCGAGACAATATTATAACTATATTCATAAAATATGTTAAAAAGCAACAATAATATGTACCTGCAGTGGCCGAACAGGGGCCGTTAAGCGCTCTATGCGTATGACGGATCTCTCTGGGGTGTACAACGTCTACTTACCTTATACAGAGCTATAGCTATCAGGTTTTAGCTATAAGTTATTGCTAAAATATCTCATTAGGCCGCATCGGCCGCTATCCGGTCATAAGTCCGCATCGCTGCGGGCAGACAAAAGTGTTAAAGTAAAAAACCGTGTTGCATATGTTTTAGATTGCTTGTTTTCTATGAGAGGCCGAGCCGGCCTCTCATAGAAAACAAGTAATAGAACAGCAAAAAATGGAAAGGGCGTAAGCGACAAAATGGTTTTCGTCGCGAAATTTAAAAACCATAAATACATTTTATAATAAAAGCTATGGGCAAATTAAAGTCTATGCTTGAACAAATGTATATGTACAAATTTTGGAAGCTTAAATCATTCCTCTGATGGCAAAAAAGGAATCCCTTTTTTACAGAGGTCTTTTTGATTGATTATTGTGTTATAAAAGTTGACCAATCGTGTTATGCTATGGGTAATTTAAAGACAAAGATATCAAAATTATTGATTACTGACAATGAACTTTAATTTCTTAGCCTTAGTCATTGCTGAGGAAAATCGATATCGCTGCAGCCAAATTATCAAGGCGTCGCCTTAACGCATTATTAAAAGAGTCAACTACTACTACTAGCAATACAAGTCAAGGCCCGAATTTCTTCATCATCTTAACTTCAGGCTCAAGCAGCTTAACGGCCGTACTCAGAGGCATATAGTGCTCCAAGGCTTTAAATGAACGTGGACGGGGCGTTGCTGGTAAAGGAGAACTGTCAAAAATGACGTTTTTGTATGATAAAAGCGTTAGTTCCTTTACTCGCCACGTTCATTTAAAGCCTTGTCAAGCTGATTAAACTTTAATTTAAAGAAGTCGAGTTTGACAGATAATATAATGTATGGGACTTATATATAAAAAACTGGATTTAAGAGCGGGCTGTAAAATTTTGCTGTGTTTTATGCTAAGTGTAACGATCCCGGAAGACGATTGACTTAAATGAAATTGAATTGAGATTTATTTAACGATTCATGGAATCATTGTATCACGATTGGAGGATAGCGGTGTGTGTAGGCGGGGCTAGCGTTTTAGGTACAGTAGGCTCTTAATTACAGAGTAATTAATGTTGGTCTCTTATCATTTTTTTCTCTTTCAGCGCTGATCATTTACCTCTCATTCCAAACGAGCTTTTTCTGGCTGAACGTGATGTGCTTCGATATATGGCGGACCTTCAGGTAAATATACTTTGATTTGCTGTAAAAAGCTTTATCGAAATATTCATGTGTCCAAATGTTCTATAAATACACTCTCAATACCTTCTCACGCGTAAATTTTTATTTTTATCACTCTAAGTAAAAATATTTTCACTTATAATACCACAAGAGCTTCAAAATTATAAATATTTGATTTATGAACTGAACGCCAGATAATTTTGAAGCTCGTGTGGTATTCGGGGGATTATTTTTCCGTCCCAAATGTCGGCCAATAGAATTGCACCATGAGACGAAATGTACAGTTAACAAATAAGAACAATCAAATAAGATCATGTTTTGTTTTTTATATATAGCAACTACCAGAGAAAATTTTCAAAAAATTATCAGTATAATACCATGTAGGTTGTACCACGTGACGTCGAATGGTTCAATTCTATTGGTCGATATTTGGGTCGGAAAAATAATCTACAATATTTCACAGATTTTTTTAAATAATTCAAATTCGAAGTCAGGTCACATTTAAATAATTTTTCTAGTAATTTACATTTCTTATTTGTGCAGTAAATAAAGTTTAATTTTTATCGCTCACGTCACGTGTTGTATCTGTGTGACCCGACGCTAAAAAAAGACCTCAAATCTAAAATTAGATTTACGTTAAAACCTCAATAATTCTGAAATTAGATTTGCGTCAGTTTTATGTACGTAATTTGTTTATTTTGGTCAATTAAGCATTAACCAAAATAAACATTCTTTGGATTTTTATTATTTTCTTTTTTCGAGTGGTAAAATTTAATTAAGAAGTTAATTTCTCTTGTTATCTTTTATAACCTCGATATAAACTGTTATGAAATCTTAAGTGCTGTAATACATTTTCAGAACGGCCGTGCCAGTAATGCCATGTTTCAGACAAAATTCGTAGGTTTTTATTTTGTAAATCGGAACGTTTGTGGCATGCTGTTCGCAATTTTCCATCCCTTTCTAGCTCGTTGTAGATACGTGAGAGGGTCGAGAAGATGTCAGCATTCGACTTGCAGTTAAACCTGTTTAATAAAGGCTTTTCTATGTAATGTCTGACAGCACATGAAAAATTATGATACTCGGTTTTTTATATACTTAACTGATTTCTTTTTTCCATTGACACATTTAAAATTGAAATAGACAGCCATAGCACCGCGAATCACGTTGCCACGTGAATTGACCCTAAGCCCGGGCGCGCACTAGCAGCCAGGCCGCGGCGGCCTGGTCGCAGCGGCCATCGAAAGTATGGTGTGGCCGCTGGCCGCGTTGCGGTCAGGTGCGCGTGGTCTGTGGCGGTTTTATAGTGAGGTAGCTCTTTCGATGGCCGCCGCGGCCTGGCCGCTGCGGCTTGGGCGCTAGTGCGCGCCCGGGCTAAGGGCCTCCGCTAGCTGAGGCACAAATGTATGTACGGCACTGAGGCCCCAAAGACTAGGTATGTCGCACTTCTCGACTCTCTCTTCCAAGCTGTCTCGCTGCCTCGTGTTTCTAGGCCCTTCCACATCGATGTTGGTGTAGAATGTATTGTACTTACTGCACTCTTTTGTATTTACCTAGGTATTATTATTATTGTTTAGCCGTAGCCATACGTCGTAGTTCATAGAGGCCTGATAGACGTACGAACTTAAAGCACGCGGGTTTTAAGTTCGCGAACTTACTTGGCTCGCGTCGATGACACACGAGAATCGCCCACACTGAATTACCATGCCCCCAGGCTCGCGGCTCTTTGCTGACACACAGGCGATTAAGATCGTCGAGCCATAAGTCCGCGTACTTACTCGCACGTCTGTCACCCATTGTATTCCCTTTATTTTTTTAAATAATCTTAATCAGTACTTTGGCTGATTTTAGTACGCTATCCGCCCGCTGACCGTCTACGCCGACACAGAAACGTACGAATTAATCACAGCGATGACTACTACTGTTATCAAAAATGCTCCCTAGAATTTCAAACATCAGTAGCCATCACTGCCTCAAAACTAATGACGACCACGCGATAAAAGTTTTTCAGCCAATCATTCGGCTTTGGCGAAGGCGACAGAAAATAAAACTTGAAACTGTTACCCAAGATGTTTCTTACTATAACCATCGAAGAAATTGATTCATAGGAAGGTTTGATATAAGAGTACCAAATTACGTAGGTCCACCAGCTGCCTATCGGCTATCATGGGCGTAGTCACACTGGGGCAAACTGGGGCGCTTGCCCCCAGTAACGGATTAGGACTACTTGATGCCCTAAGCAATTCATGCCTGTGGCCCCCCCTATTCGTATCTCAACTAGAATCGGTCCTTGAATCTTTACTCTTCTGGTGCCCCCTCAGACGTGATGCCCTAGGCAATTGCTTAATTTGATTAAGGGCTAATCCGTCACTGCTTGCCCCACCCTAGCTCTGACCTATAAGGGGCCTAACTAAAAAAAAATGTTTTTTTCAACTAACTACAATCATAATATCCGTAAGAAAGTTACACAAAAAAATTAGTCGACATGAAAAAAAGTGCGATCAAAACAAAAAGTCCGCGCGCATCGCAGCGGTCTTTTGAAAGCGAGCCGTATTACCGTAGAATAACTGAAAAGTATTAGATTTTATTAAAACGCGTAATGCATAACACCAACTAAGTATTCATAAATTAAACTATAATATCTATCCTGTGTGTAATTGTTTATTTTCTGTGTGGGGTATGGGGGTTGACTGCCCATGCTGCCTGTGAATCAACTTCTCTGATAGTTCACATTCAATGGTAGAGTTTTGACATCTACATCAGCTATTCCGGTATACTTAGAGATTTGAACTAATTTAGACTGGACTTAAAAAAACTAGAAATATCTCAAGTGAAAATTTACAATATTGGCGGTGTCAGTCCTTATTTTTGTCACGCGCCAAAACAGTCTTGTAAGGGTAAAGTTAATTCACTTTTTATGGGTTTGTTAATTAGAGGTTAATCATATTAAGTAATTAAGGTTAAGTAATCACAACTTTTAACTTGAAAGTTATATTAATTAATTAGCAGTATCACGCAATAATTTAAAAGCGGTTTAAAACTAATGAAATATTACGGTTAAGATAATAAACAACATATTTTACTAAATTGGTTATGGTTACAATAACTTAATCCGGGCTTAATGGAATTAGGATGCCTTATCCTTATAAGCTCATTGTATTACATCATACATAATAATTTATTTATCATTTTGGCGCGACTGCTATGTCCTAAGTCCTAACCAGTCCTAACTATTACGTCCATATTACGTCAAACTAAATGATAGCTATAAAAATTAATCACAGCTACTTATAGTTTAATGGCCTAATTAACTCGTTATTGTTATTTCTTTTGAATTTGTAGTTACTGAACAGTGTCTAGGAGGCCGTAAAGTAGGTAGATAAAGTAGTTAAACTTTTGTATAAACTGTAAGAAATACAACCATGGGCGTACCCAGGTAAGGAGACTCCCCTAGAAGATAAAATGAACGCCAATTTTCCTGGCAAGTGGGAATTAAAAACGTGTTACCTACTCACTACTACTTCATGATTAAGTATTTGTTTCAAGACCGACCATCTTCTCGAAACAGGGCAGCAAAGCCCCCCCCTCCCCCTCCCCCTCTAGCTGAAATCCTGGGTACGCCCATGAATACAACCATTCAGGAGCACGACAACAGGACAAACGCGAAAGCAAAGAATCTGTAATATGTTTTAATTTGAACTATTAATATAATTTGAATTCAAAACACTGACGGAATTTTCGGGAAAAAGTGGCAGAATTATTGTAATTTGGTGGTCCGTCACGTTGTCTGTTCTGCCGTAGAAAGGAGCTCTTTCTATGGTGCGGAGCTAAGCATGTAGTCGAGTGGGCAAAAAGTCGTTAGAGATCTATACTCCACTCGAGCTAACTTGTCGCTAGCGGTCATTGACTCCCTGTTAAAACCTTGTCATTTTCCATATAAACCGCGTTTGTCAATGAAGTGTCAGATATTGTCAATCGTGGTTTTATATGGAAAATGACAAGTTTTTTACAGGGAGTCAATGACCGCTAGCGACAAGTTAGCCCGAGTGGAGTATAGAAGTTTAAATATGTATTTAGATACTTGAAGTAAATGTTAAACGAAGTTATTTATTTATGATGAATGACTTTTAATAATTAATTAGCGATTGGCATGTAAGACCGCATGTTGATATCGTTGGCTTGTGTTGTAAATGTACTTTATCACGTGATTATTGTACTTATTTTATGAAGTATTTTAACATTTTCTCCGTTTGTGTAATGCTTGTCGATGTCAGGACGGGAGGGCTAAATTTACAACAATTGCAAAGGTAAAAACAATAATTTAATTGATAAAATTTATGTTACTTCCCTAAACTTCTATTGATAGAAAACGATACTCGTGTAATATTCTAGGTTAAGAATATTTGAGATTGCTTGTTTTTAGTATCTCAACACATGACCGTGGTAAAAATTCTTTTTAATAAATAAATTTCAATATTTTGTCTTCATTTTCTTTTTGTGAATAAAATGAGTGAAGCGTTTACTTTCGGAAAAACGTGTGTACAAAATTTCGGCTCAATCGGTTAAATATATTTACTTCAAAATTGAGTTCCAAAATTCCACCCGAACATAATATAATAATATACAATACTTACATACACACAGAGCAAGTTAAATAAAAGGTTTTAAAAAAGCGTTGTTCCATAAGTTTTGGAATTATATATTGCTACGACGTAGCCCGTAGCGCGTAGAGGCCCTACGCCCTACGGGCTACGAACTCGTAGGGCGTAGGGCCTCTACGAGCTACGGTTTCGTAGCACAATCGTAGTCTTTAATTTTTTGTTACATTTCTTTCGGGGTTACGTTAGTAACATAGAATATCATTGGGTTTCGAGCGGTTTTTGGTAATTAAAATTTAACTACATACGAGTATACTGTAATTTTTTAATTTTATACCGTAATAATTTAAGCGCTTATTTACGTTTAGGTAGGCTTAATTTTAATTAAAGAAGGGTCGATAACAAGACGAGATGAAACGCTATTGGGCGATGCAAAAAAGCAATAAGTAAAATAAAATCATTTTCAAGCGAAACTACTATATTTCATATTTATATTAATTTAATGCATCACCAAATCGCGTCTTGACTCGTTTTGGTGTGACCTGAACCTAAATAGATTGTAAATATGTATATTTTGGACACAGACATAAAAATGTAAATATTAGATGATAATTAAATTTAATGCATATTTATAGACTCTAATTTAAATCTAGGTAGATGGCAACAGCTAGAAAAATAAATGTAGAGGTCGTTTAAAATATAGACTCATAGTTACAAAGTGACGCAGAAATAACTATGTTAATTATTCCAAAAGTTTACTTGCGTTTGCCATTTACAAGAATAATTACCTAGTCATAAATCTTTATTTACATACTAGCGACCCGCCTCGGCGTCGCACGGGTATAAAATATATAGCCACTGAAAAAATGATTAAAATCTATAGCCTATGATCCTTCACGTGGTCTACTTCTTATCTGTGCTAAATAACATAAAAATTGCTCCAGTAGTTCGCGAGATAAGCCCTTTCAAATAATTTCCCCCGTTTTTTCCACATTCTCCGCTATTAGTCTTAGCGTGATAAAATATAACCTATATAGCCTTCCACAATAAATGGGCTATCTAACACTGAAAGAATGTTCCTAATCGGACCTATTGGTCCGATTAGGAACATTCTCTACTGTTCCAGAGATTAGCGCGTTCAAGTTAGCCCTTTCAAATAATATTCCCCGTTTATTTTTAAATTTTTTGATTTAGAAATTAAAATTTTTTGATTTCGTTTCGATAAAAAACGGAACGGAGCACGGGAAAAGATTGCTATAGACCTTTTTGTTTATAGATTAACTATAAACAAAAAGATTGCCAGGGACAATAATTATTGTCTTAATAAGAGAAGGTTGCCACTTCTCAGTTCCAACTAATGCCTTGATCAAACCTAGACAGTGCGAGACAGTCACTGACCTCCATGCGTACTTGTATAATGGAGGTCAGTGGAGACAGTGCACTCGGCCGAGTACTCGGTGCTTTTTTTTGATTGGCCGAGAGCACTCTGTCGCCATCCTACTCGATTGTAATCTAGGCCTAAAGAATAGTTGGCATATTCTTCAACATTTCAGCGGCTACCGCGCCAGCAGCAACCGGAAGAAGGACATCCGCCATTTCCTGTACTACGGGATCTATGCTTGGGGGGTGCCCCTCATCCTCACCACAATCACCGCCGTGATGCAGTTCCACGAGGATATACCGGATTACATCATCACACCGGGCTTCGGACATCGACGGTGTTGGTTCATTGGTGAGTTACAAACTTGTAACATTTGCAGCTAGCTAAGAATGCTCCTAAGGTACTGCGTACTGCTTTTCACAACTTTAGGCTAGCGTCTGTAGACTAGGCAGACATGATAATATCATGTATATTATGTGAAATATAAGCTAGTGAACAAGCTAAGAATATGTATAAACTATAAACATGTCCATATATTTTGTATTATTTGTATTTATGTCTACACGGTTATATGAAGGTGTGAAAAGCCTTTACCTAATAGGAGTCCTCTTCCTAGCCTGATATCTTTTAGTACACTTTCCTTACCCAGCGCGACGCATCAAAAACATGTCCACAACTTTGTTACGATGAAATGCGTAAATCGCGCGAGAGATACATTATTATATTACACACTATACACTGTTACAGGATTACTTTCGTCAAGTCCTTGGAAAAGATATTAAGATACCTTTCTTTTCCAGGACTTTTACAATTTTCGGCTATGCATCAACTATAGAGGTAATATATTACCTACGTTTCAGACTGGGTAAGCGAGATGCTGTACTTCTTCGGTCCGGTGTTCCTGCTGGTGGTGTGCAACGTGGTGCTGTTCGCCGTCACCGCGTGCCGCATCCGCTCCATCCGCCAGGAGACCGCCATACTCAAGGGCTCCGAGTCCTCGCGCAGTGACAAGCTGAAGAAGGATAAGCAGAGGTAATGTATAAGGGTCCTGGGTCAATTTATACTAGAGCAGAGTCGAAGCGCATCGGAGCGACTTACCAAAATTGAACATAACAAATTCAACCTTAACTCCAGAGCGTAATGCACACATTACTTCTGAGACTAAAAAGTCGCGCGCATTCTCTCGTCTCGCACAAAATCGCAGAAGTAATGACCACTACGCCTGTGAAGTAAAAAGTTCAATCGCTAATGTGGCACACAAGTTGAAGATCGGTATAAATTGGAAAGGGGTGTCTATATTTTAACGTGGGAGAGCCATGCTTCGGCACGAATGGGCCGGCTCGACCGGAGAAATACCACGTTCTCACAGAAAACCGGCGTGAAACAGCGCTTGCGCTGTGTTTCGCCGAGTGAGTGAGTTTACCGGAGGCCCAATCCCCTACCCTATTCCCTTCCCTACCCTCAACTATTCCCTTCCCTTCCTTTCCCTACCCTCCCCTATTATCCTATTCCCTCTTAAAAGGCCGGCAACGCACTTGCAGCTCTTCAGATGCTGCGAGTGTCCATGGGCGACGGAAGTTGCTTTCCATCAGGTGACCCGTTTGCTCGTTTGCCCCCTTATTTCATAAAAAAAAAAACTTGCAGTCTGTCTTAAGCCCATTTTCCACTACAGGTACAGCCTCTACCTGAAGCTGTTCCTGGTGATGGGTGTGAACTGGACGGCGGAGGTGGTGGGGTTCGCGGTGGGGGGCAACAACTGGTACTGGATAGTGCCCGACATCGCCAACATAGTGCTCGGCGTCTACATCTTCTTCGTCTTTGTGTGGAAGAAGAAGATCAGGAATCTCGTTGTTAAGAGGTAATTTTAGAGTTTAACTTAAAAAGAATGATGGTGGACTGCCATAAGGAGGAATCTTTCCCCTTCCCAGGGCTTCCTGATCATTTCAAGATTAAAATTAGCAAAAGTTTTCGAGATTTAGCGACAAAATTTAAAATTAATTTTTATTTAAGTAAGTATAAAGATTTGAATTAATTTTTTTAAGGTTTTAGCTAATTGAAACTCTAAATCACGTAAGCTTTCAAACAATATACCTACTGCCTAATGTAAATAGCTGAAGTTTCATAAAATATTGGTCATAAGAGATAAGGGCATTTCTCCGGATTTGGATTATTTAGTTGATTCCCTGGAACATTTTTATTTCTGCATATTTTTTAAAATCAATAATCGCATATTATTCTTAAGTGAATTATAAAAATAATTATCTATTTGGCCCCTTTTTCACTTCACAATTTTAGAAGATATTTTGATTTAAATTTTTCTAACCTAGGGAATCAACAAAGCTAATAGAAAAAAGCTTTTTCAGCTATATAAACATGTTCAATTTAAATATAAACATGCATAAAATTGTCTTCAAACTAAACTTGTTCGTTAAAACCAAATACAATGAACGGAAAATGAATTTATTTGAAATATTTTGACTTTAAGAAATTTTTTTTGATATATTTTACTTATTGGTGTCATTTATTTGTATCAGTATATGAAGATAATGTAATTTGTTTTAGTAAAAATAAACAGATACGTACCAATTAGGTAAATAAATGTAAAATATTTTGATTCCCTACTTAAAATAACCAGGGAATCATCAAAATGTATATAGAGGGAATCAATAAAAAGTTAGTTTTTCCTGAGGTGTACAAAAACTGTGCATGTAGGTTAAACAATAAATAGTCTAACTAAAAACCATACTCATTATCGTCGTTTACATCGTGTCTAAGCAAACTTAACTTTGGAAATAACATTGTAACTAGCGAATAGGGAATCGATTGTGTAAGGAACCAAGGTTGAGGTAATCAGATATTTTCCTTTGTAACTCGAAAATGGAGCAACGAATTGTGTGACCTCCTTCCATGATGTTTAGAGGGCTACCGAACCTCCCGCCCTGTGCACCCGCAACCACGTGCTTCTTATAACTAGGGAGGTACGAGCCTCCAAGTGAAGCGTATAGGGAATCACTATGTGAGCCAGGGCAAATCTTAAAATGACTTTTTCTATTTATATAATGATATATACGTTTATATACAATTGTTTTATAAATATTTTGTTTATACTCTTACGATTTATTTACTTTGAAATTAGAATTTCAGCGTATTTGTGGGATTTTTTTGGGAATTTATAGTGAATTCTGGGGACAGGACACGTCCAGGGAATCAATTTTTCAACCTTTAAATTAATTTTAATTATATTTACAATTAAGTTTTTCTACAGAACCTAATTGGCCCAGTTAGATCACACCTTATATTACTATAAAAAAATACAAAGGTCTACATATGTAACTCTGCGGGTAGTTTATACGTCCGGTCAACTTAATTTTGCGGTTTGGAGAATCAGCCATATAAGCAATATTTTATATCAATTTAGTATTAAAGTATTTCAAAGATTTATGAACATACCCGAGAAACCCTTAACCTTTATCGAGGGAAAACTTCAGGGAAATTTCTCGTGGAACAGAATATATTTACGAGCGATTTCTCTCTTAGGTGAGTAGTTTAGTAGTATATTCGGCCGACGCCTTGTCATTAATTTTTATGAAGAATAAATTGCCTCGTATCAATAATGAACCCCTGACTGTGAAAAATGTCTTGTTTTCCTCGGCCATAGATGAATGGTTTATATTATACTGGTAAATTTACCCGTAGACTTTGCTAATTCTTCAATATCATCTGTGGCTGATATTGAAGAAAATTTATTACCTGTCGCTGGCGTTGGAGAAAAGTGTGACAAATGCTTAAATTATGCGGGAAATATTTTACTACTTATTAATTGCTTGTTGGATTAAATGGGGCAATGTCGCACCTGAATTTTAGCGTTTATTATAATTTCCATCGGGCTGTTTTGTAAATTCAGCTCATTCCACAACGAATTTTAGCCCTAATTATTAGTATAGACTCTAGTTCAATGATGTTTTTTGGTCTAGTTAGTATTCTTTACTTTCAAAGCTCTAAATTTTTTCGGATTACGGATTACTTGAGCATAAGTTAAGGATCGCATTCGACATGCTTATGGTAGAACAGTAAGAAGGAAGAATGAAAGAACACGTTATTTTAGCAATTGTATGTTATTGTAAACACGAACCTATTCGCTTCTCTACTTTCGCAAACGATCTAAGGGACCTATCAGACAGAGAGTGGTCACGCGTTCAAGCGTTCTGCGTTCGCATTCAACGTTCGAGCGGTCAGTCACACAGGAGCAATTCTGAGGCGGTCAGAACGCCCGCTGTGTGAGTACCTTTAATATATTCTATGTGACTTAGGTAATACAACACAATGAACGCAAAACTAACCTCTTGACCGCGCGACCGCTCTCTGTCTGATACCCAGCTAGCATATAGGTTCTTTAAACCTATAAGGGGCCTTTAGTCTTTACTAACTCTAATTTACTCCCACTTACAGATGGCGCAGCATCCGCGGCGTGCAGGCGGCGGAGTCGAGCGCGGCGAAGTGGGCGACGCGGTCTAGCGCCGCCACTGAGGACACCCGCATTTCAGGGGACGACTCTGCCATCAGACTCAAAGAGATGCACTAGAATGGGTTGCCAAAAATTTTTGTGGACAAGATTATTATTTGATTTAATATGCTACGGTTGGCAACCCTGACTTCTGTGTTAATGTTAACAGCCTTTTCAATTCGAAGTGAAATTGTTGTAGAGCTTGTCCAATAATGACGCGCCCCTTCTGCGTATTAACAGTACAAAATTACCCGTATATTAGCAACCAGTGAAGTAGTGGGGCGCGTCATTTCAAGTATGACAAACTCTACTTATTTGTGTAATGCCCGGGCCCCGGACTGAGGTATTTGACAAGAGTTTATCCATTCAACGCTGTTGCTTGCATATTCTGACATTACCCAATCAAAAGCGCTAGTGAAAAGGTAAACCTTAGACTAAAGAGTAAAGACCTTCGAAACCGGGCATTAGATTACACGCGTATGACTCAGAAGTCGGACATACAATAGTTTTTCATCTATGTCTTACTGTCCGACATCGCATAGAAAATGACAAAACAAACTTTTTTTACAACAAACAATAAGTTGTAACTTGTAACGCTGGTTCTCTAGGAGATCGTGGTATTGAGCACGTTCGTGCTGAAAGTTATCCCACGTTTATAACTTTATGCTTGTAAGCTTCTTGTCTTCGTGATATTCATTGTGAGCCATTATTCGTGTGCCAGGCTTGATGTGGCCTCTCCACGTTGGACCAATATAGGCGATTACGAACGTGTTGTCAACAGGGGGTAGGGGCGTAGTTACCGCCGCATCTGCCCTATCAATTATACGATCCCCAAGCCACAAGAGCCCCCAATGTGCGTAAGCAAAAAATAATAAAAAACTTCCCCACCCTCCCAAATCAGGCCCCCAAAACAAATTTTTATACGGAGCCCCGCTAAGGAGCTACGCTTCTGGCTTCAAAGACCATGATCGACGTTGATGACGACCTCTGTGGCTCAGTTGTTGAGCGCGTAGTAGCTCAGGCGGGGGTCGTGAGTTCAAGTCCCGCCGACGGAACAAAATATTTTCATGTTCCTATTGGTCATAATGTGTATTTACTATTTAATATGTGTATTGCGTAGGTATTGCATGTTAAAAATCTTAAATATATTATGTAAGTATAATATAAAAGTATCAAATAGGTATATCTCCGTTGTCTGGTACCTGTAACACAAGTCCTTCAGGTACTTAGCACGGGCCCAGACTGACGTGGTGTGGCAGTTGAAGTGTCCATATATATTATTATAAAGGATATTATATATATTGGTCCAACGTGGAGATCGGCCTTTATAGAGCCAAAATAAGTCTTCGTCTTTAAGCTATACCTAAGTTACAAAAAAATTTACCTAGTCAAGTAGTCGCGTTTACGTCTAAAACAGATGCATCGAACGTTTTTTTATTAAGTTGATCATAAGATTTTAGCATTTATACAGTGATTAGTGATACACCAACGATGATGTGTGAGCATTTATTAACAGAGCCCTGGGCGAGATTTCTTCGGCACCCACGATGCTTGTAGTGCTGAAAAAATTGGCGCCCCTTTTGTTTGCCTTCAGCGGCCCTTTTTATCTGACGCCCTGGGTGGTCGCCCAGCGCCCCCCCCCCCCTAACGGCTCCCGCTACTGTTTATTATGTGCTAGATGACCTGGTGAACTTCGTATTACTCAATTCGGTTTGGCTGTTCTCGAGTTTTAGCGAGACTAACAAAATTTGTGAGTCATTATTATCGCTGTCGCCAATTCATCTGTTTCTCTGCATGACGCACTACACAGTGCGTTGTGCAGATAATTTTATTACAGGTGTTGATATTTTTAACAGTATAAGAATTAAGAAATAATAATTCTAATGAGTTGTGTATGGCTTTTAATGTAAGTATTAAGTATGGTCTATAATTAATATTATAAACTGATTTATCTTAAGTATAATACAACCAAACAAAGCTTATCCATTAGAAAATAAGAGACATTCCTAATTTTTTATACTGTGTCTATTATCTGTGTTACAATGAAATTACAATCTTTGAGCTTTATCGTCTAAATCAATTAATTATATATTGCCCACCGCTCGCTTATCCTCAAAATTTGGTAATATATTTAACATAAATTATATGTATTTTTATATTTAATATTTCTGGCATTTATAAAATCTGTACAAGTTTAGTTTTTATAAAAACTAGAGATTATAAATACTGACATAGTTACTATTTACACAAATAAGTTTTATTAAAATGTTTCAATTTACTTCATTTTATTTCTACATCTTTCATATTAGTATTATTAAAATAAATATAAAATTAATAATTGCTTCCTAAGAAGTTGTTTAACGAACGCACTCAGAGACATTTAAGGCTCAACTCACACTCGTACGAAGCGTCGCGACGCGTCATTTTTCTCGACTACAGCATATTCACCTTCATTGTTCTATTATTATTTATTTACAAATTTTTGCTACGACAATATGCTAGCGCGCGTCCGGCGCGCGTCTCATGGCAAAAATCTGACGTGCATCGACGCTTCGACTCTGCGCTCGCGCCAGTGTGAGTTGAGCCTAATGATAATTAAATTTTAATTTAATTATAGTTAAGTAATTAACATTCGTCTCTGAGTGCTGCATTTATAGCCTTGTATATAGAAGGCAACATTTGGCGCGCAATGAATATGGTGCTTCAAGTAGCATATCGATGTCCGTCGTGCATTGCGATGTCCGTGGATTATGGAACGTGTGTCGAAATTCGAAGCCATTCACTCACATTTAGTTGCTTCTCATTGTTGAAAGGCAACATAGAATTTTGTTCATGCACGATCGCCAACAGAATCGGTTGCTAGAGAAACTAACCGAGAAGTTCGTCAAACTTTTAACCCTTTAACCGCCAAGGTCGGAATAATCCGACAAATATTTTCGTGCCCATTAAAGAACATCGTCATTGACATTAACCAGTAGAAGCGGTCTAGTTCAATTAGGCCGGCGGTTTCGGTGTAGATGACACGGGTATATGCGACTTCGCCGTCAGAATATGCATCGTCAGATGGCTCAGGGTATCGAAATGTCTTAAACAGAGTTTGCACATGAACGACGCGGCGCACTTTGTCTGATGAGTTCTCAATTGTCCCTCGCTTTCGAAGTCACGATCACAGAGTGTACATTTTGACTTTTGTGTCTCGTCGCTCTGACTGTCGGCGGTCGGCGTGGTTTCGGCGTCCTCTTTTCTGGGACTATGTGGCTCGATTTCTGAAGCAAATACATTTTAATGGAATAGGGTGAACATTACATTAGCGGGCTAACGACGAAACCGTCGCAGACGCGATGGCAGCGTATTGTGCTTTGTAAACTACAAAACCGTTTTGAGACTCAATCAGTCGACAATGCCGCGTCCTGCTCTAACAACGTCATTTCACGTTTGTTAGAGTAGAACACAACATTCTCGTACGATTGTTTGAGCCTCAAAACCGTTTCTGGCTACAAAGTACAAACACGCGATTAAATTTGCGACGTATTCGCTACGCACCAGCTCTGCCCTAAATAAGCAGCAATGGCCATATAGCCTAGACTCTAGCATCGGTCACCAACAGGCGGACCGCGAAAGGCCGAATCTCGGACCGGGAAATATTTTTAAGCTACATATAGGACAAGACGTGTGTTCTTTTCTGGACCCCGATAAAATTTTCGCACAGTATCCGGACCCCACCTAAAACTACTTGCCGACTCCTGCTCTAGAGTCTAGACCCGCTATCCCCAACCCGCGGCCCGCCGGGGCTTTATTTGTGGCCCGCGTGATGTTAAACCATTTTGAAATTCACGCCCACCGGCAAAATAACGAGAAGTCTACGTGATAGTCGTTTTTCTTCCACTTTTAAATTGATTAAAAAAAATTGTTGCGGCCCGCGACACCAAGGCACAGTTAGACCTATTTGTGGCCCGTATTCAAAAAAGGTTGGGGACCACTGGTCTAGACCATATTATTTTAGTCCATAGTTTACGAAAATTCGTTTATGCTCGTAGATTGAAAAGTCCAAAGCAGAAGCTTTGACTTACAAACTTTGTTTGGACTAGTTAGGAGATAAACATACTAAAATGAGTTAGGAAACTTAACGCAACGTTCTTGGTCAACGCTTGGCGCGGCGAGCAATTATTATTGGCTGTTGCAAATCAGGAACTCGAGCAAAAATATCATCCAATGGTAAGCAAGTGGACTTACAATTTGTAGTTTAGTAAAATTTTTAATTTCGCTCAAGGCATAAGTTATTGAGGTACTTACTAACTGATGTTTCATATTCTTGATACTTGACAATTCCAAGATTTTGCGGATCCACTTCTACTTCAATTTCTATTCTAGGTTTAGGTGGATGTAATGAATCAAGTTCATTGTGATCTGAAAAAATACAAACAATTAGGAGCTTTCACACAGTGCCGTAAATAGCCTTTTTTGCGCCCTGGTTTTTTTTTAATTAGATGGGAGATTTACGTGGGAGAGCCATGCTTCGGCACGAATGGGCGGCTCGACCGGAGACATACCACGTTCTCACAGAAAACCGGCGTGAAACAGCACTTGCGCTGTGTTTCGCCGAGTGAGTGAGTTTAGCGGAGGCCCAATCCCCTACCCTATTTCCTTCCCTACCCTCCCCTATTCCCTCTTAAAAGGCCGGCAACGCACGACTGCTTTCACACGACACCACGGCGGCGGCAGCGTTCTTCTTTTTATTTTGCTTTTTTTACTGCGGTTTATTTTAAGGCTGTTTACACATTATTACAGAGGAGCTGCTGACGTGGCATGTACATTTAGGTGCCACAAAATCCAAGGGGGACTAGTGCAGTGACATAATATTGTGTTAGCAGCCTTAAAATAAATAAAAGTAAAAAAGTGTTATGTTTAAGGACTACAAAAATTGCACATATTAAAGGTTACAATCAGCCCCGGATATAAATCTGGCATCCTAATATGGCAGTGTCCTCGAGGGGCGGCAGATTTCCTATATGGGGCAGCGGAAACAATGTGGCCTAACCTCATAAAAATATAAATCCTTATTTATACTAATATAGAGGCAGCTCATTGATCAAGATCGGAATTTGTTATTATAGAGTACATAATATGGACTTCATATTATGAGCAGTGCCGGCGCAAGACCAAAATTTTATGTGGGCAAAATATATTTTGCGAGGCCCCCTGATGGATGATGCAAGAAGACAGATTTTGTTGAAAGATTTTTTTGATACTCGTAAATCTTAAAAAAAACGCACTGACCAAAGGGCGCGCTGCGCGAGGGCCCTATGATTGCAAGGCCGTGGGCGGTCGCCACAGAATAATAAAAGCAGTAGAAATTGTAAGTGGGCGGGGCACGCGTGCCACTAGCTTGCGTTTTAACGCAAGCTTGCTAAGTATTTACGCAGACTCGATATCAGTTGAGTTATTTGTTTGTACGGGGCAACACGTGTAGTCGATTGTCAGTTCGCTATAAAAATTCAAACCAATAACAATCTTATTACATGAGAAATAAAGCATAATTTTGAAGTAAACATTTGAGCCGCAGTGTCACCGCACTAGTAGCGGCACAGAATATAATATAATATTAGTGGTACCAAGTAGCGGTCAAAATTGTCGGACATGAAGTAACTAAACTTTTTAGTAAATGCACAATGAACTGATGCTCGAATACGAAATGTCTTAAGTGTCTGTTTTGTTTATTGCATTGCAAAGGTGTGTTTTTGTTTTCAGTTTTAATATTAGGCTTATTAGAATTACGCGTCCAATCAAAACATTTGTTTATTAGTAGTGCAATGGTCTATTCTCTGTTTGTTTGTGTGTGTTTGGCGACAGTGGTTCTGGTTAACAAATCGTGGTATGTCATTTCTACTGTTTTTATTGTTCTGTGGCGGTCGCGCACACCGCCCACGCCTTACGCCACCTCTGAATTCTGATTATGAGGCAGTAAATAGAAAAGTAAATACTGAAAATGTCACACCTGATGGATTTTCTTCTTTCTCTATTTTCATTGAAGTTATTTCGTTAGGTCTTTGGCTTTTTGGTGAGTTCTGGTCAAAAGTATCCATCTTATCAGTGGTAGTTGGAGTATTGACTTCACAACTTTTATCTGCAAAAAATTTTGATACCATACTATTACTATCTCTTACAAACACTTCCTTTTAATAAATCACCACTACATGAATAAGATACATGATTTTTGTTACTAATTTCTAAGAAATATTTAACAGTATTCATTACTGTAAAGTGTAAACATACCTTGTTGTCTTTGCATTTTTTTTACCATTTTTTGTTGATCATTTCCTTCACAGTCGAAAGCTAGCATTCCGCAAATGATATCATTTGTATTAATAGGTGTATATATACTTGTTTTCTCTATATTTTCTTGCTTTCCGGTGTCGCCGTCCAAACCATGTAGTTGTCGTTTTCTTTTCTTGCCTTCATTGGTTACTTCATTCCATGGAAATCTACTTGGGACTGCATCTTTTTTTAATGCTAGCCTGGCTGAAACATTGAATGAATATGGTTGTAGTGAATTATATGTCGGTATCAGACTTTATAAACTCGTTGATGGTGGGAAAACGAGACACAATAGATATTCTATTGTGTCTCGTTCACTGGTGAGCGTATGGAGCTTTATGAATTAAACACGCTTATTTACACTCATACCAATCAATGTGACAAATAAAATGTACCTACTTAATCTAAATGTAACAACTACTAAGAGAGTTTAATGTTAAGTAGAACTTAGGTGACGTCAAGTTACACGATCAGAAAGATACTTACTTAATTTAATCATAGAACACTGCAATACTTACGTTTTACTAAGTACGACTCTTTAGGGAGTTCGTAATCATCTTTAGTGAAGTGATCTTTACATACACGACTATAATACGAAGGCGTGTAACGTTCTCTACGAATAGCCACAAGCCATTGTTTTAAACGTATTTCATCCTTAGGAAACTTATGACCTCCCGTTTTCGTAGAGCACGTAGGAACTGCACAACTTTGTGGCATTTCGATTCTGAGTTAATACTAAGTTAAAGTGTAGTATATATTTTCATTAAAAGATAGAAAATTAGACTATTATTGTCTATATAATATTTTGTGGTGGACATAACGTGTCAGTGCTGCAGCCTAATGAGTATTATTTCAGAAAACCCAGGTGGATTATAATATTATCAATTTTAATTAATTTCTACAACAAAATATTAGAATCGTTAAAACAAACGACTTTAAATAAATTAAAGTCTTTTTCTTCTTTTGGCGTAAGCCTCCTCATTTAGGAGTTGCGTTTGTTTACTTTTTATAAAATATCAAATACCTATGCCAATACCAGTGACCTGTGACATTGACAAGTGTCAAGTATTTTTTTTACATTTTTCCTGGCGCAGAACTCATAAGTCACAAATTAGAATAATATTTTACACACACAATATTTTTCACATAATATATTTTTATACAGTCTGTCAAAAAAGTCATGAAATTAAAAAGTGGCAACATCGTAGTGTCATCCCTTTTATCTTAGATTGATTTGTAAGGGATGACATTACGATGTTGCCATGACTCTGTGTGTTCGTGTGTGTGTGTGTGTGTGTGTGTATTCTCTGCGTGTTATAGGTGCATATAAGTAATATGCCTGAAATAAAGACCTTTTCTTTATTACTTATTTACTAAAGCAATTTATTTCCAGCAGCGCGAACGGCAAAGAGCATCTCAAAAACTGCCGATGCTTCTGAATGAAGCTGCATCGGCAGTTTTTTAGTGTAAACAGCAGCAGTAAACAGCATAAATAAGGTAGGGTTACCGGTTACATGACAAGTGACAAGTATGTGTAAAGTTCTTAAATATACCTACCGATCCATAGACTTAATATATAGCATTATAGTTTTATGTACCGATCTATGTTACACGTCATTCTGATTTATGACATGAATTTCTGAATGCTCCTGACAGTTGACAGTTGACACTTGACGCACTTTTGGTCATTGGTGCTTTTGGTTATGTTTTTATCTGATTAATTTTAAAATGTACAATGTCTTTTGGATTTCAGTGATAGCGTTGTTTGTTTCTGTAGTTATCTCATATTTTTTTATAAGCCATTGTGGTCATTCAGTCCATTCAGTCCTCGACTGTTCAAAAGCAGGTAAGGTTGATGTTGTGTACAGAACGAGCCCAATTTTTAATAATAACCTGTGCTATTATGCAAACTATAATAGTATGATTATTTTGGCTTTTAGTTACAATGGCTAATAATGGAATACTCCTAATTTCTAATGCGGCAAAGGCTCATAAGTTTTGTTCAAAAGTATCCAACCATGTTAAGAAAATTTTGTACATAAGCTATAATGAAGGAACAGACTGTGCACTCAAAGTATTGAATAAGCAAAATGTTGATATTTATTCGAAGGTAAGTTTTCTACTGACCGTTTTATTTTGTCAAACTAGTATTAGAGCATTTAGAGCTATCTGCAGAAGGCATGATGTTTGACTGTAATTTTTAACCCCTTTTAAAACAATGGTTTTGTAAGTTTTCAGTTACTTTTCTTGAAATCAACTTAAAAAAGAATCAACTAAACTTGACAACTTTTCAATATTGGTATAGTTCTTGCAATCTACGAGCGAGCGTAGCCTTTATTTGTAGTTGGAAATACGAATAGACATTTTCGTTAGTGTGCGTACCTAACGGAGCAGTCAGTAGCGAGCGAGCCATGGACGCGTGTATATGTAGATATGGTCACTCACACAACTAAGGGCGTCGCACACTCGTAGATTGCAAGAACTATATACCGTATAGATGTACATGGTTAATTGTTGTTTTTTACAGACTACAGATTATAGTAATCTAGATGTAAGGCTTATTTTAAAACCTAGAGGAAGTTTCAATAAAATAAAAACAAACCATCCTATAGATTTAATACTCTATGATACAGATGCATTTAAAAAAGGTGATAATTTGGCTAATTTAATAGAAAATGGAAATAAAGACATAGAACAAGTGCCCATTGCCCATCTAGGTGAGTTATAATTTAAGATTTCATATGAAGGGTCTAACTGCAATAATGATGAATGTCCAAAAAAATTAAAATCTTAACGAGTAATGCCATTTGGTAACTTGAAATAATATCTTTAAAATTTATTTACAAAATTAGCAATATTGCTTGTAGTTCCGAGATAAATATGTTTTTATATTTTGGCTACATGGCTACAACGCTCAACTTCACAGGCATTTACTTCTCCAAGTTTTGTTATACCGTTCTAAATTTAAAAACCCAATTATCTCAACTAACATTTTAGGACATTCATCATTATTGCAGTGGACCTTTCATATTTTACTAAAAAGTAAAAAAAGTAGTCTGTATTCAATATTACAGGCATGTATTTTTTTATTTAACATTCTGTAGCATTCACCATTTTTTAAATGAATACTCTACTTAACCCATCAATTCCCAAGCCACATCTGGCGCAAAATCTATTGTTTATATATTAATGCTTATAAGCTATAATATATAATTTATTTTAATTTCTTTTAGATAGTCACAACCCTGATATTTCCAATGAAGAGCCTGTAAAAACTTTTGAATATGTTGCACTTGGTGGGACATTTGACAGGCTACATAATGGGCATAAAATATTACTATCTCAAGCAGTGCTAAGAGCTACTAAACATGTAACAGTTGGAGTGACTGATGTAAATATGATAAAATGTAAGTTAATATCAATTTATATATACATACGTGGGAGAGCCATGCTTCGGCAAGAATGGGCCGGCTCGACCGGAGAAATACCACGTTCTCACAGAAAACCGGCGTGAAACAGAGCTTGCACTGTGTTTCGCCGAGTGAGTGAGTTTACCGGAGGCCCAATCCCCTACCCTATTCCCTTCCCTACCCTCCCCTATTCCCTTCCCTTCCCATCCCTACCCTCCCCTATTATCCTATTCCCTCTTAAAAGGCCGGCAACACACCTGCAGCTCTTCTGATGCTGCGAGTGTCCATGGGCAACGGAAGTTGCTTTCCATCAGGTGACTCGTTTGCTCGTTTGCCCACTTATTTTTAAAAAAAAACATTATCATTCTATGAATAAGCACGTTGGTGCATTTATGGTACACAAATGCGACACAATTACATTAGCAGGAGCGTCTTTGTTGGTGCCATTATTAAAGTCAATTAGCTCTACTCAGAAACCAGTATTTGGTAAGAAGTGCTATTTGCTATTATTGAGTATTCTTAATAATTTAAGTAGGTATCCTCTAAGATTAATTTTAATTTTAAAGCATCAATTTTAATTCAAACAATTTTAATTTAGTTTATTATTTAATATAATGGGGACGTTAAATGTGGTGGGTTATAATCATTATAACAATGTTACAGCGAAAATACTCTGGGAACTAATAGAACCAGTAGAGCGGAGGATAGCAAATGTTTTGGAATTTCTTACGGATATTAATCCTGATCTTGAATACCATGTTTTGCCGATTCAAGATCTCTATGGACCTACTAAAGACGATCCGAGATATCAAGTGAGTTTATATCAAATCAAAATTATTTTATTTAGAGTTAAATGAAGAAATGAAGATTACATTTTTTATCTCAGATGTACTAAAAAACTAAGATAACACAACCTCATTACAACTAAATCAACTTTATTTACGTGTGCTAACGCACACACATAAACCTTATTTGCGTTTCATTTGAACACTAAACAACCCTGTGAAAATTTTTGTACTTCAAATAAACATTAATATCTACTATGTATTATTAACCGAAACGCTTAATGTACCCATCAAAGGAGTTGATTTGTAGGCAGATTGCGGTCTTAAGTTATTTGGCTAAGTAAAGCCGCCATTCCACCGCGGCGCACGCTGTGCACGTCCACGCGGCGCACGGATTTATTAGTATGACTACGTGGGTCAACGTTTCCACTGCAGCACAGTGCACACGCTATGCACACGGCCACGACTATGTACAACTGTAGCGCAGCACAGTTTTGAATACTATGTACTCGCTTCCGTGTATCCCGTGCACAGCATGCGTAGCGTGGCCAGCGTTGAGAATTGAGCTACGGGTGCACCATATTCGAGCAAGCTACGTGAGTCAATTCGTGCGTAGCGTGTCCGTGGGTTGCAGTGGACACAGTCACATACATTTTCTTACAAAGCGAAGCTTGACGCACGTGCGTAGTCTCTTCGTGCGCTGCGGTGGATTGGCGGCTTTATGTCAATCCAATGTTGTGATCTGTCGTCAGCTGTGTTTGTCATAACGTGACCAAATTACGTAGGTTCGCCTGTATGAATCAACTTCCCTTCTCTACTTCTATGGTGAAAAATTAGAATTTTCTTTATCTCTTTTTATATTTTGAATTATATTAGCTTATAGTTGTCAGCGAGGAGACGCAACGCGGTGCGGTGAAAATCAACGAGAAGAGAAAAGAGAATGGCTTGAATCCTCTCGAAACATATACTATATCCCTGGCTGCCGATCAGAAGCGTTCGCCCATCGAGGAGGACAAAGTTAGCTCGAGCAATCAGAGGATAAGATTGTTGGGTACACTACTCAGGGAGCCTAAGGTGCGTTTAAAGCTTATGGGCCGTTTACATTCAGCCGAAAATACTTACCTGAATACTTAGTACTCACTTGCCGTGTTTGGCAGCGCGAGTGACTAATACAATATGATATAATAAATTAGTTTTTTTAATATATTTTTTTACAGCCGAATCCGGATATACCAAAATGGCCGTACGTCATCGGCATCGCTGGCGGGATTGCGAGCGGGAAAAGTAGCATCACGGAAAAACTAAAGTGAGTTATACCTTCTGTCGCTTACTACTACAGACTGGTAGGCACGTTGAAATTCCTGCGTAGATCTATATCAACTTGTAACTTGTTTACTAATTTCAGTAGCTCTACCATGAGTTTAAAGCTATAGTATTTATAGATACTCGATACCTACTACGTAAATATTTAGTACTAGCGACCCGCCCCGGCTTCGCACGGGTATAAAATATATTATAGCCTACTAGCTGTTGCCCGCGACTTCGTCCGCGTGGACTTTAGTTTATAGCGCGCGGTGTCAACAAAATTTGTGGCAAATTTAAAAACTTTTTAAAGCCCTGGTAAGTGGTACCCCTCTTAGGGCCGCGCTCGCCTCGCCGCCCGCTGCCATTCCGGTGTAGCGCGGCCCTTAATTAATCAAAATACCCAAAAACAGCTGTGCAGTGTGCACATAATCTATACTAATATTATAAATGCGAAAGTATCTCTGTCTGTCTGTCAGTCTCGCTTTCACGCCAAACGCCAAAACTACCGAACCGATTGTAATGAAATTTTGTATACAGATAGTCTAAAGCCTGAGAAAGGACATAGGCTACTTTTTTTACTGGAAAAAAGGGTTGTCAGGGGGTGAAAATGCGTAAATTTGTTCAAATTAAGTTAGTTCCAAAAATTCATAATAGATGGCGCCGTGCGTCTTCTACATCGCGCTGACGCTTGCTCAAAAGTCTTTCTATAAGAGGTGGTATCATCTTACATTTAAGTTTCGATTTTTTTCGATTGTTATATCTATTTCACGGTATTAAATAACTCAGTACTTTATCTGTGCAGTGACGTAACCTTAAACCTATCAATGATAAATAGTTTATGGGTAAAGTTGTGTAATTGGGGGGCTAAATAAGCTTTAAAATTTGGCATAAAATATAAAGTTTAATATAAAAAAATTAAATACTTATTGTGTGCACACTGCACAGCTGTATTGATTTAAGGGGTGCCAGGGTTTTTTTATAAAAGCTTTTGACACCAATTTTGTTGACATCGCGCGCTATAAACTGAAGTCCACGCGGACGAAGTCGCGGGCAACAGCTAGTAACTAATAAGTATGATTAGTTCTATGTTACAATGAAGTAAAAAATAAAACGCCATCTGTTGAATCGTATTAGAACTAAAATGTTCATTGCATCGATATATTTCTGGATTTTTTATAATATTATACATAAAATATGTTTAAGATTTTTGAAATTTTATTTTAATACACATCCAAGACCCAGGAACATTGAAAACTTTTTGTTCCGCCTGCGGGACTCGAACCCAGGACCCCCGGGATGAGCGCTGGCCACGCGCAATGCGAATTCATTTTCATCGATATTTTCATGGAAATATGATATTTTCCCACATCAAAATGTAGCCTATGTCCTTTCTCAGACTCTAGAATAACTGTGTACAAAATTTCATTGCAATCGGTTCAGTAGTTTTGGCGTGAAAGCGAGACAGACAGACAGACAGAGATACTTTCGCAATTATAATATTAGTATGGATGTCACTGAAATAATAACAGCCCTCTTTTTTTGTCGGGGGTTAAAAATCAGCCAAGTGCGAGTCGGACTCGCGTACGAATTAATATTATTTTGTTTTTAGTATTTGTTATCTAAGCGGCAACAGATATACACAATAATAATATGTGAAAATTTCTGAAGTCTGGCTATAGCGGTTCTTGAGAAAAAGCCTGGCGACAGACAGACAGACGGATAGATGGACAGACAACGAAGTCTTAGTAATAGGGTCCCGTTTTTACCCTTTGGGTACGGAACCCTAAAAATGATTAAAATCGATTCAGTAGTTTTGATTTTAAATAATTTATATTCACTACTACCCGTGGCCAACCCATGTTTGTTAAAATGGTTTGTATCGAAGAAATAAAAGGCTTTATTATTATTATTTATTATTATTACTACCCGTGGCCCGCATTGGTCGGTACTGCCGCAAAAGCTACGTCCCGCAATTTTTAAATCTGTAATATCTTCGAAAATATTAATTTAAAATTTAAATCATAATATTATGTTGTAGAGGCCCATAATCAATAATGTATTTAAAGTAAATAAGGATTATTGCCGTATTGGTTAAAATCGCTTCGAAAATTAGCCATTATTTGAAGTTAAAATTAAATGACAAAAATTTTTTATTGTGGGACATTCATAAGAGATATATTTACTTATACCATCGCGGAGTTTTCTGTAGACCTTTTCAATGTGTACAATAGGTATTAGTGATCCCCTCCCGCGAGCGCACCCCAGCATTGGTAGCGCCAGCGCCCACTTCGAAACGGGCGTAAATCGCAATATTTTAATTTCGCCATAACTTCTAAGCTAAACGTCCAATTTTAATCATTCAAAGACCAAATATAATCTATATAAACTGTACTTAGTGATGAAATGATTTATTTTGATAAGGATTTTTAGTATAAGTAAAATAAATGCGTTTAAATGTAGTCCAAAAAAAAATCAAAATTTTTAAATAAAAATATGGTTGTTGTGCCTCACTTGACATAGATAGGTATAGTGTGTCGCGGACATTTTTGTAGATATTTATAAGATCTACATTTACTTAGAACATTGTATAGTTCTATCTTTTATAGTTTAGGCAGCGTACGCAAAATAAGTAAATTTTCTGGTTGTTTCCGAAAAACTGAAATATCTTACGGAACCCTATATTTTCCAACATAAAAAGTAGCCTATGTTACTCGTAGATAATGTAGCTTTCGAATGGTGAAAGAATGATTAAAATCGGTCCAGTAGTTTTTGAGCCTATTCATTACAATTAAACAAACAAACAAAGTTTACCTCTTTATAATATTAGTATAGATGGCGATTTTAGTTCCGCAAGTAACCGCTAGAGGCGCTGTAAAATTTGCCCACAGACTACTTAGGGATACTACAATTTGCCATACTAAAAATTTACGGTAGTCGGTATTGACAAATACTACAACTTTAAACTCATGGTAGAGCTACTGATACATAGTTAAGACGGGACAACATCTGTCGGGCTCGCTAGTTCATTAATATATTATGTTGTAGAAAGAAAGGTGCTACAGTAATAAACTGCGACCTGCTGGCGCATGAGCTGTACAAGCCGGGGCTTCCCCTGAACCGCACGATCTCGGCGACCTTCGGCGCTGACGTCATCACGGAGCGGGGTGAGGTGGATCGCCAGCGGCTGGGCCAGATCGTGTTCGGCGACAAGGTGAGCTGACAGCCCGTCTCGCTCTTACACTGTAGCGGTGACGTCATCACGAAGCGGGGCGAGGTGGACCGCCAGCGGCTGGGCCAGATCGTGTTCGGCGACAAGGTGAGCTGACAGGCCGTCTCGCTCTTACACTGTAGCGGTGACGTAATCACGAAGCGGGGCGAGGTGGACCGCCAGCGGCTGGGCCAGATCGTTCGGCGACAAGGTGAGCTGACAGCCCGTCTCGCTCTTACACTGTGGCGGTGACGTCATCACGGAGCGGGGCGAGGTGGACCACCAGCGGCTGGGCCAGATCATGTTCGGTGACAAGGTGAGCGGACAGCCGTCTCGCTCCAACACTGTAGCGGTGACGTCATCACGAAGCGTAGGGAGGTGCAGAGACAGAGAATACAAGGATCTTTTGACACTTGAATCATTCATTTCATGTATGCAAAGTTACTTTTTAAAATTAAATTAATTTTATCTCAATTCTTACGTCATTTTTGGCTGTAATAATACATAATTATAATGTTATCGCTTAAGTAATAATTTAAATAAATATGCATTAGGACGCTCAAGGCTTGTCATGTAATTAATATGTGTTTGGAATTTGATTATAGTGGTGGAGCAAATTTTCGGGGGTCATTAATCTCAACTTAAAATCTTAAACGATTTTTGGGTTTAGTAGTTAAACTGTTGTAGTTATTAAGCTCTATAAATGCATAACCTACCACAATATTGCAAAAAACAGTACATATTACTCAAAATTAACTGGAAATACGATAAGTTTTTGTTGACCTATGAGATGAATACATTTATTTTTAATGCTCAGGCGCAGCTCGAGAGACTAAACTCAATAACGTGGCCGGCGATCGCGGAGGAGGTGGTGGCGCGGGTGCGGCGCGCGGGGGAGGGCGGGGCGCGCGTCGTCGTGCTGGAGGCGGCGGTCATGGTGCGCGCCGGCTGGCACCGCCTCTGCCACCAGCTGTGGGCGGTCATCGTGCCGCCGGAGGAGGTCAGTACCAACAGAATTCTCATTGGCGAAACCTGTTTAAAGAAATAACGACTCATGCTACGATACTATAAAGTTCAAATTCCGACCGCGCAGTGCTAGGGCATACAATTATATTCACCTACATATCCACTCTCTTTCTATCGCGTAAGAGGTACTCTTTCTGACGAAATCAAGATTGTCACCTTTTAGAAAATAAAATAATCTTCTTTTAATTACTATAGCTACTAATAACAAACTTTTATAGTAATAATCAAATTTTAGTAACCCAACCTATATTTTATAATAGTTTTATATTCGATTATAGTGCAGGAGCTGGTCAGAATTTTTTTATAACTTAAATATAGTAACTTGTATTTATTTCTTTGTAGTATGTGGTTTGTTTGTAACAAATTGGTTTATTTGCTATGTTTGTGTATTTTTTTTATCTTCTTTTGTATTTTAAAGTCTTACATTACCTTATTGAAATATTTCTTTGACCTTTTTTCAATTTTTCATATTTATCAGAGTAATAACGATTCTGTCACAGTGCGGTTGTTAAATCAGTACGTAGATATATGCGACGAAAAAATCTTGCGCGTGCGTCACCGCTCGCTTGTGAGTCCCTAGTGATCTGCCCCCCTAGAGGGGTACTTACAGTTCGATACCTACGAGCGCGAGTAGGACAGGCCTGCCCATACTCTAAGGCCGGCCACAGATCTGTAGTTTTCATACTAAATTTTATGTATTTTATGACCGCTCGAGCAGTTCTTGAGCGGTTGGTGCCAACGCGACCACTCTAGAGCAGTCGGTCCCGGCTGCAACTTGCGGTCCGTCTATGGACAGTCTAAGAATTTATAAAATCGGCTATGTCTGGAGACGCTGAACTCAATAAGAGCAACTTTTCCTGTCATGCGTGTTATAGTTTGTCAACATTGTTGCAGGCCATAAAGCGTATCCAGCAGCGCAACAACCTGACGGAGGAACAGGCCCGGCAGCGCGTGGAAGCGCAGCCGGCCAACAGCGAGCACGTGGCGGAGGCCCACGTCGTCTTCAGCCCCTACTGGAGCTACGAGTTCACGCAGGACCAGGTGGACCGAGCCTGGGAACAGCTCGCTGATATACTGAAGAGGCATTGAGGTTGGTGAGGGCAAAAGGAAACAACAGAATGCTTACGTGTTTATTAGGTTAGGGGTGTGTTCCAAATATAACCCAGTATACCAGCTCACTAATATACCGAGGAAGCATTGAGGCTAGTCAGTGGTCACTCACTAGTGACTAGTGGGTAGAACGAAACATCACAATGCTTATATTCGTATTGAGAAGGCCTGTCACACATGTCGTTCCGAAATTTCACCCAATTCTCGTGACGTCATAAATCTACTCGACATATATTATGTACTATTAATTTGTTTCGAAATGTACGTCAGTGCTCAGTGCATTGACTTTGTTGGGTTGTCATTATTACAAAATTTACTACGAATACGTCACAGCTCTCCCAACAATATGAAGTCGCATACAGAACGTCATGGGCTCATGGCATTAGCCAGTATACTGGATTAAATCTCGGAACACACAGTTGCGTGAACAGGGCAAAATCAGACCGCCACCATCTTGTAAAATGTGGAGTGAGCAGGTCTTATAGGTGATACTGTTATCCAAGTGCCAAAAGAGCCTTGTAGAATTGTAAGTTTATGTGTCGATATGGCTGTTTTTTGCATAAATTGTCAATTTAGAATTTACATCTTAAGCGGATTAGTCGCTGTAAAATTAGGTCGCATTCGCACATGTGTGGAATGCAAAATTTTATACTAGTAATAACTACATAACCCCATCCGACGGACACATAACACTGACTTCACATAATTCGATCAAATTACGCAATGTGATTACGAATCAATGTGAATTGGCTACAAACACGAAATTGTCAATTAAAAATATGTAAAAGAACTAAAACCCTAGGTGGATTACCTCACACCAAAACGCGACGCGATTCGGAATTTGACTTCGGAAAGTGACTTAAATTGAACTTTATCGAATACCTGCGAAAGAAGATACATATTTGTATGCGAAACGGCGTTGCCTGCTTGGCGATTGCGTATTTTGCGACCGGTAAGAGACGTTCTCACAGAAAACCGGCGTGAAACAGCGCTTGCGCTGTGTTTCGCCGAGTGAATTTACCGGAGGCCCGATCGCCTAGCCATATTCCCTTCCCTACGCTCCTCTATTCCCTTCCCTTCCCTCCCCTCCCCTATTACCCTATCCCCTCTTAAAAGGCCGGCAACGCACCTGCAGCTCTTCTGATGCTGCGAGGGTCCATGGGCGACGGAAGTTGCTTTCCATCAGGTGACCCGTTTGCTCGTTTATCCCCTTATTTCATAAAAAAAAAAGATATTATCTATTATTATCTGTTAACTGCAGAGCCAGCGACAGCCAGACATCTACATTTTTTAAATGCTGAAAGTTTTCCTGTATGATAACGCGAACGACCAGCAACTATGGAGTTTCGGTTGCGGCCATAAAGGTAAACTTGCAGCTTTTATAAAATGACGATTGACGAAAGTCTGGCTGTCGCTGGCGAAGGTTATGTCGAAAATATTGATACAAAAGTTTGACAGAACGGGCCCCTAGATGATCAATTTTATTGTGCAATAGGTATTATTGACTGTCTAGGTTGATACTGAACGCGCCCGCCTTTCAATCTTATTATCAAATAAATTGTTCAATACTATTGTTCAATGATATTGCACAATAAAATTGATCGTCTAGACTCTAGGGGCCCAAGCTAGCAGATATTGTGCAATGTCTGCTGTCAAACTCCAACCGTTGCTTACCCGTCGCAAGTTACATAATAACCTGCAGGAATAGTTCAATAAAATACATGTTCCATTGCTAAAAACTTTAGCAATGGAACATGTATTTTATTGTATTAAATAAAGTTCAATAATTTTGAATCGCTGTCTTAGAATGAAAATATATTTAAAATATCGCGATTTATTGAGGTTAAAGACAATATTCGCCATTAGACTGCGCAAAATTAGTTAGGCATCAAACGTTCCTAGTTTAATTATTATTATGGCTGCACTTATTCGTAGCCGCACTCAGAGACATTTTTACTTTATTTTAATTAAGAGTTTGACAGAAAAAGTATGGAGCTCATGTAAATTTTTTTTATTTAATTAAAGTAATCATAATATTAATACGCGAACGAAAAACTTTGTACTTATCCCTTTTTACGAAAAATGGTGAAACGTAGATGCATGAAATTTTGCACAGTTATAGTTTATATGGTGAAGGAGTGCATCGAACTAATATTATTTTGAAATTATGCTTTTATCATACATTTTTTAACAAATAAAACATTACACACACTACAACACTCACACATGAGAAATTACAGTTTTCTGAGTGACAAGCCTATACATACGAATTATACTCTTTTATTTATGGTTGAAGTCTTTTGACAACAAGTTGACAAATTGAAAATGGATTATAATTTTTTTTATTGAATCTAAGATATTATTAGACAATGCGTGTACACGGTCAGTCTGAGATCAGCTAAGTCCCAGAGGCAAGAGTTGAAAAAAAAAGAGAAAGTCAATATTTTTTACAAAATATAGGTAGTAGTCCTAATATTGAAACTTAAGGTCGAATTTCGACCATTAGGCGATCTCTAGTAACTATTAAATATATCTGAGTGCGGCCGTTAGTTTGAGGGATAAGGTTTTGGTAACCAGTGACTTTGTGATTGCATTTATAAAAATACTAAATTGTAAATAGGTTATTATGTTAAATTGACTACTTAGAAACCAAAATTGATATAGTTTGTACAAATAATTTATGTGTAATTCTTATTTATAAATGTTGGTAATTTGGTTTTTCAATTTGTATAGGATCAATGTGTATAGGATCGCACTAATTATAACCCGTTTGATAACTAATCCAATATTGTATATCCGTACGATATACCAACCAAAGATACCCCTAAACTCGAACACTGCGCATTTCACTTCCAATTTTGTCAAACGATCTTAAGTTGTGCGCGGTCTGTAAAGGCGAGACCGCACTGAGCGAGACTGGGCTGCAGCGGAGCGAGGCGACACTTCAAGCTATAAACAAATTATTATCGGACGCATCCATAAGTGGCGGCGCATGGATGCGGCTTAACAATGTGCACGGTTCATCCGCGGATGCAAAAACTTCCAGTCAGTCAGATTCTGTTCGGACGTCCGTCCGCGCGTCCGCGTCCGCGATTTATGTATAACAATGTGCACAGTTTAGTGTATTTTGTACTAATCAGATAGAAACAAGCCGCATCCGTCATCCGTGACTTATAAAAACGTCCGATAATTTGTTTCCAGCTTATTCTCCCTTCATAAAAGTGACGTGTCGTTTCGCGTAGCTCGACTGCAGCGTATTGTCGCTTAGTGCGGTCTCACCTTAAACGTTAATTTTTGCCATTTTATTTAGTAGTTAATAATTTAGTATTTGGTGATATAGATCATAGGGCGTATAGTTTGTACGGAATCATTTTTGTACGGGGTTTATAATATGGAATTGTATATTGGACATATTGTAATGTTGTTATTATGGTGAATATAGTTTATTATTGTAAAATTTCTTGTTTCATTTCACCACCTGTAATAGTAATTTGAAATAATGTGCAATAATAATTCCCAAAGAGCAATGGAGCGCAGTATGTTAGGAGTAAAGCTTCTCGATAAAATAAGAAACACCATACTGCGTTCCCGAACGGGCATCAAGGACGTAGGTGTCAAGGCGGCCAAGCTGAAGTAGGAGTGGGCGGGTCACGTTAGCCGCATGCATCCCGACCGCTGGGCAAGGGTCTCAACCGAGTGGGCGTGACGAGCTGGAGGCATACCAGCCAGGCTGGCTATCGGTGGCGCAGGAGCGAGAACAGTGGAAGATCCTGGGGGAGGCCTTTGCCCAGCAGTGGGACACTATAGGCTAATAAAAAAATATTACCTACATAAATATAAAAAACAGCTTGCTGGCCTTAAAGGTAATAATGTATGAAAGTAGTTACAAAATCTGATCATCGTTTCTGAATTATTAATCTTAGAAATCATTAGTCCTGAACTAAGTCTATTATTGTAATGACTTTGTATTATGATCAGACGTTTAAGAATTCAGATTGATTAAGGAATGCTAAGGGCGAAGGAATAATGACAAAAATTTTGAGCCTGTTACAGCTTTTTCTACTCTTTCAACTTGGCTACACATCAAGTTTCAAAAATTCTTTTGAAGATTCAACAGATGTTTCAAAAATAGATATGTTGGTAAGTAATATTAAATTATAATGAAAGAATATAACTTTATTATAATATTCATTAATTTTAGCAATAACTTTGAATAAAGAGTGATGGTATTAAACGAATTTAAATATTTAATTAAGCAACATTTAAATTCAGCGTAAAAGTTATGAAATATTAAAATTAATTATTATGTTTTTAAAAATTTTAATTTTCTAAAATTGTTGTTCCTAAATTATATATTTTGTAAAATAAGTAAATTAATGTCAATTATATTATGTTCACTCATCACTGTAGTGGTTTTATTTTAACTTGATTTATATTGTCATTCTTTTTTTTCAGGTGAATATAATGACGAATAATTTTAAAACCAACGGATGGATTAACCTGCTCTTTATGGGCGATTTCCCCGACCGTTTTTATGAGAAAATAAAGAACATAGAAAATATGACCGTCGCCCATTCCAACTTGGCATCAGAGGACGACGAATACTTTGAAGATGCCGTACCGTACCATTCCAACATTATACTTCTTAGCTGTTTAGACTTTGAACAGTTTGAAAAGTTGCTCAAGAAAACTTTGTCCTCGCCGTACTGGCATCCTCTCTCGAATATCATCCTATACTTTCAATTCCCATGCGATAACGATTTGCTGGCGAAAGTATTTTTCACTCTATGGTACTATAAAGGAATAAATACTATTATAATTCACGAGAGTAACTCTACTCACGTGCACATCTCGTACTTCAGCCCGTATATCAGCGAGGAATACAAGCTAGACCACCACTATGGCTGCTCCACGACCAGAAGAGTGGGGATGTCGATAAAAGATTACAGGAAAGACTTCCACTGCGCCGATACCTGCGAAAACGTTACCCTCCACTCGGTGCTGCGAACCAAGAACCTCGGCACGTGCCTGGGTCTCGCTACTCACACGTTCTCCTACGATGATCCTGAGGTGGCCAGGCTAGATTTATTCCCGGACAAAGTGAAAAATTTGCACGGATTCGTGTTCAAGGTTTTCATGATAGAGGTGCTGCCGTTTTTGAGAATAGACGAGATGTCCGATGGCAGCTACGAGCTGCGAGAGAGGGACGGCCTCATCTGGAACACGATGGCCAACCTCATGAACTTCAAAATAGATCTCTCCGGGGCGAAGGAGGCGAAGAAGAGATTCAGCTACGACTACAACGTCCAGAAGATTTTCGAGTACACCGAGAGGAAGGCGGACCTCATTCTCTTCCCGGTGTATCAGTTCGATCTGATCATTGCGAAACTTGACAACACTTTCCCGTTCATGGAGAGCGGCGTCTGCTTCATCTCGTACCGGGCGCCCATGGAGAAGTTTCTAGTCGACATTAAGATGGTCCAGAAGCTGTACACGTTTATAATAGAATTCGTCGTGTGCTTCACGTGCGTTTGGCTCGTGTTTCTGCTCTACGACGTGCATGAGAACAGGGGCTCGAGGTTCGATCAGATCGGCCGGAGCTACTTGAACACCGTTCGACTGGTTCTATGTATCAGCCTCCACAAGCCCCAGAAGCAGGACGGGTTCCGGATATTCCTGGCCGTGTCGATATGGAGTTTCTTCCTCGTCAACTTCGCGATGCAGGCCCAGATAATATCGCTGTACTCGTCCTCGAAGAGGGGCAAAAACGTGGACACGTTCGAGGACGTAATCGAAAAGGGTTATTTCATCGAGGGCATCGGATCGCCCGACGTGATGCTGCCGGATGACGACGAGAGATATCGCAAGATTAACGAGAAGCTCGTCAGCAATCAGGACATATTCGAGTGCATTCGGAATATCAGGAACGACAGCCGAAGGTTCTGCCTCATGGACTGCGCTCTGGGGCGGTATTTGGAGCTGAACTTGTTGAACGAGAAAGGAGAGCAGTATTTGCACGTGGCTAGACGAGACCGAATGCACAGCTTGTACCTGAATATGCTGCTGCAGCTGAACTCGCCGCTCTTGGACAATTACAATAAGTACATGATGGCGCTAGTCGAGGGTGGTATCATCAGGAAATGGATGCAGTACAGATACAGAGTGGTGGAGGAGGAGGTCTCCTTCAAAACGCTCAGCTTGGAGGATCTGGAGGCCATTTTTCAGATATATCTGCTGCTGGTTCTGTGGAGCTTCGTCGTTTTAATAACAGAGGTCATCGTAGGTAATAGAAGGAAACTGCGGGGCATTTTTCTGTTAAAAAGGAGGAAAGATGGGGTTTGCTGGTTTAAAAGAATTTTTAAAAGGAAACTACTTGCAGAGATATCGACGCAAACGAACGAGTACAATACAGCCTATGACTATAGATGCTACGGACCACAGTTAAAAAAAAATTAAAGGTATATTTTATAAACCGGCGTGAAACAGCGCTTGCGCTGTGTTTCGCCGAGTGAGTGAGTTTTCGGAGGCCCAATCCCCTACCCTATTCCCTTCCCTACCCTCCCCTATTATCTTATTCCCTCTGATAAGGCCGGCAATGCACCTGCAGCTCTTCTGATGCTGCGAGTGTCCATGGGCGACGGTAGTTGCTTTCCATCAGGTGACCCGTTTGCTCGTTTGCCCCCTTATTTCATTAAAAAAAAATTAACAGATATTTGTTTCGCGCAGATGTTTGTTGCCGGGAAGCGCACATTTTTTGTCTCTTACCGGAACTCAAAGTATATCTATCCCAATTTTACCCTAATTAGTTCCAGTATTTAAAGCATGACGTTGTAACAGAGAGACACATTGTCGGTTTTCCTGTCGGTCGGACTGCAACTATACCTTTTCAATAAATTTTGTTCTAAACATAAACAAATCTCAGAATGGGCGGGTACCAATTTACGTCACATAATATATTAAGGGGGCGACTAACCCTAAATTGACTATAACTAATAAGCCCCGAATTGTTTCATTTTCTAAACATAGATACTACATTATATTTCCGAGGATCCGACCTAGCGAAAACACGATATCTTAAAATTTTCTCGATAGAAAAAAATCACAAAGATGCATCTAATTTTCACGAATTTTTCATATATTGCAATAACTAAGTTAATATTTTAACACATTGTATAAAATTCTGTCATTGAGAAACCGACGGATTTTTAAAATGTTGTATATATTTATCGAGTTACTGAGAAAAAACTAATTTGGCGCTGAATCCGCGTCGTCCTTTTTCGCCTGGCATATGAAAGACGGGCGTGAGTGTGAAGAGAGGACGATGTTTGATCTTTTGCGTTAGTCGCCCTCTTAACCAAAGGACCATTAATTTGGTTGACTTTTCTATTTACATTTAAATAAAAATTATATGAAACTAAGTATAGGAATATGTAAATGTGTAGATGGTTATCACGAGTGTTATCGGAATTGTTATCATGATTGTATTGAGGTGGTTACTGGGTTCAATCTTTATCGAATATTATGTAACCCTATTTTACGGTGATTGCCCAAAATTGTACCATAATACTCAAGTGGAAGATCAATATAACATTAATATTAGTATACAAGCGAATATTTGAGTGTATGTTTGTCACTTTTTACGCCATACTTTAAGTTATTTAGGCTCCTGAACTGACACATATGACAAAGGTTAGGATTTATTCCGAAAACAACTACGAAGCAGTAAGCGGCTCTGTTTCAAGAGCTAGATTTTTCTGAATATTTTTAGGGTTCCGCACCCAAAGGTTAAAAACGGGACCCTATAATTAAGACTTCGATGTCTGTCCGTCTGTCTGTCTTCAGCTTGCAACTCAAGAACGATAATAGCTAGAGAGTTCAAATTTTCACAGATTATATATTTCTGTTGCCGCTATAACAACAAATACTAAAAAGAAGATAAATTAAATATTTAAGGGGGGCTCCCATAAAACAAACGTGATTTTTTTGGCATATTTTGCTTGGCATCAATAATGGCAACAGGCAGGTACTTGACATTTTCACAAAATCCTAAATTAATTATTATTATTATTAATTGTATGTATACTTTATTAATTATTAATAATAAAAAAAAGTAAGGGTGGCCTCCCATACAAAAAAAAAACACAAACAACAATTTTTGGCCCTTTTTGTCTCTATAATGGTACGGAATCCTTCGTGCGCGAGTTCGACTCGTACTTGGCCGATTTTATTTGAATGCACTGACAATTTATATTTCTTTGCAAGCAACGTAGACGGTCTACGAGAAAGTTAAAACTTTCTCGTAGATCGTCTGCGTAGCGATGCTACGGCGTAGCAGCACCCTACTCTTTGAATAAGCTGTGCGCTCGGAGCAACTTAATATTCTTAGGCGCAGCGCAGACGACAGACTATCCGTGACGCACTTTTTAGTCCGTGGAAATAGAAGCACACTGCGCTGCGTGTCGTGTGCGTTACTGCATATAATTGCATAGGTTCTATTTCCATGGACTAAAAAGTGCGTCACGGATAGTCTGTCGTCTGGGCTGCGCCTTATTATAATAAAAACACGAATGAAAATTACTATATTTTGTCATTATTCAGATGATCGCAATGATTACTAAGTACTTACACTCGATATAAATGTAAATCTACATTTATCACGATACATATACCGTATATAAATACAAGATACGGTAAGCATTTTAACAATATTATACAAATATTAGATTAGTCACAAGTCAGAATATAAAATGAAGCCTTTTACAATCTTAGTACTTTTGTGCTATATTCGAAACATTTTCGGGCAAAACTTTTCGATTATGAAGTCTGATGACTTAAAAATACTTGACATGATTGTAAGTATTTTCTTCACGTACTTAACTAAAGTAATGCCTTAGCAAGAACGGCAAGTGCAGTATTGTGCAGAACATTTAAAAGTGAACTCCTATAGAATTTGTGGTGGCAACCGCCTGTCATCCACAAGATTTAAAAAACTAGAATATTACGTCACTGTAGTTTTTGGAACGAAGTTCCTTATCGCGCGTTGCGAAAGGACGAAAAAAGCTGTAACGACATGACACAAAAGTGTCGATATATTACAACTAGAGCAAAAATGCTAGGTATAAGTATTTGTAAGCCATGCCACAGAATAGATAATAGTACAAGTAGCCGTGCTCTCTCTTTTTTTCTTTTGATAACTTCGTTCCATCCGCGTTTCCCTCTTATGTTTATCTTTCTATGTAAACTTCTAAGTTTAACTACCGCACTCAGACGAATATTAATTACTTACTTACTTTAAGTTAAGTTTGGGGGGCGACTAACCCAAAATATTCGATTTTATAATTCATTTTCATACTTACTTAAAAATAAGCCCCGAATTGTTTCATTTTCTAAAATTAGATACTACATTATATTTCCAAGAATTCGATCTGAGCAAAAACATGATAATATATCTCAAAATTTTCTCGATAGAAAAAAATCACAAAGATTTATCTAATTTTCACGATTTTTTCATTTATTTCCATAACCGTGCATTGAACTAAGTTAATATTTTAACACATTGTATAAAATTCTATCGTTGAGAAACCGAGAAGCGGTCGCATGCACAGATTACTAGTATTTATGGTCGCATGCGACCGCGCCAAATGTCAAAAGCTATTCCGTCAAACCCCAAGCGGTCGCATGCGACCGCGCTCTTTCATTCGATTAATTTACGTATTTGGTCGCCTTAGAGACTACTTTTGTATGAAAAAGTTTGGTTAGTTACGATCTATGATACATTTGCCACATTCTGAATGCAAAATATTATACAATCTGTGGTCGACAAATATTTTTCAGTCATTTGAAAATCGTGAATTTTTACGTTCGTGTTGTGTTCTGCCGTGTTGTGTAATTTGTTTGAAATAATGAATTGATTTAACGAATGTAAGTAGTAAGATAGTTGAAATTACTTATAATAAATAGTTTTAGATAATCATTTGAAAGAAATACATCGTAAAAACTTCTAGGTTACACTCGAAAATTTGATTTCTTTTATAGGTGATTTGGACGTGTTTTGCTTCATATATTTGTAAATTAATTACGTAAAACGCTTATAGAAGTTATTGCACGATGTCTCCAAGACGATTTATATCGATATTATGCATTACGTTTCTAAACAATTGAGAATAATTCACAGGTAACGGCTATTTTGTGCCGGCCGCGCCATTTAGAACTTTATTTGTATATCACTAAGGACGAATTTTGCTTGTAGGTTATACGAAACCGATTTTTTCGGGTCGTAAATCACAGCTGTTTTTATTAACATCCAATGTTGTATATTTATCGAGTTATTCGCGTCGTAATTTTTCACCTGGCATATGAAAGACGGGCGTGAGTGTGAAGAGAGAAGGGCGATGTTTGAATTTTTTGGGTAAGTCGCCCTCTTAATGTATGGGACTAATGTCAAAATCTTCATTAATTTATTACAGTAAACAATATTCGTCTCTAAGTACGGCAGTAAATTGCGCATACGTCTTAAATGTAACACTTTTTCAGGCAAACATTGTTCTTCGAAATTTGAAAACTAACGGTTGGAATAATATTTTATTTGTTGGACAATTTGAAGACATATTGTATACGAAACTGCATTTGGATTACACCTTTACAGTGATAAACCCTGACACAGAAATTTTCTTGAAAAATACTTCCATAATCCCGTACCATTCTGATACGATTATTTTGGAGTGTGAAGATGGAGAGGATTGTAAAAGAACGCTTATGATGTTAATAACTCATCCGCAGTGGCACCCACATTCTAATTTCATATTGTACTACAATAATACCTACAATAACCATATAATTGCAAAATTGTTTTACATTATTTGGTATTATAAAATTATTAATTCCTACATCATTTGTAAAAACAGAGTAATAAGACTTTACACGCCGTTTTTAAGTGAAAAATACTCTCTTTACGATTCCTTTTATTGTTCGCTCGAAAACAGAAGTATGGATGTTGGTAAGGTAATCATTTGTAATGAAAATTGTGGCAAAGAAACAGAATACTTGGCTTTAGAAGTAGAAAACTTCGGAACTTGTATCAGATTTGAAACCATTGAACTATCTGACGATTCTGAAAGTTTGAGTAAAATGTCTTTATTCGAAGACATGGCTAAGAACATGAACGGTGCTACCCTCAAAGGATATGGAATAGATGTTCATCCAGTTTTAAAGTTAAATAGTAAGCCAGAAAAATTTAAAGGAAGGGATGGTTTACTTTGGAGAACGATAGCAGAAGTAATGAATTTTACAATACGTCTTGAACCAAATATAACAAACAAGTTTTATTATAAAGAACAATTCAAACATTTCAAAGAATATAGGTACAGAAGTCTTGATCTATTTCTAGTACCTGTGTATCAAATGGACTTAGGTGTTGAGGTAGATTACACCTTTCCTTACGTCCAAAGTGGAGTGTGCTTCGTATCCCACAAGCCAGAAACCAAAAAGGAATTGCTGGGGAGCTCTTTCGTGGTAAACAACTACAACATCGTGATAGAGTTCTTCTTTATATTCTTCTTCATGTGGCTCGTGTTTTTTCTTCACAACTCGGAGCAAATTGGCAAATTTAGCTACGACCAAGCCGGTAAAGATCTTATGAATACATTCCGAATGTTTTATTCGGTCGGTGTACCAAAGATACCTAAGCGCAAATCATTTCTTATTTTCTTTGTAATAGCGCTATGGGGATTGGTGTTAATTACCTTTATAAATCAAGCATTCTTCTTTTATATGTTCTCTACGACGAATCGCGGCAAAAATATCGACACGTTCGACGATGTATTAGAAAATATCAACAATGGGATGGTCCTCGAGGGTATGGCTTCACCTGATGTATTCATAGCAAGAATCGACTCCAAAATAGATAGAGTTTACGCAAAACTGAACCACAAGGATGATAATTTTGAATGTGTTAGACTTTTAAAGGACGATACCAACAGAATTTGTCTTGTAGACTGTTCTATTGGACGATATTTAGAAAGGAGTGAAATAAATGAAGTGGGCGAACAATATCTGCACGTAGCAAAAGGAGACCAAATTCACGGATTATATTTGAACATGGTCCTGCCTAAACATTCACCGATGACTGAAAGTTTCAATAAACATGTAATGAGGCTGGTGGAATCAGGAATCGTAGGTCACTGGATGAAAGGCAAGGACAAAGTTTATGAGAGTGAACAGCTTTTTAAGGAAATAAGCCTCAGTGACCTAGAAGGGATATTTGAAATTATGATTATTTACAATGTCATCAACATTGTTGTGTTTACATTAGAAATGATTTTTGGCAGAAAGAAACATGATACGTACTTTAATATTGTAATGTCATAAGGGTCACACACATTTCGCAAATCGCACACTCAATACAATACTGTATGCAATACTGTAAGCAAAAAAGGAAATTTTTCAGAATCGACGAATTATCTCATAATGGGACTTTGGGTAAAAAGTATTCGCGTATGAACTTGTAATAAAATCTCTTTGACTTTATCATTATATTTTGTACATGCGGCTGGTTATCATTAAGTTTTTATTTGAAAGAAGAAAATTTCAAATTAAAATTATAATATGGTAAACCTTAATTTAACTTTCATTAAATCAACTGAAGTATACCTAAAAATAAATCAAAAACCTTTTAATTTCATAGAAATAAACCTTATTGCTGTTGCGGAACCCTTCATGGGCGAGTCCAACTCGCACTTGGCCGGTTTTTTATTTTGTCTCTCTTTTGACTAAAGAATCCCGCTTTTTCACTCAAAAAGTTCCAAAAACCCGACTTGGCACAAAAAAAATCTGGCAACGCTGATTGGATGATACATGATCGTCCAATGATATCGTCTCGTAGCCGTAGCACGAGGCTTCGTGACGATAGACCGTAGACGCATGTGCAGCCGCAGCATAACATAAAATTATTATAGTTCATAATAATTTTATGAACTATCTGAAAATCGGAGAGAGAGAAATCGTTTTTTTTTTGTATTTATCTCGCTCATTTACATATTTAGTAAAACATATTACAGAACATAGGTATTATTATATTTTTTTTCACGATAAGGTTTCTATTTAACATAGACAACAAATTGACAAGTGGTATGCTGGCAACACTTACTTTGTGTCATAGACAGTAGACCAGTATTATGGTGGAACGGGTACTTGTCAGAGTTTACGAAAACCTTGTATTTTCAATATTTTGCACAATTAGATTTTAGATTATATATAGTTTAATGGGAAACGCGAATAACAAAAGTACATTTACTGGTAGAAGCCAAAGCAGTTTCTTTAGTTCAACTCGGGAACCTCGCGCTTTTTCTAGCCAGGTACCTACATTTTGCATGGATGATGGATTGTAATGAAAACTTGCTAATGTCATTCTCAGCTGAACAGACGTAACATAACAAAAAAGCTTCGTAATTCGATGTTGTTGTTTGATAATTTGCATTTTACGTCTTTAGTTTAAATCTAGAAATGCGTGCAGAGTGAAAGATGAAAAGTTCTTTGTGTCAGTTCTTTGTTTAGTGGATTGTGTTTAAAATAGATGTTTTTGTTGATACTAGTTCAGTTTGTCCCACTTTGGTAATCTCAGCGGCCGCTCCTTCGCAAGTGTAACAAGTAACCAGTCGGTATATAGCGCATCACGACCTTGGTCTCGAGTTTCCAGACGAAGGTTAGTATAAATTGTGCTAAAATCCTTCATATTTTCGAAACATACGCTTTAGTTGTCCTTGACAACCTTTGGGTGGTGTTAAGATCATATTGGACAGTTAGGAATTCGATTGCAAATGTATTTGGAATCTCTTCACCCATTATAACTTCTATATTCTGGTTGTTTCTTTTTTTTTTCAAATCATAATAAGTATTTAATTACTTATCTTAGTTAGGACTACTATTGCAAATATAAGTTTATGATTTATCCATGCCTGGCTCAACATGGTAAAATATTATTGATGCTGCTAATTACATAGATTTTTACTAATAAACATTTTTGATTCAATGAGACTATAATCATCGTAGACAAGTCTTAGACATTGGAATTTAAATTTATTTTAGGAATGTTGCATCAATTCCTTAAAAACATGCTGTGATCTGTTCAATTAAAATGGCTAAATATTTAAATTATATTAAATTTGTATTTATTTCATAATATTTCATCAGACATTTAAAAAAGGTTTCGAAAAACTTAGTCATAAGAATTTGTAGACGTACAAGTCTACAAATTCTTAGTAGCACTTAGTAAACACTTAGTAGCAGTCTTCTTATTCACCAGCATTAGTTGTCCAGCCGTCTTTCTTCTTCTTAATCTGTAAGTGTTTTGCAAAATTAAGAGATTATTATCTTATAATTTTTCTTACAGATGGAATGAATCAACACTAAATAGCCCATTAGAGGCTAGTAAAACCGCCTGGCCTGTTGCAAATAAGGAGTCAATATTCTTACCTGAATTTCCGATAACCACAGACCTGCAACAAAAGCAATTTGTGATAATTAAAACCATCGCCAAAGGAGCTTTTGGAGAAGTGTACAGAGTGAACAATACGAAGGAAAACAAAGAATATGCACTTAAAGCTCTAAACAAAAGCCAGGTATGTGTGTTTATTCTTATTGATCCATTTATTTCATACCTCACTAAATGTTTACTGTTACTCTAGACACGCAAAATAAAATTGTGCAGGAACTATAGGAATTATTTTCCTATGCTAAAAATCGCCTACTTTCTTTTTGACAACAGATTTTTAATATGGATTTTATTGTAAAACTATGGAGTTAGGAAGGATGTTTTTATCCCGCGATCGTGGATTCTTGGTAATCTATTATTATTGCGGTCGAATTCGACCGCTTGGGAGTTGATAGGTTATAATAGATATATCATGTAAACATTTTAAGAAACCATACAACTATAATAATACTGAATGTATTATTGTCAATAATTTAATCTTATTGACCTAATTAAATGGAAATTAGCAATATCAAGTATACGGAATTATATTAACGATTTAATGATAATATTGACACATATTGATATGTGTTGTAATTAAGTTGTAAATAAAAATTCTGCCACATGTTCATTTGATAATGTTTATTGGTACAAAGGTTTGTTTTTATGATTCATAACAATATTATTGTTAGTAAACAGATGAACATAGGCAGATTTATATAATAATTCTGTCGGATAAGTAATGTACAGTCTGACTATCACTTAAAAGTTTTAAAATATTTTCAAACATTGTTTTGCCCACAAGTCCATTGCCCCGAACTTCGTTTCGCACAGGCCACAGGTGGTGGGAACTGTATGTTTTTCCAGAATAAAAACTATGCTATGAAACAGATTTAACATTATTATGCGTTTTATAATTATTTATCTGGCGAAAATAAAAAAGTATCAAGTCATCGCATCAAGATGCGATGACTTGATGCGAACATGCAAAATGTACCATGTGTATGTTAGCTTTAAAAAACCTGCCCAAGAATGGTGGTCGCAATTACCAAAAATTTCCATGTAAGGTGGTAAAATTTTACCTGTGTAAAGTGCAAGCCGAAGCCACAATAAAAATATTATAAGTACAGTAGTGAGTAGAGTATCTCTGCCTTGTCCTTGAAATGAAACAAAGGTTTGGTGCTCATTACTTATTAATTATTATTATTATCTGTACCCGGATTCTACTTTTTAAAACAATACTAAAACAATTTTGTTACTTGTTTGATCTTATCCCTTTCCTAACAAACAGCAAAAAAATAATATTCTCAAATACTAAAATCACATCAGACTAACGTTAATTTCGTGGATAACCCACGTAAATAACGTTACAGTTATATATTCTAAGTTTAAGTACTAGTTTTATAGGAAACGGACTAAATTGAATATGGTTACATTTTGCATTACAATATTAGAATTTGGGTACATGTTTGTATTGTGCGCATGCGCTGATTCGTACGGGCTAAATGCTAATACGAATATAGTCTACTGTATATTTTTATTTTGTGGCGAAGCTTTGCATTTTTATTGAAACGCGGAACTAGGCCAACGCGCGGTTTATTGATAAACTTGTTTGAATATCTATCGTCGCTAGTCCTTGAATACTGATTAAATAATTACCGCCGCCTGCCGAATGTGCCGCAAAGGATTAAAACAATAGAAGCTGTTGACAAAGTGGCGTCTTCCGGTTGCGAACAAGTCAACTTATATGCGCCGACAAAAAAAAGTGATATAGATGGGTATGTATGTGTTCGCGTTCCTTATACATACATAGTTATATAGAGTTCACTCTGAAAGTAGCAGCGCTGAAGGAGCAAAATTTTTTTATGATTTGTATGGACAAGCGCCCCTGCGTCAGGAATTTTCCCATACAAAAGTAAAAAAAAAATAACACTTTCAGCGCTCCTACTTTCACAGTCAACTCAACACAGGGGACGCGTACTCACCCTAAATTAGTATTTCACTTAGTTTTGTTACACTTGTATTTAAGGGTACGTAGATAAACCGTAAACGCCTTTTTTTATGTAATAAGGGGGCAAACGAGCAAACGGGTCACCTGATGGGAAGCAACTTCCGTCGCCCATGGACACTCGCAGCATCAGAAGAGCTGCAGGTGCGTTGCCGGCCTTTTAAGAGGGAATAGGGTAATAGGGGAGGGTAGGGATGGGAAGGGAAGGGAAAAGGGGAGGATAGGGAAGGGAATTGGGCCTCCGGTAAACTCACTCACTCGGCGAAACACAGCGCAAGCGCTGTTTCACGCCGGTTTTCTGTGAGAACGTGGTATTTCTCCGGTCGAGCCGGCCCATTCGTGCCGAAGCATGGCTCTCCCACGTATAATGGGTGGGTCCCACGCCTAGGTGAATACTTCAGATCTGACTATAATAGTAAAACTGACAAATAAATTAAAATTTCTGACTATTCTACATACGCCCTAATATTATTATTATAATAGATGTAGTGCGCGGCTTCGCCCGCATAATTTAGGAATTTCACGGAAACCGTATATTTTTCCGCAAAAAAATAGCCTATGTCCCTTGATTTGACCCTTCCCTTCATGTGGTCTATTCTTCATGTATGCCAAATAACATAAAAATTGCTTCAGTACTTCAGATAATAAGCAATTTCATATAATTTTCCCCGTTTTTCCACATTTTCCTCTGTTTCTTCGCTCCAATTGGTCTTAGCTTAATGATATATAGCCTATAGCCTTCCTCGATAAATGTGCTATCTGACACTGAAATAATTTTTCAAATCGTACCAGTAGTTCCTGAGATTAGCGCGTTCAAACAAACAAACTCGTCGCTTTATAATATTAGTATAGATTACATTGCATAAACATTAAACGTGTATGTTACCTCTTCTGTCTTCACCTTATTTTCCTGTTCTGAGGTCTTCACGCTTAAACTAAACCGATTTTGATGAGGTATAGCAATTAGCAATAGCACGCGCAGCGGGAAATGCACGCTTCGAATTCGGTACAAACGAATTTCGGCTCGAGGATGTTGCAGCCATAAGTAGTTACTTCAATACTTTAATTTTTCTATGTGCACATAAAAAATTGATACTTACTAATATCATACATGCGAAGGTGTGTCTGTCTGTAACCTCTTCACGCCCAAACCGCTGAATCGATTTTTCTAAAACTTGGTATGAGGACACTATGAGTACCGGGATAGGATATAGGATACTTTTCATCCCTGAAAAATGTACGATTCCTGAGCTATAAACGAATTTTGGCGCAACGGAGTTGCGGGCGTCATCTAGTTATGGATAAAATTATAACAAAACGTTTTTACCACTTTAGCGTTTTTTATTTAAATGTATGTCGTCACTCGTCATTCGTAGGTTAAATTTAACTATTTAATTTATATGTTACAAAGTATTATAATGCGATAAGTTATTCCTATCGGTCTTTATGCGGAAGTTAAATGTGATACTTTATCGACGAATTTATTTATTTGTTGGTAAATAAGTTAATTAATCAATCGAAATATTGTTGTTCCGCCTTTGAAAGTGTAAGTTTGCTGGATGGTAAGGCGACTCTTCCCGTTGGGCCATCCATATCCATACTAATCTATACTAATATTATAAAGAAGTAAACTTTGTTTGTTTGTTTGTTTGTATGTTTGTTTGTTTAATTGTAATGAATAGGCTCAAAAACTACTGGACCGATTTTAAAAATTCTTTCACTATTTGAAAGCTACATTATTGACGAGTAACATAGGCTACTTTTTATTTTGGAAAATATAGGGTTCCGAAAGATATTTTGGTTTTTCTGACACAAGGTGAAAAAAATCAACCAGAAAATTTAGTTATTTTGCGTACGCTGCCTAAACTATAAAAGATAGAACCATACAATGTTCAAAGTAAATGTAGATCTTATAAATATCTACAAAAATGTCCGCGACACACTATACCTATCTATGTCGATTGAGGCACAACAACCATTTTTTTATTTAAAAATCCTGATTTTTTGTGGACTACATTTAAACGCATTTATTTTACTCATGCTGAGAATCCTTATCAAAATAAATTATTTCATCACTAAGTAAAGTTTGTGTAGATAATATTTTGTCTTTGAATGATTTAAATTGGACGTTTGGTTTAGAAGTTATGGTGAAATTAAAAATTGCAATTTACGCCCGTTTCGAAGTGGGCGCTAAGTACCAACTACCAAGGCGCGCAGTACTAGCGAAGATTATGACCGACCTTGCAGCTGGTGAATTAGCTCATATACTTACCAAGAATACCAATGATCCCTACTGATATTACATATACCTTCAAAAGGCTCCAATTTCCTGTAAAAAAATCTTTTGCACTAACGATAAATTAACCCCAGGGCCAAACATTCAAATCAGTAGGAATAGATTTACGATTATTATTTTTTAACAAAAATTGAACCCGACTTCCAAGGAAAAAACAATATTCTTAAAATGACCTAAAAAGTATGAAATAATTCTAATTATTCATTAGTGCCTTTTTCAAAATTCGACTAAATCTCAACGAATTCTGTACTATAATTTCATTCGTTTGAAGTAATAGTACCAATAATTGGGTCATAATGTGATGACCCATGGTGTAATTATGGTTGTAATTATAATGATTAATCAAATTGATGTGTTGGCTTATGCTTTCAGTTGTTTAAATAACGCCGAATCCCCGAACCTGTATCTATAAGGATTCAATAGTTCTGTTCGGTACCTTCAGATTCAGGGTATAACCTGGTACGAAGTCTTACTTTTTGGTAGCATTCACCTCAAATGCTTCAGAAAAAATCGAAATCACTATATGTTTCCATACAAATTTCAACGAGTCCTCTCGATTCCTCATGGATGCCATCATCAGATCACCACTTTTGTGAACATGGTACCAAATTTGAATTCAATCCTGTACAACGACAAAAGAATCATGAAAATCGGTCAACAAACGGTGAAGTTATAACCTTCTCCTTTTTGGAAGTCGGTTAAAAATAATGTTTTACGTATGGGCACAGAATATAATATATTATTAGTAGGTATGGGTAACTTTACATTGCCCTATTACGAGTCGGGGCTCCCGACCATCAGTATATTTTGTTACGAAAATAACAAAACGTCAAATGTTGTTTATAGAGAAGCTCTACAATAATCGCTTTAGTTATCTATCCTAAAACAACGGGTTGCACTCCGGGACTACCGTCAGAAGTGGAAACTTATTAATTATTATTAATTACATTTAAATATTCTCATCATTAACAACTTTAACATCCACAGAAAGATAATCTGTTTGTGAATTGACCTGGGAATCATTTTGCTGACCGTGTCTTTCCTGGGTAGGCTTTTTGCAAATTGCAGCGGTAACTGACATCTACGCGAGCGGAGCCGCGGGCGACCGCTAGTAATATTATAAACGTATCTGTCTGTCAGTCTGTCTGTTACCTCTTACAAGAGGTAACTAGTTACTTTACGTACTTCACGCCCAAACCGCTTTATCGATTTTGCTGAATGGAGATACTTTCAGTCCCGGGAAAGGACATGGGATACTTTTATCCCGGATAAATGCGATAAACGAATCTTGGCATACCAGAGTTGCGGGCATCGACTAGTTATGGATAATCATGATTATCACCATCATCAATAGACCAATATGCCGCTAACACGTTCGTCATTATTTAAAATGAGTAGTTCATCGAAAGTCAACGTCCAAATACCTTAAAGATGATCGCACATTTGTCAGCAAGCACGCGCCGAACGCGCCGCATTTTATAATTCGTTGTATGAAATGATCTGCCTCGCACATACTCGTAATATTTTGTCCGCTCCGTACGCGCCGCACGTGAACTATGCAGTGCGTACGGTGCTGACAAATGTGCGATCAGCTTAATAAACTTATTTCCTCACTCAGAGACGAATAATAATTACTTAAATTAAAATATGAAGATTATCTGTCAAACTGTAGTTTAACCATCAGGCTGTTTAAACACTCGCGGTGCCGCTCCATTACTCATCCTTGTGTTTCTATTTGCCCTTACAAACGGCGGCGATTCTTTACCGCGGCGGCGAAAAACGCTACCGCTGCGGCGCCGTGTGTAATCACGCTAATTAAATGTTTCTGAGTGCGGTTAATCTATGCTATCATGATCGATAAATTTTGACGTAACTTTTGTCCCGCAGGTTGTCAGCGAGAATGCGATCAGACAAGTGAAGGAGGAAGCTCGAATACAGGCGGCAGTCGGTCATCACACCTTCATAGCTGGAGCGGTGGCGCGGTGGCAGACCAAGAAGAGACTGTATATAGGTGAGTTTGGTCCTTAACACGTTGGCTGCTATGAGTATCACTGGTGGGATCACATTTTCCTCTCCGTGTGGCCCTGAGCTTCATCGATGGGATCACAAGACTATTGTCAAATTGTAATGTATGGGGCATGGAACTTGGGAGTTATTACTGAAGGTGTAGTATGGTGGGCAGCCAACGCGACGTGTTAAGAGGAGTCCACACCGCCCTTTTTTCCATACAAACGTTGTTCCCTGTTTCCTCCCTGGATAATGCTAGTAGAGCTATAATTTTTTTCCTGAATATTTACGGCCACTAATACAATGTATACGGCCACAATACAAAAAAAAGCAAAACATAGGAACACAGCTCAAGCCTCTTTTTAATCTTTAATGAAAAAAGTACTTAAATCGGTTAAGTTTTGGAGAAGGAATCAGGGGACAACGAATCGTTGATTTTCTGGATTTTCTGCAGTTGTCTCTATCGCGTTCTGCGGTATAGGCTTGAGGTAAGGGAGACAGCTATAGATATTACACGTACTTTTTTTTCATTTCTCTAGCCCCTGGTGTATCCTCTTAAACTCAGAGCACAAGCCTCTTTAATCAAAAATATGATAAAGCGAGCCACATGGCTGGTATTAAAGTACTTATATCGTAAACTTTACTTTGAATTTCAACATACAGTTAAATCCAGGATCAAAACTTTCTGGTAGTCAAATCTCTCAAATCCACTCAGCTTAGTCATTCATCCTCACAAAGTTTGGGATCGTACTAGATTCATATTATACCAGTCATATTTTAAATAGGTTGGGTTAGATCCGTCCTGGATTTGATCATTTGCCCATTTTTGTTCGATATCAATAACAGATTCAAGTAGACTTAAAATATCCAGAAAGTACTCATAACCCCTCCCAGCCCCATAAGGAACCCTTCGTGCGCGGGTCCGACTCGCACTTAGCCGGGTATTTTTGTCTGAGTCGCCAATTTATAATATTCAATGTTTTTCCTTTAAGATTTTGAGCACTGCGTGATAATCACACGTTGAGCTTGTGATGTGTTATCGCGCGCTAAATACGGTAGGCAGGGATGCAATTTATTGGGTACGATACCGCTAGCTATACGCAGTATATATGAACAGTCATCTTGACTTTGAATTCCCTAACAGCTTTAATATCAGTTTGGTTAATTCCACGCTTCATCATGACTTATTTTACGTAAATGCGATTAAGAGGATTCCACACCGCCATTTTTCCCATACAAACGCTGTCCCCTGTTTCCTCCCTGGATAATGCTAGTAGAGTTATAATTTTTTTCCTGAATATCTACGGCCACTAATACAATGTCCCTATGTTTTCTTTTTTTTCATAATTTAATTATTAAATAAGATATGAACGTTCAAAAACCCAAAAAAATGGCCAGTTTTTCCACTGTGTTCAAACGTCCAGAAAACAGATTTGGCTAGATTATACAAAAAAAGCAAAACATAGAAACACAGCTCAAGCCTTTTTTTAATCTTTAATGAAAAAAGTACTTAAATCGGTTAAGTTTTGGAGAAGGAATCAGGGGACAACGAATCGTTGATTTTCTGGATTTTCTGCAGTTGTCTCTATCGCGTTCTGCGGTATAGGCTTGAGGTGAGGGAGACAGCTATAGATATTACACGTACTTTTTTTTCATTTCTCTAGCCCCTGTTGTATCCTCTTAATATCAGTTTGGTTAATTCCAGGCTTCATCATGACTTATTTTACGTAAATGCGATTAACGACCATCATAATATTATAATCTACAACTTATAGACATGTGGATTACTAGTCCGGTGACAATTTAGAAACAATAACCACATAATACTAAATAGATACTACGTTGCCATAACATTGTTAGGAAAATTAAAGATTATCTACTTGCGATTAAAAGTTAGAAGCCCTCATAATCGAGGCTAAATACGTTTTTAAAATAAGGGGCAAACGAGCAAACGGGTCACCTGATGGTAAGCAACTACTGTCGCCCATGGACATCAGAAGAGCTGCAGGTGCGTTGTTATAGTAGAAAGAAAGCTAGGTGCCATCCTAGTCAGAGCGAAATTATCAACTGGTGGACAACGGTGAAAAATCCTGTCAGGAACAATGAAAAAGGAGACTATTATTTTGTTGGGGCCTTAAATGTTAGGGCCTTCTTAAATTAGGGATGTTCTCAATCAGAGCTAGCGGCCAACTGAAATCAAACTTAGCAGCCAGCGTAATCACAATATTGTGCTCACTGTTTTTAGGAAAATAACGTAGACATAATATCGTAAACGGTACGTAGCTAGACTTAGAAGCAACAACATCAGATCATATTCCTTTAAATTTGGACCACTTTTTAATTAAGTAGTTTAATGTATTATGTAACTGATTTAAGGTAATTTAGTAAAGTGTCTTATATTGCATCATTATTCTATTACCCTTGATAAGAGCAGGCCGGCAGACTAAGAGAAATACTTCAAATGCCGCTATTTCGGGATCTTGAAGGACGCGATAAAGAATGTTGACTGCGGGCCGAATATTTATAATACTCTAACATGTATATATATATATATATATATATATATATATATATATATATATATATATATATATATATATATATATATATATATATATAACTACTTCGTGCGCGAGCCCGACTCGCACGTGGCCGATTTTATTGTAAGCATGGTATCAAATTCGGACAATCTATACAAAAAAAAAAAGAATTTTGAAAATCTGACCACAAACAGCAAAGTAGACAGTTACTTCCTTTTTTGAAAGTCGGTTAAAAAAGTATCTAAGGTGTTGACAAGGGATGTAAGGTATCATCATGCCAAATTTCATTGATTCTCCAGCGGATTCAAAGATTAGCCTGTACAAACAGACAAACAGGCATACAGACGAACAGACAGAGAAACAAAAATTTCAAAAACAGTTAAAATGTGTTCTACTACTCTTCTAAAAGACTCGTTTTTTCAAGTTTATTTTCAATGTACAAAAAGGCATAATATTATGCTTACGCATAATAAGTATGACTAAGTAGTAGATAAGTAATATAATGAAGAAGTAATAAACTGTAGTCACGTAGTTTTTATCGATGTTAATATTATGTAAATACGTCTCAGTCGAATGTGTAACTACTTAACTAGGTATCTGGCTAATTGTGCTGAGAACCCCGCCCAGACACACTGACCTGTGGATTCCCTATGAATGAAGGGAACGGGATTTATCCTTACTAATATTATAAACTAGACGTTCCGCGCGGCTTCGTCCGCGTAAATTAGATGACAAATTAGATAGAATTAGACAGACAAATTAGTCCACAAAAAATAGCCTATGATCCTTCACGTGGTCTACTTCTTATCTGTGCCAAATAACAGAAAACAGTTTTATTCCACATTTTTCTCTATTTCTTAGCTCCTATTAGTCTTAGCGTGATAAAATATAGCCTGGGCAAATGGGCTATCTAACACTGAAATAATTTTTCAAATCGGACCAGTAGTTCCTGAGATTAGCGCGTTCAAACAAACAAACAAACTCTTCCGCTTTATAATATTAAAAAGTATAGATGCGAAAGGGTGTCTGTCTGTTTCTTCTTCTAGCCGAAATCGCTGAACCAATTTTGCTGAAATCTGTTATGTAGAAACATTTGAGATATATTATTATAGGTACATTTGAGAACTAATAGGATACTTTTTATCCCTGAAAAATATCGGGTTTCATTATCATTTTTAAGTCGGTACCAGATACAGCTGAATCTTCAGTCTGCCAGAATATTTGAAACTTTTGTAACTGGCACCGACTTCAAAATGATGAAGATTGAGTACAGAAATACCTAGTTGAGTTTTAGCCGAATACAGAAAAAGGCACTATTAGATAGGAAAAATTATTTAATACTTTTTAGTTCATAATATTATAAGGATGTTATTATTGTTTTTACCTTGGAAGTCGGTTTTAATTTTTTGTTAAAAATAATAATTTCACTCTTTTTAGTTACCTAGTAAACTATCGCGTACTATACGTAGAATAATTAATACACCTGTATATTATTCTACGTATCTTATTACAAGCTCAGCGGTGAGCGAGACACAATAGAATAACAATAGATTTTCAAGAATCCACGATCGAAGGATTAATAGGAGTATAATCAGTAAAACCGTTTCGGAGGTAACTAACATTGTGACACGAGAATTTTAAATAATTTATGAAGATAAGAAGATGTACTTATTTATTGTATTAAATATTAATATTATAAGCTACATTAAAAGACACTTATTTAAAGGGGTCAGTTGTAAATTGCAGTTTTGGTAAGTTAAAAATTATAAATGGCGCGTCTAATAACTAGTTAACTAGTTAAGTAAACAAATATGAGTTGTAAAAAATAATGAAATGGATCATTGAAAACATTATTGAACAGTAAAATAATTCAATGAGCGGTAAAAATTAGTGAATGAGCGGTTACGAGCAGTGGGCAGTAACGAATCGTTGAAAAGTTGTCAGTAAGAAATCTCATTCTAAGCAGCTTTTTAAACAATGAGGTGGTAAAATATAACAAAATCGGCCAAGTGCGTGTCGAACTCGCCCATGGAGGGTTCCGTACCGTTAAAAGCGAAAGTAAGATGGTCGCCGGCTGCTGCCGCAGCACGCTCGCACCGCTCGTTCGGCTTCCTCTGTGTTGTGGTCTAAGTTCTAACCTAACCTAACCTACTCTTGGACTTTCTGGATTGTGTTTGTTTTTGTTTTGGCGGGGGTCTGTTGGCCCCCCCCGTCCCCCCGCTACGATAACCGTGGTTAAGTAGGCCTTCTGTTAAGTCGTTATCGAACCGCTCATTCCATCATTTTTATCTCTCATTCAGTTATTGGACTGCCCAATTACTTTGTATGGAAGTGAGACATGCATGTTACTTTATCGAAGCAGCTTACTTCTCAGAAGTAATGTCAAATGTGTGCCTTACGCTCTGGAGTTAAGGCTGAATTCTTAGAAAATTGATACTTTTAGAGTTTGATAACTATAGTTACTTCGCAGAATTTGTTCCTTCTTAGCAACACGATCGAACAGTGTAATAAAAAAACAAAGTTCACGAATCCCGCCAATCCCGGATTTTTTAAAGTCATAGAACTCAAAAGTTCCACGAGTTAGGGATTTGGTATTTTTACTATTGGTAGTGGTGATGATTACCTTTCTTTTAAAGTAACATGCGCTTTCGACATCGACTTTGTTTAGTCAGAAAAAAATAAAAACTGAAAATCGATTTTCTTCGTTTTCCCCATAAGTGATAGCCGACTAAAAAAGGGTTCATTATGTAGCTTTTTGTATGTCCTTCAAGTATTATATCATATGTTTTTTTCTAATCTGTACCAATTTTGAAATATAATAACTTTTCACTTTTTTATGAACGCGGGATTGGGATTTTCTTTTCGAGATAATTCAAAAACTATTAAAGCGAGACACCTGGGTGTTGTACTCGGGGATTTGTAATTAAGTACTATTTCGAATTAACAAATAAAAAGATGATGTCCGTTTTTTGGGCTACAATAAACACTGTGCGTCAGGGTCACCAATGTCACCAAAATTTAACATAACAAATTCAACCTTAACTCCAGAGCGTAAGGCACACATTTGACATTACTTCTGAGTACTTCTCTAATTTTACTTACTAAGTAAAATTAGAGAAGACCTTCTAAAATTTCTCTGCTTCGATAATACAAGTAACATTAATTAAATAATAATTGTTACTTGTATCTCTCAATTAAATAATTATACACTTTCCTTGCACTTATTACACTTTATTTTAACCCGGCGTCATGGGGGCAGAAAAGTGTTACACGGACGTTGGAGTGGGTCTCACATACCCGTGTGTTAGATATCAAAATTAGTCCAACCTTTTATAATAATCAATTTATTTTATATGTTTATATTAAATTCAATGTGTATTTAGATGACTTAATGAAACATAAATATATTATATAATTTTTAACCATATTTAATAGAGCTTTAAAAAAAGAACGACAAAATTCAACAAAATATTTCTCCTCTACTTAAATGTTAGTCTTTTACTAATTAACAATCAGTTTTAATTTTTAAATGGCACTTATTTAAAGAATACTAAAAAAATTTTATAAAAAATTAACAAATAATTACATCTAATCATTATCTTTGGTGCAATCAGCACAGAAAGGTACAACATGTTCTAAGCAAATGTGTTTGGTGCAAGTTGCAACTTTCGCAAATGAAATAATTCGTTTTACGGTCTTTTTTGGCTGAACAGTCTTGGCATCTTCTGCGAATATTCGGCTTCTTTGCCGGAGGTTCCCCTGAAGATTCACCAAGAAATTTTTCAATAGGCGTCTTGTACCAAATTGTACCGTCTTTGCCACGAACTAGCAGATTCAGATACAGTACAATGCTCTTCCGACAATCGATTTCTATCTGCACGCGAAGACAGTGGAATGTCATCATCGCCAGAGATATCGTGCTCTGCGTCGCTAGGATTACTACGTTTACTCAAGAGATCTTCTTCTTTGCATATTTCCTGGTCTGACGAGGTAGAATCAGAGTCCGAGTTTCGACTCTTGTAAAATTGAAAGAATGGGTTGTCGTTCTTCCTCTTCTCAATCCATTTTGAGATCCATAAGATCACCGGTGATCGCGACAACAATAGAATAACAATAGATTTCCAAGAATCCACGATCGAAAGATTAAAGTACTTCAAGTACTTAACTACAAAAAACGCAAAGTAATTAAGTAAGTACCTACAAAAAATAAAATACATTTTACTATAAATCATTTAATTTTATTGTAAAACACAACAAAATTACAAAAAAAATTGTTAAAAACACTGATAATCATTAAAATAATGTCTGTGTAAGATGTCCCGAAATTGTAACACTGACTGCGGGGATGGGTCTCACATACCTTATGCAACTTTGGGCCCCTGTTACTACCGCTGCGGCCGTCGCAGGACTAACGCGTTACCTGTGACTCATAGACTAACTCAACAGCTCCAGCTATTGAGAAATTTGGCAACGCTGAACGCATGGTAACTGAATTACAAGTGAAATAAAAAGTGATGGGTCTCACAGACCCAACCCCCATGACGCCGGGTTAAGATATTCGGTTCACAAACGGCGGAGCAATCGTTGAACATACAAAAAAAATATATATATCCACAGCCGAATATACATATAACCTCCTCGTTTTTTGGAAGTCGGTTAAAAATGTTCCAGAACTGATCGGGCTGGATCTAAAAGGCTGGAAAATTGGGATGATGGTTGCTAAGGCTTAAGAAACTATCGATCGTGTTGGCTTTCAATACTTAGATAAAACTAGCGGCCAATTACGAAGCCACAGACAGAAAGACACTCAAAGACAAACAGACACGTCTTAATAACTCCTCTTTTGTTGTCGATGGTCAAAATTGGGTCGCTATAATTAGATGTTTCGTTTGTTTAAAGCTGAAAACCGTCAGACAGAGATCGAAGTGTCTTGGCCTTGAACTGAAATCGAAATCCTGGCTCAAACAAGCTTCCATATTCAAATCTTTTTTGTCGCACTCCGCTTATGCAAATACGACGGTGTTGCAAAAAGAGGTACAGTAGACTCTACTCAGGCCTTGGCAATATTTGGAATTAAATCGAACTTTTCATTCAAAAACGCTTCCAAATTCAAATATTTTTTAAATCTCTGTGCAGCTCAGATATACGAAGCTGTCGTCTGAACAATTTTAATTATGACGAGATTTAATTCGACAATCTTAGAGAACACAAAGCAACACAAATTACACTAAGGTAGAAGCACATTATTTGCATTTCTTTTGCGCTATTCGTCTGTTTTCCACTGACCACTAACACTTATGCCAGCCTCGGTTCATCCTAAAGCCGGGTCCAGACGAGTGTAACGTGTAATGTAATTTACCGTGTAATGTAACACGAATGTGTGTGTGGACGGCACTACGAGCATTACATGTAACGCTCGGGGTTTATCCAACGGCTGTCGGTTTTCGTGCGAGCACAAAGGCTCGTTTGGACAATTCGCTTTGAGTTCGTGTGCCGTCCACACTGTTGACACTAAATTACACGCAATCTTACATTACACTTTACACTCGTCTGGACCCGGCTTAAAATATTATCTTCTCTTTAATGATAGTTGATGGCATATAATATGCCATTTGACAAAGAATATACATACCAAAATATTTCCTTAAACTATTCTAGACTGGCGCGATTCATAATGAAAGTTCTTTGTAACAATCGAAAGTTTTATTTTTTGATGAGCGTGCGTGAATAAACACAAATCCTTTTAAATTTGCTAAAGTGTACTGCAAACATGCATTTTCGCTATCACCTAGTGCCTATTAGGCTGCCTTTCACTAAGGGAAATAGGACGTGAGGCGTGCGGCGTAAAATAGCGTATGTGACAGTGTGACAGGTGGTGAATACTATACTTATTTTGCGTTTGACGGCACCTTTAATATCAGCAACATAAGAGCCATTTTGTAGAAACTAGGTTATATCTAGTAGTTGTACAGCGCGTGCTACAAACGCCCTTATCGCTAACGTAGTAAAATGCCTAGTCGTTGACCCCTATGCAGACGTTGGAAAATAAAATTATTAAATAATGGTCTATAAAAAGTAAGAAAAATATACCTCGGGTCTATTTTATAGTTCATCAAAAGCAGTTTCGGAGATTTTGTCTATTGCTGCGTTCGCGTTAGGGGGTAATATTATGGTCAGAATAGTAAGGTCGAGCTACGCGTACGTTATAGCTAGTATTCATGTAAAAAAATATTTTTACCCGATTGATGCAGGGGCATTATAAATTACTAGATGACGCCCGCAACTCCGTTGCGCCAAAACTCGCGCGGGAACCGTACATTTTTCCGGAATGAAAACTATCCTATGTACTTTTCCGGGTCTCAAAGTATTTACATGCTAAATTTCAGCAAAATCGGTTCAGTGGTTTGGGCGTGAAGAGGTAACAGACAGACAGACAGATGGACATACAAACAGACACACTTTCGCATTTATAATATTAGTATGGAAGTATGGACTAGTATGGAAGTATGGATTTCTTTCGCGCGCTTCAGGGGCCTTAACGGTTTGCATCAGTACATTCGTTTTAGTTTTGAGAGTAACAGGCGGGTTTTTTAATGGAAATACTACTCTTCCGATCGTATTATATCTACTAGTATTCAATATTCAAATGAATGACGAATGTGATAACGCGTCTGATAAAAATTAGAATGTTTTTAACATTTCGGCCTACATATTGTGTTTGCGTCTATTCACGGTACACCTGAACAAATGCGCAATAATATGTAAATAACTTTTCACGCACATTGACTGTTTCGATGAGAAGCAAGATTTTAGCAATATGCACTGGCCTAAGTTTTGCAATGTGCAGCCTTTTTCCCCCTAGTCCCGCCCCGAGTTCCGCGGGGCTAAAATGGTCACATTTAGCAATTCCTTTCAATCAATTCAGTAAATTAGTAATTGTCAAAACTGTCATACTGACAAATGTCAAATCAGTACAAAAATACAGAAATGAATTGCAAGCAGAGTTGCATTTTGCGATTTTAGAAAAATGAATCATATTATGATTCATATCATGATTCTTCAAAGCGACCATTTTAGCCCCGCCGACCTGCAGTCTTGTAATTTTCACCCCCTTACTAATAAAAGAACACTGTGTATAAAGAATATAAAGGGTGTAACAAACCTAAGTGATAATTCTTTAGGATGTGTATGTATTCCTTGCAGTAGAGAGTTCACTGTAAAAGTAGCAGCGCTGAAAGATCAATTTTTTTGCGATTTGTACGGGCAAGTGCCCCAGCACGGCCGCGCGGCGTCATGAGTTTCCCCATACAAAAGTGAAGAAAAAGCTCTTTCAGAATTCTATACAGGGGACTCAAACACATCCTTTAGTATTATTACTAAACTTTTTTACACATTGTGTACGTTTAAAACTTTTTTAAGGTCTACCTGCAAGACCAATACTAAAGAAATTCCATAATGTATACAGACGTTATATGAAATGTTATTGTTAGTTAAAAAATCTATACAAGCATGCCCGCTGGCCAGTACGTTTCCATGACCTTATTAATTCGGAGGTCGACATGAGCCCATTGTCTCATCTTTTTTAATCAGCACTTTAGGTTGTACTAGTTTCCGTGTTTTCAGCGGCTTAGCGCTTCCGTATTTTCAGCCTTCGACTTACTTACTAGTAAATTCATATTAATATGCTTGATATTGTAAATGCCAGAGGGTGTCTGCACACTGTCATATTTTGCTGCTGCCTTCAAAGTTATTGTACCTACAACTACAATCGAAAAAGCGTTCGATTTTTTTAAATGAAATAAGGGGGCAAACGAGCAAACGGGTCACCTGATGGAAAGGAACTCCCGTCGCCCATGCACACTCGCAGCATCAGAAGAGCTGCAGGTGCGTTGCCGGCCTTTTAAGAGGGAATAGGGTAATAGGGGAGGGTAGGGATGGGAAGGGAATAGGGGAGGGTAGGGAAGGGAATAGGGTAGAGGATTGGGCCTCCGGTAAACTCACTCACTCGGCGAAACACAGCGAAAGCGCTGTTTCACGCCGGTTTTCTGTGAGAACGTGGTATTTGTCCGGTCGAGCCGGCCCATTCGTGCCGTAGCATGGCTCTCGTTCGATAAAATAAAATCGTCATTCGACTTATGTTTCTAATAATACATATGTCAATTCCATACATTTTGATCGGCGATTCTATAAAGAAGCAATAAAGAAAACGTTATGACTAGGGGCTCTGCTTCCTTTTCGTCGGTAAGATTTCTTTGACGATAACTGCTCTTGACTGCCAGAAGAATTTCTGGCAGTCAAGAGCAGTTATCGTCAAAGTGGCACTTAATCCCAATTTTTTAAACGCCCGTTAGTGTTAATCTTTTCAAATATCATGTCTTCTTTGTCAACAATACGAAGGATGAGGGAGATTGATATTTAATCCACTTTTAACGGCGTTGATGAAATTGGCGCTTAATCGTTTCATTAATCAGTGGGTACCTAATCGGTCGTACCGTGAGCTCCATTTGAGCGTTGAGCTGTCAAACTTTGTTGTTCTCATCAATGCACGTCCGTTAGTTTACGTCGGAATGTGAGAAACTCATGGTACAGTTGACGGGTTAACATCATTTTTTTTTATTTAAAGGCCATATTATCATCCATTTTGTCTGTAGATAATTATTGTAATCGAAGGGAAACATCGCCAAATAGTACGATTCGCGATGGTTTTCGTCAAGTAATCAATGTTTTTTTTGGAAAATGTCCTATTTTTTTTATTATAAAGTTCTTCGTGTAGGTATCCTAATCACATTAACAAGTGAAAAACAACTGCCTTTCAAGTGACGTTAGTTCTAATTTCAAAAACATCGTTGTACCATCGAAAAAATGGATTTACAGGCAGATGATGGACCTACGTCATTTGGTCGGGCTACGTTAATTTAAGCTATGCTTGACATAACTCGACCAAATTACGTAGGATCAACTTTTCTGATAGTAGGTACAATAAACAGTTGAGTTTAAAGATTTTATCTTTAGCCCGCGATCGCACATTGTCCGAATTCTGATCAGAAACAGTTGAATTTCGCCGGACCGCCACCCCGCACACTATCCGAAATATCCTTCCGGCGAGTTCGAGCTCACTCGGCTCAGTACAAAATGTAAGAGACAGCGCGGACGTTCAACTGTTTCTGATCAGAAATTTCGGACAATGTGCGGCCGGGCTTAAACTCATGACTCATGAGTTACAAATAGGTATCATATTTTAGCAAGGTTTACCATAATACCTACTCACTCAAAAGTTTTTTGTGTTAAAACTACATTTAATTTTGTTGGTATACACTATACAGTATGTGAAATGTTCATTGACTTTATTGTTGTTATTGGTTTGACTTTGGTTTTGAGCAGTTTTAATGTAAATTAGATGCACCGAAATTCCAATTTACATATCAAGGTTATAAGTAAGTTATATTTAAGTAACTAGGTATTTTAGCGCTTGCATATTTAAGTAAATGTATAATATACTTACATAATATTTTTAGCGGGTGTTTTTCGTCAGATATATTGTACGGTGTATGAGTATTAGGGTAGATATCTAAAATGAAAAAGTTACTAATATGTTAATACTTATTATTAACCTTTTCACTCACATCTTTCGTTCAAAGCCATTCATTTTGCATGTAGACGAATTATGAATTATCTCTGTTGTGACACAACAAAATCCCCTTGCAAAAATCCTTGCAGAATACAGATCTTAAGCCATTTTATTCATACAGCCCAATAAGAACGCTTTTCCTGTCATGCGTGTCATCGCCCGCGAGTGGATCAGCAGCCATGAAAGTTGCCCGCATCCTATCATTTTCATAGATGTCTTTCCTGTCATGCGGGCATCACGCGTTCAGCGTGTTGTCAGCATTCATGACACGAAAAACGCTCTAAGAGCATGCGGACAAGACAAGACAACATGAATGACAGGAAAAACGCCCTGCGTTCCGCGTGTTGTCAGCACTCATGACACGAAAAACGCTTTAAGAGCATGCGGACAAGACAAGACAACATGAATGACAGGAAAAACGCCCTGCGTTCCGCGTGTTGTCAGCATTCATGACCTGAAAAACGCTCTAAGAGCATGCGGACAAGACAAGACAACACATATGACAGGAAATGCGCCCTGCGTTCGGAGTGTTGTCAGCACTCATGACACGAAAAACGCTCTAAGAGCATGCGGACAAGACAAGACAACATGAATGACAGGAAAAGCGCCCTAAGTGTTTAGCGCCATTAACACCCCGTATATCACTTATTATTGGTCAGCAACACTGGCGAATTACACTCGGCGGTTGTTGATCCTTTTGTTTGTAGAGCTACAGTTTTTGTGAGGTTTAATGTGGTTAAGGCCGTGATTCAGCGATAGATGACGATGCCTTGTTAAATGCGTCTCAGTACTACAAACAATGTGTTTACTATAGGTTATTGGAGGTTTTTGGGGCAATTTTACATACAGGGATTCGATTGTTAGGTACTTGTTAATATTAATTTTTATGTGTCTCTATGATATTATGTTTGTCTGTGACATCGTAGCTACCTCACAAATATTTAACACATAATATTCCGCAAATACGCCAAAAGGAGAAAAATAAAACGTAGGATACACGTTCTTAATTCAACATAGGTACCTTCGAAGAAATCGATTCCTAGGTACCTACGTCAGTTGGTCGGGTTATGTCAATTCATTATTAGTCGTGATCTTATGGCTGGATTTGATATAACGCAAACAAATTACGTACGTCCGCCAACTGCCTAAAATCAACTTCTCTATAGTACCGATAAATAATAATATGTTTGTCCGTCTCAGTTTCAGAGTACATACCGGGGGGCGAGCTGCTGGCGCTGCTAGACAGACACGTGAGGCTGCCGGAGGAGCTGGTCAAGCTGTTTGTCGCGGAGATCGCCATAGCTATAGGTATGTTTTGTTGTACGACCTTTGATGTGATTGTTATTCGTGTCACGTGTGTTTTGACTGGGAACACGCGGCCTACGATCTTAAAAAAACATGTGCTTCTAATCTTAATTAAAAATATATTTCGCTCTCAATAATTTCCTACTCAATAACAATCTTGGCTGATACGTCTCAGCGTCTTAAGATAGTCCTTAATTATTATTAGTTTGATATCAACTTTGACAGCACTTAAATCAAGGTTTCACTTCACTTAAGAAACAGCTTCTCAAGTAACAGTTTGACAACATAGTTGAGTGCCGAGTTTCGCTTATTACGCCACACACAAGTACAGCACTTAAGTACGATCTATTAAACAGCATCCCAATAATTATCTTGAGCATAATCTCAGCAATAAGAGCGGTTTATTAATACTAGAGATCGCCCAATGGTCGAAATTCGACCTTAGTTTCAACGACATTAGGACTACTACAACTCTTGACTCTGGGACTTAGCTGATCTCAGACTGGATGGCCGTGTAAGCATTGTCTAATAGTATCTAATATTCAATAAAAAAAACTATACATAATCAATTTTCAATTTGTCACCTTGTTGTCAACAGACTGTTGAAGTCTGTTGACAACAAGGTGACAAGGTGACAGTCATAAATAAAAGAGTAAGTATAATTCGTATGTATAGGCTTGTCACTCAAAAATCTGTCATTTTTCCTAGTGTGCGTGTTGTAGTGTGTGTAATGTTTTATTTGTTAAAAAAATGTATGATAAAAGCATAATTTCAAAATAATATTAGTTCGATGCACTCGTTCACCATATAAACTATAACTGTGCAAAATTTCATTCACCTACATTTCCCCGTTTTTCGTCAAAAGGGATACAAAGTTTTTCGCTTGCGTATTAATATATAGATTAGTACTGATGTTAAAAGTCTACTTTTAAAGTCAACACTTTCTGTGGGCTGCTAAATGGGCTGTAAGAATTTCCTGCAACAAAATAGGGTTAATTTTCAACGTAAAAATTATGAAATCACATTTTTTTCCATCTCATTGTAGACTACAGATTCCCGACTCACGTTTAATACAAGATATAACCATAGATGATACGAAATAATTAAATTATTTATTGTTTTAAACTGGCAAATGATAAAAGATTTTAATGTTAGTTTTGCTCAACGCTTTCAGATTTCCTTCACAACGCCGGCATAATATACCGCGACCTCAAGCCGGAGAATATTCTTCTGGACGCCGACTACCACATCAAGCTCATAGACTTCGGCCTGTCCAAGTGGCTGACCATCGGCTCCCGGACTACAACCGTCTGCGGCACGCTCAAATACATGGGTGAGTCGCCTTGTATGTACACGCACACACACATACACACTAGGGTTATGAAGTAGGCCTAGTAGTTAATAGCTCTGTTATTGTAGGATTGGTTAATTATTTGTCGCTGGAATTGTTTTGAAAATAGTGATTTTTAAGTCGTTAATTAATTGTTTATAGTTACTGATTAAACGTCGTTAGTTAAGTGTTTAAAAATATATTTGATAGGATTAGGTAGCGTTAGTTGGAGAATAATGCATCCGATATGTTATTGCTGTCGGAATATAGGTTTATTCTTATCAGATGAGCGATAATAAAAGAAGTCATTATCCGTTTCAGTGTGGGCACTGACTCGTTGCGTATGACTGAGATGGCTCAATGCGCCCGCTGCGTCCTCTCTCTCGCCCCGCCCACAAACTAAACTCGCATCCCCCCGCGATTATGTCCGCAGTGCGCGGCATGACTCTCCAGTGACACCGGCAACATGAACGCGCGGACGATAGCGTTCGAAATGTCCATGGAAGGCAGCCAGGTCGACGAGGTGGTCGCCAGCATATTCCACACGGTGCTGTTCCACCGCTCCAGCGGCAAGTTCACGTACAACAACGAGGAGAGCTACTCCATCCGCACAGTCAGCTACGTCGACGTGGACTGCGACTTCATCGACTTTACCTACGTGTGCTGCGAGTCTCCCGCATTAGGACGCAACGTCAAACGCGAGATATCCGACTTCTCCGAGCTCCTACGGGGATTGGACTCCAACTCCAACCCTCGCGGGACAATCAGCCTCGAGTTCTTCCAGAAGCGCCGAACCCGCTGGCCGTTCCAACCGGAGTGCGTGCCCTGGGAGGTGTGGACGGTGTGCTGCGAGCTCACGGAGTCCAGGACAGAGCAGGACATGCGCAGCAAGCACGAGAGCGTTGTCGAAATGCTCCAGGATAAGATAGTTTTCATCACCGAGATCATCAACCGCCATGAGTACGTGCCGAAGATGCCGAGCCGGTCGGACGCGGATCTCATCTTCGACACGTCGTACTCCGACATCCAGCCGTATCTCTTCAAGATCCACTATAACCTGTCCGGCGCGCCCTCCACGTCGGTCGGCAACACGGTCCGCAAACTGATCAGGGACACGCTGTCCTTGTGATGTATGCTGTGTCTTTACCAGATGACCGCGCCGTCTATACAGTAAACCACGTACGTACCTCCAAAAGTTCGGAGTGAACATCGCTAGTGTTCTAAAGAGAATAGAGGTATAGTTTTGAATCTTAGTCCGTCTCTGTTCTCTCTAGAATGTCAGTCTTTCCAATTTGTCTTCTTTAGCGAGTGTAATACGAAAAGTGCAATTATATGTGCGAACAAATGTAAATAGTTATTATATTTCTAATAATTAATAGGGATGATATTTTTGCAATATTCTATTTACAATGTACTTATATATAAATATTTTGCACGACGAGAAGTCATATTATTTTAATATATTTATTCGGACATTACTATGATTTGTTTTTGTTGTTAACTCGTAATGTGATGTTGATATTGTTTGACTTTATGTTGCCTGTATGGTTTTTGTAAATAAGTGAGTAGAGTGATAGGTTGCGTGACGTCGTTCGCCCCAGCGGCTAAAAAAACGAGGCCGCCATCTTGAGAATGCGTAGCTGTCAGTTTGACAGTGACAGATCGTTGTCACTTGGAAATATATTCTAAAATGTATGTGTTGCCAGGACGTGTGGTAGCGGTGAGAGAAAATAGTTTTACTTCCACTCTTTGTGCCCAGTCGTGAAGTTATTTAGTTAGCTCGATGTTAATCTTCAATTCTTATTTATATTTAGTATCTACACTGGCTGGTTAATGTGTCCACTTGTGTTATTCATAGTGATTTATTTTAATCTTGTGCTTAGATAGTATAAGTTCTGTATGACGCACTTAACATATACTTGTACAGATTTGCACTTAAAATATTATGATATGACGTATTAAATTGTCGAGTTTTGAATTTAATGAATGAATGGCTAATATATGTTTGGAGTAAGTTTTTAACATAAATTCTAAGTTTTTGCTTAATTAATGAGCTGTATCGCAATAAAGATCGCTACTTTAGAGTTATATTACTGATATTTTAATATTAGTCGAGTGTGTTCACTCGAGATGTATAGTCTTTTGACTAATTTGTTTTTTATATTAAAACGACGGCTTTGTGATAACGCTGACACTAGATACTGTAACTGTATAAACTTCATCGATAGCAACATAATGTTAAGAGTATTATACGCTAAGTGTACATATAGATGTATATAATTTTCTAAGAATTTTCCGAATAGGGAGTGTTTAAAATCGAGAGCTTTATCAAAATATGTTTAGTGTTCTTAATTAGTGACGGGTGAGGTGACGTAGGATATTTATTTTGAATTGCCACAGTCGGTGCGAAATAGTGACCTTAGTTCCCTTCCTACTAGATTCAGTGTTTCGAATTCCTAATATATTATATTTCTGTGACATAGAATGTATGGATAGTATTGTATGTAAGCTGTGAGTTTGAATTAATGTTTAGGGTAGTTTTAAAATTTATCTCTCAACAGATATTTATTATAATGAAGACGCAATCGAATTTTTCAATTTCAACTCTCGTGTCTGCTTTAGTAGAATAACCTCCTAAATTGGCAAATTTTGTGAGCTATTCTGTTCTATCAATGTCTCTGGTTATTCTGTTGTTAATATAATCTATTAAATAGGTTATTTATTAGATTATATTGTGACAAATGTAAAGACAAGGAAAACTTTCTCATGCCTTGAAAAAGTTATGATTTAGTTATTAAAGAGAAGTAAACAGATCTCATAGGAGATTTAGATGGTGTTTAATTAATAATTAATAATGAATGTTAGAATTAATGTTGAAAATACAATTTTTAATTACTATGAAAATGACATTTCTGTACAAGAATTTTAAAACTTTCTATATTACAATTCTCTTGGTCATTAGCCATTTTAAAGATCGACGTTTGATTTTGAATCATAAAAATAGTGAATTGTAAAATATGTATTTTATTATTGTACCTTACAAATTCGTAGCTAATAGTAATGGGATCATATATCTATTTAATGTGAAGTAAACAAATAGTTTTTTGCTCTATAACATTAGATGAACATATAACCGTAGTACCTGTAATATTTTAATAGATCAATTACCTTTCCTTCTAACACTGACGCCCAGTCTCTGAGTTTGACAAAAGTTTATGTATTCGCTAGCGCATTGGCGTAATAGTTAACCAATCAAAAACACTATTGAAAAGATAAACTCCAGTCAAAGCATCAGAAATTGGGCATTATAAAATCAGATAGTTAATGGTGAGCTTGTGAAACTGGTACCAAATTTGGTAATGCAGCATGGGTACAACTACATAGATTTCAATTTGCTAAATTAACATTTGTATCTGCACATTTTGATATTTAAAATTTATAGTGTTGCCAGTTTTGCACATTTTTTTTCTACACGACAAAGTGACCAAACATTTTCGTTGGAATCGAGCGAAAAATGAATCCATCCAATATTGAATTTCTAATTTTTTACTTTCCTACCTCATTTTGTGACTAGCTTTAGCGTTTGCGTCTTGATTGGATAGTCTCCTATAGTCCGGTCGAGGGACAAAGAGAAATTCTTCCATTGACCTATCGCTGCCTGTCTCTTTCATTCTTACATGAAAATATTGGTATCGCGCAGCAGCTTTAAGCCAATAAGGATTTCTCTCTATTCCGCGCCCAGACTTAACCTTAATATTTAGCTGAAATAATTATAACTAGTGATGGGTATTTAGGTCGATAAATATCAGTGGTGATAATTTATGAGTTTATCGATGGATCTTCGGTACATCCCATCCCTATTTATAACTCATCACCAAAGATAAGGCTGTATACAATTTGCCAATATGAGTATGACAAATTTTAATTCTATTAGCGATACTTGGTCCGAGTTTTATGAAGAATTAATGCAATGCACTTTTTTATTATTATGTTCGGCTTATAAGGCTTTTTTGACAAGAGTTTATCTTTTAAAGTTATTGATTGGTTGACGTTTTGACGGTAGCCAATCAAAAAAGCTGGCGAATTGACAAACTTCAGGCAAGAAACCTTAGAAATTCAGCATTATTGAAAAAAAAAAATTGAGTCCGTTGCTAACCCTATTTAATTCCTAGGGTTGTCAACTGACTGTTTTTGAAGTTACTGTTTATTGATTCTTCTAAGCTTCGGTTCTAGTATACTTACTTCGTAACACTTTATGTTGTATCATATCAAAAGGTACCTTGAAAGCTGTTCTGAAAATTTGGGATCTGGTGATAAGACAATATATTTACAATCTGAATTACCTGAGGTGTGATTTGAATATTGTTCGAGAACTCAAACTGATGAAAATTGTTTTTTTTTTAATCTTAGGCTACGGTAAGGTGTAACGTTTGACTAAACTGGAATGAAATGGCAGCAAGGTTTCAGAAATACTTCTCGTTTTGTCGAATGTGCTTTGAATGTTTAAAATTAAAACTATTTTAACTTATAAGGCTTAAGTAGCTGCGTTTTCGAACGTAATAATTGGCTATACTTATGCCAGTCTTAGTTAATCTCTTGTTAAAATATCATGCTTTCTCTTTCATAGCGAGGGAAATGACATGATATTTAATCAACGATTAACTTTGATAGATTGGTGAAATTGGTACTAAATTCTTGGGTTCTCGGATGCGTTTTGTAAATATCTGTAGCACACAAAAGATGGCCTTATTTGAAAGATGACTATAGTCGTTGTGTTCTATGATTCTTATATTGTATGAATGACATAATATATGTTGTGATTTATAAGTTCAAAAGTAAATAAAAATTAGTCTTGTGATAATTTATATAAAGATGTAAATAAATTATAAAGTATAATGTTTTGTTTTATTTCATTATAAAGTTTTTAAATTCAAATTTTTTAGCCGTAAGGTCCTAAGCTCTTAGGTGCCCATTTATTTTAGTTTTGTCTATCAAGAAAAAAACTTTGCCTTGTGGTATAAATTTTTAGTAGCTGTATTATAGCAAGCGTGTTTACTACTATTAGAAGAGGAATAAATAATATTTAAAGCTTATAAAGAAAACGTTACAAGAGCTGAGCTGAGGGCATTAAATTATCTTGCTATGCCACAGATATTGTTTGTATGTGTTTCTCGGAATATATCATAGACCATATCGCGCTCCCAAACGACGAGCAATGCTCGTCTTTCGAAAGTCTGTTCTTTAGTCTGCTATCGGAATCGGACGTCAATCGAAATTTTAAAAATGCGTAAATGCCTAAAAGTGCCGTATTGAGCTGTAGAAATTCAAATTAAAAACGTTGGCCTAGATAATGAGCACTTTTCTTATCATCGGTACGTTACAGTAGCTATAAAAAAGTGGCACGCTCGTTTTCATAAAAATGGAGCGACATGCGGTATCTATCTATATCTGAGGTTTCTATTTAAGTTAAAATGTGAAAATTTTACTACCATAAAGTTTGACAAGGCTTTATATATGAACGTGGGTGGGAGCGCTGCTGGTAAAGGAGAACTGTCAAAAATGACGTTTTTGTATGATGACAGCGTTAGTTCCTTTTAGCGCCACTTTCATTTAAAGTCTTGTCGAGCTGTACCTACAAAACTTTTTAAAATAAAACTTTAAAAACATTTCTGATTTGCTGCTACAAAACTTAGGGTCTGTTTCACCACTTCCTGATAAGTGCCGGATAGGATATCCACAACTTGACTTGACAGATAGAGTATGGAGAATCTGTAAGAAAAGTTGTGGATGGCCTTATCCGGCACTTTATCAGGAAGTGGTGGAACAGGCCCTTAATATCATACACATTTCCACAAATATTTTGTCTTATAAATATATAGCCACTGAAAAAATGATTAAAATCGATCGCCTATGATCCTTCACGTGGTCTACTTCTTATCTGTGCCAAATTACTTCCTTCCTCAATAAATGGGCTATCTAACACTGAAAGAATCATCAAAATCCGTTGCGTAGTTTTAAAGATTAAAGGGAACAAAGGAACATGAGGGAAAAAAAGCGACTTTGTTTTATAATATGTATGGATTGTGAATTCTACCTTGAGTGTCTTCGTCTTGCGGCTCATTACGTCCATGAGTATATTCTTTGTTGTTATTAAATTAGTTTAATATAGTTATTATCAAGTATGAATGGAGGATGATTGCGTTAAACTCAAATTTTGTCTTTTATGCAAATGAAATGCCTGAGGAATTTTTAATTTTCAAAGTTATTTCTTTGCTAACTACATAGGTATCTATTTTGAAAGAGTGTTTATTGCTCATAATAGACGTTTAGGTGTATAAAAATATGCACGTAAATTATTAATTTTGTGTGTATGCGTGTGTGCACGAGTTATTTTTTTTTTTAAGTATTGATTTACATTGATACAGTATGGGTCTCAGGCATCCATTACATGGTAGGTTTAGCTGTCAGTTTTACCACAGTCATGGCTGTGAATGATGGATAACCTACCGTGTAAGGCATCCATTATACGATCATACACGCGACAGTCAATTCCGTCAATCATGAATTATGTTTGACTGATGGTGACTGATGAGTGATGGACTGATGAATGGTATTAGTCGGTCACTCAATTCACGGTTTCAAGACAGACGGTTGCATGAAGTTGATAAACGAAAATCTGGATATCTTGATGTTTGCTTCATGCAACCATCAGTCACGAATTTAGAGTGAGTGTTGTTACATCTGACAAAATAGGAAAAAAAAATAGAAACGTATATCTGAAGAGAATTGAGTGACCGTCTAATACCATTCGTCAGTTCATCAGTCACCATCAGTCAAACATAATTCATGATTGACGGAATTGACTGTCGCTCGCATGATCGTGTAATGGATGCCTCACTGTCTACTTGCATTGTTACATGTTTACAATTTACATAAAGCTACGAGCTAGCTGCTGGCATATACATTTAACATTATACAGGGTGTAACAAAACTAAGCGATAATACTTTAGGGCGTGTACGTGTTCCTTGTAGAGAGTTCACTGTGAAAGTAGCAGTGCTGAAAGACCAATTCTTTTTCACTTTTGTATGGGCAAGCGCCCCAGCGTCACTAGTTTTCCCATACAAAAGCGAAAAAAAAAAATGGTCTTCCAGTCTAAAGTATTAGCACTTTTGTTACACCCTGTATACAGCAAATCCGATGGATCAAACGCCAGCTACTGTATCAATGGAAAGCAGCATCTATATGGTCGCAGCACACATATCAACTCTGAAAGGGATCGTCACCGTATCGCCTTCGCCTCGCCGTCAACCAGGCGTCAACCTGCGGTTGGCACGTAACCTAAGCGTATCAGTAGCGCCTGTACGTCAACTCGGCTACGGCTAGGCGACGCCTCGCTTACGGCTCGCCGACCGCTGTCCCCTTCCGAGGCGAGGCGATTACGTTACGGTTCCGCTTAGTGTGCATTGCAGTAGGGAGTTTTATACAAACAATAATGAACGGCTCGAAGCGATACGGTGCTGATCCCTTTCCGAGTTGATATGTGTGCTGGAACCTATAATCTAGAACCTCCTACAATATTTTTTTTATGTTACCAGCACCGGAGATTCTGCAGCGTGAGGCGTACAACCATGCCGTGGACTGGTGGTCTCTTGGAGTGGTTGCTTGTAGAATGCTGACGGGGGAGGTAAGTCTATAATAACAATATATTATCTATGGACGCTTAACACCACGCAGCCGCCCCTGAATCATGTTGACGTCCCTACTAAGTATCTTATCTAGTACTTTTATCGAAAATCTAGTACTTTCATAGAAAAAAAAATATCTAGTAGGTACTTTCATAGAAAACTTATCTTTTGATATGAGCGATTCTTTCACAGAAGACGTAATAAATCGATTTGCCAAAGACCCTCGAAAATTACTTTTAAAATATGTATAAGTACCTGGTTAAAGAAATAAGTATGTATACTTACTACTAAGGACGCGGCGTAAGTATCATATGAATTTGCCGGTCAACATATTGAAATAATATTATGATAATATTATTATTCAAAACTGAATAAAATATTTGAAGACGTGAGTTGAAGAACACGCTAACTAACATTTTGTAACGTATGGAGTACGGACATTTACTCATTTTTTCCCTTATAATTTGAACAAATCTTGTAACTTATCTACTTAATTACCTGACTAATGTATCTGGCTATACATAAAATGCATAGCCAGATACATTAGTCAAGTTTTTTATTTCAAATCTTTTTTCCTGCCCTAATGCCTCCATTTATACAAAAGAAACGGCAATTTTTTTACTGTTACTCATTGTGTTCTTCCACTCACGTCTTCTACATCAATGAAGAAAATGCAAATGCAAAGTCTAAAATTATTTAATCCAAATAAGTATGTACCATCAGAGAAATATATCAATAGGCAGATGCCCTGGCCAAATTATGTCGATCCACCTATGAATTAATAATACATAATCTCTGATAGAACATTAAACATAGCGTCCGATAAAATCCAAATAAGTACTTCTATCATTATTCTTTTTATGCGTGGGTGCTTTCGCCTGCAGCGAGCTTATAACGGTACCCGTGGTTAGTACTAATCTATCAAATTGACTTTTCTATCTGTTTGTTTATCGCAGTTCAAACATTCGGCTTGGCTTGTTTGCTCTAAAACCGGCTTTTACTGTAATGTAGATATGAATGGAAAAGCTTTGAAGTGCTATTAGTTTGCTTGTGGAGGGTAACGATTCTCAAAATTCGAATGACGGTTAGAATATAGGGTCAATAGTTAAAATTAAGCTGTGTTAAATATCATGTTATCTCTTTCATACAAAGTGTTTATGAAAGAAATTATTTTTAATTCAGAGTTGACTTTAACTCAGAAATTGCTAGGAAGACTTCTGACAACAGATTCGAGCTACCAAAATAGGACCCGTGATAGTTTCAAAACATTTGCATACCCACCTCTTCCTTTAATTTTGTGTGTATCTACATGATAAGGTCTCAAAATGTATGAAATGTACCTCTATCTTTATGTATCTAGTCCAAATCATGTTATCAGACTATCCTCTAAGGGCCTGTTTCACCGCTTCCAGATCTTATGCACCACTTAACTTGACAGATAGAGTATGAAGAATCTGGCCGTGTTCGTCGGCCTAATTTTTAGCGCATTCGCTGCAAAACCTAGTTATTGCGCATGTCCAAATCATGTCATGCCATGGCAACGACAACTGTTTACGACTTGACATTTAACCCAATTGCAATATGTTGGTGGCGTTGCAATTAACAAACCAGTGGGAGAGCCATGCTTCGGCACGAATGGGCCGGCTCGACCGGAGAAATACCATGCTCTCACAGAAAACCGGCGTGAAACAGCGCTTGCGCTGTGTTTCGCCGAGTGAGTGAGTTTACCGGAGGCCCAATCCCCTACCCTATTCCTTTCCCTACCTTCCCCTATTCCCTTCCCTTCCCATCCCTACCCTCCCCTGTTACCCTATTCCCTCTTAAAAGGCCGGCAACGCACCTGCATCTCTTCTGATGCTACGAGTGTCCATGGGTGACGGAAGTTGCTTTCCATCAGGTGACCAGTTTGCTTGTTTGCCCTCTTATTTCATAAAAACAAAACAATTAAATTTTTAAATTTTTCCAAGTGATCCATATCCATATTTTCCGAAATAAAATAATCAAACACTATCATAGTGTTAAATAAATTATTATTTGTACGGCTGTTAGACAATTTAGGCTTATGTATTTATGTTTAGCTTTTATTATTTTAACATGTATAAACAATTAAGACGTTGTTTACGACTTGACCAGCAACTTGTTATGGCGTTGCCATGACATCTTTTGGACATGCGCAATAAAAGGTTTGTCCAAAAATACGCCGACGAACACGGCCTCTGTCAAAAATGTTGTGGATAGCCTATCCGGCTCTTTATCAGGAAGTGGTGAAACAGGCCCTTAATCTAATAACATTATTTGGACTAGGTGTGCGTTACCCCTGCCAGATTATCTGGCTCGGTAACGCGTACACTAGATATGATTTTGGGATTTCTTAATCTCCGTAGTCCATATTAACAAAAATATCTAAGTGCCTATACTGTGCATACAATCGTTATAATTATTCTTTAGTTAGTCGTTATAGCGACTAGAAAAATACTACAAAATGTATGATATTAACTTTATAGTTAATATTCGTGTAGCTGTACACCGTTTTTGTTATTAGAAAAAGGAGAAATATTATTTTTACTGTATGTATTCGATTTTTTAGAAAACTTCAAATTAAATTAAAGCTAGAACCAATTTGTTTCAAAAATCAAAGTAGCTAATAAGTATTTCATTAAATAATTAAATTTCTAATAACATTTTGCCTTCGAACTAATTTAATTTATACAGAATAACGTAGTAATAATCTGCTTAGCCATAACTTATATGCGCAAAATAAATTGTCAAAGGCAATTATAATAATTTAATTAAGTTATTTAAGCCCAAGCAAAGTCTGATAATATCTCGTTTAACAGAAAATTAATTAGTTAACATAATATTTTGCACAAGGCATGTAATATTTTATTTATTTGCAAATTATATAATTTAAAACTTTTAATATTTAACAAATGACTTTTGCAGTAAGACTTTAGGTGTAGATAATTTTTACGAGGTTAAAAATAAATGCAACAATGTATAAAAAACGTTTTTATTATCATTACTTACAGTACAATTAATTCGATAATTTACTCTGAAAAATAATAATTACAACGTAGGTAATTTTTTCTGTTGCACTATTTAAATAAGTCTCTACAACTAGTGGGATCGCGCACGCGTTGCCACTCTGGAATGCATCACTAACGCACTTTCTAGAACGAGGCGCGTATACCTGGCGGGCGGGGCGCGCGTGACGAGGGGCGGCACCGTCGACACGCGCTCGCCGCTCCCTAATCTATCCCTAATCTAAGACTTAGGAGCGGTGTCTTTTTCCGATTTCTCTGCGCTCTCGTTCGACTCCGAGCTCTCTGCGCTCTCCTCGGAGCTCTTGGTTTCGTCCTGCTGGGCGGGCTCATCCTTCTTCTCCTCGGCGGGCGCCGGCTTTGGTTCTTCGCTCTTCTTCTCCTCCGGTTTCTCCTCCTTCTTCTCTTCCTTCTTTTCCTCCTTCTCCTCCGGTTTTTCCTCTACCTTCTCCTCCTTTGGCGCCTCAGCCGATTTTAATTCCTTGGGGATGATCTCCTCCTTCTTGGGTTCCTCCTTGGTTTCGAGAGCTTGGGGCGCTTCGGGCACTTCGGCGGATTTGACGGCCTGCTCTTTGGTCACTTCGGCGACGATGGGAGCATCGGTTTTGAGGGTTTCTGGCGCAAGTTTCTCTCCCTCTACGGCGTCGCGGATCACACGCTGCGAGTCAGAGGCGGGGGCTTCGCTCGACTTTGCTGCCGCGGCGGGTGCTTCGGGCTCAGCTGCAGCTGGGGTGGGGGCTTCTGCGGGCTTCTCCTCTGGTTTTGACTCGACGGGTTTGGTCTCCTCGGAAGTTTTAGGAGCGGGCGCTGCAGGCTCAGAAGCGGGCTCCTCTTTCTTCTCCTCGGGCTTGGCGCTCTTAGCCGTGATCACCGGTTGAGCCTCAGAAATTGGGTTAATCGCAACTGGGTCAACGATGTCGTCGGCAACGGCGGCGGGACTCTTTACAGCACTGACTACGTCAATAATTTCATCAGGAATAGGAGCACTCTTAGGAGCAATATTTTCGCTGATTTCCTCTACCTTTGCTTGAGTTTCTTCAGGTTTGACCTCTTCCACTGGTTTGACAGGCTCGGGTTCGGCAGCCTTGACCTCGGGCTCGGCGGCCTTGACCTCGGGTTTGGCTTCCGGTAGCTCAGATTTGATTTCTGGTTTAGCTTCAGCTGGCTTCTCGGCCTCCGGTTTCTCTTCGGAGGCAGCTGGCTTCTGCTCTGGGATCTCGATTTTCTTTTCCTCTACTATTGGTTCGGCGGGTTTGACCTCGGGTTCCGGTTCGGCTGGCTTAGACTCGGCAGGAGCAGACTTCGCTTCGGGTTCCGGAAGTTTTTCTTCTTTTTCAGGCTCAGCTGCGGCCTCAACCTCAGGGTCCTCAACGTCTTCTGGCTCCGGTAATTTAATGTCGGGCTTGGGCTCCTCCGGTTTGATTTCCGATTGTACAGCGGGCACTACACTCAGTTCTGGTTTCTCTTCAGCAACAGGCATCGCCAGGCTTGCAGCCACAAAGGCCATGCAAAGTATTAAGACCTTCATCCTGTAAAGAAGCAAAACGAAAAATTAGTGGCTTGCAAAAATTGTATAATAACTGCGAGATCGCTGCTGCGCTCTAAACTTAAGTGCACGTCTGTAAGTCGTGAATGCGGTAAGGCCAATGTTACGCGAGACCGGCAGAACGTTTTGCTGCAATTTTCCTATTAAGGTTGAACGATCTAAGGGTCCGATGTGCCGGGGATTGATTCTTATGCTCGAATCGAATTAAAATTGACATGTCGTAAGACGGATGTATCTATTTGTGAAAGTGGGGTGTTAAAGTCGCTTTGGATCCATTTCAAAATAATTTGACTGCGGCTCATTACTTATCGATGCCTACGTACCGCATTATGCGACCACGAAAAAAAAGTACTCGCCTAATAGGATTCTAGTAGGACGTAGACCCTAGTCTATTATTAGCCCCTAGTTATCGTCGAAGGTGGCACATTAAGCCGATATCCCAGGTCCTGTTGGAATGCAGTCTGGCGCCGATCCACAAATAGACTACTGCAGGGAATTTATAAATAAACCTGCTTAAGGCACCTAGCAATTTTTCACAATCAAATGAGCCCGCCGTGCTTAATCAATGTTCAATTTGTAGTTAAGTCCCTTGATGGGTTTTTTACGGTTCGGTGAAATCGAAGAGGATATTATTAGGTTTAATGTCATGACAAGTTTATGGGGAACGAATTTAAAAATACTTTTATTACTGTTAAACCTAAAAGAGTACACTACACAAGTTTTTAAAAACGTGTCTCTCAAATCTTTAAGTGGTAAGTACGTTTGATACAGCCTGAGAAATGAACATAAAAAAAATCATTTACTAGCATTATACAACAAACATGATATAAAATTGAGTCATCTGAAAATTGCCAAAGTGACAAAACGTGTTCATAATGGGTGACAGCTGAATACGAGCATGATGGACACTTCCTAGAGCGTGCAGGATGCGCCGGCAATATGGATGATCCCAGACAGCACATTATCTGAATTTTAATTGCCTCATTGAATAGAATCGGCAGGCAGAATGCAGAGATGCTATCGCGTGAGTCAGCCGCGTTATCATTCAGCCCAAGAACCTCCACGCGTGCTGAATTCACCGGAGATAATCATCAGCGAGGAGAATCTGTCTGGCTCCAATTCGACCGAGAACGTGACACGGCCTTAGTAAATCTACGTGACCAACACGATCAAGCTATGATTACTCTCCCTTATCAGAGATGAATCATACCAAAATCAAGACAAAACAAATTTTCTACTAAATCCTTCATCTAATAATGTGCTCTAAATCAAGATAAAAATAATCGTAGCTCGATTGCATAAACTCAAAAACCTTACGTCTTATCTAATCCGACAAGGTTGCTCCGAAATTTCGCTTTATACTTCCTTGATTTTTAATGGTGCACCATAACTCGATCATTTGCATACAGCCCTGATCCAAATACGCAACCCATAGTTATACGCGGTATCGAATATCACTAAATAACGTTTGTTTTATTAACGTAATAATATTGCAATGAAGAATTTCGTAATGATAATGCTACGCTGTAACTCCAACCTGTTTTAAATCAAGCTCGTGGTTATCTCGAGTAGGGCTGTCCAAAGTTACTTAAAGAATTCAATCAATATCATTTCAGTAGTGATTTTTACTGTGAGATATGAAAAAGTAAGAGTAAATAAACACAAACAGCGGGAATATTAGTTAAAAGAGAATTCAAATTTCGAATTAATGAGCGCTAATCAATCAAAATTTTCCATCGATGCGCGTCCCTATGTGAATGTAAATAAAAATGTTTATCCAGATTAAAAACTGGTCGTCCAGGTGCACAGGTCATTGGCTCTGCATCAGAATTCTTCAATATCATGCAACACTAACCGAGCCGGTGACATTTTAACTGAATCGTTTAATTATGTAACAGAATTTCCACTCAACCTGTTCTTATTGTAATACGTTTAAATAAATTCTTAAGGTTATGTCGGCGATGGTTTCCTTGTGAAATTAATAATGAGTTTCCTCTGTATCTTGCAACTGCAAGCCTGTATGTGTTGAAATCTTGTATTATTAGGCTTTTAATCATCACTTTGAACGTTAGTGTGTAGAAGCTCGAGAAGTTTAAACACTTATTGATCGTCTTTTATTTGTCATCATTTGATCGTTATTTTCTAGAATATTTTTCGTCAAAACGTCTAGATCTCGTCGACGGGATGGACGGTATAACCGTATAACAAACAGCGAGTCCAATGTGAGTATTTAGGACGCATGTTGATTCGGTCTTTCATTAGCCGTCCATCGTCCAAATTTTTTTTTTTCGAGAAATATTTTTCGTCGAAACGTCTAGATCTTGCAGCGCGCTGGACGATACATGAGATAGCGAGTTATTTTCTGGAAGGATATCCCGGCTGAGGGCAACGATTGTCGCCTTCCCACACAAAGCCGCAATCTTTCAATTGAAGCAGCATGCTTATTGCGCCAATCAAAAAATGGTCGGTCCATTACAAGTCCCCCCCACATTGTTGTACAATCGCTATTTATTAGTGGACATTTATACTGCCTATAGCATTAATCTCGGAGGTTTTAATGTCAATATCGCCAGGGTCTGGTGACACTTATGCTAATGCGGTAATCCACAATTTGCGATGCGTGCAGCAAGTGCGAGTATCTTCTATAGTGAATAAAATTTTCAAGATATGCTTACGTACGTACTGAAAGGGAGTGAAAACCGATGTAAAGCAAAAAGTTGGGTCTGTCAATGTTTAAATTCAGGGTTAATTACGAGCGTTTGTATAGAAAAAAGTCGTCTAGCATCTATCTTTTTTTCTTCTCTGTTTTTTCTCCGTCTATAAAGGCTACAACTTCTTCGCTGTAATCTCATAAGTCACGGACATAATTTAATGATCATTTCAATTGTAATTATTTAATAGGTTGTTACCTACACTTATCTTTACATTGGCATCGTTTTGTAAGTTGAAGATTTGTTTACCTCAGATTATGTTGTCATTATGTTGAAGACTTATGATGTAAACTATTAAATAATTACAAGCAATTATTGGATAACATCTAAAATGTAATAAATAAGAGTCGCTGATGTTACGGCTTTGTTCAGTCCTTATACGTTTTCAACTTTAAGGAAATCAAAAAATGAAATAATCTTAAAACGTAGCTATTGTAAGTTTTGACTATTGGGTAATGTAAACGTGATCTAGGCAAATGCAACTGCGGGCCTTGTGTTGGCTAAATGTTATCACGTTCTTATCAACAATTAGGTCATCTATACAAATTGTGAGAGAAATTTGTACACGACCTGAAACTAGTGTTTCGACTTTTATAGTGCTAAAGTATTAACTGTTAGTTTAAATGAAATAAACTTAAGATGCTTCACATATTTTCGTTTTGGGGCGATAGGTTAATTTTTTTGTATGACCGAGTATCTTAACATCGATTGAACATATTTGATCAGATCTGAATAAACTGTAATACAATACAATTGTATATGTATGACTAAATTACATAATTCCACAATATTTTTTATAGACTTGTTAGTTCAGCTATGTATTATGCATACCAATTTTTTGGATGGTGGTTAAAATGACATAAAGATGACGTTCGCTTTGACATGTTGACTTTGTCACCTGGGTTTTCCTGCAAATTGCAATGTATTTTTGCCAGCGAGGACGAATGGGCATTACAATAATTCGCTCATTACTTTATTATCCAATTATCTTCCACAATGGTGCGTCATATCTGAGATCTTTATGAGAAACACGTATTATGAGACAATTTTCCAAGTATACACATACATATTAATTTGTAGAGATAAAATGGTATAAATCGATAGGTACACCTATTGATTTATACCATTCTACAGAGAAACAATTATAATAGAACCAGTACCGGTCTCTGAGATGTGACCAAAATTACTTAATTCTATTTTCAAATTTGAAATTTTTTTGACAGCTAAGTTTTCCTGCAAAATATTTTCATTTTTTTATTAAATGGTCGATGCTAAAATTTACAGTGGATTTCTGTCGTATTTAAATATTATGTTAGTCTTTAGTTAGGTACTTCAACTGAAACTTTGTGATATTTAATTTGGCACAATTAGCAAGGGAAAAGGTAAAAGGTAAAGGTTTATTTACGTAAAAGGTTGCATCATGTCCATGTCACGATTTCGTCGGCGCTCTACGTTTTCGAAAAACTTTCAGACGAAAGAAAACACTTTCTTTGCGACTATTGAATTTCTATACTTCAATATTCCGAGCTCGTGCCACAGTAGCTCACATTAAATTGGTGTTTTTGAAAATCGATCACGTGCAATACGTTCAGAGTTTTACCTCAAGTTAGTCCTTATGTCTGTGGAATAGAAGCCTTATTGAAGCTAAAATGCCGTACGCCGGTCACATACCAATCGACCATAGAGATTTCTGACCCAGACGGTTTTTGTTAGTGTTACCGGTCTATTAATTTTGAAAACCACTTTCTATTATGTTTTAACCTTTGATGTAACCTTTGTATCATAATTACTATGTGTTGCAATGTACGTATACACATTATGCATGTGTTTATCGGGTAATAAAGGTGACTTAGAAAGTATAAAAGATTTCAAATCATTTGTGTCGCATTTCTGTAGCATACTCAATTATTTAAAAAAGATTACCATGTGTATAAAACGTTTTGGCGTTTTATATGCTATAAATAGCTTACTTTTTAGGGTTCCGTAGCCAAATGGCAAAAAAAGGAACCCTTATAGATTCTTCATGTCTGTCTGTCTGTCTGTCCGTCCGTATGTCACAGCCACTTTTCTCCGAAACTATAAGAGCTATACTATTGAAACTTGGTAAGTAGATGTAGTCTGTAAACCGCTTTAAGATTATGATACAAAAATGGAAAAAATATTAAAATTTAGGGTTCCCCATAGATACAACTGAAACAAAAAAAAAATCATCTAACCTAGGCGTGTGGGGTATCTATGGATAGATCTTCCAAAATCATATTGAGGTTTCTAATATGATTTTTTTCTAACCTAAAATATAACTATTCAGTTTGCGAGAGATACTCTTCCAAAGTGGTAAAATGTGTAAGTATATGATAAGTCTAAAAAAAATATACGATGTACTTACATTACTACAAAAATTACCAACGAAAATTGGTTCGAATGAGATCTAGCCAGTAGTTTTTTTATACGTCATAAATAGTAAACGTTAATTTAACTTTCATTAAATCAACTGAATTATGAAAATAAATCAAAAACCTCTTAATTTCATAAAATAAACCTTATTGTTGCTGCGGAACCCTTCATGGGCGAGTCCAACTCGCACTTGGCCGGTTTTTTCAGTTAGCTAAGTATGCTTTGGTACTTTCTTAATTTAACTAGACTCTGCCCTTATTTTATTTCTACGGTATGCAATTGCAATATGATCAGCATATAAAACATGAAATTATTATGACGGAATACTAATTCATGCATCAGTATAAGATTTAATATTCTATATAATGTTTTCAGAATTGATAATTCATTTATTCGCAGAACAAAGCATACCAAGAAATATACTAATTTATATTTGAGGGCGCGAAATGACCTTCAGTAACCTAGGTTGTAGGCAATAGGCATGCACCTTCTAATCTCAGAAGCACTTGCTTGGTTTTACTGTCGGAATTAAAGCCCTTTCGTGCCCTTTACGTTCCGATTTATAGCTAACTAGATAATGCAATGACTCTTAACTTAATTGAATTAAAACAAATATCCATACTAAAATTATAAATGCGAAAGTGTTTCTGTCTGTCTGTTACCTCCTCCCTAAACCGATTTTGATGATATTTAGTATGGAGTTACTTTAATTGCAGGGGAAATGTACGGTTCCCGCGCGATTAACGAGTTTTGGCGCAACGGAGTTGCGGCCGTAGTCGAAACTCTACATTTCGACCAAACTAGAGAAAAAATAAAATAATCAGCCAAGAGCGAGTCGGACTCGCGCATGAAGGGTTCCGTACCATTGTAGAGGAATAATAGACCAAAAATTGTGTTTTTGTATGCGAGCCCCTCTTAAATTTTTACGGCAGACGGACACCCTTTTAATAGGGAACCCTAAAAAGAACATTTTTATAAATGTCGTTAAAAATTTAAAGTAGAGGTGATATTATATTACTGACCGAAATATATGATAAAGGTTAACGAATGATTTGAACAAATTAATAAACTCCTAGAAAAAAATAATTGTATGTAGTTAATGTAAAGTGTTAAAGAATCCATATAAAATCGATTACCTTACTTCAACTCAGCAGCTCTTATTTACATTTTGAATACATAACGTTGTGTTAGTTCAGAAATGTGTTATGTTTAACTCTTACAATCAATATAACTAGCTATTTGACCGAGCTTTGCTCGGTATTCGATAAGACACGGATAAAATGACATTTTCTAAACATGATTCCTAGCTAGATCGATTTATCGCCCCCTAAACCCCCTACTAAATATAAACATACTAAATTTTATGTAAATCGCTGGAGCCGATTCCGAGATTCCAATTATATAATATATACATATATACAAGAATTTCTCGTTTAAAGATATAAGATAAGATGTATAAGATATAACCAGCCGACATTTAGGGCCTGTTTCACCACTTCCTGATAAGTGCCGAATAGGCTATCCACCACATAACTTGATAGATGAAGTATGGAGAATCTATCAAAAAAGCTGTGAATAGCCAATTCGGCACTTTATCAGAAAGTGGTGAAACAGGCCCTTAGAGTAAAAACTAAGAAGAACTTATAAAATCTACATTTTTTAAAATTCTTAAATCACAATATTGGTATATAGGCGGACTTAATGCCAAAAGGCATTCTTTTCAGAAGTTCAGAAAAAAAATTGTGCCAGTAGAAGTACCAGTAGAAGATAAAAAGAAAAATAATTATCAAACATTTAACTTAAAATACAAGATTACTTAATTTCCCATAAAATCAATAACCACTGCGCTACCGTTATGCAAATAATATTAAATTTAATAGCCATAGCGGTTAAAATGGAGAATTCAGTAGGAAAGGTAAAAGCAACGGTTATGGTCAGCGGCCTTTTAAGTTATTACGTTGGCCAATGTTAAAGGAAGTCGGTAGAACGCAAACGATTTTCATTAACAATGTATGTTCAGGAATGTTGAAACTGTTTCTGAATCCTACGAATAGTTCAGAAACATTGTAGAATCAATAGAGGTTACTGACCGTATCCTAAAATTAATGTAGTAAACAATTACTGTGTTTATTCAAGCAAATCTTCGCGTAAAAAAAAATAAAAAATATATATAAAAAGTTGTTAAGTCTCTACAATGATATTATACTAGCTGTTTGACCGAGCTATGCTCGGTATCCGATGAAAAAACAATTTTCTAGAAATGGTTCCTAGCTAGATCGATTTATCGCCCCCGAAACTCCCTATAAACTAAATTTCATGAAAATCGTTGGAGCCGATTCCGAGATTCCAATTACTTATATATATATACAAGAATTGCTCGTTTAAAGATATAAGATTAAAAATACGGAACCCTAAAAAAAGGAGTCTCTACGCTTTGTCGTTGATTATTTTCGAAGATGCAAAAAGTTGTGTTATTTTATGTCCACAGCAAAAACTTAATGGATGTCCCGTGGGCAAATTGCAAATTAAAATTATACTTTAAAACTACGAAGAGGACGGGCTCAATCATTTTGCATCCAATTTTTTCTGTCTACTCTTTTCCAAATGACCTTGCCATTGGCAAATTATGTCTGCTAATATTTATAGCCTATGTTATAACCGTGACTGATTTGTTATCCGTAAAATTTAATTTGCAAGATAATTGTGGCAACAAATCCTAATTCGGGCTTTGAAATTTTCTACGGTCATTGAGATGAAAACAAAAGATTTGTCGAAAACGATCGACAGAATAAAAATATTCCGTAACAAATCGGTACCTATTTGTTTTTTCTGTATTTAATTTGCGACTTTTGACGTAAAGACAGAAATGCTTTTTCAACTTTAATTACAAAAATTATTTAAACTTAAACTTTAATTGCAAATGTAGAGTTCACGACTTGATATGTAGGGAACATTTCCTTTGACGTATAATTACATCCAGGCATACGTGGATGAACTTAGCTCGTTAGTTTCGTTCTGAATTATTTTACCTCTAACAGGGTATTTATGAGAAGGGAATAGGGGTCGTCTCTCTTGAAGTAAACGCTGAACGAAGTTTATAGTACGTAAATCTTTTCATTATAACCCACATCACGGAGTGTGCTGCGCAAATGAGTGCGTCACGTGCATATTGGCTTACACATTTATGGTTTCATGTCCATGGTGAATGTGATATACAGGGTTTAACGAAACAAAATTATAACACTTTAGGGTGAGTATATGTTCCTCATAGAGTGTTCACTGTGAAAGTAGCAGCGCTGAAAGACCAAATTTTTTTTATGGGGAAACTAGTGACACTGGGGCGCTTGCCTATACAAAAGTGAAAAAAAATTGGGCTTTCAGCGCTGCTACTTTCGCAGTGAACTCTCTACAAGGAAGACATATTACACACTATAAAGTAAATTATCACTTAGTTTTGTTACAGCCTGTATAACATCGGTTTCCTATGTTATAGTAGCTTCGCAAAAGAGTATGACGACGGAGACAGATAGGACATTTTTTTACTGTTATAATATTAGATTTACAGACAGCATAATCATTCATTATAATGTATTCAAATAAATCTTCATTTCAATCTATTCAGGAAAAGGAAAGTAGAGTCTTAAATGTTTTAGCTTCAGCTGCCACCGCCTCATACATTTTTGCAGCGCTCTACAATCTCCTCAATACTTCTAGGATATTATCGTCAATGTAGCTGATTTTATATTTGGAGTTTTATATTTTCGCTTTGATACTTGAGCTCTAAGGCCCGTATAAATAGTCAGTACTCAAGATACATCTCGGTCTCAAGACGGTCTGAACCGTTCAGGTTCAGTGATTGGTTGGCTGTCAAAATTTGGACCAATCACAGAGCCGAATCGCATCTTGAAACCGGGTCGCATCTTAAGTACTGACTATTTATACGGGCCTAAATCTCTTTGCAATCTTATTACTCCCAAAAAACTTTCTTGATTACATGGTGGTACGGGCCCGATGCAGCGAAGCTTTCTATTCAAAACCTGTATTGTAACTGTAAACGCGCTATGCAGACATAAATTATTTGTTAGTAATTAGCTGGATGACAAGATGAATGTAATTTGCCTACTTCACACGCATCTACGATAAGCATTGTTTGGTGTTTCGCTTCGGCGACTAGAGGTCAGCTAAAAAATTTTTTTGTGCAATCATACGTTAAATTTTTTATGACGTATTTTTGTCTATCATTGTTATTGTTTTTAATTACAGTTTAATTGAAATTTATTATTTAATTGTCTGTTTTCATTAGAGATTTTTATTTTTTGGTTTTAAATTTGTTCTTGGTCGAGGTTTTTTCAGTCAATGTCAAGTTTTTATTAGAACGAAAGTGACACAGTTTGTGACATTATTTTTGCCGAAGTTTAAAAGCAGTAGCGACATGTTTGCTTCATTTGATTGATGATACACATGATTTCTGTAAACACGGCCTGTAAATATTTACAAGAAAAGTGTAACGACTAACGATGTATATATACGTATCGATAAATTGTTTACAGATTCCATTATACATGTTATGAGGGAGGAATTATGGGTTATGTAAAATTTTCCATAGCACATTTTCTAAGATTTTATAAGGAATCAATCGGTTTAAAAAGTAATATTCCCTCCACTAAAAATAACAAAAAGTTACTAAAAAAAAGTAATAAAAAATATGTTTTTTTAAGCAATTTTTAGAGCTATTAAGGACATTTACATACACATAAACAAAACTACGGACCTACCAATGGTGTCGTATCCTTCGGAAGACGCCGCTTGTAAGGTAAATAAATAAATGACAATATTAATAAACAATACACATAATAAGTATATCATGAGAAGGAAATGGTTATAAACATGGACTAGCCAGAATACTTCCAGAATATTTAAATTACTTATATTAAAGAAATCAAAATATCTATAAAGTTATCCCAAAGATAGATAATTCAATTTGGATTTTAAAATTGGGATGCTTAGTGAGAAATTTTAAGTTTATTTTATTTTATTGCAGTTTTTGTGCCTGACATTATAAAAAAGATATTGACATTTTTAATCTGTTTAGGCAATTTTTTAAGTTAAACTTGACCTTTTAGGTTAGATATGCAATCAACTATTCTTCGGAAATAATTTAGAAAAAAAATAGTGGGTTTTTTCCTTTAAAATTCACTCACGGTCAATGGAAACCTTTTGTCGGGACGGATATGGTCTGATGATGGTAATTGGCTTAATAGAATCTGATCGTATAATGGTGAGGCCTAGCCCTCTTATCGGGAATGTTAGTACGAAAAGGTCATTGTTAAACACCGTTACAACACCGCGAACAATAACAGTTAACTCTAAAATAGTTAATTAATTTGCAATCAATAAAAAAATAAGCGTTGTATTTTTATTTCTTAGATTTTTTTATTTAAATTAAGAGATAATTTAGTAAACGTATGATTATATTAAAGTTAGACTAATATTTTTTTTGAAATGTGTTTAAGTTTATTATAAAATGCACGATATTGAAAGTTGCGTGATTTGACTTAAGATGTTTTTTCCTTTGAGTATATTTCGAATTTAAATTCGTATAAATATTTTTTTGGCCGTATAAAATCACTCGAATGCACTGATCCTATTATCCAGAGGTTTCTATTTGAATCATTGGAGCGTATTATTCGTCAATAGGCTATGTGCTTTTGTCTGATCCGTTCTCATTTGTCTGTCCTTGCGCAAAACCTAACGCTGGCCTTGCATATTTAAAATGATAAATAAATATAAAAAATAAGTAAAAAAAAAACTTAATTTTACAAACTTAAAAAATTAGAAAAATAATTTAACTTTTTTTAAATTTAATGAATAAATGTTTCACTAAAAATGCTTACCTAAGGAATAGATTCCGTTGCGTTCAAACTGAAGATGACACCACTGACACTTGATTATTTTTTTTAAATATTTTTGCAGTGCGACCGCAGAGAGCGCTGTCAAAGTATTGGTGGTGTGGTGATAGTGTCCGAGTTTATATAGTCCGTCCGAGCTCGCGCTGCAAGTCGTCTGTACATCTTTATGTTGCAGGTTGCTGCATCTTTGTCCGTCGTCTATACCGAATCAACCCCTAACCGTGCTATAATTAATAGGAAAATATGCCCTTTCGTATGCCCTACGCCGTATCTACCGTTATATCTACCGGTATTGTATGCATATTGGAATATTCCACTGGGAGATATATCGTTTGGACTGTCGCATTAATTTTAGTCTTAAACTTTCGCAGTTACGTGCTACTTTTATATTGTTTCAGGCCATTGATGTTTTTTTACTTTTTTATGTTGTGTATGTAATTTAATTTTGTATTTTCTCTAATGGACGGATTGATTTTTATCGGCTGGTAAAAATAAAAAATCTGCTAACTTTGATAGATAGTTGTTTAGATTCTCAAGCATGCTTTTCCTAATTTCTAAAATAACAAGTTCTTTTTTAGGTTAGAATATTCAGCCAATAGAGCTATTGTATTTTAGAGACATCCATCTCTGTCTAAGAAAAACAGCTGTCATAAGGAATAAGTTATTAGTAATACTATGAGTGTTCAAGAAAATTACCAGGGTAAATTCCTTTTTTCAGTCATTAGTACCTAGTCATAGGAGACTCATTATAATTAAATGGATACGTGCATCTTTTTATATTTTTTTAAAAGGCTTTTAATCGTTTATTTTTTTCATATTTATATTTGCTAGTTATAACAATCTAAAAATCTTCATGTAATCCTGGAAGTTAAATATTTTCCTACTAAATCTTAAAATTTTATGTCAACCTTATTTCCTTAATAAATAACTGCCGCACTAGAGACATATTTTAATGATGATTCAACTTGAATTTAATGAAGAGTTTGACAGTGTATGGGGCTTATGTCAAAATGTTCATTTAATTACAGTTAATAATTATCTGAGTGCAGCAGTAAAGGTGAAGCCAAACGAGCGTAATTTGTGAGTTGTGAGTCGCAGAATTTCGGCTGGCAGAAATTCAGTTTCATAGAAAATTCCTATTTCATTCACACGAGCGTAATTTTGTGAGTCATGATTTGTATGAAAAAATATTTACGCGACTGAAATTCTGCGACTCACGACTCACAAAATTACGCTCGTGTGGCCTCACCCAGTAGAACACTACATAGACACGTTAAAAATAGACAGAAAAAGTAGAGTTCGCTCTAAATATTTACTAAAATGTATCACGAATACTCTAATGGTTAAATTAATCCTACTAATATTATAAAGGCGAAAGTTTGTTTGGATGTATGGATGTTTGTTACTCTTTCACACAAAAACTTTACAATTATATAGCTCATACATCAGAATAACACATAGGCACAGAATATATATTAGTAGTACCAAACATAGGCTACGATTTTAACCGACTTTCAAAATGGGGGAGGTGTTATGTTCGTTTTTTTAATACGACCGAAGAAACTCAGGAAAATGTGGGAAAATCGGGGGAAATATTAGAAAGGGTTTATCTCACGATTCTCACGAACTACTGGAGCAATTTTTATAGCAATATTTGTGCACAGATATAGAGTAGACCATGTGAAGGGAGTATACATAGCTATTTTTTATGTGAAAATGTACAGTTTCTGTAAAATTCCTAATTTACGCGGGCGAAGCCGCGCGGGACATCTAGTAAATACATAATGATTGGTAATGAATACGGAAAATTATGAAGGTGTTAAATAATTTAATAAATAATAACAATTAAGAGGATATCGTCCATGACACAGACATAGGATAATCGTTCTATTATGTTTGGCATTGGCATTCGTAAAAAATATTTAAACACTTTGCCTATTAGCGTTATCGTGCATTCTTCGCAAAGTTCCTAATATAGACCGAGGAACATTAGGAAGTAGATGGCTGATTAGTTAATGACTGTTTTGCTGATATCAACATGTCTACCGTTTTTTGTGCGATTTTCAAATTGTTGTGAAGGTTTCTGGTTAAAACGTTAATTATTTTTCCTATAAAAGATTATGAATTTCTGGGTAGGCACATAAGCGCCTGTTTGTTTTTACCTCCGCTAAACATAAGATTAGCACAGGTATAAACAGAAACTACGTAGTATATTTTATTAATTATAGTAATCATGATTTTTTGTAACATTTTTCGCTACCTCTAGTATTCCTAACTTTATTAGAAAATAGGAGAGTTTTGTTGTTCTTTTGACTCTCCGTACGATGTTCACAATGAAAATCCTCATAGTACTGGACCCTATTCATGAAACTTCGATGTCTGTCTGTCCGTCTATCTGTCTCCAGGCTGTATCCGCTATAACTAGAGTTCTGAAATTTTCACAGATTGTGTAGGTATATGGTATAACAACAAATACTAAAAACAAAATAAAATAAATATTTAAAGGGGGCTCCCATACAACAAACGTGATTTGTTTTGGCCTTTTTTGCTCGATATCAATAATGGCAACAGGTAGGCACTTAATATTTTCACAAAGGCCTTAATTATATTATGTCTACTTCTATAATTAATAATAATATTAAAATAGAATAAAAAATTAAGGGGACTCCCATACAAAAACACAATTTTTGGTCTATGTTTGACTTTGCTCTATAACAGTACGGAACCCTTCGTGCGCGAGTCCGACTCGCACTTGGCCGATTTTTTGTATATTGATAGATTAATAGTCATATAATTTAAGAGTAATATTGTCCTACAAATAAAACAGTCCATAATCCATATTTTAGGACCATCAATTCAAAGTATGAAATCCTTTCTATCTCTGTTAGCTACCTCTTTCGAGATTTTACCACAAACTGTGGACATAAACTTAAGGTGCCGTTCCGATCTTTACCACGGCTAATCGCGACCGACAAAAATTCAATTAAGATGCCACTTTATGATAGACTATAGTATATGTCATAAAGTAGGATATTATTTGAATTTTTAGGATTATAGTCTGTCATAAAGTGGCATTTTAATTGAATTTTTCGGAACGAAAAAAGATCGGAACGGCACCTTAAGAGCTCACCTGACTCTAAAAATCAAACATCGTCCTTCTCTCTTCACACTCACGCCCGTCTTTCATATGCCAGGTGAAAAAGGACGGCGCGGAATCATCGCCGAGTTAGTTTTACTTGAATAAAAGACGAACTATAATGATTATGAAAAAAGTGTTTTGAGCAAATTTAGGTTTTATCAATACCTTTTTAGATATTAAAAAATATTGAAGAAAAGACAGCAAACTTCGAAGATCCAAGCAAAAATGTGTCTAAAACAAGGTTTTTTGTAAAAAAGAAACTATCGAGCATTTTTTGAGTAATCGTGTTTTCGTCTTGAGCATTTAATCTTTATGAACTGAAGTTACTTGTGTCAAAAATCAGTTTTCTAGACCTTACAGATTTTGAGATCTAGGTTAAATGTAGTCAAGTTAGGGTCATATGGGCTCTTAAGTTTATCTCCACAGTTTGTCTATACTTTCGCATTTCTATTGGTGGCCTTGCTGGCTAGGCTGGTGGTATAAGGAATTAGTTTGCAAACAATAGATGACTTGTATATTTATTTTCGGCAAAATTAAAACAATCACACTAATGTTAACAAATTAAACGTAATTGGTAATTATACCAAACACCATTTACGTTAAATTTATTAGTGAGTTAGCAATTATGCACATTACGATACAAGGCTGTTAACTTTTTTATTTACTAAAGTCAATACCTATTTTATTGTTTGGGGTGTGGCGGATGTGCTTTATTGTTTTCCTCCAAATTTTTTCCTATGTTCGCCACGTATATGACTTGTGTTTTTCGCCAATAGTTTTTCCTATCTATGTCTTGATCCTAAAAAGCTTAATTGCAAGTCTTAATTATTATTGTAGATTAGTTTTAGCCTGAAATTTCGGGGTAGAAATTTCGCGCTAGCAATTAGGTCTAGTTTAAAATTTAAACTAGACCTAAGAGAGATGAATGATATTGGATAAAAACAAAATTTGACGACCTCTGTGGCTCAGTGGTGGGCGCGTTGGTAGTTCAAGCCGGGGGTCGCGGGTTCGAATCCCGCCGACGGAACAAAAAGTTTTTCAAAGTTCCTGGGTCATGGATGTGTATTAAATATGTGTATCATATAATAAAAATCTTAAATATATGTAAAGTATAAAAAGTATTAAATATATTTCCGTTGTTTGGTACCTGTAACACAAGTCCTTGAGGTACTTACCACGGGGCCAGACTGACGTGGTGTGAAGCGTCCATAGATATTATATAGATATTATATTATAAAATTATCAGATTTAGGGCCTGTTTCACCACTTCCTGATGAGTACCGGATAGGCTATCCACTACTTATCTTGACAGATAGAGTATGGAGAATCTTTCAAAAAAGTTGTGGATAGCCTATCCGGCACTTTATCAGGAAGTGGTGAAACAGGCTTTTACTAATATTTTGGACATCTTTCAAGCAAGGCACTGCCTGCATATTTTATTTTAAATCGAATGTAATAAATAGGATGAATTTAGGAGATAGAACAATATTATGCATGTTGTATTTGTTGTAGTAAAATGAAGCTTCATTTTAGCCGGTGTGAAGGCAAATATTATGTTGATGTGCCGTTGCTCGGAGCTGGTAACGGGCCTGTCTGCGGCCACTTCATCACGATCATGACTAAACTTATTGATGGATGTTTGTGATCAGTGATCACTTTCAAAAATAGAATAGTTTGTTTTGATTTTTTGCAGTAAACTGATTAATGTCGTAACAGTCTTCACTCTTCAACAAGTTACTCGTAATTATTTACTTTATAATTTGTTTTTTTTTCTGGAAAAGAGATAAAGAAGGATAATAATATGGGCGAAAATGTATAAGTAGACGTAAATGTAAAATTTATGTATGTATGTATGTATTTTGTAATAAATAAAAGCTCCTAGAATAAAATAGGCAATTATAGGAACTATGAATCCCTTATTAAATATATTATATTGTTACGTACATTTTTTTTAAATGCGTGGGTGTCTTTTTCAATAATGCAAAAGTTTAATTTTGGCCTTCTACTGCTGTAAATTTACATGACTGATGAGTGATGACACCACAACTCTAACTGAAAATCGCTGTTTTATTAGTACAATCCTAAAAAGGCTTCGCTCTAAAGTACTCTAAACCAAGGACAAAATCTGTACAATTTACATAGAGTAACATGAATCGCCCTTAGACGAGTTTTTTAATAATATGGTATGAAAAGGATATTATCCTATATCGGCTCCACGAACCCCTGTTAAAATTTCCAGGTGACAACGAACCCCTTACTAACTAATGAAATCCTCTCCCCCCCCCCCCCCAAATAATAAAATTGACTGTTGAAGAAAATAAGTACCTAAGGTTTTTATTTGAATAAAAGGTAAGTAACACATAAGGTGGCAAAATAAATGTGTTTCTAACATTAGTACTTGTTTCTTGTCGCAAATTCAAATCAGATTGAATTTGCGACAAGAAACAAGATGAGTTTCATCTACGGACATTTCTAATAATGACTCCTGTTGCCACTATTACGTAAACCTTGTCGCGAACCCCCTGCCGTCAAATGGCAAACTCTTAGGGGTTCGCGTCATTCACTTCGTCGCGTTCACTTTGAGAAACCCTGTCCTATATCATGAAAATATTGAAAATTACATCAACAAACAATTCTTCAGTATCAAAATTTACAAGTTACAACTGTTTTTAAAACAATTAGTAAATTGTAAATAAACAACATTTTGAATCATCGGATGAATGCGTCAACAAATAAATTGATTCGCTACGTAGACTAGCACGAGTCGGCGCATGAGTACCGAAAACTATTCCACCTCAATTTTTTTATGCGATCCTCTTCAAATTGCCCTCCTGATGATATAGATGCATGTTGCCAGGGCGCAACCCGGTGCCATATTGTTTAAACAAACATTGTTTATACAATTGCAAGGAATTGTTATTTTTCAACCGAACAAATTTCTTTTAAATTTTTTATTGAAATACCAATAAAAAAGGTCCTATGACTTTTTACGATAAAGTTAATACTTTTAAAGATATGAATTTTTAAAGGTTCAAAAAACCTCAAATTTGGGTACTTTCGACCGATGAAAAATATATTAAAAAAAATAATAATGTCAAAGTAATATATTTGTATGAAGACGTTATAATATAATGTTTTGTCCTTGTCAGTCAATTTTCTAACGTATCGGACAATTACAAAACATTATATAAGTAAACGTCTGGACGATAGGGTCAAATTATTATTAAAAGTATAAGTCGCATATAAATAGAACCATAAAGTAATAAATCTGGTCTCTGATAGAACTAAGAAGTTTATGGAAATGATAAAAATATTATTGTTATGTTAGCCATGGTTTACATACATATTTTTTGGGTTCCGTAGAGAAATAGCCAAAAACAAAACTCTTATAGATTTGTCATGTCTGTCCGTCCGTAGTCCGTACGTCATAGCCAATTTTTTAACATAATTGCTATCACGTAAAACAGTTAATTTAGTATGATGAAAGAGTTAAATATATATTTTTAATTTCTCTGCACTGGATATCTTTTATATTATCTTTTAACTGGCTTTTATAATGGAACTTTCCAGATCAAAAGGGTTACTCAGGGAGCTGGGAGGCTGTTTCTGCGAAACGCCTTATAAATCTTTAACACTCATTTGCTCATTTAGGCCTTAATGTAATTCGACGCAGTTAATTTCTTTTGGTTTAATGACTCTGCAAAACTTTACGAATTGAAGATTTGCACCATCATCAGTATACGTATACAATATACATCCATACTAATATTATAAATGCGACTGACATTCGCATTATGTGTAAGCCTGTCTGTCTGTCTGTTACCTCGTGACGCTCAAACCGCTGAACCGATTTTGCTGAAAGGCATGGAGATACTTTGAGTCCCGGGAAAGGACATAGGATACTTTTTGTCCCGGAAAATGTACGGTTCCCGCGTGATAAACGAATTTGGCGCAACGGAGTTGCGGGCGTCATCTAGTATCAACCTATTTTCATCATCATAAACATTTTTGTTGTTATAAAATTTGACTAAATATATCAATTTGTGCAAAGTATTTAAAATCAGAATGGAGATTCACTTTATAAATCCACTAGAGCACCTTAACTATCTTAAAGTTTTCTTCCTTTTTAGGGTTCCGTACCCAAAGGGTAAAAACGGGACCCTATTACTAAGATTTCGATGTCTGTCCGTCTGTCTGTCTCCAAGCTGTATCTCAAGAATGGTGATAGCTAGAGAGTTGTTATATAAAAAAATACAAATTGCTCTTAAATGGTACGGAACCCTTCGTGCGCGAGTCCGACTCGCACTTGGCCGTTTTTTTTCAATAGGATATATTGCTGCAATGTTTCCACGATAGAGGCAGCACCAGCATAGACAGTAAACAAAAAGCTCTGTACGACGTTTGATAACGTTACTATTCTACGTCACTATTCTGATATGACGTGTGCAATATCACATGTTGGATTTTGATAGGATTATTTACTGTATGTGTTAGTAGCGCCCTCTTCTTCGACTTCTTTTTTTATGAAATAAGGGGGCAAACGAGCAAACGGGTCGCCTGATGGAAAGCAACTTCCGTCGCCCATGGACACTCGCAGCATCAGAAGAGCTGCAGGTGCGTTGCCGGCCTTTTAAGAGGGAATAGGGTAATAGGGGAGGGCAGGGATGGGAAGGGAATAGGGGAGGGTAGGGAAGGGAATAGGGTAGGGGATTAGGCTTCCGGTAAACTCACTCGGCGAGGCGTGGCTCACCCACGTCTAAAATTTTACGTAATATTCCTTATTAAACTATGTTGTTATATTATTCTAGTTTATATAACTTTGTATTAACAATTTTATCAGTATTACGTTAACTTTTGTTTAAACATATTTTTGTCACCTATAACTTATAAGGTTAGGTACTAAACAAAAATGGTTCTGTGAAATCACTAATTTGGCTTTTTTAGGGTTCCGTACCCGAAGGGTAAAAACGGGACCCTATTACTAAGACTTCGTTGTCTGTCTGTCCGTCTGTCTGTCAGCAGGCTGTATCTCAAAAACCGCTATAGCTAGACTTCTGAAATTTTCACAGATTGTGTATCGCTATAACAACAAATACTAAAAACAAAATAAAATTAATAATGAAGAGGGGCTTCCAAACAAGAAACGTGATTTTTTGCTCGATTTCAATAATGGTAACAATTAGACACTTGAAATTTTTATAAAATCCTATATATATGTACTTACTTTAATATATAATAATAATATAAAAATAAAATAAAAAATGAGGGGGGCTCCCATACAAAAAACACAATTTGTGGCTTACTTTTGCTCTATAACGGTAAGGAACCCTTCGTGCGCGAGTCCGACTCGCACTTAGCCGATTTTTTCTGGGTCGTTCCGAGTAAAACAGAAGTGACGACACCGTCACATGGCGCTGCTTAGTGGTGACCGTGAACTCCGATTTTGTTTTCCTTCCTCAAGGAGATAATTAAGGTGACATAATTTAATTATGGCTGAAACACTACGAATTGAAACATGATAAACAAAGTACAGAATTTTGATTATCATGTTTCAGCCATAATAAAAAACAAAAAAAAAGGTTGGGAATGCTTGTCATTCCCAACAATTTTTTTAATAAAAGCATAATCTATGAACACATAGGCTTCTGAAAAAAATATTTTATGTGAGGGCAACACCACACAAAACTGCGATGCGAAAAGATTTTTGCGATGCGATGCGTATTCGCAGAGTTTTTTTTGACTGGAGTTTATCTATTTAACAGTGTTGTTGATTGGTTTAATAAAAAAGCTTTAGTAAATAGAAAATCTCACTGTTTATGATCTATTCTTCTATTGCCTGCTTTTTGCGACCAATATGAAATTAACTTCACGCACACAAAATATATGACATGTGATTTTCTGCAAATTCTTATTAAGAAAATCGACAATGGCAAAATAGATATTTTCGTTAGGCGTTAAGTTTCTTAGTTTTAACTGTTATATACCCTCTGTTATATACCACCCACTGTTATATACCAACGCCTCCGTGGTCTAGGGGTATAGAGCGCGGCTCTTGACTCGGAGGTCGTGGGTTCGATTCCCGCGTTGGAAACATGTTATTTTCAAGTTTGGTTAGGACAATGCAGGCTGATCATCTGATTATCTGACAAGTAAGATGATCTGGCATGTAAAAGTCGGTCCTGCGCCTGATCTCTCGCCGGTCGTGACAGAATAGAGTGCTCTTGTGTACTGCGCACACACTTGGGCACTATAAAATTACTCCCGCGTAGCTGGCCTGGTTTCAATGAAACCGGCCACCGTCACCGAAACCGGTGTGGGAGCTATCAATTTAAAAAAAATACCCATTGGACATAACTTGAGGTTTTAGAAGGATCCATATCGCCATTGTCAGAACAAACTCCATCTCATAAGTAACTCGCGTGTTGTCGGCCGCTTTGCAGCCCCTGAGTTATAGCAGGCGCCCAATATTAATATTAATGTGCCGTTTTCCCCAAATTTGTGTGTTTAGTTGCGAAGATTGTTAAAAATCTGCACGATTCTGCATCGAGACCGTGGCACATTCTAATGCGAGCGTACGGGGGAATATTAATTGATATATTTGGTGCAAGTTGCTATGTGCACTCTAATGTAAGGTCACTTCCGTGTGCGTCTCCGCTTGCGTCTACGAGGCAATCTGGCCCATACCGCGATCGCGGAAAACGAAGTTTCTGCTCGAATGGGCCGACTTAACAGGATCAATACAGCTTCACAGAAATCTGGCGTGAAACAAAGCACTGTTTTGCTTCACTCAGCAAGTGAGGTAATCGAAGGCCTAAAGGAGTAGGAATTTTTAAAAGTCAGGTATACAACTCGAAAAACAATGGGAGTTTCTGACGGAGATCTGAATTGAAATCAGGTGACCCGTCTGCACGTTTCCTGGTATAATCGTTAAAGAAAGTCTTCGTCACAAGATATTTGCAGCTACATAATTGTCAAGCCACCGGACTATCATGGTGGCGTACCTATAGTTTAATCGTACTATCATTTCTTGCAATTTTAGGCAAGGCATCTTCATTTTACAGGCGACAAGCATCGCGTATGTAGTCCGTGTTAATCTCTTTGTTTGACTTTAATAAAATTATATAGAATTTATTCTTTTTCAATTTTTATTTAATTGTTGTAACTGAATAGAACTGAATTGATTAATATAAAAATGTGCACATCATTAGAAATTTTATCTTTAAGTTAAAAAATAATTAATTATGCGTACACTAATTAAAGACGTTAGAAAAGTGTGTTACTATTAAAGGAAAAATAATTGTGTAATATGTCCCCATAAAGCGATTATATCAGCATACACGTCTCAGAGGAAATTTAACGAGGTAATGATACTCGGAAATGCACATCTTGCTGTCCTTTTGTAGAAGGAAACTTATCATAATGTTTATAATAATTAATAAACATAATTAGAGTATATTATTATGTACATGTAATTATTTAACCAAACTTAATACTTATTATAAAGGCGAAAGTTTGCATATATTATAATATGTACAATGTACATGTTACTAGTGCGGGATAGGCTATCCGCCACTTGATTTGACAGATAGAGTATGAAGAATCTGTCAAATCAGTTGTGGATAACCTATTCGGCACTTACTATCAGGAGTATCAGGAAGTGGTGAAACAGCCCCTAAGTATAATATTAGGTACATATATTAGTAATTTTAATAAGTACGTCTTATTCAACCACCAGATTTTTATCTTTCGTCCTACGTCAAGTCATAAATACTATCTTAGGGAAGGCTACTAAAGCTACTTGTACTATTATCTATTCTGTGCTAAAGCTAGAGGTTGAATAAAATAAAAAGTGAAACTATTGATTTATCATTTATGATCATTGATCATTACGTTATATTATTAGCAACTTCGTTCCTAGCAACAGCATTTCTCCGAGCTACTCTACTTTTTACTAATAGAGGTAGTTTTACAGTTGCTAATACGACAGTGATAAATTTTTAGTATTGATATAATAAATTCATAAAATAAACAAGCTAAACATCTAATTAAGGTTATTTATCCTCAATGACAAGCATTTTAATACAATCTGTTAACCATAACGGCATCAAATTGGCAGGAGACATAATGTATGCAGAATTCTGCACAGATAACTCCGATAAGAAGGAAAACGTACAGTTACATTTTGATGTCAACGGATTTTAAAGCTTTTTTATTAGATATATTATAATTTTATGAGATTTTTTTTCTATAGTAGAGGAGGAGAGGGTGCTATTTTTGTACTCACTCGAGCGTCATGTAGACTTAGTAGGTTTTGTACATTAGATAAAACTGTTTAAAAAATAATAAGAGCGTTTTTTATTTTACTGGTGGGTTCAGAAACTGCAGTCATTTTAAAGTTTTGAAAAAGAAAATATATTCAGAAAATTGCTTATTTAAGTCAGTTATAAATATATTTTAGACAGCAAGGACTAAATCATTTAGTTTAGTGCAAAATAAAATATCTGCGAAGCTTAGCCCCAATTTCACCAACGACTGTTAAAGTTAACGCTCGAATTAGTATCACGTTACCTCTTTCATTTTTCTTATGAATGAAAGAGAAGACATGACATTTTAACAAGCTGTTAACACTAACATACGTTGGTGAAATTAGGGCTTAGTTAGGAAAATATGAAGCTTTACTTCTTTATATTTTAAAATGTATCTACAGGCTTACCAAACCTTTGAATCGTCAGTGCTTTATATGGAAGCTTCTTTGGGGTATACTAAACATCCATTATCTTAATCTGACAGATCCGATGACATTTCAATGTAAAAAAAAAATTAACCCACCACATTAGAAATCTGATTTCTATACCATGATAACTAGACACATGTCGGAAGCCTATACAAGCTTAATCTGACACGCTGGAGCTACCCCCGAAATCCCCTCTTCCCCTCCCCAACTACTAGAATAAGCCAAAAAATGGTGTAAGTGCTTCCTAAAGTATTCCTTGTATTTTCTGTAAGTTTTATTTACAATATAGGCATAATATCCATGTTTCTAAAACGATTACAGCTTTATTAAATGATTACAGCTTTATATGATAAAATGTATGTTAAAAATAAGTTGTTTTTAGCCATAATTTTACCCGCTAGTAAGTTTTTCACTAGTGGTTTACCGTAACTCTTTTTTATTTTTATCAGAAACTTATCGTGCAAAGACCATTGTTATTTTTTCTACAAACTTATTTGTCAAATATAAGCAAATATGTAATGACTAATGAGTAATGACTAAAACTATAATAACGGTTAAACATGGCTCGATTGACAAGTTATGATAGAACTGTTAGACAAATACGCATGTTTGTATGTTTGTCATCACAACTGGTTGAGCAGATGTACCTAGATTTTTCTAGAACAGTTTTTTTCCAAAGGTCGCTTCCCCGTGGTGGGTCGTGAAGCCTCTTTAGGAGGGTTGTCAAACTCCTAAGTTGTTGGAAAAACTACTTTAGTAGAAAGTGTAGAGTTTATGTTAGCCAAAAATGTTTATGCCGTATCCAACCTAATATTAAATATATCTATTAAATTAAACTTTAAGGTTTCAAATTAGGATAAAGGTCTAGCATTAAAAAGCAATTAACATGAATATTTTAAGATTACATTTAATTGCAAAAAAATTCTTTTGATCTCAATAACAATGCTAGGGGGCTGTTTCACCACTTCCTGATAAGTGCCGGATAAGCTATGCACAACTTTTCTAACGAATGCTCCATAATCTTTCAGATAAGTTGTGTATAGCCTATCCAACACTTATCAGAAAATTGTGAAACAGGCTCTAAACATTTTTTGTAAAATGTAGAGCCTTATTCACTCAATGATACCTACGACTTGTGTAAATAATATAGATAGAGTATAGAGCTGATGATGGCCACTCGACCTTTTTCTATACAATATTACAGCATTATCCTATAAATAAACGATACGCGAGTTTGGCTTCCCCCGCAAATCTCATTACCCTCTTAGTCGGGCTGCTCCACATACCACAAGGGTAACGTTGTATAACATGCTTCATTTAGGCACGTACATAATTGTTTTTTTAATGAAATAAGGGGGCAAACGATCAAACGGGTCACCAATTGGAAAGCAACTTCCGTCGCCCATGGACATGGACTCGCAGCAGTCGCAGCATCAGAAGAGCTGCAGGTGCGTTGCCGGCCTTTTAAGAGGGAATAGAGTAAAAGGGTAGGGAAGGGAAAAGGGTAGGGGATTGGGCCTCCGGTAAACTCACTCACTCGGCGAAACATATCGCAAGCGCTGTTTCACGCCTGTTTTCTGTGGGCCCGTGGTATTTTTCCGGTCGAGCCGGCCCATTCGTGCCGAAACATGGCTCTCCCACGTATAATATGTATATTAATCCCTTGAGAGGTGTCAAGAGACACCCGAATGGAACGAAGTTATTTCTTATGTTAAAAAAACCTCTACGAGGGCTGCTATTTATATATCCGGAACTGGCCACTTACAAGAACAATATTTAAAAAGTAATTACAACATTTGAAAATAGAACTCTTTGGTTGAAGAATACATTTTGTTTCATGTGACTGTCAATTATTTTTCCATTGTGGCGTCATTTTGAAAATTGCGTGTCTTCATTTGCCATGGATTTAACGCGTGAACATTTTCGTGCAATGATTTACTACGATTTTCGGCGTGGGCTAAATCAACAACAGTGCTTTATTCAACTCACCGCAACTTTTGGAGATGAAGCACCATCAAAAACCACTGTTTATCACTGGTACAGTGAGTTTAATCGTGGGCGGTCTATGCTCACGGATGAAAATAAAGAAGGTCGCCCAAAAACAGCTGTTGTCCCACAAAATATAGATGCTGTGCGGGAACTAATAATGCGTGATCGTCATGTTACATATCGCGAGATAGAGGCGTCCTTAGGCATAAGTATGACGAGCATACATAAGATATTACACGAACATTTGGCTGTAAAAAAAATATGTTCGCGTTGGATTCCGCACAACTTGACAATCGATCAAAAACGGGCTCGTGTCGATTGGTGCAAAAAAATGATAAAAAAATACAACCGTGGTACGTCAAAAGCCGTTTATAATATCTACACAGGTGATGAATCTTGGATCTATGCATATGACCCCGAAACTAAACAACAGTCAACGGTGTGGGTGTTCCAAGATGAGCCGAAACCAACAAAAGTTACTCGTGCAAAAAGTACTTTGAAGCAAATGGTCGCCTGTTTTTTTAGAATTAATGGACATGTGGCTACAGTGCCATTAGAGAATCGTAAAACGGTTAATTCTGAATGGTATACGACCATTTGTTTACCAGAAGTCTTTGAAGAAATAAGAAAGGACAACCGACAACGCAGAATCATATTACATCACGACAATGCTAGCTGTCACACCTCAGCTGAAACAACTCGGTTTTTGGAGCAATGAGTTTATAAAATACTAGAGTAGCAATGTCTTACAAAAGATTCTCAGAAATGCGTAACCACTTTTTTGTTCAAAAGACAATGTCAAGTCATATATTTGTTATGTCATTATGTATGTGAGATATGCCTGCAGGCATCTTCGAAGTGGCAACGCGTTGCTACCGTAAACTTCCAATCTAGTTACGTTAGTAACATAGAATATCATTGTTTTGGAGGGTCAAAAGATCGAATTGACTGGTCATCCGCCGTACAGCCCTGATTTGGCACCTAACGATTTCTTTTTATTTCCATACGCGAAGAACAAATTACGTGGTCAACGTTTTTCGAGCCGCGAAAAGGCTGTTGATGCGTTCAAAATGCACGTTTTGGAGATACCTCAATCAGAATGGAAAAAGTGCTATGAAAATTGGTTCCAGCGTATGCAAAAGTGTGTCGATCATCGCGGCGAATATTTTGAAAAGCAATAAAACCATAAATGATATATGTTTGTTTCTTTTTTTAATTCCGGATACATAAATAGCAGCCCTCGTATACATATACACTCAAAAAAAAAAAACCTCATCTATTCACGCCCAGGAACACTAACAACGCGTCGCTGTTTATTTAAAAAAAAACATCTAGTTGACGCACAGGAATACTTACTATGAAACTTCGTTCCAAATTTGGAACGAATTTTATTGTTTTTGGAACGAAGTTCAACAAGAAAATAATAGGTACCCTACGGCCTCTCCGGTAGTGCCGGTAGCAGTTAAAACAAAACCAGATAGAAGCGTAGCGAGCCTTAACAAGGCTCCATATAAAAAAAAATTAAGGCCCTAAGGAAAAACTTGTCGCAAAACAAAAATATCGCATAGGGTGCCAACTTTTGAACTCTTCTTACACGGGTAGCAAAGGAATTGCTTATTTTAACTTTGACTTCTGTGAATAAAAAAAAATATTGGGAAAGTTCTTATTAACTACACCATGGCCCCGGCGCGGCGCCCTGTATAATTGACAACATTTCAAAATTTTAACATGGCTTTTTTATTATTTTATATATATATATATATATATATTTTTGACGACCTCTGTGGCTCAGTGGTGAGCGAGTCGGTAGCTCAAGCCGGGGGTCGCGGGTTCGAATCCCGCCGACGGAACAAAAAGTTTTCAATGTTCCCGGGTCTGGATGTGTATTAAATATGTGTATGATATAATAAAAATCTTAAATATATGTATAGTATAAAAGTATTAAATATATTTCCGTTGTCTGGTACCTGTAACACAAGTCCTTCAGGTACTTAGCACGGGGCCAGACTGACGTGTTGTGAAGCGTCCATAGAAAAAAAAAAAAATTTTTTTTTTTCACACCACGTCAGTGTAATGTGTCAATGTAAGTTTGTTACGTTTATTATGACGTCTGTCAATGTCATCGTCAACCTGGAGGATAGGTAACCAATGAGGTAATGTTATTTTTTAGAAATGTCATTGTTGACAGGTGGTTGACAGTGACGTTTTTGTTTTTATGCTTCATGTTGTCTTTTTAAAACTATTTTACACCAGGCAAACAAACTGTATGATATTATGCCGTAAGTACGACGTCACAGCGTATTTTTCAGTTTTTCTTTATTTTCTCAGTAAATAAGCAATATAAAAAAAAATTAATATTTTTTTGATATTAGGAGAAGAAACTAAAGAAACGGTATTTTTTATTTTAAGGCTTAAAAATTTTGAAATGTTGTCAATTGATACGGCAGATACGGCGGTAGCTACGTACGCCGCTGCAGGTAGAGCTGCAGCCTGCAGGCGATCTACTCTTTCTTCGTCTTACAACTTTTCGATTTGGTCACGTGTCCTGTCATGAGTTATGGTGCAAGCTGGGAAGTCCAGACTTCAGAGACCAGGCACCATACCAGGATATGCAGACATTATGTTGTTTTAAGAAAAAAAAAATCAAAGTATAATCTTAATATGTAGCTGATCTCTAATATGTTTGAAATTAGATAAAATTGTTCCTGTTCAAGTAAACGCCTCAACCATACTTATCCCTGATCAGCTAATATGAAACCTCTAGTTCTATTTATACCAGTACTAACTACTACTAGACTAACAGGTCCTAACATTAGTGAGACTAAAAATAGCCAAGCGCCAGAAGACTGGAATTATGAAGATGGAGTAGAAATAGATAATAAGTAATAACGTATTTATTTTAAGTTGGATACTTAAGCCTAATGACTAGTAGATGCCTGATGATTGAAAATAACTGTCGTTTTATTCTTGTCGTGTAGCTGTAAAGCATAAACTAGAAAAGTTTGAATCAGAGGGCTTTCATAAATTACGTGAGACTTTTTAGGGTTCCGTACCCAAAGGGTAAAAACGGGACCCTATTATTGATACTTCGGTGTCTGTCTGTCTGTCGCCAAGCTGTATCTCAAGAACCGCTATAGCTAGACTTCTGAAATTTTCACAGATTATAACAACAAACAACAATTAAAATTAAAAACAAAATAAAGTTAAGATTTAAGGGGGGCTCCCATACAACAAACGTGATTTTTTCCGCTTTTTGGCTCATAATCCATAATGGCTACATGTAGACACTTGAAATTTTTACAATATCCTCAATTATATGCGTACTTAGTTATTTAATAACAACATGAAAATAAAATAATTTAATTAAGGGAGGCCCCCATACAAAAAACATAATCTTTCCCTACTTTCGCTCTATAACGGTACGGAACCCTTCGTGCGCGAGTCCGTCTCGCACTTGGCCGATTTTCTTTAAATTTTTAACCCCACCTTTAGTAAAACGTCGAACCACGTAGATTAATTTAACACCATAAGAAACGTGGACAAGTTGAATTTTTAAACTTTAAACTTTTGTATAAGTATTCAGTATTCACCTTTAATCATTAAAGTAATTACTTAGGTCCGTATTTAAAAAAAATTTACAACCGAGTTAAAATATTTTAAGGCTCTCTGTGATACTATGAATATGTTTTAATACATCAAAGCAAATCTCTTAAACTTTAAGATACTTGGTAAATAAACATTTTATTCTTGAAGATAAGTTACAAAAAATCGCAGCTTCTTTTTCAAACGAGACTAGACACACAACGTATCAAAAGCTACTTAAATCTTAATAGCTTATGAACATCAAGGCAGCTGAGGCGAGCTTTTCTGAAGCTTCCTACTCAAACATTTTTGACCTTCGCCTCTGTTCTAGGTTATTTAAAGCTGTAACTTGTAAGCTTAAGAGATATAGATTTTATTATACAAATAGATACAAAATAATCATATTATGTTTAGTAGACCGTAAAACCAATAATTACGACCTCCTGGGCATAATATAATTCTAGTACTGTTTATATTATTATGTCAGTAGTTCAGTACATATTATAATATTTAATTTTTATTTTACTTCAATTTTGTTTCTTCTTCCAAAAAAGAAAAAGAGCTTTTTTTATATTATGCTCTTTGGTTTTTTTATTCGTGAAAACCCTATTTCAACGTAATAATAATATTATCACGAATATTTCGATTCTATATTACGTAATTTAGCAGAAAGTTCTCCTAAAAATATTTATTTAACAGATTAAGAAGTATTTATCGTTTATTTTAAACAAATCTACACAAGATCGTAGAATTTAGAAAATGAAATCCTTATGTTAATTTCACTTGAACTTGTTTTATCACACGTGTAGTCAAATAGGTAACTGGGCTATCACATCCTTATTTCATTACATTAAAAACTCATGAATAAATAGTATTCCGGTTTAACTGTTTTATTCCCGTTATGGATTTTGGCTGTTTGTCTAGTTCACTTTTCCTGTTTATTTGCCACTAGCTGTTGCCCGCGACTTCGTCCGCGTTAGCAAAGTAGATCACATCCCAAGTATTATTTATCTAACATTGAAAGAATTTTTCAAATCGGACCAGTAGTTCCTGAGATTAGCGCGTTCAAATAAGCCCTTTCATATAATTTCCCACGTTTTTTCCACATTTTCCTCTATTTCTTAGCTCCTATTAGTTTGAGCGTGATAAAATATAGCCTATAGCCTTTCTCGATAAATGGGCTATCCAAAAGTAAAAGAATTTTTCAAATCGGACCAGTAGTTCCTGAGATTAGCGCGTTCAAACAAACAAACAAACAAACTGCAGAATTATAATATTATAGTAATAGTATAGATTAAATAAATACCATCCGAAGTGTAGGTGGTATGTGGCTAATAAAATAAAATCGGCAAAATGCGAGTCGGACTCGCACACGAAAGGTTCCGTACCGATATAGAGCAAAAATAGGCGTCTGTTGTATGGGACCCTGAAAAATAAATTTTATTTTATTTTTAGTATTTGTTGTTATAGTGGCAACAGCAATACAGAAATACACAATCTGTGAAAATTTCAGTCTAGCTATAGCAGTTCTTGAGATACATAATATATAATACTTACCAATTATTTATTTTACACTTACATTTATTATTAGGTATAATGATATTATAATGTCTGAAAATTGGATAGTCCTAACTCCCACCTATAAACATGATGAAGTTCACTATTTTCGAAATGCCGAATACTGTCCGTAGCGGTCATTGACCCTTGTCAAAAAACTTGTCATAATTCATTGTTTTCTATACAAACCGTGATTGACAATGAATGACTGATGTTTCTAGTCCTTATCCTATTTTGCATACTCGATGAAAATTGAGTTTGAAGTATGTCACTTTGAAGTCATAAAAAGTTAGAGATTATCATCAATCTATAATAGTCTGATATCTAGTTTCTTTATGAGAGTTCAATTTTTTTTCTTAAGTTAACTGAATACAGTGTAAGCATTTTCCATAGAGCGCCTAGGCTAAAAAGGTTAATGACCGCTGGGGACACTTTATTTCAATTTGACTATAGGCACCAAACATTTCAAACAAATTATATGGAAACAGGTGCGAAGTTAATTTATGTGTTTGTTGATAAATGATAATGATGAAGTATTACACATTTTTTGCTTTTGTAGCTTTATTTTTGCATATTATTATGGCGAATTTAGCCATTTGTTGAAGTTCATTTCACAGTTATGGTTCAGAGATATTTTGTATTAGGTACGTGAGCACAAATTTTTCAACGTCTTTGGAACATTATATATTGATAAGTGGAGGAAAATTTTCGTCAAAAACAAAACATGATGCCGTTAGAATATTTTACAAGGAAGTGACGAACCTTAAGATGAAGTCGTGTTATCGATAACAATTTAAGTTTAAGCTTGTGTAAACTTTAAAAAAATGTTAATAGTACAATAAAAATGTCGGCAAAAAAAGTTTCATAAGATTACTTTTAAATGTAACTTAATAATGTTTTGTTTAGTTAATTTGGTAATTAACAATCCTTCAAATCTAATGGGTATTAAACATGGCTTTCAATGTCATTTAAATACGTCTTAAATCATAAATAAATACAGTTATATTTAATAACTGGGTTTCCTATAGGAACACTGTACTTTTTCAGGATTTAAGTAGCCTAACTATTAATAAAGATCGTAAACCACTAATATGCAATTTTTTTTAAAACTCTGCTGTATGCTTTAAAAAATTAACATTCTTTTAAAAGTATTTTTTTAATTATAAAATTACACGTAAATACTAATTATCATGCAGTAAATAAGACTGCAGATAGACAAGATCTATTTTATGATGCGCAATTGATTTTTGTTACGTTATCTCTGCAATTATTCAAATTGAATAAAACAAGCTTTTGCTTCGATCAAAACCATTAATCCAAGATAGTGCTGTTGCAAAAAACTTATATAATTTGAGACAAAATGGGATAATCTTATATTATGATTTTGGCAAAATTGCCGTATTTTGGAAATTTTTTATTCAGCAGTATGGAATTATAGGCTCTATATGGCGCACTTGCCACCCCGGCAAGTGCGCCATATAGAGCATTTAATTCCAGGCCTATTAGAGCCTATACGAAACTATATTAATACCACGTCCAAACGACAAAAGACAATCCTTGAAGAGTTATGATTTACTAGCGAATTTTACTTGACACCTTCTTTAATATACTTAATTTAAATTCCATACCAACTCCAACACATATATAGCGTAGTCGTAAATAGCCTCAAATATACTTTTAACCCCCGACTGTATATTAATTAAACGTGTAGCTTCTACGGTCATAAGGTTTTTCCGCATCCTAATTATTACGGCGAAAGACATTACCAGACAACGGAAATAATTTTATGGTATGTACACGATTTTGTTATTATTTTAATGTAAACATGATTTTGTGTTTATTTTATGAATAAGTTGACTAAGAAGACCTATTGAGTAAGCGTGAGTTGTCGTTTTGATGGTCAAGTGGAATCATCGAAAGTTGCAATTTTCAGCCATCTTACCTCCTGCTCAGCGTTGCCGTCATGATTTTGGTGGGATGTCCCGATGTTTTCATCAAAATTAAAATCCCGCTTTTCGCGGATAGCCCGAACGTACGTGAAGCGTGCTGACTGCTGAGTGTCTCTCACCCTCTTGTCTTTGTCGTAGAGGGGTGGATTTTCTTTGGCTACTTTAGCTACACATTATCACGTAAACGTAATTTTAACGCAAATAAAAAGATAAAAATTCAAATAACTTTTGATTTTATACCTTTTTTACGTTGTCCCGCTTTTGACTGAAGAATTCCGCTTTTTCACTCAAAAAGTTCCAAAGTCCCGACTTGGCACAAAAAAATCTGGCAAGTCTGGTCCTGCCCCTTTAGCATAGCTACAGTAGAAAGGCGAAGGAATAGAAACACTGTGGAGATAAACTGAAGGTACCGTATTTCTCCATGCAGTTTTGCTATTCTATTGCTTTTCTACTGTGGCCATGCTAAAGGGGCTGGTCAATGTTAGTCCTCTCAATCTGAAAATTCATGCTCGTAGCTTATTATACAGTGTGTAACAAAAATAAGTTATAATACTTTAGGGTGTGTACGTGTTCTTTGTAGAGAAGTCACTGTGAAAGTAGCAGCGCTGAAAGACGAATTTTTTTTTTCACTTTTGTATGGGCAAGAGCCCGAGCGTCACGAGTTTCCCCATACAAAAGTGAAAAAAAAAAATTTGTCTTTCAGCGCTGCTACTTTCACAGTGAACTCTCTACAAGGAACACGTACACACCCTAAAGTATTATCACTTATTTTTGTTACACCCTGTATATCTTGATTTTATCTTATCTTATATCTTTAAACGAGCAATTCTTGTATATATTATGTATATATATAATTGGAATCTCGGAATCGGCTCCAACGATTTTCATGAAATTTAGTATACAGGGGGTTTCAGGGGCGATAAAACGATCGAGCTAGGAATTATTTTTAGAAAATGTCATTTTATTCGTGTTTTATCGAATACAGAGCAAAGCTCGGTCAAGTAGCTAGTCTTGATTATAAAGGCACTTTATAATAATTAAAAGAGCTTAGCAATTAATCTAATATTCGGCAACTGTTTTATTTAGATTCACATCCTTTCTGATTTTAGATTCAGTGTCGAATCTGTTGATCGATCATTCCGTTAGGCGCCATCTAAATATAGGCTACACCGCCTACATCTCGACAGACTACTTTCACTCTGATTGATAAAAACATTTTTGTTATAATTTAGAGAATTTCTTGAATAAATTAAAATGTTTAAAAAAAACAATATTATATTCGATACAGTAAGTCGGAATTTTTGAAATTCTGACTATTGCCAGAAGTAACAAGTAAACTGTACAGTTAATAATTTAAAATTGTTGACCTTAAATCTTAAGAAAATCTTAGCAGAAATCAAGGCTCAGGCACAGAATACATATTAGTTTAACAAGCTTAGGTTAGGTCCTCCGAAACGGCTTTACTCCGTTAGTTTTCTTTCACAAATATAGAAGTCAGTTTTTGGTTTTGGACACTATATTCCTACTTTTCGATCATAATATTAAATTATGCCTAGTTTAGGCCGAGGTACGTAGACAATTTTTTTTAATGTTGCCTTTCTGTAAAAAGCTGCTAATTTTGAAGGTAAAGTCTTGGTTTCTGTAGTTTATTTTTACCTATTTACTTGGTATTTTCACCATACTTTTTCCTCTAGAGCCTCAATAAACTGCATTACCATATTACATCAGACTGCGAGTTGTCCAGCGCGTACAATGTCAGGGTCATCGACCGGCGCCGACTGGTATTTTTCTTCGCGCCTCTTTTTTCTATTTGCGCTGTATTTAGACACAAGCTGGGTGCTTAAAGTTAGCATCGATAAATATTGTCCAGTCTATTTACCTCGGCACTTCGCAGGTGTTTTAGAACCAATGAGAGTGGGGTATTTTTATTTTGTGGCAAGTACTTAGGCGAAATCTAAAACTGGTAATCTTCTTATATATATATATATATATATATATATATATATATATATATATATATATATATATATATATATATTTATATATATATATATATATATATATATATATATATATATATATAAATATATATATATATATATATATATATATATATATAAATATATATATATAAATATATATATATATATATATATATATATAAGAAGATTGCCAATTTTAGATTTTCACGAGAATTTATATAAAATTCTCGTGTCACAATGTTAGGCCGCGTACTCCTCCGAAACGGCTTTACTGATTTTAACCAAATTTTATATGCATATTCAGTAGGTCTGAGAATCGGCTGCTGGTTACTTTTTATATTGATAAGTGCATTTGTTGAATAAATAATAGTCAATTATTAATACAACTCGAGACTGGCGACAAACATTGTTTGTGCGACAGGATGGCGATGGACGTTGCCATGGTGACATACTTATTTAGTCACTTCAATAAAATAATACGGGCGAAATACTTTATATGGCAAGACAACGTTGCCGGGAGTCGGGACAGCTAGTATTTTATATTATTATCTACTTTGGAGGTACGACGAAGATGCGGGCAGACTTTGAATTTTAATCTAAATCACTAGATATAAAAACCATTGCCAGTTTTCCATGTAACAATTTTCTTTAAAAGGGGCGGATGTTATTAAAATGACTTAAAAATTACTATTTGTTTCTAGGAACGAATATTCTAATTGGCTAAACTAAGTAGATGTTTGTCATCTGTCGGAAAAACCTGAAAAAAATGCCCCTTTAGATTTTCCTCAGCATTATTTTTAGTTGAGTTGGAATTTTAATATTGTTACGAGCATTTGCGATGCTGGCCAATTAGCTCATTCTTGATCCTAATTTAGTTAAGGTACGCATGTCATACTTATTTTGTGTTTCTGCGCATCTTCTTGATTCATTAAGAGGATCTACTTGATGATTACTAGCTGTCCCGGCAAACGTTGTTTTGCCATAAAATGATTTTCCCCGTTTTCCTGCTTTTCTCTTGAAGTTTTTTCTGATCTTTTTTTATATACCTCACGGAGCCGGAGACCTTTCCAACGAATACAAAACCGTGGAAATCGGTTCGTGTGTTCTAAAATTATAGCGTCAGAAAGGAAAACTTAAAAACTAAAAAAAGGAAAACTTTAAAACTTATTTTTATATATAAGATAACACATGCAGAATAAAATTTGTTTGTCTGTCTGCTTGCCTTGATATTAACGCGTAATAGTAACGTGTCATGACACGTCAAAATTATTGCTCTCGAAAATTACTATATAAGTTGCAAACATAGCTTTGCCATATTATTATACTTACTATATCGGACATGAAAGATGGCCGATTTACCTTTTCAAATTTACTCAAAATCGGTCCAGTCGTTTCGGAAGAGTTTGGCAACGAACCCTCTGACACTGGAATTTTATATATTAATTAAATAATAACGTAAGTTTATTTATTACCCACAACTCACAAGAAAATCGAAAAAAGTTAATGACATAGTAACTTGGATGCAATATGCATTAAATGGTTATTTATCTCTGATAGGAGGTATAAAACGCTTCTTACATCTTCAAAGATCCATAAAATACGGTTTACACTAAACTTAATCTGACGCAGACATCTAGGGAGGTTAAATCGGATTTAACTTTTATTATCTCTCTATGATTCTATATTATGTTATTGAATCGTATATTATGTTTAAATGGATACGAAAAAAACTCCTTAAACTTTCATCTAAGGAGTAGGTAATGCAGACAGATGAATGCAGTATGTGTATAATTTTTACCCATTGCAGTAGAGGTATAATATACAGTCACTGTGTTAGTGTAAACACCGTTATCCTTGAAACCATCAAATGAGCCCGTCAAAATGAACAACTTTTTTTATGCGAACAATGCTGGGAACTCAAAAAAAATGCCGTCTTCATACCCATGCGGATGCCCGGATCGGCAATTTGTATGGATATGAAGACGGATTTTTTTTTAGTAGCGATTCTACTAAAAAAAAATCTCTCTACATGATCCGATCAAATGACGTAGGTTCGTCAACTGCCTATGAATTGATTTCTTCGATGGTACATTATTAGGTAGAGTATGCAAAAACTTGAATTTAATTATTTCTGCAGAAGTAGAGACTGGAGAGACAAATCTATCATGTTTGTTGCTAAAACCTCTCTAAGTATATCTGTTTTCTACCTACATATCAATACTAATAATATAGATGTGAATGTGTCGGTCTGTTATCTCTTCGAGCTTAAATCGGCGAATTAGTCTACAGGCCTTTAAACGTCTTGTCTAAAGAGTCAAGAGGTTTTCTTTGGCGCTTCTTTATAGAATGAAGAATCGCTAATCAAAATGTATGGAATTGACATAAGCGTTTGTGTGATATGCAGAGGCGGATTAACCCTTAATCAAATTAAGCAATTGCCTAGGGCATCACGTCTGAGAGTAGAGGTAGTAGAAGAGTCAGAAGAATCAGAAGAGTAAAGGTATAAAGACCGATTCTAGTTGAGATACGGATAGGGGGGGCTCACAGGCATGGATTGCTTAGGGCATCAAGTAGTCTTAATCCGTTACTGTTGATATGAAGTTAACGTTCGACTCGTCTAATGTCAATTCTTAGATACATTTTGATCGGCGCGCGGCGATTCTATAAAGAAGCGGTAAAGAATAACTCAAATAAGTCTTGGCTAGGGGCTCATGTCCTCAGGCCCAAGCGTTTCGAAATAATCGCCTTAAGGACAAATAAACAGTACTAATGGAAAAAGGTTTTATACAGTGACATCTCATATTGTACGAGCTCTCGCAACACTAGGCAATAGTTTATTAGGTGCCTATTTAAGGTGCATGACCTTGCATCATGAGCTATTCATATTTATCCGATTGCCACACTTACACAATGTGGTTAATACGTTTTATGTGAATCATAGTGTCGTATATGCCACTTATTTTAAGCACGCTTTGTTGTGGAACCCCTTGGAAGAAATGTTATGTTCCATGGCCTGGGGGGGTGTTCCAAGTTTTGCGATATAGAAATAATTGAAATTTAAAACTAAATTCAAATTTATAATAATCGACGTTAAGTTTCCTGTCTGAAACAACATGAAAAAGTTAGTTAGTTAGCTGGACTTAAATAGTTGAAGATATGAGTCTAAGTACACGTAGTAAGTAAAATTGTAAAAGAAGTGGACTATGCTTACCTAACAATCTTCAAATATTTTTTACAATTTACACTTATACGTGGGAGAGCCATGCTTCGGCACGAATGGGCCGGCTCGACCGGAGAAATACCACGTTCTCACAGAAAACCGGCGTGAAACAGCGCTTGCGCTGTGTTTCGCCGAGTGAGTGAGTTTACCGGAGGCCCAATTCCCTTCCCTATCCTCCCCTTTTTCCTCCCTTTCCCATCCCAACTCTCCCCTATAATTATCCTATTCACTTTTAAAAGGCCGGCAACGCACCTGCAGCTCTTCTGATTCTGCGAGTGTCCATATTTCATTAAAAAAAAAAAAAAAAAACAACTAGGCAGAATGGTACTTTAAACGCGAGTCATAAGAATATGATTGAGTAGAAAAGTAAAGACTAAAGAGTAGACAATTAGTGTATCTACATTTTTTCGTGCTTTTGAGATGTACTATCAGAGAAGTTAATATTCAAGTTGATTCATAAATCATAAGCATACATACCTACTAATTTGGTTGCATTTAGTAGGTACGTCAAATACAGAGATCCGCTTTCTGCCTGTGAGTATTTTTTTCGATGGAACATTGCAGAAACCCTTATTAACTTTTCAGTCTACCGCCGTAATAAAAACGTGAAACTTAGTATCTTAGAACCTATATGCTACGAGTTACGACCAAAATGTTGTTTACAACAACGGTGGATCTTAAGATTCTTAGGTTTGTAGTAGTCGTTTTGTTCGCACTGTAGGTACAGGATGGATCGCTTTAGGCACGTTTTACTTGATTGCATCTAACTTCACAAGGTTAAATTGTAAAAAATATAACAAAACCTTAACTCCGTAACCTCCGCGATTCTTCAAAGGTTATGCTAAATTACTATTTTAACTGAGTTTTATACAATCCTTTAAATAGATTCTTATAAGTTGTCTATAGCTAAATGAACGCGTTAAGTTATAAAATTATTATCTTGGTTCTTAATTTTTCAAACGATGTTATAATAATTTATTTATAACCCAGATGACGCCCGCAACTCCGTTGCGTCCAAATTTGTTTATCACGCGGGAACCGTACATTTTTCCGGGATAAAAAGTATCCTACGTCCTTTCCCGGAACTCAAAGTTCCTTCATACCAAAATTGAGCGAAATCGGTTCAGCGGTTTAGGCGCGAAGAGGTAACAGATAGACAGACAGACACACTTTCGTATTTATAATATTAGAATCCAGATCTTTTTGATTACATGCATTCTATGTAGACTAAAATAGACTTCAATTTCTTCTGCTACAAATGGAAACAAGAATTTTGTGTTCTACTAATAAAGTCTGGTCTTTCGAGACATCACCCCTACATGCGGTCAAATCGTGACTAGACACATAGTAAATGTTTAATTTCATCACCGATATAAAATAATAGAACCACATTTTTTATCAGTTATTTAACTATCTTGATTATCTGATGAATAATTTAAGATAATCAATGGTCTACATACAAGCAGAGAGAAATTAAAAACCCTTGCATACCTAAATATATAAATTGATAGTATCATAATAATATGAATTTGCTTTGCTTAAAATATAATTATTATTCCTTCATTTATAAAACCTCTGCAAAATGTACATCATTACTAAGGTTGGGTTGCACCAGAGGCGTGGTTAAAGTTAAAGTTCAAGTTATGGTTATAGTTAAATATGGCGTCATTTAGCTTTAACTTTAAGAGCCCATATGACCCTAACTTGACTACATACTTTAACCTAGATCTCAAAATCTGTAAGGTCTAGAAAACTGATTTTTTGACACAAGTAACTTCAGTTCATAAAGATTAAATGCTCAAGACGAAAACACGATTACCTACTCAAAAAATGCTCGATAGTTTCTTTTTTACAAAAAACCTTGTTTTAGACACATTTTTGCTTGGATCTTCGAAGTTTGCTGTCTTTTCTTTAATATTTTTTAATATCTAAAAAGGTATTGATAAAACCTAAATTTGCTCAAAACACTTTTTTCATAATCATTATAGTTCGTCTTTTATTCAAGTAAAACTAACTCGGCGATGATTCCGCGCCGTCCTTTTTCACCTGGCATATGAAAGACGGGCGTGAGTGTAAGAGAGAAGGACGATGTTTGATTTTTAGAGTGAGGTTAGCTCTTAACCTTAACTTTAACCGGAGAAATTCACAGATGTCTGTTGCGTTTATTTTTTTTATTGAAGCTACAAGTAACGGGATTGAGGGTATAAAAAATTGAATTATCCATATCGACAGGAAAAATATAACACTGTAAAACATAGTAAATTTTCAGATACACGGAGGTTAAATATGGCGTCCTTGGACGCCATATTTAACTTTAACCAAAGATTTGACATTTTGCACTGTAGTTATAGTTAAAGTTACAGTTATAGTTAAAGTTAGTTGGTGCAACTCAACTAGTCGTCAATTTATTAAATCCTGCTTAATCATTCCAGTGCTTTCGTATCATAATCAAGTGCATCATTGTAACTTGAGTCTGTATTTCATGTCAGAAACTTACATTGCAACATGTTTTCTCATCTCGTCCTTATGATCACAAGATCGAACTACAACCGTACGAATCTGTAACCCAATTCTATTATTATTCAATATGAATGCAGCTTCGATGCAGTCTCGGCATACTCTCGTGCAAAAAGCACTGCGAACTAGTCTTGCCAATCCGAAATTTAAACTACATATATTATTTGCTTGACGTGTGCTATCTATCCTCCTACCTTTGTAATTATATTTTCATAACTATAGAGTACAGTAATTACAATAGAAAAACATAGATAAAATAATAGTCAAACTGACAGTTTTGACACATGTGTTTGGTTAGTTTATGTAGGTATTGTTTCTTTCTATTTTGTAGTTAAATTAACGTGAAAAGGCTCCAAAATGATGAAACATGTAAAATAATGGCGTGACGTCACGTAAACTTAGATTTATTAATCGCGATCAAAAGAAGTTTGTGAAATCCATTTGAAACAGAACGTGATTTACGTCACCGCGAGAACGCATTCAATGAGTTATGAGAACTAAGTTTTATAAAACGAAGTTTTGAGTGTGCCTGGTGAAATACCACCTAAGAGATACTTACTACTACTATATACTATAGATACTATTTTGTTGTTTGCCGTTTGGATCGAACGAAGCTTTATCTGATGTGAGATTTAATAACATAGTAGAATAAATGGTACGTATGGATAAAATAATGTAGAGTCCCTATTTTTTTCGTGTTGACCAAATATTAAAACAAGTCATAATAATTGCGCTGTTAGGCATTTGTGTATCATCCTACATAAAATTACTGAGTTATGAATGCAGTCATAATTTAGAACCAGACTGCATTCATAATTCGACATTTTTTTAGTTAATACACAAAATATGGTTAACAGCGACGAATTAATGTAAATTGTTTGTTGAAAATAGCAGAATCGAGGCACTGGACTCGTTCGATCGTGAACACTCAGATTGCAGGGTCTAGATATCGTACATCGATGCATCACAGTCATTTCGATTGAGATAAGGTGATTAGAAGTCGTCGCTAACGGTACCCGACGAGGATTAATCATTCATTTATTTTGTCAAGCCAAGCGCCGGCTTGACGTGTTCTGCATGTTGTTTTTCGGACTCTACATTTCTTAGGTCGGCCGCATACATGCTTTACATGATACATTTTCCGTATGCGATATCCGAATTCATTTGTCGTATTCGGAATTCCGCGATATAAGCGCAAATATTCTTTTTTCTCGCGTGAAAAAAGCATTTTATATTCCTAGAAGATAATAAAAAATACTATTTAGTAGATTCTACACTCTACAGTTATAGGGCAATTATATCGTATCATGAACTAATCTCGCTTTCTCTATTTTTAATGTCAGTCATAAGATTAATATCAGAGTGATAAGAACAAGAACAAATTAAAGCTCTTTTACTTACGGACTTCTAGAGATATTGTGTATCTTAAATCTTTTCTAGATTAAGATATTTATTAAAAATTAGAAAACATGTCTTAGATTTTTATTATCTGATATCACATATCAGCAATTAATAATGCTGCCCTATAAATTGTAATAATAACTTTTCTAAAAGAAAAAGTAATTGAGTTTAATTGAAAAAAAAAAACCGGCCAAGTGCGTTTCGGGTCACGCGCAATATAATTATGGTTCCGTAGTAGGATATCGCTAGTTTTTGATAATTTTTATATGGTCGATGAATGTATATTTATAACGTGTTTTACACTAACTACTAACAACACTACTATAACAACATCTCAGTTACGTTCAAAGGAATTTGAACGAAAAGGTCCTTTATACTTCGCTGAATACATTTATTCAGTTGATCGACTACGAGTATGACTCAAAAACTTATGAAGTCTTCTTATCCGTGATAGTTTTCCTTTTAAATTCAGCATATTTCCTACTCCCGTGAATTTTTTCACATTTCCAGAAGCAACCGCTTAGCTGGTAGAAGGGGGGGACACTGGACTGTAACTGTTTTCTGCTTTGAAACTTCATATTTCACAATCACAATCATCACAATGGATCCCTAAATCGGAAAATGATCTATGAATACTCGAAATATTTTAAAAATGACCTATCATACCCGCTTGATGTGTAGGGGAGGTATCTAACATAAAAAAATGTTAAGAATTTATATACCATTTTGTCAACATCATTAATATCAGCTGCATTCATGCCGAATTACAGCTTTGTAGCTGCTATAGTCTCTGAGGAAAACCGCGGACAGACAGACCGAAACCAGGGTTCCTTGTTGACTACGAAACCCTAAAAACGAATTCCCGGTGAGCAATAGGTATAAAAACAATGCGAAATGTATAAAAACCACAAAATTAGCTGTTCTTACTCATTGACCCTAGGTAAGGTACTTACCATCGAAGAAATTGATTATGAATCAGCAGATTATGAATCGGCAGATCGAGAGACAGTCGACATACCTACGTCATGTGGTCGGGTTATATCAATTTCAATGCTAGTCATGAACTGTCGGCTGAATTTGACATAACGCCACCAAATTACGTAGGTCTACAATGTGCCTATGAATCAGTTTCTCTGATACATAGGTAAGACGCGTCTTACCTATGTATCAGAGAAGTTGACTACCCGCGAGTAGCCGTATAATTAGTCCTAATCATAATATATAGATAATATTAATATATGCCATAAGTAAAGCGCAAAGCTGTGGCTTACAGACAACGTCCAGGCTAATCCCGTAGGATAGAAACTTAAAATAAAATTAGAGGGTTTGTTAAAATTTTCCTCAAGGGGTAAAATGGAGGATCACATACTTACTACCTTTTTCAAAAACAGTATGGGTTTGGTTTTTTCTCTCTGGCAACACAGGTACAGTCGTTAAAACGTACTTTATATTCCAAGCGTGCAATTATACCAGGGATGTTGCGGATCCCGATTTTTTCACATCCGCGGATGCGAATGCGGATGCGGATTTTTAGAGGTTCACGTCCGCGGATGCGGATGCGGATGCAGATGTTTCGGATCCTACATAAATATAGTTTATAAAATGAAAAAGTATTGTTTTAATTTTTAATTAATGTGTTACAAAATAATAGGACAGGTTCCTTTGAACAAATTTTTTAATTAATATCAAGCTAATTTTTGTGAGTAGCTTCATTTTGAAATGCATTTTGAATAGAACAATCCATATTTTAAGACCATCAAATCGAAATATTAATTCATATTTATCTTTGTTAGCTACCACTTTCGCAGAGGAAATTGTTGTTCCTTTTATCAAAATGAAACTGCTTACAAAAAATTTCCTTGATAGTAATAAAAAAAGTTGTTCTAGGGAACCTGTACTATAATAATACTTTTGTATTAAAGAGATAATCATTTGTAAATGAAAATTACATTAATTCCCTTGTATTAACCTCTACCACTTTTTTGTTAGTAAGTACACGAATTTATAAGTAGGAGCATAAAGCATTATACTTAAATTATTTAATAGTAATAATGCCGCTTTTTATTAAGTAAGAAGCACAAACAAACACGTAGTGATTAATTTCCACAAGATAATAATTAATAATTAATGCACAATAAACGCGTCGGATCCTGTGATCATTTTTAGGGTTCCGTAATCAACAAGGAACCCTTATATTGTCTGTCTGTTTCTCCGCGCTTTCACTCAGAGAATAGCCTACGAAGCCGAAATTTGGCATGATTGCACATACATATAAACGGTGTCGACAAAATGGTATATAAAACCTTTAAAAAATTTTATGGGACCTCCCTTACACACCAAGCGGGGATAAGTCTTTTTATTTTGCGTCCACTCCATCGTGTGTGGTGTCGTTGGATAGGGTTTTTTAAAAATATTACGAGTATTTTTATTCGAAGAAATATGCAAAGTTTTAAAGTGGAAGAAATCGTTAGTGTCCAGTGTCTCCCCCTTCTACCAGCTATTAGCTAAACGGTTGATTCTGAAAAATATGTGGAAAAATTCACGGGAGTAGGAAATATGCCAAATTTAAAAAGAAAATTATCACGGCTAAGAAGACTTTATAAGTTATTGAGAAGTACAAAGGAATTTTTCGTTCAAATTCCTTTGAATGTAACTGAGATGATGTTGTTAGTAGTGTAAAACATATTATTATAATTGTACATTCATTGACGATAAAAAAATCCGCATCGATTTAATGCGGATGAGGATGCAGATGCGGATGTTCAAATATATGCGGATGCTCCGCATTTGCGGATGCAGATGCGGATATTTGCAACATCCCTGAATTATACTGTCCGCGGGATGCTTCTTTTTAACTGAACATAGTTTTTTAGGGTTCAACCTAGGGGGAAAAACAGGACCCTATTACTAAGACTTCGCTGTCTGTCCGTAAGTCTGTCTGCAGGTTGTATCTCAAGAACAGCGATACCAATAGAGTGTAAATTTTCACAGATTATGTATTTCTGTTGCTGCTAGGTATATACTTACTAAAAATAAAATATATTCAATATTTAAGGAGGCAGTGCCGTAAATTAAATAGGGCGGTGCCACCGGTGCCCAGGCACAGGGCGTAGACTCGGGGCGCAAGAATGGCCAGACCAGACAGATCCTTATTTTTCGAATTGCTCCCGATAAGTTTCCGCTGCGCCCCAGAGATGTTTCCCAATGTAGTAAAAAAATATCGACAGCCGAACATATTATAACCTCCTCCTATTTGGAAGTCGGTTAAAAAACAAAGGTGCAGTTATATAGAAGCTCGCACAGGGCGCAAAAAAGGCTATTTACGGCACTGGGCTGAGGGCTCCCATACAAGTTATAACATACGAGTTTTTTTTGGCTTTTTGCTCTATATATCACTTATGGCTACATTTGGGTAAGTTATAAGTATGTACTTGAAATATTCACAAAATACTTTATTGTATTTGTACTATAATAATTAATAACAATGAATCATAAGTTTAAATTAAATTTTTCTCCTTCCCATACAAAAACACACTTTTTTTTCAATCTTTGTTTTATACTGATACGGAACCCTTCATGCGCGAGTCCAATTCGCACTTGGACAATTTTTTTAAACGAGACAGAGTTATAGTGCGTACAGACTTTATCTTCAGATCGGTGCATTTATATGAAAAACTTATGATAGCGATTAACGATTCACCATGTCTGTAATTATTAATTTATTAATGTCTTAGACGTTAAGCTTTTCTAGTTTTGCCATAATATTAATGACCTCCCATTAACTTAAGTGCTTAAGCAAACGGCTGTTTCACCTTTTATTTTGCACTTTATTTAGACATTAGTCGTTAGGGGGTTTTCACATTACGCGAGACAATATCGAATGCCTGATTTATAAACTTGAAATTTAATTAATACTCTTATAATTTTCTGTACGACACTGTAAATTTGAATCGATGTTTTGTCCAACCCCGGTATTTAAAGAAGTTCTACTATCGTTACCAGGCCCAGCCAAAGACTTCTATTTAAATGAAATAGAATTCTTTGGGCCCAGCGCCTTAGGTTAGGTTGTACTTGGGAGGTTAGTAGAAGTAGGTAGATATAGGTATGTAGAAGTAGCAGAAAGATAAAAAGTAACTTTCGAATTTATTATATGAGTCGAATTTATAATATAAAAGTATCATGTATTTAAAGCTACTTCTCACATCTGTCGACCAACTTTTATGTTCTTTTTCTGTTTTAGTTTCCGACGCCTGCAGCTTTTCCAGAGGCAACGAACGCTGCGCGGGAACTCAAAGATGTGACGGAAGACTTGCTTGCTATGAATCTCAGGTACCTACTGAGTTTTTAATAAAACTAAGCCTATTTATACAAGAAATACTTTATTGTTATTTCGAAACTGTGGAGTGTGTACTGTGTACTTATAAAATGGTTAAGTTATTTGCATTCGTATATTATCAATTTTTAATCCAAGGCCTTCGTACAAAACCAACTTAAATAACCGTTTAAGTTTATAATTATTTAATTACAGTGAAAGTAAAATCTCGAAGCCTGTCCCTGGTACTCTTCCGGAGTCAGCGGAGAACTTATCCACTGCAGCTCGTGGACTCCTGATGCGTCTTCTAGAATGTGACCCGAAGGTCCGGCTGAGGAGTCTCCGGCAGCTTCAACAAACCGCCTTCTACATGGGCTACAACATAGAAAAAGTTAGATCTAAACAAATTGTAAGTTGAATTCGTACGTACACATCGTTGAATAATACTGAAAATAGATTTACCTAGCCCAAATATTATTGTGGGAAAATTCACACTCACAGAAGAACTATAGATTCCCTAAAATAGGTAGGTATAAGTTTGGTTGTCTGGAAGAAACCGCTGAAAGCGGTAAGGCCGCCTATGCTATATTCCTTGCCTAATGTTGTTTTTGTTATTTTATATTGTTTTTAATGCAAATAAAGAATTTATAAATAAACTAGATGTTCCACGCGGCTTCGCCCGCGTAAATTAGATATTTCACAGAAAAATTAGTCCACAAAAAAAGCCTATGATCCTTCACGTGGTCTACTTCTTATCTGATCCAATTAACAGAAAAAAATGCTCTAGCAGTTCGTGAGATAAGCCCTTTCAAATAATTTCCCCCGTTTTTTGCACATTTTCCTCTATTTCTTAGCGTAATAAAATATAGCCTATAACCTTCCTCGATAATTGGGCTATCTAATACTGATTTTTTTTAAATCGGACCAGTAGTTCCTGAGATTAGCGCGTTCAAATAAGCCCTTTCAAATAATTTACCCCGTTTTTTCCACATTTTCCTCTATTTCTTCGCTCCTATTAGTTTTAGCGTGATAAAATATAGCCTATAGCCTTCCTCAATAACTGAGCTACTTATCTAACACTGAAAGAATTGTTCAAATCGAACCAGTAGTTCCTGAGATTAGCGCGTTCAAATTAGCTATTTCAAATAATTTCCCCCCGTTTTTTCCACATTTTCCTCTATTTCTTCGCTCCTATTAGTCTTAGCATGTTAAAATATAGCCTATAGCCTTCCTCGATAAATGGACTATCTAACTCTGAAATATTTTTTCAAATCGGACCAGTGGTTCCTGAGATTAGCGCGTTCAAACAAACAAACAAACTAACAAACTCTTCCGCTTTATAATTATAAATAATAATAATAATAATACTCCCCACACCGGTTTCGGTGACGGTGGCCGGTTTCATTGAAACCAGACCAGTGATTTTATAGTGCCCAAGTGTGTGCGCAGTACACAAGAGCACTCTCTATTCCTTTACTCTCATAACCCAGTGGGACGGAAGACCGACACGACTGGCGAGAGATCAGGCGCAGGACCGACTTTTTACATGCCCATCCGACGCATGGATCATCTTACTTGTCAGACAATCAGGTGATCAGCCTGCATTGTCCTAACCAAACTTGGAAATAACATGTTTCCAACGCGGGATTCGAACCCACGACCTCCGGAGTCGAGAGCGACGCTCTAACCACTAGACCACGGAGGCGTTATTATTATAAATAAATAAATAATTATAAATAATATTATAGTATATATAGTATATTATAGTATAGATAAATATAGTCTGCCGTTATAGCTGTAGATACAGTAGTGAGGTACAGTAACAGTAGTAGTAGGTATAGTACAGTAAGTTGTATTTTAGTGCTAAATAGCCAACAGCTGGTATTGAACTTCATTTTAATTGTTTTTACCGTTTTATTTCAGGAACCTCCTAAGTCAATTTTAGAACGCCATTTACCTTTGAAAGGATCAGGTCTTCAAACCGAAGAGGAAAATTTACAAGGATTCAAGGAGTTTGATCGACAAGAGTATTTTTTATAGATACGAAAATTTGAAATATAATTAATAATTACTTATATATACCTATATCTAAATTTTAATGGGTTTGTTGTTATACTAAGCTAACTTCTTACTTAGGTATAGCTAAAATTATAGAAAATTGTTTTAAGGATTCCGCGCCCAAAGGGTAAAAGCGGTGCTCTATTAATTAATAATAAAATAATATAGAAAAAAAAAACTAAAAGACACGCCTTTAAGGAACATTGAACTAAAAAGCAGTGCCGTAAATAGCATAAAGTTAATATACCTAGCGGAATAGAGAATCAAAGGCCTGAGCAAGAGAGCTGTCACTATCAGTAACACTGCGTGGTAAAAAGAGACGTGTGATACATGACAGCAGCACTCTTTTTTGACGTCCAGTCGGCACGTGCCGCACGTTGACAATTTAATCTCATAGAATTCATGTTCAATCACGCTTGTGTAACACGTACGTACACATATTTATACACAGATGAAACCAATTTTGGTTACGTTCGAAAGCTCGAGATTGTTGCTCTATTCCGCTAGGTATATTAACTTTATGGTAAATAGCCTTTTTTGCGCCCTGTGCGAACTTCTATAAGTGCACCCCTGTTTTTTAATCGATCTCCAAAAAAAAGGAGGAGGTTATAATATTATGTTCAGCTGTGAATATTTTTTAAGGTTCCGTACCCAAAGGGTAAAAACGGGACCCTATTACTGAGACTTCGATTCTGTTCGACTCGTTCGCACTAGGCCGATTATTTTTACTACATTGTGCATTGGGAAACGTCTCTAGGGCGCAACGGGAACTTATCAGGAGCAATTCCAAAAAAATTGAGTCTGCCTGGTCTGGCCATTCTTGCGCCCCCCAGAGTGTGCCCTGTGCCTGGGCACCGGTAGCACCGCCCTATTTACGACACTGCTAAAAAGTTACAAACATACATAAGTACAGGTGAAGCTAATAAAAGCGTATTAAAAATAACAGGAACTCAGCTGTAGTTCTCCGAGGAGCCTCTGGGCTCTGATAGGTCACACTACATCGACGACCTTATGAGGTGTAGTGTATGAAATCCACGATATATTATACAATGTGTCCCGACACCGGTGTCCGAGCCTATAAGGTTCTAATGTAGGGCATATTTTATCGACAAATTGGCTATTAAAAAAAATTCGGGCTCTCATAGTAATCTAACCTTAAAACTTCACAAGAAAATTGTTATAACTTCTAAACTATCTAACTTAGAGCATAGAAGTAAAGGAATTTATTTGAGACGAAAACTCCTCTATCTTTTTAAAATATAAAAATATAACCAGTTTAATGAGCTAGATTTTTCACAAAAAGCAATTTATTAGAAAAATCACTAAGTATTTATTTTCCTTAAGATTTGGTTTTTCTGTATTTAATTCCACGAAAAAAATCATATTTTGCTATCAAATGAGACCTTTTTTTATCTTCATAATATTTTACATGAGAAGTATTGGTTAGATTAGTGTGAAAGCCCGAGAAAAACTAAAATGGCTGCCATTTCACAACCATGAGAGAAAAATAAAATTTGAGAGTCAATTTGTCGATAAAATGTGTCATACAATATCATGACATTAAATGATCGGACACCGGTGTCGGGACACATTGTATAATATATTTTAGCATTTCGTAACAAAATATGATGGATAGTTTATGGTAGAAATACGGTGGATATCATAGACATAATATAATGCTAAAGACCAACAAAGAGTGCGAGAGAGAAGAAAATCCTTTATGGAATTATAACAAGATGAAAAGAGAGAGGCAGTCTAATGAAAATTGTAACAACTTTTATTTGACAGGTCGTCAAAAGTCGTCAATCGTTTTTATGCCCTTTCGGTATTTGCAATTTATTATTTAAATCGTATGTTATTTTCAACAAATACTATTATATATAACAATAATAACTTGTGCTGTGAGTGATTGCAGTGTAAATCATAGGAATAATTCTGAAAAATATACATTTCACAGGTAATTAATCTTCATGTCCTAATTGCTACGATGTGTTTATTTTTGCTATATTCTGGTCTTTAATTCTCTATTTCAAATAAAATATTGTGAATCCTCCCTTTTACTTTCATATTTTGCGTAACTAAAGGTACTATTGTTCCTATATTACACAAATTTTGAAGAAAAATTTTTCATCAAAATTTCTTACATATACGCTAGTGCTTGACACACGACAGTATATATTATGTCTATGGTGGATATTATGGTAAATGACAAGTGATTAGACCATAGACATAATATATACCTAAAGACCAACAAAGAGTGCGAGAGAGAAGAAAATCCTTTATGGAATTATAACAAGATGAAAAGAGAGAGGCAGTCTAATGAAAATTGTAACAACTTTTATTTGACAGGTCGTCAAAAGTCGTCAATCGTTTTTATGCCCTTTCGGTATTTGCAATTTATTATTTAAATCGTATGTTATTTTCAACAAATACTATTATATATAACAATAATAACTTGTGCTGTGAGTGATTGCAGTGTAAATCATAGGAATAATCCTGAAAAATATACATTTCACCCGTAATTAATCTTCATGTCCTAATTGCTACGATGTGTTTATTTTTGCTATATTCTGGTCTTTAGTTCTCTATTTCAAATAAAATATTGTGAATCCTCCCTTTTACTTTCATATTTTGCGTAACTAAAGGTACTATTGTTCCTATATTACACAAATTTTGAAGAAAAATTTTTCATCAAAATTTCTTACATATACGCTAGTGCTTGAATCAAATTTATCGATATGCTTATCGATATTTTACAATAACATAAATCTAAAATAAAAATCATTTACCTTTATATTTATCACCTTAAGCCCGGCCGCACATTATACGAAATTTCTGATCAGAAAAATTCGGACGCCCGGCGGAACGCACTCTGTTCATACATTTTGTTGTAGACCCATCATACTAAAAAAATTTCTGACGTGTCAAAATGTATGAGCGGGGCGGGGCGTCCGAATTTTAGTGATCACAAATTCGGATAATGTGCGGCCGGACTAAAAGGACATATTATCTTATTTTAACTAATAGTATATTATAATATAGCTAATATAATATAACTACTATAATATAGAGTGACTCTAAAACTAGAGGAAGGTTTATATTTATATATCATAATCATTTGTTTTACAGATTCCCTCAAGATCCTCTAATAAGAGGAAAATGGCTGAAATTAATTGGGCGTGTTGGTTGGAATCCCAAGAAAAATTCAACAATATGTAGCAAACATTTCATTGAAATTTTTTAGAGAAAAATTAGAATAAATACTATTTTGGTTAAAGGAGCTATCCCAACTTTATGTGTGCCAGTAAGTTTGTCATACTGTTGCACTTGTTACTGAAGCAATTATTAAAAATAAGCAATTATAAGCAATTAATGCTTTTTAGTTCATTTAAGATTATACTTATATGAACTAAAAAGTATTAAATAATCCTTATTCTGTACTCAATCTTCATAATTTTGAAGTCGGTACCAGTCCTAAGTATATAAGTTGCTGTTATACCTATTCTGTCAGAGAACTGGCGATTAGGTTAGCTGGTACCGATTGCAAAATAATGAAGATTGAGAACAGAATTATACTGAGTACAGAATAAGAATTATTTAATACTTTTTAGTTCATTTAAGTATAATATTACTATTGTCATTGCCTTGGAAGTTGGTTTTAATTTTTTGTTTAAAAATAATAATTTTACTCATTTTAGCTGTCCTTAACGTTTTCTATACTTACAGTTGGTGTTTTAAAAAATCAAAATCAAAATTGCTTTATTTCTGAACAAATCTAAAATAAAATATATTTTCAGAATACATGGTGCCTACCACCGGTTCGGTAACTAAGCCGTCGAGAAGAACCGGCGTAAGAAACTCGCACGCCCACTTTTTACCAAAAAAAGTGAGAAAATAAAATTATCTTTTAAAACAAAATTTACAATGCTGTAACTAAAAATTATACAATGTAAACATAGATAGATACATAATAATTGTAAGTCATGTAGAAGTAGCCTTGCAAGCAGTCATTCAGCATTCTACTCCCAAGATGTGCCATCAATTATGAAATCATTTTGGCTTTGGCACAAAACGTTCTTTGACTACTTTTTTAAATTTATTAATCGAAAGATTTTGAACGTTTTCTGGGACCATATGTTCCCATTTGAATATCAAGGAGTCACTTCGATTTCTCATTGTTTCCATCACCAGACCACCACTTTTGTGAACATGATACCTACTCGGAACAATACAATGTACAGCAAAAGAAAAAATTTGAAAATCGGTTCATAAACGGCGGAGTAATCGTTGAACATACATAAAAATTTATCCACAGGCGAACGTCTAGACTCCTCCTGTTTGGAAGTCGGTTCAAAATAATTGTAATAAAATATTATGATATTTTATAATATGTATTTAATTTAAGAATAAAATATAATATACTATGTGTGTTGTTTACTTTCAACGTTTACTTTCAATGTAAGGACTGATTTACCAGATAGATTTTACCTGAGTAATAAATAAGTAACTTTATAATGTGTTAAGTGTAAATTATTTACCCCTATAAGAACCTCATGTCATAACATATCCGACGATTGAAAAATCATTCCAAAAGAAAATGTGTATCTACTTTTCAATCGTCACCTTTTTTTGCCAATTAAAATTTATGATACCTAATTTGAAATACAAATCTATCAAAGTTGCATATTATTTATTTCTTATAGAAACTCAGGTAAAATAACTCGAACGGACTAAACTATCGATAGCAAAATACTATACTATCGATAGTAAAATATACATCACTAGCACACGCACACATTGACAGATCAAAAATGGTCACGCATTTTCGAGTTGTCAGGTGGTCTTTACGACAGTATATATTATGTCTATGGATTAGACAGTCATTGGATAAAGCACAAAAACACAAAAGGGGTACGAACCTTTGTGGCATTTTAGGCCATCATTAGGCATATTAACCGCCGGCTATTTTGATTTTTTTCAAAGTAAAGATCGCCATTTGTGTCCTTTGGACTCATATGGGGATCTTTATTTCTAAATATCTCGGAAACGTGACACTTTAGGATACCATGTTACAAACATTTTTTCTTTGTATAAGTGTCCTCTATCCAAATATAATTATACCACTTTTATCGTGCTTGGAAATTTTGAAAAAAAAATCAAAATGGCCGGCAGCTAGATATATGCCAGGCTCCATACAAAAATGTTCGAACCCCACTTTTGGTTGCCTTAAAAACTGCCTGTTTATAAAGTAATAGAACGTGTAATTTTGTTTTTGTGCTCTGTCCAATGACTAGTACTGTCCAATCATTAATCATGTTCACCCTATGTCTATTGCTACATAAAAAGTAAAGTAAAAAAATTCAAGTTTGACATTTCATAGACAAATTTGAGTTTTGACATTATTGCTATAAATGTCAATTGTCACTATACAATCGATTCGGAGTTGGAAAATAAAATTGAATAGGTATCCTTGATTCGCAAAAATGGCTTCGATCTTGCAGAGGGCTGCAATGCAACATTTCAAGGCTCAGACGCGCTTAGCGTCTCATGCTGCCACTGCCGGTGGCCATGGAGGTAAATACGAGAATATTTGAAAAATTATGTAACCATAACCTAGTAGTTTTTATCAATAATGTCCTGATGTTTCTGTTTAGGTGGCTCGAAAATGTGGAGAAACATGTCTTTCTTTGTGGGTTTCCCCGCTATTGTCCTTGGCATGTTGAATGCCTACCTGGCTCATCAAGAGGAAGGCCACACGCGCCCAGAATTCATTCCCTATGAGCACTTGAGAATCAGGACAAAGGTGAGATTATCATTGTCACACTCTCGTATATAGCCATACAAATTCAACTATTATTAGTGTTATCAAATATGTAGTTAGTTCCATTTAGTTACAAAACAACTACTTACTTTTTTTTGTCTAATACAGTGTAAACTCCATGTAACATCACTCTATTTAACGACAAACTCTCTAAAGCGTCGAAATCAATTGACTTTGGTTGGATTAGCTTGTCTACCATACAATGGTACACTCTACATAGCATTACACCCACTCTCAAAAACGTCAGCATTACTATACGATCTATTCGTTATCATATTCTCAGTTATACATAAACTTTCAAACTGTAAATACGGTTAGTAAAAGAAAATCACTGTATATTGACAAAAAAGTATTGATTTTTTTCTTCTCTCCATTTAACGACAACTCTATATAACGTCATAAAATGCACGGTCCCTTCAGTGTCGTTATATAGAGTTTACACTGTATTTGTTATCAGAGCTGATTAGGAATATTTTACTCTGTGTGAAGAGTATTTTAGATTAAAATAAGTACCTATTATTTTTTTATTCTGGTTGTTTGTATTAAGTTTATAATTCAATAATGACCATATTTACTACAAATACTGAAAAACATTCAATTTTTCTAGTAAAATATATGGTTGAAACTTGAAACCTACATACATGATTTACATGTTTGCAATCTAGCGGTTATAACAAACAATGAATGAATAAGGGTACTAATTTAATTCCTAGTAAACACCTTATATTAACTATAAGGGAGAAAAATATTGCTTAAATCAAGAAAAAGCACTATTATTAGTAATAATTAATAGTAAAGATGTTTACAGTTTACACACAATTAGAAGTAAAACCTTTAAGAAAACATTAGAACTTAATAGATTACAAATTAACATCAATCTGGTTTTTTACAATGTAGTTAAAATCTGTCAGTGAATATTTTGCATTGAGGCAAAAACAACATTAATTCCGTCACACAGTCACATGAACTGGGGCTTCCTTTTTCATACCTATACAATTTTCACCGCTTGGATAATTAATAATTATACAAGATTATTATTTTAGATGTCAGTTGACACTATATTATTAAAGTATGTTGAAGATATTTTGAGAGTCTTTATCATATTTGTATTAGTTACATGTTAGTCTGTCTTTATACATTTAGGTCTATATTTAAAAAATATTTTTAGTTTGAATTATCTAGTTACCTAAAATGAGGTTATGTGGTGAGTACTATTGTAATTTTCAGTAATAATAACACACATGTCTTGTTTCTTTTCAGCGCTTCCCATGGGGTGATGGCCAGAAGTCCCTCTTCCACAACCCCCATGTTAATGCTTTGCCCAATGGCTATGAAGATGATCACTAAATCAATCAATCTAGATCTAGAACATCAAAGTGTTATTAGAATTTCTGTATTGTAAGATAATAAAATTACTAAAATCAATATTCTTTTCATTATTTTAATTAGATTCATTTAAAAATAGCTGTTTAAAATTTTGTTATCGATATATTTTGTTGGACCATCTACCGGCTCTAAAACACTACACCGATTGTAAAAAGTTCAGACTTCAGACTTTTGAAATTCCTTGAGTGACTCAAGTTGAGAGTTGAGTCTTTCACCTAAAACAATATGGTATCAAACGATCGGAGACGAAACGATAGGAGATCGATGAGCTTCACAATAGTGCGAGAATGTCAATGAGTGCAAGTGAGTAAAACGCGTGTCCAGCAAAACTGATGTCTGATAGGGCTGTAGCCATTGCTCTGAGCGGCTGCGTTTGGATAAAAAGATAATGTCACGTAGGTACCTACAGTTTGACACTGACGACATAATATTTTGACACATTTGACATTTGGGTTTTGAGTTTTTGACAAGTGATTAGTGACATGCCTGCAAGAAGAAAGAAAAAATTAAAAAAGCGTGAACATCAGTAAATTTATTAAAACGTTTTATTTTAAGGTTCTTAAAGCTAGAAACTTTTCTATAATACTTATAACAGAAATTACATTGAATATAACAGAATATTAATTACATTTTAGACATTCCTCTTACTAGAAGTTTTCAAAATACAAACCTCAATGTTTGTTTATGCCTCTGAGTAATTTAATTTGATCGCCCAAATTAACTTGTGCATAATGGCATCAATAAAAGAGTTCACGAAGGAGTGCTGGACTGAGGTATACAACCGTATAATTGGTGCTGTGGTGTTTCTTGACGATCCGTCAGCAGAATGTTTACATTGGGATGGTGGTTTGTTCAATCTTCTGTCTGGCGGAGCTGTTGCCGTGAAGAGTTTGTCTCCTTTTGAAGTAAGCATAGTTCTCTGTTCTTGAACTCGATGCCATCATATACATAGCAGTCTCAAAACAGCTTTTAGCTTTATATGGCTTTACATGATCATTTTCTATGTGAACATAGGGTTGCCATCCGTCCGGATTTCCCCGGATTTATCCTAGTTTGAAGGGTGTCCGGGGTGCGTCCGGCCGGTTTTTTTTAAATCCGGGTAAAATCCAAACAATTTTGATGAGAGAAATTTAACTTCTAAGTCATGCAGCAATAAACGAAAGATAAAAACTCGCTAAGCATACACACGGTTTCTTGCACGGACTTGAGTTAGTCAAATTTTTACAAATTCTTGTTGGAAAAGCAAAAATTGGCAAGATGTTATCGTAATACTGTTTAAGAGGTGACCGGAGAAATAAACACATTTCGGCCAAATGTCCAGGAATTTTGTTGTGCCTGACCGGCGAAGGGAATTTGGGTGATGACAACCATATGTGAACAAAATGGCATGGTTTCCTTAGCAGCTTTGAGCATCTTTTTTTCCATGTAGTACCTTAAACTGTCTATAATTTATGTAATTGATTGTACCGTTGGTTCTTGGTGGAAATGCATGTTGAACACTAATAAAACAATATTTGCGTGCACTTTTTCCACTATATTTAAATATAGTGGAAAAAGTGCACGCAAATATTGTTTTATTAGTGTCTATAATTTAGGCTTTATACTAAAGCAGTGTAAAGCTGAAAGATATCCTGCTGCCTGCAGTACTTAAAACTTGTTTCTGGATTAAGATTTTGCATAATTTATTAACAAATACACTTGGTTGTTTTAAAACAGATCATGTTTGGGTAGCCGTTAAATATATTTTTTCGTATTAATTTCAGAGCTCAACAAGCAATCATCGCAAAGCAGTCTTTATAACACAAGCAACTAGCACCCAGCTAAGAACAATTAATGATATAATAAAGAACAGTGATTTTACCCACTGTATTCTAATTTCAACGGTTAGCCTGGATGTAGTTTATTTGGAGCTAAATGATGGGAAGGATGTAACGGATGTTATATCTTCTGGGAGAGCACCAGCTGAAGCTACAAAGCAATTGGAATCCATGCTTATTGAATGGATTGGAAAAAAGGTTGGTTTGGAATATTGAAGAAATTGATCCGTACATGACAGACCAACATCATTTGTTTGGATTGTGTCAATTCAATGTTAGCTGTGAGCTATCGGATGTATTTGACATAACACAACCATAATACGTAGGTACACCATCTGCCTATGAATCAACTTTCTCTGATAGTACATTGTTAAATTATTAATTGCATAGGGCTCTTTTTAACTCTTTATTTATACCTACTGCTAAGCTATACAACAATTCAAAGGTAGTGAAATTGTGAAAACCTTTAAGTTTTGGTTGTCTCATACATGACTATGTTTTTAATTCGATAGAGTATTTATATAAACATTTTAGATAAAATAATATGATTGATTTTTCTTACAATAAATTGAGATGAATTGTCTGAAATCATGTTGTCCACTTTTTAACGTAGTTAGTGGCGGCCGAGAAGGAAGATCTTCTGACCGAGCGATATAGCATGCTCGGTCAGGCCGAAGCCCACTGACGTCATTTCAGACATTGTATATATCTTGCCGTTCTCCGAAACTTCGATAGCGCGATGCAGGATTGTTAGCCGAATTGTGGGCACCGCCACATCTTCTTTGACTAATAATAGCATATTTTTTATTTACAGCAATGTGCTGTGGAAGTAATACATGTTCCACTGTTCACAATATCACCCACAAATGTGATATTTCTCACACCACCTTATCACAAATTATATCCAGTGTTTGATGGAAAACTGACTTCAGAGACAGCACCTACGGATTTATACTCATTGTCTACGGAAGAGAGGTCATCAGTGAGGAGGCTAGCGAGTTGCTTAAACAGCATGTTAGCTATGATGAATTTGAAAGAAGATATTTACTACATGGGGCAGTTCAGTGGACTAGTTGCAGGAGTGCTAGAGAATTCACCAGTTTCTATAAACAGAAGAAAGGTTAGTTAGTTAAGTATATTCATAGGCAGATGACGTACCTACATCATTTGGTCGGATTATGTCAACTTAATGCAAGTTGTTATGTTGGCTGGATAGTACATTCCCTAAAAAGTTGTGCTATTTTTATTTGATATCAGCTCTGTTAATTAAAAAATAATATTGTACACTACTATTAAATGAATTTATTTTTATATTTCCAGTCCTGCTCCAACCCCACATCGCTCATCATAGTTGACAGAACTCTTGACTTGTGCGCTGTGACCACACACACTATGGAGTCCATTCTTGACAAAGTGATGGCGGCGCTACCGAGGTTCCCCGGTCATTCCAACGAGGTAGCTGTCAATATGTCGCCACTCTGTGAAGCTAATGTGTAAGTCACTATAATTATATTACCAAATTTAACAGTTGTACATTCGTAGAAGTAGTATTCTAATGTAATGTAAAAGAATATAATTATTGCAAGACAGGGGCTTCTAATTTAAAACAGTTTGCACTTAAATACTTATGTGTTATATTGTAAGACTCGGACAAATAAACAAATTAAAACTTACATGATACATTAACCACTTAAAGCAGCGGTCGGCAACACGCGGCCCGCGAACGTCTTTCATTTGCCATTGCCAGTAGTAATTGCCTCTTAAGAACGTAGCTGTTTGTGTCATTTTATAACAAACACTAAACTTATTTCTCTTCATTATGTGTAGGTATACTGAGCTAGGGTTAATACAAGAATGAGGCTTGCGGCCCGCCTTTAGTTTGTTTTGCCACCTTGTGGCTCTTGCCTGCCAAAAGGTTGCTGACCGCTGACTTAAAGGATTGTGATGCAATGTTACGAAATTTATTAAAATATGATTCAAGAGGCAGTTAATAGTTCATCGATTGAACATTCCATAGAAGGAATGTAATAAGTTCATCTATAAAAAAATCTTAATTTTACAGCTACACAAATCTTGATGATGTACTAAGTCCAGGATGCTTGTTCCATGCTAACGATGACTCCTGTCTACAAACCTTTGACAACATGATCAACAAGTCACAAAAAGAGGTTATGTTTGATCTGTACAACAAGTTGTCTAAAATTGATGTACAGAAATCACCCGGGCCAAAGACATTGTTGAAAGTTACTCCATTGAGCTTGGAGAAAATTGTATCTGCTTCTAAAGGTAAATTCTTGGTCCTTTCAATTTTAAATGTACTAAAGTCTAGTCGTGAACCACATAGAAAGTAAAGGCTTGTCGCTAATAGGCTACTTGACCTATATTCAATTTCATTGAACAAATGCATATTTCTAGTAGAACTTGGCCGAGGAAACCGTATTTCACGTACGTACCCTTTTCATCAAATAAAAGCTTATGATTGATAGATAAAGTCGATTTGAAAATATGATTTTATGAAAATAGGATTTGTACTGACGAAAACGCTTGCAGTACTTCCGATTTGGATGTGACGTCATCAGACTCGTAATTTAATATCTTTTATTTATCGCGCTCGTTATATGTAAGTTTATTTGTACATAAATAATAAGAATAAGCCTAGAAAGATTTGTAAAATATATTTTCTTGAATAATTCAAATAAAACATCAGTTTTATATATTATCTCCATTTATTGTAGACGGGAAATGAAATGGCCAAAACTTTTCTCCAAAAGTTTTCAACATTACAAATGATTTCTAATTTCTTATTTAATACTTTTATAATTATTGGGCACTTTTAGACTCGTACATTTAGCACATAAAAAAATGTTCAGTAAAAAAGTTTAAAATACAAAACGTATGACGTCACACTATGGCGGACAGTGTTTTCGGCGCCATTAATAATTATTTATTATTTATTTAATCAGGACACCTGTTTGGTGTCCTGATACATACATTGAAATATCATTAAAATAAGCATATTAATTATTATAAATTTTTAATGTGCAGGTGACACGGCATTTATAATCAAAACTCCACAAAATACAACATGAAATTATTAACTACTAAACTAAAGAACAATTACTTAAATGAATTATATATTGTGTGATTGTTAACTAACAACAATTTTCAAGCAAAGTATATATTACATTAATAACAAAATTTCTGAGTAAAACTTAAAACTATGATAAGTACCTATTATTACATAATAATTATTTTATTTTATTACATTGAGATATTATTGCAAATTAAATTATATTAAGATTAAACATGTCAATGAATGTTCAATATATAGCAAAAAGTCAGAATTAAAATGTGTATACAAAAACAAAATCATAATAAGTAATTTAATAGATGTCAAATAGAGAATTATTATAAACATGAATAGATAATATACTTTTATTTATTAATAATGATTATATCATAGATATGTCACTATAAGGTAAGTATATTTTTCAATTAACATTTTTATGGGTTTCTACTTTTTACTGTGTAAAATATTAAAATATTAGTTTTTTTTGTTAAATGAATGATTAAGAAGCGATTAGCATGAAGAAAAAAGTAGGTCAAGTAGCCTATTGCGCGTATGGCGCTGTCTCGTTTCTATATTATGTAAGTGATATCCATATTTTGCGGCGTGAAAGAGACGTTTCTTTCTACGTCCTCCGCGACCGGACTTAACTATAACTATCATTATTAATTTTGAGATAATAAGCGAGTTTTGATAAATTCAATAGCATTTAGCAATCATGCTCATTTCACTTCAATTCATAAATAGCTTGGACAAACATGTTGAACTGCAAACCTCACATGTGACAATGATTATATCAATGTTAAAAAACTTATCACATTTACAGGTAACTATGACATAATCGAGAAGCACTTAGGCATACTGCAGCAGGCTTTAGGTGTGGTGGAGACCCTGAAGTCTCCGAAACGAGTGCTACAGGAGCTGCTGATGAGCATAGAGAAACAAGTCGTACAGAGTCTCGCGGCTAGCGGTGACTCCACTAGTGTTCTACATCAGGTTAGAGGGGTATTTAGTGGGAATTTATAAAAGTTTTAAGAGACTGTTTAAAACGACTTGTGCAAAGTGTAAAATATGACTTACCAAACAAAGAAGTTTATTCATTAACAATTGACGGGTCTATGTGATTTTGCAGATCAAAGATTTGGTCAGATTATGTCAATCCAATGTTAGGTCATAGGTGTGATCTGTCGGATGGGTTTAACATAACGCGACCAAATTAAGCAGGTCCACCATATGCCTAAGATTCAACTTCTCTGATAGTATAAGGCCGTGTGGCTTGATGTAAAATGGACCTTCCGCGACTTTAATTATCATTTAGTTCTACTTTTAGAAGCAGCTTAAGAGGCCGGGTGCCATCGAAATTCTCATCAAAATCAAAAATATTTATTTCCAAATAGGTTAACAAAGTTAACTTTTAGAACGTCGTGTCTAAATGAGGCCTACCACCGGTTCGGGAACTACCCCGCCGAGAAGAACCGGCGTAAGAAACTCATACATACATAATACCAAAATCATTTTCTCATACGAAAATATTTAACATGTTGCAGTTTGAGTTATTTTTCAGTTTAAAATAGTAATTACCCAGATTCCTGCATAAAAATTTACTATAAAAAATTTATAATACTAAAAAATATTTTTTAGTATAGGTATGTATGTATGTATGTTTGAGAATTTCAATGGCACCTGGCCCCTTAAAGCCTTCCATGCTGTCAATATTACCCAAATGTCAATATTTGGATAATGAAACAAAATTCAAGAACAACTTGCGAAAATTTGTAATTCATACTATTATGTCTCATATTTTTTCTGTATTTAATTAACATTCCAGGAAGTTGTATATTTTATATTGTTTCCTGAAAGCATTTTTGTTTTAGATGCTTAAAGTTCATGAATCAGTTTAAATTAGTAAAAAATATCTGCAAGACCTTAATGTAGTAACCTAACGTTACTAAATTCGTCTACGAGAACAGAAAGGATGACCTAAGCTTCCTCAAAAAGAATCGTGATGATCAGCCAGCAGCGTCCCAACCCAGCAATAAGGCGAACTCATCCTCCGCAAGTGAAGCATCACGGGAGAACAAAAAAGAGGATGAGAAAGAGAGAGATAAAAATGAAATTAGGAAGTCTCTAAACTCAACGGCCAAATTAAAAGCGTTTGTGGGCTCCATCAAAAAAGTACTTCATCGTGAAAGAATGATCGAGGATAAAAACACCCTTTCTCGGATCAAGGCTTCGTCACAAACAAATCGGCAGGCTTTAGCAATGGAGGCTTTTTTGAGGGAACCATCTACACAAACACCGGCAAATAAAAACAAAAGATATAGGGCTGATCTCGGGCAAGTGCTCCCGCCAAAACTCAGACTGGCCCAGAACCCCGAAGATCATATAATAAATGCCTTCCTCGAGTTCCAGGCGATAATAAGAGCAAATAAGACCATAAAGCTCTTGACCTGCAAGATCATACAGGCCTATCAGCGGAAAAATCAAAAGCTGTTAGAAGTGAGACTCGAGGATGCAAAAGCTGCCATATACGACAATGTCACCTCCACAATAATTGCCGGGGCGATGACAGGGCAGTATATGGCGGCATTAAGTGCCGACTGCGGATTCGTGGTTCCGGACGAGGATGAGGCAAAACGCACGGGAACACTCAAATTTATCACAAAATCTGAGGATCCAATAGTGGTAATAGCGGAATGTACCAGAATAATGCTGGAAGGATACTAGAAATGGCAGAAGTCCTATCTGGGGACCCCGAATCCAGCATGGACTGGGATATATTCGCGAAACCTATCAACTACTCGTGGGTCAATGGGGTTCCTGGATGTGGGAAGACAACTTGGATCATTAATAACTTCAATGAGGAAACAGACGTTATAATAACAACGACAATCGAAGCAGCCGAGGATCTAAAGCAAAGGCTATCGCTACGAACTGGCAACAAAGTTAAAGATAAAGTTCGTACCATGGCCTCTTTGCTGGTAAATGGGACAAAAGAAACCTACAAAAGGTTGATAGTTGACGAGGCCCTCATGAACCATTTCGGCTCAATCGTCATGGCGAATCAGTTAACAGGCGCCAACGATGTCATCCTCATTGGAGATATTAACGAACTCCCGTTTATAGAGCGTGAAAACCTCTTTAAACTTAATTACACTTGTCCAAACCTGGTAACCAGCATCACCCAGGGGTTGTCTTGCACACACAGGAGCCCTATGGATGTGGCATACGCCTTAAGCATGGTCTATAATAACATCTATTCATCGAAGGAAATTGTGCGGTCCCTAAAGCTAATGAAGTATACAGGAGCGAGAATACCTAAAACCGATCTAAATACCCTGTATCTTGTCCACACACAAGAGAAGAAAGCAGCCCTCACTAATACAGGCTATGGATCGGGAACGGACTCTCGCGTCCTCACAATCCATGAAGCTCAGGGATTAACGAGTCTCTCGGTGATCATCATACAGACCAAGTCCCGAAAGCTGGCAATCCATGACAGCGTTCCTCATGCAGTTGTAGCCATATCTCGGCACACTAACACCTGTGTCTATTACACTGACACTGATGGAGACGCTGTGGCAAGCTTCATAAAAAGAGCCACGGAGGTGTCAACCGAACACATAAAAGATTATAACATAAAAATGGCTATAAAAGACAGGAACGATAAAGTCCTAAGCCACATGGCGGGTAGATTCGACACAGAACGATATCTCTTTAACACACTAGAAACTCCACCCAGCTTGAGTGACCCCTCTCCACCAAGCCAATGTCACAGCATCTAAAGGCAAAGGGTGGAGCAGCATAAAACCTAAGGAAATCGGAAAATGTCGGATCTACTGGCCGCCACACCGACTGGGACCTCACCGTTCAAAACATTAATATTATTATTATGTAATTTATAAAACAATAAATATATATTTATTTATTATATGTATAACATATTTTTACCAACGATATCAAAATAACTTTTACGCTTCGCTTTGATTTTTCTCTTAAAATAGAAGACAATAATTTAAATATTAATAAAATCTTAGTAATAACGTGTGAAATATTACACCTTTGGCTTTATTTGTATTTCTTGTGTTGTTACTGCACTGTCGGAAGGCACACGACGGCATTCTGGAGCGAAATGTAGCGAAAAACAACGCAGTAATTAATGAATTAAACACGTCCGGCTGTTACCGCGTCCTAAGGCACACTGCTCTCAGATGAGTGAGCTCACTCATTTCGAGGGTGACACATTTTCGCGCTGACGATTGTATGGCAACTTTTCTAACGTTCTAATTCTATGCTTTTTACAGATAACACATCTAATAAAAACAAGGAAGGAAAAGAACCTAGCACTTGAAAATCTGTTAGCGTTACTAGTACATGTCTACTCATTGACTGGCACTGAAGTAGTGTTCACTAAAGAACATGAGGACAGTTTACAAGACGCGCTAGCGGTGGCCATATTTGAGGACAACAAGACCATGTTCCCAAATGACTCCGGGTACATTGTTACTCCTGAGGAGTGTGATGAGATATCTAAAAGAGTTATGGAAAGGCTGAGGGATGTGTCACAGATGAGAAAGATATTGCACAAGTAAGTTTATGCAGTACATTTATATTTTCAGGGTAGTATGTAGGTATATCATTAAAAATTCAGGAAAATGTGTTTGTCTGAAATAACATAGGATAATAATTGTATAGCACGATAAACAAATTGCTGAGATACAAAGTCGCACACAGTTTTTTGTTTTGTAAAATCTTTGTGTCGTAATCTCACAATCCTGCATCGCGCTATCGGAGTTTCCTAAGTGCGGCCTCGGCCTGGGTATATTACCTCGCTCGGTTGGAAGACCTTCCTTTGTGTCCACGTGTTATTAATAGTACAATTTTTTAACTTTCCACGTCTATTCCAGATACAGCTCGGTGATGAAACCGTGCGAGAGTGGCGTGGGTCACGAGTATAAAGGTGTGCTGCAGCAGTTGACCGAGGACGTGGTGGACAGCACCCGGCCAGACCTGACCGACCTGAGATGCCGGAACGAGGGGATCAAAGACTTACTGCGGAGTGGGCTTAAGTAAGTTTCATGTTCTAATTCATAGCAATATGTGTGAGTTAAGGCAAGGGAATGTTGCCGTTTGAAACCGCGACCGACAAAAAAAAAAAACACTTAGGGCCTGTTTCACCACTTTCTGATAAAGTGCCTAATAGGCTAGCATAGCTGGGCACCGTTAATCAAATAGTTAATGTTGCCAACTATTTTTATACTAACCCACTAAATTTAGCAGCGTAAACCACCAGAAACCGCAAAAACCTAAATGGCCTCTCAAACCACCAGAATTCCACTAAATAACGTAAAGACAACAACAACCTATCTGAATATAATTTGAAAATAATACAAAAATAACGTCATTATTATTATGAAATAATTATTTTTGTTACTACAAAAAGGAAAACTTTAGTTACCTAATGTACCTGTGTATAAGTAGGTACTTAACTAAAGAGTAAAAATGAGCGTCTTTAGAGGAATCATTGTCATTTACTTGTTCAGTTTGTGAAAAATAAATTTCTTTAGTTCTAATTTTTGTAATTTGGTATTATTTTGTTATTACAGCATTTGCTTTCGCGTGCTAACCTTGCAGTTTGCACGAAAGAAAGGCGATCAAACTTCATCCGGTTTCTCTGTTAAGTCTTGACAACATTCATCATGCTAAATAATCGCTCTATATCAGCGTTAGAATGCGGCAAAACGAATAAAGATAATCTATACTAATATTATAAATGCGAAAGTATCTCTGTCTGTCTGTCTGTCTGTCTGTCTGTCTGTCTGTCTTGCTTTCACGCCAAAACTACTGAACCGATTGCAATGAAATTTTGTATAAGTACAGTTATTCTAGAGTCTGAGAAAGGACATAGGCTACATTTTGATGTGGGAAAATATCTTATTTCCATGAAAATTTCGATGAAAATGAATTCGCATTGCGCGTGGCCAGCGCTCATCCCGGGGGTCCTGGGTTCGAGTCCCGCAGGCGGAACAAAAAGTTTTCAATTTTCCTGGGTCTTGGATGTGTATTAAAATAAAATTTCAAAAATCTTAAACATATTTTATGTATAATATTATAAAAAATCCAGAAATATATCGATGGAATGAACATTTTAGTTCTAATACGATTCAACAGATGGCGTTTTATTTTTTACTTTATTGTAACATAGAACTAATCATACTTATTAGTTAGTATGTTTTTGTTTATAGTTTTTAATACGTTAGAATATGATGTTTAATAATATTATAATAATCCATACTAATATTATAAATGCGAAAGTATCTCTGTCTGTCTGTCTGTCTGTCTGTCTGTCTGTCTTGCTTTCACGCCAAAACTACTGAACCGATTGCAATGAAATTTTGTATAAGTACAGTTATTCTAGAGTCTGAGAAAGGACATAGGCTACATTTTGATGTGGGAAAATATCTTATTTCCATGAAAATATCGATGAAAATGAATTCGCATTGCGCGTGGCCAGCGCTCATCCCGGGGGTCCTGGGTTCGAGTCCCGCAGGCGGAACAAAAAGTTTTCAATGTTCCTGGGTCTTGGATGTGTATTAAAATAAAATTTCAAAAATCTTAAACATATTTTATGTATAATATTATAAAAAATCCGGAAATATATCGATGTAATGAACATTTTAGTTCTAATACGATTCAACAGATGGCGTTTTATTTTTTACTTTATTGTAACACTAGCTGTTGCCCGCGACTTCGTCCGCGTGGACTTTAGTTTATAGCGCGCGGTGTCAACAAAATGTGTGTCAAATTTAAAAACTTTTTAAAACCCTGGTAAGTGGTACCCCTCTTAGGGCCGCGCTACACCGGAATGGCAGCGCTGAAAGTGCTCGCCTCGCCGCTGCCATTCCGGTGTAGCGCGGCCCTTAATTAATCAAAATACCCAAAAACAGCTGTGCAGTGTGCACATAATCTATACTAACATTATAAATGCGAAAGTATCTCTGTCTGTCTGTCTGTCTGTCAGTCTCGCTTTCACGCCAAACGCCAAAAGTATCTCTGTATGTCTGTCTGTCTGTCTGTCAGTCTCGCTTTCACGCCAAATGCCAAAACTACCGAACCGATTGTAATGAAATTTTGTATACAGATAGTCTAAAGCCTGAGAAAGGACATAGGCTACTTTTTTACTGGAAAAAAGGGTTGTAAGGGGGTGAAAATGCGTAAATTTATTCAAATTAAGTTAGTTCCAACAGTTCATAATATATGGCGCCGTGCGTCTTCTACATCGCGCTGACGCTTGCTCAAAAGTCTTTCTATAAGACGTGGTATCATCTTACATTTAAGTTTCGATTTTTTTCGATTGTTATATCTATTCTACGGTATTAAATAAGTCAGTACTTTATCTGTGCAGTGACGTAACCTTAAATCTATCAATGATAAATAGTTTATGGGTAAAGTTGTGTAATTGGAGGGCTAAATAAGCTTTAAAATTTGGCATAAAATATAAAGTTTAATATAAAAAAATGAAATACTTATTGTGTGCACACTGCACAGCTGTATTGATTTAAGGGGTACCAGGGTTTTTTTATAAAAGCTTTTGACACCAATTTTGTTGACATCGCGCGCTATAAACTGAAGTCCACGCGGACGAAGTCGCGGGCAACAGCTAGTAATAATATAATTAAGTTTCCAGTGTGCGTCTTCAAGGGTTGGAAACATAACTAACTTAAATAATCTAATCCACTAAGAAATCCACTAGCCACTAAAACCAAAATTTTCCCGCCGAAAGGTACGTCTAAACCTCTAGTGGAAATTCCACTAAGTTGGCAACACTGCTCGCACACGCTTGAAAATGTATCTAGCATTGTTTTTGTTTCACTCGCTGTTGCCGTGCCGCGGCGCCACGCTGCCCGTCCGCCCGGCACTTGTCGTTTCATACTAACTGTCTGAACCTGTTTTCGCGCCGCGCCGCGGTGCCGTGCGGTAAATAGTAGGCATTGGATCATAGATAAAGTATTATAGTATAGAAGTAGTCTTAGCCCGTCATCGCGTGGCCATTTTGTGCTTTTTTTTTATACAAGTAGTGTGCGTTTATTTTCTTGAATATTTATATTTGTCGATTATTTCGAAGCACATTATGATACAGGAAAGAAAGTCAATTAGTTCATGATATCGATTAACTATAGTTCAAGTGATGAGAATCCGTAAACACACGTAGAAAGCTATGCAATTTTTATAGCCAAATTATTAATTGATGTGAAATTTTTAGCACTAATGCTTTATATAGCACGAATAAGGGATTAATAAACTTATAAATTATCTTTTTAGCTTACAAAAATACCGATTGAAAAGCCCAAAAATCGTTGTTAAAAACTTACGTATTTAATGTTAAATCCACGTGTTTGAGGCATTCTTTGACCATTCTTATGGTTTATTATTTAGCGGAACCACAAAACTCAACAATATCTAGCATTAAATGTTCACTAAAAACCTTTATTAACACTTTTATTACATGAAATATGCAGACCGACTCCTTTGTTATGTCCTAGTAAGTAGGACATAACATTACACGCTTTTGACGCTTGTACACCGATATAAGGCTCTCTCCAGTCTATAGTACCTCAATGCATTGGATTAACGATTAACGGACTTCTGCATATTAACGGAAGTTAACGAGTCCGTTAACATTTTAAAAAGTTAACTTAAAAGTTAATCCGTTAATCAAAATGTTAACTTCGTTAATTAACGATTAACGGATTAACGAGTTAATGCCCAGCTATGTAGGCTAGTCATAACTTTTTTGACAGATTCTCCATACTTGATCTGTTAAGTTAATTGGTGGATAGCCTTATCAGGAAGTGGTGAAACAGGCCCTTAATTACATAATTTTATAGGCTACTAGATGTCCCGCGCGGCTTCGCCCGCGTAAATTAGGAATTTTACGGAAACCATACATTTTCCCATTAAAAATTGCTTAAGTATGTCCCTACTCCATTTAATTGCTCTACTATATGTATATCTGTGCCAAATATTGCCATAACAATTGTTCCAGTAGTTCGTAATTTCTAATATTTCCCCCGTTTTTCCCACATTTTTCTGAGTTTCTTGGGTTGTATTAGCATAGTAAAAGGCACCTCCTTTTACTATGCTAATACGACCGAAGAAACTCAGAAAAAACGGCACACAACAAAATCTCGGCGATACCAGCCTCTAAAACTGGCCGAGATTCTGTTGTGTGCCGTTCGTGGCGACGCATTGATACTATGGCGCACACATACAAGCCGCGCGCGGTGCCTTTGTATGAAGATAACTTACTTCCCCTCCTTTTACTATGGTATTAGACTTAGCGTGATAATATATAGATTATAGCCTATAGGCTTACTCGATAAAATATGATCTATCTAACACTGAAATAAGTTTTTATATCGGGCCTGTAGTTCCTGAGATTAACGCGTTTAAGCAAACATACTCTTCAGGTTTATAATATTAGGTAGGTATAGATTTTTTTTTTTATTATCGCTTGACAAACTCGAGTCTCGATCTAAAAGACTATGAAAAGTACCAATAACAGGGTCATTGTAGGCTCATAAATCATAACCATGGGACGATGCATGGTATAATATAGTAGTGATGATGATGATGATAATGATGATGAATATAATTTGCATAGTAGCATATGCTTTCCGTTCTTAAAACAACGATGAAACTCCCAAACGTGTATCTATAAAATACATCAGGAGAACTCTCAGCACCTTCCGAACCACGGTATACCAGGTATACCTCGGTGCAAAATCTTACTTGTTGGTAGCATATGCTTAGAACACTTCTCACAAAACCGAAGTCACCGCATGTTTCCCTATAAATTTTGAGGAGTTCCCTCGATTACTTATGGATCACCACTTTTGTGAATATAATACCAAATTGGGATAATACTTTTGTGAATATAATACCAAATTGGGATAATACCCTATATACCAAAAGAATAATTTTGAAAATCGGTTAACAAATGGCGGAGTAATCGTTGACCATAAGAAAACGAACATAACATCTCCCCCATTTTTGGAAGTCGGTTAAAATTGTAGCCTATGTGTTATTCTGATGCATAAGCTATATTATTGTAAAGTGTCATTAAAATCCGTTCAGTAGTTTTGCGTGACAGAGTAACAAACATCCATACATCCAAACAAACTTTCGCCTTTATAATATTAGTAGGATAGTAGGATAGGTTTCATTTTACTCTATGCCACTAGCTTTTACGCTACAAGCGGTCGGAATGTCGGTTGAAAATGAAACCATAGCCTAGGTCAGAATGTGGCTTTTTTTTACTTTTGTCGGTCGCCATCCATCTAAGGATTTTCTACCTTTAAGAGTAAAAGTGAAAGAAATATAATGTCCCAGTATTGGGGCCCAGAATTAGTTTTTGCCACCAACATGAAATATGACTTACCTATAATGTGATAAAGCTTTAATTTCAACAATAAATACTTATAAATAATTTTCATTGGACGAATTTTCAATAAGCTATGACATTTTCTTTCGATTGCAGCATTCTAACGAGCAAGAAGAAAAACACGAAGCGACCGCTGGACAACCAAACTATAATATTATTTGTCGTCGGAGGCATCACCGCTGAGGAGTGCAAGAGGATCCATCGTACAGTCATAACCAGTGGCATAGACAACGTGGTCATGATCGGCTCGACTAAGTTTGTTTCGCCGGTTGAAGCTATGAAGGACGTACTCAATTTATAGCGGTGTCGACAAAAGTCACTAAATAAGTGAAGAGAAACATAAAATTACAATTAGTATCATGTATGTCTCTATCTTATCTTATATCTTTAATACACACATGAGTCAGTCAATGAGTGTTTGCTATACCGAGCAAAGCTCAGTCATCCAGGTACTGTTTTTTTTAATTACTTACGGTAAAATGAGCGTCGTAAGCAGTATTTCTCGATTTTATGCGGGGTCGCGCTGCTATTTATAGTCTGTCAAAAAAGTGAAGAAATTAAAAATGGCAACATCGTAGTGTCATCCCTTTTTTTTAGATTGATTTGAATGGGATGACACTACGATGTTGCCACTTTTTAATTTCTTCACTTTTTTGACAGACTATAAATGAATGATTACATAGGGTGAACATGACTAGTGATTGGACTGTGGACAGGGCACAAAAACACTATTTATTATAGTTCCTTAAAAACTACCTGTTTTTCTTTGAAATTTTTCTATTACTTTAAAAACAGGCAATTTTTAAGGCAAATCTTGATAAATTTTGTGTTACTGTGCTTTGTCCAATGACTGGTACTGTCCAATCACTAGTCATTTTCGTGGTGTGGCGGGCAAACCGCTCGTTCGCGCGGACGCATATAAATCGAGCCTTAGGGCCCTTCCAATCGACGTTTTGTATACGCAAGTTGAACGCTCAGCAAACAAAAGGAAGCCATCACGTTTTAAACTTTATATCTGCCAAAACGCGATGAAAACGCGTAGAAGCTGAAGACGAGCGCATCAGAAACGCGCGTGTCAGTGCGCAAAAAGTACGTCGTGTGGAAAGCCCCTTTAGTCATTAAAATTTTAAAAATTAACGAATGTGTAACAGAATTCAATTAGTGACCAAGTCACGGCCTCGTTTAATGGGCACCGTTGTGTCATTTCAAACATAATGTAGCTTTTTATATATAATTTAAGTTTCTTATAAAGTTTATAATATCAAATTATTGCAAACATTTAATTATTGTATGTACACAATTATTATTTAAGCTAGAAATATTTAGGAAGCAATTAAAAATTGCTGTAATATACTAAGTATGTAAATAATATCATTCGAAAGTAAATATTGTATGTATTAAATTTTAATTTGTTATGTAATGTTAATGTATTATTAAGCTGTCAGTGCATTGTTTAAAAATGAGAAATATGTAATAGATATACTAACATAGCGATAAAATGGCGGACATTCCTCGTCAGTCTGTCACGTGTCATAGTTATGTCGCTGGACAAGGACATGTTTTGTGACTTTAACGTCTGTAATTTGTTTACGCAATAATCTTTCATAATAGGGCTGTAAAAGCGATAGCTAATAATCAAAATCAAGACAAGCATTTACTGTTATTATTATTAATTGTTTTTCTTTTGTTTCGAGACACCTATGAGTCATTACTGTTTCAGTGCCGAACAGCATTTTTTTAGTAGTACAGTATGAAGGAGTAAAATATATTATTATCCTTAATTCTGCATTTAAAACGGCATAATCGCTGTAATTTTCATGACTCCGATAAATAGGTAATTACTAGTTAAGTTGTGTTATAAAAGTTAATAATATTAAGTGTAATACAAGGACAATGCAAAACTGTAATATGTATGTAGTATGTACTTACTATAAGCTAAGCTATAAGTATTTTTTTCGCATGTTGATTATTGTGTTTTTATTTTAAAAGTTTATTAATTATTGTTGTCCATACTTTAATATCATAAATGCGAAAGTGTGTATGTCTGTCTGTCCGTCTGTTTATCTGTTACCTCTTCACGCCTGAACCGATTTAGCTGAAATTTGGCATGTAGATACTTTGAGTCCCGGGAAAGGACATAGGATACTTTTTATCCCGGAAAAATGTACGGTTCCCGCGCGATAAAAGAGTCTTGGCGCAACGGAGTTGCGGGCGTCATCTAGTCGTCTATATGTGTATTGCGTACCTAAGCAATGTACTTTTATCTTACTATCATGTTCTAGTTTCATGTATGGGACTTGGTAAAATAAAATTATAAAATAAAATTATTTCTGTTATTGTTGTTACCACTTACATATATTATGTAAACGAATTAGTGGGTAGGTCGAAAAAATTTAACGCAAACACCTCTTCATAATATTATTCATTATTATGTTATGCGCTCCTGGCACTTCATAGCTTAAAACAAAAATGTCCTATTAATTTGTTCATTCACAAGAATTAAAACAAAATATTGGGGGTATAAGTCACAAGAAAAATATTAAAATTAGTGGGTAGGTCGAAAAAATTTAACGCAAACCTCTTCATACGTTATGCACTCCTAGTTTAAAAGAAATGCTCTACCCCTATTAATTTGTCAATTCACAAGAATTAAAACAAAATATTGCGGGTAGTCACAAGAAAAATATTAAAATTAGTGGGTAGGTCGAAAAAATGGAACGCAAACACCTCTTCATACGTTATGCGCTTCTGGTACTTCATAGTTTAAAACAAATGGGCTACCCCTATTAATTTGTCATTCACAAGAATTAAAACGAAATATTGGGGGTAGTCACAAGAAAAATATTAAAATTAGTGGGTAGGTCGAAAAAACTGAACGCAAACACTTCTTCATACGTTATGCGCTCCTGGTACTACATAGTTTAAAACAAACGGGCTACCCCTATTAATTTGTCATTCACAAGAATTAAAACGAAATATTGGGGGTAGTCACAAGAAAAATATTAAAATTAGTGGGTAGGTCGGAAAATTGAACGCAAACACCTCTTCATTCGTTATGCGCTCCTGGTACTTTTTAGTTGAAAACAAATGGGCTACCCCTATTAATTTGTCAATTCACAAGAATTAAAACGAAATATTGGGGGTAGTCACACAAAAATATTAAATTAGTAAGTAGGTCGAAAAAATTGAACGCAAACACCTTTTCATATGTTATGCGCTCCTGGTATTTCATAGTTTGAAACAAATGGGCTACCCCTATTAATTTATCACTAGCTTTATTTGACTGAGATTTGCTCGGTCAAAACATGAATAAAATGACATTTTCTAAAAATGATTCCTAGCTAGATCGATTTATCGCCCCCGAAATCCCCTTTAAACTAAATTTCATGAAAATCGTTGGAGCCGATTCCGAGATTCCAATTATATATTTATATACAAGAATTGCTCGTTTAAAGATATAAGATTAAAAGCAGTACTTGGTTAAAAAAACTCTTTAAAATTGTAATTTGTTTATTTACCTACTTAAAAGTATCTGACGAAGGTAAAGTACAAAGTTAATAACAATAAAATACTGCAACCATTCTTGTGACAGATTAAAATACTTCATAATGTATTAAATGAACATAATCAACATTTTTATTCTTCATGTACCTATCTACTAACACATTTTATAAGAATTTTGAGATTCTATAAATATAATGTTTTAACATAACTGTCCACTCCAATCAATAAGATTACTTCACTGCTTCAAAGTAATAGTGCATAGAGTAATAGTGCGAAAATTATCATGTTTTAGACGTTTTTTCATTTTTTAATCAAAACAAATGCATTTTAACTATTTTTAAATAATCGCTGATTCCCTGAAGGGCCAACCCACACGTACCACAACCACACAACGTGGTCGGGCATATATATCGTATTTTAATTTGTAAATGAACTGGACCATTCACACGTACCACATTTTGTAGTCGTTGTCGACCACTTGTCAGATATCGACCACATCGCAACCACAACGTTGCGTCGATGCAACGACAGTGCGCGCATACCGCCCGCGCTCTTCCCCCCCTCCGTTTCATTCACTTAACTTACGTAACCACATCGCACCCCATCGCAACAACTACAAAAAGCTGCAGCGACACCATTCACAAGTAACCACAGCTCGACGACATTTTGTCGTTGCGATGTAGTGTGGTTGTCGTACGTGTGGGTTGATCCAAACTTGTTTATGGCGGGGTTACATTATTCCAATCCAGTGATTCATCATCCAATCCAGCACGTTTTTGCAAAATTGCATTCCAGTGCATTCCAATGCCCGTTTACATTTCAATAGTTATACAGCACTGGATTGAAACAATATTATGGGTGAGTTGCACCAACTTACTTATAACTGTAACTTTAACTATAACTTAAACTTTAACTACAATGCAAAATGTCAAAGCTTTGGTTAAAGTTAAAAATGGACGCCATCAAGACGATATATTTAACCATAACCATAGAGCTCGACAAGGCTTTGCACGTGCACAAATGCACGTGGCGAAAAAAGGAACTAACGCTGTCATCATACAAAAACACCATTTTTGACAGTTCTCCTGTACCAGCAGCCTCCGCCCACGTTTTTATAAAGCCTTGTCGGACCAGCAACGTCTTCTGTCAAATTCTGTGGTCAAAGTTAAGGTTAAAGTTAAATTAGCCTAAACTATAACCATAACTTTGACCATAACTTTAACTTTAACCACGCCTCTGGAGCAACCCAACCTATGTTTGCTAAGTGTATCTGCAATAAATACCTACAAATTCATTTCAAAACTAAAACGACAGTATTTATTTAAAGCATACTTTGTGTGGACAAAATATGATAATTTTATAATAATAAACATTATGTTATCTTTAACTCGGGGTTTGTTTATATTGTACCTTGGAATGGATATTTAAATAGCACATTGTGACATTAATATTGACTTTATGGTTTTAAACCAGTCTGATATCACTTTTTACTTATCTCTATAAAAGTAGGCGTTTGGAATACCTACCACTCTGAACTGTCTAAGGGCCTGCTTCACCACTTCCTGATAAGGCTATCCACCAATTAACTTGACAGATCGAGTATGAAGAATCTGTCAAAAAAGTTGTGAATAGCTTATTAGGCACTTTATCAGAAAATGGTGAAACAGGCCCTTATAATATTGTTGACTAAAATAGTTTTGTCGCGCGGGATCGTCCATTTTTTGGCGATAAAAAGTATCCTATATGTCCTTTTCTGCCTTTCGAAATATCTGGATACTGCATTTTATCTAAATCGGTTCAGCGGCTTAAGAATTTTTAAAGAAAAAAAATGTTATCTGTGGATTCTTTCCGGGTGCCAGTAATTTCCGTGTGCGCGCAATTCATTATAAATCATGACACTAAAACGCGTTTTTATTCTCTTTAAAGTCTAGTCCATGCCCGCTACATCACCTCCTTTTCTAAAGTCTGAGTTGGCGTAAATCGCCGTTTTGTTCTTGTAGAGGGCGCATACTATGGACCCTCGGTCGCGGTACCGCGTGGTGTTATGCCCTTTACTCCTTAGGCCGTCTAGTATGTCCTGTAATAAATAAAAATAACCATTTTAAAATATATTTTAAATGACTACTGAAGAAAGAAATGTTACAAATATTATGTTGTGGGAATAAGGCTACCCAATTTCACCAACGACTGTTAAAGTTAACGCCGGAATTAGTATCAGGTTACCTCTTTCGATTTTCATATGAATGAAAGAGAAGACATTACATTTTAACAAGCTGTAACACTAACAGACGTTGGTGAAATTGGGGCTAAAACGTTAAAGCCAAAGAGGTAAGAGTATCCCTTGATAATTTAGCGATACTAAGGTTGGGTTGCACCAAAGGCGTGGTTAAAGTTAAAGTTATGGTTATAGTTAAATATGGCGTCCTTCAGCTTTAACTTTAACCGGAGAAATTCACAGATGTCTGTTGCGTAATTTTTTTTAATTGAAGCTACAGGTAACGGGATTGAGGGTATAAAAAATTTAATTATCCGTAAAAATCGTCAGGAAAAATATATAACACTGTAAAACATAGTAAATTTTCAGATATACGTATGAGCTGCAGAGGTTAAATATGGCGTCCTTGGACGCCATAATATTTAACTTTAACCAAAGATTTGACATTTTGCACTGTAGTTATAGTTAAAGTTACAGTTAAAGTTAGTTGGTGCAACCCAACCTAAGGGTACAAGATGGTACAAGTGCTTGTCTTTAACCCATCAGCCCAAGCGGCACCCGCGTGCCGCATAATAATTGAATATCTATTGTGATTCCCACGATCGAGGTATTAGGCTGGTTTTATCGTTAAGAGGATTCCACACCGCCCTTTTTTCCATACAAACGTTGTCCCCTGTTTCCTCCCTGGATAATGCTAGTAGAGTTATAATTTTTTTCCTGAATATCTACGGCCACTAATACAATGTCCCTATGTTTTCTTTTTTTTCATAATTTAATTATTAAATAAGATATGAACGTTCAAAAACCCAAAAAAATGGCCAGATTTTCCACTGTGTTCAAACGTCCAGAAAACAGATTTGGCTAAATTATACAAAAAAAGCAAAACATAGGAACACAGCTCAAGCCTTTTTTTAATCTTTAATGAAAAAAGTACTTAAATCGGTTAAGTTTTGGAGAAGGAATTAGGGGACAACGAATCGTTGATTTTCTGGATTTTCTGCAGTTGTCTCTATCGCGTTCTGCGGTATAGGCTTGAGGTAAGGGAGACAGCTACAGATATTACACGTACTTTTTTTTCATTTCTCTAGCCCCTGTTGTATCCTCTTAAGCGTTTCGCAGCGCCGTTGGAGTGCGCGCGTTCGAAGCTGTAACAAACGCCTCCTGTGACCTGTCACGAACGGCGTTGCTCAAGCGCGCGACTTTAAAACGCAACTACTACCCCCAATCCCCATACATCTTCGAACGCGCGGCGCTCCAACGGCGCTGCCGAAACGCTTAACGATAAAACCAGCCTTAAGAGCCATCGCAAACAGGGCGACTTGTCGTCGCGTCTAGTCATCAACTATGAGAGTAAGGACTTAGGAGTAGTGATGTTAGATTTCAGCAACCGCACCCTACGTAAATTATCCTGTATCGGTTAAAAAGGTTAAGTTTTCACCAATCTCTATAGGTTTCCATGGAGTTTTTTGGGCCTAAAAACGTTGACACTATAAAGTTATTGATGAATAAATCTATCTATTTAATCTAAAGAGTAAAGACTAAACAGTCTTTACTCTTTAGAGATATTGACATTATGTTAAAGTTAGAGAGCAGTTGGTAGAACGGACATCAGTCCTCTTACATGTGTAAGACCAAATTCATAGTTGATGGTCATGGGAATCAACTGGTGGTGGAATCTCGGATGATCGATGGCTTCTTTGACCGTCTCACCGAACCACAGCTTTCTGATAGCGACCTGAAAACAGTAGATATTAAAATTAATATAGTTCGTGATAACTGATAAGTTTATAGACAAGATAGTTAAAATGCTTCTGAATTGTGAGGCACCAGTGCCTCAGAATCCAGATTCTTCAGATGATTTAGAAGACATTGTAATAATAATAATTCCGACACCGATTTCGGTGACGGTGGCCAGTTTCATTGAACCCAGACAACCTGGCACTATAAAATTACTCCTGCGTACCTACGCAGGAGTAATTTTATAGTGCCCAAGTGTGTGTGCAGTACTACTAATTTAGTTTAATACTAATTAGCATAGACTTAATATATATCTACCTAATTAGTGTCGCGTTACCTCATACGTTTTTTATATGAATGAAAGTGAAGACAGAAGAATGACATTTTAACAAGCTAACACTAACAGACGTTGGTGAAAAGTGTCACCTAAGTGTAACATCTAGAACTTTATTCCACCTACCAGTGCAACAGCAGTGGTAATCTTCGTGCCGCCCGCGGCGCCGATCACCAGTCTGACATTGCCGTCTTTATCCACGATGATGCTGGGACACATGGATGACTGCGGCCGCTTGCCCGGCGCGATGAAGTTGGCCGGCGAGGGCTGCAGCCCGAACTGGTTGGTGAACCCTGGCGATGAGAAGTCGTCCATCACGTCGTTGAGGATGATGCCGGTTTTTTCCGTCACGTAGCCGGCGCCGAAGCTGGTGATAAAGTCGAATTTTGAAGGTGAAAGTAGATTTGATTTGTTAATGTTAAGTAACAAGACCAAAAGGCATAGCCTATTAAAGACCCTGTCTTACAAATTGTACTTACTAATAGTTAATACTGCTAGTGAGCGAGACCGCATCCCCGTTGTCGGCCATCACAGATATATGCGCAGTGCCGTGGTCGTCCTTGCTGTACCCCTCCGCGCCGTAGTATTCTGGATCATTGCTGGTCAGAGTGTCGTTGATCTTCTGTCGAACCTCTATTCCGAATTGAGGCGAGGTTATGTTGGCGATGTACTGGAAAATTATATGGAATTGGAAAGTTCTTACTAAACATTTAAGGAGTAAGGACCTTATGAGTTATGCGTTACGGAAGACTTATACGTAATTGTATTCCGAGAACGTCTTCAGTTATGCGTAGGTGCGTAGGACAAGTTTTTATAAACGCCCGTATGGTGAAATGCCCAAGCACTTATGCATTCACAAGAATGGTGTATGTTACAAAACATATTCAGCCCAGTTAAGAGAAATGAAGGGGTGAATACCAGGAAATATGATAGAGATATTGACCACTTAGCTCAAAACCAATCTGGAACCTATGTGCAGGTTTCCTCACGATGTTTTTCTTAACTCTACGATGCTACTTACGAAATCATTTGGAATTACTAACAGGAAGTTTTAGTGTAAGGTCAAGTCACGTCATAAAGCTGAAGGAAATTCCGTATTCAAAATAGTAGGTAAGTATTTATATTCTGTAGTAAAATAATATTGTATGAAAATAAATGTCTTGAGTTTCTGAATTTATTGACTTAGAAAATATGTCTCCATGGGTAAAATGTAAAACGGGTGGGCCATGTGCATTCTAATTTAAACTTTAGCACACGGAAAATAACGTTTAATTATCCAAGAGATTTGACTGGACAGTGCCTACCTCGCGTAAATCCAAGAAGTCCGTATCTCCTAGCTTCGTGCGCACCGCATACGCGTATTTGAAAGCTTCTATAATCCGGTGGTATGTGAGGACTTCATTGTCGAGGCCTTTGATGCTGTCTGCTGTGAAGTTGTAGCTGCTGAGGATGTTGAGGATGTTGACCAGCACCGCGCCGCTGCTCGGCGGAGGAGGGGTGTAGAGGGTGTCACCGTTGGCTAACTTCACTGCTATCGGGTCTGTTACTTTTGCTCTGGAAAGTTACGAAATCGTCTATTCTATACATAATATTACAAAACAAAGTCGCTTTTTTTCCTCATGTCCCTTTGTTCCCTTTAATCATTGAAACTACGCAACGGATTTTGATGATTCTTTCAGTGTTAGATAGCTCATTTATCGAGGAAGGAAGAAGGCTATGTTTTATCACGCTAAGACTAATAGGAGCGAAGAAATAGAGGAAAATGTGGAAAAAAACGGGGAAAATTATTTGAAAGGGCTAACTTGAACGCGCCAATCTCAGGAACTACTGAAAAATTATTTCAGTGTTAAATAGCCCATTTATTGAGGAAGGCTATAGACTATATTTTATCACGCTAAGCCCCAATTTCACCAACGACTGTTAAAGTTAACGCCGGAATTAGTATGACGTTACCTCTTTCGATTTTCATATGAATGAAAGATAAGACATTACATTTTAACAAGCTTTTAACACTAACAGATGTTAGTGAAATTGGGGCGACTAATAGGAGAATGTGGAAAAAACGGGGGAAATTATTTGAAAGGGCTTATCTCGCGAACTACTGGAGCAATTTTTATGTTATTTGGCACAGATAAGAAGTAGACCACGTGAAGGATCATAGGCATAATTTTAATAATTTTTTCAGTGGCTACTTATATATTTTATATACCCGTGTGACGCCGGGGCGGGTGGCTAGTAATCAATAATTTAATGATTAGGTAATCTTTTCTGGTACTAATTCAAGGCATTGTCTTAGCTGTAGCTTAGTTGATATGACAATAAGAAGGAAGTGGCTAAAAATAAAATAACAGCTCGTATAAAAAAAAGAGAAAGCGAAGATCCGTCCCTATCTGTCTGTTACCTCTTCACGCTCAAACCGCTGAACCGATTTTACTGAAATTTGGCACGGATATACTTTGAGTCAAGGGAAAGGACACCGGGTAGATTTTATCCTGGAAGAATGTACGGTTTCCGGTTTTTAGTCCGGGTAACGAATGACTCAAAAGAGGGTATAGAGTGCATGAGCGGGAACCTAAGCGATTTCTGCTGAAACTTATTCAGGGTGATTAGGGACAAAACATACTAAAAGTCCTGACGTTTAGGAGGTGAGCAAAGAGAAGGGGGCAAAGGTCAAAATTTTTGGTTTTTCGTCAATAACTAAAAAACTAGGTATGCGTTGCAGCAAAAAATATTCTATGATGACCTTAAACCTTATTAAATTCTGTATAAATTAGATTCTATACAGTTTTTCCAAATTCTCGTTCGTTTTCGAACTACACGCTCAGGAAAAGTAAAACTGTTCCTGCAGAAATTGCTTAGGTTCCCGCTCACGCATTCTACAACAACTTTGTTGACTGAGCTATTTGTGTTAAGACAAAAATGATTTTACTTATCCTTATGCCTCGACTAAGTCTTTATGACACAAAGCACAATGAACATTAGTGAAAATATTTTAAGAAATTGGTAACATTAAAGGCCACTAAAGGACACTTAAAGTTAAGATGCAGTTGGAGAAAACAGGCATGAATGATGAATCACTGGTAAATTTCAAAAGATCTACAAAAACCCGTTGCAGGAAGTTCAGAGAATAATGAAACCGATTCCACGAAATGTTATGCACTAATCAAGTGTGAATCAAAACAAAGAACATCGATCTCTTTATCGATCTTTTGTTACCAACGTGACTCATTTATCTTCACATAGGAAGTTATAATTTATAAGCCGAAAAGTAGCACATGTTTACTCATATTTCATTCATTTTGGGCTAGAAATTGGCGATAACAATAATAAAACAGTCAGCAACAGCTGCCGTGAATCGTGATCTACTTTACTATTTATATACCCTACCTATTTACTCGGTTTATTGGTGTACATTCATGTATTTTTATACTCGTATCATGTTTTATAGCAAGATATTAAAACTAGGTAAAAATATATTCCAAAAGTATGTTAAGCAATTTAGGTAAGTAAGTATTTTCTGGTTTTAGTTAAAACAAAAGAGAAAATAGTCCTAAATGAAAAATGTCAAAGCCCAAAGTAGGTAAGTAGGTGACAGACTGCCACTAGGGCAGTTATTTTTTAAGACGACTATTCTAAAGAATTTCAGGTCGCCCTGTTGTTAACATATTAACAACATTTTACAGTAATAAATCAAACAGCAAATAGCATCCATAACATTATAATTTATAATCATAGCTTTTGCAGTGTATTGCAGGTCACGCAGTGCAAGAAAATGGCAACACATTCAACAAAGATTTCATCATCCAATGTTTTTAAAACTTACTGACTCAAGCGCATACTGTTTACATTTAAACAGGTGCTACCTGTTTTTCTGCTCCATATTCTAGAAATGTCGATTTTGTTTATTTTGGGTTGAATCAGCTAAATCGATACTAATATTATAAACGCGAAAGTCTGTCTGTCTGTTACCTTTTCACGCTTAAACCGCTGAACAGAGTTTGCTGAAATTTGGTATGGGGATACTTTGAGTGCCGAAAAAGGACATGGAAATAAATAAATAAAATAAAATATATTTTTATTCAAAATGGGTATCATCAATGATATTCTACTTATACAGATATGTTACGTCCATACTATTTTCCGGCTTAAATCTCTTCCGAACAATTTTCAATTTCAAAATTGCAAACATTGACAAATTTGACAGATAAGTGAAACAAAAGATACGAAAAACCATTTAAGTACGTTTAAGTAGTAAAAGAGACAGTTCTATTTTTAAACGTCTAATAGTATCGCTGTCTCTTTCTTCGCCTGAGCTATGACGAAAATTCGTTTTTTTCCAGATTGTTCTAAAAACTAATCGAAAATGTAAATAATCGAGGTATTTATTGCAATCAAGACGTGTGGTAAGAGATTCCATGTGTTTTGTTTACTTTCGAGTCATAATTGGTACATTTTCGATACACGCACAACATCATTTTCAATTTATTTAGGTAAGACAAGACGCAGCACGTTCGTGTCTGCGCTCGATGCAGACTAAACAACAGACGGCCCAATTGGGCCGTATTTGAATCTTCACAACGCGCGCGGTAGTAACATAATATCTGCTTTGAGTTTTTCATCATTGGGTATCATGATACACTTTTTGAAAGTCGAACGAAGAAACTACGTTGCCTACCACCGGTTCGGGAACTACCGAACGTTTTATCCCCGAAATATCCTGAGCGACAAACGAATTTTGGCGCAACGGAGTTGCGGGCGTCATCTAGTTGATACTAAACTTGCCTTTATCATTAAAAGGTCGAATTCTGTTTTTATCAAGTGATAAGTTCATAATATTATTGTATTTCAAGGCCAGCCCCCGTGTTGCGACTTGGGCAAATGTCATTCCGGTTCATAACTTCTGGTAATTTTACTGATTATAAAACCTAAAAATTCCTGTAACGAAGATCTGTTGAATAACATTGATTGGTTTTAGGGACATTTTATTATCTATGAATATTGTTACTACTCAGTACTCACTGATTACGCTTGGCTATGCCTCATGTTACAATTTGTAAGCATTTACGAAGATCTAAGAATTTAAGTCATAAAATTGAATATTAAATTACAGTGTAAAAATCTCATCGCCGAAATATAGGTAGGTACTTCAAAAGTGGATAAAATAAATTTTTATTTTTCAAGATGATATGCATAATTTAATAAGTATCTTAGCTAATAGCTTATGTTTAGAGCAAAAGCGGGAAGGTAAGGCAAAAGGTTTTTATAAGGAGGTCCAGAGTTTATTAGTACTTACTCGTGTTCAATAATAACACTTAATCCCGCTGCTGTTAACCTAATCTAACCTAAACCTTTTTTTTTTTTGAGGAGGGGAAATGCATAACGAATCCCCCGCCCCCTCGGGGGAAGGGGCAGGGGTATGTCGGACTCCCTTCGGATCACCGGAGGTTTAAACCTAACCTAAACCTAACGTAACCCAAACCTAACCTAACCTAATCCTAACCTAACCAGACTGCATAACGTGTGCGCAGTAGCACAAACTGATTTTATTGTATTGACTAGCTTTTACCCGCAGCTTCGCTCGCGTTAAAACGTATTATTATAATATTATAGCTGTTGCCCGCGACTTTGTCCGCATTAACATAGTATAATAACGGAAATGGATAATTTTTTGCCGACGGAAAAGTCCCCTGCATATTGATCAAAGGTCACTCGTAAAGTGTATGTTTAGCTTAGGTTGGAATAAATTGACTTTTAAATAATAACTATATTCCTACAAAGGAGAATTAAAACTTAACACTAACGACGCTAAACCATTTTGATGTCAGCAACAATCCTAGGAGGTTGAGTTTGGGAGGGCGCAGCCCCCCTAAGTACGGGCCGAGGGCAAAGTCCCCCGCATATAAATGAAATGACACTCGAAAACCGTATGTTTAGTGTAGGTTGGAATAAATTGAGTTTTAATTAAAAACTTGGATCCTAAAAAGGAGAATTAAAACTCAAAACTAACAACGCAACATAATTTTGATGTAAGCAGATATCCCAAGTTGTGGGGGGGGGGGGGTTGGAGGGCAGCCACCCCCAAGTACGGACCGACATCAAAGTCCTCCGCATATTAATCAAATGACAGCCGAAAACTATTTGTTTAGTTTTGGTTGTATTAATAACTTTGTTATTAAAAGGGAAAATTAAAACTCAAAACTAACGACGCGACATCATTTTGATGTAAGCAGATATCCCAGGAGGGGGGGAGTTGGGGGGGCGCAGCCCCCCCAAGTACGGACCGACGTCAAAGTCCTACGCATATTTATCAAATGACAGCCGAAAAGTGTATGTTAAGTTTTGGTTGTATTAATAACTTTGTTCTTAAAAGGGAAAATTAAAACTCAAAACTAACGATGCGATATCATTATGATGTAAGCAGATATCCCAAGTACGGACCGACATCAAAGTCCTCCGCATATTAATCAAATGACAGCCGAAAACTATTTGTTTAGTTTTGGTTGTATTAATAACTTTGTTAATAAAAGGGAAAATTAAAACTGAAAACTAACGACGCGACATCATTTTTATGTAAGCAGATAACCCAGGAGGGGGGGGGGGGGGGGCTTTGGGGGGGCGCAGCCCCCCCAAGTACGGACCGACGTCACAGTCCTACGCATATTTATCAAATGACAGCCGAAAATTTTGGTTGTATTAATAACTTTGTTCTTAAAAGGGAAAATTATAACTCAAAACTAACGATGCGATATCACTATGATGTAAGCAGATATCCCAAGTTGTGGGGGGGGGGGGGGGGTTTGGGGGGGCGCAGCCCCCCCAAGTACAGACCGACATCAAAGTCCTCCGCATATTAATCAAATGACAGCCGAAAACTATTTGTTTAGTTCTGGTTGTATTAATAACTTTGTTATTAAAAGGGAAAATTAAAACTCAAAACTAACGACGTGACATCATTTTGATGTAAGCAGATATCCCAGGAAGGGGGGGTTTGGAGGGGCGCAGCCCTCCAAATTACGGACCGACGTCAAAGTCCTACGCATATCAAATGACAGCCGAAAAGTGTATTTAACATACACTTTTCGGCTGTCATTTGATAAATATGCGTAGGACTTTGACGTCGGTCCGTAATTTGGAGGGCTGCGCCCCTCCAAACCCCCCCTTCCTGGGATATCTGCTTACATCAAAATGATGTCACGTCGTTAGTTTTGAGTTTTAATTTTCCCTTTTAATAACAAAGTTATTAATACAACCAAAACTAATACTAATAGTTTTCGGCTGTCATTTGATTAATATGCGGAGGACTTTGATGTCGGTCTGTACTTGGGGGGGCTGCGCCCCCCCAAACCCCCCCCCCCCCCCACAACTTGGGATATCTGCTTACATCATAGTGATATCGCATCGTTAGTTTTGAGTTATAATTTTCCCTTTTAAGAACAAAGTTATTAATACAACCAAAACATTCGGCTGTCATTTGATAAATATGCGTAGGACTGTGACGTCGGTCCGTACTTGGGGTCTAATTGAAGTAGTTCAGCGCGCACCGCTGCGGCGCTAGGTGCGTTTTATTTACAATATAGCGTCAACTAGCAGGTGTTTGTGGTTGTTTTTCGGAAAGAAAGTTGTTAATAAAAGTTACAACTGTTATTAAAGAGCCAAAATTGTGGAGGCACATACGAGTGAATCAAAATTTCAACAAATATTCGAGGAGAACGTAATTTCTCCTCGAATATTTGTTGAAATTGATGGACGCAGCCCCGCCGAAAGGGGGGTTCGGAGGCACAGCCCCCCGTCAAAACAAAAACAAACACAATCCAGAAAGTCAAAAAGTTGGTTAGGTTAGGTTAGAACTTAGACCACAACACAGAGGGAGCCGAGCGAGCGCAGCGAGCGTGCTGCGGTAGCAGCCGGCGACCGTCGTCAAATAAAAGGGGGGCTCGAAATAAAACAAAAACAAACACAATCCAAAAAGTCCAAAAGTAGGTTAGGTTAGAACTATGACTGTGTGTCACAAAACTGCCCTCAGAATTTTTTATTTTTACTTATTGTAATGCAATAAGTAAAAAATAAAAAACTTTTAGTCACCCCTTAAACTTAATCCGAGAATAATCTTTCAATAAAATACAAAAAGTTTTCCTATTCTCCCAAATTACATATTAAGCTAATGGTCGCCCTAGTTAATTTGCCATTAAACCAGTAGGCTAAGCGTCATCTAGCTGTAGTGTTGAACGTTGTAGTCAACAAGTCGGCTAAACAACGTATAGCCGTGTGATTGAATGGCGTTGTTCAGTCAAAGGGCTAGCTGTTTGATTGAACGACTATTTAAACCAGTCGGCTGCGACATATACATACTACAGTCTTCATCATTTAGAAGTCGGTACCAGCTAATTTAATCGTGAGTTTAATTATTTAATTATTTTTATAGTAACTAATAAACGTTTTTATCTACTTTTGTTATCTCAATTCCTAACCCATAAAATATAAACGTCCCTTTACCCCAAACCAATGTTGCGGTCGGGTATATTTTGAAATCCTTAACACGACTGTAAATATTTTTATACTATACCCAAAACGAATGTCGCAGTCGGGTATATTTTAAAACCCTCAACACGGCGTTACATATTTTTATGGTATACCTGAACTCAACACTATAGAGCGTTGTGTGAAGGTATAGATTCCATATACGCGCCGCCGATAGCCCAAATGTGCCCATACTCCTTTATGAGTCACAATTATTGTTTAGGTAAATGCGTTCTCACTACGAGCGTAGCCTTACGAAAAAGCAAGTTTTTTTAATAAAATAATAAAATAAGGGGGCAAACGAGCAAACGCGTCACCTGATCGTCCATTGACACTCGCAACATAAGAAGAGCTGCAGGTGCATTGCCGGCCTTTTAGGAGGGAATACGCTCTCTTCTTGAAGGTTTGCAGGTCGTATAGCAGTTTAAGTCTATCATCAAATGAGCCACTAAAGTAAAAAAAAAGTAAAACTTACTTGTAATTCTTCAAGTCATCAGCTGTGATGATGCTGCCGGCTTTCTTCAAGTCGTCCAGCAGCTCCACAGCCAATGTTCCATTGTATAGATCATCTCCGCCCTTCTCTGCGATGATCTTCAAAGTCCTACACCACTCTGCGCTGGGTTTGACCCTCGTGCCCGGGGGGTGGAACTTATTCGCCTTCGTGTCGAAAAGCTGCCTCCTAGAATGGGAGATTTTGATTAGTGTAAGACAAACCATACCTGTAGGCAGTAAATGTTAGGTCTAGTTGGCATTTGATTAGGTAACTGGGTAAGAAGCTTGTATATCCTATCAGAGCAAATTGGCATGGCAAACTCACGGGATGAGTTATAGCAAAACCTAGCCGACAAATCACGACAAATTCAATGTATGACACGACATAATCCAACCAAATAACATAAATCCTCATCAATCAATTATTCTGACGGGCAACGGCTAAAGAAACCTGCAAAACCTTTTTTACGTGGGAGAGCCATGCTTCGGCACGAATGGGCCGGCTCGACCGGAGAACTACCACGTTCTCACAAAAAACCGGCGTGAAACAGCGCTTGCGCTGTGTTTCGCCGAGTGAGTGAGTTTACCGGAGGCCAAATTTCCTACCCTATTTCCTCCCCTACCCTCCCCTATTCCCTTCCCTTCTCTTCCCATCCCTACCCTCCCCTATTACCCTATTCCCTGTTAAAAGGCCGGCAACGCACCCGCAGACGGAAGTTGCTTTCCATCAGGTGACCCGTTTGCTCGTTTGCCCCCCTTATTTCATAAAAAAAAATTACTACCAGAGAAGTTGATTCCTAAGCAGATGGCGGACCTAAGTAATTTGGTCGCGTTAAGTTAACCCATCCGGGCGATCACAGCTAATCCGTCCATCCACTGCCTAGGAATCAATTTCCGCAATGTTACTGTAGCTAATACTTGCTTGAAGGAAAACACCATTTATTTAATACATGAATCCTACCTCAAAATCGGATCGTCCTTAGCGTACGGCGCGACGGTGATCATGTCGTACATGACCTGCGACACGTTGAAGCCGGTTTCGCAGAAGTCCAGAGTGGGCTGGACGAGCGAGGCCCACGGCAGCCGCCCCCAGCGCTGGTACGCCGCCCACATGCCGCGGACCTCGCCTGGCACGCCGTGGGCTAGGGGGCCTGGAAAGATGATGAGTAAAATAAATAAAAACCCACGTAGAAACTCTGAATCTGTCGTCAGCACTCAGAGTTGATGCTGGATAACTAAGGGTTTTTAATATTGTTATTACTTAAACCCTTTTTTCCAACAGTGAGACAGCTGATAATAAACTATTACTATGATGAAAACTCTATGTCAGCTTTAAAACAAAAAAAAAATAGATCAAAATCAGTCTACCCGTAACTCTATCTGATGCTACGGCCTCCGACGCCACGGATAGACAATAGAAATAGACAGACAGTCAGACTAAATAATTAAAAAGTTAGGTAATAAAGGAAATTTTATTTTCGACAGAAATCAGAACCATGTTTAAGAGCTCACCTGACTCTAAAAATCAAACATCGTCCTTCTCTCTTCACACTCACGCCCGTCTTTCATATGCCAGGTGAAAAAGGACGGCGCGGAATCATCGCCGAGTTAGTTTTGCTTGAATAAAAGACGAACTATAATGATTATGAAAAAAGTGTTTTGAGCAAATTTAGGTTTTATCAATACCTTTTTAGATATTAAAAATATTAAAGAAAAGACAGCAAACTTTGAAGATCCAAGCAAAAATGTGTCTAAAACAAGGTTTTTTGTAAAAAAGAAACTATCGAGCATTTTTTGAGTAATCGTGTTTTCGTCTTGAGCATTTAATCTTTATGAACTGAAGTTACTTGTGTCAAAAAATCAGTTTTCTAGACCTTACAGATTTTGAGATCTAGGTTAAAGTATGTAGTCAAGTTAGGGTCATATGGGCTCTTAAGATTCTTGTGTTTATTAGATTTTAATTTCACTTTGACTGAATTAATAAACATGAATTTAGATATTCTAATCTCAATTCCAAAATCAATAATTCCAAACCGATTACTGTTGAAACGTATCACGACTGTGACGAATTTATCTTATTTTAATAATTAAATCTAGAAGTAGGACGGCTAACATCACCTGTGAATCATCTAGTACTCTTGAATCATTCTCAATTCAAATATCGAATGTAGAGTTCCAGTGGCAATATTTTATTTACTTTCCACAACACTAATTAGTAGAAGCAAAGAAACTCGTTTCTTTGCATTTACATGCTGCACAGTGCAGTATATTTCTTTGACAACTCACAACGTTCCACTTTTAAATAATACTTAATAGTATTGGATCCGACCGTAAAATCCTGCAGGAATCGTTTTTTTCGATCAAATATATTTTAAAATAATCTTTAGAACATACGTTCTAAAATTTACTGAAAAAAATATTCAAACAAATTATGCATTTATCTCATGAACATTAAACTTAATTAGCGGTACTTGCGGCTACTTTTAACAAGGCAACCCAACATTAATCCATTCTATACGTTCTAAAGATTATTTTAAAATATATTTGCTCGAAAAAAAACGATTCATGCAGGATTTTACGGTCGGATCTTAGGATATAATATTGAATATCAAGTTAAGCTGTTCAATACCAGTCAATACTTTCCAGAGACATTTGAAATTCGCTTTCGCTCGGATCTGGTTTGGTATCCACCGGATAATGTCCATTCATATAACATTATGTAACACGGATTATGTATAATTTAAAATTTGCGATAATTGCGCGTGTAAATAAAAAGGAAACTGAGAATTATACCGAATTCAGTCTTGTTATAATACCTCCAAAGCATAAATTCCTACATTTATACGTGGGAGAGCCATGCTTCGGCACGAATGGGCCGGCTCGACCGGAGAAATACCACGTTCTCACAGAAAACCGGCGTGAAACAGCACTTGCGCTGTGTTTCGTCGAGTGAGTGAGTTTACCGGAGGCCCAATCCCCTACCCTATTCCCCTCTCTTCCCTCCCCTATTCCCTTCCCTTCCTTACTATATTAACCTATTCCCTCTTAAAAGGCCGGCAACGCACTTGCTGCTCTTCTGATGCTGCGAGTGTCCATGGGCGACGGAAGTTGCTTTCCATCAGGTGACCCGTTTGCTCGTTTGCCCCCTTATTTCATAAAAAAAAAAAAATTTGAAGACCGTCTATAGTAATCTCTAATCTCTAGGTACCTATTACACAGCCTAGGTGTTCCCTCTGAAAACAGGCCTCTGACACCGCGTACCTAGATTCTCACTACATAGGTTACCCAATATAGATAAGGAGCTGTGTACAATATATGATCGAGGAAATTGATTCCTAGGCAGTTGACGGACCAACGTCATTTGGTAGGATCATGTCAATTCAATATTAATTGTGTTCTGTCGGCTGGGTTTGACGTAACGTGACCAAACTACGTGGGTCCCCCATCTGGCTAGGAATCAACAGCTCTGCAGTACATAGGTACTGCAAATCTTGCCCCCGGGGCGTTGTTTTCAAGCAAGACAACTACTAAATTTCATAGATATTTTGATCTGTATCCTAGATTCTGAAAGCTAATGTAACAAGTAACGCAACAAAATATAAACTCTCATGCGAATTTCACCAAAGCTTTCTCTTAGATCTGGTTCAGGTACAGTATACCAAGTATGGTAATTGGTATGGATATATTTTCGATACCTCTAAACTTACTTCATCTGAGGAAATTCTTTATTTGCCAAAGTCTTAGTAATCAACTTTATTGTTGAAATCAAAAAGTAAGCAATCATTAATTGTAGGTACAAAATACAAATTTTGCTACTTCGTTTACGTATATTAAGTACAATATTTATACAGCAGAAAACTTTTCCGGGATGAAAACAATCCTACATTTCCGTAACTTTCTTTCTTTAAATTTGGATAATTTTATCTCAATCGGCGATTGAAGAGTGAAGAAACATAATAGACAAAGATTTTATATGTAGAGTTTACTAATATGTATTTTGTGGTTTAACAGATAAACAGACCGACATAGGTGTGTATTAATGATGTGCGTTTAGTTCGAGAATATTCCATAGTATTAAAGCGTGTTCTTAACCCAGTTGCAGTACGTCGAACCGTTAGCAAGGTAAACATGATCTTCATTACTGTAACTATTGTTTGAAACAATAACGATCGTTATGAATGTTTCGAAATTCTAAACGGATTATGGTATTATTTTCAGTGAAGTATTGGTAACAATCGATAAATCATCATAGAGTTTTGATAGGTACATACATTACAAGAAATTGAATCTATCTATATAAATAGCTAGCGACCCGCCCCGGCGTCGCACGGGTATAAAATATATAGCCACTGAAAAAATGATTAAAATCGATAGCCTATGATCCTTCACGTGGTCTACTTCTTATCTGTGCCAAATAACATAAAAATTGCTCCAGTAGTTCGCGAGATAAGCCCTTTCAAATAATTTCCCCCGTTTTTTCCACATTCTCCTTTTAGTCTTAGCGTGATAAATTATAGATTATAGCCTTCCTCAATAAATGAGCTATCTAACATTGAAAGAATTTTTCAAATCGGACCAGTAATTCCTGAGATTAGCGCGTTCAAGTTTGCCTAATGCAAATAATTTTCCCCGTTTTTTTCACATTTTCCTCTATTTCTTCGCTCCTATTAGTTTTAGCGTGATAAGATATAGCCTATAGCCTTCCTCGATAAATGGGCTATCTAACACTGAAAGAACCATCAAAATCCGTTGCGTAGTTTTAAAGATTAAAGGGATATGAGGGAAAAAAAGCGACTTTGTTTTATAATATAGATGAATTTAAAAATTTGTTATTTTCACTAGAACTTGAGATTTGGTTAGTTTTAGTCTTGAAATATTCGTGGAAGTCCATGGTAGGTTTATATTAGGATTATTAGGAGGGGAGTTATACGAAGTTCACCTTCTAGTCTTAAGATAAAAGCTTTAATATTTACTATTTGTTGTATGGGAGCCAAAGAGGAGTTAAATATTTAATTTATTTTTAGTATTATTTGCACAACCTGAGAAAATTTCAGAAGTCTAGCTATAGCGGTTCTAGAGTTACAGCCTGGAGACACACAGACAGACAGGCAGACAGACGGACAGACAGACATAGAAGTTTCAGTAATAAGGTCCCGTTTTTGCTCTTTGTGTACGGAACCCTAAAAACGACATTATTAGGCACTTGCAGGTGGTAATAATAAAATATGATTATACGAGCTTTTGCCCGCGGCTTCACTCGCGTTAAGAAGTGTGTTATATACAAACTTTCATCCTCTATTTGAACCCCTTGGGGTTGGAATTTATCAAAATCCTTTCTTAGCGGATGCCTAGGTACGTCATAACATCTACCTGCATGCCAAATTTCAACTCGATCCGTCCAGTGGTTCGGGCTGTGCGTTGATAGATCACTATGTCAATCAGTCAGTCACCTTTGAGTTTTATATATATATATATATATATAGATTAGTAATTAATACCATATACCTTCTTTTATTTAATCACTAGTTTTAGGAAAATCGCTTTCTGGAAAAAAACAATGACCATAATAATTTATTGGAAAATGAATCACAATTTTATTATGAACTAGACGTCCCGCGCGGCTTCGCCTGCGTAAATTAGGAATTTTACGGAAACCGTACATTTTCCCCTTAAAAAATAGCTCTTATATCCCTACTCCCTTCACTTGGTGTACTCTATATCTGTGCCAAATATTGCCATAAAAATTGCTCCAGTAGTTCGTAATTTCTAATATTTCCCACGTTTTTCCCACATTTTCCTGAGTTTCTTCGGTCGCATTAGTCTTAGCGTGATAATATATAGCCTATAGTCTTACTCGATAAATTAGCTATCTAACACTGAAATAAGTTTCTAAATCGGACCAGTAGTTCCTGAGATAAGTGCGTTCAAGCAAACATACTCTTCAGGTTTATAATATTAAGTATAGATTTTTTCAATTATCGCTTGACAAACTCGAGTCTCGATCTAAAAGACTATGAAAAGTACCAATGACAGGGTCATTATAGGCTCATAAGTCATAAACATGGGACGATGTATGGTATAATAATATGGAAGTGATGATGATGATGATGATGAATGTAATTTGCATAGTAGCATATGCTTTCCGTTCTTAAAACAATGCCGAAACTCCCAAACTTGTATCTATTAAAAATCAGGAGTTCTCTCAGCACCTTCCGAACCATGGTATACCAGGTATACCTCGGTGCAAAATCTTACTTGTTGGTAGCATATGCTTAGAATACTTGTCACGAAACCGAAGTCACCACATGTTTCCATATAAATTTTGAGGAGTTCCCACGATTTCTTATGCATCCTTCATCAGATCACCACTTTTGTGCATATAGTACCAAATTGGGATGATACCCTATGTACCAAAAGAAAAATTTTGAAAATCGGTTAACAAACGGCGGAGTAATCGTTGAACATAAGAAAACGAACATAACACCTCCCCCATTTTTAAAAGTCGGTTAAAATTGTAGCCTATGTGTTATTCTGATGTATAAGCTATATTATTGTAAAGTTTCATTAAAATCCGTACAGTAGTTTTTGCGTGAAAGAGTAGCAAACATCCATACATCCATACATCCAAACAAACTTTCGCCTTTATAATATTAGTAGGACTAGTAGGCAGTAGGATGTAGAGTCGTTATCAAAATGTTGCATGATATTTTTTGTTTGTTTACCTACTTATTATTAATCATTTTATCAACTAGCTAGATGGGAAACACTTTGAAATTAGCTGATAAGCAAACAAACAAAGTTTTAGGAGTGCCACTAGGTATTATTATCAGATAAGAATCCACAAGTTTTATTTTTTTATTTTTTTTATTTTTTTATGAAACAAGGGGGCAAACGAGCAAACGGGTCACCTGATGGAAAGCAACTTCCATCGCCCATGGACACTCGCAGCGTCAGAAGAGCTGCAGGTGCGTTGCCGTCCTTTTAAGAGGGAATAGCTTCCATCACTAGTATATTAGTGATCGAAGGGTAATAGGGGAGGGTAGGGAAGGGAATAGGGTAGGGGATTGGGCCTCCGGTAAACTCACTCACTCGGCGAAACACAGCGCAAGCGCTGTTTCACGCCGGTTTCCCGCTTTTCTGTGAGAACGTGGTATTTCTCCGGTCGAGCCGGCCCATTCGTGCCGAAGCATGGCTGAAATTATTAATATACGTGGGCTCTCCCACGTATATTAATAATTTCAGTCTTATTTTTTAATTTTAATATTTAAAGTATTTTCTTGTGCATCGTTTTAATGATTGCATCCATACTAATATTATAAATGCGAAAGTTTATTTGTCTGTCTGTCTGTTACCCAATTACGCTTAAACCACTGAACCGATTTTAATGAAATTTGGTATGAAGTTACTTTGAGCACAGAATAATGAATATTATATTAGCTTTGAGTCTCGGAAAGGACATATTATGATACTTTTTAAGACGGAAAATGTACGGTTCTCGAGCGATAAACGAATTTTGGCGCAACGGAGCGGGCGTCATCTAGTTAAAAAAAAACTGACAAATTACTTTAAGCCCATGTAGGTACACATTGGACCAACATTGGGCCAACGCATTGAGCCAGCGCATTGGACCAGCAGCGTGTAGTCTGTAGAGTACGGAATGTCGCTCCCAAGTCCCAACTTACCGCCAAGTAGATGTATAGACTATAGAGTATAGAGGACATGTACAGACTCATGAGTCATGAGTCATGACTTTATGAATATCTTGCCCAAACAGCTTTAACTTCCTATATTCAATGCTGTAAAAAATACGAATATTCCCTTCCTTGGCTCTTTAATTCTGTTGTTGATGTCAACTATTATAATTATGTGATATCTTAAGCATAATATATACTATATTATAATATCGTTTGCTTATAATGTAATAAAACAGGTTATCGCTGATACTATATTAGGTATGTTTTGATGGCTTATTTATATTTATATTGACACTATATGATAATAATTTCCAATACATTGTGAAGCCACTAACAAAGTACGTAATGTTTGTTTTGACTGACCTTAGTTAACACTTATGAGCTATATACAACTGTAGAATCTATACTAATATTATAAATGCGAAAGTATCTCTGTCTGTCTGTCTCGCTTTCACGCCAAAACTATCAAACCGATTGTAATGAAATTTTGTACACATATAGTCTAAAGCCTGAGAAAGGAATTAGGCTACTTTTTAACTGAAAAAAATGGTTGTAAGGGGGTAAAAATCCGTAAATTTGTTCAAATTAAGTTACTTCCAAAAATACATAATAGATGGCGCCTCCTACATCGCGCTGACGCTTGCGCAAAAGTCTTTCTATAAGAGGTGGTATCATCTTACATTTGATTATCGGATTTTTCGAATGTCATTTCTTTATTTACTTTATTAAATTATAACTATATAACTATATACTTTATCTATGCAGTGATGAGTGACGTAACCTTAAACCTGTCAATGATAAATAGTTTATGGGTGAAGTTGTGTAATTGGAGGGCTAAATATACTGTAAAATTTGGCATAAATAAAGTTTAATTTAAAAAAATGAAATAAGTTATGTGCACACTGCACAGCTGTTTTTGGGTGTTTTGATTTAAGGGTACCAGGGTTTTTTATAAAAGCTTTTGACACCAATTTTGTTGTTTGAACATCGCGGGCAACAGCTAGTATACTATATAGAAGGTTAATAAGTATCAATTATATTTATCAGAGGGTTGATTCAGACCGCGACGCGACGGCCGACGACTGACGAGGCGAGGCGCGGCGCGGCATTATATGTATTTGACAGATTTCAATTGCGTAAGACATCTTGCGAATCTGTCAAATCCATATTATAAATGCATCTACGCGTCGTGTTGCGGTCTGAATCAACCCTTGTGCCTTGATTACAACAGCCTGCCCCCGAGTACAGTAGCGAGACAGTGCAAAACTGCAAACCACAGACGTTATAGATCAAGATAGATACCGCATGTCGCTCCATTTGTATGAAAACTAGCGTGCCACTTTTTTATAGCTACTGTGACGTACCGATGATAAGAAAGTGCCCGCTATCTAGGGCCTAGGCCATCGTTTCTATTTGAATTTCTACAGCTCAATACGGCACTTTTAGGCATTTAGGCATTTTTAAAATTCCGATTGACGTCCGATTCCGATAGCAGACTAAAGAACAGACTTTCGAAAGACGAGCGTTGCTCGTCGTTTGGAAGCGCGATATGGCACACGCAGTACATATAAGTTATCTATCATGATCTATGTCTGTGATGCAATTAGACAATTTGACTGTCTCGCCACTTTACTCGGTAGGTGTAATCAAGGTCTTACTTATACTATGAACTGCGTATAATAATCCAAGTATGTACTATACAAAAGATGACAAAAGTGTGTGTACTGTCTGTTTATACTACTTTTCGCTGAATCCGCTAAAATGTCGACTTGAGATTGTTGCAAAGTAACAATTTCACAATGCTTCCAGTTAAACACATTTTGCTGACACAACAAACGGAAACCCTCGTCCAACACTAAAATATTATGAAATACGTATTTCAGCCGCTTGCTTAATAAATATTGTGATTTGTGATACAATACACTAGGTACATAAAAGGACGAACGCAGCTATAAGGTTCGTTCGGCGAAACTATAATAGGCCATAGGGGTTATATTACCCCCTATACAGTGTGTAACAAAACTAAGTGATAATACTTTAGGGTTTGTATGTGTCTTTTGTATAGAGTTCACTGTGAAAGTAGCAGCGCTGAAAGACCAATTTTTTTCACTTCTGTATGGGTAAGCGTCCGAGCGTCTCGAGTTTTCCCATACAAAAATAAAAAAAAGGTCTTTTAGCGCTGCTAACATCTGCTACTTTCACAGTGAACTCTCTAAAAGGAACACATACACACCGGTAAGTATTATCACTTACTATACACGTGGGAGAGCCATGCTTCAGCACGAATGGGCCGGCTCGACCGGAGAAATACCACGTTCTCACAGAAAACCGGCGTGAAACAGCGCTTGCGCTGTGTTTCGCCGAGTGGAGTGAGTTTACCGGAGGCCCCATCCCCTACCCCATTCCCTTCCCTTCCCTACCCTCCCCTATTACCCTATTCCCTCTTAAAAGGCCGGCAACGCACTTGCAGTTCTTTTGATGCTGCGAGTGTCCATGGGCGACGGAAGTTGCTTTCCATCAGGTGACCCGTTTGCTCGTTTGCCCCCTTATTTCATAAAAAAACTTAGTTTTGTTACACCCTGTGTCCCTGTATTTGTAATAAGCGCATGAACTAGAATCTAGTTAGATGTCGCCCGCAACTCTGTTGCGTCAAATTTCGTTTATCGCGTAGGAACCGTACATTTTTCTGGGTGTAAAGTATCTTAAATGTCCTTTCTCGGGTCTCTTAGTATCTTTATACCCAGCAAAATCGTTACAGCGGTTTAGGCATGATATAGGTACGGCCTCCTTTTTGGAAGTCGGATAAAATAGAACATTGTTCTTTTCCCTTCTACGTTTGCCTAGCGTTCTTAAAGCTATGCGTGGCTTATAGGTCCATAGACCATAATATACCTGTCGAACTTTGTTATAATATTTTCAGTCCAGATATGGAATTAGTACCACAGTACCTATAAGAAAACGAAGAAAAAACAATATTATTCTTTCCTTGTTTGTCACATGGAGACCTTGTCTACCTGACACCGTAATCGCGACATCCGCTGTCAGCAGACTGAGGTCCTTTCGAGGTTGTTCGGCCAATGATATTGTTTTAACTGACTACTATAAGGTATATAGGTACTAAACAGGAGCTGGTTATAAGCTCATTAGGTCTAAAGGAAGGTACTGTAATAACTGAACTTACATTTTTTTTGCCACCATGCGTAGTGGGGTACAAATTAGAGATTCCATCCCTCTTGCCCTAAGAGCCAGAAAAGGGCAGTATTTGTTAGTTTGAGACAGCTTCATAAGCTTTAATAGCCTTATCATAAGCAGTATTACTTCTCATTGGAAGTTATTAGTTATTTATATCTCCAGAGAAGATTCAAATGTGTTACCAGCTTTATCAACCATCTCAACCTTCTTTGTCTGCTGGTGAATACCAGCAGACAAAGAAGGAAGGTTATAATATGGCCAAACAAAAGGATGGTTGGTTTATTTTCATCAATTTGTGTAATGTAGGCTCTTTACTTACACCATGTCAGACCAAAATTCTTACGAATATAATATTGTAGAGGGATATATTATATTTTGTATATTATATTTTGTCTTTAACTACAACAAAATTCGACGTGGATGATGTACCATCAAGGAAATTGATTGCCTAGGCAGTTTGACAGACCAAAGTCATTTGGTCAGTTCATGTTAATTCAATGTTAATTCAATGTTAATTATTGTGATCTGTCGACTGGGTTTGACGTAACGCGACCAAACTACATAGGTCCCCCATCTGCCTAGGAATCAACTTCTCTGAGAGTACTATGTAGACAGCTGCGCAATCATGGAGTTCCATGAGTCAACATAAAGTGAGGCTTTGAAGCATTAAAGGCAGATTTATATTGAGTCTGTGCTGACCTGGCCACTGGCATAGATGAAGACAGCCACTGACTCAGGTTAATCTGCCTTTACAGTATGGCAGTCTCAGTAGCGGTAGCACGGCGACCAGCGGAAATGCGAAAGTATGGACAAACTGTGGAAATAAACCTAAGGTGCCGTTCCGATCTTTTTTCGTTCCGAAAAATTCAATTAAAATGCCACTTTATGACACACTATAGTATATGTCATAATGTAGGATATTATTTGAATTTTTAGAACTATAGTCTGTCATTAAGTGGCTTTTTAATTTAATTATTCGCAACTAAAAAAGATCGGAACGGCACCTTAAGTTTATCTCCACAGTTTGTGACTATAGTCTGTCATAAAGTGGCATTTTAATTGAATTTTTCGGAACGAAAAAAGATCGGAACGGCACCTTAGGTTTATTTCCACAGTTTGTCCATACTTTCGCATTTCCGCTTGTCGCCGTGCTAGCACTACAGGTTAGCACTGACACGATAGTGGACAGACGTCAGTAACTTTTTTTTTATGAAATAACGACATACCAGAAATAATGGACATACGAGCAAACGGGTCACCTGATGGAAAGTAACTTCCGTCGCCCATGGACACTCGCAGCATCAGAAGAGCCGCAGGTGCGTTGCCGGCCTTTTAAGAGGGAATAGGGTAACAGGGGAGGGTAGGGATGGGAAGGGAAGGGAATAGGGGAGGGTAGGGAAGGGAATAGGGTAGGGGATTGGGCCTCCGGTAAACTCACTCACTCGGCGTAACACAGCGCAAGCGCTGTTTCACGCCGGTTTTCTGTGAGAGCGTGGTAATTCTCCGTTCGAGCCGGCCCATTCGTGCCGAAGCATGGCTCTCCCACGTATAACTGACTCAATGTAAATCTGCCTTCACTCTTTCATGAACTATGACGTCACAACTCACCAAATCTCGCCTTATCCGGCTGCCCGCTGTACATGTCGACGGTGGCGCTGCCGGGGGCAGTTTCCCTGGCGATGATGGAGTACGCCTTCCCCTCCTCCCTGATGTAGACCGTCATGAAGAACCCGCCCCCGATGCCCATGCTCTGCTGGTTGAGGAGGCCGTTGCAGAACATGGCCGCGATGGTCGCGTCCACCGCGGAGCCATTTTGTTGAAGGATGTTTCTGGAATAAGAGAGACGGTATAAAGGATTATTTGAGAAGAAGTTGTTGTTTTGATGGTATCATTATTTCATATTCATTTTTTCAAAAACGATTTAAAGTAGATTTTGATCAAAGAAACGCAATTTATATATATTTATTTTAGGAAAAGAAGTACCTATATTGTTTGTATTTCAACCTAACCATATTATTATACCAACAAAATATAGAAGTTAAGTAAATATTATGTTCCCTAGATCTAATATTAAGTAGTTATTAGTAGTAGTATTTGTTTTACCAAATTGCTTTTTATAATTTTAGCCACCACCAATTATTGAGTAAAAATCTACGGTAAAAATCTTCAATTATTCTAATTTAAGGCCCCGTATTCCCAGAAACGGACGATTTTCAAGATTTAAAAGTGACAGGAGGCATAAAAATATAATAATTTAAATTCTGAAAAAAAAAATATATACTGTTAGTTAAGGATTTAACACAGTGGTACGCTTTCAGTCACACACTTTGCGCCTGAAAGTGTGTGACTGAAAGCGTACCAGCCGAGCCTTTGCGCCTGCAATTTTATAGTTTTTTGATCGCCATTATTTTATACATCAATTAAATCGAGTCAAAACTTTAATTCAGTACAAAAATTATCTGAAAATTCCAAATAATTTAGACATAGTAAGGCAATTTCGTTAAAAGAAGAGGTAACTTTGGATTTTTTTTCTATCAAGTGAAGTTCATGATATTGTGTAATGGAATATAAATTCCACTGTGTTAGATCCTTAACTAACACATATTACTTTTTTTAACCGACTTCCAAAAAGGAGGAGGTTATAATATGTTCGGCTGTGTATTTTTTAAGAATTTAAATTACTATATTTTTATGTCTCCTGTCACTTTTAAATCTTGAAAATCGTCCGTTTCTGGGAATACAGGGCCTTAAAGAGCAAGGAACCTAATTGGTATACTTACCTAAAATTGAAAATTTTGGAAATACCCTCATTATGGAGGCAAGAGACGAAACATTGACGAAACATGTGCCATACGGTTTCGGATATTAATAAGAGTTAAAAAAAATGCTGCATAAACACATATATTATTTTTTTAACTATTATTTATTCCGAATCCGTATCAGCTACGACATTTTACCATGAAAGAGTATTTCCTATTTAGGTATATTTTAATGTAAGTACCACATGTTTCATCTCTTGCCGTCAAATGACTTTTTTTTAATCGCGAATTTGTAGATATACCAGGCTTCATACTAAAATGTCCCATGCTCTTTATAATTATGATATTTTTGGAGCAGATGGGTGAAAGCTGCGCATGAGTTTTTAGTTACAAATTATTCAAATATACACGTGTCTATAATTAAATGTAATTATATACTAGCGGAGCAGAGGCTTTTGCACTCCAAAGGAGTGAGCACACTGAGACGGGCCGTGCCGGGGCAGCGTGCCGGGGCTCATCGCAAGAATCTGCCTCCATACAATTTGTATGGAAGCCGATGCGCGTATCGCACGCTGTGTCGGGGCGCAGCGTATTTCCGCTTCCATACAAATTGTATGGAGGCGGATTTTTGCGATGAGCCCCGGCACGGCCCGTCTCAGTGTGCTCACTCCACATCAGCAATAAGTCATTGACTTCTGAATTCGCTTAGTAATGAACTACAAGTGGATTGAGGACAAAAAAAATAATCTAATCTTCGCTATCGATGAATTATTGTTGTTATTTAAAACAATACATTATTGTGATTAGAATTCAAAATTTTCCTGAAAATATATTAAAACTTATTAATAAAGATAATATACAACAGAACATGTACCAAATTAATATCATAATAATATGAGTAGAATGTTATGTTAATGAAAATTTATTTTTCTTGCTTCGAGCTTCGAGCTAGATCTATCATCTAATGGCTAACCCCATGATTCTCAACGAATAGGAAAATGTACTGAAAATATTATTATATTGAATAAACCTATGAAATATGCTTAGGGAAAAAGATAGCGCTTCTTTTTGAGCCATGATGCGGAATTATTTGCTCATAGAAAGAACACATAAAATTCTAGTAGCTATTTATTCACGCCCAAACAGCTGAACCGATTTTGCTGAAATTTTGCGAGAAACTGTTGCGAATGTCATCTAGTAGTATCTGTGGACGCTTCACACCACGTCGGTCTGGCCCCGTGCTAAGTACCCGAAGGACTTGTGTTACAGGTACCAGACAACGGAAATATATTTAATACTTTTATACCATACATAAATTTAAGATTTTTATTATATCATACACATATTAATTAATACACATCCAGACCCGGGAACATTCAAAACTGTTTGTTCCGCCGGCGGGATTCGAACCCGCGACCCCTGGCTTGAGCTGCCACACACTCAACCAATTGAGCCACAGAGGTCGTCAAGTACTGAATATTTTTTTTAACGTAATTAATTGACATCACATCACACATGTGTACCCCGGAACTAATCTGGTTAAAGGATTAAACGGGAAACCAGTTACCAGCTCACCACCGTCGATCTTATTTAATGAATAATTATGTTATGATTGGATAGTACGGCTTCCTTGCACGCGATGTTTAAGTTAAAATCTGATTACATCTGAGTCTGTACCGACAAAAAAGAGGGATGTTATAAGTTTGATTTGACTTCAGTTAGTCCCTGACAAATAAAGTTTTGTTTTAAATACCTCTATAAGTTAATTGGCTTTAATTAGTCCCTAGCAGAAGTTGCTAATCTTAATCCTAAATTGAATAACGCTTATAAACTATTGATTAGATAGATCATAACATATTTTCATAGTGAATGTCAAGGCTATATAGAACTGCGTCGAACTTAATGCGTATATAATCTAATAAGTATACTTTTTATCGCAAAACAACACGAACGATGTCGAACATTAACGCCGTGTGACTTTTAAATAACATTCAATATAGCGTCTAGAATATTTCTAGGCAAATAATTAAACGGCTAAAGTTAGAATCGCCGAATCGAGGATCAAAACTTTATAATATTAAATACCGTATCAAAATTTATATGAAATTCCAAAAAAATCTACCTTCGGCTATGCCACAGATTTTGTTTATTACAATAAACAAAATGTATGTAAGTATTTGAAAATTTGCAATTATTGTTGTCTAGATGGCGTTGGTCTAAAATTAGGAGAAAAAGTATAGCGCGCTGCGCAATTAACATTTTTTGATACTTTTATCACAAAATATATTCTTAAATCATAACACAGTTAGGAATAGGAAGCAATGTACAGGCAAAATTAAATGTAAAACATATTATAATATAAACACGTAATACTGTTATGATTACTAGAATTTTTATGTAAGTTTTTGTTATGAACATAGACAAGCGAGCACGTTTTAAATCGTACTGTAATCTCATTTACATTAAGTATATTTAAATGAACTCGTGTGAGGACATGTGACTTGTTATAACAATACATTGTTAAAAATAAAATCCTTTGTTTCATGTTTACTATAATAATATCATCTTGACGGTTGTAATAAAATAACTTAAATTTTGTGTAAAATTAGCAAGATTTCACGCAATTAATAAAACATTATTTTGTAAGTTAATAAAGTTACCAAAAATAAATCATGTTTAACAAAAAAATGTTACAAATATAATATTATGGCAGCATTAATCATGCTAATAATATTAGGTTATTACATGTTAAAAAACATCCAAAATACTTTGTACAAAACAAGGATAACAATGTTACAAAAAGATCACAACGTTATCCTAATAAATTAGTCATGCCCAAGTGTAGCAGCACAGCGTTTCTTAAAAGTCCTTATTCTATGGCTATTAAAATCTATAATAACTTGCCAAAAGATTTAGAAAAATTAAGTTTCATTCCTTTTAAAAGAAAATTAAATGAATGGCTTTTAAATAATTGTTTTTATGAAGTAAAAGATTTTTTCGTTGGTACTTATTTCTGACAGTTCTCCATTAATGACATGTGACATTTAGTATTAAGTACTTCTACTTCTTTCCTTCACTTTTTAGACTAAACTTTATAAAATATGACATTTGCATACTATTAGCTTAGTTGAGTGTTATGATTATGTATTTTATTATGAAGACCATCTAACTGTACATTTCACTCTGGCAAATAAATGATTATTATTATTATTATTATTATTATTATTATTATACATATTATGAAATTGGAGTTTTTTTGTACAGGCCACTTTGATCTCAAATATTATACCAATACCAACCAAAGAGAGTTAAGAATTACAAATTCAAATTTATATATTCATTTATTTGGTACATTTGAGTTTCTAAAACAGTCACTCATTTGTTTTGTTCTTGATATTTTTTTCTTTGGAGTCTCAATGGAATGAAATGGAATTTCTCAATGGAAAAATTGAAATATCGCTTTATAAGTTAAGAATATGAGTTCTACCGTGGCACGAGATCTGCAGAACAGCTCAAAGAATTAACAATGTGTATGGCCCTGGTGTCGCAAAAGAAAATACGGTACGGTTTTGGTTCCAATGTTTTCGTTCTGGAAATTTCGACTTTCATAACAAGCCCCATGGACGACCCGAGACCAAAATGAATAATGAAGAATTAAAGGCTATTGTGGTAGCGGATCCATTGCAAACCACTTCAGAGTTAGCAGGAGGCTTCGGTGTAAGTGATAAAACTGCTTTTATCCACTTGAAGCAAATTGGGAAGATAATAAACCTTAAAGGTGGTAAAATCTTATGAATTGAGTGAAGCAAACCAGAAAACACGCGTCGATTGCTGCGTTATATTGCTCAACCGACACAATAATAAAGGGATTTTAAATCGAATCATTACTTGTGATGAAAATTGAATCCTTTACGATAATCGGAAGCGTTCGTCGCAATGGCTGTCCCCTGGAGAAGCAGCCAAATCCTGCCCTAAGCGAAAATTTACTCAGAAAAAGTTACTTGTGAGTGTTTGGTGGACTAGTGCCGTTGTTATTGACTACAGCTTTCTAAAAACTCTGATGTGGCAGTCCAAATCGCATTCAAAGAATTTATTGACTCTCGTCCCTCCTTTTTTTTTAGTAAAGGGATCAACGAACTACCCTTAAGATGGCAAAAATGCATCGATAACAATGGTACATAGTACCTATGTACCATTGTTATCGATGCATTTTTAATTAAATATATTATACAAAAAAAAAAAACGACTTTATATTCCTCCCATAAAAACGCCAATTTCATATGTAAGGACCTAATATAAATTATAAGCTTATAACCTCCGTTAATATCATACCTAAATAGTAAATATAGCTTTACTATTATACAGTCCCATAGCTATTAATACTGCCAAAATATGTCTTTGTAATGCCTACACCAAATGGTTTTACTTACCATTTGTGTGTCTATTATAATAATTAATAACTTTATGTTAGGACTAAAACAAATAAATTACTTTGTCACGAAAAAGATAAAATGAATAACAAATAACAATAAATAATTTTTTATCACTATTTACGTGAATTGGCTTGGATAAACAATAATTTGTTGATATAACCTCTAGCATTCGGCATTATAGCCAAAACCATGCCAAAACTGAAAGTGACAGCCAAAAATTTGGTTTGTTTAGTACTAAATACTAATAAGACATTGTTTTTTAATCTTGTTAAATTACTTGCTAAGTTCATATTATGTGTAAGGTTGGAAGGAACTACGTACAGTTCCAAACTTCCCATTGATAAAAAATGTAAGTACCTAACTTTTAGTAATGTGCAAACAAAAGAGTTTTATATTCTACTATTTCTACCTACTCAATTCTAATTCCATTCGTGTAGATACTGATTCATAACTAATCATGAAAGTCTATTTTAGTATAATTCTTGCCGGTGATTAGCGAGTGAAATGTTTCAGTAGACGCCAAAGATGTTAATTTTGGACGCGAGCCATGTTATGAAACATTTCCAAAGGAAGATGGCATTTTGCCTTTGATTATATACTACATATTATGCCTTCAATTTAGTCAGTTGAATCCATAAAGACTGATAAATTGGCTATAAACATCTTAGGGTGTACTCCTACTCTTGTTTTGTATAGATTTATTGAGTTCGTTATGAAACACAATATTAAAAGAAGAATAATAAATAATAATTAAAGTAGGAGACATTTGTACCTGGAATAAATCATCTGTAAGTGACTATTAGTATGAATTACTCTATTTATGGTAATAAAATTTTAATTAAGTTTTCGTTTTCATAGCAAAAAATACTAATTTTTAGTGATTTAAGCCTAACATAATATCAATGACAGTCTATTATGATATTGATTCATTGTAAATAATAGTAATTTAATCTAGTCATTACTCGTTTTTCATGGAAGAAAAACAAGGCAGTAAAAACCGACAACGTGAAGGTCACAATCTTCGATCCGTTGTCGGCTGGCGGCTGCTCGCAGCTCGCTCAAGGTTGTTATTGTGTATAAACACACTCGGAGACACGTAGGTGCCGTGACGCATCATGTTTACATAACAAAACAACATTTAACTTTAAATTATATATTTATTAACCTTAAATTATTACAGTCATTCTCATACACGCAAATGAGACAACAACGTAACATCTAACTAATTAATAACACAGCAGTTTGAGCTCTACAACAAGCCCGTTAGGATGAGATCAGTTATTGGAACGATGTTCGACTACCACTAATAACGACGAAACTATTTTTTTCTTCGCCACCGTACCCTCGCGTTGTGGTGTGCGTAGTAGAATGTCTGCGTGAGCACAAACCGCCTGGGTTGTTCCACTGATCTCGGCGATGAGCGCCCCGAACTTTCCTCGGGTATCCGCCATAGAATCCTCCTTTCGCTCGGCAAAAAATCAGCGTTCCTTTGGCATGCCAGTATCTCAGTCGATATCATATCCATGTTCACTAGTGTTTACTGCCACCTTTTTTGTTGCTCTCGGTGTTGTGCAGCTTGGTAACGATTTTTCTGGAATGTCCGGACGGGTCGAAGTGGTTGGTGTGTTCGTTCACCTCCTTCTTTGTGCGCTGCTTGCCGCCGTGACCGGTAAAGATGTGTTTGCCGTGGTCGAAGTTATAGTGGTCGTATTCGTCGAAGAAGGCTTCAGACATATTTAGTTTTTGGTTTTGAATTCGCGTTGAATTACTTAAGTATCGCAGAGAGCGTGTCTCGAGAGGTTTGTTATTAAACTGTTCGCTGTGAAGCCGGCTCGCGGGTTTTATAGTCGGGCAAGTCAGGCGAGTCACGTCAGTGACCGCATGCGCGTCGATAATATTCTCGAAACGTGATTGGTCGGGGCCTCCACGACCTAGTAGCTGTTGTTTATTTATAGATGTGTATGTGTGAGTTTGCCGGTTAAGTGATACCAGCCCATTATAACTAGTCCCCAGAAAAACTTAGCTATTGGAAAAACTAAGCGCTGAGAAGTAGGCAATACTGCCAAGAACGATAATCACACATTTCATGTAATAATGGTACATCGGTATAAAAATATAAAAAAAACAGCTGAAGTAAAAAAATTATATTTCTCTTGAGAAAGAAAAGGTAGCTTCAGTTAAAATAACTCCAGTAACAAAAAAGGAACAGTAACAAAACAATGGTAATAATTAAAGTTCAAACTTAAGAGGATACACCAGGGGCTAGAAAAATGAAAAAAAAGTACGTGTAATATCTATAGCTGTCTCCCTTACCTCAAGCCTATACCACAGAACGCGATAGAGACAACTGCAGAAAATCTAGAAAATCAACGATTCGTTGTCCCCTGATTCGTTCTCCAAAACTTAACCGATTTAAGTACTTTTTTCATTAAAGATTAAAAAAAGGCTTGAGCTATGTTCCTATGTTTTGCTTTTTTTTGTATAATCTAGCCAAATCTGTTTTCTGGACGTTTGAACACAGCGGAAAATCTGGCCATTTTTTTTAGGTTTTTGAACGTTCATATCTTATTTAATAATTAAATTATGAAAAAAAAGAAAACATAGGGACATTGTATTAGTGGCCGTAGATATTCAGGAAAAAAATTATAACTCTACTAGCATTATCCAGGGAGGAAACAGGGGACAACGTTTGTATGGAAAAAATGGCGGTGTGGAATCCTCTTAATGCAATTTACAATATTACATAATAATAATTTTGTAAATTAATTTATTGTAGGGTCTCAGTCAACCCATTCTCCTTTATCTCAAGTATCAAAACCTTTTGGTCGAACTACTTAAAAATTAAAATATATAATTCATTTTCTTTCCTTTCTTTTGTTATGGGGTGTTTTAATAAATATGGCAACCTCTTTTCACTACATACAAAACTGTGTGGAAAATAGAGAATAGGTGTGTCGGTTGACTGTCGTTGGGTATCACCGTTGCTCATTTTCACAACACAAACAAAACATTATGATAAGGGATTTTATATTTTATCAATAAATGGATTTGTTTTTCATACTTTTTCGCAACAACTTGACAATGATCGTATGCAAAATATGCGTTGCTAAAAACAAACAAATGTTTGTTTTTAGCAACGCGAAAGTGTTTTGCCGGCAATTTTAGGTCACACGTGGTTTTGAAAGTTATGTAATTAACAATAATTAATTATCAATATTATAGAGAAAGCTAGTATTTTCAATACCAAAATAAGTAATGTTACAAGAAAATGCCAAATAAAATACAATAATTATTTAATTTAAGTATGTAAGTATTAATATTTAATTAACATTTATCCAATAACATCTTGAGATTGCCTTCTTAGTTCATAGGTCTTAGACTTTAGTTAAAAAGTTCTTGGATAGTCTTAAGAGTGTTTAAATTTAGTTAAATATTTAAACGATTAATATTATTTTGTATATTTAATGTGGTTAATATTAGCTGTATGTAGATTAAAATGTTATGCATAACATTAAAATATTAATTACCTGCAGGCTGCATACCATGTCATAAAATATAAGTTTAGAAACTTGTAAAGTTTTTTTGTTTTTGTAACATGAGATAGTTATCAGTACATTTGTGAGTTTTGAGTCGCAGAATTTCGGCTGGCAGAAATTCTACTGCATTCAGTTTCATACAAAAGTCCTGTTTGATGCACACGAGCGCAGTTTTGTGAGTCATGATTTGTATGAAAATATATTATTTACGCGACCGAAATTCTGCGACTCACAAATTACGCTCGTTTGGCTTCACCCTAAATCGCAAATATAAGATTTATGGTGAGGCCTTTGTATTAATAGTAGGTACCTACGGGCTTTTGCCCGCAGCTTCGCTCGCGTTAAGAAGTATTATTATATACAAACTTTCATCCCCTATTTGAACCCCTTGGGGTTGGAATTTATCAAAATCCTTTCTTAGCGGATGCCTACGTCATAACATCTACCTGCATGCCAAATTTCAGCCCGATCCGTCCAGTGGTTTGGGCTGTGCGTTGATAGATCACTATGTCAATCAGTCAGTCAGTCACCTTTGAGTTTTATATAGGTATATAGCCAATTTGAGGATTAAACGAAACATGCAAATAATTGTATCTTCCCTTCGGAAAAAAAACATGCTCAGATAGAAACTCTCGAAATGTGAAGAAACATAACATTAGCAATTAAATAATAAAGGTAAGTATTGAAATGACAAAAGATTTATGCTTTTTTCGGAAACTAAAAATAAAAAAATAGATTTAAGTATAACTTTTTTTTTCAATAGAAAAAATCTGAAAATTTAATACTTAGGTTGTAAAAATGTTAAACTCGCATCGTCATTGAAAATTCGTAAGACGGACGGTAGACAGACTGCAGGCGCGGCGTAGAAGAGGAAGTAACGCGGCGAAAAAGTATGCCTACATTCTGTTTAATTTTACTCCTGCTGGCACTCCAGGGTCTCCTGGAGTTCAACGGAGTTTATATTCTTACCTGCCAATCTCCGAGCATGCTGGGTTATCCGTGCAGACTGCTGCCTTCTTGAACGTGTGCAGCAGGGAGGCCGAAGGGCGGAGGCGCAGCACCGGGTCTGGAGGCTCCGAGGGCTTGCCCTTGTCTGTTAGCCCTAGGAAGTACCCGGTGAGACCACCAGCTATGAAGAGGACGATCAGCACCGAGATTATCAGTTTGGTCCTCAATTTGTAGGGCCTGCAACAAAATAATAGCAATATGTTATAATATTATTTAATCTTGCATATTTAAAATTTTTGCTATTTAATTTTACGAGGAGCAATATCTTTTACAGTCTTTAGTAGCCTACGTTTTTTGTGTCTACCTGCGCAAAAAAAATTAAAGTTTGTAAAGTTTGTAAAGCCTTTCTACTTACTTCTGTGTATGATTTATTTGTTTTATATGCAGTGTAAAATTTTAATTCACATTGCCTATAATGTACTACACTTGCGTGCAAAAAAATCGTATTTCTGTTCAAGTCGCTATATCTTAAAAAGTTATAGTTATTTATTATTTCTTTTTATTAATAATGTGAGTTAATATGATAGGGAATGTGTACGTTTACTCTACATTTTCTAAAACCAACATGCTTGACTACAAACGACACAAATCACTAAGCACCCCCATCACTCAGTTTTTTAATCGTTAATTGAACGGTTATGTTCTGTATGAAAAATCGGTCAAATCTTATTGTTTTTGTTTTGTCTCGATTTTTCATTGTTCATTTAACTTAATTTTAAACGTAATTTTATTGTGGCAAAATGGATATTACTCCGAATAAAGCCTCTCAAGCAGAGGCTTTGCTAAGAACTGAATTTAGACAACGAGTTGCGGCTAGAAGTCTTAATTTAAGTCGAACTTCGGTTACAAGAGTATACAGAAGTATTCTAGAGACTCTAAAATTTACCATGCGACCATGTTCAGGAAGACATTGGGCTACATTTGAACGTGATGACCGTTTTAAGGTGTCAACGTCCTTGCGGAATCGACATCTCATTTCAGTTCAAGTGCAACGACGGCCAAGAGAAGTCCGATGAGTTACAGTAATTGAGTAGACTGTACGACGAAGACTTGCAGGCAGCTATTTGACTTCACAAAAACTCGCTAAAGGTCCAAAATTAGCCCCAGCACACCGTCAAGCGCAGCTTAGTTTCGCACGTTCTCATGTTGATTTTTCATTGGAGCAATGGCGGGTCGTGCTCTTTTCTGATGAAAGCTAAATCAGTCTTTATGGTAACGATGGTCGCAGAAAAGCATACCGTAGATAAGGAGAATGATTTGCGCAGGCGTGCATTGACGAAAGGCTTCCATTTGGTAGGTGTTCGGGGACTGTATGGGGCGAGATTTCTTTTGATGCAAAACCAATCTTGAGTTCGTAACCGGGCCGCGCCTTGGCACTTTGAGTACCTATCGCTACATTCAAGGCGTACTGGGACAACATACGGTGCCATGCGCTGGTTTTGTTGATGAAGGTTTCATATTGATGTAGAACAATGCTCGACCGCACGTTGCTGCGAAAGTTCGTCAATATCTCTCTGACGTCGAAATTTCGGGTTTGGACTGGCCAGCAAGGAGTCCTAACCTTAATCCTATTGAGCACCCATGGGGAGAACTCAAAAGGAGGGTCAGGGCCCGGACTCTTGCCGCAGATACCCTTCAGGACCTCCGGGTGGCTGTACAAGAAGATCGGCATGATATCGCTCAGGAGTTCATCATAACTTTGATAAGGTCAAGGAAAACCCGGATGGAAACCTGAATTAGGGTAATGCTTGGCACTACGAGCTATTGAAATAAATTTGTTAGTGTTTTTTACAAGAAAGATGTCATTAATCGCCTACTGAAATGTTATGCCAAACTGGCCGGTTTTTGTTTTAAGGCTGTAGAATTAGTAAACAATTTACAGTTACAATAACTATAGCATTAATTAAATCCTTATTGTACTACCTTTAAAACGATACCAACATTTATTTAATACTTATTATATCTCTTGAGTTATTACCGTTTGAATCATAAGGAGAGAGGTGGGTCGATTTTTTTGCACGCAAGTTTACTACATAAACATAAAACATAATATTATAAATTTTAAAACATTATCTACTTATTAATTATTATTTTAGACGTAAAATTACGTAGTAGTCTAAGTCTTTATTTACTTAAATAAAATTTGTTATATTTTGTAGTCCAAAGGCGTCGCAATAACGCACACTCTAACAAGTAACCACAGTTTACTAACCACGCTTATAAAAAACTTTTTGGTTTAAAAAATAACAAACAAACCTAACCTTACGCAAACAGCTGACTAAAAAACTCTAACCTCAAAATTATTAAACAATAGCTGTTGAAAAACATAAGCTGAAAAACTTAAGCAAGGTATGCTTATTCAAGTACTTACTACTATTCACTGGAAAATGTTTATTATTAAAAACTATATTTGACATTGTATCCCATGTAAAGTGTATGTAACACATGTTTATGTTTACAAAAAGGTCGTGTTTTGACTTCTTACATCTACCTTTACCTAGGCAGTAGGCCGAAACTTACTTTCTTGAGTAAAGATATCCATCGTTACCAGCCAATACTGCTATTCTATTCAGAGGAGACACCAGCCTTATAGTATCGATAGGCATATCTTCTAGATTAGTCTGTATAAAACGTCTACGAAACCCGTTTCTTAGATGCTGCTCCATATTACGAACACCATTACAATAATACAACCTACCACAGAAGAAAAAACACGATAATTCCACGAATAAAACAGAGAAACACTTGCTTAATGTCAGTTTTTGAGTTAAGTCACTTGTTTTTTGGTTAATTGCAGGACACAAACGTGAAAAATCAATTCGAACAGCTGATTTATTTTGACATTTGAGTTTCGAATCATTGTCGGTAGATGGCGTCTTAATAGTTTTCAGCTGAAAATGTTGTGAAATCCAATCTTTTGCAATGAATTAAAGTTTTTTTATCATTTTTAAACTCATAATATCATAGTATTGTAACATTTGAAATGTTACAATATTATATTATTATTTACTAATTACTGTTTATCATGAATAACATTATGTTTTGTTATTTTCTTTAGTCTGTGCCCTATGGTATTATATAATTATGTTCTATTATAATTTATAAGTAAACCAACATAAAATATATTTTTTATTAACTTAAAATACGTCGATTTTTCTGGTTTAAAAATATAATATGATAATATTATTTGTCCCGTACTTTCCACGTATGAAAATTAAACTCATTTTAAAACCTATTCGGGGTTTTTCACTAGTTTGCTACCTTCAGTGTAATTTAGTGCGGAAAACTCTTCCCAGATGGCGCTTTGAACATTTTCAGTAAAGGATAGTGTACACTGTAGAGTGTACATCATGGTACTACTTACGTGTCGTGGAATTATCGTGTTTTGTTGTATTAAAATGATTAACTCATTAAATAAGCATGATGATTTATTGAATATAATACGTTTAATATTAATAAAACTAAGTTATATTAAGCAAAACAATAACGTGGAATCAATGAAAAGTTTACAAATGAATGTGGGTGGAAAACAGAATAAAATTAGGTCATGTAGCCTTAAAAATATACCTAAGCCATATCTTGCAGAGATAATTAAAAGCAAACAAGAGTGCTCATGGTCGCTGTGCTTTGACAAAGCGCGCTTCCTGCTTATAAAATACGAGCTTTTGCCCGCGGCTTCGCTCGCGTTAAGAAGGATTATTATATACAAACTTTCATCCCCTATTTTAACCCCTTGGAGTTGGAATTGATCAAAATACTTTCTTAGCGGATGCCTACGTCATAACATCTACCTGCATGCCAAATTTCAGCCCGATCCGTCCAGTGGTTTGGGCTGTGCGTTGATAGATCACTATGTCAATCAGTCAGTCAGTCGACCTTGAGTTGTATATATAAGTATAGATAATGCAAAGATAAGAAAGAACGGATTATTATTTATTAGCAGAACCAGTTGATCATCGCTAATTTTGTTGATAGCTTTCGAAAAAAATATGATTAAATAGTTCTGTATTTTAAAAAGATAAAGCCGACTTCAAAATTGTACGTTATTGAGAATTAAAACTCCCTATCTCCAAAACTACTGAACTGATTTTGATGAAACTTGCACTATTCCCTAAGTTGAACAATACCAAGTCCAACAAAAAAAGATTTACTGAAATCGGAATGGTACTTCCAGAGATATACGAACACAAACATAAAAACATACATACAAAAATACACTTTTGAAATTTGGCACATTTGTTCAGAAGCTATATAGACTAACATATACGAAAATTGGGCAGTTCTGGAAATATTACACACGCGACGAATTGATAACCTCCTTTTTTGAAGTCGGTTAAAAACAACTAAGAGAGAGTCGTATCGTGCACGCTGGGTTCCTAAAAATTGCATTTTTGGTATGGCACCCACTCTTCATTATTTTATTACAACTGAGTACTTATTTAAGGTATTTAATGTTATATGGGCCTCTGATGCCCGAAATAAATGATTTGATTTGATTTACTATTATATACTTAGTATAGAAAACGAGCGATCTAAAACATATCCAAAACGATTTTTTACTTTAACGCTGCGTCACCTAGGCTGTTCCCTCCAAATAAGTCTATCGTTCCCTCCCTAAAATTAGCAGGTCGATGTCTGTAAGTACAAATATCGACGTAAAATACATTAAAATAACATTCTAACTCGCCCCGTCCTTGATAGGGCGAAATAGGAGAAAATTTATTTTTTCACATGGACGTGACTGTTCGATTAAAAATTCCTCGTGAGAAACGTAGTGTAACTGATTATGTATTAAATATAATATAAAAATTTAAATTTTCAATGCTCTAAGCCAATAGGTTACGAAGTTAATAGAATATTTGCAGAAAAATCGAGTACCATCGAGGAAGTTGATTCCTATGCAATTGACAGACCAACGTTATTTGGTCGAATATGTCAATTCAATGTTAATTATTGTGATCTGTCAGCTGGGTTTGACGTAACGCAACCAAACTACTTAGGTCCCCGATTTGCATAGGAATCAACTTCTCTGATAGTACATTTTTTTCTGAAAGCCTATTAAGTTTGAAAAAAAAAATCCTCGTGAGCAATTGAAGATCAAGGACCACTCTACAATATATATTTTTCGGCATTGTGTTAAGTTATACCAGACTTTATAGAGGTTGAACTTAGTCGAAATTGCCAGATAGCGCCTTAAACCGAAGTACATAAGTAATTTTCTACCAGATTTTTCGAAGTCGTGGGCAGTTGCCCGATTTCTACGCGGAATACGGAGGGGGACACTTCATTTTAGGAGGTGGTTGGTGACAGACACACTTTCCCATTCATAATAGTATTAATATGGATTGTCTGGACTCTGGAAGCATACCAGACACCAGTCAGACTGACCTGCAACGGTGGCCGGTGGCGTAGGATATGATATGACACGGACGACTTTAGGGTAGTATAGAGTGAGTAGACCTTTGTCCTTCGCCTAAGGTTGCCAACCTCAAATTTAAATAATATCGGCCAAGTGCGAGTGGGACTCGCGCACGAAGGGGAAAAAATCACGTTTGTTGTATGGGAGCCGCCCTTAAATTTTAATTTTATTTTGATTTTAGTATTTGTTTAGTATTTGTATAGCGGCAACAGATATACAATAATCGGTGAAAATTTCAACTCTCTAGCTATTACCGTTCTTGAGTTACAGCCTGGAGACAGACGGACAGACAACGAAGTCTTAGTAATAGGGTCCCGTTTTTACCCTTTGGGTACGGAACCCTAAAAACCAGGTTTGATGTTGGAAAATTCAAGTAATTGATACAATTTTTAAGACAAATACGAGTGAATACGAGCCATTACAATGAATAACAATTACTTTTGTTTGTAAGGTCATTTACAGTAAACCCAGTACGCCTTTGCCCAGCACATGAGACAGTACAGGCCGAAAAAATTGGTTGTCAGGTACGTGATGAGAAATGAATTAAGTATGATGATTAGGTATTATATTTACAATCGATTACCACAAATGGTTTTTATATTATCTCTGCGAAAGTTTATTATCTATTGTTTTGTTTTAATTTTAATTAAATCGTCATGTTCGAATCGATCATTTCGCTGACGTTTCAATTATGTTTAACCATTTGTTATGTCACGTCGCTATTACTAATTCTTATCTCTATTTGATTGATAACAATAATTATTCTATGTATATGTTTCGCTGACCACACTTCCTGGTGAGTTCCTACATAAGACACTTGAATTTTGAATGAATTATTATTAGGCTGGCCGCATACACACATTTTCCATATTAGATTTCCGAATTTATTTACCGTATTCGAAAATCCGAATGCATGGAATCCATAGAGAAAAATAAACATAATTATTATGTACCGATTAATAGAATCAGTAGAAATACATTACTTGACAGTTGACTGAACTTGACTTTAGAACTATTATTGTAAATTAAGGCCATCCCCGAGCAAACGACCTTGACCATATTTGACGCGTTGCCGAGATCGCAAAAAAATCCTGTTTTTTACTTAGCTCAAAATTGATCCAAAAAAATATCAAACGGGGATTATGTAGTTATTATAAAATTATCTATTTACTAGCAGTCCCGGTGAGCTTCGTGTCACTTTAAAACCTTCCCTGGATTTCTACGAATATTTTAAGACTAAAATCAGCCCAATCCGTTCAGCCGTTTTCGAGTTTTAGCGCGACTAACACATTTGAAAATCCATTTTTATATATAAGAATATAAGATTTGTCGTGTGTTTCAAATAAATGTAATTTGTAAATAAAAGGGACTATGCTGAAAGTATGCCTCAATTTTAATAAATTAGTATTAAGTACTTTAAAAGCTAATAATATCATGAGTATATTAAATAAAAATAGGAAATGAATGTTGATATACTTACTGAAGATTATTGCTGTATTTTTATTATAACTTCAATGTAGCTTTTAAATTATGAGTTAATGTGTCTTTACCTAAATGCGGTAAAGAGACGCCTTAATATAATATTATACTGTAATTTTTGTCACAACTAAACCTAAGGTTCTCGCGGGACCGAGCCACTCCTCAAGCAGGCGCGAATACCACCTTTTTGTAACTGAAAAATATACGTGCAATTATGAGGATTATCTCATATTACATACTAGAATGGTTACCTAAGTAATGCTGTGACGTTTTTAATAAAACCTTGACGTCTATAATCAGCAGGTAGGAGCGCAATTATCAATCTCATGATACGAGATGAAATATAATACTTATAAACCTATTAAGTACATAAAAACTGTATGATGTAAGTATACTCGATCATAAAATCGATTAAAACTAAGCATGACCGAGCAAAATATGAAATAAGTTTAAAGAAATCTAGTTTGTTTTACAATGGATTCTGGCTATAGGTACTTTAAAGGAAGTTGATTCATAGGACGATGACGGACCTACGTAATTTGGTCACGTGTCAAAACCAGTAGACAGATCACGACTTTAATAATTGTATTGACATAACCCGGTCAAATGACTTGGATCTGTCATCTGCTTATAAATCAATTTCTTTGATGGTACATTCGAGTATGGTGGCCCCATATTCGAACACAAATAAGACTGATAATGTCAGGAGGAGGAACTTAAATAAAATAAAGAACACACATAAACATGGGCGTACCCAGGTTCTGGGCCAGAGGGGGGGCAAATTACCCAGGGTCTGGTGCCGGGGGGGGGGGGGGGGCAAATCACCCAGGTTCTAGGCCAGGGGGGGCAAATCAGATTATTCATAAGCTAGGTGTTTGTAAAGAATAAAAAAAATATAATTTTTAGTTGTAAAAATACTGTATTGCAAACAAATGGCAAAAATTCGTTCTTAATTTCTAATTTTTATAGATAAAAGTACTAGATAATATACTTAGTAGGAACGTCAACATGATCCAGGGGGGGCAGCTGCCCCCCCCCCCCCTGCCCCCCCCTCGGTACGCCCATGCACATAAAGAATTAAACTCTTAGGGCCTGTTTCACCACTTCCTGATAAGGCTATCCACCAATTAACTTGACAGATCGAGTATGGAGAATCTGTCAAAAAAGTTGTGAATAGCCTAGTAGGCACTTTTTCAGAAAGTGCTGAAAAAAAACCCAAAATAACCGTAATAATATATTTTGCTCTGCACTTAAAAAGATAAACTTCTGCCAAAGAGCCTTAGAATCGTGGACTAGTATTATTAGTTAGTCGTTAGTCCAGTTCAGTCGAACAGAAGCCAATAGATCTATGACCTTTATTAGGCCAAACGCTTTAAAAAGTAGAGTATTTTGTGTTGTGACTTGTGATCGATTTTTTGTAGGTTTTTTTGTAACCAAACTGTTAATTATAGGCTACATATTATAACATAACTAATATTAACTTTACTATATTTTATAAGACTAGTACTATTATAATAGATACTATGTTGATTATTAAATTTTTTAATGAAGCGCTTAATATTCATTTGCGTAACTTGCTTTGATCCCGAAAATTCGTTCAGGAACTTTACATTTTAAGAATGTAAAGTTCCTGAACGAATTGTCGGGACTCGACGTTAAACGTCATCTTTTAATTGGATGCTGTTAAGCATTGGTGTGTCATCCCACATCGGACTAGTTTTGAGTAATCGGTGTTTTAAGTTTTTTTGGAATAATCTTTATTTTCTGCTTATTTTAAACAAAAAAATGTTATTGTGCGGTATCTTTTTTTTTGTTGAAATGCGTAGATTATGATTATGAAAAAACATTTTATTTTTACATTCAGTTTTAAGAGAAAACGTATAAAAATGGTTAATGCAATATTGCTATAGGGCTTATTACATAGCATTAATGTCCTTTGTGCTATTTCACATAAATGCAAAATTCTGATTTGTTCTTTCAAAATAAATTTAAGTGCTTTAATTTTAACAAAATGTTATAAAATTACCTTGTCACGCCCAAACCGCTGAACCGATTCTTCTGAAATTTGGTATGGAGATACGTTGAGTCCCGGGAAAGGACATAGGGTCCTTTTTATTTAAAAAAATGTACGGTTCAGCGGTTTAAGCGCAAATCATTTTAGAAACATAGTACATATATGCTGTATACAAAACCTCACTAAGAGGAATAAGCATTAACCATTTTTTTACTCTAGAATATCCTACAGTGGGTTTTCAAAAAAATGGATTTCAATGTCGTAAACTTTATGTTATAAAGAACAAAACTGCATTATTAACTCAAAACCCGATTTTATGTGGGATGAAACACCAATGCTTAACAGCAGCCAATTAAAAAGTTAATTTATAGTCCAATGAAATATTTTTGACCTTTATTGACTTAATTCACGACTTTGAAGGTTAGCAATTATAGACGTTTGTATCCTCTTTGGTTATAGACTGGCGGATATGGCAGAGGTCACCAATTAGTTTCGCTCGGGGTCCATTTTAAGAATTAAAAAAATAAATATATTTATTAAACAAAATGTAGAACTTACGGAAATTACAAAATTATTTAATTATCAATGAGACAAGTGACAAATTTTGTAGCTAATTATCTATCTGATGTTTGGAGTGAAATTAGTGCAAGCTATTGATATTAACCCATCAAGATTCAAGCCCCATAAGCTCACCGGTGAGCGAGACACTATAGAACAGGGGTCGGCAAGTAATGTTAGGTGGGGTTCGGATACTGTGGTAAATTTTTATTGAGGTACAGAACAAAATACATAAAACATTATTTTAAGAAATAAAGGTTTACGTATACCTTATCAATCTATTAATTGATACTTCGTATAAAATACATTACAATATTTCGCGGTCCGAGATTCGACCGTTCGCGGTCCGCAAACGGACCGCAGTCCGCCTGTTGCCTACCGCCGCAGTAGAATAACAATAGATTTCCAAGAATCCACGATCGAAGGATTAAATTCTAGAGTTCAGAGCACGTCGACACCGAAATTTATACCTATAATATTTTACGACGTTCATCTTCCCGCACACAATGGGTCGGCGCGGCGGTCCGGATACGGACCGCGGTCCGCCATTTGGTGATCCCAGTTAAAGAGTGTCTACCCTAAACTGATCTTTCTGATCTAAACATTTATTTTAAAAAGGTTTCTACTTTCTAGAAGGTTATCAAAACTAAGGGTTAGGCACCAGTCACTGCGTTTTGTTATGTTTTGCAAAATAAACAATTATTATTGTCAAAATGACCCCAAACAATATCGAAATGGCCTCATTTTTGGCCACGCTTTTTGCCTTGACATGTCATGTCTAGTATGACTCACTATTAAACTTAAAAACACATCACATTGACTATGATATGCTAAACACCCGTAAAACTTTATACTGTTATGTCGAATTATAATTTCCATTTTTGAAATTCAAAATTCAAATGTAACTTTTATTTCAAAACTGTAGTGGCCATGTACCTTTCTCGATGGGAGTCTGGCACTCGTATGAGAACATTTTTTTTCACACTGGCCGAGCTCCCGTTTTTCCTCAAGGACGAGTGACGAAGTAGGCCCTTATCACTCATTATCACTGTCACTATGTCACTACCTGCACTAGAGGAAGTCGATGATACAGTGAAGTAGTATGTCGTACCGGACGAATATATGACCTCGTATGTGCTACAAAAGGCGTATACACAAGGTGACATAGGTATAAACCATATCGGTAAAAACTACAAATTGGTATGATTTAGCAAGATTTATTTCCGTAGCCTTTTGTTTTGATTTTATATAAAGGTTGTTGTGGCTTGGTAGTTATAGTCTGTCAAGAAAGTCATGACAGGCGGTTTTTTTTTAAATGAAATAATAAATAAGAGACCTTTATTAATTCGAGATAAAAATGTGCAAGGTGACAATATTTAAAATGTAATAAGCGTTCTCTGTGAAAATACAAAGAAAAATACACCTTGCGTGATTACGTTTAGAAAATTTTCCCGCCTGTCATGTCGTACAATATTAAAAAAAATCCCAATGGATTGCTTCATAATACCAGACGAATAATAATACTAAACTATTCATAAATCCTACCGGTTTAATCTTACTTCATAAATTTTGGATATCGACATCAAAATTCTAAGACAAAATATAGGCTACAGGGTTGTTAGTTGTTACTTGTTTGTAACGCCTCCGTGGTCTAGTGGTTGGAGCGTCGCTCTCGACTCCGGAGGTCGTGGGTTCGAATCTCGCGTTGGAAACATGTTATTTCCAAGTTTGGTTAAGACAATGCAGTCTGATAACCTGATTGTCTGACAAGTAAGATGATCCATGCGTCGGATGGGCATGTATAAAGTCGGTCCTGCGCCTGATCTCTCGCCAGTCGTGTCGGTCTTCCGCCCCACAGGGTTATGAGAGTAAAGGAATAGAGAGTGATCTTGTGTACTGCGCACACACTTGGGCACTATAAAATTACTCCTGCGTACCTGGCCTGGTTTCAATGAAGCCGGCCACCGTCACCGAAACTGGTGTGGGGAGTATATATATTTATACTTGTTTGTATTCAGAAAAGTCAGCCTTCGCTACCGTGTACTACAATGTCTTATTCTTATACTCGTATTACTTATGGACATACTAAAAGTTCTGTTGATCAGATACAAATCGAAACAATATTATAGAAAATTTAATTTACTTACTTATAAATATTTAAGAACTCCTGAACCTAAATTATTATACAAAATCAAGCAGGTAATAAACTATTATAGTTAAATTATGAAACTTAGTAAAACATACTCGCCATGTGAACACGCCTTTATGAATCTGTAAGTTCTGTAACATGGCGATTTAGTATTTTATTTGGCCTCAACATCCGGAATCCGGTTCCTATGATCTTTAAATTATTAGTATTACTAGCTGTCCCGGTGAACTTCGTGTCACTTTAAAATCTTCCCTAGACTTCTACGAATATTTTAAGACTAAAATCAGCCCAATCCGTTCAGCCGTTTTCGAGTTTTAGCGCGACTAACACATTTGAAAAACCATTTTTATACTTATACTTATAAGAAGATTAGGTACATAAGTAAGTATTTGCAAATTCGTAGTTTAAAGTAAGGTTAATTTGAAAATCTGAAATAATATTCTAATAAAGAATTGGTTGATAGGCAGATTATAGTGAAGTGTGAACCAACGTAAATTTTGGTACTTACATCATAAACCATAGATTTTAGAGAACTCTCAAGCGATACTGCTGTTTTCATAATAAAACTGTTTTTAGTGGCCATTAATATTGTACTATCAGAGAAGTTGATTCCTAGGAATATGGGGGACCTACGTAGTTTGATCGCGTTACGTCAAACCCATCCGACTGATAACAACTAACATAGAATTCACATAAGCCGGCCACATGACGTAGGCCCGTCAACTGCCTACAAATCAATTTCCTCAATGGTACATTCGCTATATTTATTTCAATTTGAACCTACTTAAAAATGAAACATGTCCACAATAACATAACATATATGCACAATAGACATAACTACCAGTAGTTCGACTGCAAAGAAACGGACAGGTTTCAATATCTGTCAAATTCGTCGGGTTTCACTAGGATTATGAACGGAATGTGACTCGCGCTGGCTGATATAATTTATTTTTAAATATTTAAAATAAAGATTTCAAAATTGGATTCTGTCAATTTTAATCGCATGTGCCAAAACACAAACAACTATACGACCAAAGAGGAACACGTCCAGCGAATATGTCATAGTTTTAAATTCGTAGGTAACAATTTAACAACCCTAGCGACGATTTTCGTCATAATACGTCAAATTGAAAAATTTCAACATCAGTTCGTCGGCACACTCTATCATTCTGTCTACTCTGATATAGGTAAGTGGAATATCTTTGACATACTTGCCAATATAATATTATGCTGTATCATACATTAGTCTGATGCATTATATTTTTATTGATTGTTCAACAGTTTATTTAATTAATCAGACAGATTCTGTACCTATTTGCTTTTTTGCTGCTGTAAGTGTAACGATGGCAAAAAATGCATTGTGTAATGTGTAGTCTTTAACAAGAAAATACATGTTTGTAAGTATCTTTTATTTTTTAGCCCCATTAAAAAAAGAAATAAATAATGATTCAAATTATAATTCACAATATTATTATGTATTTAAATGATAATAATTTGTGCTTAGTTTAGTAGTTCTCTAGTTACAGCTTGTAATTTTCTGGTACGTGGAATGTAGTTTTTTAAAGATATAAATATTATTTATCGCTACCTCGAGCACTTAGGTAATAGATGGTAATAGGTACTTACCGATAAAAAGTTATGAAAATTATGCGAAATTGAAATTACTAGCTCTATCAAAACATTATTATATTATCTAATATTTTATGTTATGTATTGTGCAATATTATTGACCGTCTAGCCTGGTCTAGCGTTAATAATTAATATTGAACGTCCGCCTTTCAATCTAATTGTCAAATAAGTTGTTCAATAAAATACTGTTATTATCTCCTTCTTCTAATATATTCAAAAATTCTCGTGTCACAATGTTAGGCCGCGTACTCCTCCGAAACGGCTTTACTGATTTTAACCAAATTTTATATGCATATTCAGCGGGTCTGAGAATCGGCTACTGGGTACATATTATATTGATAAGTGCATTTGTTGAATAAATAATAGTAAATAATTACAACTTGAGACTGACGGCGACTATTGTTTGTGCGACGGGATAGCGATGGACGTTGCCATGGTGACATACTTATTTAGTCACTTCAATAAAATAATATGGGTTAATACTTTATATGGCAAAGAAACGTTTGCCGGGACAGCTAGTCATAATATCATTATTATTGTAGGTCTAGGGGCCCGCTTAGTCTGGGGGCGATACCAGTCCGTCCACGTCGTGTCCCTGGGCACCTCCCCCGTGCCATCTTGAGCCTTTACGCGGTGACACCGGAGGGGTGGCTGAACGCCGCTATGGGCGAGTGTTTTGTTTGGCTGCGCCCGCAGTGTGAAGAACGGGCCTGCGACCCTGGGTGTCCGAGTTTTGTAGCGATGAGCAGTTACAGGAAGGAAAATAATCTCCGGGTGGGTCCCGGTCCCGATGGGGTCGGGGAATCCCATACGTCACCTTCGGGATTCCCCGTATACGGAGGGGTCCGCGTATACGGAGGGGCCACTTACTGCGAGGAGGGAAGGGAGGAAGAGAGGCGCGAAGACGCGCGAAAGTTCTAAGCCGGTGCCCCTAACCGCACCGGCCAAGGAATCAATCATCGATGAAGACACCGATTTCTCCGTGCTGCGGCACGGAGAAATCGGTGTTTTCATGTCTTCAACGGCTCCGAGCCGTTTCAGCGCATTAGGCTGCGGCCCAATGCGCTGAAATGGCTCGGAGCCTTAATCAATAAGAAGATTGCGAGTGGCGATACGGACGGCATAAGACGTGACTACTTGGAGTTCGTCTATGGCTGTCCGGTTCGCAACTACTCCACCGATCGAGACAGCGAGGTCTGTTACTCGACTTCCGGCAGCAACATGTCGCTGGCCTCCGAGGAGTCGCGGAGGTGCCGGCTGAAAGAGAGCCACCAATGGCTAAAAGTAATCCAATGGCTGAAAAGAAGCAGAGGATGGCAGCAGCGGAAGAGGCGGGGCCATCACACGCACCCGCCGCTAGCGTGCCGCCTAAAGGAGTGAAGAAGAAGAGAAGAATAAAAAAGTCGCTGGCCGCACGAGAGGCCAAACAGGCGAGGGTATGAACACCCGCCCTGTCTGGGACTGACCCCTCGTGGTCCAGAGTGGAGCCGCGAGGGAGGAAAAAGAAGGGAAAGGGAGCTGCCAAAAAGGCAGCCGCCAAGAGAAAAAAAGAAGAGGAAGCTGCGTCTGCGCAAATTACTCTCACGCTGGAGAAGGGGGTGGACCAGAGCGTGACGTACGCTTCCATACTCAAGGAGGCGCCGAGCTGGATCGACCTTGAGGAGGTAGGGATCTACCAGAGAAGGAACAAGGTTCGATTCCGGCGGGCGGGACATTTTATGACACAATAATATTTATTCCAACAAGTATGTGATTTTATTTTAGCAAGATATTTAAATTACGCCTTAATAATTCCTGTAGCAAATTCTGCACAAACACTAACGCCTTTTAAATTCTCATAGCAAAGTGTTTGTAAACCATAAGTTTCGAAATATTTTTACATTGTGCGACCATCTGATATGCATTGCAGACCAACATTCATGTACCATCGAGGAAATTGATTCCTAGGCAGTTGACGACCTGCATCATTTGGTCGGCTTATATCAATTCATTGTTAAAGCTTAAAGCTGTGATCGGTCGGATGGGTTTGACTTAACGCGACCAAATTACATTAGGTCCGCCATCTGCCTATAGCAGTGGTCCCCAATCTTTTTTTCATTTTCATTTTCCACCAACGTGGTTTGGTCTTGGTGTCGCGGGCCGCAACAAAAATTTTTAGCGTTAAAAAAATAACGTTCATCTAAATTAACGATTTAAAAGTGAAAAAACTTGACTTTCACGACGACTTTACATTATTTTGCCGGTGGTCGTTTTCAAAATGGTTTAACATCACGCGGGCCACAAATAAAGTCCCGGCGGGCCACATGCGGCCCGCGGGCCCCGGGTTGGGGATAGCTGGCCTATTGGCTACACCTAAGGATTCAACTTCTCTGATAGTACCATAAGTACCGTAAGCAGTAAGCACAAAACCCATTCTAAGCTGAATAAAAAAAAACTTATTACTTACGTATAATAGGTCAATAATAAATAATAATGTTCTTTGAACATATCCGAAAAATATATCCAAAATTCTTGCTAAACAGAGGATTACCTGCAATAATTGTATGGCGTACTATGCGTTGTAACCTACATCGGAATTATAATGCCAATAACTCAGAAATGTACGATACAGAATCGGCCAGCTGATAGTTGCAAGCGAACTAGTGACACTCACGTCTAAATGACAATGTTCTTTCTTACGAGGGCTGTTTGAAAAGTTCTCAGCCTAACATAATGAGCTATTTCACCGAGCTTTGTATTTGTAGGTATTCGATGAAAATGACATTTTCTAAAAATGATTCCTAGCTAGATCGATTTATCGCCCCCGAAACCCCTTTTATACTATATATTTTAGTTATTTTCATAGTAGGATGTCATATGGAATCCTTTTATGGGGAAACGCTGCCGACATTAATACAATATTTGGACGTAGTTAAGCAGAAAGGACTCAACCCACACAAAGTCACTTTTGAGTTATTGACGTTTGAAGTTTCAGCTTGAATTTCTTTATCACAAAGTTACATTAACAAAACAAAGAGTTGCTTATTTTAAATAATAGTTCACATTTTATTGGCCCGTCATTTATTTTTTATATATTTTGCAATAAATTTAAAGATATTAAGTGAAATGTGGGTTGAGTCCTTATTAATATTCTCAACTTTGTAGAGACAGGTATTTTTTTTTAATTTCTCAGAAAGGACTCATAACTACCCTTTGACTGGAAAATAAGCTATAAAAGAAAACAAAATAAGTTAAATTAATAAAAAGTTATGTATTTATTGACCTTGATAATAAAGCTTGTAAAAACACACAAAAAACCTTATTAAAATAATTTAAAAACATCGAAAATCACGCAAGAATTGGCGCGCAAATTAATTTCCTCCATCCTCTGGTCAAAATAGAGGGTGGGTCCGTATCCATCAACATCCTCGTTGATATTGGCGTGTCCCATAAGATAATTATAAAATGCATGGCAGTCGTCTGGTATTAAACTGCACATTGACCGAAGATCTTCAAGCTTTGCTTGTGAAATGAGTTTGCCTTGGGGCCAAAGAACTTCAAAATCTTCTTCCAAAAATTACATTATAGCACCCTTGTTTTTTTTGGAATTGATCTTGTGGCGCTACCCACAATTCGCCTAACAATCCTGCATCGTGCTATCAAAGTGGGCTTTGGCCTGACCGATACCGCAAGTCTTCGAGGGGGGAGTGATGTTGTGGTGGTACCCACAATTCGCCTAGCAATCACAATAAAAATCCTGCATCGCGCTATCGAAGTTTCGGAGAATGGCAAGATACCTATTATATACAACGTTTGAAAATGGCGTCAGTGGGTTCGGCCTGACTGAGCATGCTATCTGGCTCGGTCGAAAGATCTTCCTTTGCAGCCGCCATTCACAACGTTAAAATCTCAAAATCATCCCACATGCCTACTACAATAGCTACTACTCAAAACGAAGATATTTTCGGCCGGAACGTGAAGATCAAGGTGACAATGTGGCGGGTCCTTCAACATCGGAGAACAAAGTAAATACAGTCCCTTCACCTGAAAAGTGGGCTGTGTTCTTCTAAAATATGAAGGCGGGCCTCCAAAACTCCAAATCATCTCCAACAAGTGCAGTAGATTCTAGAAAACTGAAAGCTAAAGAAATTTATCTACCCTCTTTTAATCCGGACGAGTGTCAATTCACTGCGACACAATGGTGCGACGAGATTGAGAACATCTGGCTTTTGCCATATTTTTCATTTCGTAAAATTTGTCTCGATTATCTAAGGGAGCTTAGCTCCAACACTGTACGTGATCGTTACCCTTTGCCGCTGATATCAGAACAAATTGGATGCTCAAGCATGTTATTTTTCGAGCTTAGGGCTTCTGAGTTCCATCAAATTTTAATGGCATCCTAGGCGGACATTGAAAAACCGCGTTTATTACGCCGGATGGTGTATGGCAATATTTGAAAATGCCGTTTGGGCTTTGCAACGCACCTTCTGTGTGGACAAAGGACAAAGGGACATTAATAAGACGCTTAAAGCTTTAAAAGATAAGGTATAGTCTGTCAAGAAAGTGAAGAAACTAAAAAGTGGCAACATCGTAGTGTCATCCCTTTCAAATCAATCTATGAAAAAAGGGATGACACTTACGATGTTGCCGCTTTTTAATTTATTCACTTTCTTGATGGACTATAGCAATGGTTTATACGGACGATGTCCTAATTTTTGCAATAACCAGATCAAGGTCATGAAACTAAGGAGGATGCTCCTTCGTTTCAACTTTCATGACCTTGGTCTGGTGTTATCTGCACTATCAAATGGTTTTGCTTTTAGCTGGAAGAAAATTCGATCTATTCGTCGCATCTCAAATTCACTTGTTTGGCTTAATTATTAAACAATATAAAACAAAACACGCGTATCACCAAGTCAGCGTACGAAATAATGGCAGGGTTGCCTTATTTTTCAGTGTTATTTACCAACAAAATTTTGCCAGAATAAAAAAAAACAAATATTTAAAAGAGTTAGGTAGTTTTGAGTCCTTACAACGAAAATAACAATTGATTAATATACATTACTAATACCTATTCCAAATGTTTTGAAGGGTTTCAGTTAAATAAATAGTAACTGTGTAGTAATTACATCAATTCCTCACACAGAACAGCCTGCCTTAGTCGATTTAGATTTTTTGAAAATAATGTGCGTTGTATCTATATCCGTTTTTCAAAAATATCTCAAGCGAGTTTGAGTCGTTTTTGATAAACCAAAAAAATATATTTTGTTTTAATAAACCTATAACACAGAAACGACCCAACCTGTTTGAATCGTTTTAGTTATTTGATAGAATGACATTTCCAATCCAATCTAAATTATTAGAAATGCTCCATACGGTTTGAGTTAATTCTGATTAATCAACTTTAAGGCAATGCTCCTAGAAATACCATTACTCAGAAACAACTCAAGTGGACTGAGTTCGTTCAGCAAATTTATTTAGAGTTCTCTTCATACATGTGGGTTGAGTCGGAGTGGTAAAAAAAGTACTTTCGGTGTATATTTTAAAAATGGGGTTTTCACTACATGGTAGATTCGACCCTCAGGAGTACGATGGCACACTTAACTCAATTTAGCCCATTTTGTGGGTTGAGTCCTTTCTGCTTAACTACGTCCATTTGTGCTGCAGAAGCGAGCCATACGTTCTATTTATAAAATGTCTGCTTTAGAATCTCTGAGAGATAAATTTAAAGAAATTGGTATTCTAACTGTTGCTTCTCAATACATTTTGGATAATGTAATATATGTTAGAAAAAATTTAAATAAATTTAAAGTTAAAAGTGACATTCACTGTAGAAATACTAGAAATAAGCACAAGCTGGACATGCCAGTGATCAGACTTAGTAAAGTCAGTAAATCTTTTAAAGGTCAATGTATACGCCTTTACAATAAAATCCCAGTAAACGTTCAAAATCTTTCCATTAATAAATTTAAAAAAGTAGTCCAAGAGCGTTTGTGTGCCAAAGCTTATTATAAGGTCAATCATTTCATAGAAGATGGCACATCTTGGGAGTAGGATGGCTTCTTGCCAGGCTACTTCTACATTATTATATTATGACTTACAATTATGTATGTTGACATTGTATATAATATTAAGTTACAAAATTGTAAACTTTATTTTAAAAGAATAATTTTTCTCTCACTTTTTTGGTAAAAAGTGGAACCCGTGCGAGTTTCTTACGCCGGTTCTTCTCGCCGGGGTAGTTCCCGAACCGGTGGTAGGCATCAGGTAGACATTCTGAAAAAAGAAGAATATACAAGAATTGCTCATTTAAATAAATGTGATATTTCTGTGTGGCTTACAAGCGTATAAATTATGGCATGTCCTATATACACCATTCTTAAGTAGCTTAGAATTTAGAACTATGTAAGTTGTAACGCCTATTGTAAATTGCTTCGTTAGAAAAAAATATGAACAACCGTTGTATTCCGAAATTGTTCCGTGGAAGAGCCATGTTTTGGCACGAATGGGCCGGCTCGACCGGAGAAATAGCACGGACTTACAGAAAACCGGCACACATCGAAGTCTTCGTAATAGGGCTTTTACTTTTTGGGTACGGAACTCTCAAACTGTCCTTAGGAAAACCGGTGCCACGTTTTCCAACTAAAATGAATCCACTCTTTGCTTTTTCCCATTTTTCAGGAGTTTTGACCAATACCACAGAATAAATATTAGTAGTACCAACCAATACAACCAGTCAAAACTGCTTTTGCCTGAATCACTTAGTCAAAAGTACTTTTAACCAGCTTCATTGGGCAAAAGTTCTTTTAACTGTTATTTTAGTCACAAGTATTATTGACTAAAGCATACGGTCAAAAGTAGTTTTGACTGATTTTGCTAGTCAATACTACGAGTACTTTTTACCTGTAGCGCTAGCACGGCGACGGCGAATTATCCGTCTTTTCGCGAAGTCCCTAGACTTTTCTCGATAATTCGATTTATCAAATTATCCTACGACATAATAATATATAAAATTCTCGTGTCACAAATCACAATGTTAGGCCGCGTACTCCTCCGAAACGGCTTTACTGATTTCAACCAAATTTTATATGCATATTCAGTGGGTCTGACAATCGGCTACTGGGTACATATTATATTGATAAGTGCATTTGTTGAATAAATAATAGTAAATTATTACAACTCGAGACTGACGGCGACTATTGTTTGTGCGAGTTGCGACGGGATAGCGATGGACGTTGCCATGGTTACATACTTGTTTAGTCACTTCAATAAAACAATACGGGCGAAATACTTTATAAGTATAGCAAAGAAACGTTTGCCGGGACAGCTAGTAATTATATAATATTATTATATTGTATTATCTATGGTTGGTGTGCAAGGACACATTACGTGTAGTACAAGCGATTGGACCATCGGACAACTATCAAGCCATAATACTCTTTATTTCGTATTGTCTTTCAGATGATTGAATAAAATACTAACATTGACATCATTTATTGGGAAGATACGGATTTTTTTGTCGTCTGAGTACTAGACGCTAGAGTGACGCCATAATATTAGTTCAAGGATCCCAGTGGGTTTGGGCGCCATATTTGGAAATGACCTTGTCCTCATAGTGTGTAATTACGTAATTGCTCAATATTTTGAGACTTATTATTGCAAAAATTAGTTAGGAGTTAAAACTAATCAGAGGAGATACATACGTGGGAGAGCCATGCTTCGGCACGAATGGGCCGGCTCGACCGGAGAAATACCACGATCTCACAGAAAACCGGCGTGAAACAGCGCTTGCGCTGTGTTTCGCCGAGTGAGTGAGTTTACCGGAGGCCCAATCCCCTACCCTTTTCCCTTCCCTACCCTCCCCTATTCCCTTCCCGTCCCATCCCTACCCTACCCTATTACCCTATTCCCTCATAAAAGGCCGGCAACGCACCTGCAGCTCTTCTTATGCTGCGAGTGTCCATGGACAATGGAAGTTGCTTTCCATCAGGTGACCCGTTTGCTCGTTTGCTCCCTTATTTCATAAAAAAAAATACACAATACACATACTTACAAGGATCATGATTAATGTGGTACTTGGGTGACATTGTGTGAGTGTTTCAACTTCGTATGCAACAGGCAACAGCTGTGTTATGTCTATCGAGTGACACTTCACAAGACAATCGCATTTAGTTCCTTGGAACTAAATGCTGGTGTCTAACCAGTGAAATGTTTAAAAAAAATCTATTTTTTTTTATTATGGGCTGAAATTTCTCAGGCAACCCACTTGTAATAAATTTGTTGAATATAAAATAATACTTTTCATCCTAATAACCAGCTCGGTGAAGGCCCTTCTATGGTAGGATCCCATAATTAATCATTTGTAAATTTTTAACAAAATTACCAATATTAAAAAAAAAACGAACACTTACCCGTTTAAGCAACTGCTATCCTTGTCATCCCTTGACTCAGTGACCGTCATGCTTCGGATCGTCATTTTTTATTCTTACCTAAGAAAAAAAGTAGTCAATATAAATTTTGTGACAGTAATAATTAATTTCACTAAAATATATTTATTTTTGCAAATGAAAATGTAACCCATAGACATAATATATACTGTCGTACAACATTATATTATGTCTATGATGTAACCTATTATGAAAATCTGAAACGAACGAAATGCTTCAAGTATTACATTTTATTACTTACACATAATATATTTTTTTAAGTGACTTCCAAAAAGGAAGAGCTTTTATGTAGGCTTTTATGATGAAAGGCTGTTTTTTTTCTTCTTATTAAAATTATTATTTATTATAGGTTGGGGAAAAAGTTTCTTCGCATTTATATAAAAATTCAAAACGTTTTTTTATAAAGTTTATTTACAATTGACTAAGGTACCATTTTGTTCGATAATTTTTTGCCATCTTGTTGGTAAATATGATCCCATTACAAAAAAATTTTGGGGCTTCTGATGAAAAAACTGTGACAAGTGGCAGTCCTCTTATGATGTAAACCTGACACTGCCTAAGGAATTCTGCAACGACCGAAACAGGTAGAAATCTGAAGGTGCAAGATCAGAACTATACGGCGGATGCATTAACACCGCCCAGCGAAACTCCCGTAATTTTTGCTGAGTGGCCAAAAGATGTGTGAGTTCTAGCGTTATCATGGTGAAAAACTACACCCCTTGGCCCTTCTATTGATTAATTCCGGCCGCTTTCTGTCAACTTCTTGCTTTAATCTCATCAGTTGTTCACAGTACAGTTCAGAATCGATGGTCCTGCCTGGCGGTAACAGCTCATAATGAATAATGATACATAATCTAAGTTTTTTTAGATTCAATAGCATTTTGCGCGAAATAATTTCTGCATGAACACTCCAAATAAAATATGTTGTTCCATTGTTCAATACTTAGATAATAATAATGTGATAACAAAAATCTATGATAAAAGCCAGTCAAGTGCGAGTCGGACTCGCGCTCGAATGTTATACAGTACCGTGAAATGTCGATTTTTGATGGGTGAAAGTCAAACAAAACTAATATATTAATACTTATATATATCTATCTAAGTCACAAGTGAGATATTTGGCAATCGAGACGACATTCGAGGTATGAGAAGGCCTGAGGGCCTTTATTCTCATATAAACTTTCTCACTTGCACGCGTTGCCACTTGCCGCCTACCCGGGGTGCAGGTACACATTCTTCCACTTCGAATTACAAGAATTGGGACCCAGACTTAAGCCTCTGATTTTCAATGATTACGAACCCTATGTGGGTTCCATAAAGGTCATATCAGGTGTAAGATAATTGTGAACCGAGCAGCGACAGGAAATATACAATTTATTCCGAGACACGGTACATTAAGACTAGAGATTTATGTTATATATTATGCTGTGTGTTGTGTGTCTGTCAAACGCCTGGCAGTCACAAGGATCCACATAATACCAGGGATCGTGGTACAGTTATCCTGTACCAAGATCATTACCTGAGTGGAGTCCTATTCAACAACTTTTCGCACTGCACTGCCTTATACCGAAGCACTCAATCCGTGCCGTACCACAAAAATATTATGTACCTACTTGTGTAAATTATTTGTAAAATTTTGTTTGTGTTAAAATTCGAATTAAGTGTTCTAATTTTTTTTTACTGATAAGTATACCTATTATGTGGTTAGGCTTATAGTATGCATGTCTTTTTTTTTTTTCTCTGTCTTGATTGTTGTGTGCTTTGTTATATTGTAGTGTACTGTGAACTTTGTTGAATAAATGTTTATTATTATTATTATTAGATTTGATCTTGATTCCATTACGCTGTCATTACACGCTCCGACCTGTAAAATGGCTATAATATCTAGCTCAAAAGTGAGGATTTATTACATGTATAGGTTCTAACTTTGAGCTACATGGAAAGTCAGATAGAAACAAAAATATAATATATTGAACCAGATGAAGCCCGCAACTCCGTTGCGCCAAAATTCGTTTTTCGCTCGGGAACCGTAAATTTTTTCCGGATAAATGGTATCCTACGTCCCGTTCCCAAAACTTCAAGTACTTATACCAAATTTCAGAAAAATCGATTGAGCGGTTTCGGCGTCAAGAGGTAACAGACAGACATACACACTTCCGCATTTATAATATTAGTGTTACGAACTTACGACACATAGTTCCATCTAGCGTCAAATCAGCGGAACTACTCGGGGGAACACTGAAATAATGCCTTCTTCAATCGGCAATTTGTATGGGTATGATGACGCATTTTTAGACTGGGTTGCACCAACTAACTTTAACTTTAACCTTAACTATAACCACAAAAATTGACAGATGTCGTATGAGAATATGGGGTGTTTGGACGCCATATTTAACTTTAACTTTACCCACGCCTCTGGTGCAACCCAGTCTTAGAGTTCCCAGCATTGTTCGCATAGAAAAAGTTGTTCATTTTGACGGGCTCATTTGATGGTTTAAACTTTAAAGGATAACGGTGTTCATCCAAACAAGCTGTAGTATATTTTAGGCTCGTTGTTATTGTGCATGAGATTCTTAAACATTTTATGACCGGTTTACACTAATCCAATCCAGCAATCCAACCAGCGCTGGATTGCTACTGGAATAATCTAAACGGGCACTGGTATGCAGTGCATTTTTAAATGTAATTCCAGTTCATTCCAGTACAGGTCAAGTTTTCAGTAGCAATTTGGTTTAATGTAAATCTGCTATTATAGACATAATAATATATTCAGAATCTAATAACCTTAAACAATATTTTTGCCTATATATGCAAAAATAATTTTGTACTGTAATTTAAGCAGTATTTAACCCACTCCTTTACAGACGGCATAACAACGAAAACACGCAAAAACCGCGTTCATCTAAAATTGTAATTTTTCATGCAAATTGGCCGGTTAATTATTTTTATAGCAAATGAATATATTATATATACATTCAAATAATAAATCTTGTGTTGCATATTATTTTTAATTGTTATTATTAGATTTTATATTAAATACTAGCTGTCCCGGCAAATGTTGTTTATGATTATAAAATGATTTTCCCTGTTTTCCTGCTTTTCTCTTGAAGTTTTTTATGAATTTTATTTTCTATAGACTTCACGGAGCACGAGAAATTTCCAACGAATGCAAAACCGTGGAAATCGGTTCGTGCGTACTGGAGTTATAGCGTCAGGAAGAAAAACCCGACTTATTTTTATATATTAGATTAATAGTGTAGACTAGTTGGCCCGGCATACAGTTTAACGAAATAGCGAGAGTCATACATAAAATATTTAAAAATAAAACATCAAACAATACATACAACGACGGTGTTTTGATCCCACATTTATAAGCAAAGATTGATGATCTAATTATTCAATTAAAGCATGATCACATGATACCAACGTAAAGAAGCGTGTTCACTATGCGTAAGATTTAAACTAAAACCAGGTCATACCAGGTGACCCGGTGAACTTTGTATCACTTTTCTCCTAACATAAATCTTCCCTGTACTTCCACGAATATTTTAAGACTAAAATTTGGGAAACCGGTTCACCGGTTCTCAAGTTTCAGCAAGACTAACAAAATTGTAATTCTCCTTAATTATAAGGGCCGATTTTTCAATCGTCAGATAACTTTGAAATTTTTTACATTATGTCAAAACTCCAAATTTATTATTGGTAAAATAATTTATCGGACGATTGAAAAATTAGCCCTGAATAAAAATGGACTTTTTTTGTAAAGACTACTACCACTTATTTTAATTGTACTTAATATTAATTGTTATAATAATATAATTACAGTTTTTGTAAACATTATTTTTGCATACAAATTAGACGTGTATTTTTCTCGAATAAAAAGATTATGATCAAAGTTTATTGTTAATAAAATTCTGTGTAAAACAATACATATTATAATGTAACAATTATTATAGGTAAACAATTTTTATTCTAATAAACATAACTAACATTCTAAAATGTAATATTAGGTATAATATTAAGTACATAATTACATAATTGTATAATTACATAATTGTATAATTTAATATTAAGTACTTATGTAAAACAAGAGCGAAGCGAAAAGGAATTTAACATTCAGCAATTACTTTAATTTTACTTTTTACATAATTTTACTTTACATAATGTTACTTTAATACATAATATTATGAACAAAAAGTCTACCTTTTATCTAATGTCCAGCGGTGGAAAAATATTTGAAGATACCATGATCTAAAATCGACAACGTGAACGATATCGAATCCCGCCTCATCAATGAATAAACCTCAGTATCTCAAGTACGACGAATACACGAATTGTGAACAATTCTAAGAATTTCGTGTGTCGCTATTTCCGTATATATAACATTGACGAGAAAAACCCGCGGGGGATTCCTAATTTATTGACATAATCATACCTATTATATTTTAAGATGGTATGCTAAACTATGTTTTATTAAGGTTGGCCTTGGGTTGCACCAACTTACTTTAACTATAACTGTCACTTTAACTATAACTTTAACTACAATACAAAATGTCAAATCTTTGGTTAAAGTTAAAAATGGACGCCATCAAGACGCCATTATTTAACCATAACCATTGAGCTCGACAAGGCTATAAATGCACGTGGCGAAAAAAGAAACTAACGCTGTCATCATAGAAAAACGCCATTATTGACAGTTCTCCTTTACCAGCAGCGCCCCCGCCCACGTTCTTAAAAAGCCTTGGCAGACCAGCAATGTCTTCTGTCAAATTCTGTGGTCAAAGTGTAGGTTAAAGTTAAATTAGCCTTAACTATAACCATAACTTTGACCATAACTTTAACTTTAACCACGCCTCTGGTGCAACCCAACCTAAGTCATTCTTATTCGTTTATCCATTAAATACGTCATGACTTTTGAGTTACGACATAGTTAAAATTTTAGGACCTTACGTTAAGGTGACGCCTTGATAATTTGGCTGCAGCGATATCGATTTTTCTCAACAATGACTAAAGCTAAGAAATTAAAGTTCATTGTCAGTATTCATCATGTCTTTATCTTTGAATTAGCCATAGCATAACACGATTGGTCAACTTTTATAACACAGAATAATTAATTAAAAAGACGTCTATAAAAACAGGGATTCTAATTTTGCCAACAGAGGTTCCAAAATTTGAACATGGTTCATCAACTATAATTATTTACCCATAGCTTAAGTATATATATTTATGGTTTTTAAATTACGCGACAAAAACCATTTTGTCGCTTACGCCCCTTCCATTTCTTGCTATTTCATTTCTTGTTTTTGTTTATGAGAGGCCGGGCAAGCGATCTAAAACATTTCCAAAACGATATTTTACTTTAACGCGGCGTCACCTTAATGAAAATATTTACACTAAGCTTACACTAATCTCTGATGCTGTCTAGGCTGTCTGTCTTTTTAAACTTTTCAAACAAAGATAGCTATATAAAGTAGGGTAATACGTGGGTAAATATTTTTATTAAAAAATACCCCTAGGCTCGAGCTGCCGTACTCAGAGAGATTTAATGAAGATTTTACTTCAATTAATTGAACAGTTTGACAAAATATAATGTATGGGGCTTATGTCAAATAATCATTTAATTACAGTTAATTGCGGCAGTTAGTTCACAAATCTTGATACAGGGTGTAACAAAACTATCTGATAATACTTTAGGGTGTGTATGGGTCCTCTATGGGCTATATCAAGTTCGCTGTGACAGTAGCAGCGCTAAAAGTCAACTTTTTTAAAAACTTTTGTAAGTATGGGAAAATTCATGACGCTCGGGCGCTTACAAATCACAAAAAAAATTTGCTCTTTCAGCGCTGCTACTTTTACAGTGAACACGGGACTCATACTCTCCCGTAATAAGTATTATCATTTACTTTTGTTACACCTTGTATATTATGCATCTAGATGAGGCCCGGCCCGCAACTCCGTTGCGCCAAAACTCGTTTATCGCGCGGGAACCGTACATTTCCGGGACTAAAAGTATCCTATGTCCTTTCCCGGGACTCAAAGTATCTCCATGCCAAATTTCAGCAAAATCGGTTCAGCGGTTTGGGCGTGAGGAGTAACAGACAGACAGACAGACAGACAGACTGACAGGCAGACGGACAGAATAGTAAGGATTATGTCGTCTTTGAAAAGACATTTAGACTTATTATCGTATGCCAATATCGTATGCTATAAACTAGGCTTGACAAATGTTAACTTTCTAGATAAGACCTGCATAATGCAATGCTAGGACGATTACGTGCATACTTAGTAGATAGGCACTTGGTAGTTAGCAGATTAACGAGTAATTCTCATAGGTCCTGGTTAATTCATGCTATGTAATAGGAATTAGTAAATGTAGCACCTCCATCGTGGGTATCGCAGACACAATAGATTTTCAATCGTTATGCGGCAGCCGCCTGCCGCTTGGGATTGATGGGTTTCCATCAGGCGACCGGTTTGCTCGTTTGCCCCCTTATTTCATAAAAAAAAAACTGTAATTTTTCGGGTAAAAACTAAAAAGTATTCTCAAGTGATTAAGATCATGCAAAGTCTCTTCAAAGTTTGCTGTGGACTTTTGTAGTTTCGACGTCAGCCAATCAAGTTAGTAAACTGATAAACTTCTGGTAAAAAACTCAGAAACTGTGCATTACCTAGTTCTTCCTGCAGGTTAGGAATTCCTGGGCAGTTGCTCACGGAATCGTCTGAAAATTCATACTAGATCCATACTAATATTATAAATGCGAAAGTGTGTCTGTCTGTCTGTTACCTTTTCACGCCCAAACCGCTTAACCGATTTTACTGAAATTTGGCATGGAGATACTTTGAGTTCCGGAAAAGAATATAGGATACTTTTTGTTCCGAATTTTTTTTTTATTTCTGATGATAGGCACCAGTGTAGTCCCGACGTTCAGAGAATATTTGAAAAAAAATATTCGGAATAAAAAAATTAAGTTTGAGTTTGAAAAAAATGTACGGTTCCCGCGCGTTAAACGAGTTTTGACGCAACGGAGTTGCGGGCGTCATTTAGTTTTATATAAAATTCTCGTGTCACAACTCACAGTTTAGTTACCGTACTCCTCCGAAACGGCTTTACTGATTTTAACCAAATTTTATATGCATATTCAGTGGGTCTGAGAATCGGCTACTGGGTACTTTTTATATTGATAAGTGCATTTGTCTGTCTGGCCACATCGCGAGAATGACAGATGGACAATCCTAACCACAAATTGGCCAGGCCCTGGCGGCAAAAGACCTAGAGGCCGCCCGAAAGAACGTTGGGTAGACGAAATCAAAAAATACGCTGGGAGTAACTGGACAAAGAAAGGCTCTGCATCAAGGAAAACTTGGAAAATTTTGGAGGAGGCCTATACCCGACAGGGGCCTTAACTTTATTTACTTTACCTCTTAAATAAAAATATGTACTTACTTATTATGTTCATCAAAATTATGTAAAAATATTTTTGTAAAGTTAAGGATAATAAAGAGGCTTTATTATTATTATTATTATAAGTGCATTTGTTGAATAAATAATTGTAATTTATTACAACTCGAGACTGACAGCGACCATTGTTTGTGCGACGGGATAGCGATGGACGTTGCCATGGTGCCATATTAATTTAGTCACTTCAATAAAATAATATGGGCGAAATACTTTATGGCAAAACAACGTTTGCCGGGACAGCTAGTAGGTAACAGACAGGCAGACAGATCACAGACGAACTTTCGCATTAATAATATTAGTATGGATATTGGATAGGCTAGTACATAATAAACGATTTCGTCTTTTTCCGCAAAACACAATTAAACTAACAGTTGATAAGCCGCTGTGGTCAAACGTAACTAATCATAACTATAACTAACGAATCCGTTTATGATCGATTTTAATTGGTATAATCCGAGTTTTGTGCATGCAAAATCGATATTTCACGCAAATTCTACTTTATGTATTATACAGTGTGTAACAAAAATAAGTGATAATATTTTAGGGTGTGTACGTCTTCTTTGTAGAGAGTTCACTGTGAAAGTAGCAGCGCTGAAAGACGAAATTTTTTTTTCTATTTTTGGCCCGAGCGTCACGAGTTTCCCCCATACAAAAGTGAAAAAAAATTTTGATCTTTCAGTGCTGCTACTTTCACAGTGAACTCTCTATAAGAAACACGTACACACCCTAAAGTATTATCACTTATTTTTGTTACACCCGTATATTAATATATACTTAGTTTGAATTAAAATAATCATTTAAAAAAATGTTTCACTAAATCCTATACTAGTAACATCGCTAATAATATTATTATCATAAATACGAAAGTTTATCTGTGTATCTGCCTGTTACCTCTTCACGCCCAAGCTGCTGATCCGATTTTGCTGAAATTTGATATGGAGGTACTGTAAGTCCCAGGAAAGGACATAGGATACTTTTTATCCCGGAAAAATGTACGGTTCCCGTGCGATAAACGGATTTTGGCGCAACGAAACTGCGGGCGTAATATTCTTATCATTCAGAAAAGTTTCAGATCATAATTATTATACAATATTTATATAATATAATATCATAATTTTATAATTCAGTACATAAACATAGTATTACTACAATACCTTAACTGTTACGGTTAAGCCATCACTTGAGGTGATTGGCATAACCTATATTCAATCAATTACCATAACAATAGCATAGAAAACTTCAATGGATAACAACAATCATTCACTTACTTATCGACAAATCGAATATCGCACAACACCATTCACATTGAATATCGACTATGTCCGGTATCGATAATTTTTAAAACATCGAGAACCATCGATGCACTCAAGCGCACTCGCGCCGATCACAGAATCAACTGACGACAGTCGCGTCTTTACTCTTGGCTCTTGACTCTTGGGTCAGTTTTTTCGCCCGCAGGACAACAGGTTTAGGATGATATAACAGTTAACTTTTGTCCTTGAGTGTAGTGATATAACTCATCCTTACATGTGACTCCTTACATTATAAATGCGCAAGTTTAACGCTTTAACGGTTGAACCGATTCAGATGAAATTAGGTATGAAGATACTTAGAGAAACGGAAATGGATAAAGGATAGTTTTTACTGTGGAAAAATGTACGGTTAACGCGATAAACGAATTTCAGCAGATTAACTTGCGAGTTACCGGCATCGTCTAGAGCAGCGGTTCCCAAACTTATTTTGTCTACTGCCCACTATGAGAACTATTTATGTTTTAGCGCCCCCATTGTTTCAATTTAAAATGCATCCAGTAGTGCCCTAGCACGGCCACCAGTAGAAATGCGAAAATATGGATATTACTGTGGATATAAACTTAAGGTAGCGTTCCGATCTTTTTTCGTTCACAAAAATTCAATTAAAATGCCACTTTATGACAGACTAGAGTCCTAAAAATTCAAATAATATCCTACTTTATGACATTTGCTATAGTCTGTCATAAAGTGGCATTTTAATTTTTGTCGGTAGCAATTGGCCGCGGTAAAGAAGAAGCCTTTAGTTTATTTCCACAGTTTGTCTATACTTTCGCATTTCTACTGGTGGCCATGCTACAGCTACAGATGAAATAAATCACCCCCCCCCCAAGCCTCTACACAACGCCCCAATTTTTTCTGGGTCCCACACCGCCGGCCTTCAGACCTTCAGCGCCCACAAGGGGGCGTTATTGCCCACTTTGGGAAAGGCTGGTCTAGAGTCTAGACTCTAGTTACTACTTTTTTGTAGGTAATATTATACTGTTCTTTAAAAGCAAAGGACAACCAGTGTTTAAAATGTAGTTCAAGATAATGTTTTATGTGCATTTCGTGCAGTAAAAACATGAATACGACACCGAATATTAACTTTAACCTTAAAGTTAATGCCTAAATTTTCCTTTGACTCTATCTTCACCAGCCTTTTTATATTGCTACCAGAAGTAGGAGTCAATTTACTGATAAAAACAATATACGTACTGTATAGCTAGGTCAAATCCGTTGTCTTCATCTCCCATGTACTTACTACTTACCTAAGGGAGATCGCAGACGACAGACTTTTTGTGCGAATCGAGTCTGCGGCGCACATACAGACGGAATGGCGCGGCCATGTTTTCCCAAAATCCCAAAGTTTACTAAAATTTCATGCAAGCAGATCTTTTATGGTTATTGGCTATAAAAATATTTTTATTAATAGCTTAGCAAGAAAATACAAAAGATTAACGGGTACTTCAGTGTCCAAAGATAAACGTCCTTTTACAATGTAAAGGAGTGAGCACACTGAGACGGGCCGTGATGGGGCTCAGCGTGCCGGGGCTCATCGCAAAAATCCGCTTCCATACAATTTGTATGGAAGCGGATGCGCGTATCGCACATTGTGTCGGGGCGCAGCGGATATCCGCTTCCATACAAATTGTATGGAGGCGGATTTTTGCGATGAGCCCAGGCACGCTGAGCACGGCCCGTCTCAGTGTGCTCACTCCTTAAATGTCCGCCACACATTTAACTTTTTAATGAAGAGAAGCCTTTTAAAGTTTTACTCCATATTCCATCCGTCTTTCCGTCCGTAGCACATCCGTTTAGCAGTTTTTAGGGTTCCGTACCCGAAGGTTAACGTTGACCCTATTACTAAGACTTCGTTGTCTGACTGGCTGTCCGTATGTCCGTCTGTCCGTCTGTCTGTCTCCAGGCTGTAACTCAAGAATGGTAATAGCTAGCAGCTAGAGAGTTGCAATTTTCACATATTATGTATATCTGTTGCCGCTATAATTATTTTTTTTTAAACAAAATAAAAGTAATATTTAAGGGGGGCTTCCATACAACAAACGTGATTTTTTGGCCTTTTTTGCTCTATTTCAATAATGGCAACAGGCAGGTTCTTGAATTTTTCACAAAGTCCTCAGTTATATGTATACTTTGATATTTAATAGTAATATTAAAATAAAATAAAAAAATAAGCGGGGCTCCCATACAAAAAGCACATTTTTTGGTCTAATTTTACTCTTTATTAGTACGGAACCCTTCGTGCGCGAGTCCGACTCGCACTCGGCCTTTTTTTTTTATTTTTGTAAAAAACTGCCATAAGGACCAAGACCTTATTATACCTACCGAGGAGGGTACACACCTACTTGGTAGGCCGTAAGTGTAATCAAGGCATAAGGGAGGATACATCTGTTGTCTCATCGTCTTCAAGATGTTGGAACTTGGACCATACGTCTGACAGCATCAGAAATTTTATGGTTTCGTTGATTTAACCACGAAACGCTAAATCAAAAGGTTACTGAACCGTCACTGTTACATTTTTCTTTTCTCTTAGCAATTTCGCAAAAAAAAGAGGAGGTTCGGTTGAATAAATTATAATTATTTTTTTATTAAAAAGTTGAATTTTTATAAGACTCATCGTAGAACTACTAATATAATTTTGTTAGTAAGGTAATCTTAAATAATATGCTCAGTATTTTTCGTCCTTTCGGTCAAGGGGGAAACTTCCTAATTATAGTACTTCGTATTTTTTTAAATTTTATATTTTTTTCCTGTACGTGCAGACTGCAGTCTAGATCAATATAAGCAGCGGCGTTGCGGTTGAGTAGGCTTCACAATATTTAAACATCGCGTGACAAATAGGACACTGGCCAAGTAGCGTCATTTTAAGCGGCTGTTTTTATGGTCACATAACAACAAGACGATTAAGGGTTAGTTAACAGTTTACATTGCAACGCGCGGCGATGCAATACGAAGTACTGCCTTTTTCAATGTTGAATGGCTCATTTAAAAACTTCGACGTTGCAAATTGCAATGTGAACTGACCCTAATATAAGCCATACACGCTACGGTCTACCGGGGAGGTCACCTGTGCAGGTGTCAGTCGAAAGAATTGATTTTCGATTTTGCGCCGGTCACCTGCGCAGGCTCAAACTGCACAGGTCTATTCCCACACACATTCCGATCTACCTGCGTAGGCATACCTGCACAGGTGGACCTCTCCGATAGGCTGCATGAAACATGTTTAAAATTACTATATGCCACAAAGCCCACGTGACTTAAATACAATTTCTATTCCATAATCACACTTCACACTATCCTACTAAAATTTTAGATTGTCTTTAATATTGTGTTGTGTGATTTTCAAAATAAACATATTCTTATTTTATCTTAAATATTAAAAAGGCGAAAGTTTGTGAGTTTGTATGTTTGTTACTTCTTCACGTCTGCGGGGCTAAAATGGTCGCTTTGAAGAATCATGATATGAATCATAATATGATTCATTTTTCTAAAATCGCAAAATGCAACTCTGCTTGCAATTCATTTCTGTATTTTTGTACTGATTAGACATTTGTCAGTTTGACAGTTTTGACAATTCATTTGCTGAATTGATTGAAAGGAATTGCTAAATGTGACCATTTTAGGCCCGCTGGAGTCGATACCCTGGATTAACACATATACTACTTTCTGTTCTGTTCTGTTCTGCGGAAAATTATTACAATTTATTTTCCCTAATAAGCCGCGGGTAACGCCGCGGGGCACAGCTAGTTCATAATTATTGCAATCCAGACTGTTGAAGCATATTAAACAGGGATATGATACGTTTTGCAATTATAATCAGTTCAGGTAAATGAAATAGTTAGAAGCGAACAGCGATAGGATGCACAATGCGATTATGCAACCAGATAATGTCGGTTTTTTAGCCAGCTGGTGTGAATCAAACTATTTACGACATTGCACGACCAGTCCACCTATAAGGATCACGCGAAGTAGCGTAGTTTTATGAGTGAGTATACGTAAGGGAAAAAAATCTATACATATAAAACTCAAAGGTGACTGACTGACATGGTGATCTATCAACGCACAGCCCAAACCACTGGACCGATCGGGCTGAAATTTGGCATGCAGGTAGATGATATGACGTAGGCATCCGCTAAGAAAGGATTTTGATCAATTCTACCTCTAAGGCGTTAAAATAGGGGATGAAAGTTAGTATATAATAATACTTCTTAACGCGAGCGAAGCCGCGGGCAAAAGCTCGTAAAAATATATTTCCGTTAAAGTAATGGCGAGAATTTTGTTTTTAAAAATAGGAATTTCAGTTAGATTCGAATCGCATCTTAAAAATAGAAGGTACAAAGTTGAAAACATGAATATTCATGGAATCATTAGCGTGAAGTCGTTAGATATACACAAGGTCGGCGCAATATTATATTGTTTAAATAAATAATAACATTATTATTTAAAACTAGCCATATGAAGAAAAAACCTATTTCGATCAATATGAATGTGAATAATGTAGGAGTACGATAATGTTCTTCGAGATTTTTCCGATATCGAATTTAATAAATAAAGAAGGAAATAAAACTTAATATTATTTAAAAAAGGCTTGTATTTAAATCAATATCTGTATATTCCCTTTTCTCGATCAAAATATTTGAAAGTTTCACCAAAAATACTGACTTGCACACTAATTATGCACCCTAAATAATGCGAATTCAGCATACTATTTAAAGTTATTTGCGAAACTGTTTTACTGAACGAATAACTATTATTAAAATAGTATATCTAACAATTCCTTAGTTCAACAAACATACTACAACTTTTTAAAGAAAAACCATCACCTAAATTACTTTTAGGAGCATCATTTATTCTAAATAAAACCCAATTTAATCTGTTATATTCATATAATTAAGAACACATAAAAAACATCAAGTGCTAAATTAACATGGACTAAACTGTGGCACAGTGAATGGTAACTCAGTTTATAAACAATAATAATAAACAATCGGCAAAGAGCGAGTCGGATTCGCGCACAAAGGGTTCCTTACCGATATATTGCAAAATAATTAAGCCTCCGGCTTAGAAATTGCACTCTAAGGGTTGACAAGCTACTAAAGAAAAAAAAAACTGGCTTCAATTATGAGTCGACGGAGCCCCGCTACGCGGAGCTCCTACTTCTGGGTGGTTCACAAAAAATAACCACGATGGCTAACCTAACCCAATCAAGTCGTATTGGGCCAACATCGCTATTCATTATTTAAGAATCATTAATAAATTTATTAACCCATAATACAATTACAGTAGTGAATTTTGATAATTTTTCTTAATTTTTATCAAGAAACCTTGAATTATATAGTTTTGGAATCATAAAATCTTTCACCATATCTCATCATAATTACCAAAAATCTTTGTCGCTAACATAGAAATAGATCAAGATATATCTGTGGTCGCTAAAGAGTAAAGAGCGAGCGCAAAGGAGTGAGTGCGGCGTTAGATGAGGACTGAGGAGGCCCCAACATGTTTTTCAGTAAAACAGAGAAACAAAAAGAAAATAAAGTTAGGTTAAAAATATTTTAGTTGCACGATTTGTCAATTTGTAGACTTGTTTTGATAATAGAAATTGATTTTATTGTGGTGCACCTTTTGATATCGTTTTTAGAAATTCCGTTGTAAGATTGTCCAATTTAGAGTGCAAGTTAGTATTTTTGATAAACAATTTAAATTTTAGTTTTACAACTCCGATGTATGAACCATATTTTTGGTGTGAATTCGGTCTCGTTTTGTATGATGTTTAAGTTTTTTTTGAAGGACATGTTCAGTTAATCAATTGTTTTTTTTATGATCAGCATTAGTTTTTCTGGTATGCATTCAGTTAATTAGCGGAGTTAAGGTAGTGTGCTGAAAAATTATTCTGATGTGCATTTAATCCCTTTAAAAAAGACAAAACTGGCTTCAAAATTTTACGTAATAGAGAGTTAAATTTCCTTATCTCAAAAACTACTACACCAATCCGCACGGCAAATGTTAACAACAATTTTAACTAGATAATTGGGCATAATATCTTTGTATCTCACTTAGAAACTATGCACGATTATCAGCGAAGCGAGCCCTAGTATATCCCACAACCTGAGCACTTTTGTTGAAAAAATATCACGCCTATTGATTTGTGCTTTAACATAGTAATTTTTATTTATATGTAGATGTGTTATCATCAGTCAGTCAAGGTTTGGTTACTATTATTTTATAAAAAAAAACTGCCCTAAACATTATTACCACGCATAAAAACTACGCGAGCCCTCACAAAGCTCGGCTTTTAGCTAGTTCGTAGAACGAATTCCGAATTCATTTGATGATGATGAGGAATCCAATTAGCAGTTTATTTGTGAACAGCAAAGGGATCCGACAAAAACCAGTCACGTCCCACTGAAAATATATGGCGAATACCTTCGCGATAATTTTCACAGAGAGACATTATTAGAACCCCTATTCCACTGTTTTAGTGCTACATTAATGCAGCGTTTCTTAACCGACTTACGAAAAAAGGGTTAACTATGATAGGATATAAATATATTTTTTGTTATATGATATCAGTAGTCAGTACCTACCTACTAGTGGTAGGCATCATATTAGTTTCTAAGTTCTTTCTTGGACGTTCAAAAAGTGTATTCATGATACATAATATTATCTATTTTATTTTATATATTATATAATATTAATACGCAAGCGAAAAACTTTGTATCCCTTTTGACGAAGAATGCGGAAACCTAGATGAATGAAATTTTGCACAGTTATAGTTTATATGGTGAAGGAGTGCATCGAGCTAATATTATTTTTAAATTATGCGTTTATCATAATTTTTTTTAACAAATAAACCATTACACACACTACAACACACACACTAGGAAAATGACAGATTTTTGAGTGACAAGCATACGAATTACGAATTATACTCTTTTATTTATGGTTGAAGTCTGTTGACAAGAAGGTGACAAATAATTATTGAAAATGGATTATAGTTTTTATTTTTTATTTTAAGTCATTGATCAGTCATATTTTTTCAACTCTTGTCTCTGGGACTCAGCTGATCTCAAACTGGCCGTGTAAGCATTGTCTAACGGCGGTTCCCAATATTTGATCTATCTCTGGTTTGGCCTTACTAGAGATAGGAATAACTCACATTAGACATTAGAGACATATATTTTATGTCAATTGTGAGCTATTCCTATCTCTAGTAGTGCAAAACCAGAGATAGATCAAATATTGGGAACGGCCGTTAGACAATGCTTACACGGCCAGTCTGAGATCAGCTGAGTCCCAGAGACAAGAGTTGAAAAAATATGATAAAGTCAACATTTTTTTACAAATTATAGGTAGTAAGCCTAATGTTGTTGAAACTAAGGTCGAATTTCGATCATTGGGCGATCTCTAGTATTTATAAACTTATCTGATAGTACAACGGTACGCAGCGAGTGTTTTCAATATTTGACTTGACGGCTGACGGCTGACACACACAAAGTGCCACCTGATTTGAGGTTTCAAAAAACCTCAAAAACTGTCGATAGTAATTTTTCGACACTTTCCACCTCCCACCTCCACCTCCCACCTTCCACCTGCCACTGCTATGCATCAATCGGGTCTTTGACGTATAAAACAGCTGCCACTAAGTTACGAGCTTCAAAAATCCCTATGTATGGGGCTCCGGTCCCACACATAACTGCGAATTCGCATCGCAACGCAAATATCTGCGACAGAATTCATAATAACAATGACATGACGATGCGATGCGATGCAAATTCGCAGTTTCGTGACGGGAGCCCTCAAGGTGCATCTTAACAATGGTCCATGCTGGCGAACTACAAGCCATCCCCATTGTGTAGACGGGGTAGTGGTGTACGATGGAGGACCGCCAGGCGGTGGGCGTTGGCGTTGGCGTGGGTTCGATTGTGTATACTAGCTTTATATTAAGTCTAGATCGGGTAAGATATTGTCATGTATCACCAATACAAAAAAAATTGTACCCTACAAGTTCACTAGTGCTGCCACCTGCACGTTTTCTTATACAAATAAAATGCTGCTGACTGGCACCGCAAAATTAAAACCTGTATTATTTACTAATGTACCTATAGTTACTTGTTACTTCACGTTTTTTTATGAAATAAGGGAGCAAACGAGAGAACGGGTCACCTGATGGAAAGCAACTTCCGTCGCCCATGGACGACGAAGCATCGCAGCATCAGAAGAGCTGCAGGTGCGTTGCCGGCCTTTTAAGAGGGAATAGGGTAATATGGGAGGGTAGGGAAGGGAAGGGAATAGGGGAGGGTAGGGAAGGGAATAGGGTAGGCGACACTCACTCGGCGAAACACAGCGCAAGCGCTGTTTCACGCCGGTTTTCTGTGAGAACGTGGTATTTCTCCGGTCGAGCCGGCCCATTCGTACCGAAGCATGGCTCTCCCAGGTGTACATGCACATGCACGTTCCCTATTGACACGGTCTACCCAATATAATATTTTCTAATAATCTTCATAGCTTCATAAAAATCGGATCATCTTAATCTACATTTTAATCAAATAAAACATCAATTAATTGAACCAAATTGACACATTCAGTGAAGGCATGGGTTTTCAATCAGCTTCCTATAAGAATCGTGTTACAGCCCCTTTCATGGAGTTCTTGTAAAATTATCCTTATGCCGTGGATATACAGGTCTGATCAGAGGTAAAACATATCAGAACTGGTACATGAGTCACTCTCCGTGACCGGGCAATAATTGTCCCAATAAACTTGACGCGGGTCCCATTCAGTGACGAATTAGGTACAGATTCCTTTGTCGAGTCATCAAAAGTTACCAGAATAGAACCCTGACTTACGCAACATTTAGCACATGGAATTCTGGATATGGATGTCTGTAATGTTACCAATATAAATGCAGTGTATAAGGTTGGCCGCATACAGTTTTTCGTATTCTATTCCTAATGCGGAATTTCGATTTGGAATTCCGTGAGACTAGGGCACACGTTCGTTTTTCTTTACTCGCGAACTTGCACTTAAGGCGCTGCACGCTGTGCAGATGACGGGGCGGGGCGGGCCGGTTTATTTCGCTGCGTACGTCCGTCGATGTCTGCGGCTGCCCGCGCCGCGTACACAAAGCACACGCCGCGCCGTCTGCGTTATTGTATGTAAATTGGTTTGTGTGATCCACGGCGGGCAGCCGCGGACATGCGCCGCCAGTGCCCGCGGCCCCGCCGGGCACCTGCGGCGCCGACTTTTTGCCCGCCGTGTGTGTTGGTAATATTATAGGATTCCCTTTGTGCTATCGTTCGCGGCGAAATTGACCGGCCTGCCCCGCCCCGTCGTCTGCAAAGCGCCTGAACGTGCGGAATTCGTTCATTTCGGACAAAAGCGGGCATGTGCGTCAGTTTATGTATTTTCTATAGATTCTATTGCATTCGCATGTCCGAATACGAAAAACTATTCCGGAAATCAAATACGGAAAACGTGCGGTGCGGCTAATCTTAATTTTTACCAATTTTGTTGTAGCGTCTTAGTTTTGTCTTTTTTTATACGTATATATAAACGAGCAAACGAGTCACCTGATGGAACTTCCGTCGCCCATGGACACTCGCAGCATCAGAACTCAGAAGGGCTGCAGGTGCGTTGCCGGCCTTTTAAGAGGGAATAGGGTAATAGGGGAGGGTAGGGATGGGAAGGGAAGGGAATAGGGGAGGGTAGGGAACGGAATAGGGTAGGGGATTGGGCCTCCGGTAAACTCACTCACTCGGCAAAACACAGCGCTGCTTCGCGCCGGTTCTGTGAGAACGTGGTATTTTCCCGGTCGAGCCGGCCCATTCGTGCCGAAGCATGGCTCTCCCACGGCTGTCTGGACCGTAGCATAATAAAAATAGGTATATATAAAAAAATGTACCTTATTTGCCACGTGTAAACTCTGTACAAGATGAACGTTTTTAAGCGCCACATAGAGCTTCTGCTCCTACAAGATTTAATACCTCGATCGTGGGAATAGCAGACACAATCGATTTTCAATTGATGGGTTACCAGGGTACATCTATAATAGTTGCTGGTTTGGGTACATATAGTATCTACAGAGAGACCAAAAAATACATAACATTGCTTTATTGAGTCAAAGGTACGTTTTTTGTATTGTTTTTCCAGAGCACATGCGCCATATTCACAATTTTTGGCACCAAAACATTCGAGATGGCAGCGTTGATAGTTCTGTTGCGGGCTTCGTTAGATTCCATCGTCGGGGTGTAAGGCTGACTCGCTGAATCAAACGGTTTACGGTTAATACTGATATATTGTGGGTACGTGATCAATTTCGTTATTTGGCCTTGGGGGATAATTGCTGAGGTATAGAAAGTGGCCCTATAAATAACACGTTCTATCGATTGACGTTCATTTGATAGCACGAAGCTTATTTCCAAAAGCAGTAAAGTGCGACAAGGCTTTAAATGAACGTGAGCGGGGGACGCTGCTCGTAAAGGAGAACTGTCAAAAACTGTCAAAAATGACGTTTTTGTATGATGGCAGCGTTAGTTCCTTTTTTCGCCACGTTTATATAAAGCCTTGTCAAGCTGTAGAATAAGTTTTAAAAAAAGGAATAGGCTTCCAAAAATTTGGCCCTTGATTTATAAAACTGTTCTTGTTTGAAGACAAGGGCCAATTTTTGGAAGAGTTAAATGTGGACCAGAAGCATAAGCCTTTCCACGATGTAATAAACATTTCAACCCTGATCAAGGCCATTGATCCAACCTTTTCAATAGTCCCCTACCTTACGAGTGTCTTAAATAATACTGTCTTCAAACAGATTTAGCTTCCGTCAAGAAAAGCCTTTGCTACACACTTTACATATTACCGGTATAAAGTTGTACGATTTATTCAAAGAAGAGACGTAAAAGAAGAAAATTCTAATTCAGGCGTCAGGAATGAAAAATGGTGATGACTGTAATATTAATATTGGTTAAGTACTTAAGGCTACTTAAGGGTTAGGTATTTTGTTATTTTGTGAATATGTAGGGGGTTAATCTCTAGATCTACTGAACCGAATTTAAAACTGTTTCACTAATTAAAAATTAAATGTATATTATATATTATGACTATAAAAATTTTGAACTTTGAAAAACTGACTCCTTTATAAAATTGGCAGAATTTTAAAAAGTAGTTTTTAAAATTTTGCCAGTTCAATAGGGCATCGAAGTTTCTATAACAGGAAGTGAAAATGTCTATTGTTGTTACAGTGCAGTTATTCCATTACATCTGAAGCTGATATGAAGATGTTCTTACCGGTTTCATATCCAAGATGATTGATCAAGTAACAGAAGGCGTAGCCGATGAGAATGCCTGTTGCTACTGCCACGGCGACTATGAAGAGGAGGCTCACTGATAATATGAGAGAGAGGACCCATCGCGGCTGACTGTGAAATAAAAGATAATATAACAAAAACCTGAATTACTGGTAACTGCAGGTAACGTCTTTAGGCCCAATTTCACCAATGTTTGTTAAAGTTAATGCTTGAATTAGTATCAAGTTACCTCTCTTGTTTTTCATACTAATGAAAGAGAAATCTTGGCATCTTAACAAGCCATTAACACTAACAGACGTTGGTGAAGTTAGGCCTTAGTTTGAAACCTGACCCTGAGAAAGAGAAAGAGGAGACGAGAAATATCTCTCCAGAGTTGAGCTTTAGAGTTTGGACTAAAATGACCGATAGCCATTATTAGGACTGTCTGCTGTCATAAGTCTGGCCGTCTGGCGTACTGAAAACTTACAGATTCTAGTTGTTGTATGCAACTTTGCGGCTAAGGGCTGAATTTCATTTATACCTAATACCGCCAAAAACGCACATTTTTCCTGGCTCCTGTCAGGGGACGCGACGTAGAAAATAAGCCAAATTCATAAAAATCGGTTCTGCGATCAGTCCGACGCTCCGACAAACTTTTGAATTTATGATGAATAGTGTGGATCAAAAGTTCCAACTTCCACATTATAAATATGATAAGTATGGATCAAACTAAGAATAATAAAAAGGATCAAACATTTTACATTATTATTCAATATCCAACACCGTATTCCGGAGTGTGTGCAGTGTGCACGGCCTGTCAGATCGGCCTGCGAACAGGCCGACCGGTCCTCATATAAGGGGGCCTTTAGTCTCTACGTGAAACCTACTTGTGGTTTGTGGTTATCATCAGCGAGCTACTTTGTAATTAAATTGGTGCCAAACCAGAATTCCGATGCTCACTACATTTCAGTCCTCTAATTAAACATTACCTTTTGAAAACTTGCGAACGGAACACACAGGCATTCTCTATGGGAAACATACCTAACGGGGAATTTAGATTTTTTTAGTATTTTTTATTTAATACTTATACAATTTTTATAACATTTATAACTTTACATTTTTAGATAATCTTGAAAAATTGACGTCTATGTCATGTATTTCATGTCGTCAACTTTACTTGTATTTCAACTTTCGTCGTCCTCTAGTCTCTATGGAATTTCTTTTATATAGGCTATGGAAAAAGTTCATTTTTCCAAGATTTTTCACATCAATAGTATAGAATATAGAGTAAAGACATTTAGGCATCCCTAGAAAACTTTCATAGCCTTAAGATTACGGTAAAGCCATAAAGTTAATATACCTAGCGGAATAGAGCAACAATCTCGAGCTGTCAAACGAATCCAAAATTGGTTTTCATCTGGGTGAAAAATATGTGTACGTATACACTTACACAAGCATGATTGAACATGAATTCTATGAGATTAAATTGTCAACGTGCGGCACGTGCCGACTGGACGTCAAATAAAGAGTGCTGCTGTCATGTATCACACGTCTCTTTGTACCACGCAATGTTACTGATAGTGACATCTCTCTTGCTCAGGCCTTTGGCTCTAAACACACTAGGCTGAATTACGCCGGCGTAAATTCCGCCGCAAATGTCAAACGCACAGTGTTTAGACACTTTGTTTCTCTATTCCGCTAGGTATATTAAAGGCCGTATATACGATCGGTTCCAACCACCAACAGAGGTCACCTTGGTAGGGTTGGAACAAAAATCAACCGTGTAGACGCTTGTTTTTGGTTGACCAGAGTCCAGTATTTTTGAAATGATTAAGTGGCTCTAAGTTTTTCTTTCTTTTAAACACCGTTTCATCTACAACCGTCTTTTTTACGTTTTTTTTCATCACATGTAGCTATACAAGCCAACGCTATTGCGGTCTTTTGAGGTTTACATAGTGGTCCCATTGTTCACTTTTCCACAGCCCAGCCAAGGCCCAAGACAGACGAGTTGATTTACGTGTAGATAGAAATTCAACTTTGTTGACCCAACCAAGGTGACCTTTTTTGGTGGTTGGAACCGATCGTGTATACGGGCCTTTTAACTTTATGGGTAAGGCTGGTCAGTTGGATTTATCGCAAGCCGACTTGACCTGACTGGTGTACACTCTTGGGAATATTATGTCAGATCAAACTGTGATCAGTCAGACTCAAAGGTCAGACTGAAACGATCAATCTCCCGTATATGGGAAATAATACGTAAAGTTTTCTAGTTCAGTATTTAGTATAATAATATATATGGACGCTTCACACCACGTCAGTCTGGCCCCGTGGTGAGTACCTGAAGGACTTGTGATACGGTTACCAGACATCGGAAATAATTATATTACTTTTATACTATACATATATGTATTTAAGATTTTATTATATTATACACATATTTAATACACATCCATGACCCAGGAACTTTGAAAACTTTTTGTTCCGTCGGCGGGATTCGAACCCGCGACCCCCGGCTTGAGCTACCAACAGCCCACCAACTGAGCCACAGAGGTCGAAGTATAGTCTAGTAGTTTCTGGCTGCCGCTTGGGGATTGATGGAATTGAAAATCTATTGTGTCTGCGTACCCACGATGGAGGTGTTAATAGCTAAATGATCTAGTTTTAGAATTTCCAATAGGATTTTCATCCGCTGCATATGTGGCCATCGTTATGAGTAGTTCGTTTATATAAATTACTAGCTGTAACCCAACGTTTATATAAATTACTAGCTGTCCCGGTGAACTTTGTGTCACTTTAAAACCTTCCCTGGACTTCTACGAATATTTTAAGACTAAAATTAGCCCAATCCGTTTAGCCGTTTTCGAGTTTTAGCGTTACTAACACAATTAAAATCCATTTTTATATTATAACTAGCTGTCCCGGTGAACTTCGTGTCACTTTAAAACCTTCCCTGCACTTCTACGAATATTTTAAGACTAAAATCAGCCCAATCCGTTCAGCCGTTTTCGAGTTTTAGCGCGACTAACACATTTGAAAATCAATTTTTATATATAAGAAGATATAATATAGATAAATACTAGATGACGCCCGCAACTCCGTTAATCGCGCGGGAACCGTACATTTTTCCGGGATAAAAGTATCCTATGTCCTTTCCCGGGACTCAAAGTATTTCCGTACCAAACTTCAGCAAAATCGGTTCAGCGGTTTGAGCGTGAAGATGTAACAAACAGACACACTTTCGCATTTATAATATTAAGTAAGTATGGATGGATTTGACAAAAGCGGTTATCTGCGGCCCTAAAAGCTTTCTGTAAACGATTACCTACAAGAAGCTTTTGGCCCTTTCAGTCAAACGATGAAAGAATTCCTTACATTGTATTCAAATTGTACTAAAATTATTGTCCTCGAAAACGTAAAATTGCGATAATTTTAATACATAAAAGACTTTTCGCGGACAAGATTGCAATGCTGAAAACGGGTCTGATTTAAAAAAAATGTCCCTTGAAAAGGGGCACAATTGTATCTAAGGACTCCTATATCGGAACTCCTTCTGACAAGTAAAATGCGAATGAAATGAAAATGTACAGGTAAAATGTTTTTACGAAAATGATAAGCGATAGGTTAATAGGTGACAAGGACAGGTGGAATTCGCAATGCTTTGATGTGCCCTCAGCACTACCAACATGTTCTTCATTTTCTTGTCTCAGCTATTATTAATCCTTCGATCGTCGATTCTTATGTTAAGAGGAGTCCACACCGCCCTTTTTTCCATACAAACGCTGTCCCCTGTTTCCTCCCTGGATAATGCTAGTAGAGTTATAATTTTTTTCCTGAATATCTACGGCCACTAATACAATGTCCCTTTTTTCCGACGGGAAATGCATTGACGCATCCCGGGGGAATTGGGGACTCCCCCACGAGTATGTGGGGCTCGCTGCGGCCGTAAGGATGTGAAGTGACCGCAGCCCTACCCACTAAAACCCGTCGGTACTCTTCGTCTTCCCTCCGTGGCTCGACAATCAACCGCCCGCGTATCAATGGCGGGCCCGTCCTCTTTGAAGCACTGTCGCTATGCTCCTGTCACCGAACAGAGGCCCTTCCGGGGCTTGCATAGGCGACTCTCTCTGTCGTCGCAATGCGCGAAGAGTACACTGCGCATCGCGACCCTCTCGGGGACTCGGTGCATTGAGTGACGGCATCCCCATACCGCCACCCCGAGCTCCCCATTTAGGGCGGCAAGTTATCATTCCGGATAACACGTCGCCTTGGTCGAAGAGGGTCCAGCGCCCGCCTCCCTCTATCGCGCTCTGCCTGCTCTTTGTTGGAGATTATCTCTTCGGTGAACTTCTCCACGTCACTTTTTTGCTCACTGGTCAGCATGACACTTACTAATGCTGGCAGTGATAAGTCCGGTCCGATGGCGGTCGTTAATGCCGCACGTTGTCGTGTCCAAGAGGGACAGGCCGTTAAGGTGTGCGCGGCCGTGTCCCTTTCGTCGTCGCAGTGGTGGCACCGCGTCGTCTCCTCCCTTCCGACGATCTCGCACAGGTACCGACCGAAACAGCCGTGCCCGGTCAGCACCTGTGTGAGGCGGAACGAGAGGGCGCCTTTCTTTCGGTCCACCCACTCTCTGAATACTGGGCGAATAGCCGCTATGAGGTCCACGCTTACACGCGGCTCCAAGAGACGCTCCTTCCATAACTCCAGGGCTCTGTCTCTGGCTTCATCCCTCCACCGACGTACGGCGTCCGGAAGGGGGTTGCTGCCCCCCGCGCGGACTTCTGCGCTATGCCAGTACACATCGGCGAGGGCTCTTGTGTCTAGGTCCCATGGGACGCTTCCGGCGAGCAGGCACGCAGCATCCCGGGAGATGGTGCGATACCCGCGCACTGCTCGCGTTGCCATCGTTCTTTGTAGCCGACCAAGGATGAGCCTGTTTTTGGCTGACAAATTTTCGGCCCAGATCGGCGCACCGTACATGGCCATGGAGCGTACAACGCCCATGTATAATACAATGTCCCTATGTTTTCTTTTTTTTCATAATTTAGTTATTAAAAAAGATATGAACGTTCAAAAACCCAAAAAAATGGCCAGATTTTCCGCTGTGTTCAAACATCCAGAAAACAGATTTGGCTAGTTTATACAAAAAAAAAAAAAAAAAACATAGGAACACAGCTCAAGCCTTTCTTTAATCTATAATGAAAAAAGTACTTAAATCGGTTAAGTTTTGGAGAAGGAATCAGGGAACAACGAATCGTTGATTTTCTGCAGTTGTCTCTATCGCGTTCTGCGGTATAGGCTTGAGGTAAGGGAGACAGATATAGATTTTATACGTACTTTTTTTTTCATTTCTCTAGGCCCTGGTGTATCCTCTTAAATGTAAAAATATTGTTATGATTTCTTGGAACAAGTTTAGTATAAAATAGGTAAGGTAAATTATTATTAAAGATGGACCTAAAATTAAATAACTTTGAATGTTTTATGCTCTTATTATTTCTGGTTCTTTGATCTAAAACTTGTAAACCTAGATTAATCCTTTGAATTTTATATTAATTAATATTAATTTAATATTAATCAACCAACCTCGGACTCTTTAAGGGGGCGACTAACCCTAAATTGTCGATTTTATAATTCATAATATAATATTTTATAAGTACTTGAAAATAAGCCCCGAATTGTTTCATTTTCTAAACAAAGATACTACATTATATTTCCGTGGAACCGACCTAGCGAAAACACGATTATATCTTAAAATTTTCTCGATAGAAAAAAATCACAAAGATGCATCTAATTTTCACGAATTTTTCATATTAAGTACCGTATATTGCCATTACCGTGCATTTAACTAAGTTAATATTTTAACACATTTTTATAATGTTGTATATTTATCACAAGCGGATTTTTATAATCTATATATATAAAACTCAAAGGTGACTGATTGACATAGTGATCTATCAACGCACAGCCCAAACCACTGGACGGATCGGGCTGAATTTTGGCATGCAGGTAGATGTTATGACGTAGGCATCCGCTAAGAAAGGATTTTTATAAATTTTGAATGAAAAATTCACCTCTTTGCGTGAGAGTTCTAAATACTGGACCGTGTCCAGCTGCCCAAAAATCTATAAAAGACATCTTTTTGAAATCACTTTAACGGACATTTCTAATAATGACTCCTGATGCCACCATTACGTAAATCTTGTCGCGAGCCCCTGCCGTCGAACGGCGAACCTAGGGGTTCGCGTACCCCACTTTGAGAAACCCTGTATTAACCTACCTAAAACGATAATTGAAGTAGTTACGTATTGTACCCGCTGTGATTTTTAATCCTAGTTCATGTTTTCTTCGTTTCCTAAATTGGTGATAAAGATAAGAAATATTAAAATACTACCTTTTGTGTTTTTGCTATGCTATATTCATAAGGCATATTATAATATAATTATTACTCATAGACTTAATATATACTATTATAGGTTTATGTTATTACTACAGTCTACAAGTTCATTTTACCCAGGTTTTTCCTATCTCCTCTTTAACTAGTTGTTTCCTGCAACTTTATACTTACATTTTCCGCACTAGATCCAATATTATCTCTTCGCGTATCTTAAAGTACTTAGATTTTAAGAACCTATCCGTGCAACTCGGTTCAGCGAGCGGCTTAAGGTGAAGAGGTAACACTTAACAGACAAACTTTCGTGTTTATTATATTACTAGATTGACGCCCGCAACCCCATTGCGCTAAAAAAAATTATCGCGCTGGAACCGTACATTTTAACGGGATAAAAAGTATCCTTTGTCCTTTCCTGGGACTCATAGTATATAAGTACCAAATTTCAGCAAAATCGGTTCAGCGGTTTAGACGTGAAGAGGTGACATACAGACAGACAGACACACTTTCGCATTTATAATATTAGTATGAATGTATTTATAATGGATATGGATCTAGTATGGATGGACGAAGTAAATATTCTCACTGTTATGTATATTCCTATACCTATATACTATAGTCTATAGGAACACACTCAATGATTTTCGCCCTAACTGTAATCTTACACAAAGCATCCAACAACCGGGGCACGTCTTTAAGTAATTTTCTCGACTTTCTTCTAGAAGTTCGCGGGGTAATTGCATTTCCGTGACAGAGTTGACCTTGGCAGCCTCCGGCAAATAGGTCAGGTCGCAGAGCAAGCTAAATCGCGACCTCGGATATGGGTTAAGAGAATCGGTAGGCACAGCAATCAATTTAAATGCGAGGTTTGTTGCGAGGTTTTGAATTTAGAATTTAGTTTTTTTTTAGTTTCACATCATCAGAGAATCGGCGGGCACAGCAATCAATTTAAATACGAAGTTTGATGCGAGGTTTTGAATTTAGAATTTAGATTTTTTTAAATATCGAGTCAGTATTTGTTTATGCCAAGTAGCAATTATTAATGTGAGTGCAGATCTAAAATTAGAGAACTTTTCAACTCGCCAGACAGATATTTGGCTAGATATTTGTGAATAAAAACCTTGCTGTTAAGGACTTTGCATCTCAACCCATTCTAATAATGGTATATTCTAACAAGGTTTCCTATATCAAATTTACTAGCGACCCGCCCCGGCGTCGCACGGGTATAAAATATATAGCCACTGAAAAAATGATTAAAATCGATAGCCTATGATCCTTCACGTGACGCCAAATAACATAAAAATTGTTCCAGTAGTTCGCGAGATAAGCTCCTATTAGTCTTAACGTGATAAAATATAGCCTATAGCCTTCCTCCATAAATGGGCTATCTAACACTGAAATAATTTTTCAAATCGGACCAGTAGTTCCTTAGATTAGCGCCTTCAAGTTAGCCCTTTCAAATAATGTTCCCCTTTTTTCCCACATTTTCTTCTATTTCTTCGCTCCTATTAGTCTTAGCGTGATAAAATATAGCCTTTAGCCTTCCTCGTGGTTTTTATTATTCGTAGAATGTAGCACACAAAACGTAACAATTAATTCGACTCATTCTTTAGATTTGTAGATATCGTTATACACAACAAATCCGAGAACACAAATACTCTTCAATTCAATACATCTCCATACCTTTAGGGCTCCCACACAAAACTGCGAATTCGCATCGCATCGCAATATCATTTTTGTTATGAATTTTGTCGCAGATATTTGCGATGCGATGTGAATTCGCAGTTATGTGTTGGGGCCCTTAAAAATGGGCTTAGTAACAAACAAAGACAAACCCGTAATTTAAGGATTCTTTCACAGCTTGTTCAACCCTAAAAATACTCTAGAAAAACGATATTTATTCATTATTCTGTGGCAATCTAAATTCGTATTTCTATTTAAGGTGGGAATCGGCATAAATGTCGAGTCTTCGGGAATTGGAAGTGTCGCTGAATGGGAAATTGAGATTCACTTCCTTCGTTTTAATAGCTGGATATAACGACTGCTCGAAAATGTTGAAATGATTTTAGTGCAGTCCGGTTTCCAATCTGGGTTATTGTTACAGATCTCCAAGGATATTTTGGCGATGACTTTGTCTGGATTTAAATACAGCCGCGCGAACGCGCGGTTCGGACGCTACATCGCGAGATCACAAGCAAATGTATATTATGTAACGATTTATTTAAATAGCGGCGTGGTCGCCCGTCGCGCTATCATTTACATTCATAATATTTTGCTTGTGATCGCGTGTTCGGGCGGACGCATAAATCCAGCCTTAGTCATGAGGACGTAGCTGGTGTGAAGCGACTACCTTTCATGTCAGAATTTTTTATGCAATACTAGATGATGCCTGCAACTCCGTTGCGCCAAAATTCGTTTATCGCGCGGGAACCGTACATTTTCCGGGATAAAAAGTATCCTATGTCCTTTCCCGGGACTGAAAGTATCCCCTTGCCAAATAATATTAGTATTTCAGCAAAATCGGTTCAGCGATTTAGGCGTGAAGAAGAACACACAGACAGACAGACAGAGACAGACAGACAGACACAGTGTTACGGATACGGACACGTAGTGCCATCTAGCGTCAAACCAGCGAAACTTATCGAGGGAACACAACAACATAAATCCCCTACTCTATTAGAATTTTTTGAATGGATTTTGGGGCTAGTTCTAATTTCTAACTACGGCCTTGATTGTAATCATTTTTCAATTTTTTATACTTGATAGTCTAGGTTCCCTAAAACTTTTTAGGGTTCCGTAGTCTTGTTGACTATAATGGAACCCTAAAAAAAGATTACTAACCAGCTGATTTTTTGTATATTAATTGGTTAATGAGTTAATCTATTTATATCGTCATTATAATATAAACATAATATACAATGTGTCCCGACACCGGTGTCCGATCCTTTAATGTCATGATTGATGACAAATTGGCTCTCAAATTTTTTCTCTCTCTCACGGTTATAAAATGGCAGCTATTTTAGTTTTTGTCGGACTTTCACACTAATTTGACCAATACTTCTCATTGTAAATATCCAATGAAGATAAAAAAGGTATCATTTGATAGCTAAACTTGTGGAATACGTTTATACAGAGAATATGCTGGGAATTTCGTGGAATTAAATAAAGAAAAACCAAAGTAAAAGAAAAAAAATGTGTATTATATTTTTAATAATTAATGGCGTTTTGTGAAAAATATTGCGCATTAAACTGATTCTTTATTATTGTAAAAGATAAAAGGTTTTTTTTTAGCTTAAATAATTTCCTTTACTTCTATGCCCTAAGTTTAGACGTTATAACGATTTTTTGGTCAGATTAGTATGAGAGCAAGAGACTTTTTTTTCAAAAGTTAGAGAAAAAGAATTTTGAGACCCAATTTGTCAATAAAATATGCCATACACATTAAAGGGTCGGACACCGGTGTTGGGACACATTGTTTATAAAAGGCTTTGTTCTGAATGTCATGAAAATGGAATCACCGTACAGCCTAAACCACTGATTGTAGAGACTTGAAATTTGGGGGGAGTATTATCCGTATGACGTAGGCGTGCAATAAGAAGGAATTTCTCGAAATTCGTGTCCAAAGGGTCACCCCCTTTGGACACGAATTTCGAAGGGGGTTAAAATTAGTATGGGACAACACGATTCCTTCGTCCGATCTACTCTAAAATTTGCATAAACAATATTTGATATATTTTATGGAAGATTTAATTCATAGTTTGTTGAAATATGACCTTTAAAGGGATAAAAAGGGATGAAAATGTATTACGGGCGTGATTTTCCGCCACATTGCTCAACAAAACTCCTTAGTTCATTATTTAGTTGGCACAAAAGTTCAAATTTTATTTTCCATGTTGTATTGTATTGTCCTGCGTCACCCCCGCTCTGCCCACCGCCGCGAAGTGACCGTTCTGCAACGATTTTAAGTGGGGTAAAATAATATGTTATTGTAAAAAAAATTACACCTTATTTTTTGTATCTATGGGAACCTGGACTATGACAGGAATTGATTTCTGATAGACAACAAACTGTGTTACATAGAGTCTATTAAGTTTGTCCTTCTCCTATTTGTTATAAAGCGTCTCCCTGACAGACGTGGCCTGCGTTGGCGGTGGCGGTCAGTTGGATGACTTAAGAGTTCTAGGAACGAGACAGACACACGCGGCCACGCGGCCAAGTCATCCCACTGACCGCCACCGCCACCGCAGGCCGCGTCTGTCTGTGAGACGCTTTATGCCGTATTACGTACTTCGTATATCAGAAATTAATAAATAGTTACTACGTAACTTATATCTTCCTTTAACTTTTTTAATAATACGAGTCGGTAATTATTGTTATGACTTATTGAGGTTTGGTTGTATCAATTCGCTTCATTTGCTATAACAGCTCCATGTGTTTAACCAGCTCAATAACTACAAGATATTAACGCCCCGAGCATGTTCCAAATATCACTCTAACAAGCCGTCTGTGAATGTCATAATATTATATTATTAATTACTATCAGGTTCAAATGATCTATAACAATATCTTTTGGAAGAGCGAGGCATACTAATAATATACCTTATATTATTGTGATGAAACTTTCGACGTTGGTCCATGATGGACAAATAAAGACGATCATGACGATGTAGAGGGGCATATGCGTCCCTTTTTCACATTGGGCAATGATCACCATTATGATTGTGAAGTTTTCGTTATCACACAATCAAAATTGATCATGGCAATCATACACGAATATCCCTGTGCACGTTATTATCGCTTTTATTAGATCTTGTTGGACTAATGTGGAGATGCCGTATAAAACCACATACAACACAAAACACTTCAGTACCTAGTTAAAAAAAGAGGAGGTTCTTTAATATTTAATAATATAGTGTAGACTGGCAGCAAAGTATTGAGTTTAAATACCGATTAAGTATTTAAATTTTATTCTAGAACGTTCAATTGAAAGAGCGCAGCCACATTGCTAATTTATGCTGCGATCGCAACGCGACTTGCGACATAGAAGTAGGCAAAGCCAATACAGGGGGCAATTAAACCTTCCTGCCAAATTTTATATATTGATCCTTGTTAAAAATAAAAATACAGGTATTTTTTCTTTTATAGTCACTCAGTACTAAAGTGTTGAGAAATAGCTTCCGAAAGTTATCCTAAAAACACCACAATTAATGGACACGATGCGTCGGCCGCGCGTGACGTGCCCCCGCACGCGCGCCTCACCCCGCATCACCCCCGCTCATTCCCCCGCGCCGCGAGTGACCTATCTACAATGATTTTAAATGGGATAAAATATGTCATTGAAAAAAAAATAACACCCAATTTTTTTTTTGGTTAAATGGACTCTCCTAATTGTATCTAAGCCCTGGAAAAAATTTGACAGGACGGTTTAAATGCATTCTGTATAATATACGAGATGGTGATAGCGCAGTCATTCACATTAAGAGGCTCCCACTGAGAACCCACCAAGAACCGATTCTTTTCGGTCTCACCCTCAATACAAGACGGTGTCCAACGCGCGACGACACAAAACGTATTACCTTTTAAAAGGCCGACAACGCAACTGCAGCTCTTATAATGTTGCGAGTGTCCATGGGCTACGGTAGTTGCTTTCCATCAGGTGAGTCGTTCGCTCGTTTGCCCCCTTATTTTATAAAAAAAACAAGAGCATGATATCATAAAATTATGCAAAACTTCGGAGGGCTGACGCGCGGCGCTACTGCGACGCACCGCAACGCACTGGCAACGATATCAATGGAGCTTTGTGGCCTCGCTCTAAAGTGCTATAAATTGCAGACTTGCAGCAGCTAGATACGATAAATTTGCAAGAAATGCTGAAAATCTCGAGCGATCTGAGGTCAACGTCTGGTGCATTAACTGCGTGGGAATTCAGAAAAGTCTAACAAACTATTCTTTTACTATCCACGTTGGTGCTCCCTCTAGTGTGAAAACAGTGCGATAATATAAAATTATCTACGAATTTTGTGACTCGTCTCGCAGTTTTGACTATAGGTTTTAATTTAATTTCGGCGTCGGTTAATCATTGCTCTTGTTCGACGGCTCGCGACAAATTGACAGGGTCGCGTTAGAATACAAAATTAGTCTTTATTTGTTCTGTATGTGTCACAATATACAAACACCGCGTGTTGATACAGAAACTTTTATTACATACAACATGTGATACATTTCAAGGAATAAATTAATAGGATATAGGTTGGTAGGTTAAAGGAATGCACGCGACGGTATGCAGGGTGTAACTCACAGAAAATGTGTAACTTTAGGGTGTGTATGAGTCTCCTGTATAGTATAGAGTTCACTGTGAAGTAGCAGCGCTGAAAAAACAGTTGTTTTGTGTTATGTATGGACAAGCGTCATTATGTTACCCTTTAGCTATATCCACACTATGCGCTTTCGTCTTCAATTTTCGTCATCTTCTTTCATTCAACTTTCGTTTTGGCGCATCCAATAATTGAATGCGTCAACGAACGCCACGCCAACTTTCATTTTTAATAGCAATGCGAAAGTTTTAGATACGGTCAGAGGGCATGCGTAGCGGGCATGCCTCACGTTCGCTGTTGACTGCGCTATAAGTTATAACGCATGGCCTTGACGAACAGAAAAAGGCACAATGTGGACAAAACTATACGAAATTAAAAGAAAATCTCTTTCAGCGCGGCTACTTTCACACACATTATCACTTTGTTTGATACAGCCTGTATAACATTTGATGTTTTCCATCGCACATCGCAACCACATACTCAATAGCTTTGTCCACACTATGCCTTTTTCTGTTCGTCAATGGCATGCGTTATAGCGCAGTCAACAGCGAACGTGAGGAATGCCTGCGACGCATGCCCTCTGACCGTATCCAAAACTTCAAAAATGACAATATTGGCGTTGCGTTCCTTGACGCATTCAATTATTGAATGCGCTAATATGAAAGTTGATGACGAAAATTGCAGATGAAAGTGCACAGTGTGGACATAGCTAATGCATAATATTCGCGATAGTTTTCATCTAGGCATCACAAGCGATTTCATTGCGATACATTTTTATACACTAGTATAATTAATTTTAATTTTAATTTTAATTTTGGTGACTTACTTTCGACTGCAACTTGACTAAAGGCTTTGGAAGAATAAACTATAGTTTAGGCGGTGATACGAGGCGACGGTGGTCATTGACCCCTATTAAACTTGACATGTTTCTAAAGAAGCTACGAAAATGAAGTGACCGATGTTTTTATCGGTTGGTTAGTTTTTTAGTTGCAATATTAAAGAAGAATTACGTTACAGTTTAAAAAGAACTATAACGTAACTCTTCTAATACTAAGTTTTGCATAGAGTCGCCGGCAACCGCTAGTTATTATGACTACCATTACACCATGCATTATCAGTATCACACTATGAGTTGGTACTTCATAGTTCCATGATAGTCTACTATTATGTGGGTAGCACTGCGGGGCACAGCTAGTTCCCTATAAATCTATCCAGACAGTCTAGAAGTTATTTACAATGTCTATAAACGCTGGATATCAAACGTACTCTTATGTACACAGAACTGTTCTAAACTAATAAATCATTATAATTTAGTTCACAAATAGATTTTCACAAACATTTCAATTTACTACCAACCACTAGATCCATCATGGAAGTTCCCAATACTTTAGCCAATACTTTGGTCTATTCTGGTTAATTTTGATGTCGATGTAAGATAAAAGGAAATTTAAGAAAACGTATCCATACTTCTTTATTGCTGATTGAGTAATATGAGATACTGAAATTCGTCACATTAAAGTACTCACATACGGTTTTGCTCGATAGTTTTACTCCGAATCGAAGGAAATGACGTAAGTACTTAGCTTATAATATTATGGTCTTTATGATAGGCGACTTAAATGTCAGCATTAATATTATATTATTTTATTTTTACATTCAGTTCAAAACGGAAAATAAGTGCTGGCTTCTGAGTTTAATTTGTCTATCTATTCGATAGTCCTACAGGGTACTTAGTCAAATAACATTCGATAGTTTCGTCAACAAAAATTAGGGATTTATGATTATGACACATCTTTAAATAACATGGCGCGGGCGAAGCCAAACAAGCGTAATTTGAGTTGTGAGTCGCAGAATTTCGGTTCGGCAGAATTCTGCTGCATTCAGTTTCATACAAAAGTCCTGTTTGATTCACACGAGCGTAATTTTGTGAGTCATGATTTGTATGAAAAGATATTTACGCGACCGAAATTCTGCGACTCATGACTCAGAAATTACGCTCGTTTGACTTCACCCTTAAATGTCAGCATGACGCGGACGTAGTAACCACTAAAACTTGATTTAAGAATGTTTAGTTAATAAACTTAATGTTAATAATTAATATGAAGCTCAATAATTACAAGTAGGTGTAGAATGTGGATATAAATTATCATGTTTAATCCATGTTTGAGCATGGCTTTACGTCATAAGTTATGTCAAAGACGCCTCATACAAGGGAGGCCTTATTAATTATGTAATAAACGTCATATTAGTTTAAACCCCTAATACGGGTCGGCCTCAGAAACGCTATAATTCAAGGTAACATGCGGCTAAACCTAAATATTTGGATATTAGGATCACGAAGTCTACTCATAAGTTTGTGTTCTTTGCTTTGCATAACGCGCAGTTTTATTTTATAAAACGAGTTGATTTTTAGGGTTCCATACCCAAAGGGTGAAAACGGGACTGTCCGTCTGTCTGTCTCCAAGCTGTATCTCAAGAACCGCTATAGCTAGACTTCTGAAATTTTCACAGATTGTGTATATCTGTTGCCGCTCGCGCTATAACAACAATACTAAAAACAAAATAAAATAAATATTATTTAAAGGGGGCTCCCAATTCCCATACAACAAATGTGATTTTTTTTACGTTTTTTTGCTCGATATTAATAATGGCAACAGATAGGCACTTGATATTTTCACAAAGGCCTTAATTATATGTCTATTTCAATATATTTTAAGAATAATTTTAAGATAAAATAAAAAATTAAGGGGGCTCCCATACAAAAACACAATTTTTAGTCTATGTTTGCTCTATAACAGTACGGAACCCTTCGTGCGCGAGTCCGACTCGCACTTGGCCGGTTTTTTATGAATAACTTAATGTAGTACTATGTAGTTCTCTTTTTATGTACATTTTCCATTCTTTTTATCTAGACGTCTAAACATCGTCTAAACATCTAAACATAGTAAAATATTTACTAAGCATTATGCTAAGTACTGACATACGGTTTTGCTCGATAGTTTTACTCCAAATCGAGCAATAACCACCGTGTGGACCGCAAAACTGACAGCTCGAAGGCTCGCTTCGAGCCGGCTCGATGGAATTAAATATGTCAAATATGTCATTTCCTTCGATTTGGAGTAAAACTATCGAGCAAAACCGTATGTGAGTACTTAGCATTAAATAGAAATGAGAAAGAATCGTAGGACAAATTTTTTGTCCGGTTATAATTTTCTGAAATTGTCACGAAACATTATATTTCTTTATAATAAGACAATGTAATAAAGTGCCCGCGGGCTACGAAGTTTTGAAGCAATTTTCGAATCATAACACAAAAAGTAATGGCAAAATAAAAGATGAAACTGTTGTCTTTTCATTTATTCATTTACATTATCAACTTGAACATTTAAACAACTTCCATTGACTAGAATAACAATTATTATCAAACCTTATACATATACCAACGAATTGGACTAGTACAGTAACTTTAAGCAGAGACTTAGGCCTGGGTACTTAAACAACTTGCATTCGACTACTTATTTAAACAGCGAAGTTAGAAATCAACAAACCAAAAACATTTTTTTTAATTTTTGATTATATTGTTGTATTAATTATATTAATTTCGATGTCGGAATAAGTATCGAATACAAATTGTCTCAGTACCCTGCCTCGAATATCGCGGCGATAGCGTAATTCGAGGCAGAGATCTTACATAATAATATATTATTTGATATTTTATATTCCTTACACCTCTCTTTTAAAATAACGAACCAATATACATAGATTACAAAAATCATACTGTATTCTTAAGAATAACTACCAAGCGTATTGTTATTATCAACTAATAGTTGGATGCTGTTAAGCATTCGTGTACTAACCCACAAAAAATTACGTATTGAGTTATAAAGGCTGTTAATATGTTCTTTAGATGATTTAGAACAAGACTGCATGAAATTCAAAATTTAACAACAAAAAATGTGGGTTAGGATACTAATGCTTATAAACGACCCGTTTTATAATACATCAAAATCTTACTTTAGATTAAGCTGAGACTGACAAGTGACACCTAGTTAAATATTTATCTATGTATATTATTTTATTGTACATTGGTATAAACATCGAAAATAATAGTGTACCTACCTAATACCTAATATTGTATTTTGATAAAGTTTGTTTTACTGTAATATTTTTGTTATGTTGCCAGTTTGGTAAGTTTTGGTACTTATAAATAATGTTTAAAAGTAAGTACTAAAATAAAGAATATAAAAATAATTTATGAGTAACGCAATTAGACTAGTTAGTCTAGATGTCAATGCAATATACGTTACTCATATTATGTTTATTTTTTTTAAATGCACAAGCGCTCTGTGATGTTAGTTCAAACGGCAAATTAATGCACAAAACTTCATATAAAATTTAAAAAATCTGTGTGAAATGTGCCTCGTCTCATCGATTCGACTATAGCAGTGAAAATGAAACTAAACTAATTCAACAATTCTGTAATGTATTCTCGGATCTGGGTTGAGCATACACTGCCGAACAAAAGGTTGCATATGCCGGAATCCTACCGCATATGCATGAAATATGCATGGCTCTACTCGTCAGTTCACTCGAAATTAAATGCAAGTTTCAAATCATAAATTTCTTCGTATAGGAATTTACATAACGTTATTTTAAATTAGTTAGTAGTTCTAACAAATTTGATCTCTTTGTTGTGCATATTATATTTTCTTGTTCTGTATTGAAAATGTACACAATTAAAATAATAATACTTAGAACTAAGTATCTCTCTCTATCTCTATTGTTTTTATTATTAATTTTAATGAATTTTAAATGAATAAAGGGGTACGATTTACGAACCTTTGTGGCATATCTAGCCGCCGGCCATCTTGTTTTTTTCCGAGCACGATAAAAGTGGTATATTTCGATAGAGGACACTCATAGAAACAAAAAATGTTACATAACATGGTATCCTGAAGTGTCACGTTTCCGAGATATTTGAAGATTTGAAGAAGTAAATATCGCCATGATAATATGAGACCAAAGGACACAAATGGCGATCTTTACTTCCAAATATCTCGGAAACGTGACACTTTAGGATACCATGTAATATAACATTTTTTATTTCTATAAGTGTCCCCTATCCAAATATACCACTTTTATCGTGCTCGGAAAAAATCAAAATGGCCGGCGGCTAGATATGCCAGCTTCCATACAAAAATGTTCGAACCCCTTTATTTATAATAATATGAATTCAATTCAGATTCAAAACAACACAGTAGAAATATGATTTTGTTTTAGACAATACACACATTTTTACGTAGCTACTATTCAAATGCTTAATAGCTATGTCCACTTTATGCAATTTCATCTTCAATTTTTGTCATCTTTTTTATTCAACTTTCGTTTGGCGTATTCAATAATTGAATGCGTCAAAATCCACCCGCGTTGGAAAGAAAAGTGTCATAGCATCGCGGGCATGCCTCCCGTGCGATGTTGACTGCGCTATAACGCATGCTCTTGATGAACAAAAAAAAGGCACAGTGTGGACAAAGCTTTCATCTACAAAATTATTATTCGTAAAATAATAAATATTATTGACTACTGTACATATTCCTATAGTTGGCTAGAATTTTTAAAAAATTGAAGTACACAACAGTCAAAGAATATGGTTACCTAAATAATAAGTTGATATCTCTTTAAATATATTTGACTAGAATATTGTAAACTTAACATCTATAATTGCTTAACTTATTGAGATATCTGTAATTGTGTACTTAGCGAATCGAGGCGGTAGCGGTCACTGAACCTCTGTATAAAACTATTCCTAGTGTAAGGGCAAAATATAGCTCCTACACTAAAAGGTCAATGACCCCTACCGCCTCGATTCGCCGGGTAAACTATACACGTAACAAAAAATATATTAACAATCTCACATTCTAAACCTATGGAATATAGAGAGGTCAGACGTTAATAATACTCCGGTAAGTAAAGCTAACGATATGAAGGAACCCTGTAGGATAAATTATTTTAGAGCATAGCAAGCATTGGTCAGGACCGAAAAGGCCAAAGAATTGAACACATATTAAGTGGATGATGTGGCTAATTAACAGTTTCTAAAAATATAAAGTGGATTTTATGAGTAGCCAGATATATTAGCCAGATGATCAAATAGTGCCATGATGTAGCTAACTTACAAGGTTTACTCAAAAAGCAAGGAACCTAATTGGTATACCAGGCTTCATACTAAAAAATATCCACATCATCCACTTACGTCGTCAATTGCAAGGTTTGCGACATTCTGAAACGTGCCACGGACGAAGTACGATAAAAATAGACTATGAAGATTCAACAGCTGAGGATAATTAAGTACAGTCTTCGACCTAGCTCTAATGGACACGCTTCTTGACACAACAGAATCTTATTGTCTACAAACATCAATAGCTTTAGTATATCAAAAGTGTTTACATAACCTCCTGCTTCTTCGTCCGCTGCGGCCAGGACAGAAGCAGCTGCTCGTCGGCGTTGTCGTTGACGTGCTCAGGTAAAGCAGTCGAGCACATGATGCCGAGCAGCGCCCCACTTGACCGCGACTGCTGGCGACACAGCGGCCGACGAGAAGGAGACTCGCTCTCGTCGGACAACGCCCTGGTCACCGTGATACGAGGAGACTGCCGCCGTCTCCGATTGGGCGCGATCCCGATATTCTCCTCCAATCCCAGAGCCCGACCGAGCACCACGTGTGGCGGAGCCCGGATCAGAGGAATGGCTGATGCTCGAGGCCTAGGAACTTCGTCCTCCTGAGAGTTCTGCAGCATGTTACACGATGATGCCCGCGGAGCTGGACGCTCCGAACCTCTTAGGCCCATGGCAGCCGCGTCAGATAATCGCCTGGTCGTTGGGGGCCGGATGCAGCCGGACCCTGCACTCAGGGAAGGTCTTCGTGACCCACAGGCGCTCGGCGTCCGCGCCTGAATCTCCTGCGTCACCTCGCTCTTGGTCATTCGTTTCCGCCTGTAGTTTCGCAACGAATCGCGGAGGGCTCGACTTCTTATTCCATACAGTATGCCGTTTACAGGCGGCGCCGCAGAGAGTAGAGCAGCTGATATGGCTGCTAAAGGCTGCGGGGGGACCGCAACGGCCGGCCAGATCATTATGCAGTAGTACGGCAGGTACAGGATGGCCAATGATCCTAGAGGCTGCAGAACCGCCGATAAGGCTTTTCTCCGCGGCGGCGGTGGCGTCGCGAAAGGGTTGCGTTGGTGGGTCACCGTCACCTGAGCTGACAGGGTCACCTCGTAGATGGCCGCGGCTATGCGATGCCGGTGGTAGCGGGCGATGCGCATAATCTTTAAGCTACAGATGAGCACTAGTATTGTCGGTAGAAAGAACGTTAGCAGCGCGTATGTGATACAGAAGCTTAGGGCGAGCGGTCCGGCGCTGCAGTCAGGGGCGCAGCCGCCCAGGCCAATGCTGTAGGCGAGGGGCGGCTGGGCCACCACCAGAGGAGTCATGAGCACCAGCAGCATCACCCAGCCGCTCGCGACGCCGATCAACACCTGGAACAACAGATAATTATTTTCAAAATAGTTTTTTTGTAAATTTAAGTTAAGTAAAACGAGGGTAGAAAAGGGTAGAGGGTAGATATATTAAGTGTTACGAATTTTGAAGCCTAAAAAATACCAATGGATTTATATTATTTTATGCAAATAGATTTGTTTCAAAATAGAATTTAGGTATTTAAGGTCATTATCCAAATATTCAAAGCAAAAAGCGGTAACAGAGTATAGATAATAATTACTGTTCAAGTGCTTTTTGTTACTTTGAGTATCACAAAGTTTGTGAGGTGTTTTGTGTGGCGAGAGTCGAGTGGCGTCAGATAATGCAACCTACATGCAGCAGTCAGCAGCACTCTGAAACTGAAGTCCAACTTCAAATAAGCTTATATTATGTTATCCAAGCAACTGAAATTTTTTCCTTTATGTAAAGTATAATAAATGCATTGGGCTTACAAGAACTTTATAATATGTTTTTGATATTCAGAATTTCATGCATAACCTAGTTAAAATTAAATCTGCATTTTAATCTAGTACTTTACAGGGTGTAACAAAACTAAGTGACAATACTTTAGGGTGTGTATGTGTCCCTTTTATTATTATTGAGTTCACAGTGAAAGTGCAGCGCTAAAAGATCATTTTCAGGGTTCCGTAGGTATTTTTGTTTTTCAGCGCCCCAGCGTCAAATATATGTTAATTTTCGCATAAAAAACTTACTTTCACGGTGTACAAATGAGGCATACTCATTACTCACCATAAGAGTTGATTCAGACAGCAACGCGACGCGTAAATTTATAATATGGATTTGACAGATTCGCAAGACGTCTCATTCTCACGAAATCTGTCAAATCCATACTTTATGCCGCGCGCCTCGCCTCGCCTCGTCGCGTTGCGGTCTGAATTGACCCCAAGCCTAAAGCAGGGGTCACCAATTAGTTTCACTCGGGGTCCATTTTAAGAAATTAAATGACCTTCGCGGTCCACATATTTTATAAAAAAAATATTGATAAAACAAAGGTAAAATTACAGAAATTACAAAGATATTAATTATATACATATCAATGAGAAAAGTGACAATTTAAGTTTTGTTGCTAATAATTTATTTATCTGTCTGAAGTTTGGAGTGGAATTGGTGCAAGTTATTGACATTAAATACTGAAGATGTTCATCAGTAAGTCGAGATTGAAATCTATTTTTAACGAAGTTCATCTTCGAAAATGCTCGGTCTGCACACAATTGTTCGGCGGTCCAGATGCGGACCGCGGTCCGCCATTTGGTGACCCCTGCCCTAAAGTATTAAATATTAATCGCTATGTTTTGTTACAGCCTGTATATCGTTCTATGGTCACCAAAAATCCACTAGTAGTGGTCATTTTATTTCTGTGGTAGTCACAATATAATATCCTCATTTAACAAAAGTCGGTGGTAGTAAGTCTTTGTGTCGTGTGTAAGGGCTTAAAGCAGTTAGTCAGTATTACTGCGATATATCTAGTCTTTGTTTAAGCCTCGACTGAGTTGTTAAGTAAGCCTTTTGTTGTCGGCATCCGTTGTGATCCTTTGTTTGAATTTATTGGAACAGACGAAATTATTTATAAACGAATGCCTTTGGTAATGTTACCATTTAAAGTTTTTAATACGCATCATGCATAGAGTACAACTGCTTTTATTTTTTTATCTATTGATAGTTTATCCACAGTAAAAATATCAAATATTATGTACTCTCATTATTTATTTCCTATAATTATTGTTACACAGATTACAAACTTCTTTTGTATAAAGCCGAATCACTTAGGATGCGACAGTTTTAAGACTTACTTTAAATTTAAGCTAATTATATAAATAAAATAAGCTTTTATTGCAAATACAGAATCGTTTGTGTGAGTATATATTCATGTGTTTTGTATTACAATAGGTTCGTATCTCGAGTGAACTCTAAGTAACCTTTTTAGCCGAGACGATGGCAGCGTAATGCAGCGGCGCAGCGATAGCGGCTGCCCTGTCAGCATGCAGCCCGCACACCGTCCACAGCTGCAGCGGATGTAGAGCATGGAGGAGCCCCCCGCATATGCAGGCCCACCCGCCCCCGCAGAGCGCTACGCCACTGGCCAGCGCGCCCACCGCGCCCAAATGCACCAGCAGCACCGATGATGCCGATGCTGGCTGGAAATAAATTTGAAAATGGAATTACTTAAATGCTTTTGTGAGCATTCCGATGCCGGCTGAAAATAAGACATTTTGAAATTCGAATTGTTTGCGCGGAAGTATGCCATGTAGGATCGGTAGAGTCCGGTTAGTCGATACAGTACCATGGCTCTATGCATAGACTTAATATATTTATAGGTTTATGGCTCTATGCATAGACTTAATATATACTTTAGCATTATAGGTTTATGGCTCTATATGGCTCTATGAGAGTGATTTTGATAGTCACTATAACGGTAGGAGAAAAAATTATTTCGCGCGAGTTATTTCAAATCAATATTAGTCGCATCACTCATGTTAGTCGTGATAATATGGCTGCGATTGGTCGGCTGGGCTTGACTTAAGGACGCTATCAAAAAAATTATGGCAAAAATTAGCAGGTCAGTACGAATATCGACGTAAAGGCCCAGTAGTCCCTAAAATGAGCAGGTCGATGTCTTTCAGTACGAATATCGACGTTACGGACATTAAAATAACATTCATATCAGCGCGCCTTGTACAGTGGGCAGTGTACGCGCTCGCCGCGTGCCTTGATAATAGAAAATAGGAGTAAAAACCTTTCGTTTTTAGTATTACACAAATCAAATATATCAAATCTTTTACGTTAGATTACGAGTTACGACACATATACGTAATTTTTTGTTTTTTCTAGAAAGTGTGTAATTTAGCCATAAAATGATTTAATGAAAAACAGCGTTATAACAGTCATCTTTGTGATTTTTTTCTATCGAGCAGAATTTTTCAAATTGTGTACCTGAGCGAATTTCAACAACTTGCATTTTTTATATAATTTTGGTGGAAATTTTTGTTTCCACCAAAATTGGG